>NC_136617.1:30458433-31723433 GCF_933228915.1 Telmatherina bonti
TTTGCCCACAGGCTGATCTGACAGCCTACGGAAAGGGTCGGTCTGAAGTAAATAAAGCCATTTGTGACAATAACTCGATCAATCCCAGCCCTTCTGGTCTCAGAAATAAAAAAAAACATTAGCCTGAAATGCACATAATAGTTCCACTTTAAAACAGAACAGAAAACACCAAGACTGTCTGAATGTCCACCCTGTTCTCTACATAGTGCCCTATATACTGGTCACGGCATTTTCCAAAGGTGACCGGATGTCCAGAGAGAAAAAAGTATTGCACTCAAACTTACCCACAAGGTATCTTGAAAAGTAGTGAGCATTGATAGTAAGTAGACAGGTCTACATAGACCACATTGCATTGCAGGCAGGAGCTCAAAGTGGCGCAAGTGACACAATCCGTCAAATTAGGTTAAGAAAAAGCTATAGATCATTCGGAGTTTGGATTGAATTTGGAACGTTGCGTGGTGGTTGCCATGGTGACAGTCAGTAGTGCCGTGATCTGCGACGAGGAGAAAATTAACAGCTTTGTGTCCGAATCGCCAACAGGATGAGTCAACTATATGGTCTGTTATATAGTGTAGCCCTATGTAGTAAATGAGGGGTTAGGGAAGAGTGTTGACATTCTGACGCAGCCGAAGTCAATATACTGTAATGTGGGCAATATTATGTATTACCCAGAATGCTTTGTCATGTAAGCAGACTCAACTCACTCACATTCAACTCACGACTCTTTGTCGAGTCCGCTTTTAAATGCTTTAGCGACCAGCGATCATTTTCTAAACTGCTTGTCTAATTAAGGATCGCAGGGAAGATGGAGCCTATACCAGAAATCATTGGGTGAGAGACAGGGTACACCCTGGACAGTTCGCCAGTCCATCACATGGCCAACACAGAAAGACAAACAACCATCCACATTCACACTCACTCCTAGTGACAATCAACCTGACATGCATGTCTTTGGATGGTAGGAAGAAGCACCCGGAGAGAACCTATCTGTGGAGAAAGGCCACAGTTTGAGCCTCCCCCCAGCCAAAGCATGAACCAGCAACCCTCTTGCTGTGAGGCCACAGTGCTGACTGCCACACTTAAATATTAAGCTAGATGATTTATGGGAATTAGACTGTAGAAATATATGTGAGCAAAAAAATATGAGCACAACAAACAGATGTTAAATAAATAAATAAATAAAGATCAGGTGCAAAGCAGGGAACAAATGTGATGTGATGACCCAAAGCTGAAGTAAAAATGTACTCTCAGAAATAACAGGTCATATAACAATAGAATCACACCTGCTGTACCAGTTTATGGGTTTCAAATGCTTTTATTACACTGGCACTCGTCAGCGACAAGTTCAATCTGATCAACACACATAACAGGAGGATGGCATTTATTACAGCTCCACAAAAAAGTAAGATTTTGAAGATGTTTGGGCATATATTACCTCTAACCTAAGAATTAACATTAAAATAAGGAGAGTTACAAAAAAAACATCACTACAAAAATTCAATGACAGAAAAATATTTGATCATATTTACATATTCTATGACTTAAAGGGATACTGTGTAACTTTTGACCCAAACATGAGCCTATTGGGAGTAATGGATCATTTCTGCGGTCATTACACAGTGAGTGCTGGTGCTCTGAGTGGGCTGCCTTTTTCAGAAACCAGACATTTTAACTTCGCAGCGGATCTGTGTCTTAAGGGATCATGTGACCTGGAGCGCTTTGATTTTTCACCTCACAACCAAACACAGTGGGGTCCTCCTCCTCTTCCAATGAAAGTTTGTCAAGGCTGAATAAATTAAGAAGGTAAAAACTGTGTCTGAGGAGGGCAGAGAGTGAAAGCAGAAAAGGGATCTTGCCAAAAAAAAGAGACCATCTTGGCAAAAGATTTGCATGCTAGATGAAAGAACAATGTGGATGCAAAACCCACTCTCTGTTTGCCTGTTTGTATTATTAGACTGGTAAGTTAGCTCTTTGCACAAACAAAAAAAATGTCATGACCTTTTTCACATCTCTCAGCCAGCATCTATTCAGAACAATGGCAGTCAGATGAGGTACAAAACGTATATGGTGTTTAGTAGAAGCTAAATGCAGCTAGTTGAAGCTAACAGACCAATGCTAACTTGACTGCCTAAACATTTTGTGCAGGTTGGGCTGGTTTGTATGCAAAAATTACATTTCCTATAATTCATGTAAAGATAAAACAAAAGTAACAGAACAATAATTTTCCACTCGCTGCTCAATAGGAAGCAGAACTACTGTGAAGTTCCACTAAGCTAACTGCTAATGCTAATGTTTTCATAACAATAAGTTATTAACATATGTTATGTCAAAGTTACTGCTTCATTTGAAACTCGAATTTATAACTTATAGTAATGCAACTAGAGTATCTTTTTTGGATCAGTTTTTGCTTTGTGCGAGTGCTTTTTGTGATTGACGCTTTAGCGCACTCAGTGGTCAAAAGTTACGTGGTATCCCTTTAAAACAGGAAATCCACTGAGGCAGCAGTATGTACTCACAGATAAGCACACATCAGCTTTAAATTTCTCTAGATTTCACATGCAAGTCAAACATTTAATCCTTTTGAGAGTCCTACTTTTGTTTTTATCAGCTAGAGAATTAATGATTGACAGTCCATTCGTAACATACATCCTCTGCATGTTGATGCAAGACTGATTCCATCATTGTCATAGTTATTACAAAGCTTACTTTCAGGTCATATTTAAATGGAAAACAACTTCATGATGATTATGATTTAGCCTTTTTGTCATCACATTTACTCTGTAAGGTAGCAGCAACCTTTTACTGGTCTCAGCTGGAGAAGCTGGGTGCAATAAAATGAAGTAATTGTAGATAGCCAAGGGGAAGCTGTTAGTGGAGGATACAGAAGATCACAAGCCACTGCGGATAAAAAAATAAATAAACTATAAAAGGTGGCATTATCCTTTAAGCTGATTACCAGTCCCTTTAAAATGGATTGAGCTTATCTTATATGATGTGTTTACTTGGACCATGTGCTTAGAGGTGTGATTCACATCGAAACCAGATCAAACGGTGCAGACTGTTTTTTGTTTTTTTTCCTAAGGTCATCTAATTAACCGAGGATGAGGATCTGGCTGTTTGTTTCCTGTACCCTATGATTATCTTCAGAGGTTCACACGTTTCATAGATGTTTGATCAATGGAAAAGGAAACTAAACAGTTTGAAAGCCAAATGGGGACAGGTTTATACCACTGATTATAAGAAATGAGATGAAGTCTGTCGTGCTTCAAAGCTTGGTGGGTGAGGTAAGCACAACAGTGAACCAAAGGTGAAAGAAAAACACACCAGCTGAAAATTCATCTCTTTACTGAGACCATGTCCACATGTAGCAGAGTTTTATAAAAACAAAACCATACACACCAATCCCCATAACCACGTTGTTAAGCACATTCATAAGCATATCCAACCTTTAAGCGGCAGTAGCACCCCTAATCATATCCAATCAGAATAACCTCCCGTCTCACGACATCACCTCCACAAAACAAAACACATGCCTTGTTAGGTGCCGGAAAATAACCATCTATAATCTCGTCCTTTGCCTTTGGTCGTCTATGTACCCTGAGATGACGTAATAAAGTGGTGCTATACAAATAAATTTGAATTTAAATGAATATGTCTAGTGATACTGACGGCAGTGTAGCCACAGTGGGCAGCTGTAGCGCAGGAGGAAGAGCAGTTGTCCCCCAACTTGAAAGTTGGGGGATCCATTCCAGGCTTCCCCTGACTGTGTGCCGAAGTGTCCTTGGGCAAGACGCTGAATCCCAAGTTGCCCCCCCAATGTGCCTATCTAGGTATATATGTACGTCACTTTGGATAAAAGCGTCTGCTAAATGACTGTAGAATAGAAAACAAACAAACAAAACGCCTGGATAACAGCAACGCAGTTTTGGAGACGTCTATGTTGAAAACAAAGGTCGCACATGTGATGTCATGGTATTTTTTGTCACAGACGGTGACGTTTAAAAACCTAAAACTCCGGTTATACATGTTCACATGCAGACTTGCAAACGGAGTTTTGCAAATCTTCACTTTGGTCGAAGGGTTTCTAAAAAAAAAAGTTTTAATTGCATAACTCTGAGATTTTGTGTGGCCGATAAGCCAAATCACAGAAAACTAGAAATGCACTCGGAGAACGCAAACCTCTGCCAAGGGCCACAGTTCTAAAAAATTCCTAGATCCAAACGGTTATCCAGATCACCACCAAACTTAAATCACTTCTTTCTTTTTACTTTTCCAACAACTCCTGAAAATTTCACAAAAAACAGTCCATAACATTTTGAGTTATCTTGAACACAAACAAACAGATAGACAAACAAATGCTGGTAAAAACACAACCTCCTTGAGAATAGGCCTGTCGCAATAAGTCAATTAATTGCACAATAAAAAAAATGTGCACAATAAGTTTACCAATAATTTTCCTTTGTCTTTCTTATTGCTCTTGCTCACTCTGAGCAAGGGCCACATTTGTTTTAAGACAATATTAACTAAATACACCAATACAACAAACTTCCATCTGTACCTAAAACACAATCATCAACTGCAGTTTTATCCTAGCTGGTAAAAAAAAAAAAAAAAGATATTATCTGCCTGGATGAACATTCATGTTACAAACGGCAAATCCACAACTTTACAATGACATAAAAAAATGACATACTGAAGGCGATCAAAGATATTTAATTTTACCATTCCACCTCTGGTCAAGTCCAAACACAATGTAACTGTGTTACATAGTGTTTAGAGACCATATGTTAACCACGTTGCCCAAATCCCAGGAGAAATCTCGATCGGTTTTAGCAGACTGGGGACTGGATGAGCATAAACTAGTCTGCACATCGAGCTAAATGTTCTTTAGAAATGAAAGTATGTTGATCTTTGAAAGGGTGTACTTGCATTATTATGGCATTATTGTTATTTTAGTATTTTAGGCCCTGCGATGGACTGGCGAGCTGTCCAGGGTGTACCCTGCCTGTCGCCCAAAGCCAGCTGGGATAGGCTCCAGCTTCCTCGCGACCCTGCATTGGATTAAGCGGTTCAGAAAATGAATGAATGAATGAATGTTATTTTAGTTGAAATGGTCTCAAAATGACAACATTCATCGCTTAGCGCAATATTATCGTCTAATGTAATAATTTCTGAGACAGTTAATCACATGGTGAAATTAGTTACCGTGACAGGCCTACTTGGCGAAGGTAAATACCTTAGTTTTGTGAGATACCTGCTATGTGTGGACAAGGCCTCAGAGTGCAGGTTTGTTACAAACCCCCAGCTCGCCAATGAAAAGGGGGAGAGGTCTGTAAGCTTTAAACCCACAAATAAGTTCTTTTAAATAAACAGGTGTTTATTTGCAGGTATGAACGTTGCCTGTGACAACCAGGTAGGAATGAAGAATCAAAAAGAAAGTGGTAACAAGCTTTACCTGCTTCAAGTCACACCCAGAACAACTAAGGCAAAGCAAGGCAAACTGAGCAATAAACACTCAGCTGCCCTAAATGATGTCTAGACTGCTCCTTAAATAGGGCTGACGAGCTGGCCCAGCTGAAGATGATGACGAGGCAGCCAATCCCGGAAGGAGCAGTGCAGCCAGTAGTAGGATGGAAACAAGGCCGTCAACCAATGATCTAGTGGAGATCACACAGTCAGATTTGCATAATAGGTTTCATAGCTGAATCTGGACTTGCAACAGTTTTGTCCACCAACCCTGTCTCCCAAAAATAACCTTCTTCCAATCAAAGCTTTCCCTGTGACTGTGGACTGATACACTACTGTGGTTTCCGAAAAAATGCAGGATGGTTTTCAATATATGGATACTGATTAGTAAAACTGATGGGTTGAAAGAGAAACGTAGCATCAGTCTTTCATCGCAATTTAGTCCATGGATGCACACAGAGAATAAATTATATTATATAAAGACCAGTTTACAAGTAACCAGTTCAGGTTTTACTAAAGTTGGTGTGAAAATACCTACCAATGCCAAACCACTGTTTATTACTGAACATGCTACACCATACGAGTTTGAAGAAAATAGTGGAACTAAGCACATGGTCAAAGTGTGGGAGCACTACCATACTGTCACCTTACATTGGTGTTTTATTGTATTTAAGAAGCAATTCATTTGCTTTGCTCATGTGAATTTAAGTATTTTTCTGTAGAGGTCTACTTGTTTTCTCTACAACCACATGCAACAGACTGAATGTGCCAGTTCCAAGAGACTTTGAAGGGGAAGCCGTGTCACCCATACTTCTACAATGAACTCTAGAGTGATTGCATATCATGACCCAAGTGTACTATGAACAATATTGTGTCCCAATCTATTCACAATATGCGGATATGATCTACTGGGAGTTAATTGAACTGTAGGAAGGTGCAGATTCTCTTCTGAAATGTTAAAAAGGCCAACTTCACAGCAGAAATAAACATGTTAAAGCCTGGTTAAAAATACATGATTTGTTGATTTAATGTCAACATTCAACATAACTGGGGGCGTGTCATTTTGATTGACACATACCCAATATATCACTGTGCATGAAAGCAGACTGTAGCACACCTGTGGTTTTTAGCCAGTTAACAGCATGATTTAGCTTTAGCCTGACAACCTCCATCAGCTGCTTTGCTCCAGTTTACCTCATTTAGCTCTTGGCTACAGGCAGGTCAGAGTTTGATAGATGTCAATCATCCATGCTCATATCCCCCTCTTAGCTCTACCTCTGTGACCGACTGCGCACGTGACACTGCCAAGATGGTGACAGTGGGAACCACTCAGTGATTTTCAGTTCAGCTTTTCAGAAATCAACTGATGACGTCATAGAGGCTCCATCCATCTTTTATATGAAGTCCATAGTTGCACTTAAAGCTATGATTTCACACATCTTCAATATGTTTTTAAAATAGACCTCCATTAAAAGAAGTTGCAACTTCTTACTTCTGAGAAGGTTTGAGGTGATGAAAATGAAAACATGACAACTGATTCCAGCAGCAGGATCCTGCCAAGTTCAATGGATTTATTTGAGATGAATGAAGCTACTAGAACATGCACATTGCACACCATGGCAGCAAAGAGACCAGCACCAATATCAACAAGTGAATGGTGTGCTGGAATTCCATTCTCATTTGCATTTTTGCAAGGTTTCTGGGCTGTGCAGTCAGGTGGCAAGCCAGACTCTACTTTTCACTAAAAATAACATCCAGTTCATCTTAATTATGCAAGATGCACTCAGTTTCTCGAAATGATCCATGAAAGCCTTCGGGATGGGATGGAAACTGGAGTTTTAGCTTTTTAGTTTAAATTCCCAAACGTTACACATGGAGCAGTAAGGGATCTGAATAACTCGTAAATAAATACACCAGTTTTTAGGATCATCGAAGCAAACCTTCAGCATAGTTGCAGATAATTTAGAAAAACAGAGAAACGTGGCTCATATCTTTATGAGATCCATTAGTGATAAAGCATGTTAGAGAGGAATAATTGGCCAGGGAGACAAATAAACACTGCTAAATGGTCACATCTGAAAATTTGTATATGTAGTAAAGGATAGTTTAAAGCGCTCCTCAGCTCTGGATATTTGGAGTTTCAATAAATAGATTAAATATTAAATATTATATGCTTAACGGATTATTTTATGAGATACCCTTATTCTCTTTCTTGCAGAGTTTCATAGCAAATCAATGTTCCTCCCAAATGTGCCCATAAAGGATTCACTCAGCAGGCAGCTCGCTTAGCTTTTCACAATAATTTATAAAAAATGTCAGATACTTCTCCCACATGTAATAAAAAATCCTCAAGTGAACACCTCTCAGGTTCACTTTTTAAAACAGTAATACTTCATTTTTCCTAAATAAAATGCAACATACCTCTATAGACCTAGTGATCTCTGTTGTTGCTGGGCTCTACTTTGGCCATCCACCCAGTTCTGCCCTAAGAACTCTGATTACTGCTGGTACCACTGCTGCTCTCACTGCATCCATCACCACTGTTTCCATCTGCAGTTTGATGCTGAAGCCCAACTGGTAAGCAATCGACTGTTTATCAGTTCAGATTTTTAAATCTGACAGGATCTACAAGAAAGTTATCTAAAATATTATTCATCCTGTCCATCCATCCATTTATCCATCCATCCACTTTCTTAACCACTTAGTCAAATTCATGGTCGCAGGAAGCTGGAGCCTATCCCAGTAACCATTGGGCTAGAGGACTGGCTGGATTTGCATTAACAGTTATCGTAACCCAATTCAAGTCAATTCAGCCTTATTTGCATTGCGCCAATTAACAATGTCATGTCATGGCACTTTACAGACACAATTCTGTGAAGGAATGACTGAATAAACAAATGAATGAATGAACGAATGGATGAAAGTTTGAATACTTTCGTAACCAATCACATCAGATCGGGATGTTACTGGCATTGTAATGGTTATTTGTCTCATCTGCTTTGTCTCGTCACTTGGCAACTTTTGAATCATCGTCCACAAGGTTGCATAAGCAAAACAATAAAGGTCCTTGAAAGAAATTTTGAACCATTTTGTGCATCTTTTCTTCTTCTCTAGCTTAAGATTGCAAATTCTTGATGAAACTGTAATTTGATAAGAATGGAAGTGTGTTAAACCCACATCTGACCTTGTCTCATATTGATTGTTGGCTCCTGAATTCCCTCAAATGTTATTGTGCCAAAATTTTGTGATGTCAACAAACATCAATTCATTGTTCGATAAATCAGTTTAAAATTGCAACATAGACTTGTGATTTACATGGTGCAGATACACAACTAACTTCTCTCTAACATTTAAAATGCTATGTGAAGAATGAAGCAATACAAAAGACTAGAGACACCAATCACCTTGAATTGTTCAGCAGTGCTGCAAAGAGAAGCTGAGTTAATGACCCTGGTTTCAGAGTGTAATCTGTGGACATTATTATTGTTCTGAAATGAGCCCCAGGACATTCATGATAAAACAGCTGAATAAATGAGAGGGAAAATCAATGATTACATCCAGAACACCTCATAGAATAGACTCAGGTCCATTCAGAATATGTTGCTAAATGACAAGATATGCAAAACTCATCCTAAGAGGCGAGTCTTTACCAATTAATGACATGGGTCTTCATGTGTATGGCCTAACAAGAGCTCAGGTCAGGGTTTGGGTTTGGTGTATAAGTGGTTCTAAATATCTGAATAATTCAGAAGACGGTCTGCTGGCATCTACCCATGTCAAAGAATGAAATCCATCTTCTAAACTTGAAAACAAAACAAACTAGACAGATCAACCACTAGTCCAGACTAAAACAATCTCCCATGTACAGGGGAGTTCCTAGACATTCTGGGTCCACGGGAAGAATATCACAATGGGCCCCACTACCTCAGTACTCTTGCTGCTTTTTTAATGCCTGTGTGTTATGATGTTTTTCTATGTACAGCATCTGATGTAATGCACCCAATTTGTCTGTTTCTTTATGCTGCATAAGAAGTATTATTATGTAATTGATTTATTATTAGTTGTTAGGGCTGTGAAGATTTGCTTTTGTCCCGATCCGATTCGATTCGATTTTTTGGGTGCCGATTTTATTTTAATTGCGATTCTCATGATTCTTTGATAAGGCTGGTTTTTGTCGACTAAAAACATTAAAAAAATGTACAAAACTTTACCACGCTTTTTTTATTAAGCTCAGATGGATTAGTATTACTATATATAGGCCTGCTGCAATAAGCAATAAGTCAGTTAATCGCATGGTAAGAAAAAATGTGCGCAATAAGTTTGCTGAATGCAATCACTTTAATTTTTCTTTCTTTTCTCTCTTGAGTGCCGCATTTGTTTTAAGACAACATTAAATCAACACAGCAACACAACAAGCTTCCATCTGCGCTTAAAACACAAGCATCGACGTCAGTTTTCCCAGCTGGTAAAAAAAGACCTTTACAAACAGGCTAGCTCCATTTTCCCGACAGTCCATGACCACTGGGGTGTTTAACTAACAGATTAGACACAAACAGGACAGTGCAACATGGTGTGCACCCAGATAGCGTGGTTGGTAAAGCAATACTGACCTTTATTATTATTAAAAAGGTGACATTTAGAAAAATGCAAACATTTCACAGCCAGTATTAACCACCTAGATTAGCATACATGTTACAAACTGCAATTCCTCAACTTTACAATGACATGAAAAATGACAGACTGAAGGCAAAGACATTCAATCTTACCAATCTACCTCTGGTCAAGTCCAAACATGTGCATGTCAAACATGAGCTGTAACTGTGTTACATAATGTTTAGTGACCATATGTTCCAGAAAACCATTTTGCCAAAACCCCAAGAGAAATCCTGATCTGTTTTAGCAGACTGGGGAAGGGATGAGTCTAGTCTGCACATAAAGCTAAATGTTTTTTAGAAATTAAAGTATGTTGATCTTTTAAAGGGTTTATTTACATTATTGTATTATTGTTATTTTAGTTGAAAATGGTCTCAAAATGACACATTAATCGCTTAGCGCAATATTATCGTTTGTCGCAATAATTTCTGAGACAAATAATTGCATAGTAAAATTTGTTACCATTTGTGACAGACCTAACTATATAGTAGTTATGTGTATATAGAATAATTTAGGGATGAAGGTTAGGGTGTGTGTGGGCCCTAATGGGCTATGGGCCCCGAGAATTGCATTCACCCCGTACAATGATGCCACCAGTGGATGCTGGAAAAGTCTTCAAAGTACTGAATCCCATTTATCTAGATGGTAAAAACCTCTCAAATCTTTCAATGTTTACTTTTAAATTCTCCAAATTTTCAACTTTCATTTTTAAACATATTGTCAGAAATCAGATGCTCTTTTTTACCTTTAGCTCAGTGCTTCAACACATCCAAACAAAAAAGAAAACAGTTTGATTAAATGGACTTTCATTTCAGCCTTCAAGGCAATAAAAACAAGCAAATTAGAAGCAGGCTGTACTCTCCTGATATCCCTGCAACGTCCATGGACGTGCCAGCCAGATGTACTTCCAGAGCTGATTGCAGAACCAAATCGAAGACAGTAATTATTCATAAGCATTATAGAGGCCAACCATGTGTGTGGCACTCTGATGAAGACCAGTTCTGATGTTTCAAGGACTTTGGAAAGAAAAAGTAACCAGCTAGACTGCAGAGAAACATGTTTCAGAAAGGTTACACAGCTATAACACAATACAGACGACCATGTGTTAATTACTAATGCAAAGAAGGACTTAACTAGACCACCACTCCCACCATAGGAGACAGAGTGGTTATAGAGACAAGAATCAATTAGAGAACCAAAATATTCACAGGCGATGTTAATGCTTTACATGAAATGTCAAGCTTTCCATACTTCACCATGTCGGCTGGATGATCCTTACAACGACCCATTCAACCTTTGCTGAACTGTCCATGTCAACAGATTAGCCGAAATGGCAGCTTTTTGTCCACATTAACTACCCCTAGGGCTGGGCGATATGACCTTTTAGTAATATCCCGATATTTTTATGGCATGTCACGATATACGATATATATCTCGATATTTACCTTAGCCTTGAATGAATGCTTTAGTGCATACAATCACATCAGTAAGATGATTTTGTGTCTACATTAAAACATAATTGCTCATACTGCATCAAGATATGCTGATTTTAAACATTCATGCCAAAAGGATGAAATTGTAACGAAGCAAACTGATCAAAACCGTCTTTATTGAACAGTTAAAACAGTGGCAGAAACATGTCATTTTAAAACAAAATAAAGTGACTTTGCATAGGTGCAAAGTCACTTTATAGATGCTCTAGGGGGGGACTTTTCAAATGATGAACTATTATAAGGCTTTTGCTTTTTTTTTTGAGTTGTCATGTATTTTTTTTTAATCGCAGAGTTTAGCGTAGAAATCAGTCTTATAATACAGGCAGAATGACCTCGTATCGTCTCCAATAAACGGCTTCAGACAGTTTTTAATTCAGGGTTTGATTCCCACTTTCTGTACTTTCTAGAGACATGATGAGCTAGATAAATATGCTTGTGTCACACACAGTGGATGAGGTGAGTAAGTGACAGAGGCTGTGAATGTAATCAAATAGAATGAATTATTTTTGCGTGACGTGAAAAACTTTGTAATTTCCGTCCCACTCTGTAATCCAGAGTGGGATCAGTGGCGGATTTGGCTGTTCATTGTGACTGTAGGTGGAGTTGTGCAGGTGTCCTCTCTGCTCCTCTGACTGGCTGCAGTTGCAGCCGACTGAGTGCTTTAGGACGGGGAGAGACTCTCGTTCTGACAATAACTTTACAATATGCGCTTTAAAGTCAGTCGCCGAAACACCAGGAAAGTTTCCAATAACTCCAGTAAAAGTTGCTAGATTTGTTGCTACTCGCTTTTCACAAAAAGTCGCCAGATTTAGCGAGAAAGTCACCAAGTGGGCAACAGTGTCTACACGCTGCCTCTCATGACGTAGCATGTAGCTCACGTTATGTACGTAACGAGGTGCGCTTGCTTTAACTTTCTGTGCAAAGCGGTGCAGAGTCAAGGAGGAGTGAGGGAGGAAACCCCGCCCACAGCTAAAAACAACTGCGTGACAACAGGATACTCGGGCAATATAGGCATTTTCTATATTCGCACAGGGGACTAGCAACGATATATCGAGTATATTCGATATATCGCCCAGCCCTAACTACCCCCACTTCAAATTTCTGATCAGTCACACAGACATGTGGATGATGTGTTTAGAACAGTGTTTTTCAACCTTTTTTGAGCCACGGCACACTGGTTTTCACTGAAAAATCACAAGGCACACCACAAACGTTTTTTTTTTGTTTTTTGTTTTTTTAAAAGTCCATTTAATTAATATAAAGTCCATCTTGTCAAAGCACGTTGAATAGAAATCAGATAAACGCAAGAAGATGGAATTTCATTATCTTTCACTGGGGCCTGTTCGGAACATAAAGATGCTTTTTAGACCAATAAGGTGATATTGGGTAATTTCTCAGAGCACACCAGAAAATCTCAGTGGTTGAAAAACACTGGTCTAGAAAACGCTGCAAGAAGTCCTGAACCAGAGCTGCAAAAAAGAGCCCTGTGGAAAGAATAAATTTATCTCTTCACATACAGCATGAACAGTAGGGCTGTGACGATATGCTTTTGTCCCAATTCGATTCAATTCCAATATTTTTTTTGAGTGCCGATTCGATTTTAATTGCGATTCTCACAATTCTTTGATATTGCTGATTTTTGTAGATTAAAAACAACAAAAATAAGTATAAAACTTTTGTTTTTGCTTTCATTTTTCTTGATTTAAATGAGGAAAAAACAACACAGTAGCCAGACCATCATTCTGCTGCTATAATGCCCAAAAGACAAATAAAAAGATGAATAAAAAATAAAAATGACAAAAACTTTATAAAGGATTATTTTTATTAATATGGAAAAAAAATAGATTTTACAACAAAAACAAAATAGATTTTTTTGTGAAGCAAACAAAAAAAAAATCCTGATTAACAATTTGATTTCCCCACCCCTAATGAATGTAATGTAAGTTTATGTCTCACATTGAGGTATTGCACAGAAATTCCAGTTTCTTTTCAGAAACTTGGCAACCTGCTGATGCCAATTTTCTCATTTATCACAAAAAAAATTGAACCGACAAATTTTGCCTTGCGGTTTTTTTTTTTCTTAACTAAATACCAACCCAAAGTGCAGTTGAAGGTTAAGTTCATAAATAACGTGCTCATAGAATACAACATTTTTGGCAAAGCATGTAGGTCTCCTTCTGCTCATTAGTCTAACTCTTCATAATAAGTGGCTCATTACAACCCTAAATCTAAAAAATTTGGCTTGTCTCTGCTATTTTAAGTGCTTTTGCTGTTAAGCAAAGAGGAGTATTTACATTTCTTCTGCTCATTATTCCTGAGATGACCCCCCAGAGCAAAATTAAGTTACAGTCTGCAACTCTGAGTCCAGTCAAGGAGAAGCCGTTTCACCAAGCAGAACTGCTGTTTTCCATACTATGTTTAATTAATGAACTGTTATTAAAAATGGTTGCAGTGGAGCACACAGAGAAGTAATGATTAGACTGTCAGTAATTATAGAACTGATATGCCTGCTTATGACATGCATGACAGTGACAGGTTCTTTTTTTCCATTTGTCAGGTTTTATCTGGTTTTTTTTAGACATTTCTTGGCATTGGCGGCGTTGCTTCTAATACGTGTTATATATGTGAAACTGTAAATTAAAAAACATGCCGCAAAAGCTGTTAATTGAGTTTTTCTTTGTATGCTGTGACTGCGTATGCTGTGGAATATATGTCCGGGATGCACAAGCATCATAAAGCACATGCTCCAAAGCTCCGAGCCTGAATTGTTCTTGAGGAAAAAAAAAAGCAAAAAAAAAAAAAAAGCAAAAGATAACTTGCAACAAGGAGAACAAATCACACAGATCAACATTGTCCTCTGCTCTGCTGTTCGCGAACACATTCTGCCCAAGGCTGCAAACACAACAGTTAGAAAGCAGTTCATAGCATTTCTCTGTGCTCTGACTAGCGCTCAAGAAATAAAACGCAGTGTGAATCTGATTTACATTTTGAACTGTCGTCATCATCAAAGAACAAAGAGATGTCACATCTGGGAATTAGGGTGAACTTCGTGCACACAAACAAAGCCAGTGACTTTTTGGTGCAAAAAAAGAAAAAAACAGCAAAGAAGACAAAGGTCTTCTGTCTTCTGGAGCAAAGAGATGCTTCGCACATTTCATCAGAGATTTCTTTGTGTCAAACACGGGTCACAGCTACTTGGCCTCATATAAGAGCAAAACCTTGTGATTCCCTTGCTTCAGGACCAGTTAGTCCAGTTAAAAGGGTCAGGGCTGAATTTCCTTTCAATGTGGAAACACAATCACATGTTGGAAGAATCTCAAGCCGCTCAGCTCCTGGTGTGACTTTCCAATTCATGGGGAAAAGGTAGCCACACTATCTCTTAATTAAATCGTTGCCTTTTCTCCACCGCCACCAGGTCAGCGTTAGAACCGCTCTGAGTACAAAGAATTAATGTAGATTCCGATTTGGGGAAAAATTCCTGTGCTTTGAATTGATTTTAACGGCCGTCTCGCTCTGTGAAAAAGCAAATTAACTCATTTTCTCTGTGATCAGGTGCAGAAACAGGTACTAAAAAATAAAACCCAGAACTAACGGCTACTTGTAAATCACAAGTTCGGCTTGTTTTCCTAACACACAGACTTGCAGGGGGTTAACCTGCTGCCACCTCACATCCCCCCCGCTGTTAGAAATCCCACACAAAGACTAAGTTGTATTAAAATATTACTTAATTTCTCTACATCTTTCATTTTTGTTGGCTACAAAAGGCTTGTTTGGTCAAGTAGCATGAAATAACCTCACACTGCATCGTTTTCAGCTGATCGCTTCGTCCCATTTCCCGCCTCTCCGTTCTGCTTTAAGGGGAAGCGCTCGCACGATGCCAAGGCTGTTGGTTTTGCTGGGAGCACCTGGCGAGTTAAAGGCTGCGCCAGGTGGTATGCGGCTTTGACTGCCAATTAGAGCGGTGACCATGTGAGAGCAGGCCGAGATAACTTCTAATTAACAATAGACCTCTGAGGCATAACAATTAGTCTTCCTTTCAAATAAACCCACTAAAAAAAACAGGACGCATGCCAAGCCTGCTGGCCAACCTGCTCTTTTTTCCTTTTCAATTCGGTGTATAAAAATCTACAGAGGGCAGGAAATTAAACCAAAATCCACAAATAAAGTAGCCCTGATCCTCAGCAAATCCTTGCAGGGCGAACGTGAATGTAAACTGGACTGTATGTATTGTACGAGTGAGTCCTTTTGAGTACACAATGAAGTCATTTCTCCTGACAAGGTCATATTTGCTGCAGGCCTGTCAAGCAGAGTATGCAGAGAATAAACGGTGCGGAAGACACTTTGCATAGATGAAGACGCTGAAGGGGAGAGATGCACTCTCTCGCTCAAGGCAAACAGATTACGCCCCAAAATGATTAGGACAGCGAGGGGAACAATTTTCCATGATCAGGTCAGGTTGACAGGAAAGTGATGAAAGTCAAAGACGCGTCAAAATGAAGAGGGAGTCACAATATGAAGCCAGGAAGGCACATCCGTTGGTTTCGTATAACGCCATGGAGGCACCTGCCAATAAGCATTATCAAACCAGCAGCTACAGATAAATGGCACGCAATAATCTGGCGAGCCTAATTGTAGGACCGATGCGCCGTCTCGACGCCACTGATTGCGCTCGGGAAAGATTACCACAGCTGAGAAGGCTGCGCTTTAATTGTCATTTAGTAATAATCTGTGATAACCTCTGTAAGTGGCGAAGATGCCGTTTTGTAAATGCACTCGGGAGAGGAAACGCCATGAGCTCTGCGCTTACGATGTGCAGGCTCTGCTCGTGCTAAAAGAGAAAAAAGAAGAAGAATGGTGCTGAGGTGTTTCTTGGAAAATAGCCAAGACTGTTAAGTGGAAACAGAGGGCAAATCACAAAGCTCAGGAGAAGTCCAAGGGGAATGCTTTACAGGAAGAAGACAGCGTGTGACCGAGCCAAGAGGCCTCAACTAAAGACATGAACTGCAAGGAAAATGTACTTGTACAAGCTGCAGACGCTTGCAGACCACCAGCTTCCCCCCTGGAGAGTGGAAACATTTCTTTTACTGGCTGCAGCTGTAGCATCGGTCCCAAGACCTGGTTGCAAAAGCTGTGCACTTAAAGGGTCTGATTGGGGTCTGCGGCGAGCCACGGGGAATCCTCCATCTGGAGCTGAAAGCCCCGAATGCTCGAGCTGAATAACTGATTACAGCAAAGCCTGCTCTTAGCTTAACTCAGCCCTTCACGCCGCAGCGGCTGAACACCAAAGGAAATACCTTGCAGGGAAGATCTGAAAGCGGGGAAAGTTGCATCTTTTGAGGAAAGTCGCAGAAACTTTGAAGGAGCTGCTGGGCGATGGCGTGGAAAGCTCCATGTTCGGGCTTTGAAGTGGAAACGGCAGCACAACTTCGACTGCGGTTTCTCTTCCTTGCGGCGTAGGTTTTCGTCCGGCTGGCAGCTGGCGGGACTTGTCATGATTCACTGTGACTCACTGCTTCTCCCATGCCACGCTCCTAAAAGAAGCCTGTTCAGGACTTTCATCCAGATGAATCGCACTTCCCCGAGATGGCGCGCATTATCAGGATTGCATTCTTCTTAAAATAGCTTCTGCCAATTGCGAGGTAACCAACGCTGAGTCCTGATAGGAACGTCTTCCGGATATAATTGGGTATCTTGATACTGGATGCTGCCACCAAAAGCTCCAAACTCTTCCACCCTCCACTCTAAATAGTCACAGCAATCACCCCCAAGGTCAAGTCGTCCAATCTGATTGGAGGTGTGATGAGCACCAGCCTCAACTAATGCATTCCACTCGCTTATTATTTATAATGGCAAGGAGAGGTTTGAGTGGAAAATTAGCAGACACCTTCATTAGTAAATTACATCTCATACAAAATACAGAACGGAGGGGATCGTTACAAAACCCGTAAACCTTAAGTTGACCAACACAGGCAGTGAAACACAAAGTGATTCATGTTTACAGGCGATTTTTAAAGGATTTTCCGTCAGAGAAAATGATTGTTTTCAACCTTAATGAGGATGAATCCTGGAAGACTTGCACAGCTCTGAGATCCTTCCCTTCTGCTGCTGTAAATTCAACAGTTGCTACACACATAAAGCTCTATTTGTTTGTTTGTTTGATGCCATATCTACTTCTCTACAGAAGGATCTGTGCAGCATTTGAAGTTGCATGCCCTCAACATGACTGGAAAACAAGCGTGATGATGTGAGCAGCGTGATGAGAAACATTTCCCAAGCAGAAACGCACCAGGATCATAAAAACTGCCGTGAAAGCAGACAAGAAACGCTCAAAACGCCCAAACAAGCTGAGCTGTTGCTCTTCATATTTAATATATGTGCAGATTTTAACAGGAGAAAGTTACAGTGCAACACCTGGTCTGCAGCACTCTAAGACTTTAAGCCTGCACGCGCTTCAGGCACTCAGCTTACATGCTATAATTAGAAAAGAAGGTGATGTTTAATCACAGTAAAAAAAAACCAAATCTGTTTCCATACTGACCAAAAAGTCGGTGTGTGTGCAGCCCAGTCGTAGGTCCGCGCGATGTGTCAGCGGCGGCAGGTCCGCGCGGAACGCAGCTCCAAGGGTCCAAAATGAGGAGGAAACGAGCTCCAAACTGGCAACCTCGTTGTTTGAATGGAAACCCACCGGGAGGAGGTTTAACTTACTCGTCCATGCGGGTTTCTTCTTCTTTATTTATTTATTTATTTCTGTCTCTCCCTGAGGAAGAGGAGGATATGTGGTCGGAGTTGAGTCGCGCGCAGGCAGCCGTTTGTCGCTCGCGGCATTGAGAAACCTTTTCATCCCTGAGCTCTGACCACGAGGGGCACAACACGGCTACGCCCCTCAGCATCCTCACTCTCAGCTGCTTCTTTCCCCCACAAAACTGGGAAGGTTTCTGCGTTTACGATGCTGCAGGAATGAACAATAAGCTCATGTGAAATAATGAGGAATAAATATCCATTTTGGACTCACTTTAATATATTTAAATCATCTTCTTTTCCAGTTTTATTAGCAAACACTGAGAAAAAGTGATTGATATGATTTGATATTTCACTCTTGTCTTGAGCCAAACCAGTTTTAGAAGCTAAAAGGTGCCAAGAAAATGGAAAAAAGGTGCAAATTGTCTACTCACCTGCATTACAGCTGAGTAACACCCCCATGTGGTTGGGGTTATCATGGTGGAGTGGGTTGAAAATTCACAAACATGACAAGAATGGAGGTTATCAAGGCGATGGCTTTCCTGCTGCTCGGTCTGTGGTTTTTTTTGTCATACTTGAAGTAAAAAGAGAAGTCCAGAGAAGGCTGTGGGCAGCGGGATGTGACATTTTCATCTCAGCTGGATTCAGTAGGTGCTAAAACATACCTGCTATATCACAAGTGCCTAAAAACAGAACTGATCAAGTCAAGACAAGTAGGTACTAATTAAAAACACCTCCGGCTTAATTTTTTTTTTAGTTGTCAGAAATAGTTTTTCATGCTTCTCGGATGACATTTTCTCCAGACATCTCGTGTCACATGTCTGAATTTGTTCCAAATTTATTCATGACATCATTTTCAAATACTGTTCATCAGTTGTTTTTTTTTTTTATTAAGCCTGATGCTTCTTTTATCCTCCACATTTGTAGTTTTTTCACATTTCAAAAGCAATGTTGAGTTTTCAGCTGTGAGAATCTTCCTTCGGCTACAAAAATACTATTTTATAGCCGTCAAACTGTGTTATCTCAGGCATTTTTCATATATAAAACCAACAAAATTGCAAGAAATTACACATATTTGCAACAGGCTGCTCGCGACAAGGTCCATAAGGATACCACACTATAAAAATAGGTTCTTTTCTAGGTTGTCTGGGTGTTTTGTTTTTTCTTTTAAATCGACAACACTGAATCCCTTGAGTTAGGAGCCTTTTTTAGGCTTGAATGATTCATAGGTCAGTGTTGAGTGGCTGAACAACAAAAAAGAACGCTCTCCTCTGAAAACTGCTAAGAGGACTGGAATGAAAATGAATAAAAAAAAAAAAGCAATCGATGTTCAAAGACAAGCTTGAGGAGACTTTGTGAGGGCAGCATGAGCTGCCACACAGTAAAGGTAACTTTCTTTTTTTTCTGCAATTATGTAAACACTTTAAAGATACTTTTATCAATTTTCATATTTTTATTAGATGGGTTAACTAACTGGGTGCACACACTTAGTTAACTTATATTGTCACCTTGTTAATTTGGTTTATTTTTGTCACCATGTCAATTTGCTTTGCTTTCAGTTAATATACTTTCCTTTTGAGTTGCCAGTTCCTTGGAGTTCCCAAACCTGCCAGGGAAAAGAGTCCTGGCTGCGCTGGAGCTCCTTAAATCAGGCTGAGACCTAATTGGGCAGAACCATCTTTTTTTTTATAGGAGGGAAGTGTAGGAGGGGTTTAGGTTCTTCTATTGATTGTTTCTCAGTTGTTTTGCATTATTTAGGAATTTCAGATTGTTTAGTTTACTGTCTTAACTGATTACATGTAACAGTTTTTGATAAGTTAAGTTTATGTTACAGTTGGTAGAGAGTATTGTATTTGCCCCCCCCCCCCCCCCCCCCCTTGTGTGTCAAAATGGCCTGATCAGCCAGTATATATGTGTCCCTTGTGTGTCAGTTAGAGTTTGAGGTCCTTATGTTAATGCGTAGGTTGACGTTTGTTTTCTTTGACCTCTTTTATGGGCCCAAAGTTATTGAACTAAAAGATTTATTATGTTATTTTTGTTAAATAAATGTAGACATTATATTTTTCTAAAAAAATTCCTTGTGCTTCTCATGTTTTTCGGCTCGGTCCCCTCACACCTTCAGAGAGCCTGGAAAACTATCGCTCCAAAACCATTTTTCAAGATCATCTGGGTGTTTGGAAGGAAAATATAGAGGAATGAGGACTGGCCACTATCTGTCTGATAGTAAGCCTCTCCACCTAAAATAAAAATAAAAGACTTTCCAGTGAGTCTCACTGCTGCTTCCATCCCTACATGATCACTACAGCTGGTTTCCATCAGTGCAGGGAACTAATAGGATAACGGAGGTGACTGGCAGCTTAGCTGCAGTGAGTCCAAGCAAGGTGAACTCAACCAAGCTAAAGTTCACTCAGCCATAATAGCCTCAGGCCTGCAGAGACCTGTTGGACAGGTCTGTGCCCTGGGCAAAGCTAATGCACATCTTACCCCCTGCAGCCACGAAAAAAAGAAGAAAAAAACACTTTTATTACTGCTGCTTCTCAGTTAAGGCTTAATTTTAAAATGTCAGCATTTTATGGCTCCTGTCAGATTCTATCAATCAAACCAATAAAGAGAAGTGTATTCCAACGCCTGTTATCACTGGAGATGTTTGAAATGAGCAAATTCAATAACACATCCTGACTAGCCAGATTAGTTCTTGTACATATGAAGTAAAACAGAAAATACATCAAGACCGAGGCCGTGTCTCACGTCGGTGCAGGTTTTGGCTGCGCCTGCCTTCCCTGGAGCCCAGGACCCCAGGGGGCCCCTGAAAACCAATGTTTGCATGCTGATAAGTTCACCATTTCGTAGAACATTTCCCCTCTGGCTTCAGATTTGCATGCTGTCTTAGGTTCAACAGATGGGTGGACACTTGGCTGGATGGGGAATTGACAGGCCAGCTGAACATACACGGCAGAGTGATGGTTGCTGGGATTGTGTGTGTGTGTGTGTATCTGTGTGTGTGTGACTTGTAATTTTACACACTGTGGGGTGAGGTGAAGACAACATGGTCTAACTGGGAGCAGGGGAGCAGAAACAGAGCTCCATGTGGAGTGATGCACTGAAAGATCTTGTTTTTCTGTTTTGGCACAATGTGTTGCTATGATGCCAAATATGGAAGCGTTTGTTGCCATGGTGTTTTGCACCGAATGCACATAATGGCTCAACAATGCTAAAATATCAAACGCAGTAATTATTTTCTCCTGTGTTTCCTTCATATAAAATTCTTTGTTACTGGGCTGATTTGGCATCAGTATGATGGAAAGGTTGTAGTAAATGTGACTTGTTTGCCAGTAGTATTTATATATTTATACTAACGCATACTTTCACTTTGCCAGTAGTATATATATTTATACTAACCCATACTTTCACTTTGCCAGTAGTATTTATATATTTATACTAACCCATACTTTCACTATGCCAGTAGTATATATATTTATACTAACCCATACTTTCACTATGCCAGTAGTATATATATTTATACTAACCCATACTTTCACTATGCCAGTAGTATATATATTTATACTATCATATACTTTCACTTTGCCAGTAGTATATATATATTTATACTAACCCATACTTTCACTTTGCCAGTAGTATTTATATATTTATACTAACCCATACTTTCACTTTGCCAGTAGTATTTATATATTTATACTATCATATACTTTCATTTCCCTACTGAACTATGTTTGTGCCTTTAATCAACAACATGCAGTTTTTCTGTTTGAAAGTATTGTTCCTTGTTTGCATGTTCTACCTGAAAACTCTGCTCGTGCACTCTAAAATCCCTCCTTGCATGTAAATATGCTACACTTCAATTTAAATCTCTGCTCCGTCTCATCAAATTTAGTGTTACACATGCAAAAGCCCTGCAGTCACGCTCGAGTGCTTCTCCTTACAACCAGACTCCTCTTTGTCCTGGATTTTCCTGCACGCTTGTCGTGTTGTGAGAGGATGCTGTTAAAGTTCATCCAGCCAGTTGAACATGAGACGTGATTTAGGCAAAGTGAGTCTTCTCCCACTAAAGGCGAAGGTTTCTTTAACTTTAGCCACGTAAAACTGGAACTCCTCCATTGAGGATGAGGGTCCAGACCTCGTCTGTCATGTTCGACCTAAAACCTCGCTCACTTCTTCTTTGCTTTATCGGAGTTGGCCTTGACAGATGTAGTAGTTGCTTACAGTCCAGGAACAGATACAGACCATGGCTGGATCTGAATTAGCTTTATTGCCAGAACCCGGGCATTCACTACAACCACAATCCCGCTTGTCGCGCCATACTCACGTCACCAAGTGGTGACCCTACTATGAAGCCTCACATGGATCTAAACAACAGATCTGATGCAAGTTCAGATGCATCATTCCAAAGAAATATTCATGTTCATCCTGAAAATGTGTTTTTTTTAAGGCAGCATGACACGGTTCTCATTTCTGCTATGTGTCTTTTTCATTTAGTCTTCAATAACACATATGTTGATATTTACATATCTTAACAAATCAACCTTTACCAGCACTCTGAAATCTGACTGAAACTGTATTCAAAAAGACGTTATAGTTTCAGAGATATACTCCAGTCTAGAAAATAGGAACAGGGTTCAGCAGCACCATTAAAGGTTTTTGCCAAATTCAGCTACAACAGAAGTGTCAAACTCAAATTTACAGAGAGCCAAAATTAAAAAGAAGAACAAAGTAGAGGGCTAAACTCATTTTCTTTTTCAGAAAGTCACAGCTATTATTAATATTTTTATTATCTTTGAGATACAATACTGTATTAAACATTTATTAAAAAATAATTGCGCCTATTTTTGTTGAAACACTGAAATGAATATCAGGTGAATGAAAAAAAAAACCTGAAATGAATATCAGGTCTCTTTATCTGGAACTTTATATTCATTTTAATTGTAACCTAAATCTTTTCATCACAGGCCAACACCTAAAAATAACAATTATCTCTTTCAGCTTTGAACAGACCATACCTTAGTAAATAAAATCATATTTATCCAGTTTAGTTTGCTTCCATTTACTCTGATGATGCACATGGGTCCAATCCAGATACTTGGCGTCGCTTTTTACATGCAAGCGCATCAATTTGTGGAGTCCGGCTCTGAGCTGAGGAAATCCTCAGGACTGAATGAAGGTGTCCATCAGTGAGACGACTCCTGTGTGGTATTTTGTTCATCTTCATTAAATAAAACGGTTGCTCACACAGACATGAGCTGCTGAACATAGAGAGCATTTGTGCAGCTTTGGCACAGAGTTGGGGCGGCGTGTCGGGGAGGTTCAGGTGGAAATTGCGCAGCACCAACAGAGTCATACTTTGACTTGAGCGTGTTATATTTGAAATCATCTCGTGGGCCAAATATAAGTTTAGTGCGGGACAAAACTGGCCCGCGGGCCTGAGTTTGACATGTATGAGCTACAGGCTTGATTTTAGGAAAACAAGTTGAAAACTACGTAAAAACAAATGCAGTGAGACAAATTTTTGAGAACTTTAATTTGTAATTATTCAGCAGAGAGGGGATCAAATCAGACCTGGTTTAGTTGTGTGGAAGGGAAAGGTAAGAAGAGTTGATCAGAGATCCAATCTGACTCAGGGCGGCTGTAGCTCAGGACTATGTGACTATATGACTATTTGCCGAAGTGTCCTTTGGCAAGACACTGGACCCCCGATCTGCCTATCGTGGTATGATCATGCATATAAGTCGCTTTGGATAAAAGCGTCTGCTAAATGACTGTAGCATAAAAGAAGAATAGAACTTCATATCAGTTTCTCATCAGGAGGTAGCAAACACACACACACACACACACACACACACACACACACACATACACACACACATACACACACACACACACACACACTGCCAGAAAGCTAAAGCTAACGTTACATCAGGAGTGATGGAAGCATTAACAAGGCTGAAAACTTAAAGATGCAGTAGCTATCGTGTTTGTATTGCTATATTATTAAATGAACCATTAACCATAGATGGAAAATAATCATCAGATGACAACTGTGGGTGACTGACTAAAGAATATAACATCATAATATTTTTGTCATTTCATCTTGATGCTAAAAAGAAAACTCAAACAAACAAAAAATTAAAGATATAAAGAAAATTTGAAAATAAGGAACTATTTCACAAATGCCTCAGTTTACTTTCTTTAGATTTAGTTGACAATAATATTATTAATTCATTTAGTTTAACTACATTTGGACAAAAACTGAACCAAAATTTGCCTCTAAATTTGACAATTCCAAAGAAAAGACTGTTGAACTCCCAGCAGCCGCCAAATTCTGGTAGCATGGGGTAACATCCATCCTGACACCAACTATTGATCTGATTAACGATTAATACCGCTTACTGAGGGTCTGATTGTGGCAAATAAGACATCAGTTACGTACTCTATCCAGGCAGAGTAATGCTGTTACTCATCATCCACTGTGAAATAAAACAAAAGGACAAAGAGAAGGCGTGTCTTGATTAAAGACAATAACATTTCCCCATGTGGCCACCACTGTTTTCCATGTTTCAGTGAAAAAAATCATAAAAAACAAAGTGCAAACTAACCAAAGCAAACTTCTCATCATCATCACGACTGCGGAAGGTTTGCTTGTTGTTCAGTTTTGGCAACGGCCCAAACAGAAATAACATCTCCGGCACATCCACCATACATCACTGTGTATAAGCTTTCCATTTTATTTAGCGGAACATTATTTACAAGATATTAAAACTTGAAGACAGCCCGTTGCAGACACATGCACATCCACAGATGTGACCCGGCACTTCCAGAAGTCGGTCAGATGTGACTCACTAAGCTATCCACTCAGTCATAAAGCTGCTCATACATATTTAGTTTACAACACACACCATTTTATTTATACGGACACACAAAAATGTAACAAATTATCACATTAATAAGCATAATTAGATGGTAACAAAAGAAACAAGTTATCCTAGTGTACAGAAGGGATGTGTCCTGAAGAATGAGGAGTCTTGTACACAAAAGAAGAAACAGCAACAGTGATAATCAACCTGCAAGGTTTCCATGGCAACTTCTAGGCAAACAAAGTAGATTACTTTTTACTTCAAACTGAGATGAACAAGTCGAGTAAATCTTATGTGCATGTGTAGATACAACTCTGGATAAGGTGGTAGTAGTATTAGGGAAACTGGAACATCACACACATTAAAGAAATTGTCTCATTGTCATTGATGTTTTATTCAATTCCATTCTGCAGTCATTTAGCAGACGCTTTTATCCAAAGCGACTTACATATGAGTGAGAACAACACAAGCATGAAATCAAACAGTAGAGGACATTGTAGGAAGGTGCTAGTGGACTGTCCAGTTGGAGGCAGATCCTTGCATGAAGTGCGACAGGCTTTTTTTTTTTTGTTTTTGTTTTGTGTTTTGTTTACTCCCTTCCCACCCCAAAATATCACCTATGTTATAATACAAGGAATTAATACCATAAAGTTTGTTGCAACGAACTGGGTTAAATTCTCCAACTTTCCAACAAATACAGCTATACTAAATGTGGAAGTGCTCCTTGAAGAGCTGAGTCTTCAGCTTGCTTTTATGAGTAGACAGGGACTCTGCAGAGCGGACAGAGTTTGGGAGATCATTCCACCATCGTGGCACAACAGAGGAAAAGAGTCTGGCTAGTGATTTAGTCCCACGTATTGGTGGTAACACGAGGCGTCTTTCACTGGTGGAACGTAGCTGTCGAGAGGGAGTGTAGGCCTGGATTAGGCAGTGAAGGTAGACGGGAGCCATTTAAGTTATTGTTTTGTAAGCCAGAAGCAAAGATTTAAATTTGATGCGTGCTGCGACCGGAAGCCAGTGAAGAGCGATTAGCAGTGGTGTTACATGAGCTCGTTTGTGTTGGTTGAAAACAGATGCGCTGCGGCGTTCTGGATCATCTTCAGAGGCTTAATAGAACATGCAGGTAGACCTGCCAGTAGGGAATTGCAGCAATCGGTGCGTGAGATGACCAGAGCCTGAACCAAAAGCTCAGTTATGTGTTCTGTCAGGTACGGTCTCATTCTCTTGATGTTGTAGAGAGAAAATCGGCAGGTACGGGCAACCGAGGGAACATGGACCTTAAAGGTCAACTGGTCATCCACCATGACCCCAAGATTCCAGGCAGCAGGTAGAAACAAGTGTGACAGAGTCAAGCTTCACACTTAATTGCGGATGTAAGGAAGGATTGGCTGAGCAGACAATGAGCTCTGACTTGGACAGATTGAGCTGAAGGTGGCGAGCCACCTTGTTTGTGGGTAGTGTGCAAGGTGTTAACCGTTCGCTTGCTGAGAGAACTACTGCTGCCCATTTTGTTTACTCATTTGCTACAAAGAGCAAGGCCGGATTATCCAATGGGCGTTATGGGCACAAGCCCAGGGGCCCACGCCCACTTGGGGCCAATGTGGGGCCCATGTGGGGCCCACTTAGGGCAAACACCAGCAGTTTGGACATGAAACAGAATGTACATAAAAGCCAGATAGTTACACCGCAGTGTCTAGTGTATTGCTACTGGTACCACTGGCTGAGAGATGTTAGAAATGTTGTTTCACAGTTTATCATTAACAATTTTTACAATGTTGTTGTCGGGAAGGGGGGCCCCTGGAACACTCTGGGCCCAGGGGCCTGTGCAGTTTTAGTCCGGCCTTGACAAAGAACAGCAAATTAATGCAAATGCTTACCAATAAACATGACGGTAATGTTGAACTGGCTGAAACAAGACACTGATGGTTTTAATGGTAAAGCATCTATTGTTTGCTTCTAACTATTTCAGAAAAAAGCATGTTTTACTAGCTACGTGTTACTAGATGACATCATAAGCGAACTACACTCGGTGCATGACAACTTTTGACAACTGTCAAAAGTTTAATAACAATAACTTCCCTGGATTTCTCAGTTAAATTTATGCTTTGGAAGCCGAATGGATATGAGAAGTTGACTTCTTTTCATTGACCTGACCTCTCACAGATGGACTCTTCATGAACCACTTAAAAATCTGTGAACTTAAAAATTTACACACTTGTCATGTTATTAATGTGTGTGGCTTTATCATGTTTTACTTCACTAAGGTAAACAAAATAAATGTTGCCCTTCAGCACTGGACTGCTACTCATTCACCACCATGTTGTGCAAGTGACTCTGACTCAAGTGTGTCCTGCCTCTCACCTAGTGACTGGTGGGACAGGCTGAAGCCAGCCTGCAATCCTGCATTGGTTAAGAAATTGTTGGAAATAGATGAAAAATTCAATTCAACCTAAGTTGGATGGCACTACTTTACAAAGTATTTACTGTTAAATACGATTTAACTTTAAACACAATCAAGTCAAAATAATTATATAAACAGTATAGTTCATCATAATCATGATAAAACCAATTTAGCTGAATAGAGTTATAAGACAAGAGATGGACATTGTTACGGTTACGAAGCCAGAACTCAAAACTGAGCCAACAGTGGAGGTTAAACAGATTTATTGAGATAATGATGATGTTGAAGGTGATCTCGCTTAGTCTGATCGCCTGGAGTTCTGAAACACAAAATACAGAGGTGAACCAAAAACATGGGTGAGGAGATAAAGAGGCCAAAAAAATGAATGTTTTCCAGGAGCTGATTGAATGGGCGGCTTCAGAGTCATCCTCCAGAGGACGGAAAACAATTTCCACAATCCAAGATCTCAAGGTCCAAAAACAGTCCAAGGTCCACACCAAAAGACAGAGTTGAAGAAATCCAATGAGCAACCAAGAGGCAGGGTCAGGATCAGGCAGGGTTCAGAAACAGGTGGTCAGTTATCGTACCAACAAGGATGTAGCAAAGACAGTGGTAGGAGACAGATATTCAGATATTCTCAGAGTCATGAACAACACTTGTAGGCTGTGGAAAAGACAGACAATCTCACACTGAGCAGATCTCTGGCAGGCGTTTAAGCAGAGAGCAGTAGATGTGAGGATAATCAGCAAGCAGTTAAGTGCAGCACGTTAAGGTCAGAGCAGAAACCATGACAGACATGGAAGAGCGAAGTTCACAAATGATCCATTAACAACAGGCTTTAATATGAAAGTTCATATTTAGCATCACATATTCATTTGACTTTATTTCAATTCAATTCAGCTTGATTTGTTTAGTGCCACTTCACAAAGTTATCCCGGAGCGCTTTACAAACAAAACAAATGGCTTATTTTCAGGATTTATGCATATGTTAACATGCCTGCACACAACTACATCCGGAGGGCAAAAGAGTTTTGTCGCAAGCTGTTCTTTACCTGAGCTGTGCAGACTGTGTTTGCTAAAATATTACATGGAGTGGTGCCTTAGAAAAAGCTGAAGATGAGACAATTATCAGGAAACTTTAGTCAATCTATGATATGCTGAAGAGGCCAAGTCTAGTGATGGTTCTGATGAGTAAACAAGCCAGCCTTGTTAAGCTGCCTTGAAGCAGGGGTGCAGAACGAACACTGGCTGTCCACAACTGCATTTTGGACATCAAATCAAATCAAACTTTAGTTATATCGCACTTTTCATATAAAAATATATCAAAGTGCTTAACATTTAAAAATTAAAAACAGTTTCACATTCAAAAACCCCCACACACACAACCCAACCCTTCCCCTGCCAAAATAAAAACTAATAACTTTAGAATTCTGTCATCTGTATCTGGCTTGACACTGCTGTAAGGAAGCGACATCTGGGGAATATGTCCATGTCAGGAGCCGCCCCAGGAATGACCAACAGAGACGTAGCCACATGTAACGCCCAGACCGGGGCAGGCCCGGGTTCACACCACAGCCATATGGCTGCAGTGCAGAGCCCCTACCAACATTCGCGGCAGGATGACCCCCACCACAACAACCCCGTCGGTCAAACAAGTGCAGCTCCGACACGGAGGATCCCCATGAGGAAGAAGAAAACACTGGAGCTAAAAGGGTAAAAAGATAAAATAAAGACACACAAGATAAAATAACTAAATCATAAATTTTGTAAAAAAAATAATTAGAACAATTAGATTAAATCTAAGTAATATAAATAATAAAATAAAAATAATAAAAAGTACGTAAAAATATGCCATAAAATTAGGTCAGACAATGATATCTAAAGGATTAAAAATTCATGAAAAAATAAATAAATACTTAAATAAATGTATTTATTTAAAAATAAATAAATAAACAGACAAATAAGAAAAGAAAAAAAAAATCAAGTAAAAGCTAATCTAAAAAGGTGGGTCTTGAGCTTCTATTTAAAAACATGGAATAGTCTACTTCATAGGTTTTTGACACTGAGTGACAACAATCTTGCATCGTATCAAATCTTTCCATCACCGAACACAAATGAATCAGAATCAACCCAACTGGTGTAAAATGCAGCATTGACATCTCATGAGATACGGTGAGTCCAGACAGGAGTCTTTTATCTGAAACCACTGGAAGATCAAAGACTTTCATCAGTGATGTTTCTGTGCTATAATCTGCTCTAAATCCTGACTGAAACCCTTCAAACAGGTTCATTTGACTCAAAAGGTCACAGTATTTTTTTCAAAAATTTTAAACACAAAGCAAAAGTTGGATATGGGTCTTTAATTACTCATCAAGAGATTAAAAACTCAAATTTAAAAATAAAATCTCTAAAATAATATCTGTATATTGTAGTGACTTTTACATATACTCATGCATAATTCACCATGCAGTAACTAAAAGTATGGTCTCAGTTACTCAGGAACCCCGAGCACAGCTTTTGGTCTACCAAGGACGCTGTCCCTTAAAAGACGGGGTGTCCGGGGGTTTAGTTAATAAAAAGGGGCGGTGCCAGTTTGTTGTCCTGATTTTGGTGTCAAGCACTTTAATAAACGACACACTGTTGCCAAAGTGTCAAAGTGAGAAATTACTTTTTTTTTCTTCGTCTGTTACAATTTCCACACTGATGACCCTGACGTGGACTTTTTCTGCGATCTTTCTGAACAATGACGGCAAACGCTGTGACTTTGAAGCTGCCAGAAGTTTGGGAGTCGTCTGCCTCGGCGTGGTTTGCCCAGACTGAAGCGCAGTTTGCCTTATGTTCAAATGGCAACCTTCGGCGGTTAAAAGTGAAGCCTATGCGGAAGTGTATAAAACTGCAGTTCCCCCTTCATCCACTAGGGGCTGCAAAACACGGGAATCCCCATAGACTCCCATGTTAAAAAGACCAACTTCACATCAGAAATAAACATGTTTGGAGCCTGGTTGAAAAAATCCATTTTCGGTTTATAGGTCAGGTTTACCTTCATGACAACTTTGGGGGTGTCAATTTTTTTTCTAACTCCCTCGTTTAAAAGTATTAATCCCAAAATTCAGGTAAAGTACTTCAAGTAAGAAGAACGCAGAACAAATGCGGTTTTTAGCCGGTTAACAACGTGAATTAGCTTTAGCCCGCTTACCTCCATTAGCTGGTTAGCTCCTGTTATCTCCAGGTTAGTTCGATTAGCTCTTAGCTACAGGCAGCTCGGAGTTCGGTCGATGCCAATCATCCACCATGACGCTCACAGCACGCTTCTCAGTTCTACCTCTTTGCCTATATTTTTATTTTCCAGGCAAGACAACACACACGCCCCTGCCTAGATGGTATATGGTAGATGATGGCGATTGTAGGAACCACAAGCCCACTGAGCTTCAATCCAGCTCTTCAGAAAGGTACGGGTGACGTCACGGAGACTCTTTTTTTTTTTTTTATACAGTCAATGCTTAAGTTCCAAGATATTTACTGTTTATTACAGTGTGATGTCAAAATATTGTAGTACTAAAGCTATCCATTAGAAGACAAGTATGCACAGGGTTTTGTGTGAAGTTTATACCATAAAGGGATGCAAACGGTCACTGACACATGAATCAAATATGATGCATTCATTAACCCTTTAAAAATGTAACTCTTGCAGGCAGCAGCCGGAAGGTCCCAGTTACCATCATCGCCTTTAAACTGCTGTGATATAAAAACTATGATAGGTAGAACGTTGTTTCTTTTTTTTATCTGAAAGAACGTATTCCTTCTGGTAATGAGAGAATCTTGCATCAATGTGCAGGGATGACGTCAGGTTACGCTACATACGGTACACAGCGAAGAAAACACAGTGGCGCTCACAAGAAGTCTCAGAGCATTCAGTGATGTAGCAGCAGTGATTATTAACAGAATACTATAATCTGTGGTTTTTATTGTATTTTTGTTAGTTTTACCATAGTTTTTAGTTGTTTATTTTTAGTTCAACATCAGCGGTTTTTATCTTAGTTTACATCACTGTAGGTTAGTTTAGTCTTAGCATAGTTTGTTCTTCTTTTTCTGTCTTTTTTTTGTTAAACATCTGCAGTCAGGGGTGCAGAGATAGTTCCCTCGTGTCATTGTTGACAGGAACTGCCAAGATGGCAACCAGAAGTAATCTTACAGTACATACAGTATACTTAAAAACATTCAAATGTAGTTTTTCCAATAAAAGGAAAAAATTGTAAATGCAGAAAAATATAGAATAGTTAATAAGTGTTTTGGGGAAATGTTTTTGTTCATTCAGTTCAGTTGCATGAAAAAGAAAGACTCAATTTAAATTAGTATGTTTTGAGACTTTTATTGTTCCATTAACTTTTTTATTTATATTAGTATTATTCTAGGGATTAAAAAAAGAAAAAAAAACTCTTAAAACTACTTCACAGTAAAAAGAAGAAGAAGGGAAAAAAAAAAGCCTGTGTGTTGTATATTTCAGAGGCTTTGTTTCCTCAAAAGAAATCAAACACCTTCATACTCTGCTCTTATATGGACTGTTATCTCAAAAGTTCAAAAACTGAAATAGATATATTTAGAAATGCTTTGGATCACCATGTTTTGTGTGTTTAAATAGTAAAATGTGATAAAAACATTTGTTTTTTTTGTGTATTTTTTTTATATGTATGGCATAAACGTTTTCACAAGTCATCATTTCCCACACACTTCCATAACTCTAGCTGAAGCCCATCCATCCATCCATCCGTCCATCCATCGATCATCCGTCCATCCATCCATCCATCCATTTATCCATCTGTCCGTCCATCCATCCATCCATCCGTCCATCCATCATCCATCTGTCCGTCCATCCATCCATCCATCCGTCCATCCATCATCCATCTGTCCATCCATCTATCCATCCATCCATCCATCCATTTATTCATCCATCCATCCATCCATCCATCCATCATCCATCCGTCCATCCATCCATCCATTTATCCATCTGTCCGTCCATCCATCATCCATCTGTCCGTCCATCCATCCATCCATCCGTCCATCCATCATCCATCTGTCCATCCATCCATCCATCCATCCATCCGTCCATCCATCATCCATCTGTCCATCCATCTATCCATCTGTCCATCCATCTATCCATCCATCCATCCATCCATTTATTCATCCATCCATCCATCCATCCATCCGTCCATCCATCATCCATCTGTCCATCCATCTATCCATCCATCCATCTATCCATTTATTCATCTGTCCATCCATCCATCCATCTATCCGTCCATCCATCTGTCCATTTATTCATCTGTCCATCCATCCATCCATCCATCCGTCCATCCATCATCCATCTGTCCGTCCATCCATCCATCCATCCGTCCATCCATCATCCATCTGTCCATCCATCTATCCATCTGTCCATCCATCTATCCATCCATCCATCCATCCATTTATTCATCCATCCATCCATCCATCTGTCCATCCATCTAGCCATCCATTTGTCTCAGTAATCATTAGGCAAGAGGCAGGGTACAGCCTGGACAGGTTATCAGTCCATGACAGGTCTCCAATGGATACAGTAAAAAGTAACAATATATAGAATTAACAAGAAATACTGTATACTCGACCAGTCAAAAAATTTGGGCACACTTTTCCATTGGATTTAATGAGAAAGTGAATCTATACATTTGACTGGAAGTATATAAGTAACAAAATACTGTGTTTAAAGATAATGAATAAGAATACATGGACATGTGTGTGTACATAAATTAGCAGACATTAATCACTGAGGCTGGAGTGACAGAGTTTGATAGATGGATTTCCTGTTGCATCTGGTGATGCACTGTGATGGAGTGTTATGAACTGTTTCTCAACAACTGGTGACTGACCAGTAATGATGGGATGAGGTATCTTCCAGTGTTTTTGGCAATTCTCCTCTGACAACATGAGTCCAACTACATCTACGCAACAATGATGGCCTTGCAGATGGGTTTATTGGGTCAGTTGGCATCCGCTGCCTTCAGTCTGCTGCTCCATCATGTAACATGCCACCACTGGTAACTGCAGATTCCTAAAAGGATCCGGAGCATTCCCAAACAGATATTGAAAGACCTCAGAAAATAGTCAGCTTTAGCCTTTCCTGGAGATGACGTTGGTGTTCTTGGTCCAGTCCAGTTTGTTGTCAGTGTCAGGACAAAAAGACGGCACTGCTTTGTACCAGTAAAACAAGAACAGACTTTGTTTTAAGGCTTTTCAAACCTGCAAACAAACCTCACAGGCCCAGACACTTAAATGAATTATATGCTTTGTACCTTTCTCTATATTTTTTATGTCTTTTGCTAGTTTTGTCCACACTAAACACCTCTGCAGAGAACCCACCTCATACCAGCACATTTCAGATTAATATGGTCCTGCTACACTTCCGACTAGTGAAATGAGACAACAGGACATATATTGTTGTGGTGTCTAATATTTGATGTTTAATGACAAAATGAAAAGGCTGACTACATGCAATACAAACACCCTAAGTCACAACAAATAGACATAATAGATAATAAAGCTCATTGAAGGTAAAAACCTGACAAAGTTTAAGACCACAGAATTTATCTTGTGGTCATTTTTAATTGAACATGTCCAGACTAGCAATGGAGGGGAATTGTTAATGCTCACAGTATTGATTGGCCTGTAGCGAGGCTTCAGTGGAACATTGGCAGCACTGCAAAAACCGCACAAATTCAATCTCACCTTTTTTTGTTTGTAATTACTAAATGACATTATCACCTGCATTAAAATTTCATGACCTGAAGACAAAAGCGTGCCACAGAAAATAAAATCAAGCCAGGCTTGTCGATCAAACAATAAGCCAGTCAGTCTCACTTCCAAAAAGTATCAAAGGAAATTTGTCAGGCAGGAGCTTATTGAGTCTTTTCCAACAACTCACTGAACATTTAACAGAGAAATCTTTGCAGCTTTTAGGTTTGATGAGACTGAGATGTTTCCAGCTTCCAAAAACAGTTAATAATACTAAAATAAAAAGTGTGTGTGTGTGTTTTTTTTGTTAAAAAATGTGAAGTTGAAAATATATAAATAAATAAATATCTGTTTCCACATTTTAGCATTGCTGCCTAAGCACTGAATCTAAACATCGACAGGCACAAAGATGCAGCTGGATTCACACTGAACAAGAGAGCCGTGACAGGAAATCTATCAACTATAGGACATGTTGAGCAATAACACAGTGTTTGTATTTGCATCTAAGAGGCAACAGTTATGAAAAGTCTCCACCTAAAGTGTTGCAGGAAGTGAATTGTTAGCTGTTAGGTGTTTTCTTATAAATACTGCTAGCAGAAGGCCTTTGTTCAGGTTTTCAGACTTACCTCTGCAGGACTGGAACATGCTGAATTTATTTTGGACCTAGAAACAATCTAATATACGACCAATGCTACATAACTTCTTTATATTTGCTCTTGTAAATATAAAAAAACAAAACAAAAAACAACAACTTCAAATCGTCCGGTTAAGGTGAATCAATTTAACCCGTTAAAAACTGCAACAGAAATGCTCGGCCTTTACCTATGCTTTTGTTTTTGTGCATGGTGGTGTTATTTTTTTGAGTATCCTCAAGTGTTTTATATTTCTATAATCCATCCATTCATCCGTCCATCTATCAATCCATCATCCATCCGTCCGTCCATCCATCATCCATCCGTGGATGGATAATAGATGGATAGATAGATGGATGGATGGATGATGGATGGAAAGATGGATGGACGGACGGATGGATGGACGGACAGATGGATGGATGGATAGATGGACAGATGGATGGATGGATGGATGGATGGACGGACAGATGGATGGATAGATAGATGGATGGATGGATGATGGATGGAAAGATGGATGGAAAGATGGATGGATGGGTCTCGATTGGAGTGCCATTCCAAGCAATTTCTCCTTGGTGTTAATAAAATATTTCTGATGTAATTCTGATAATAAACCATGTGGCAGCCTGAAGAAGAGTTACAATCTTTTGTTTTTTTTGCTTTTGTTTTAATGTTAAGACTAAATTGGAAGCTGGGCTTCAGTTCCAGTATCTGTGAGCCAAATAGCAGTATCTCCCAGCATGAAGTGTATTGCCCTCTGGCAAGATCCTTCTCACACGAAGCCAAGGTCACTTGGCTAACTCCAGTGTCTCATCTCACAATGCAGAAAGATTACCGGTTTGTTGCGCTTTTCTCTGGCGGGGCAGCTTCCTCACTATCGCTTTCCCTCAACAGACCCTCCACTATCAAGTGCTGTCGACTTTGGGCATGCGTGCCCTTTGTTGAGAGTTGTTCTCATTCTCAGCACTCTCCAGATGCTCACCTAATTACACCTGAGGAGAAAAAATGGACCAGAGTCCATTCTGGCTCTTTTCCAAGGATGGCTCTAACACTTCCTCACACTCATTCCTCTCCTCTCTCCTCTTCTCCAACAGCGGCTATTCAACGGTTAGCTACTAAATTCATATTTATTGCTTCGTCTTATTGCTCAGGCGCCAGTATCTCTTCCTGAACAGTTAGATAAAACCATCAGTCTTCAAGCCTGAGTGAGAAAATGGTCTCTGATGACAGGTATTCATAAAAACCTCTGCCTTAGATTATTAGTTAAGGCAAGGCAAGTTTATTTGCAAGGATATTTCATGTACAGCTCCCATGTGCCTTCTTATCTCCCCTTTTGTTTCCCAGTGGAAGACACAACAGCAAATAGCTCAGACAGGAAACAAATAGCAAGAGGAGAACATAGAGTAAAACAAAGGGAAAGCAGGCTTTTCATGAGTCAGAAAAAGCTTCCAACTGAGCCTCACAGCTGTAAGATACTCCAGATTTGTGGATAAAACTAATAAGTGAAAGTTTGTGCCTTATAACCGATTGTTATTGGCATGTTGCTACTTTGTGGCTCCATGGCAACGGGTAGTTGGAAGTAGATGGTAATATGAAGTATGGAGAGTTGAGTGTTGAGGCCCTGAATGCTGCCTCTATTAATTCAGCACCAACTCCACATGAGAGTTTGGACCCCTGGAGTATTTTACAGAGTGGATTATCAATTCACAGCAGCTAGAAGAAAAACTCCTTCTCCACCAGGCAATGCTCATATTTGAAGTCTTTGTCCAATTATGTTTAGCTTGCAAGAGCAATTTGGTAGTGGGTTTGTACACATGCAAGGCATGCAGGTTGATTGGACAAGCTTCAGTTAAGAATACTGTGTGGTGGAGGAAATAATCAAAAGTAGCGTTTGCTGTCAGTGGCAAAAGTTGGAGAGCCAAATGGCTTCTGAGTTCCCCAGGAAGACTCGAAATGTATTTTGTTAATGGAAAATCATAATCAAAAGCATCTGGAGCACAGGGGGTGAGGACAAAAATGGAGTCTGCAGACTAAATTCAACAGAGCACTTATGCCTTGTGTCATCTTGTGAAAATTGATCCAGCAATGTCCTCCCTTTTGATCTTCTTGTAAATGTTGTCCTGAAGTCCTCTTTGTGAAAGTGCCTTGGCACTGGGTCGGTGTGGGCGTCAGATTATTGGTGTTGCGTGACTCTTACTTTGTGAGGCTTCTTTGAATTCAGATTGATTAAGGTGAGTTTTTTTTATATAAAGGGCAGCAAGGTTCGTGAAAACTTAGCAGAGACTTATTTGAGAGTGATGTAGAGGTGAAAGTAAGTGAAAAAGTCCTTGCGGTGCTCCCCAGTGCAGGGGCACGGATCACATTTGCCTGTTGGATGATAACATAATTGCATCAACATTTTTCATTTCTGACTGATGGTAGTTCTAGAAAACAGATACTAAGTCCAGGTAGGCAGATGTGACGGGCAGATTAGAGCTAAGCTGTAAGTATTTAGAGGTTTAAAGATAAACCAAAATGAAAGGAGTGGATTTTAATGTCAATGCAACTGAAATTAGATATAATTTAATCCATAATTGCTAGAGTGAATAAACTGTTGCATAAGCCAGTGGATGACCCATTTCTATGTTTTTATCATAACCATTAAACTGAGGTCTTGCTGCTCAGCTCACACACTGTCAATGCAACTTTAAATTCTTTATGTTTATTCTCTGCTGGACAGAAAAATATATCAGCTTTTATGGAAATTACTACTCCACAGTTTTACTGACCAAATGGCTGAATAATGTAAGCATATTTACAAGGAACAGCTCCAAAGTGTTCATCTGTTGGTGAAATTCAGTTACCAAAGGAGCTCTGATGGTTGTTTTCACATATGTTTATGTCCAAAGCCATGAGGTCCATGAATTCTAAAAAGCTGTTGTAAAACTGTCTTAAACTCGGCCTGCTATTTATTTTCCATCCAGCAGAATGAAACCCACTCAACAGGAATACTTAAAACCCAGCCGGGGTGTACCGCTTTGTGGTATAGACACATGGTATCCAATATGATAATTAGTCTGTTTAGACTCTTTAACTTTAATTTTATATGTGTAACTTATACATACAGGCTTAATTGACAGGTCATCAACCTAAAAATCATCTCTGCTAAGTCATGTAGCTTGGTCCATTAGAGGGTTGCAGGGAAGCTGAAGCCTGTCCCAGTAATTACCAGACGAAAGGCAGAATACAGTCTGGACAGGCTGTCAGTCTGTCACAGGGCTGGATTTATTCACATTAATTATAATCGCTTCTAAGTTCTTGTAATTAAATAAATAAATTTAAAATAATCCAAGTAAACAGAATTTGAAGGTTAATGGTCATTGATGGCGTATTTGCTGTCTCAACCTGACCATTTAGGTATGTTTTATCTGTCATGGAAGCATGGAGATGCAGACCCAAATGCAGAGATGGGAGGTGCTAAGAATCTTATTTTAATGAACAGACCATGGAAAGCAACAACAAAACAATGATCCAGCAAATCAAAACTGCAACTGAGAGGTATAAATACACAGAGAACATAACAAGACACAAGAGAAATGGAGGAACTAGATAGCGACCAGGTGAACTACTGAACAGACACTAGGGCTAAACAGGAAAAACTACAAAATAAAAGAGGAAACCAGAACTGAGACAATGCACAAAACCACCACACCATAACATTATCACGACTTTCATTCTGTATCAAAACAGACTTACTCTTCCTACACTTGATCAGTTATTCAAGGACTGGTTTAAAGTTACACATTAAAGACATTGTAAGATGCTGAAATACAATGTAAATACGTTTTATTTCAGAAAGCTTTGGTAACATTTCCCAGGTGTTATTATAAAGCATCCTGTGACTTTGATTATTCAGAAGACAGTTTAACTGAACTAGTGAGCTGCTGATTGAGCCCAGTAACGAGTTGATAGTGGGAATGTGTTGGAAACTGGCCAGACTGGGAAGTTATTGCTGTACAAAGACACAACAAAGCACCAACTGGACTGCTGCTTCCTGTAAGTGCCTACAGATGAGATGAGATGAGATGAGATGAGGTGAGGTGAGGTGAGGTGAGGTGAGGTGAGGTGAAGTGAGATGAGATGAGATGAGATGAGATGAGATGAGATGAGATGAGATGAGATGAGATGAGATGAGGTGAGGTGAGGTGAGGTGAGATGAGGTGAGGTGAGGTGAGGTGAGGTGAGGTGAGGTGAGGTGAGGTGAGGTGAGGTGAGATGAGATGAGATGAGTTGAGATGAAATGAGATGAGATTAAATGAGTTGAGATGAGATGAGATGAGATGAGATGAGGTGAGGTGAGGTGAGGTGAGTTGAGGTGAGGTGAGGTGAGGTGAGGTGAGGTGAGGTGAGGTGAGGTGAGGTGAGGTGAGGTGAGGTGAGGTGAGATGAGATGAGATGAGATGAGATGAGATGAGATGAGATGAGTTGAGTTGAGTTGAGTTGAGTTGAGTTGAGTTGAGTTGAGTTGAGTTGAGGTGAGGTGAGGTGAGGTGAGGTGAGGTGAGGTGAGTTGAGTTGAGTTGAGTTGAGTTGAGTTGAGTTGAGTTGAGGTGAGGTGAGGTGAGGTGAGGTGAGGTGAGTTGAGGTGAGGTGAGGTGAGGTGAGGTGAGGTGAGGTGAGGTGAGGTGAGGTGAGGTGAGGTGAGGTGAGTTGAGGTGAGTTGAGTTGAGTTGAGTTGAGTTGAGTTGAGTTGAGTTGAGTTGAGTTGAGTTGAGTTGAGTTGAGGTGAGGTGAGGTGAGGTGAGGTGAGGTGAGGTGAGGTGAGGTGAGGTGAGGTGAGGTGAGGTGAGGTGAGGTGAGGTGAGGTGAGGTGAGGTGAGGTGAGGTGAGATGAGATGAAATGAGATGAGATTAAATGAGTTGAGATGAGATGAGATGAGATGAGATAAAATGAAATGAGATGAGATGAGATGAGATGAAATGAGATGAGATGAGATGAGATGAGATGAGATGAGATGAGATGAGATGAGATGAAATGAGTTGAGGTGAGGTGAGGTGAGGTGAGGTGAGGTGAGATGAGATGAGATGAGATGAGATGAGATGAGATGAGGTGAGGTGAGGTGAGGTGAGGTGAGGTGAGGTGAGGTGAGGTGAGATGAGGTGAGATGAGATGAGATGAGATGAGATGAGATGAAATGAGATGAGATTAAATGAGTTGAGATGAGATGAGATGAGATAAAATGAAATGAGATGAGATGAGATGAAATGAGTTGAGATGAGATGAGGTGAGGTGAGGTGAGGTGAGGTGAGGTGAAGTGAGATGAGATGAGATGAGATGAGATGAGATGAGATGAGGTGAGGTGAGGTGAGGTGAGGTGAGGTGAGGTGAGGTGAGGTGAGGTGAGGTGAGGTGAGGTGAGGTGAGGTGAGGTGAGGTGAGATGAGATGAGATGAGTTGAGATGAAATGAGATGAGATTAAATGAGTTGAGATGAGATGAGATGAGATGAGATGAGGTGAGGTGAGGTGAGGTGAGGTGAGTTGAGTTGAGTTGAGTTGAGGTGAGGTGAGGTGAGGTGAGGTGAGGTGAGGTGAGGTGAGGTGAGATGAGATGAGATGAGATGAGATGAGTTGAGGTGAGGTGAGGTGAGTTGAGTTGAGTTGAGTTGAGTTGAGTTGAGTTGAGTTGAGTTGAGTTGAGTTGAGTTGAGTTGAGGTGAGGTGAGGTGAGGTGAGGTGAGGTGAGGTGAGGTGAGTTGAGTTGAGTTGAGTTGAGTTGAGTTGAGTTGAGTTGAGTTGAGTTGAGTTGAGTTGAGTTGAGTTGAGTTGAGTTGAGTTGAGGTGAGGTGAGGTGAGGTGAGGTGAGGTGAGGTGAGGTGAGGTGAGGTGAGATGAGATGAGATGAGATTAAATGAGTTGAGATGAGATGAGATGAGATAAAATGAAATGAGATGAGATGAGATGAGATGAAATGAGATGAGATTAAATGAGTTGAGATGAGATGAGATGAGATGAGATGAAATGAGTTGAGATGAGATGAGGTGAGGTGAGGTGAGGTGAGGTGAGATGAGATGAGATGAGATGAGATGAGATGAGATGAGGTGAGGTGAGGTGAGGTGAGGTGAGGTGAGGTGAGGTGAGATGAGATGAGATGAGATGAGATGAGATGAGATGAAATGAGTTGAGATGAGATGAAATGAGATGAGATTAAATGAGTTGAGATGAGATGAGATGAGATGAGATGAAATGAGATGAGATGAGATGAGATGAAATGAGTTGAGATGAGATGAGGTGAGGTGAGGTGAGATGAGATGAGATGAGATGAGATGAGATGAGATGAGGTGAGGTGAGGTGAGGTGAGGTGAGGTGAGGTGAGGTGAGGTGAGGTGAGGTGAGATGAGATGAGATGAGATGAGATGAGATGAGATAATCCTTTATTTGTCCCTCTACAGGAAAAATTCAGTGTCACATCAGCTGGTAAAACAAAATCACATTGCAAAAGCATGCCTGATTGTAAAGTCTTCCTGCAGCAGGGAGGAGGACTTGCGGTAGCGCTCCCTCACACAGCATGGATAGAGCAGCCCGTTGCTAATGGAGCTGCACAGAGCTGTGACAGTGCTGATACACGCTACCTGTTGATGAAAACCATTGAGGCTTTGATTATATGCTTTTGTCCCGATTCAGTTCGATTCCAATTTTTTTGTTGCCCATTTGATTTAAATTGCAATTTTCACAAGTCTTCAATATTACAGATTTTTGTAGATTAAAAACAAAAAATGGTTCAAAAATGGTCATTTTTCTTAATTAGGACAAAACAACACAGTAGCCAGACTGCTGCTATATCGCCCAAGAAGACAAGTGAGAAGATCAATAAAAACAATAAAAATAAAAAATAAAAAAAAGAAAAAGATTTTGATTACTAAAAAAACCAAAAAAAACAAAAAAAACAAAACAAAAAAAAAAACCCAACACACACACACACACACACACACACACACACACACACACACACACACACACACACACACACACACACACACACACAAAAACGGTTTAAAAATTGTGAAGCAAAAAAATCCCAATATTTGCTTTTTCTATTTGATTTTCCCACCTCTAAAAACCATGAAACTAAGCCAGGCCTGTTAACACCATAATTTCCAGGATATCAGCTGGTATTTTTTCCACACAATTCTATCTTGCATCTTACACAATGATGCTAATGAATGGACTTTTATTGCCTAACATTTTGCGCTTCATTCACACCATGAAAAACACACCTACAAATGATGCAGCCTTAAAGTTAAAGGCGATCAATATGAGGAAGGAAACAGAGCTGCCACACACGGTGCAGGTGTGGCTTTTATTCAGGGTCACTATAGACCAGAAATTACGGTAATTGTTGATATCTGAATTACAGAAAAGTGCATCCTGCTGTACTACAGCAGCAATATGAGAGTAAAATGCTGCTGAAAACACATAAGGGTGGTTTATATTGTGACCAAACATGGTGTTAGCCAGCAGTGAACACGCGTGTAATGGGCATAAGCGAAGTTAGAGGAGTGAAATAATACTCAGTGACTTTGAATGGAACTGAAGAACCTGCACACCAAACATGCTGAGATCCTCTTTTGCTATTTCAGATATTCCACATATTTCTTATTCTATGCTTTTTTTTTACTGAACAAACATTTCTCTCTCTCTCTCTCAGTCACACACACAAATACACATACACAAACACACCCAGTACCTCTGCCCTGATACCTGAGGATTAAACTAACTTTGTGGGAATTCTGAAACCAAATGCTCACACAGCTTCTCAGCCTTTTCACTGCCGTCTCTTCTGCTCACTGTAATTTCTTTTCTTTTCTTTTTTTTATTTTTGTCTTTTATAATTTTTTTTTCTCCCAGCTTCTTAGCAGCAGGAGAGCAGTGGTCTTGCTGAAGTACTAACAGGCATTTTTGCCAGACTGCTTCAAACTTCAAAGTGAGTTTGACATGCTACACTTGGGAGGCCCACACTGGAAGCAGGATAGTCTCATGCTGAGACATTACGGCGGGTCTTGAAAGCACTATGTGTATCAACACCATTAACATTCAAAGGCACTCGCACTTTGCTGTCTCTTACATAGATCCTTTGAATTAAATATGTGTCATCTCTGTCACACAGCTGCACTAATGTACTGTGTTACACAGCAGAGTGTGGCTGACGAGGAGAGTTGACACAACGGTTTCATGCCAGACATAACTAATAAAGAGCTCTTTCTGGCATTTTGTTTGACATTTGATTCAGTAGCTCCACCTTCTTCTCTCATGTTTGTGGCTGTTTTTATCATTCAAAACGCTTTTCCTTCTGGGAGAGCGTTAGCTGCAGTTTTTCCCACTGGGATGCCTCTTCAGTTTTTAATTTAGGACGTCTTCAACAGAACAAGACACGTCTGCACAGAAAAAGCTTTCAATTCTCTCAGCACACCAGAGATCTTTTCCATTTCATCATTATACACCGGGGTATTTTCTGCCTTGTCTTTTCATCTCTGCAGTCACCACACTGACAAATCGCAGCTCTCAAATTACGACAACACTCAAGGGGGCTTTAAAATAAACACAGAAAAGATAAATGGATTAACAGTGACAGAACGCATACATGAGTAATAAAATGAAATAATGCATATATTTCTTGAGCAAATAGTAGGAATGAATCATGAACTCGGTCTTCTAATAAAAATGTGGATCATAAAAATATGTACGAAGGGAAAACATGACTTACTGTATATATCCGACTTATTTCATCCTATCAGTGATCCAGGGGATGAGTTTCTATATTGAAAATAGTTTAACTAAAGCCATCAAGTTTGAGGTAGGCTTTAATATACGGCCAATTTACAGAGTCTAATTAAAGATTTGCCTCGAGCAATAAAAGTGAAACGCAAAAAATGTCAGCGTAAATGTGGACATGCTGGGATTTTGTTTGGTAAATTAAAGTTTGAAGTAATTATGTTTAAGCCTGCTGTCACATCTAATAGAGTAATGGATGAGCTAGTCCATGGCAAGCAGCTATGATTTATAGAGATTTTAAAGTACAACTTAAACAAGAAAAGGGGAGAAAAGTCATATTTTTAAATTCTGAAGTCTTCATTTGGCTCTTTACCAAAATGTAAAAAAAAAAAAAAAATCCTCTTTTAACATTTTATTTATTTATTTTTAACATTTATTACTGTGTGGTCAAAATGATTGTAGTATAATATTCAGCTTCCTGATATAAATTAGGATGCAGGAGACAAGTATTAAGTTGGTATACAACAGCATTATGCTTTTCTTTAACCATTTTTATAAAACATTTTACTAGTAATGCAAAAGGTGTCAGAAAGTGTACGTGTCTAATATGATACACTTTGTTTATTGGGTTAAAACTGTGAGACAGTGTGAGATAGATAAAATGAACGTGTACAGGAAGACGTGTGTGTTCCCCACACCATGAGTCTTTATTTAACCAACTAATCTGTTGCATTAAACACAGCTTTTGCAGATTTTCTCAGTGATGTGTCCCCATCAACAACTCATTGAGCATGCATCTTGCATCCTGCCTCTCCTCTGAGCTCTCTCCAGCCTGTAAAAGTTTGATACTGACTCGTCTTACCTATTGCTTCATCACTCTAACTTTTCTTTTCTTCCCTTGGTATTGTTTCACCGTTTCTTTGGTGAATCAGCCAAGGTGTGTGATCAAAAAAACAAATGCCTTAAAGACACGGTAGGTAATGTTGGGGAGCTAGCAAGATTTGAAAGTGGCACCATGTCTTGGCTCCTCCCCTCTCCAATCAATAATCTGTTTGAGACACGCCCGGTCGCCCGCCCCACACTCCACCCCCACCCCCACCCAACCTGAACTTGCACCTTTATTCAACTGTGTCTAAAAAACAAACTAAAAGAAATAGGTCAGACAAGCAATTTGTGCCGACAACTAGCTAAGACAGACAGAGAGGCTAGCATTAGCATCGTGCTAATACGAGCTAGCACAGTAGCTAAGTTTGTGAATGTTAGTAACTCTATGGGAAACCTAAATCCCAACGAAGCCAAAATTGTTAATAAGAAATCTTACCTGTCCAACAGAAAAACAGCAACCTCTACATCACTGTTTCAAAAGTCTGAGTTGTCTCCACCGCTCAAAAGCTGATTCGATGTTTACTGTGGTTTTGCTCCTTGGGATCCAAGGGTTTTGTGTTCGCAGCTTTTTCAAGCAATGATTTTCTCTTTCTCCGTTGTTTAGTGGAAAAAAGGAAAATAAACCAAGCCGGGTTGGGAAATCCTTCCTGCATTTTCCCAGCCATGTTTTCTTCTTCACTACTTTGTATTTTCATCCTAACACACTTATATGCAGGGAGTGGCTATCAGGTATGCACTGCTGGAAGGGGAGGAGGGGAGCCGGGAGAAGAAACTTACGAAATACAAAAAATGAACAACTCCATTTTGGTCCGAGCATTTGGATTGGTCAGAGTTTTTACAGATTTACAGTAAACTGAGGGGTTTAACTATATTTCTTATTGTTCATGATTACAAAATGTACAGACTACTATCAGGACGAGGAACCACTTCACCCAGAGTAAAAAATGTTTGTGCAAGATTACCAACTATGGCTTTAAGTACTTGTCTTACAGTCCTGTATGTATTTTCCAGGAACAGTGAAATAAGTTTGTTTTCTTGTGGTAGAAAGAACAAGAACAAAGTTCTGGCCGTGCTCTTTTATTCTTCATGCCTCGTCCTGTACAAGGGTTTCCACAGGGTAGTGTTAATGCCATTATAGGCGGCCCATGATGCACTGTATAGATCTTTAATTCCTCACCACCTCAGCCAGCTGGACAGAACTACCATCGAACCTTGTTAAATATGAAACATCAGCAGAAAGGCAGGCAGAGAAATCTTTTGCTACTTTTCTGAATTTACCACATCAGTTCAAATTTCTGACCAATCACACGATCGCTGTCGGAAACCACAAGAGGAAAAAAGTTTTGAACACAGGCAGGATAAAGAAAAGAGAAAACTGTGTCCTTCCTTTGTTAGTGGGAGAAAATATTTATCTCTTCTTGTATATTGATTGTGCTTTAAGTCTCTCTTTGGTTAAATTCAAATAATATTTTTCATGTACATCTGGAAAGTCATAAAAGAGCTGATGCATATCTTGTGGCCGTAATTTGTTGTCACTTCTTCCACATGAAGAACACATGGCCATTATTTCATTTCCACCACATTAATAACACATTACCATGGATTACTGTATTAGTACTGTGATGACAAAAGAGGTCCTATAGTAAAGTCTTCTGGCTTTATTCTACATTTTTCAATATTTATCCTCATCTGATTTCCTGCATTTTCTTTTTGTTGTAGTTAAATGTGTTTTGCACAGTTTTCTTCTTCATGACATTTATTGATAAATATATATATATATATATATATATATATATATATATATATATATATATATATATATACCTCCCGTATATACCTCCACCATCTGCGGGAGGAGCCGTAGGGGTCGGGTGCAGTGTGAGCTGGGCGGTGGCAAGGGGCGGGGACCCTGGCGGTCCGATCCCCGGCTGCAGAAGCTGGCTCTAGGGACGTGGAATGTCACCTCTCTGGTGGGGAAGGAGCCTGAGCTTGTGTGCGAGGTTGAGTGGTTCCGGCTAGATATAGTTGGACTCACCTCGACGCATGGCTTGGGCTCTGGAATCAGTACCCTCGAGAGGGGCTGGACCTTCTTCCACTCTGGTGTTGCTCATGGTGAGAGGCACCAAGCAGGTGTGGGCATTCTCATCGGCCCCCAGCTTGGTGCCTGCATGTTGGGGTTTGCCCCAGTGGACAAAAGGGTAGTTTCCCTCCGCCTCCGGGTGGGGGGACAGGTCCTGACTGTTGTCTGTGCTTATGCGCCGAACAGCAGTTCAGAGTACCCACCCTTTCTGGAGTCCTTGGAGGGAGTGCTGGAGGGTGCTCCTTCTGGGGACTCCATAGTTCTGCTGGGGGACTTCAATGCTCACGTGGGCAATGACAGTGAGACCTGGAGAGGAGTGATTGGGAGGCATGGTCCCCCCCCTCTGAACCCAAATGGTGTTTTGTTATTGGACTTCTGTGCTCGTCATGGATTGTCCATAACGAACACCATGTTCGAACATAAGATGTCCATATGTACACCTGGCATAAGGATTCCCTGGGCCACAGTTTGATGATCGATTTTGTAGTCGTATCGTCGGACCTGCAGCCACATGCCTTGGACACTCGGGTGAAGAGGGGGGCGGAGCTGTCAACTGATCACCACCTGGTGGTGAGTTGGCTCAGATGGGGGGGGGGAAGCCGGTCAGATCTGGCAGACCACAAACGTGTTGTGAGGGTCTGCTGGGAACGTCTGGCTGAGTCCCCTGTCAGAGCGAGCTTCAACTCCCACCTTCAACAGAGTTTCAACCATGTCCCGAGTGAGGCGGGGGACATTGAGTCCAAATGGGCTGTGTTCCGTGCCTCTATTGCTGAGGCGGCCAGCCGGAGCTGTGGCTGCAAGGTCGTTGGTGCCTGTCGTGGCACCAATCTCAGGACTCGTTGGTGGACACCAGCAGTGAGGGATGCCGTCAAGCTGAAGAAGAAGTCCTATCGGGCCTTCTTGGCCTGTGGGACTATGGAGGCAGCTGATGGGTACCGACAGGCTAAGCGGCATGCGGCTTCAGCTGTCGCCAAGGCAAAAACTCGGGCATGGGAGGAGTTCGGCGAGGCGATTCTGGTCCACCATCCGGCGGCCCAGGAGGGGGAAGCAGTGCTCCATCGACACTGTGTACAGTGGAGATGGGGAGCTGCTGACCTCAACTCGGGACGTTGTGGGTCGGTGGAAGGAATACTTCAAAGACCTCCTCAATCCTACCAACACATCTTCTGATGAGGAAGCAGAGCTGGGGGATTCAGGGGTGGACTCTCCTATCTCTGGGGCTGAAGTCGCTGAGATGGTCAAAAAGCTCCTTGGCGGCAAGGCCCCGGGGGTGGACGAGATCCACCCAGAGTTCCTTAAGGCTCTGGATGCTGTGGGGCTGTCCGGCTGACACGCCTCTGCAGCATCGCGTGGACATCGGGGGCAGTTCCGCTGGATTGGCAGACTGGGGTGGTGGTTGCCCTTTTTAAGAAGGGGGACTGGAGGGTGTGTTCCCATTACAGGGGAATCACACTCCTCAGCCTCCCTGGTAAGGTCTATTCAGGGGTCCTGGCGAGGAGGGTCCGCCAGATAGTCGAATCTCAGATTGAGGAGGAGCATTGCGGTTTTCGTCCTGGCCGTGTAACAGTGGACCAGCTCTATACCCTCTTTGGGGTCCTGGAGGGGGCATGGGAGTTTGCCCAACCAGTCTACATGTGCTTTGTGAACCTGGAGAAGGCGTTCGACCATGTCCCCCGGGGGCTCCTGTGGGGGTACTCCGGGAGTATGGGGACGGTCCCCCTTGTGCGAGCTGTCCGGTCCCTGTACGACAGGTGTCAGAGCTTGGTCCGCATTGCCGGTAGTAAGTCGGATTCGTTTCCAGTGAGGGTTGGACTCCGCCAAGGCTGCCCTTTATCACTGATTCTGTTCATAACTTATATGGACAGAATTTCTAGGCGGATCCGCCTAGAAATTCCGAGGCCACCGAGCCGGAGGGGATCCGGCTCGGTGGCCTCAGGATTGGGTCCCTGCTTTTTGCAGATGACGTGGTCCTGTTGGCTTCATCTGGTCGTGATCACCAGCTCTCACTTGAGCGATTCGCTGCCAAGACTGAAGCGGCCGGGATGGGAATCAGCACCTCCAAATCTGAGACCATGGTCCTCAGCCAGAATAGGGTGGTTTGCCCTCTCTGGGTCAGGAGTCAGGTCCTGCCTCAAGTGGAGGAGTTTAAAAATCTCGGGGTCTTGTTCACGAGTGAGGGAAGGATGGAGCGCGAGATCGACAGACGGATCGGTGCGGCGTCTGCAGTAATGCGGACTCTGCGCCGGTCTGTCGTGGTGAAGAAGGAGCTGAGCCAGAAGGCGAAGCTCTCGATTTACCAGTCGATCTATGTTCCTACCCTCACCTATGGTCATGAGCTGTGGGTCGTGACCAAAAGAACAAGATCTCGTATACAGGCGGTTGAAATGAGTTTCCTCCGCAGGGTGGCTGGGCTCTCCCTTAGAGATAGGGTGAGGAGCTCGGTCATCCGGGAGGGGCTCAGACTAGAGCCGCTGCTCCTCCGCATCAAGAGGAACCAGTTGAGGTGGCTCGGGCATCTGGTTAGGATGCCTCCTGGACGCCTTCCTGGTGAGGTGTTCCAGGCACGTCCCTCTGGGAGGAGACCCCGGGGAAGACCCAGGACATGCTGGAGGGATTATATCTCTCGGCTGGCCTGGTAACGCTTCGGGATCCACCCCGCAGAGTTGGCAAATGTGGCTGGGGAGAGGGAAGTCTGGGCTTCCCTGCTTAGGCTGCTGCCCCCACGACCCGACCCCGGATAAGCGGCACGAAGACGATATATATATATATATATATATATATGTATATGTATATATATATATATATATATATATATATATATATATATATATATATATATATATATATATATATGTATATATATATATATATATATATATATATATATATATATATATATATATATATATATTTATATATATATATATATATATATATATATATATATATATATATATATATATATATATATATATATATATGCAAAGAATACCTCTGTTGCTCTCTTCACTCCACTGGCTTCCAGTTAAACACCAGATTGATTTTAAGATTATATAATTTGTTTCTAATGGTCAGAATGGGCTGACCCCAAAGTTTCAGTCTGATCTTATTGAAGTACATCGGCCTTCTACAGCCCTTCGGTCAGCCAGTCGGATGGTCTTGGAGGTTCTACGTTTAACCATGAAAACAAGAAGAGACAGAGCCTTTGCAGTTGTGGCTGTAAAACGTGCTGCCTTTAACTTTGGAGTCTGCCAATTGTTTGATTTTAAATCTAGGTTGAAAACACATTTGTGTGCTTTGGCTTTTGGCCGATCATGGACTCAGAATTGGACCTTTTTGATTTTGTTAAAGTTCTTTTGTAATACTACAACATGTTGATGGGTAGTTTATTTTTTAAATAGGACGGACTTAAATATAAGCATTACACTTCAGCCTTTACCTTTTAGTCACTATATAACGTTAAGTTTGTATTTAATACATTTGCTGTTTATTATATGGATAGGATTTATTAATATGGATTTATTATAGGATTGGTGCAACAATTGTTCTGTAAGTCAGGCATTGCAAAACCCCCTTGCCATCACTTCTTATATGTTTTAAGAAATTCTTAGAAGTGAAGCCTGAGCATCAGCATCTGATAAATCTTCCATGCAAAAAGCTAAATAATTCAAGACAAACATGAGCCTGTTATAAATGTGTTTTCCACGATCGTGTCCCTGACAGCGGCACATTCCCATCTGAGCTCTTTTATGATTCATGCCGAGTCATTATTATTCCTACTGAACATATGACTCTGGAGGACAAACAGCAGGAGAATTGACCAGTAGACTATTTTCCTAGGGGAAAAAAACCCAAAAAAAACCGCTTAAATAAGTGAGTAATAATACCTAAAGGTTTAGTTTGGACATAAAGCAATGTCTTTACTGCATCACTGTGGAATCAAATTCAATTCAGCTTTATTTGAGGCGCCACTTCACAATACTGTCATCTTATGACACTTTACACACATCAATTCTAGCAAATTCCTAATAAATAACCTAGTTAAAGAAAATTGGCCCCTTATGTGAAAACTGCTTAACGATGCACTTTTAATAGTGTTTTATTCTGGTCGTGAAAGGAACTAGAGAACATCATCTCTACAAAACAACTGCAGGTGTCAGTGAAGAACACCTGCAGGTTTCTTCCTCACCTTCCTGCAGGGTTAAAGCTGCACTGAAGCTAATGATGTGCGTACTGCACCCTGGGTGTCTCACACTGTCCTAATGGCATTACTGAGAGGATTGGGCTGCTTGATGGCTGTCGGACACAATGTATTTAGACCACTGTGTCAACATAATCAGCTTGGAGCTAATAAGATCTGAACAACCAGCAGGAAACTTGGACTGTCTCTGACTTTGTGGAGAGTTTAGATGGAAATATTTTAAATACACATCTTCATTAGGCAAGGTGGGGTCTAGTAATGTAAGAACTTACAAGACAAAGCCGACAATTCTTATTTCCTACATTATGTTTTGACAGCAGTTGCCATAAAGATAGTTTTATAACTTCCACATAGTTGATTCAGTGTCTAATTATATCACAACCAACACACTCAGACTTATATACATTCATGTTTGCACTGATAGGAGAATGTGTGGCCACTTTTAGCGCCAAATTATCAGGTTATTTTCAAATGATCACAAATCATATCTCAAAAGTCAATTGAACTGACAAACTGTCTCATACAAGTGTGTTTGGAAGGTTGCGGTGTTGGTCTACAGTCTTCTAGACTTAACAGGTTTTTTCTTCGCCCGTGTACCAGTTCCTCCCATTACAAATCTTTTAACAAGATTCACGGAGCATGTGCAGAGTGTTTAACCAGCTGTGGTCGATCAGACAAATGGCTGTGCGTGGTCACACTCTCTCCTGGAGTCCTTTCAGAATAGCCATCTGAATCCACATGCATGTGTCTGGTTGATGGGAGGAAGCTGGACTACCAGGAGGGAAACCATGCTACAAACATGCATTTGCTGCACAAAAATGTCCCCAGCTGAGAGTCAAAAGAGGAACCTTGTCTCTAAGTCAGCTGCTGCCATGTGAGTGGCTGATAAGCTGTTTGTGTTAACATGTGATTGAACAGGTGGACCTAATAAAGTGGCTGACAAATGTAATTTCCATCTCTAACAATGGATTTTGTATACTTTCATCTATTGAGATTAGAGCCCAACCAGTGGTAGTGGTCCCTTAAGAAGTGGGTATACTCAAAAATTTTTGCCCTTGTTTTAAAAAACAAACAAACATTAAAAAAAAAAAAAAAAAAGAAATAGCCCAGAAAAACATTGTTTAAGAAAAGGTGACGTGACATGACTGTATTGAGTTCACCCCTACAATCCATCAAGATATTTGCTCATTATCACATAATTTCTGCTCTTGGTTTCAAGGAGGAAGAGTTATGCCTTTAGCTATCAGGCTCCTCTCTTATGGAACCAGCTCCCACCGTGGGTTCGGGAGGCAGACTTCCTCCACACCTTTAAGATGGAGCTGAAAACCTTCCTTTTTCATGATTCTTATAGTTAGGATATGAGCATCTCCTGAGTTGGAGTCTGCATGTACGGGACCCAACTGTCCAGGTTATGCTCATTGTTCTTATAGTTATGGGTAGTCTAGCCATCCTTTACTTATGTAGCAATGGGGACGTTACCTGATGCACTGAGAAGTACCTCGCTCTATTTATCTAATATATTAATGTATAAATATATGCCAATATTGCCGTCTCTAACTTATTTCTCCTTTTTTCCGCAGGTCTTCCTGAATAAGTGTAGTTGTACATGTTGATCTGTCTTTCCTGTCCTCTCCACCCCAACCAGTCGAGGCAGATGGCTGCCCTCCCAGAGCCGGGTTCTGCCGGAGGTTTTCTTCCAGTTAAAGGGGAGTTTTTTCCTTCCCACTGTCGCCGCATGCATGCTCAGGATGGTGAATTGGACTGAAGTCATGATTCGATGCAATCAGTTGGTTTCTATTGTAGGATATGTATGAATTGGCTTGAAATGATGTGTATGTTGATCTGTGTATGTAAAGTCCCCTGTGACAACATTGTTGTGAAGTGGCGCTATACAAATAAAGTTGAATTGAATTGATATTACTAAACCGATACTGGCACATAGAGCTGGTGAGAGACAGGCTCATAGACTTATATACATATATCTTCATGTCTATGTTCAAGCTAAAGTTAACGAAGCTGATAGCTAATTGCACCATTGTAGCATCGGTAACCCTAGCTGGGTTGCTAGGCGACGTAGATACATGTGTAGGAATGTTTGTAATAGTAAAAGCAGCATCACAAAGAGCTTAGAGGTTTAGAAGTGGGTATACTCCATTCTGTACTTCTGAGATGAACAAAGTAGATATACCAAAATGAAAATACATGAACAACATCAGATCATTTTTCTCACGAACTCTCTGGCTCTCCAAAATGTTCTGTCCTTCGTTTTTCCTCTTTTTTTTTTCTTTAACTCACCTTGGAAGTGTCTTCATGTAAACTCATCTACAGTAATTAGAGCAGGCTTTGGGACGATTCGAGCCACCTCCTCCTCAGACACTTTGATTAAAGGCATGCCTATTAGAGCTAATTGGATTATTTCTACTCTGTTTATCTCTTAATTCCCCACATCTGTAGTTTGGTTTGAGGTGTAGATGGGATGGGAAAGCACAAAATCTCACTGAGATTTTGTGCTTTCCCCACAGCGACATCTCATCCCTGCCTGTTGGGTCTCAGGGGGAACCAGTACTGAATATGTGAAACTGGAACCATGACGACAGAAGAAAAAGGGTTTATCCACCCTCAGTTACTCACAGCAAAGCTGGGGCAATTTTGCACTTATAATCTGACCATTTGATCCTTTCCACAAAACACAAATCTGACATTATTACCCTCTGAAATAACCCAAAGTTCTACATTTTTATCTCTCAGATCTGATGCAGCAGATCGATAACTTCATATTAAGTGAGAAACGCTGACCAAAAGCTATTGATTTTCTCAGAATGACATTGATCTGACCTGCCCCAAAAATAGTTTTAGCATATCACAGTAAAAATCAATGATTTCTTTCTCTTTCAGTTTCATATTCATTATTTTAGCGGCAGAGAAGGATCTCTGTTCTTATTCTCTGCTGCGAGCTGGATTTCTGTACACCTACATATTTATTCAGGTCATAAAGTGTGAAAAGTAATCCCCCCCTGAACGCTGTAATCTTGTCACACTTCTTGACTCTCTCTTTGCTGCATGCACAGCCAGACCTCGGCTGACGAACTGCAGCTTTAAGACTTATTCAGAAACAATTGCAAGCACTTTGCAGGCGTGATGTTCGCCTTGCTCCTTCTCACCATTTCATTTAATACAATTCTCTTTGTCTCATTAGTTGCAATATCCTCTAGTGCTTCAATGCAGCTGATTAATTATGCATCTAGACACAACTGCGAAGGCAGCCTCCTCATCACATTAATGAATTAATAATCTGCATTTACAAGCTTGTCGAATGGAACCCACATCTTCTCGTGATGGTTTCTTTCTGTTTGGAGCTTCTGAGAACAATTATGCTCCAAAATCCGCTGAACTCAGAGCTCTGTAGACTGAAAAGCTCTCTGGCAGCATCACTAAGAGGAAACGTACAACTTCAGGGCTTGTTTTCTAAATCCTTACAGGCATTTCCACACTGAGGAACATTTTTCACAACCGTGACATAAATAGTGGTCACTCAACCCCCCCAACCTGACCAGCCTTTCCTTTCCATCCATTCCATTCCATTACATAGCTTGATGTCATTGTCTGTTCTAAAAAGGCTGCAGATCTGTGCAAATCACTGACTTTTTTCCTTAAAGTGTGAAATGAATTCAATGTTGCATGGTTCCCGCCCCCATTTCTGATATGCTCATTTGTAACAGTAAAATAAGGGAGGCTGCAAGGTTATGCACGCTGTCAAGAGTGACAGAGAAGTGGGAGAGAGATGCCCCTTGTATCGTTGACATCTTTTGCTTTCCACCTTGGTAGGCCTTGAAGCAGAATCCCTGCATGACTGGCAGCAAGAAAATAGTCTTTGGTTTGGCATGACAGTCTCAGAGAGATGTAGAAGTTGGTGGGTATTTTTCTCTGAGCTCTTATTTGCCTTGTGAATCAAAGCATAAAACACAGGACAAGCAAGAGAAACAGAAGCCAGTTTTTATGCAATTTTTATGTAAATTAGAAAAATTTGGAGCAATATGGAAAATGCTAATTTGAAAATGAAAAAAAAGAGTTTTTTTTTTATTTTTTACACTGGATGTTTCATGTTTAACCTTAAATAAGTTATCTTATTATGAATAAACACCCTTTTTTTTTTTTTTTTTTTTAATTTCAGGCCAGCAGCATAATTAAAAATAAAGTAGAATAAAACTTTAACCACATTGTAATGTTGCCATTCTGCACAACACTTACAGAAACTATTCATTTAAAACCAAGTGATAAGCTGTTTCCAGTGTCCATCTCTCAGGTCACACTGGAATAAATGTGCAGCCCAGTTGGTGTCCAAACTGTGACCAGTTGGGTGCACACACCCTCTTCTTAGGCAGTCATGTGTTTGTAATGTGTGCACATGGCGGTTTTATAATGTCACGTTGAAAAACGGCCGGATGACTCTTTGGAAAGATATCTTGAAAGCAGTATGTGTAGATCTGTAAACTTTTCTGCACTAACGCTGCCATCACACAGCCCTTTCAAACCAGTAGGACTCTGTGCTGGTGCAGGTTCCATAAAACCTCATTTTTAACCGTCTGGTTCATTCAGACCAAACTGGAACAGAAAATAGTGGTCCAAACACCAACGTGTCTTTGGACAAAGGCTGGGTTCACCCTTATGCCAGACTGCTAGCTTACTTATGACCAGTGGTGTAGTGCAGTGTTTTTCTACCGCTGTGCCGTGGCACACCAGTATGCTGTGAGAGATCATCAGGTGTGCCCTGAGAAATGATCTAAATTCACCTCATTGGTCTAAAAGGCAGCTCTGTCTTCATCCAAACAGGCTGAAAGATAATAAAATTCCTTCTTCTTGTGTTTATCTGGTTTCTATTGAAGAGGCTTTGACTTGATGGACTTTATATTAATAATATGGACTTTTATTTAAAAAAAACAAAACAAAAAACATTTTGGTTTGTGGTGTGCCTTGTGATTTTTCAGTGAAAAAAAGAATGCCTTGGTTTAAAAAAGGTTGAAAAAACTGGCGTAGTGGTCCTTCCAGAGGTACTCTCAGTTTTTTGCCCTTAATAAAAGAGTAGCAGCGGGCGTCTGGTTGCTAGACATATAAACATCTTTATTGTGTCTATGTTCAGGCTAAAATGAATGCAGCTGCTGGCTGACTGCACCATTGTGAATTTGGTGACATCAGCTGAGCTGCTGGTAGACGTACATTCACGGGAATGTTTGTAATAGTAAAAGCAGCATCTCAGATGCTTTAGAAGTGGGTATACTCAGTAGCGACTGAAAAAGAAGAGGGTATACCCTGGACTACACCACTGCTTATGATCCAGTAATGTAAAAAAAAAAAAACATAAAACAAAACAAACAGCCCTGCCAGACTAAATAGTCTATATGGACTGAAGAGCTCCACTGGGTACTGCATCCCACCCCTGTAGGCTGACTAGACAACCTATTTAAAAGAAAGTTCAGATGGACTGATGAGAAACTGGAATCATTCATTCACGTTGCCTAGCAACCAATTAAATTTTCACTAAGCTGGTACATGTAAGCCGACGTTGACATCCTAACCTCCTCCAGAGCTCTCTCTGTTGTCTGAACATATTTAGTTTTGGAAGATGTAGGTTATAAATAAATCCTGATGCCTTAACCATCAACTGCACGATCAGACTTCTGAACCAGGGTGTGGCCAAGCCCAGTTTGCTAGGTCTATACCATCCCACAACGTTCAGATGCAACCCTAACCCTAACCCTTCTGGATGTTTACGAGGCCTCTGCAGAGCTGAATGCCGTATGGACAAGGGAACATTTGATGCAGGCGTGTTGGAGAACCGATGCATCTAAAAGTTGCACCACACTAGATCTGGGACCGGACCAGGCACAGCTGTTCTAAACTGTGTTGACTTCTGCTGACCAAAGTCCTCCCACATCAGCTCGGGTTAGGGGTTAGGGTAAGTGTGAATGTGGGCTGGTTCACCAGAAAGCACCAAGGTTCTGAGACTCCAGAACCAGAACTGAGTCTGTCTGAAAGCACTTAAAGACATTTTCTGGTTTTTAATCTCTGATTGGGAGAACATGGGCTGTTTTAGTCAATCCCAGTTGACTCCTGGTCCAGAGAACCTCCCACTGGCTCCAGACCGACACAGTGTGAAACATGTATCTTTTTTTAATCATAGTAAAGCATAAAGATGCGATTGTGAATCTGGCTTCTGCGTTCATGCTTTCGTTATTTAGATCACTAATTGAATTTGGCTTCTGGTCTGTTTTTCAGTCCTCTTGTTGTCTTTTTTATGTTGTTTCAGTTCATTCTTACATCTAATCAGTCAGTCCGTCTGTCCTGCCGCTACCAGAGTCTTTAACTGTTTGTCCATTGGTTTTCTCTGGTCTTCAGCTGTGTCTATTATTTGTCAGGAGTTCTACTTCCTTTCCTTCTCCTGCCTTTTTCTGAGAAAAACACCACATTGTAACATCTGACAGCGTCTGACCAAAGCAACCTCTTGGCCTTCCTGCTGTGTCTGTTATCGATGCATGGCCATCTGTGGTATCAGAGATCCTGGGCATCTAATTTAGGCGTCTGGCCTTTGCCTTTTTAGACAATGAATGTCCTCCAGATTGCTTGAATGGTTCAGTGATATTCAGCTCTGCAGAAGCAGAAATATACAAAACGCTTCAATTCACTGTTAAGAAAATTATTTCAAACTGTGTTCTGAGTTTTTTTCACACATTTGTTGACCACCTGGAAGTCCTCTGCTCAGCCTTGTTCTTTAGGGATTCACCATTTCATGAATTCTGATTTTCTAGCTTACATTGAGACCACCTCCTTGAAACATTTAAGCCAACTCATTCATAACCCTAAACTCCCATATCGCAGGTTTTTCTCCTGATGTTACAGGCCTAAAATAGAAGAACAGATGTGCATTAGCTAATAAAATTATATTGATGGAACAAAAAAATGTGACTTTTTGGCTGCAATTTAAGAATCAGAATATCCTTTAAAAACAAAGAAGTGTGTAAATCAAATGGCCCCAATGCATTTGTCATTGTAACTATAGAGGATACTATAATATAGTAAGAAGCATGAAGGTTGCTTCACTGTGAACCTCACAAAACACAACACAATTGAGATTCCAGCCAGCTACGTGATGGCATCCTTACTTTTTATCATTTGCATCTTCATTGGTTCAACAGTCAGCTGATTGCGTGAGTTTAATTCCCAGGAGAAATGAAGTTATTTGCATTGGCCTGGTTTTACACATCCATAAAGAGGGACCTGCTTTTTTTTTTTCTTTTTTTTTTTCTTTCCTTCTGTCTCCATGTTGCAGCAGTGAACTATCCCAGCGTTTCCCAACAGTCCCAGCTCTGTCCCGAGGACCCGAAGGCGACGTTTCGTTGTCGCCATCTGCCTCCAAACCCCCACCCCATCTGATCAAATGTGTAGTTTTAGTTTCCCCATTTGCTCCTGAAATTGGTTTCACAAACAGAGAGCACCAATGTGCATCGCCGAGGGTCTGACTTTCACCTCCGCTGTGCTGGAGTAAATGTATGACTGGAGGCACAGCTGGGCCAGACACCGAGAACCGTCAGCATGTCTGCTTTTGATATATGGTTCTTGTAGGTGTGAATGAAATCTATAATTCAGCCTACATGGGGAGATGGGTAGCTTCTTCGCACACTCATAAATGGGATTCTTCTCCTCTAGTGTGGAAACATATTTACATCTTTGAGCTTATATATGCATTTTAAAACGCTAATGAAGGAAATGGTTTCCAGATGTCAGGAAGCAATTGCTCTGCTTCATGTTTATTAATTACAGGTGATATATCCCCCAGCTGGGAAGGGGGGGAAATACAATTTACTGCACCACAGGACAAGGAATTCATCTTTAGGTTTCTTTTTTTCTTTCTTTTAGCATTGTTTGTTCATTCAACGTGTGTCTTTCTTTCTTTTTCAGAGAAAAAAAACAGGAGGGAGGAGGACCTGAGATTCAATTTGCGGACAAGATGGAAAGCCAACACAGATGTCAGGAGTGAAAAATAGTTTCAATTGACAAGTGGAAGGAGTCTGCGGCGTTGGGCTCTGATGGCTCTGACAGATGAGTTTTTGTCCTTGCCACATTGTCACAATGGACATGCAAGCGCGTGTCTGCATCTCATGACTTTTTACAGTGACTTGCTTTTTCTTTTATAAAGGTTGGGTAAAGGAGTAATAATTAATGTGGAGCATATGCATGATTTATTTAGCAGGTGCTATGATCAAAAAGAAGCCAATGCCGTCTTACTCCTTTGTTGAGAAGGATTCTTCTACCTGTATGAGCAGATTCAGACTGGAGAAGTACCTGCATGTCCTGAAATAAAGCTCCAATTTGCTGTTTACTGTGTACTGAGCTAATGTTGAGTAACGTTGAGGCTTTTCTGTCTGACTGGGACAAAATAAGCCTTAAAGGTTTCCATAAATGGTTAAAACTTTCTGAGGATTCAGCCCTGGCTTTGCAGATTTTAGATTCACCTCCATCATGGCTTGTTTGTTTTTAATCTCCTTTGTTATCCATCATTTTTAAAATCTCCCTCCTTTTGGTGGAACTGCTGCATGTTTACCAGACCTAATAGCTTATTCACACACCTGAGAATACGACGGAGTGGCAGGAAGCATCGGCTGCCAGCTGCAGGTTATACATAAAGATGAAGCAGGAAGAGCGCCTTTTGAAGACAAAACCAATTACAGAAGTGATTTTTGAGTCAGACAACGGATACAGGTCGTTTCATATCCTTCACATCCATTCTCCAGGAAATGTAACTTTAAATAAATTACATTTTATGACTATTTTTGGAAGTATGTGTGCTTATCTGACAGTGTGGGGAAACAAAAGCAGAGTAAAATATGCAAAAAAAAAAGCAACATGAGCCAAATTCTTGTGCCTCATTATGCTAGGTGTAATATTCAGATCAAGCCATGAGACTGAGCCAGTTATTAGTGGTGGTCGTAAGATGGGGCAGAGGTGCGTCATCACGTTAGTGTGGTCACGTGAGGAGGGCATGTGGTTTGGTTATAAAAAAGGTAGGGTACAAGTTTTTTTTGGGAGAATAAAGAGAACGTATGTGAAGCTCCGTCTCTCGATTTATTTCAAGTTTAGCAGACAATCTAACAAAATGTCACACTAGGATACAGGGGTTTATGTGTTATTAAATATGTATTCTTCCAAATATTAATTAGATTAATGTTTTTCTGAGGAGACAAAATCAGAGAGTCAATATGTCTTGTGTGGAGAAAACTGCGGCTCAGATGACGGTATGTGATGTGAAAGCTGTCTCTCACAATAAGAAGTCAAACTAAGACCTGCCTGACTCGGCAGCTTCTCTGCGATGCACTGCACAGCCTCTCAACCCTTTTGTGTCCGCTTTTTTCTTTTTTAACTTCTACTTTTCTGCTCTTGATATTTGAGTTATTTGGCTGAAAAATATATTGATATTTGGAAGTTTTCATGTTCTTTGAGAGTTTTTTGTCGGGTCGACCAGCTTCCTCCTCCCACAGTCCAAACATCCTTGTTAGCATCATGTCTAGTTTTAACTGATTATAAATAAATAAATAAATAACATGTTTAGTTAGCCTGTTGTCTACATCAGACCTTTTGTTGTCAGATTTGGGGTTTTAGGAGGTGCCACCGACTCACATGTTCATTAAGTTTGGCTTGGACTTTATACTTTTAATAAAGTTTCTTTAAAGTGGAACCATTATGTGCATTTCAGGCTAATTTATTTTTATTTCTGAGACCAGAAGAGCTGGGATTGATGGAGTTATTGTCACAAATGGCTTTATTTACTTCAGACCGACCCCCTCCGTAGGCTGTCAGATCAGCCTGTGGGCAAAACGAGTGGATTGAGACTCTTCCACATTAAGCCCCGCCTCCCGCCACTGCACTATATCGGGAGCGTGCACCGCACCTGCTTTCACCGTCATTGTAACATCTCATAAACAGAAGGATTAGGCTGATATGAACTCAATAACAAAAAACAAAATACAATGTCAACACATAGCATACAGCCCTACATGTTGGAACCTGAATCAGAGCCTGAAAACGAAGTGGAAAACAGCAACCCACAGCAACGAATGCAGCAGGATGTCTCTCTTTGGTAAACTCACCAGCCGTCGTTGGAAATAACTTTATCCCACGTTTTCCACCCGCCTGATGTATTTGTACATGCCCTTGTTAACCAGTAGAAGGTAACCAATCACCAAACCTTATACCCCGGGACGTCACAAGGATTTCCAAGTAGAAAAAACTCTCTAAAACGACGCGTTTTTCGTCGCCATGGAAACCGAACGGAGAGCGTGCTGGAACTCAAACTCAAACTCAAACATGCGTTTAGGTGATAAAAAACAGTGTCGTTCACATGTCTGATGAGGATTCAACACTGTAACACTGTAGAAAGCTCAGAAAACTTGAAATACCAGAATAGCAGCTCTTTAAATGCTCAGTTTACTCTTTACAGATTCTTTGGTTAGTTAAAGTCAACTTAAAATAAAAAAAAAAACAACCATAATGTTTCACCTGGAAATAAATATTTTTATTTTGGACTGAATATGACTGAATTAATTTTCGTCACTAAGAGACCGGGCTGTTTTCTATGCGTAATGTGTGAAAAAAAATCCACTCTCTCCGTCTCCACCGTCGCTCTGTAGACCTCGGGGGAAATGGAGAAGGATCACTCAGCGCATTCTTTTGGCTTTTTCCTCAGAATTTCTGGGTCAGTCTCATTACTGCCTCCTCTCACTTTCGGCTGTTTGTTTTCTTGTTTTTAGTGAAAAGCCACTAAATCCACTTTAAGCCACCTGCTGAGGGCTAAAAACACAGAGACAAATTGGCAACATGCTGGTAAATAAAGTGAAGTATACCAGCGTAACAATCTGAGCCCACAGGAAATCTGAAGCAGCCACAAATACAACTAATTGAATTCAACAAGTCCACTCTGAATGTAAAGAGGAAGTTCTTCTCAGAAGTTGTTGTTACCTTTTGCTAAGAGCCCGCAGGTGTGTGTGGACTTTGCTATAGTTTGCCAACATAAACTTTATGGATTAAATATTATTCATACGCATTTTAATTGCTAACACATTTCTTTGTGCTACCAAGACAAATCTGATGTCTGAAACATAAAGAAGTGTCTTTATAGACTGTTTGTTAGTTTAAGTAAACACATTCCTTGTTTAGAGAGTGAACATTACTTCAGAAAAACATCCTCACCTTGAGATAAATCCTTTTCACGAAACCTTTTTGTCAGTTTACAGAATTATGCATCTATTTGCAAAATGTTCAGGCAGAAAAAGGTCAACATCTGACTGAAATACTTTACCGTATAAACGGTGTGAGATGTCATTGATTTGAATGACATGTTGCATTCTGCAAGCGCCTGGGGTGTTTGGAAATGTGAATAAAAATAATTCATGTCAGGTAATAAGGTTGCTGTAACAAGCTTCTCCATGTCCCCTCAACTCTACAGAACATTTTGTTATCCAGAACTTTTTCAGTTAAATTATAACCTTTGTGTTGTTTATTTAAAAACCTGTTTGAAGTATTTTGCTTGTTTAAAAAACAAAACAAAACAAACAAAAAAAACCAAATTAATAATAATAATAATAATAATAATAATAATGATGATGATGATGATAATAATAATAATAATAATAATAATAATAATAATAATAATAATAATAATAATAAATAATTTTCTCTTATTTTATTATTCGCTTCAAGCTTACTATTTCCATTTTCTACCAGACAAAAGCAAGTTTATCATCAACATTATTTAGAGCAACAAAATACTTATTTATTTTACTTTGAGTAAACAATCAATCAATCAAACAAACAAACAAAGAAGCAAACAAAAAAAACACAAGTGGGAGTGGAAGCCACTGAGATCCCCCTCCACCATAAGGTCTTCAGAGCCAAGTTGGGGAAATGAAGAGCAGAGTGACGTTTTGTTTTTTGCAACCTTTTAACCTGAAATAGATTCTGTTCCACTTTGTTGTTGCTGTTCCACTTATTACTGGACAGAAAACTGTAAGAGACCATAATGAGGAAGGCTATCCCTCTTTTAATGCAGGGATAATAACAGACTGTGTGACCACAGAGAGTGTGTGTGTATGTGAGTGTGTATGTGAGTGTGTGGGTAAGGTGGGGGTGGGATGTGCTAGTTATGTGCTATCGCTGTTAAGGTTGTATAGAAAATTGGTGTAACCATTGTAATATGAGAGGAATGTTGTATTGACTGCAGGAAGAATAGCTGTATTGCATTAGCTAATGGAGATCAAAATAAATACAAATACAAACACACGACAAACCAAAAAACACTTTTAAATCAAATGTTAGTAAAAGTCTGAGCCAAACTTCATGGTGACAATTCATTGACTTCACTGCCACATCCTTTTAACAGGCCTGCTCACAGCACATTGGCCTAAACAACCATTTTACAATCCCAAATCAAGCTAACAGGGGTGGGAGGAGACTTGGGCACCTGGAGAAAACCCACACAGGCACAAGAACATGCAAACTTCCAAAGATCAGTATTTTTCTCACCACTTTAGTAGTAAAGTACAAGTTAAAATAGAAAATAACTGGGCAGAAAACACCTTTAGGCGAAGATGTGAGAAGCTGCAGAGTCCTGCAGGAATTTCATTTGGAATCAGTCCAGTTATGTTTTATTGAGAGAAACAACTTTGACCTTACATAAAGTCATCTGACCTGCAGCACAAGCAGGACAGGAAATATTGTGTAACTTTCAGATTTCATTTTGGGAAAAACACTAATCCAATTAGTGTTAAGGAAAATATATAACTGATAATGCTGCATAACTGCCCCGTGGGCATGAATTATGTTGCACTGGTGCAGCAATCTATGTTATTGGGCTTTGCCCTTTACTGTCTTAAGTGATAGAGTCACTACGTAGATGGCCTCATTGTGGCAAAACAAGCCAGTGGATCATTAATCATCCATCTGGGGGCCTTGTCTGGTTTATTCTGTTGTAAGAAACCAGCCAAAGCCAATGCAGCCCTAAATGGCCAACGGGGTGAAATAAACCATTTTATATGATTGCATAAGGTCTCTTAAAGAGCACATAAGGAGCACAGAGAGCACCATTTTCGCTGTTTGTTTCTTGTTATGCTTGGACGTTCTGTGTTGCTTTTACATTCTTCACATCATTTTCTCATTTCATTTTAAACATTAGACCTGCTGCATGTAAACACTTCATTGTCTGAAGGATTTCCTGATGGATTGACTGGCCATAAGGACGATAATCTGCAGATAATTCCTTTTGCCGCTGATTAGTTTGGTGGAATTAACTAATATCTCCTTAAAAACAGCAGCCAGTTTGGTTGGAATACTTATTTATACATATCCTGACATGTTGATGCTTACATGGACATTGTTTTTATGTTTGCAAAAGTGCAAAGAAGGCTGACAACGGCAAAAGAAGAGCCCTCCCCCACTCCAAGAGAGAACAGGGTCATGGGAAGCAGAATGCAACATGAATATACCACAGCAAGTCATCCTATAAACCCCACCTGATGTGTGATATTGGAAGAAATGTGATTTTAAATTCAGATCCCTGCTATAAATAAGACGTAACTCTGCTTTTAAAGAGTCTCCTGAGACTGGAATGAAACTTGCTCTCTTAATAACCTGATGAGTAACACATTCATAATGCTTGACTGCAGGCTTCACGGAGCCCCACGGCACGTTCATAAATACTGATTTACGGCTTGTACCAACCTTACTGCCAATGAAATGATCATTTGTGACGGACCATGGAACAAAGTGTCAAAACTGTTTGTGAAAGCGTAAAGGTCTTCCTGTCACTTTCCATCGCCAGCTGAAAGACACGAGTCTGCCTAAATCTGGTTCGAGAGTTACGTTTTTTATTTATATTTTACTTTCTTCACCGTCTATTTTTCTCTTCCAACTCTTTTGCCTTTGTCTGATCATGCTACAGTGAATGCATGTGCATTCTTTCATAAAGAGAGGAAATTTTAGGTTTACTTCAGTCTCTCATATTGTTTTTTCTAACAGTAAATTATCACGGTGGTCTGTATGGATTTGTCTTGAATTTCTAGTTTCATCATTTGCCTTATAATGGATCAAACAGGAAAAGAACATTTTGCCATCATACTGCTGCTACTGGAGGAATAGAAACAGACACATTAGATCCAATGTCAAGCCATTTTTAATTGTGATGTAGCAGCAAAATAACACACAGCGTATAAAATAACTCCTTTTACTCTTTAAAGAATGAAGCAAACAGTTAAATATGGAGAAACTTTTGATGCAGGCGGTTTAGACGGATGTATCAGACTGTTGGAGGTATTGTGCTTTGCGATCCAGCAGAAGGGGTCTCTAGTGACAGCACGGATTTATTATGCATGCATTATTAAAAAAAACCCAGCTTGTTTTCTTTCTCTAATGCTGCTCACTGAAAGTTTGAACTCATAGCCACCAAAGCAGACAAATCATCACGCCAAGTAACCATAAAACCAGTTACTGTAAGTATTTTGGACAGTATAGTGATTAGCAAACTGTTTGTTGGCTGGGTTGAAAGCCGGGGTGTTGCTTCAAAGCCACAAACATTTGTGGAGTTACTTCCTAAACACCCATTGAGGCACCGCATTATGGCGCCAACATCAGGCTCGGTCAGCTCAGACCTGCCAGCTACATCAGGACACTGCCTGCCAGGAACCCTAACATAATGTATTATCAACAAAACACCAACCAAGTGTTTTGGTCTTTTTTTCTTAAACAAAGGTGTGTTAGCCATCTGTTGATTTGGGAGGGAGGTTTTACAACCTCATGATGGACCTGGAGTCCCAATCTCCTTGACAGAAGAGCAATAAATCCACTCAAAAACACATTTGGAGCTCTTGCAAATGAGGTCATATGTATGCTATTCTGCATTGGCTTCATTTTTTATGAATATAAAGCAAAGAAACAACTTGAGTCACATTGGCTCATGACAAGCAGCTTACCGCGCCGTTGATGCAATAACTTACCTCAGCAGGGATGGCTCAGACTTTTAATGAGAACAATTTTTTATTCATCACGTTGTTCTTGAAATTTTGCTTTTCACCAAAAAATATATGGCAAGAAAATAACTTAATCTGTTGTCTAAAAATAAATCATCTTTCAGGTTTGGACACATAATGAAAGAGGATGGACCAAAGTGGATAACATCATTGAGACTAAAATGAACTCAGACATTTACAGTAATCCCACCAACATCTTTTAAACTGAATATTCAAATACATTGAAGTTGCATCTAATTTATACTAAAACTTTATCATTTGTCACAAATTCATTTAATAAATCAATCCATGCATTTACATAGTTGGCATGAAACCACAATCAGCTGACACCAACGCTGTCTGCTCTCCATAAACCTGCACATTGTAAGTCCACATGTTGATACGCAGCACTGAAGTGCAGCTGAGCAAATCCTCAGGTTAGTTAAAAATGCCTTGGATGTGTTGATCCCGCCTTACAGGACAACTCAGAAAACTCAAACTCAGCAGAAGTTGTGTAACCAGAGAAGACAGAAGAGGGTAAAAACTAAAGCCGAATTTGGTTGAATACATTCAAAGAATTGCATGTTTGTTTTCTCACATTTAAAAAAGCAACAGCCCTGCCGCATGGTGTGTTTTATTTATTGCTTACTAATGATGTGATCTGCTTCTCTAAACAGAAAGTCTTTTAAGTAGTCCTTGATATGCAGAAATTGTGTGGGAACTTTGTTTCCATAAAACAGTTTACATGACAGTCCCATTGTCCCTCACTCTGACCTTGCACCAAGAGTCTCTCAGCTCCACATTTATTTCAGTCTTGGCTCTCTTCTAGTTTTTCAGCTGCAGTAACCTTCATGTGTGTATAATGGTCAGACCACACAGCATACAGTGGCCATTATAGTCCATGTGGAGTCATTATCATTTCCAGACGTGATCATGGTGAGTATCTTTGTTGTTCGTCATATGGGTCAAGGTTTGTCCAGCTTCCTTAGATGATGGGTTACTTTTATGTCTATTTTAGATTTTTCAGAATGAATAAAAGCAAAAAGAAAAGATATAAAATATGAAATCAGTGGGATGAATGTTGACATTTGAGTGGAAACCCCTCCAGCAGTGTGGAGAAGCTGGACAATGTACTGTTTACACTATACCGATGGCATCCCACTGTCCAAAGACATGTATGTAAGGATACTTGGCTACTTTAAATTGTCTGTAGGAGTGAGTGTGTGTGTGTGAATGGTTGTTTGTCTCTCTGTGTTGGCCCTGAGATGGGCTGTCAGCCTGTCCAGGGTGTACCCTTCCCCTCGCCCAATGATTGCTGGGATATGCTGCAGCTTCCAGCAACCTTTAATTGGAACAAGCGGCTAAGAAAATGACTGACTGATGTAGTAAACACATCACAATGACTTTTTATATCATTTCTTAGGAGCTATTAGAGATCAGACTTTAACACTCTGGGGACGCCGGCATCATCGGCGATGCAGTGACCATGTTGTGTTTAGAGAAATTTATTTTATAGAATGCCCCTTGTAGATGTACCATCTCTTTTTTGAGGGGGTCCAAAAACATAAAACAATACATCATAATCAACAATTACACAAATTATACGCATAATTGTATGCACGCTGTAAAAAATAAAGCATAAAAAGTTGTAAAGAATTTGGTTTAATTCAACTCAATTCAATTCAGATTTATTTGTTTAGCGTCACTTCACAACAATGTTGTCACAGGGCACTTTACATTCACATCATTTCAAGCCAATTCACACATAGCCTATATTAGAAACCAACTGATTACATCGAGTCATGACTTCGATCCAATTCACCATCCTCAGCAAGCAGACGGCGACAGTGGGAAGGAAAAAACTCCCTTTTAACAGGAAGAAAACCTCCGGCAGAACCCGGCTCAGGGAGAGCAGCCATCTGCCTCGACTGGTTGGGGTGGAGAGGACGTTATAAAACAATTGTTTAAATTATCAGATTTTCTCATAGATAAAGATGAAATCTGTATTTTGATATAAATATATATGCTTTCCATGTGTTAAAAAGTGCATGGAAAAAGCTGCATTTGGTTAAAATGTGCACATTCGGACAATGCCTCTGACTACATAAGCAGAAGCAGAACAAGCCCTGTATAAGTGTTTATACAGCAGTTTAGTTTAAATAAATGTTTAGAAAACGGATCATTCAGGCTGACTTGAGAATTGCCAGTCAGCATCTTCAGGCCTCTTGGCTTTCAGAGCTGTGAGCTGATGTCTTCTAACTGAAATATCTAATGCATACTTAATTTTTATAACGGGAAATGTTTGGATAGATGGTAAACCTGCAAGTGTGATGTGACAAAATCAGAAAAAAACACCTTTTAATGAATATGATTAGCCTCACAAGCGGTTCTCAGTAAAATGAGATGAATTCAGTCAGTCAGAGCAATAAAATCAGGCCCTTAAACACTCACAGAGACTCTGGAAAAATGAAAGAGACAGACAGATTACACATTCCTTTGACTGTTCATTTGATTAGTTCTGCAAAAAAAGAGGAAGAGGGATGCAGGGAAGTCTCATCTAATCATTTCCATGTCTTTTGCTTTTTCATTATTGCATGTCTTCACCTTAACTTAAAATACTTTCCTTCATGGCTGCTATTTAATTAAACATCCAAGAGTTGGACTTGAAATTGCATTTAGAAAAACTTCTGCTGCTTTGTGATTGTCAGGCATCATCAGCACCGCCTCAAACACTTTAATTAGAATTTTAACTAGACGAGGCCCTTGTTTTTACAGACATCAAGCTCCTTTTCACATAATAAACATAACACACTAAAAATAGATGACAGCATCAGCAGAAAACAATGTTCTCTCAACTATTTGTCCTGCTCATGTGTTGCACATTATGGCATCTTGCAAAATCATTTGTAGTGTTATTATCCATTTAAATAAGAAGCAAACATTTCAGAGGGCACAATAAATATAAAATTCGTATCCAGGTGCACATCTGCCATGCCATTGTCCTTACCAGCTTATTCTAATGCAAGGTAGGGGTTGGTTCACATTATGTATACAATATCGGCTGCAAATGAGGGAGCTGGAAGGGGAGAATTGGTTCAACCCGTACCCTGGAGTCTCTGTCAGTCGATGAAGCAGAAGTTCATGTTCCCGCTTTTGACAGTAAACTGCTTCATAGGTTGACATTTGGAAGAAATGTCAGATGTCTTCCTTGTGCATCCAAGCTCATCTCTGAAAACCCAAAGATTGTTGAAGATGCAGGAAAAAAATGAAGCAAAAATATAAAAATGGAAAAAAGGTGCCTAAAATGTATTAAAACAGCATGCTTGCACAGGAAACCCTGTTAAAATGATTCATGATTTAAGCTTTTGTCAAAATATTTTGTAGTATTGACTGTATGTTGTCATTTTTTAATAATTCTTTGTGCTCAGACAGTATTTCCTTGCCCTTTCTTGTGTGTGTGTGCACCACCAGGGAGCACTGGAAGCAACGACTGCCTGCAAATGTCTAACCATTTTGTGGTTCATTCAGCTAGGTAACAAACATTTCAACAAGTCATATCAGGATGAAAAAAGATGCTTATGCTTTGTTGTGAATGGCGCCATCATAGCAGATTATTTGTATTTTATTTAATCATTCGTTTTGTAAATCAGTGATAGTTGTGGCATGGAAATCGTGATTAATTATGCACATGCAAGCAGTCTGTCTTGCATTCAGGTTACTTCACGTCATCATGCCATCGAATATCTGGGATAATTTGTTTCACATGAGAGTCCCTGAAAACAGGACCTTCATCTGTATCAGTGATACCTTCGCTGCCATTATGGACTTGCTGCCAATGTAAAAGTACACCGATACTTGTTGTCACGGATGATAGTCGCAGCCTGCTGAGATAACACATGATAAAACACACAAATACTGTCAAGAGGATTTTTCCTACCTGAGACTTAAACCTGCTGAGTGAATCAATCATTCATTCATTTTTTATACTGCTTAGTCCAATTAAGGGTCACTGGAAAGGTGACCCAGCAATCATCAGGGGAGATAAAGGGTACACCCTGGACAGGTCACCAGTCCACCACAGAGCAACACAGAGAGAAAATCAACCATTCATGCTCACATTCATTCTTTAGGAGAATTTAGAGTAATCAATTACCTAACATGCATGTTTTAAATGAGAAAGATGGATGGAGAGAATCCATGCATACATAGGAACAACATGCAAACACAGAAAAGCCACTGTCCCAACCTCCCCGCCCCCCACCACCATCGCCTTGAGGCCGGAAACCAGCGACCTTCATGCTGTGAAGCCGCAGTGCTAAACAGTCCGGTAAAACTTTTTTCACACAACTGTATACAATCTGACACCTGTCTTCTGCCCCCTGGTGGATATCTTTTGCATTACAATGATTGTAATTCATGCATGGTAATAATGTTTTTTTTTTTGTTGTTGTTTTTTTTTAAAAGGTCAAGTAAAGACTATAGATTAAAAAAAAAAAACAAGTCAAAACTGCCCATGATTTTCTGGAGTGAGGCGTAAAGGGTTGAGGCCGCCCACCAAAAGCCTGTAACTGTAGTAAATACAACTATTATCATTCCAGTTTGAGTCCATTTACAGATAAGGATGTGTCCAAATTTTTCAACATGATTAAAAATCCAAGTTTATCAGAGTGATGGTATGGAAATAGAACTAAAATGCAGGGTGGAAGGGTTACAGGAGGAAGACAGATGAAGGAATTAATGGCTAATGCAGGCTAATACAAACAACAACCTCAAGGACGCACTAGGGCAAACAATGATGCTCATCTCATCTCATCTAGCAAACCGGCACAAGACAGAAACATACACACACACACACACACACACAAACGCACACACAAACACTGCTATGTATGTCTGTATATTTGTATCTACATATGCTGACGTGGGACCTCAATGCTTTAATTATTATGTAGAATTTACAGATACAATATCCTGGTGCGTTGATCATATTCATGCACATGTCAGAGATCAGCTCAGTCAGTGTTGCAAACTTAACAACACTAATGCCACATTGGGTGAGTTTTCCAGTCAAATCCAATCAAATTAAATTTTATTCATAATGTACTTTTCTAACCAAGAAAACAAAGTAAAAACGTTTGCATCTTAGAATAAAACAAGTAATTGAAAAATAATGTAGTTTGTGTTTCATCTGCACCTCTCTGAGCCGTCACCTTATTGTGGTGGAGGGGTTTGTGTATCCTGAAGATCCTAGCAGCCATAATGCCGGGAGCTTTATGCCCCTAGTAGGTTCACCCATGGCAAACAGGTGTCTAGGGGAGGGACCAAACTAAGTGCGGCTTAAAGATCTCTATGATGACTACTACCATCGGCGGAAATGTTTCCCTGCCCAGATGCGGGTCATCGGGCCCCCCATCTGGAGCCAGGCCTGGGGGTGGGGCACAGGAGAGAGCATCTGGTGGCTGGGCCTTTGCCCGTGGGGCCCGTTCGGGCTCAGCCCAAAAGGGTTACATGGACTCACCATCTGCGGGAGGAACCTTAGGGGTTGGGTGCAATGTGAGCTGGGAGGCAGCAAGAGGTGGGGACCCCGGTGGTCTCATCCCAGACTGCAGAAACTGGCTCTAGGGATGTGAAATGTCACCTCTCTGGTGGCGAAGGAGCCTGAGCTTGTGCGCAACGTTGAGCGGTTCCGGCCAGATGTAGTTGGACTCCCCTTGAAGCACGGCTTGAGCTCTGGAACCAGTACCCTCGAGAGGGGCTGGACCTTCTTCCACTCTGGCGTTGCTTATGGTGAGAGGCACCAACCAGGTGAGGCATTCTCATCAGCCCCCGGCTTAGTGTCTGCATGTTGGGGTTTACCCCAATGAATGGGTAGTTTCCCTCTGCATTTGGGGGGGGGGGCAGGTTCTGACTGTTGTCTGTGCTTGTGCACCGAACAGCAGTTCAGAGTACCCACCCTTTCTGGAATCCTTGGAGGGAGTGCTGGAAGGTGATCCTACTGGGCACTCCCTTGTTTTGCTTGGGGACTTCAATGCTGACATGGGCAATGACAGTAAGACCTGGGGGGGAGTGATTGGGAGGCATTGGGGACAGTGCCTCTGGACTGGCAGACTGGGGTGGTGGTACCAATTTTTAAGAAGGGGGACCAGAGGGTGTGTTCTAATTACAGGCGAGTTCCCTTAAGGCTCTGGATGCTGTGGGGCTGTCCTGGCTGACACACCTCTGCAGCATCGCATGGACATCGGGGGCAGTGCCGCTGGATTGGCAGACTGGGGTGTTGGTCCCCCTTTTTAAGAAGGGGGACCGGAGGGTGTGTTCCAATTACAGGGGAATCACACTCCTCAGCCTCCCTGGTAAGGTCTATTCAGGGGTTCTGGAGAGGAGGGTCAGCAGTGTGGTTTTCGTCCTGGTCGCGGAACAGTGGACCAGCTCTATACCCTCTTTGGGTATAGACTAGTTTGCCCAACCAGTCAACATGTGCTTTGTGGACCTGGAGAAGGCATTCGACCGTGTCCCCCGGGGGCTCCAGTGGGGGGTACTCCGGGAGTATGGGGTACCGGACCCCCTTGTACGAGCTGTCCGGTCCCTGTACGACAGGTGTCAGAGCTTGGTTCGCGTTGCCGGTAGTAAGTCGGATTCGTTTCCAGTTAGCCTTGGACTCCGCCAAGGCTGCCCTTGATCACAGATTCTGTTCATAACTTATATGGACAGAATTTCTAGGCCGAGGTGTTGAGGGGATCCGGTTTGGTGGCTTCAGGATTGGGTCTGCTTTTTGCAGATAACATGGTTCTGTTGGCTTCATCTGGCCGTGATCTCCAGCTCTCGCTTGAGCGATTCGCAGCCAAGTGTGAAGTGGCATCAAGAGGAGCCTGGACACTTTGGAGGGATTATATCCAATCCAATCCAATCCAGTTTATTTATAAAGCACCGTTAAAAACAACAAAGTTGACCAAAGTGCTGTACAGAAGAAACAATAAAACATACATATTTACATCATAATGGGGCATCAGCACATTGTTAATAGTAATTCAACCCTTTAAATTAGTCAAACGCCAAAGAGAAAAAATGAGTCTTCAGACAAGACTTAAAAACAAGAAGCGATTCAGCCTGTCTAATGTACAGGGGCAGCTTATTCCACAACTTGGGACCAATAACAGAAAAAGCTCGGTCACCTCTCAGTTTACGCTTCGTCTTAGGAACCACAAGCAGAAGCTCTCGACTGGCCTGGGAACGCCTTGGGATCCCCCCCCGCAGAGTTGGCAAATGTGGCTGGGGAGAGGGATAAGCGGCAGAAGATGGATAGATGGATGGATGAATGGATGGTGTTTCGCATGTCTAAAGATGCAGAAGGAGAAGAAGAGTAACTGGTGAACTGTGTGACACTCAGCGGTAGAGCAGTAATTACAATTATAAATCACTTTTCAGTTTTTTATACATTCCATTGTATGTTTTGGACTTAAACTGGACAAACTACTGTGAGAAATTATAGTTTCATCCAGTAGAGATAGAGGAATGAGAGAGGTTCTCTATAAATGGCTCCTCTCATTTTGCTGAACCATCTCCAGAATGTAGACATTATTCATGACTGGCAGATTGTACTCATCATTGCATGTGAACAGCTTGGATTGGCTCCATTTGTAAGAACAAAAGTTCTGACACACTTATCCATTAATTCTACATAAGTTTGTTTGGTTAAAAGTCAGATTTTTTTTCATAAACAGTCAGCTCAGACTTACAAGACAAACTGTTTGCCTGAGAGCCGTTCTGATTAGCCAGCATCCTAAAACCTATCAGAGCTTCATAACAGTCTGAAAAATTCCAGTGAAAATTGCGTGCAGCTGTGTAAGCTGAGAAGGCAGAAAGACAATCACAGGACAATTATTGCCACAAATGGATTTCACTGGGATTTGAAAGTAATTAGCTGGGACTTCCCTCAACCAGACCCACACTGTCTAATTTGCTCATCCACAAAAAGTAAAAGTGGCGAGGCAGCCTAATTTTAAAACCAATTTTCCACTCCCATCAAAAGCCAGGAATTTTCATTAGCATCTTGTCTCTGCTCAACAGCACAGCAATTACCTCTTAATTGGAGCTCATTTTGAACATATTTGGGAGAGAATAATTAAGACTACATGTCACTGAGCCAGAATACAGGTGAAAGTGGCAGCATACAATAATGCCAGCTAATTAGCAAAACCTTCAATACCGTTGCCTTGAATGCAGTTTGCGCTTGAGACATGCTACTTTAACACTGGATAAATCTACCATGAAATGTGATTCATGTGTGGAGCTTTTAAAACTTTGCTATGCTGTTCTTTTGCAAGTAAGAACCATTATAGTTTGATGTGTATAGTTTGTGTTTGGTAATTAGCACCATAGAAAATACAACTTTTGGAGTTTTTTGGTTTGAATAAAAGTGGTCAACAGGTACTGAAAGGTAAAATCAAAAGGTCACCAGATTTATAAAATCTTTATTTATATCTGCACTGAGTTTTAGTGTAAATGTCCAGTTTATTATAGTGGGATTGTGTGCATACAAATGGGGACAAATCAAATGCAAGAAAATGCAAGAAAATCCTGTTGTAAAATCCTACAAGAGTCACAGCACTCAAATTAATAACGTAAAAAAAGCCACAGTACCGGTGGTTAAATGATGCAAATGAGCATCTTCAAGCCTGCACTCTTATTGTAACTGCTTCCAAAATCTGTCAGGGGTCCATGATCCATAATCCGTCTACACATCGTTTGCCAGCGTTGCACAAGTCTTGTGGCCATCAGGACAGGATGTTGTAAGACTCAGACCATTCAAGACCATCTCAAACAGCTGGTCCACTGTTGCCTTGTAGGTATTAAAGCTGTGTTTTTCTACTTGGAGGCTCTAAAAAGTACAACAAAAACTTTGTTGATGGACTGGGTTTCAAGTGGGTTATCAATGCAAAAATCCTCATTTGCTGTTTCATCTGATTGGTCAAGGGTAAAAATGAGACTTGTTGACAAACACCATCCATCTGAAAGTATCTATTAAAACCCAAAAGTCTCCTGGGTGACAAGTCCGGACTTTTCCATACACTTGTGCAATGCCTCTTATAAAGGTCAGTTTTTTTTTTTTTTTTTTACTTAAATAGCTTTGGTCTTGTGCCCTAATTCAATTGTAGAAAAATAAATCTGCATCCCACCAAAAACAAAAAGAAAGATAATTCCTTTTAGTTGTTTTCATTTCAGCTTGTCCCTCTGAAAGGGACACCACAGCAAACAGGTGCCATGAAGTAGAAGTCCTGTCCAGCAGCTGATCCAACCAGTCACTAAACCAGCTTCATTTAATTAGCTCAGCTTCACTGTGAGGTGGACGAGTTGAAAGCACCTTTTCTAATGTACAAGTAGAAACAAAAACATGGCAGGACTTTTACTTTACGGCACCTGGATTATACACCTTTGACAGCAAATCATTTCACTGTTGAACACCATGTTTTACTCCAGATGCTCTTTCTGACACAACCCTCTGCATTTATCCAGGCTTGGGACTGGCCGTCAGAGAACAATGGCGTTCTCCTCGGGGCAGCAGCAGCTTAGGGGAGCAGGAGTCAAACAACAGACCATTAGGTCACATGACAAGGAGCTCCACCATCCGAGCCACTGCACCCCCTGAAGATGATGATTTTTAGTATGTATTTTAAAGTCTTGGCTTAACATTAGGAGCTCTTCATGGTCGAGCTCCTCTCTGTATTGCTGACCCGTTTCAGACGTACACTTCCTGTCCCAGTCTGAGGTCATCTGATCAAAATCTTTTAATGGTTCCCCCACACGAGGACACTGATCTTTCCAAGCAGACTGTGGAACGCCATGCCTCTATCTTTGTGTAATGTGGACTCTGGAATATTTGCTCGAAGCTTTTAGTGAGGCCTGGGCTGCTTAAATACATTTGATTTATTTTAAATAATTTATTTAGCACATTTTATGCTGCTGGGAATGTAATCTGCTCTGTGAAGCACTTTGTGATGAGTGTCTGTGAAAACTGCTACATAAATGTCAGGTACTTACATGAGAACAGCTGCATCCATTAGGACAACATTCACATTGTGAAAAGGGTGTATTTTAGCTCCAGTGGTGGTCCAGGCTTCTTTCATGCTCTGGGTGAATGTTAGCCCCCTTCTGACCAATAAAGATGCAGAGTTAGACAGCTTCTCAAAATCAACAGAGCTTTTACTAAGAACATAATTAAAGGTTTTAGCTATGAGTGCTTTCAGATGCTCTGTGATGGACTGGTGAGCCGTCCAGTGTGTACCCAGTTTCTCGCCCAGTAATTGCTGGGATAGGCTGTGGATTCCCTACAACACTTGGTTTGACTAAGTGGTTAAGAAAATGGGTGGATGGAATTTTTTCAGATGGCAAAAAAAAAACCCCAAACACTTGTATCTAGTTTCTGAGTAGCTTCTGCTCTCTCTGACTGCTGTTTCCAGCAGGTAAGACTTACATAAGAATTATGTAACCAAACTTTACAACAACAAAATGAAATTTACCTTTGGCTGAACCAAACAGCTAAACCAGGGGTCACCAACTCCAGTCCTCGAGGGCTACCATCCTGCAGGTTTTAGTATTTCCCTTGTACAACACATTTGATCCAAGTGAAAAGGTTCTCCAAGAACTTGTCATCTTCTGCACCTGCCTGTTGATTTAGGTCAGGTGTGTTGTACCTGGAAAACACTAAAACTTGCAGGATGGTAGCCCTTGAGGACCGGAGTTGGTGACCACTGAGCTAAACTGTGACATTACTGCCCATTGGATTATAAACACCCGAGTCAAAGTCCAACTTTGGCCATTTTTTGTTACAGCTTGTAAACTGTACAATGCAATAAAGTGTAGTGACTTCTTTGGGGTCATGATATGTGTGGAGACTCGGTGCCTGAAGTTGAACATCTACAGAAGTAATTTAGGCAAGGGACGTGGTTGGTTTAATGGATGGAGCTGTGATATCAGATAGCAAGTGGTCTAAATTTATTAAACGTTGAAGACCATCATCAAGGGCGTAGCCATCATTTTAGAAGTGAGGGGGACAAATTGCTTAGATATATAGAATGATTTATCATCCTCTCGCATTCAATCAATCAATCAAAACCTTATTTGTAGAGCACTTTCAGACACCAGGGGGTAACCAAAGTGCTGTACAGGTAAAAGGAAATAAATCAACATTAATAGCATCAAAATAAAAACAGTTGAAAAGACAATAAATTAGTTCAAAAGAAAAAAAAAAACCATCAAGTGACCCAACAATAAACCTGGCAACACTAAGATGGAAATATTATATCATTTATTTTATCACCAATGATGACAGCACACGTGTAAAATTATTCAGTTAAACAGAATATTATGACCAATGCCTGCTGCCTGATACAGCCGTCAAATTGTATTTGCAAATAAATGAATAATAAACAAGTATTGTCTTTGAAATGACAGTTAAACTGCATCTGTGTAAGTATTTCCTTATTAACTAAGGGAAGCAAAGACAACAGGCTCTCCTGAAAAACTATATTCCAAAATAATATCATGAGCTCTAAATTTTATTTTACACTCAAGCACAAACAGCAATATAATCAAAATAAAAAAACATTTTATGTTAATATTTGAGTGGGGGTTATCCATAAATAAATAAAAAATAATTAACTATACATACAGTAGTAAAAGTGAAATTGTTGGAGAATTTAATCTCAAAATCTCTTTGATGCTATAAATATTTCCTCTTAGTCAGTGAGAACAGAGTCATTCTAAGACAGGACTTCAGATGAAATTTCTCCTGCTGTGAAGACCATCCATGTCCATCCCTGCTACTGGTCTCTGGACCACTTTCTCCACTCCCACCCTGCTCCTTCTGTTGAATAAAGATAAAAAATAAAAAAAAGATATTCTGTGCAGAAATGCAGAAGGAATGGATTCATTCCTGGGGGGTAAATTGGCAAAAATTCAACAAGGGTATGGCTTTTTTAGAACAATGTTGCTTCCATAGAAGTAAAAAGTATCCATCCAAATAATGACTTAAGAATAAAAAATTATCGAGAAAAAACACTAGTGAAATGCAGTGTAGTCTAACATCTGATTTTATTCATCAAATAACATTACTGAAATCATTCAGTCAAAATAACCAGCAGTTGTAAAACTCATTTACTTTAAACTTTAACTACCACAAAACTTAATTAAATCTTTACAAATATAACAGTCAAAGGAAGACAAATAAATTTATATTATTTTCTACCCAGAAGTGAGTAATCTTAGAGTAGCCTAAACAGTGGCCTAACTTTACTTGAATAACAGCACCTTATTATTACTTTAGAATAATAATACTCAAGTAAAAACATTTTTCCAACAAAATAACTCTCAAGCGTACTATTTACCAAAAACTTTATTAAAGTAAATGTAGATACTACTTCTGCCTTAACTAGCTAGCTTAGCTAAGTTAACTAACATCTGTCATCTTTTAAAATCCACATGGTGACATAAACATTACAGAACGTTTCTATTTCTGCTAAACAGCTTTGCCTGCTCGTGATGTGTTTAGGTGCGGCTCGGAAAAACATGTTTCAGGCTGTAAAAAAAAATAATCAAGTGGTTATAATGGCTGTAAAAAGTGCGGGGGACATGTTCCCCGTGTACCCCGTGTCCGCTACCCCCGTGGAGATAATTCACCCCACCTCACAGGTGCGGCACAAAAAGATGCCGATTAGACAGCATGATTATTGCACAGTGTTGGATTTATATTTTTGTTGAATGTTATTGAGCACTTTCTGTATGGTCTAAAGCCACTCGTAATTAGCCCAGAGCACCAAAGGCGGTGCGAAGGCTTACTGAAATGCAAATTTAACATTTAATCTCCACCAAACTTGGTAAGGGTGATGATGGTCAGGCTGTTAACTGAGTCATATAGAAACATGTTGGATAAGTCTCAATATGGACGGCTAGTGCCCCCTAGAATAATTTAATTTATTAGCCACACCCACTCAATTGACTCTTTGTCAAGACCAAGCAGCAGCCTTCTGTGGTTAAAAGTGAAGCCTATGTGGAAGTGCATAAAACTGCAGTTCCCCTTTCATCCACTAGGGGCTGCAAAACAGAGTGAATCCCCATAGACTCCCATGTTAAAAAGGCCAACTTCACAGCAGAAATAAACATGTTTTCAGCAGAAATAAACATGCTTCCAGCAGAAATAAACATGTTTACAGCAGGAATAAACATGTTTACAGCCTGGTTCAAAAACCTATTTTAGGTTTAATAGGTCAGGTTTACCTTCATGACAACTGTGGGAGGAGGGAATTTTTTTCTAACTCGCCCGTTTAAAAGTAATTCAATCTCGAAGTTCGGCATATTTAGGGGCATGTCCTTTTGATTTATCTCTGGGTTAGCTCGGTTAGCTCTTAGAAACAGGAGTTTGCTAGATGTCAATCATCTACCGTGACGCTCACAGCCCCCCTCTCAGCTCCACCTCTTTGCCCATATTTCTATTTTCCAGGCGAGATGCTGCCAAGATGGTGATGGGAACCTAACTGAGCTTCAATTCAGCTCTTTAGAAACCTACAGGAGATGTCGGGGAGACTCCGCCCATCTCTATATACAGTCTGTGGTCAAGACCAATGTCATGTAGTAAGAGAGTTACGACACTCTTTGAACTCGCCGACACGCGGTCACGTGGTTCATGTAGCTTTCTATAGTTCCAAACAGCTCAGCGCCGTCAGTTCATTTCAATGGATTCCGGTGGGAGACAGCACAAATACATCAATTTTCTTCCCAATTTTCCCTCAGTAATGCCCATAAATGTGTATTGATTACTATGCTGTCTATATAATTTAACAAAGCTTTATTTTTGGAAGCCGCAGAAAAAGTGAACAGAAACACATCAGTGAATACACTTACAGATTGTATTTCGTGGTTTTATATATATAAAAATAACTAAATTTTATTTAGGTACTATATATATATATATATATATATATATATATATATATATATATATACATATATAAAAGTACATAGTGTGGCAGTTTTTCCCTGCCTTGACAGCTTGGTAGAGTCTTTGTTAGCAGAGCCTCTCCCGTCATTTCGGTATCCTACATGTTAGGATTGCTGCTTCCTGGTGTGTGCAAACATCTCATACTGATCTGTGGTGAAGAAGAGCATAAGCGGCTCTATACAAACATTTCATTGACAGCACCAGCTACTTCTGTACAGACTAGTTTATCAAAGAACAATGGAATTCCCACAATGCCAGAGTGTGAGCAGATGACGTTTCGGCTTAGTGGTAAAATGAGTGTGAGTGTTATGACCCTCAATGGAGTTTGTCCTGGGGTAAACGGGGGATGGCAACATTAACAAAAGAATACCAAGAAAATGTACAAATGAAGGCTTTATTTTTGGACCCACTAGTCCCTAAACGCATCAAAGGTCAGAAAACAACCAAACAAACCCAATAACAAAAGTGTCCACCAAAGCTGCAAACACCAAATAGTCAAACACCTTCGCAGTCACTGAAGGAGTGGCAAGCTGTGGCACCTGGCTCAACCAGAACACAGCTGCCAGGAACGAAGGTTGGTGACAGCCTTTATTCCGGTGCTCTGTAGAAGGTCCGGCCAATCAAGGGTGAGTGGGCGTGTGTGCGACCAATCAGCATCCAGCACACATCAGCCTGAGGGCAGCTCCAGGAAGAAAGCCAGGTGTATCAGATCCCCTAGGTGATGCTTGATGAAATGATGAGCTAGATGACAGGCCATGGGCCGTAACAGTGAGCAGAAGATGTTTTGGCTTAGTGGTAAAATGAGTTGCCTTTCATACAGAAGGTCATTGGTACAAATCCAGCTGCTGGAACTTGAAAAATTGTGTCCGATGGTTGTACTTCTTCTCCTGATTCTTATGCTGAGAAAAGCAAGCTAATAAATCTTTTGTGCTACTTCACCCATTTAAATTGTAAGTTCTTCTGTTGATTACACACTGCTGGTGTAGTGGTTTGATGAAATAGTTCTTGTTCTGGTGTTTGTGAGATCAAATCCCAATGTGGTACCTTGATAAAACAAATTTGGATAGGTGTGCTTCTTCTCCAAATGGTTATGTCAGGTCTGCTGATTAATGAATAGAGATAACAGTGAAGACAACCTGTTAACCAGCTTTTCTACTGGTAGAATACACATTGATTTGAATCTGGTGTGTTGTAGCAGGAACACTTGGAAGACCTGCAGGACAACAGTCCTCAAAGACCAGGATTGGGGATCCCTGATATAGTCCATAATGCATTGTGGGCAGGAGCTTAAAGTGACACAAAAGTTAAAGCAGGAAGAGAAAATATAGAAAATACATTTCATATCCTTATTTATCCTTATTTTTAAATGTGCAACAAAGAAAGAAAAAAATACAAAATAAGAAAATACATTTTTTCACTGGTCTAGCTTGAATTTGGAATAATGTCTGGTGGTTCCACCTCCCGTGGGCTCACCATCTGCGGGAGGAGCAGTAGGGGTCGGGTGCAATGTGAGCTGGGCGGCAGCAAGGGGCGGGGACCCTGGCGGTCCGATCCCCGGCTGCAGAAGCTGGCTCTAGGGACGTGGAACGTCACCTCTCTGGTGGGGAAGGAGCCTGAGCTTGTGCGTGAGGTTGAGCGGTTCCGACTAGATATAGTTGGACTCACCTCGACGCATGGCTTGGGCTCTGGAACCAGTACCCTCGAGAGGGGCTGGACCTTCTTCCACTCTGGAGTTGCTCATGGTGAGAGGCGCCGAGCAGGTGTGGGCATTCTCATCAGCCCCCAGCTTGGTCCCTGCACGTTGGGGTTTACCCCGGTGGATGAAAGGGTAGTTTCCCTCCGCCTCCGGGTGGGGGGACGGGTCCTGACTGTTGTCTGTGCTTATGCGCCGAACGGCAGTTCAGAGTACCCACCCTTTCTGGGGTCCTTGGAGGGAGTGCTGGAGGGTGCTCCTTCTGGGGACTCCATTGTTCTGCTGGGGGACTTCAATGCTCACGTGGGCAATGACAGTGAGACCTGGAGGGGAGTGATTGGGAGGCATGGTCCCCCCCCTCTGAACCCAAATGGTGTTTTGTTGTTGGACTTCTGTGCTCGTCATGGATTGTCTATAACGAACACCATGTTCCAGCATAAGAGTGTCCATATGTACACCTGGCATCAGGATTCCCTGGGCCGCAGTTCAATGATCGACTTTGTAGTCGTATCGTCGTATCGTCGGACCTGCGGCCACATGCCTTGGACACTCGGGTGAAGAGGGGGGCGGAGCTGTCAACTGATCACCACCTGGTGGTGAGTTGGCTCAGATGGTGGGGGAGGAAGCCGGTCAGAGCTGGCAGGCCCAAACGTGTTGTGAGGGTCTGCTGGGAACGTCTGGCTGAGTCCCCTGTCAGAGCGAGCTTCAACTCCCACCTTCAGCAGAGCTTCGAACATGTCCCGGGTGAGGCGTGGGAAATTGAGTCCGAATGGGCTGTGTTCCGTGCCTCTATTGCTGAGGCGGCCGGCCGGAGCTGTGGCTGCAAGGTCGTTGGTGCCTGTCGTGGCGGTAATCCCAGGACTCGTTGGTGGACACCAGCAGTGAGGGATGCTGTCAAGCTGAAGAAGGAGTCCTATCGGGCCTTCTTGGCCTGTGGGACTCTGGAGGCAGCTGATGGGTACCGACGGGCTAAGCGGCATGCTGCTTCGGCCGTTGCCGAGGCAAAAACTCGGGCATGGGAGGAGTTCGGCGAGGCCATGGAGAAAGACTTCCGGACGGCTTCGAGGAGATTCTGGTCCACCATCCGGCGGCTCAGGGGGGGGAAGCAGTGCTCCGTCAATACTGTGTACAGTGGAGATGGGGAGCTGCTGACCTCAACTCGGGACGTTGTGGGTCGGTGGAGGGAATACTTCGAAGACCTCCTCAATCCTACCAACACGGCTTCCCATGAGGAAGCAGAGCTGGTGGACTCAGGGGTGGACTCTCCTATCTCTGGGGCTGAAGTCGCTGAGGTGGTCAAAAAGCTCCTTGGCGGCAAGGCCCCGGGGGTGGATGAGATCCGCCCGGAGTTCCTTAAGGCTCTGGATGCTGTGGGGCTGTCCTGGCTGACACGCCTCTGCAGCATCGCGTGGACATCGGGGGCAGTACCGCTGGATTGGCAGACTGGGGTGGTGGTCCCCCTTTTTAAGAAGGGGGACCGGAGGGTTTGTTCCAATTACAGGGGAATCACACTCCTCAGCCTCCCTGGTAAGGTCTATTCAGGGGTCCTGGAGAGGAGGGTCCATGGGAGTTTGCCCAACCAGTCTACATGTGCTTTGTGGACCTGGAGAAGGCATTCGACCGTGTCCCCCGGGGGCTCCTGTGGGGGGCACTCCGGGAGTATGGGGTACCGGCCCCCCTTGTACGAGCTGTCCGGTCCCTGTACGACAGGTGTCAGAGCTTGGTCCGCATTGCCGGTAGTAAGTCGGATTCGTTTCCGGTGAGGGTTGGACTCCGCCAAGGCTGCCCTTTATCACCGATTCTGTTCGTAACTTATATGGACAGAATTTCTAGGCGCAGCCGAGGTGTTGAGGGATCCGACTTGGTGGCCTCAGGATTGGGTCCCTGCTTTTTGCAGATGACGTGGTCCTGTTGGCTTCATCTGGTCGTGATCTCCAGCTCTCGGTTGAGCGATTCGCGGCCGAGTGTGAAGCGGCTGGGATGAGAATCAGCACCTCCAAATCTGAGACCATGGTCCTCAGCCGGAAGAGGCTGGATTGCCCTCTCCGGGTCGGGAGTCAGGTCCTGCCTCAAGTGGAGGAGTTTAAATATCTCGGGGTCTTGTTCACGAGTGAGGGAAGGATGGAGCGCGAGATCGACAGATGGATCGGTGCGGCGTCTGCAGTAATGCGGACTCTGCGCCGGTCTGTCGTGGTGAAGAAGGAGCTGAGCCAGAAGGCAAAGCTCTCGATTTACCAGTCGATCTACGTTCCTACCCTCACCTATGGTCATGAGCTGTGGGTCGTGACCGAAAGAACGAGATCTCGTATACAGGGGGCTGAAATGGGTTTCCTCCGCAGATATTTAAACTCCTCCGCAGAAGCTGGCTCCACGTCCCTAGAGCCAGCTTCTGCAGCCGGGGATCGGACCGCCAGGGTCCCCGCCCCTTGCTGCCGCCCAGCTCACATTGCACCCGACCCCTACGGCTCCTCCCGCAGATGGTGAGCCCACGGGAGGTGGGGCCCATGTAACCCTTTCGGGCTGAGCCCGACCGGGCCCCATGGGCGAAGGCCCGGCCACCAGACGCTCGCTCTCGTACCCCGCCTCCAGGCCTGGCTCCAGAGGGGGGTCCCGGTAACCCGCGTCCGGGCAAGGGAACATTTATGCCCAGGTTTGTCATCGTCATAGGGGTCTATGAGCCGTGCTTGGTCTGGTCCCTCCCCTAGACACCTGTTTGCCATGGGTGACCCTACCAGGGGCATAAAGCCCCCGACAACATAGCTGCTAGGATCTTCGGGACGCACAAACCCCTCCACCACGATAAGGTGACGGCTCAGGGATACTAAACAAGTATTGTCTTTGAAATGACAGTTAAACTGCATCTGTGTAAGTATTTCCTTATTAACTAAGGGAAGCAAAGACAACAGGCTCTCCTGAAAAACTATATTCCAAAATAATATCATGAGCTCTAAATTTCATTTTACACTCAAGCACAAACAGCAATATAATCAAAATAAAAAACCATTTTATGTTAATATTTGAGTGGGGGTTATCCATAAATAAATTAAAAATAATTAACTATACATACAGTATGTTGTAGCCATTTTTCTTTATTGTAATTTAATCTTCAGTTATCATAGGTTTGTGATATTTTATGTTTAAATGTTGAAGTTCTGTGTTGCAGGAAAATGACTGGTGACGTGCAGGTTGCTAAATTTTCATTGGCTGTTAGACTCGGTCTATAATAAACAAAACGAAAAGAAGATCAGAAGCCACTGGATTTTGGAGCAACACAGTCTTTTGACCTACACTGCTTTTAATTTTGTTTGTAGAAAGGTCTGGATTCAAGTTCCTTTGTGCATTTTTTGTTTTTTTTTTTATCATTAAAACGACCAAAAGAAGAACTGGTTTCTGGACTTTTGCTTCCCGAAGAGCGTGTGTTGAGTACAAAAGAACCCTGAGGTCCAAAGCTAATGGGTCAGCCCTGCTGCACCCACATCTTAGTCAAAAGACTAGCTCACTGTGGAAGGACTGTGCCGATATAAAGATTTCAACTGAAAAAATTACAAGGAAAAATCTACGAAAAGGGCTCGTGAGGACTGCACGAAAGATTAAGTGAAAGCACGGGACTTTATCAGCTGCCAATTAATGGACTAACACGGCCTACCTCGTGAATCCCTTGCTAACGGAGGAAACAGACCAAGGCAGCTGATACTTGGAGAGAATTCAAGTATCCACATAAGAGAACCCAGAGTTTCGTGAGTAAAGTGATTGCTTCCTGGAGATGGTTCGCAGATAATATCCGATACTGTCTTGAACGCTAAATAACCTCCTTGTGATGCTAACGCAAATTACGACGCTAACGTTAGCCGCGATGCTAAAGCTAGCTGCAGTCCTAAAGAAAAGCCATTGAGTTTACATTTACAAAATCATACACATCCAGAAGCTCTTTTCACAAGTGTTTGTGAATGTTTAAGAAGAGTAAGAAACTGTGGATGATTCGAGGAATTGTGACAGTTTATATGTGGAGATTTATAAGTGAAGCACAATGTCGGACAGTGGCGCAGTTACGCATGTTGACCAGAAGAGGGCACCAAAGCCCACAGAAAAGGCAAATGAAGAAAAAATCAAGAGACTGAAAGGAGAGAGAAAGGGAAAATTGGCACAGTTAACCAAGCACCAGAATGGAGTAGAGAAATGGAAAGAAAATGAAAACAATGTTCACATAATAAAAAAATGAAGCATTGCCGTTGTTTGAAAGATACTTTGGAGAATATGAACATCTGAATGAGGAATTGTGTGAATTGCTGGATGAAGATGAAAAACAAGCAGATCAAGAAGCTTTTGAGAACAGATTCTCAAAGTTTAAGCAGTTCTTACAAGACACACATAAATGGATTGCAGATGTTGTTAAAGATCCTCAGGAGGATGAGGATGATGGTTCATCACATGTTAGTTCATCTAAGGCAAGTTCAACTTCTAGCCGCAGTTCTGCAAAGCTGAGGATTAAAGCAGATCTTGAAGCATTGCTAGCCAGAGCTGCAGCAAAGAAAAAGAAAGAAGCAATAGAACAGGAGGAACTTTGTCTTAAATTAAAGAAAGAGCAACTAGAAATTGACACTGAGCTTGCAGCTTCAAATGCCAAATTAAAGGTGTATGAAGAATATGAAGATGCTCAAGAGACACTGGATGATTTTCTTGATCGTCTTTCAGAACCTTTGTCTAGTGGACAAGGAAAGCTTCATAAAGAGGATCATAATGGATGTCTTGGAGGTGTCAAGTTAAATTTAAAGCCAATGACTACTGTTGATACTGCTGATAGTAGAAAACCATCGACAAGATTCGATGCCACAAGGAGTACACCTCATCTGCATCGTCATGACGATGATGACTCTTCAACAGGTGGTCTGTATAAAGTTCTACAGCGTCAAAACGAAGTCACTCAGATGCTCATCAAGCAGCAGAGTTTGTCTCAACTGCCTCATAAGGACATACCAGTATTTAAAGGAGATCCGCTGAGTTACAGATCTTTCATTAGGACTTTTGAGCATGCCATTGACAGTAATACAGACAGCCAATTTTCCCTCAGTAATGCCCATAAATGTGTATTGATTACTATGCTGTCTATATAATTTAACAAAGCTTTATTTTTGGAAGCAGCAGAGACTAAATCTATCATAGTGAAAAGAAACACATAAGTAAATACACTTACAGATTGTTTTTAGTGATTTTATAAATTTAAAAATAATTAAATTTTATTTAATGACTCTCTCTCTCTGTCTATCTGTCTGTCTGTCTGTCTGTCTGTCTATCTGATAGATAGATAGATAGATCTATATATATATATATATATATGTATATATATATATATATATATATATATATATATATATATAGTGTGGCAGTTTTTCCCTGCCATGACAGCTTGGTGGAGTCTTTGTTAGCGGAGCCTCTCCTGTCATTTCGGTATGCTACATGTTAGGATTGCTGCTTCCTGGTGTGTGCAAACATCTCATACTGATCTGTGGTGAAGAAGAGCATAAGCGGCTCTATACAAACATTTCATTGACAGCACCAGCTACCTCTGTACACACTAGTTTATCCAAGAACAATGGAATTCCCACAATGCCAGAGTGTGAGCAGATGACGTTTCGGCTTAGTGGTAAAATGAGTTGCCTTTCATACAGAAGGTCATTGGTACAAATCCAGCTGCCGGAACTTGAAAAATTGTGTCCGATGGTTGTACTACTTCTCCTGATTCTTATGCTGAGAAAAGCAAGCTAATAAATCTTTTGTGCTACGTCACCCATGTAAATCGTAAGTTCTTCTGGTTATTACACACTGCTGGTGTAGTGGTTTGATGAAATAGTTCTTGTACAGGTGTTTGTGAGATCAAATCCCAATGTGGTACCTTGATAAAACAAAGTTGGATAGGTGTGCTTCTTCTCCTCCAAATGGTTATTTCAGGTCTGCTGATTAATGAATAGAGATAACAGTGAAGACAACAACTTAACCAGCTGTTCTACTGGTAGAATACACATTGATTTGAATCTGGTGTGTTGCAGCAAGAACACTTGGAAGACCTGCAGGACAACAGTCCTCAAGGACCAGGATTGGGTATCCCTGATATAGTCCATAGTGCATTGTGGGCAGGAGCTTAAAGTTACACTAACGTTAAAGCAGGAAGAGAAAAATATAGAAAATACATTTCATATCCTTATTTGTTGAATAAATGTGCAACAAAGAAAGAAAAAAATACAAAATAAGAAAATATATTTTTTCACTGGTCTAGCTTGAATTTGGAATAATGTCTGGTGGTTCCTGTGGTGACAGCCAGCAGTCACATGATCTGTGTCTGAATTTTCAACAAAATGAGTGCACTATGTAGTGTGCTGTGTAGTGTAACACATTTATGGGGGGTTAGGGAATTTAATGGACATTCGGACACAGCCGTGGTTTTCATTTTATGGCTGTTGGAAGTTTCCTGATTCAGAACTTTGGCTGCATTTGACTAAGTTGCTGCTGTTGCCTGGCAACATAAGGCAGGTCACCTGATCTTGATTGGAAGGGTTGGAGACCAGATTGCTGTAGCCTAGCAACAGTTATAGAATGATTGAAGCAAAAATGGAACACGAGTTTGCTTTGATGTGAAATTTTCACTAAGATGCTTTGTGAAATCATAGGTGACATCACAGTCCCTATAAAATCTCGTTGCTCCTGTCATAGAGTCAGTACATTTAGAGAACGCATCTCGGTACACATCCAGGTTCGCATCTCAGTACGCATCCAGAGAAGTCCTATTGTTTATTTTGACTATGGAGACCTTTGAACAAGTTCTAGTCCGCGGTGGAAAACTTTCCACCAAAGCGTCGGAGAATGAAACTCCAGTTGCACAAGGAACAACGTTGTTCTCTCGGGAACAAAGTGCAACTAATTTTCAAACTCAAAGGAAACGACGCAAGAAGTCCAAGAAAAATAGATCTATGGAGCCTGTCTGGGACCTCCACTTGGAATCGATGGACAAATCCTACGAGGATTATCGTGAGGAATTTCCTTACTTACCAAAATTGGTTAAAGATCCATCAGTTTCTCAGGACAAAGTGGAATCCAACTCTGACATTTCTGTCAAGAGTGGACATTTTCCCACACTGCTGACAAAGTCATCTCAAGATCGCGAAGGTCAGAGTGACGACACCAACAGCGATGTTTGCAAGGATTCTGAGAACCAGGAGAATCCCCACAAGATAACTTTTGGTGGTGCAGGATCAGAAGTTCCTCCTGAAATGATTGCAAACACAAATCAGTCCTTTGATCAGACTGAGAAAGATCAAGACAGCAGAGAGCTCCATATTTTCACTGTACAGGCAAGTGGAAAAGAAGTTCAAAGGAAATTAAAACAACGCAAGAAAGTAAGGTGCGGTACACCTTTGGTACCCATCTTTGAGGTTTCATCTGACCCAAAAAATGGGTCCTTTCAGGCATCAAAGGTTTCCGATGATCCATCACAGAAATCTGAAGACCTTAAGAATCTCCCGATTACATTCGGAGCCCCAGGATCTGAAATACCTGCAGAATTTATTGAGGACAGGAAGCAGCCCTGTCATGAGGCTGAGAAACCTTCTGAAAGTCTCACCGACAAGATCCAGAGAGACGACAGAGAGGTTCTTACAACATCTGAAAAGCTGGAAGATCCACAGAAGATCACCTTTGGAGGACCAGGATCAGAAATCCCCTTAGAGCTTTTTGCAAACTCCAACCTGCAGTTTAATCAGACTGGGAAAGACCACCGCATCAAAAAGGAACTGCATAGTTTCATCATGCAGACGGGTGTACGAGAAGATCGAAGAAAAGAGAAATGTGGTGAGAAAGTGAAGCGACGTACACCTTTGGCACCCATCTTTGAGGTGCCAAATAAAGCTATATGTGAGTCTCTTCAGGAACCAGACTTTGCTGAAATCCCATTCAAGCAATCTGGAAACCTGATTAATCCACCTGTAACATTTGGATGCCCAGAATCCAAATCCCCAGTGGAGCTCACTGCAGAACCATTGGTTCTAACCCAAGAGGGTGAATCACAGCTCGAGAAGACGTTCAGTTTTGTATCATCAGAGACTGAAGAAGCTGTTTCACCACCTGATAACACAAACCAGTCCTGTCAGCAGGCAGACAATCCATCATCTGCACATCTCATAGACAGGAGTCAGACAGACAACACAGAGGCTGAGCTGGAGAAAATATCATCAGAAAAAGAAACTGAGGTCCAGGAAGTAACATTTACTGAAACAGTTTCATCTGCGCAGCCTCCTGTCAGAAAACCTAATCACAGTTTATCTGTGATGGGAACTGACAATGTTTTCCAAACACCTGTTGCAGACCAGGCACACCAATCTGGAGCAACTTCAGAGCAAGCAGCTGGACCTGACAAGCTTGCTACCATCCCTGCAGAGCAATCCTTACAGGCTTCCACCAAACCTACTGAGAATGAAACACCAGTTGCACAAGAAACCCAGTTTTTCATAGAAGAACAAAGTGCCACTGGTCATCAAGCTCAAAAGAAACAACGCAAGAAGTTCAAGAAAAATAGAACTATGGAGCCTGTCTGGGATCTGCACTTGGAATCGATGGGAAAATCCTACGAGGATTACCTTGAGGAATTTCCTTACTTACCAAAATTGGTTAAAAATCCATCAGTTTCTCCAGACAAAGTGGAGTCCAACTCTGACATTTCTGTCAAGAGTGGACATTTTCCCACACTGCTGGAAAAAACATCTCAAGATCATCAAAGTCAGAGTGACTACACCCACAGCGATGAATCTGAGAACAGCAAGGATTCTAAGAACCAAGAGAATCCCCTAATACCACCTGGAAACCCAATATCGGATGTCCTTATTGAAGTCCCTTCAGAACCTGTAGTTCTAAAACCACAAGCAGAACCACAGCCTGAATCGGTCTCTTCATCATCAGCATCAACACCTGAACCATCAGCAGCAGAACCACATCCGATCCTAAAACTTCTGGCCAAAATGCCAGTAAATAAGCAGTCATCCAACATGAACCATGTTGAAGAAAAGGATGTCTCTCACAGCCCAGGTCTACTTATGATACCTGAACAACAATTTCATCAAACCTTGGCTGCGAAGGATGAGAAGATTCTAGCACTTCAGAGAGAACAAAACTACTTGCTGACCCAGCTAAAGGAACTACAGGATCAGGTTCACAGAAGTAAGATCATGCAGTCATCAGCTTCGAAGCAGGTGCAAAAACTACAAGCAGAACTACGTGAGGAGAAACAGAAAAGGGAATGTGCCGAGGCTTCTTTATCTGAGCTGCAACTTGAAACAGACCAAGCCAAGACTGAACTCAGCCAAGTTTTCATTCAACTTCAAGGTAAACATGACGCCACCGAAGAGCAAATGGCTCTCATGACTGAGGTTGAGCAGCTTAAAAGACAAATGAAATGTCAACAATCTGTTTCTGAGAAGGAGACGGCCATCCTCTACACTGAAATCAGGAAGAAAAACCAGCTACATGCAGACTTCTCCATCAGAGTCGGCCATCTGGAATCAGCTCTCTCTGCTGAAAAGACAAGGGCCTCCAAAGCTGAGGCCTGCTTGGCCCAACAAGTGGAGGAAACATCTAAAATAAAGGCTGCTCTGGTCAAAACCCAAGAAGAGTACGAGGAGCAGAAAGATCTCTGGGAGATGCACAAGCACCATCTCCTGGCTGAGGAGGAAGACAGTGAAGCCTCCTTCAGAAGAGAAGTAGAAAAGCAGGAGCAGCAATGGCTGAAGGAAAAATTAGAGCTTCTCGGAAAAATATCTTCTCTGAATAAGTCCATAGAAGAGAGAGAACAATGTAAAAACTCCTCCATGGAGAGCTTACACAAAAGAATTCAAAAGCTGGAGAACCTGATAAAAACAGAAGAATGATCCTAAACACCTATCAGAAACGTTTTCCTCTATGCTGGACATGGAGGAAATTCCTTCTTCAAACTGGAAGAAACTCATCCAGACTCCTCCAAACTCCTCCAAATCTTCTAAGATCACGGAGGAATTTCTTCCTCAGACTTATCATTACAGGTCATATATCCTGTCCTTAAATGAATCTCTACCTCTATCTCTTCTCTTTACCCCCACTGAGCACACTTAGCTCTAAAATATGTCTGGAAGACACCTAAACTTATTTGTTGATCTCTGAAAGTTCCTGATTGTACTTTGGGAGTAGAAAGGATTGTGACTGGGGTGTTACCCTCAAAGATACTGCAGTTGTACTTTAGCAGTGCAGTATGTACTTTCTAAAGTCCAGATAGCCTGCAGAGGAGTTATGGTCTTTATAAGGTACAAACTGCGCTGTTAGGGTCCAACAGCAGTACCTTTAAGGGTAGCACCCTAGTCATAGCCTTTTGTACCTCTAAAGATACGATTAGGTACTGCGAGTAGCTGTGTAGTCCAATGGAAATGTACAGCCACACCATGATGACAGAGACGATGGTTTCCTAGTGTTCAGTGGGTCCTTTTACTTCATGCTTTATTCTTAAGTCTTTACTCTCACCTTTCTTTATCTTCCTTCCTTTTCCCTAAAAAATATTTAAATAAAAACAACAACAACAACAACAAAAAAGTGGTTCATTGTAAATCTTTTTTTTAATTATTTTTTCTGATTATCAAAATGTAAAACACAACATAAAAACACTAAATGCAACAAAAACATCATGTATCATCAAAATAACAATTAGCAAAAGCTTTAATTTGCTTAAACAATTGAAAAAACCTCTTGTGGAAGGTTTTTTAACACCTCATTATCCACCTGCTTGTTGCACTGAGTGTACAGAGGAGCTATCTGACTTGCTGTTGTACTTTGGACGGTCCCTTATTGATGGTGTCACCACAGTGAATCATTGCATGTTTTATGCTGGATGCCCTTCCTGACACAACCCTCTGCATTTATCTGAGCTCGGGACCAGCTAGTGAAGGACAAGGAGCTGCAGCAGGACTTGAACTGCCGACCATCAGGCCACATGATGAGCAGCTCTGCCACCCGAGCCACTGCCTCCCTCAGGAGGAATTATATGAGTATTAAAATATAATCTTGAACACTATGTGTTGTCAGATCTCTATACCAGAATATGACGTCAAGACAATTTGCTGCAATCACAGAAAAACTATAATAATGAAAAAAAAATTATTTATACACAGTGTTTTTTAGCAAGTAGCCTAAATAGTCTGAAATGCTTTACGGTGGATAAAAGCATTAAAAACAGTTTGCCTGTTTATAACCGTGATCTGGATTTAAAAGTCAACATAAAAAGATGAGTTTTTAAAAGAGACTTCAATTGCATCTATCCTTAGCAGCTACAGAACCACATAAATACAAACAGCACAGGACCAGGGAACCAACTTTCAGTCTTTAGGATGATATACGATCAAACTCTAAAGTCAAAATCTAAAATTAAAGCTGCAGCTTCTTAAAGCTGCTAAACTGGTTGAGTTGACAGAGATTGACCCTGGAGCGTCTACAGGGTGAGTAGTCAGATTATTATGTTCTAAATGACAAGACTGAAAACAAAAGGTTTGGTAAAACACCATTCCTGTTTAAATATATCAGCACCAAAATGACATGGAAGTGACACGGCAACAGGCTAATAAGCCACATCATGATGACCACCATCAAGTGACCCAACAATAAACCTGGCAACACTAAGATGGAACTATTATATCATTTATTTTATCACCAATGATGACAGCACACATGTGTAAAATTATTCAGTTAAACAGAATATTATGACCAATGCCGGCTGCCTGATACAGCCGTCAAATTGTATTTGCAAATAAATGAATAATAAACAAGTATTGTCTTTGAAATGACAGTTAAACTGCATCTGTGTAAGTATTTCCTTATTAACTAAGGGAAGCAAAGACAACAGGCTCTCCTGAAAAACTATATTCCAAAATAATATCATGAGCTCTAAATTTTATTTTACACTCAAGCACAAACAGCAATATAATCAAAATAAAAAAACATTTTATGTTAATATTTGAGTGGGGGTTATCCATAAATAAATTAAAAATAATTAACTATACATACAGTAGTAAAAGTGAAATTGTTGGAGAATTTAATCTCAAAATCTCTTTGATGCTATAAATATTTCCTCTTAGTCAGTGAGAACAGAGTCATTCTAAGACAGGACTTTAGATGAAATTTCTCCTGCTGTGAAGACCATCCATGTCCATCCCTGCTACTGGTCTCTGGACCACTTTCTCCACTCCCACCCTGCTCCTTCTGTTGAATAAAGATTAAAAAAAAAAAAAAAAAGATATTCTGTGCAGAAATGCAGAAGGAATGGATTCATTCCTGGGGGGTAAATTGGCAAAAATTCAACAAGGGTATGGCTTTTTTAGAACAATGTTGCTTCCATAGAAGTAAAAAGTATCCATCCAAATAATGACTTAAGAATAAAAAATTATCGAGAAAAAACACTAGTGAAATGCAGTGTAGTCTAACATCTGATTTTATTCATCAAATAACATTACTGAAATCATTCAGTCAAAATAACCAGCAGTTGTAAAACTCATTTACTTTAAACTTTAACTACCACAAAACTTAATTAAATCTTTACAAATATAACAGTCAAAGGAAGACAAATAAATTTATATTATTTTCTACCCAGAAGTGAGTAATCTTAGAGTAGCCTAAACATTGGCCTAACTTTACTTGAATAACAGCACCTTATTATTACTTTAGAATAATAATACTCAAGTAAAAACATTTTTCCAACAAAATAACTCTCAAGCGTACTATTTACCAAAAACTTTATTAAAGTAAATGTAGATACTACTTCTGCCTTAACTAGCTAGCTTAGCTAAGTTAACTAACATCTGTCATCTTTTAAAATCCACATGGTGACATAAACATTACAGAACGTTTCTATTTCTGCTAAACAGCTTTGCCTGCACGTGATGTGTTTAGGTGCGGCTCGGAAAAACACGTTTCAGGCTGTAAAAAAAAATAATCAAGTGGTTATAATGGCTGTAAAAAGTGCGGGGGACATGTTCCCCGTGTACCCCGTGTCCGCTACCCCCGTGGAGATAATTCATCCCACCTCACAGGTGCGGCACAAAAAGATGCCGATTAGACAGCATGATTATTGCACAGTGTTGGATTTATATTTTTGTTGAATGTTATTGAGCACTTTCTGTATGGTCTAAAGCCACTCGTAATTAGCCCAGAGCACCGAAGGCGGTGCGAAGGCTTACTGAAATGCAAATTTAACATTTAATCTCCACCAAACTTGGTAAGGGTGATGATGGTCAGGCTGTTAACTGAGTCATATAGAAACATGTTGGATAAGTCTCAATATGGACGGCTAGTGCCCCCTAGAATAATTTAATTTATTAGCCACACCCACTCAATTGACTCTTTGTCAAGACCAAGCAGCAGCCTTCTGTGGTTAAAAGTGAAGCCTATGTGGAAGTGCATAAAACTGCAGTTCCCCTTTCATCCACTAGGGGCTGCAAAACAGAGTGAATCCCCATAGACTCCCATGTTAAAAAGGCCAACTTCACAGCAGAAATAAACATGTTTTCAGCAGAAATAAACATGCTTCCAGCAGAAATAAACATGTTTACAGCAGGAATAAACATGTTTACAGCCTGGTTCAAAAACCTATTTTAGGTTTAATAGGTCAGGTTTACCTTCATGACAACTGTGGGAGGAGGGAATTTTTTTCTAACTCGCCCGTTTAAAAGTAATTCAATCTCGAAGTTCGGCATATTTAGGGGCATGTCCTTTTGATTTATCTCTGGGTTAGCTCGGTTAGCTCTTAGAAACAGGAGTTTGCTAGATGTCAATCATCTACCGTGACGCTCACAGCCCCCCTCTCAGCTCCACCTCTTTGCCCATATTTCTATTTTCCAGGCGAGATGCTGCCAAGATGGTGATGGGAACCTAACTGAGCTTCAATTCAGCTCTTTAGAAACCTACAGGAGATGTCGGGGAGACTCCGCCCATCTCTATATACAGTCTGTGGTCAAGACCAATGTCATGTAGTAAGAGAGTTACGACACTCTTTGAACTCGCCGACACGCGGTCACGTGGTTCATGTAGCTTTCTATAGTTCCAAACAGCTCAGCGCCGTCAGTTCATTTTAATGGATTCCGGTGGGAGACAGCACAAATACATCAATTTTCTTCCCAATTTTCCCTCAGTAATGCCCATAAATGTGTATTGATTACTATGCTGTCTATATAATTTAACAAAGCTTTATTTTTGGAAGCCGCAGAAAAAGTGAACAGAAACACATCAGTGAATACACTTACAGATTGTATTTCGTGGTTTTATATATATAAAAATAACTAAATTTTATTTAGGTACTATATATATATATATATATATATATATATATATATATATATATATACATATATAAAAGTACATAGTGTGGCAGTTTTTCCCTGCCTTGACAGCTTGGTAGAGTCTTTGTTAGCAGAGCCTCTCCCGTCATTTCGGTATCCTACATGTTAGGATTGCTGCTTCCTGGTGTGTGCAAACATCTCATACTGATCTGTGGTGAAGAAGAGCATAAGCGGCTCTATACAAACATTTCATTGACAGCACCAGCTACTTCTGTACAGACTAGTTTATCAAAGAACAATGGAATTCCCACAATGCCAGAGTGTGAGCAGATGACGTTTCGGCTTAGTGGTAAAATGAGTGTGAGTGTTATGACCCTCAATGGAGTTTGTCCTGGGGTAAACGGGGGATGGCAACATTAACAAAAGAATACCAAGAAAATGTACAAATGAAGGCTTTATTTTTGGACCCACTAGTCCCTAAACGCATCAAAGGTCAGAAAACAACCAAACAAACCCAATAACAAAAGTGTCCACCAAAGCTGCAAACACCAAATAGTCAAACACCTTCGCAGTCACTGAAGGAGTGGCAAGCTGTGGCACCTGGCTCAACCAGAACACAGCTGCCAGGAACGAAGGTTGGTGACAGCCTTTATTCCGGTGCTCTGTAGAAGGTCCGGCCAATCAAGGGTGAGTGGGCGTGTGTGCGACCAATCAGCATCCAGCACACATCAGCCTGAGGGCAGCTCCAGGAAGAAAGCCAGGTGTATCAGATCCCCTAGGTGATGCTTGATGAAATGATGAGCTAGATGACAGGCCATGGGCCGTAACAGTGAGCAGAAGATGTTTTGGCTTAGTGGTAAAATGAGTTGCCTTTCATACAGAAGGTCATTGGTACAAATCCAGCTGCTGGAACTTGAAAAATTGTGTCCGATGGTTGTACTTCTTCTCCTGATTCTTATGCTGAGAAAAGCAAGCTAATAAATCTTTTGTGCTACTTCACCCATTTAAATTGTAAGTTCTTCTGTTGATTACACACTGCTGGTGTAGTGGTTTGATGAAATAGTTCTTGTTCTGGTGTTTGTGAGATCAAATCCCAATGTGGTACCTTGATAAAACAAATTTGGATAGGTGTGCTTCTTCTCCAAATGGTTATGTCAGGTCTGCTGATTAATGAATAGAGATAACAGTGAAGACAACCTGTTAACCAGCTTTTCTACTGGTAGAATACACATTGATTTGAATCTGGTGTGTTGTAGCAGGAACACTTGGAAGACCTGCAGGACAACAGTCCTCAAAGACCAGGATTGGGGATCCCTGATATAGTCCATAATGCATTGTGGGCAGGAGCTTAAAGTGACACAAAAGTTAAAGCAGGAAGAGAAAATATAGAAAATACATTTCATATCCTTATTTATCCTTATTTTTAAATGTGCAACAAAGAAAGAAAAAAATACAAAATAAGAAAATACATTTTTTCACTGGTCTAGCTTGAATTTGGAATAATGTCTGGTGGTTCCACCTCCCGTGGGCTCACCATCTGCGGGAGGAGCAGTAGGGGTCGGGTGCAATGTGAGCTGGGCGGCAGCAAGGGGCGGGGACCCTGGCGGTCCGATCCCCGGCTGCAGAAGCTGGCTCTAGGGACGTGGAACGTCACCTCTCTGGTGGGGAAGGAGCCTGAGCTTGTGCGTGAGGTTGAGCGGTTCCGACTAGATATAGTTGGACTCACCTCGACGCATGGCTTGGGCTCTGGAACCAGTACCCTCGAGAGGGGCTGGACCTTCTTCCACTCTGGAGTTGCTCATGGTGAGAGGCGCCGAGCAGGTGTGGGCATTCTCATCAGCCCCCAGCTTGGTCCCTGCACGTTGGGGTTTACCCCGGTGGATGAAAGGGTAGTTTCCCTCCGCCTCCGGGTGGGGGGACGGGTCCTGACTGTTGTCTGTGCTTATGCGCCGAACGGCAGTTCAGAGTACCCACCCTTTCTGGGGTCCTTGGAGGGAGTGCTGGAGGGTGCTCCTTCTGGGGACTCCATTGTTCTGCTGGGGGACTTCAATGCTCACGTGGGCAATGACAGTGAGACCTGGAGGGGAGTGATTGGGAGGCATGGTCCCCCCCCTCTGAACCCAAATGGTGTTTTGTTGTTGGACTTCTGTGCTCGTCATGGATTGTCTATAACGAACACCATGTTCCAGCATAAGAGTGTCCATATGTACACCTGGCATCAGGATTCCCTGGGCCGCAGTTCAATGATCGACTTTGTAGTCGTATCGTCGTATCGTCGGACCTGCGGCCACATGCCTTGGACACTCGGGTGAAGAGGGGGGCGGAGCTGTCAACTGATCACCACCTGGTGGTGAGTTGGCTCAGATGGTGGGGGAGGAAGCCGGTCAGAGCTGGCAGGCCCAAACGTGTTGTGAGGGTCTGCTGGGAACGTCTGGCTGAGTCCCCTGTCAGAGCGAGCTTCAACTCCCACCTTCAGCAGAGCTTCGAACATGTCCCGGGTGAGGCGTGGGAAATTGAGTCCGAATGGGCTGTGTTCCGTGCCTCTATTGCTGAGGCGGCCGGCCGGAGCTGTGGCTGCAAGGTCGTTGGTGCCTGTCGTGGCGGTAATCCCAGGACTCGTTGGTGGACACCAGCAGTGAGGGATGCTGTCAAGCTGAAGAAGGAGTCCTATCGGGCCTTCTTGGCCTGTGGGACTCTGGAGGCAGCTGATGGGTACCGACGGGCTAAGCGGCATGCTGCTTCGGCCGTTGCCGAGGCAAAAACTCGGGCATGGGAGGAGTTCGGCGAGGCCATGGAGAAAGACTTCCGGACGGCTTCGAGGAGATTCTGGTCCACCATCCGGCGGCTCAGGGGGGGGAAGCAGTGCTCCGTCAATACTGTGTACAGTGGAGATGGGGAGCTGCTGACCTCAACTCGGGACGTTGTGGGTCGGTGGAGGGAATACTTCGAAGACCTCCTCAATCCTACCAACACGGCTTCCCATGAGGAAGCAGAGCTGGTGGACTCAGGGGTGGACTCTCCTATCTCTGGGGCTGAAGTCGCTGAGGTGGTCAAAAAGCTCCTTGGCGGCAAGGCCCCGGGGGTGGATGAGATCCGCCCGGAGTTCCTTAAGGCTCTGGATGCTGTGGGGCTGTCCTGGCTGACACGCCTCTGCAGCATCGCGTGGACATCGGGGGCAGTACCGCTGGATTGGCAGACTGGGGTGGTGGTCCCCCTTTTTAAGAAGGGGGACCGGAGGGTTTGTTCCAATTACAGGGGAATCACACTCCTCAGCCTCCCTGGTAAGGTCTATTCAGGGGTCCTGGAGAGGAGGGTCCATGGGAGTTTGCCCAACCAGTCTACATGTGCTTTGTGGACCTGGAGAAGGCATTCGACCGTGTCCCCCGGGGGCTCCTGTGGGGGGCACTCCGGGAGTATGGGGTACCGGCCCCCCTTGTACGAGCTGTCCGGTCCCTGTACGACAGGTGTCAGAGCTTGGTCCGCATTGCCGGTAGTAAGTCGGATTCGTTTCCGGTGAGGGTTGGACTCCGCCAAGGCTGCCCTTTATCACCGATTCTGTTCGTAACTTATATGGACAGAATTTCTAGGCGCAGCCGAGGTGTTGAGGGATCCGACTTGGTGGCCTCAGGATTGGGTCCCTGCTTTTTGCAGATGACGTGGTCCTGTTGGCTTCATCTGGTCGTGATCTCCAGCTCTCGGTTGAGCGATTCGCGGCCGAGTGTGAAGCGGCTGGGATGAGAATCAGCACCTCCAAATCTGAGACCATGGTCCTCAGCCGGAAGAGGCTGGATTGCCCTCTCCGGGTCGGGAGTCAGGTCCTGCCTCAAGTGGAGGAGTTTAAATATCTCGGGGTCTTGTTCACGAGTGAGGGAAGGATGGAGCGCGAGATCGACAGATGGATCGGTGCGGCGTCTGCAGTAATGCGGACTCTGCGCCGGTCTGTCGTGGTGAAGAAGGAGCTGAGCCAGAAGGCAAAGCTCTCGATTTACCAGTCGATCTACGTTCCTACCCTCACCTATGGTCATGAGCTGTGGGTCGTGACCGAAAGAACGAGATCTCGTATACAGGGGGCTGAAATGGGTTTCCTCCGCAGATATTTAAACTCCTCCGCAGAAGCTGGCTCCACGTCCCTAGAGCCAGCTTCTGCAGCCGGGGATCGGACCGCCAGGGTCCCCGCCCCTTGCTGCCGCCCAGCTCACATTGCACCCGACCCCTACGGCTCCTCCCGCAGATGGTGAGCCCACGGGAGGTGGGGCCCATGTAACCCTTTCGGGCTGAGCCCGACCGGGCCCCATGGGCGAAGGCCCGGCCACCAGACGCTCGCTCTCGTACCCCGCCTCCAGGCCTGGCTCCAGAGGGGGGTCCCGGTAACCCGCGTCCGGGCAAGGGAACATTTATGCCCAGGTTTGTCATCGTCATAGGGGTCTATGAGCCGTGCTTGGTCTGGTCCCTCCCCTAGACACCTGTTTGCCATGGGTGACCCTACCAGGGGCATAAAGCCCCCGACAACATAGCTGCTAGGATCTTCGGGACGCACAAACCCCTCCACCACGATAAGGTGACGGCTCAGGGATACTAAACAAGTATTGTCTTTGAAATGACAGTTAAACTGCATCTGTGTAAGTATTTCCTTATTAACTAAGGGAAGCAAAGACAACAGGCTCTCCTGAAAAACTATATTCCAAAATAATATCATGAGCTCTAAATTTCATTTTACACTCAAGCACAAACAGCAATATAATCAAAATAAAAAACCATTTTATGTTAATATTTGAGTGGGGGTTATCCATAAATAAATTAAAAATAATTAACTATACATACAGTATGTTGTAGCCATTTTTCTTTATTGTAATTTAATCTTCAGTTATCATAGGTTTGTGATATTTTATGTTTAAATGTTGAAGTTCTGTGTTGCAGGAAAATGACTGGTGACGTGCAGGTTGCTAAATTTTCATTGGCTGTTAGACTCGGTCTATAATAAACAAAACGAAAAGAAGATCAGAAGCCACTGGATTTTGGAGCAACACAGTCTTTTGACCTACACTGCTTTTAATTTTGTTTGTAGAAAGGTCTGGATTCAAGTTCCTTTGTGCATTTTTTGTTTTTTTTTTTATCATTAAAACGACCAAAAGAAGAACTGGTTTCTGGACTTTTGCTTCCCGAAGAGCGTGTGTTGAGTACAAAAGAACCCTGAGGTCCAAAGCTAATGGGTCAGCCCTGCTGCACCCACATCTTAGTCAAAAGACTAGCTCACTGTGGAAGGACTGTGCCGATATAAAGATTTCAACTGAAAAAATTACAAGGAAAAATCTACGAAAAGGGCTCGTGAGGACTGCACGAAAGATTAAGTGAAAGCACGGGACTTTATCAGCTGCCAATTAATGGACTAACACGGCCTACCTCGTGAATCCCTTGCTAACGGAGGAAACAGACCAAGGCAGCTGATACTTGGAGAGAATTCAAGTATCCACATAAGAGAACCCAGAGTTTCGTGAGTAAAGTGATTGCTTCCTGGAGATGGTTCGCAGATAATATCCGATACTGTCTTGAACGCTAAATAACCTCCTTGTGATGCTAACGCAAATTACGACGCTAACGTTAGCCGCGATGCTAAAGCTAGCTGCAGTCCTAAAGAAAAGCCATTGAGTTTACATTTACAAAATCATACACATCCAGAAGCTCTTTTCACAAGTGTTTGTGAATGTTTAAGAAGAGTAAGAAACTGTGGATGATTCGAGGAATTGTGACAGTTTATATGTGGAGATTTATAAGTGAAGCACAATGTCGGACAGTGGCGCAGTTACGCATGTTGACCAGAAGAGGGCACCAAAGCCCACAGAAAAGGCAAATGAAGAAAAAATCAAGAGACTGAAAGGAGAGAGAAAGGGAAAATTGGCACAGTTAACCAAGCACCAGAATGGAGTAGAGAAATGGAAAGAAAATGAAAACAATGTTCACATAATAAAAAAATGAAGCATTGCCGTTGTTTGAAAGATACTTTGGAGAATATGAACATCTGAATGAGGAATTGTGTGAATTGCTGGATGAAGATGAAAAACAAGCAGATCAAGAAGCTTTTGAGAACAGATTCTCAAAGTTTAAGCAGTTCTTACAAGACACACATAAATGGATTGCAGATGTTGTTAAAGATCCTCAGGAGGATGAGGATGATGGTTCATCACATGTTAGTTCATCTAAGGCAAGTTCAACTTCTAGCCGCAGTTCTGCAAAGCTGAGGATTAAAGCAGATCTTGAAGCATTGCTAGCCAGAGCTGCAGCAAAGAAAAAGAAAGAAGCAATAGAACAGGAGGAACTTTGTCTTAAATTAAAGAAAGAGCAACTAGAAATTGACACTGAGCTTGCAGCTTCAAATGCCAAATTAAAGGTGTATGAAGAATATGAAGATGCTCAAGAGACACTGGATGATTTTCTTGATCGTCTTTCAGAACCTTTGTCTAGTGGACAAGGAAAGCTTCATAAAGAGGATCATAATGGATGTCTTGGAGGTGTCAAGTTAAATTTAAAGCCAATGACTACTGTTGATACTGCTGATAGTAGAAAACCATCGACAAGATTCGATGCCACAAGGAGTACACCTCATCTGCATCGTCATGACGATGATGACTCTTCAACAGGTGGTCTGTATAAAGTTCTACAGCGTCAAAACGAAGTCACTCAGATGCTCATCAAGCAGCAGAGTTTGTCTCAACTGCCTCATAAGGACATACCAGTATTTAAAGGAGATCCGCTGAGTTACAGATCTTTCATTAGGACTTTTGAGCATGCCATTGACAGTAATACAGACAGCCAATTTTCCCTCAGTAATGCCCATAAATGTGTATTGATTACTATGCTGTCTATATAATTTAACAAAGCTTTATTTTTGGAAGCAGCAGAGACTAAATCTATCATAGTGAAAAGAAACACATAAGTAAATACACTTACAGATTGTTTTTAGTGATTTTATAAATTTAAAAATAATTAAATTTTATTTAATGACTCTCTCTCTCTGTCTATCTGTCTGTCTGTCTGTCTGTCTGTCTATCTGATAGATAGATAGATAGATCTATATATATATATATATATATGTATATATATATATATATATATATATATATATATATATATATATATATATATATATATATATAGTGTGGCAGTTTTTCCCTGCCATGACAGCTTGGTGGAGTCTTTGTTAGCGGAGCCTCTCCTGTCATTTCGGTATGCTACATGTTAGGATTGCTGCTTCCTGGTGTGTGCAAACATCTCATACTGATCTGTGGTGAAGAAGAGCATAAGCGGCTCTATACAAACATTTCATTGACAGCACCAGCTACCTCTGTACACACTAGTTTATCCAAGAACAATGGAATTCCCACAATGCCAGAGTGTGAGCAGATGACGTTTCGGCTTAGTGGTAAAATGAGTTGCCTTTCATACAGAAGGTCATTGGTACAAATCCAGCTGCCGGAACTTGAAAAATTGTGTCCGATGGTTGTACTACTTCTCCTGATTCTTATGCTGAGAAAAGCAAGCTAATAAATCTTTTGTGCTACGTCACCCATGTAAATCGTAAGTTCTTCTGGTTATTACACACTGCTGGTGTAGTGGTTTGATGAAATAGTTCTTGTACAGGTGTTTGTGAGATCAAATCCCAATGTGGTACCTTGATAAAACAAAGTTGGATAGGTGTGCTTCTTCTCCTCCAAATGGTTATTTCAGGTCTGCTGATTAATGAATAGAGATAACAGTGAAGACAACAACTTAACCAGCTGTTCTACTGGTAGAATACACATTGATTTGAATCTGGTGTGTTGCAGCAAGAACACTTGGAAGACCTGCAGGACAACAGTCCTCAAGGACCAGGATTGGGTATCCCTGATATAGTCCATAGTGCATTGTGGGCAGGAGCTTAAAGTTACACTAACGTTAAAGCAGGAAGAGAAAAATATAGAAAATACATTTCATATCCTTATTTGTTGAATAAATGTGCAACAAAGAAAGAAAAAAATACAAAATAAGAAAATATATTTTTTCACTGGTCTAGCTTGAATTTGGAATAATGTCTGGTGGTTCCTGTGGTGACAGCCAGCAGTCACATGATCTGTGTCTGAATTTTCAACAAAATGAGTGCACTATGTAGTGTGCTGTGTAGTGTAACACATTTATGGGGGGTTAGGGAATTTAATGGACATTCGGACACAGCCGTGGTTTTCATTTTATGGCTGTTGGAAGTTTCCTGATTCAGAACTTTGGCTGCATTTGACTAAGTTGCTGCTGTTGCCTGGCAACATAAGGCAGGTCACCTGATCTTGATTGGAAGGGTTGGAGACCAGATTGCTGTAGCCTAGCAACAGTTATAGAATGATTGAAGCAAAAATGGAACACGAGTTTGCTTTGATGTGAAATTTTCACTAAGATGCTTTGTGAAATCATAGGTGACATCACAGTCCCTATAAAATCTCGTTGCTCCTGTCATAGAGTCAGTACATTTAGAGAACGCATCTCGGTACACATCCAGGTTCGCATCTCAGTACGCATCCAGAGAAGTCCTATTGTTTATTTTGACTATGGAGACCTTTGAACAAGTTCTAGTCCGCGGTGGAAAACTTTCCACCAAAGCGTCGGAGAATGAAACTCCAGTTGCACAAGGAACAACGTTGTTCTCTCGGGAACAAAGTGCAACTAATTTTCAAACTCAAAGGAAACGACGCAAGAAGTCCAAGAAAAATAGATCTATGGAGCCTGTCTGGGACCTCCACTTGGAATCGATGGACAAATCCTACGAGGATTATCGTGAGGAATTTCCTTACTTACCAAAATTGGTTAAAGATCCATCAGTTTCTCAGGACAAAGTGGAATCCAACTCTGACATTTCTGTCAAGAGTGGACATTTTCCCACACTGCTGACAAAGTCATCTCAAGATCGCGAAGGTCAGAGTGACGACACCAACAGCGATGTTTGCAAGGATTCTGAGAACCAGGAGAATCCCCACAAGATAACTTTTGGTGGTGCAGGATCAGAAGTTCCTCCTGAAATGATTGCAAACACAAATCAGTCCTTTGATCAGACTGAGAAAGATCAAGACAGCAGAGAGCTCCATATTTTCACTGTACAGGCAAGTGGAAAAGAAGTTCAAAGGAAATTAAAACAACGCAAGAAAGTAAGGTGCGGTACACCTTTGGTACCCATCTTTGAGGTTTCATCTGACCCAAAAAATGGGTCCTTTCAGGCATCAAAGGTTTCCGATGATCCATCACAGAAATCTGAAGACCTTAAGAATCTCCCGATTACATTCGGAGCCCCAGGATCTGAAATACCTGCAGAATTTATTGAGGACAGGAAGCAGCCCTGTCATGAGGCTGAGAAACCTTCTGAAAGTCTCACCGACAAGATCCAGAGAGACGACAGAGAGGTTCTTACAACATCTGAAAAGCTGGAAGATCCACAGAAGATCACCTTTGGAGGACCAGGATCAGAAATCCCCTTAGAGCTTTTTGCAAACTCCAACCTGCAGTTTAATCAGACTGGGAAAGACCACCGCATCAAAAAGGAACTGCATAGTTTCATCATGCAGACGGGTGTACGAGAAGATCGAAGAAAAGAGAAATGTGGTGAGAAAGTGAAGCGACGTACACCTTTGGCACCCATCTTTGAGGTGCCAAATAAAGCTATATGTGAGTCTCTTCAGGAACCAGACTTTGCTGAAATCCCATTCAAGCAATCTGGAAACCTGATTAATCCACCTGTAACATTTGGATGCCCAGAATCCAAATCCCCAGTGGAGCTCACTGCAGAACCATTGGTTCTAACCCAAGAGGGTGAATCACAGCTCGAGAAGACGTTCAGTTTTGTATCATCAGAGACTGAAGAAGCTGTTTCACCACCTGATAACACAAACCAGTCCTGTCAGCAGGCAGACAATCCATCATCTGCACATCTCATAGACAGGAGTCAGACAGACAACACAGAGGCTGAGCTGGAGAAAATATCATCAGAAAAAGAAACTGAGGTCCAGGAAGTAACATTTACTGAAACAGTTTCATCTGCGCAGCCTCCTGTCAGAAAACCTAATCACAGTTTATCTGTGATGGGAACTGACAATGTTTTCCAAACACCTGTTGCAGACCAGGCACACCAATCTGGAGCAACTTCAGAGCAAGCAGCTGGACCTGACAAGCTTGCTACCATCCCTGCAGAGCAATCCTTACAGGCTTCCACCAAACCTACTGAGAATGAAACACCAGTTGCACAAGAAACCCAGTTTTTCATAGAAGAACAAAGTGCCACTGGTCATCAAGCTCAAAAGAAACAACGCAAGAAGTTCAAGAAAAATAGAACTATGGAGCCTGTCTGGGATCTGCACTTGGAATCGATGGGAAAATCCTACGAGGATTACCTTGAGGAATTTCCTTACTTACCAAAATTGGTTAAAAATCCATCAGTTTCTCCAGACAAAGTGGAGTCCAACTCTGACATTTCTGTCAAGAGTGGACATTTTCCCACACTGCTGGAAAAAACATCTCAAGATCATCAAAGTCAGAGTGACTACACCCACAGCGATGAATCTGAGAACAGCAAGGATTCTAAGAACCAAGAGAATCCCCTAATACCACCTGGAAACCCAATATCGGATGTCCTTATTGAAGTCCCTTCAGAACCTGTAGTTCTAAAACCACAAGCAGAACCACAGCCTGAATCGGTCTCTTCATCATCAGCATCAACACCTGAACCATCAGCAGCAGAACCACATCCGATCCTAAAACTTCTGGCCAAAATGCCAGTAAATAAGCAGTCATCCAACATGAACCATGTTGAAGAAAAGGATGTCTCTCACAGCCCAGGTCTACTTATGATACCTGAACAACAATTTCATCAAACCTTGGCTGCGAAGGATGAGAAGATTCTAGCACTTCAGAGAGAACAAAACTACTTGCTGACCCAGCTAAAGGAACTACAGGATCAGGTTCACAGAAGTAAGATCATGCAGTCATCAGCTTCGAAGCAGGTGCAAAAACTACAAGCAGAACTACGTGAGGAGAAACAGAAAAGGGAATGTGCCGAGGCTTCTTTATCTGAGCTGCAACTTGAAACAGACCAAGCCAAGACTGAACTCAGCCAAGTTTTCATTCAACTTCAAGGTAAACATGACGCCACCGAAGAGCAAATGGCTCTCATGACTGAGGTTGAGCAGCTTAAAAGACAAATGAAATGTCAACAATCTGTTTCTGAGAAGGAGACGGCCATCCTCTACACTGAAATCAGGAAGAAAAACCAGCTACATGCAGACTTCTCCATCAGAGTCGGCCATCTGGAATCAGCTCTCTCTGCTGAAAAGACAAGGGCCTCCAAAGCTGAGGCCTGCTTGGCCCAACAAGTGGAGGAAACATCTAAAATAAAGGCTGCTCTGGTCAAAACCCAAGAAGAGTACGAGGAGCAGAAAGATCTCTGGGAGATGCACAAGCACCATCTCCTGGCTGAGGAGGAAGACAGTGAAGCCTCCTTCAGAAGAGAAGTAGAAAAGCAGGAGCAGCAATGGCTGAAGGAAAAATTAGAGCTTCTCGGAAAAATATCTTCTCTGAATAAGTCCATAGAAGAGAGAGAACAATGTAAAAACTCCTCCATGGAGAGCTTACACAAAAGAATTCAAAAGCTGGAGAACCTGATAAAAACAGAAGAATGATCCTAAACACCTATCAGAAACGTTTTCCTCTATGCTGGACATGGAGGAAATTCCTTCTTCAAACTGGAAGAAACTCATCCAGACTCCTCCAAACTCCTCCAAATCTTCTAAGATCATGGAGGAATTTCTTCCTCAGACTTATCATTACAGGTCATATATCCTGTCCTTAAATGAATCTCTACCTCTATCTCTTCTCTTTACCCCCACTGAGCACACTTAGCTCTAAAATATGTCTGGAAGACACCTTAACTTATTTGTTGATCTCTGAAAGTTCCTGATTGTACTTTGGGAGTAGAAAGGATTGTGACTGGGGTGTTACCCTCAAAGATACTGCAGTTGTACTTTAGCAGTGCAGTATGTACTTTCTAAAGTCCAGATAGCCTGCAGAGGAGTTATGGTCTTTATAAGGTACAAACTGCGCTGTTAGGGTCCAACAGCAGTACCTTTAAGGGTAGCACCCTAGTCATAGCCTTTTGTACCTCTAAAGATACGATTAGGTACTGCGAGTGTAGCTGTGTAGTCCAATGGAAATGTACAGCCACACCATGATGACAGAGACGATGGTTTCCTAGTGTTCAGTGGGTCCTTTTACTTCATCCTTTATTCTTAAGTCTTTACCCTCACCTTTCTTTATCTTCCTTCCTTTTCCCTAAAAAATATTTCAATAAAAACAACAACAACAAAAAAGAATGGTTAATTGTAAATCTTTTTTTACTTATTTTTTCCTGATTATCAAAATGTAAAACACAACATGAAAACACTAAATGCAACAAAAACATCATGTATCATCAAAATAACAATTAGCAAAAGCTTTAATTTGCTTAAACAATTGAAAAAAACTCTTGTGGAAGGTTTTTTAACACCTCATTATCCACCTGCTTGTTGCACTGAGTGTACAGGAGGAGCTATCTGACTTGCTGTTGTACTTTGGACGGTCCCTTATTGATGGTGTCACCACAGCGAATCATTGCATGTTTTATGCTGGATGCCCTTCCTGACACAACCCTCTGCATTTATCTGAGCTCAGGACCAGCTAGTGAAGGACAAGGAGCTGCAGCAGGACTTGAACTGCCGACCATCAGGCCACATGATGAGCAGCTCTGCCACCCGAGCCACTGCCTCCCTCAGGAGGAATTATATGAGTATTAAAATATAATCTTGAACACTATGTGTTGTCAGATCTCTATACCAGAATATGACGTCAAGACAATTTGCTGCAATCACAGAAAAACTATAATAATGAAAAAAAAATTTTTTTACACAGTGTTTTTTAGCAAGTAGCCTAAATAGTCTGAAATGCTTTACGGTGGATAAAAGCATTAAAAACAGTTTGCCTGTTTATAACCGTGATCTGGATTTAAAAGTCAACATAAAAAGATGAGTTTTTAAAAGAGACTTCAATTGCATCTATCCTTAGCAGCTACAGAACCACATAAATACAAACAGCACAGGACCAGGGAACCAACTTTCAGTCTTTAGGATGATATACGATCAAACTCTAAAGTCAAAATCTAAAATTAAAGCTGCAGCTTCTTAAAGCTGCTAAACTGGTTGAGTTGACAGAGATTGACCCTGGAGCGTCTACAGGGTGAGTAGTCAGATTATTATGTTCTAAATGACAAGACTGAAAACAAAAGGTTTGGTAAAACACCATTCCTGTTTAAATATATCAGCACCAAAATGACATGGAAGTGACACGGCAACAGGCTAATAAGCCACATCATGATGACCATGATGACCACCATCAAGTGACCCAACAATAAACCTGGCAACACTAAGATGGAACTATTATATCATTTATTTTATCACCAATGATGACAGCACACATGTGTCAAATTATTCAGTTAAACAGAATATTATGACCAATGCCGGCTGCCTGATACAGCCGTCAAATTGTATTTGCAAATAAATGAATAATAAACAAGTATTGTCTTTGAAATGACAGTTAAACTGCATCTGTGTAAGTATTTCCTTATTAACTAAGGGAAGCAAAGACAACAGGCTCTCCTGAAAAACTATATTCCAAAATCATATCATTTTACACTCAAGCACAAACAGCAATATAATCAAAATAAAAAACCATTTTATGTTAATATTTGAGTGGGGGTTATCCATAAATAAATAAAAAATAATTAACTATACATACAGTATGTTGTAGCCATTTTTCTTTATTGTAATTTAATCTTCAGTTATCATAGGTTTGTGATATTTTATGTTTAAATGTTGAAGTTCTGTGTTGCAGGAAAATGACTGGTGACGTGCAGGTTGCTAAATTTTCATTGGCTGTTAGACTCGGTCTATAATAAACAAAACGAAAAGAAGATCAGAAGCCACTGGATTTTGGAGCAACACAGTCTTTTGACCTACACTGCTTTTAATTTTGTTTGTAGAAAGGTCTGGATTCAAGTTCCTTTGTGCATTTTTTGTTTTTTTTTTTATCATTAAAACGACCAAAAGAAGAACTGGTTTCTGGACTTTTGCTTCCCGAAGAGCGTGTGTTGAGTACAAAAGAACCCTGAGGTCCAAAGCTAATGGGTCAGCCCTGCTGCACCCACATCTTAGTCAAAAGACTAGCTCACTGTGGAAGGACTGTGCCGATATAAAGATTTCAACTGAAAAAATTACAAGGAAAAATCTACGAAAAGGGCTCGTGAGGACTGCACGAAAGATTAAGTGAAAGCACGGGACTTTATCAGCTGCCAATTAATGGACTAACACGGCCTACCTCGTGAATCCCTTGCTAACGGAGGAAACAGACCAAGGCAGCTGATACTTGGAGAGAATTCAAGTATCCACATAAGAGAACCCAGAGTTTCGTGAGTAAAGTGATTGCTTCCTGGAGATGGTTCGCAGATAATATCCGATACTGTCTTGAACGCTAAATAACCTCCTTGTGATGCTAACGCAAATTACGACGCTAACGTTAGCCGCGATGCTAAAGCTAGCTGCAGTCCTAAAGAAAAGCCATTGAGTTTACATTTACAAAATCATACACATCCAGAAGCTCTTTTCACAAGTGTTTGTGAATGTTTAAGAAGAGTAAGAAACTGTGGATGATTCGAGGAATTGTGACAGTTTATATGTGGAGATTTATAAGTGAAGCACAATGTCGGACAGTGGCGCAGTTACGCATGTTGACCAGAAGAGGGCACCAAAGCCCACAGAAAAGGCAAATGAAGAAAAAATCAAGAGACTGAAAGGAGAGAGAAAGGGAAAATTGGCACAGTTAACCAAGCACCAGAATGGAGTAGAGAAATGGAAAGAAAATGAAAACAATGTTCACATAATAAAAAAATGAAGCATTGCCGTTGTTTGAAAGATACTTTGGAGAATATGAACATCTGAATGAGGAATTGTGTGAATTGCTGGATGAAGATGAAAAACAAGCAGATCAAGAAGCTTTTGAGAACAGATTCTCAAAGTTTAAGCAGTTCTTACAAGACACACATAAATGGATTGCAGATGTTGTTAAAGATCCTCAGGAGGATGAGGATGATGGTTCATCACATGTTAGTTCATCTAAGGCAAGTTCAACTTCTGGCCGCAGTTCTGCAAAGCTGAGGATTAAAGCAGATCGTGAAGCATTGCTAGCCAGAGCTGCAGCAAAGAAAAAGAAAGAAGCAATAGAACAGGAGGAACTTTGTCTTAAATTAAAGAAAGAGCAACTAGAAATTGACACTGAGCTTGCAGCTTCAAATGCCAAATTAAAGGTGTATGAAGAATATGAAGATGCTCAAGAGACACTGGATGATTTTCTTGATCGTCTTTCAGAACCTTTGTCTAGTGGACAAGGAAAGCTTCATAAAGAGGATCATAATGGATGTCTTGGAGGTGACAAGTTAAATTTAAAGCCAATGACTACTGTTGATACTGCTGATAGTAGAAAACCATCGACAAGATTCGATGCCACAAGGAGTACACCTCATCTGCATCGTCATGACGATGATGACTCTTCAACAGGTGGTCTGTATAAAGTTCTACAGCGTCAAAACGAAGTCACTCAGATGCTCATCAAGCAGCAGAGTTTGTCTCAACTGCCTCATAAGGACATACCAGTATTTAAAGGAGATCCGCTGAGTTACAGATCTTTCATTAGGACTTTTGAGCATGCCATTGACAGTAATACAGACAGCCAATTTTCCCTCAGTAATGCCCATAAATGTGTATTGATTACTATGCTGTCTATATAATTTAACAAAGCTTTATTTTTGGAAGCAGCAGAGACTAAATCTATCATAGTGAAAAGAAACACATAAGTAAATACACTTACAGATTGTTTTTAGTGATTTTATAAATTTAAAAATAATTAAATTTTATTTAATGACTCTCTCTCTGTCTATCTATCTGTCTGTCTGTCTGTCTGTCTGTCTATCTGATAGATATATAGATAGATAGATAGATCTATATATATATATATATATATATATATATATGTATATATATATATATATATATATATATATATATATATATATATATATATATATATATAGTGTGGCAGTTTTTCCCTGCCATGACAGCTTGGTGGAGTCTTTGTTAGCGGAGCCTCTCCTGTCATTTCGGTATGCTACATGTTAGGATTGCTGCTTCCTGGTGTGTGCAAACATCTCATACTGATCTGTGGTGAAGAAGAGCATAAGCGGCTCTATACAAACATTTCATTGACAGCACCAGCTACCTCTGTACACACTAGTTTATCCAAGAACAATGGAATTCCCACAATGCCAGAGTGTGAGCAGATGACGTTTCGGCTTAGTGGTAAAATGAGTTGCCTTTCATACAGAAGGTCATTGGTACAAATCCAGCTGCCGGAACTTGAAAAATTGTGTCCGATGGTTGTACTACTTCTCCTGATTCTTATGCTGAGAAAAGCAAGCTAATAAATCTTTTGTGCTACGTCACCCATGTAAATCGTAAGTTCTTCTGGTTATTACACACTGCTGGTGTAGTGGTTTGATGAAATAGTTCTTGTACAGGTGTTTGTGAGATCAAATCCCAATGTGGTACCTTGATAAAACAAAGTTGGATAGGTGTGCTTCTTCTCCTCCAAATGGTTATTTCAGGTCTGCTGATTAATGAATAGAGATAACAGTGAAGACAACAGCTTAACCAGCTGTTCTACTGGTAGAATACACATTGATTTGAATCTGGTGTGTTGCAGCAAGAACACTTGGAAGACCTGCAGGACAACAGTCCTCAAGGACCAGGATTGGGGATCCCTGATATAGTCCATAGTGCATTGTGGGCAGGAGCTTAAAGTTACACTAACGTTAAAGCAGGAAGAGAAAAATATAGAAAATACATTTCATATCCTTATTTGTTGAATAAATGTGCAACAAAGAAAGAAAAAAATACAAAATAAGAAAATATATTTTTTCACTGGTCTAGCTTGAATTTGGAATAATGTCTGGTGGTTCCTGTGGTGACAGCCAGCAGTCACATGATCTGTGTCTGAATTTTCAACAAAATGAGTGCACTATGTAGTGTGCTGTGTAGTGTAACACATTTATGGGGGGTTAGGGAATTTAATGGACATTCGGACACAGCCGTGGTTTTCATTTTATGGCTGTTGGAAGTTTCCTGATTCAGAACTTTGGCTGCATTTGACTAAGTTGCTGCTGTTGCCTGGCAACATAAGGCAGGTCACCTGATCTTGATTGGAAGGGTTGGAGACCAGATTGCTGTAGCCTAGCAACAGTTATAGAATGATTGAAGCAAAAATGGAACACGAGTTTGCTTTGATGTGAAATTTTCACTAAGATGCTTTGTGAAATCATAGGTGACATCACAGTCCCTATAAAATCTCGTTGCTCCTGTCATAGAGTCAGTACATTTAGAGAACGCATCTCGGTACACATCCAGGTTCGCATCTCAGTACGCATCCAGAGAAGTCCTATTGTTTATTTTGACTATGGAGACCTTTGAACAAGTTCTAGTCCGCGGTGGAAAACTTTCCACCAAAGCGTCGGAGAATGAAACTCCAGTTGCACAAGGAACAACGTTGTTCTCTCGGGAACAAAGTGCAACTAATTTTCAAACTCAAAGGAAACGACGCAAGAAGTCCAAGAAAAATAGATCTATGGAGCCTGTCTGGGACCTCCACTTGGAATCGATGGACAAATCCTACGAGGATTATCGTGAGGAATTTCCTTACTTACCAAAATTGGTTAAAGATCCATCAGTTTCTCAGGACAAAGTGGAATCCAACTCTGACATTTCTGTCAAGAGTGGACATTTTCCCACACTGCTGACAAAGTCATCTCAAGATCGTGAAGGTCAGAGTGACGACACCAACAGCGATGTTTGCAAGGATTCTGAGAACCAGGAGAATCCCCACAAGATAACTTTTGGTGGTGCAGGATCAGAAGTTCCTCCTGAAATGATTGCAAACACAAATCAGTCCTTTGATCAGACTGAGAAAGATCAAGACAGCAGCAGAGAACTCCATAGTTTCACTGTACAGGCAAGTGGAGAAGAAGTTCAAAGGAAATTAAAACAACGCAAGAAAGTAAGGTGCGGTACACCTTTGGTACCCATCTTTGAGGTTTCATCTGACCCAAAAAATGGGTCCTGTCAGGCATCAAAGGTTTCCGATGATCCATCACAGAAATCTGAATACCTTAAGAATCTCCCGATTACATTCGGAGCCCCAGGATCTGAAATACCTGCAGAATTTATTGAGGACAGGAAGCAGCCCTGTCATGAGGCTGAGAAACCTTCTGAAAGTCTCACCGACAAGATCCAGAGAGACGACAGAGAGGTTCTTACAACATCTGAAAAGCTGGAAGATCCACAGAAGATCACCTTTGGAGGACCAGGATCAGAAATCCCCTTAGAGCTTTTTGCAAACTCCAACCTGCAGTTTAATCAGACTGGGAAAGACCACCGCATCAAAAAGGAACTGCATAGTTTCATCATGCAGACGGGTGTACGAGAAGATCGAAGAAAAGAGAAATGTGGTGAGAAAGTGAAGCGACGTACACCTTTGGCACCCATCTTTGAGGTGCCAAATAAAGCTATATGTGAGTCTCTTCAGGAACCAGACTTTGCTGAAATCCCATTCAAGCAATCTGGAAACCTGATTAATCCACCTGTAACATTTGGATGCCCAGAATCCAAATCCCCAGTGGAGCTCACTGCAGAACCATTGGTTCTAACCCAAGAGGGTGAATCACAGCTCGAGAAGACGTTCAGTTTTGTATCATCAGAGACTGAAGAAGCTGTTTCACCACCTGATAACACAAACCAGTCCTGTCAGCAGGCAGACAATCCATCATCTGCACATCTCATAGACAGGAGTCAGACAGACAACACAGAGGCTGAGCTGGAGAAAATATCATCAGAAAAAGAAACTGAGGTCCAGGAAGTAACATTTACTGAAACAGTTTCATCTGCGCAGCCTCCTGTCAGAAAACCTAATCACAGTTTATCTGTGATGGGAACTGACAATGTTTTCCAAACACCTGTTGCAGACCAGGCACACCAATCTGGAGCAACTTCAGAGCAAGCAGCTGGACCTGACAAGCTTGCTACCATCCCTGCAGAGCAATCCTTACAGGCTTCCACCAAACCTACTGAGAATGAAACACCAGTTGCACAAGAAACCCAGTTTTTCATAGAAGAACAAAGTGCCACTGATCATCAAGCTCAAAAGAAACAACGCAAGAAGTTCAAGAAAAATAGAACTATGGAGCCTGTCTGGGATCTGCACTTGGAATCGATGGGAAAATCCTACGAGGATTACCTTGAGGAATTTCCTTACTTACCAAAATTGGTTAAAAATCCATCAGTTTCTCCAGACAAAGTGGAGTCCAACTCTGACATTTCTGTCAAGAGTGGACATTTTCCCACACTGCTGGAAGAAACATCTCAAGATCATCAAAGTCAGAGTGACTACACCCACAGCGATGAATCTGAGAACAGCAAGGATTCTAAGAACCAAGAGAATCCCCTAATACCACCTGGAAACCCAATATCGGATGTCCTTATTGAAGTCCCTTCAGAACCTGTAGTTCTAAAACCACAAGCAGAACCACAGCCTGAATCGGTCTCTTCATCATCAGCATCAACACCTGAACCATCAGCAGCAGAACCACATCCGATCCTAAAACTTCTGGCCAAAATGCCAGTAAATAAGCAGTCATCCAACATGAACCATGTTGAAGAAAAGGATGTCTCTCACAGCCCAGGTCTACTTATGATACCTGAACAACAATTTCATCAAACCTTGGCTGCGAAGGATGAGAAGATTCTAGCACTTCAGAGAGAACAAAACTACTTGCTGACCCAGCTAAAGGAACTACAGGATCAGGTTCACAGAAGTAAGATCATGCAGTCATCAGCTTCGAAGCAGGTGCAAAAACTACAAGCAGAACTACGTGAGGAGAAACAGAAAAGGGAATGTGCCGAGGCTTCTTTATCTGAGCTGCAACTTGAAACAGACCAAGCCAAGACTGAACTCAGCCAAGTTTTCATTCAACTTCAAGGTAAACATGACGCCACCGAAGAGCAAATGGCTCTCATGACTGAGGTTGAGCAGCTTAAAAGACAAATGAAATGTCAACAATCTGTTTCTGAGAAGGAGACGGCCATCCTCTACACTGAAATCAGGAAGAAAAACCAGCTACATGCAGACTTCTCCATCAGAGTCGGCCATCTGGAATCAGCTCTCTCTGCTGAAAAGACAAGGGCCTCCAAAGCTGAGGCCTGCTTGGCCCAACAAGTGGAGGAAACATCTAAAATAAAGGCTGCTCTGGTCAAAACCCAAGAAGAGTACGAGGAGCAGAAAGATCTCTGGGAGATGCACAAGCACCATCTCCTGGCTGAGGAGGAAGACAGTGAAGCCTCCTTCAGAAGAGAAGTAGAAAAGCAGGAGCAGCAATGGCTGAAGGAAAAATTAGAGCTTCTCGGAAAAATATCTTCTCTGAATAAGTCCATAGAAGAGAGAGAACAATGTAAAAACTCCTCCATGGAGAGCTTACACAAAAGAATTCAAAAGCTGGAGAACCTGATAAAAACAGAAGAATGATCCTAAACACCTATCAGAAACGTTTTCCTCTATGCTGGACATGGAGGAAATTCCTTCTTCAAACTGGAAGAAACTCATCCAGACTCCTCCAAACTCCTCCAAATCTTCTAAGATCATGGAGGAATTTCTTCCTCAGACTTATCATTACAGGTCATATATCCTGTCCTTAAATGAATCTCTACCTCTATCTCTTCTCTTTACCCCCACTGAGCACACTTAGCTCTAAAATATGTCTGGAAGGCACCTAAACTTATTTGTTGATCTCTGAAAGTTCCTGATTGTACTTTGGGAGTAGAAAGGATTGTGACTGGGGTGTTACCCTCAAAGATACTGCAGTTGTACTTTAGCAGCGCAGTATGTACTTTCTAAAGTCCAGATAGCCTGCAGAGGAGTTATGGTCTTTATAAGGTACAAACTGCGCTGTTAGGGTCCAACAGCAGTACCTTTAAGGGTAGCACCCTAGTCATAGCCTTTTGTACCTCTAAAGATACGATTAGGTACTGCGAGTGTAGCTGTGTAGTCCAATGGAAATGTACAGCCACACCATGATGACAGAGACGATGGTTTCCTAGTGTTCAGTGGGTCCTTTTACTTCATGCTTTATTCTTAAGTCTTTACTCTCACCTTTCTTTATCTTCCTTCCTTTTCCCTAAAAAATATTTAAATAAAAACAACAACAACAACAAAAAAGTGGTTCATTGTAAATCTTTTTTTTTTACTTATTTTTTCTGATTATCAAAATGTAAAACACAACATAAAAACACTAAATGCAACAAAAACATCATGTATCATCAAAATAACAATTAGCAAAAGCTTTAATTTGCTTAAACAATTGAAAAAACCTCTTGTGGAAGGTTTTTTAACACCTCATTATCCACCTGCTTGTTGCACTGAGTGTACAGGAGGAGCTATCTGACTTGCTGTTGTACTTTGGACGGTCCCTTATTGATGGGGTCACCACAGTGAATCATTGCATGTTTTATGCTGGATGCCCTTCCTGACACAACCCTCTGCATTTATCTGAGCTCGGGACCAGCTAGTGAAGGACAAGGAGCTGCAGCAGGACTTGAACTGCCGACCATCAGGCCACATGATGAGCAGCTCTGCCACCCGAGCCACTGCCTCCCTCAGGAGGAATTATATGAGTATTAAAATATAATCTTGAACACTATGTGTTGTCAGATCTCTATACCAGAATATGACGTCAAGACAATTTGCTGCAATCACAGAAAAACTATAATAATGAAAAAAAAATTTTTTATACACAGTGTTTTTTAGCAAGTAGCCTAAATAGTCTGAAATGCTTTACGGTGGATAAAAGCATTAAAAACAGTTTGCCTGTTTATAACCGTGATCTGGATTTAAAAGTCAACATAAAAAGATGAGTTTTTAAAAGAGACTTCAATTGCATCTATCCTTAGCAGCTACAGAACCACATAAATACAAACAGCACAGGACCAGGGAACCAACTTTCAGTCTTTAGGATGATATACGATCAAACTCTAAAGTCAAAATCTAAAATTAAAGCTGCAGCTTCTTAAAGCTGCTAAACTGGTTGAGTTGACAGAGATTGACCCTGGAGCGTCTACAGGGTGAGTAGTCAGATTATTATGTTCTAAATGACAAGACTGAAAACAAAAGGTTTGGTAAAACACCATTCCTGTTTAAATATATCAGCACCAAAATGACATGGAAGTGACACGGCAACAGGCTAATAAGCCACATCATGATGACCATGATGACCACCATCAAGTGACCCAACAATAAACCTGGCAACACTAAGATGTAACTATTATATCATTTATTTTATCACCAATGATGACAGCACACATGTGTAAAATTATTCAGTTAAACAGAATATTATGACCAATGCCTGCTGCCTGATACAGCCGTCAAATTGTATTTGCAAATAAATGAATAATAAACAAGTATTGTCTTTGAAATGACAGTTAAACTGCATCTGTGTAAGTATTTCCTTATTAACTAAGGGAAGCAAAGACAACAGGCTCTCCTGAAAAACTATATTCCAAAATAATATCATGAGCTCTAAATTTTATTTTACACTCAAGCACAAACAGCAATATAATCAAAATAAAAAAACATTTTATGTTAATATTTGAGTGGGGGTTATCCATAAATAAATAAAAAATAATTAACTATACATACAGTAGTAAAAGTGAAATTGTTGGAGAATTTAATCTCAAAATCTCTTTGATGCTATAAATATTTCCTCTTAGTCAGTGAGAACAGAGTCATTCTAAGACAGGACTTCAGATGAAATTTCTCCTGCTGTGAAGACCATCCATGTCCATCCCTGCTACTGGTCTCTGGACCACTTTCTCCACTCCCACCCTGCTCCTTCTGTTGAATAAAGATTAAAAAAAAAAAAAAAAGATATTCTGTGCAGAAATGCAGAAGGAATGGATTCATTCCTGGGGGGTAAATTGGCAAAAATTCAACAAGGGTATGGCTTTTTTAGAACAATGTTGCTTCCATAGAAGTAAAAAGTATCCATCCAAATAATGACTTAAGAATAAAAAATTATCGAGAAAAAACACTAGTGAAATGCAGTGTAGTCTAACATCTGATTTTATTCATCAAATAACATTACTGAAATCATTCAGTCAAAATAACCAGCAGTTGTAAAACTCATTTACTTTAAACTTTAACTACCACAAAACTTAATTAAATCTTTACAAATATAACAGTCAAAGGAAGACAAATAAATTTATATTATTTTCTACCCAGAAGTGAGTAATCTTAGAGTAGCCTAAACAGTGGCCCAACTTTACTTGAATAACAGCACCTTATTATTACTTTAGAATAATAATACTCAAGTAAAAACATTTTTCCAACAAAATAACTCTCAAGCGTACTATTTACCAAAAACTTTATTAAAGTAAATGTAGATACTACTTCTGCCTTAACTAGCTAGCTTAGCTAAGTTAACTAACATCTGTCATCTTTTAAAATCCACATGGTGACATAAACATTACAGAACGTTTCTATTTCTGCTAAACAGCTTTGCCTGCTCGTGATGTGTTTAGGTGCGGCTCGGAAAAACACGTTTCAGGCTGTAAAAAAAAATAATCAAGTGGTTATAATGGCTGTAAAAAGTGCGGGGGACATGTTCCCCGTGTACCCCGTGTCCGCTACCCCCGTGGAGATAATTCATCCCACCTCACAGGTGCGGCACAAAAAGATGCCGATTAGACAGCATGATTATTGCACAGTGTTGGATTTATATTTTTGTTGAATGTTATTGAGCACTTTCTGTATGGTCTAAAGCCACTCGTAATTAGCCCAGAGCACCGAAGGCGGTGCGAAGGCTTACTGAAATGCAAATTTAACATTTAATCTCCACCAAACTTGGTAAGGGTGATGATGGTCGTCAGGCTGTTAACTGAGTCATATAGAAACATGTTGGATAAGTCTCAATATGGACGGCTAGTGCCCCCTAGAATAATTTAATTTATTAGCCACACCCACTCAATTGACTCTTTGTCAAGACCAAGCAGCAGCCTTCTGTGGTTAAAAGTGAAGCCTATGTGGAAGTGCATAAAACTGCAGTTCCCCTTTCATCCACTAGGGGCTGCAAAACAGAGTGAATCCCCATAGACTCCCATGTTAAAAAGGCCAACTTCACAGCAGAAATAAACATGTTTTCAGCAGAAATAAACATGCTTCCAGCAGAAATAAACATGTTTACAGCAGGAATAAACATGTTTACAGCCTGGTTCAAAAACCTATTTTAGGTTTAATAGGTCAGGTTTACCTTCATGACAACTGTGGGAGGAGGGAATTTTTTTCTAACTCGCCCGTTTAAAAGTAATTCAATCTCGAAGTTCGGCATATTTAGGGGCATGTCCTTTTGATTTATCTCTGGGTTAGCTCGGTTAGCTCTTAGAAACAGGAGTTTGCTAGATGTCAATCATCTACCGTGACGCTCACAGCCCCCCTCTCAGCTCCACCTCTTTGCCCATATTTCTATTTTCCGGGCGAGATGCTGCCAAGATGGTGATGGGAACCTAACTGAGCTTCAATTCAGCTCTTTAGAAACCTACAGGAGACGTCGGGGAGACTCCGCCCATCTCTATATACAGTCTGTGGTCAAGACCAATGTCATGTAGTAAGAGAGTTACGACACTCTTTGAACTCGCCGACACGCGGTCACGTGGTTCATGTAGCTTTCTATAGTTCCAAACAGCTCAGCGCCGTCAGTTCATTTCAATGGATTCCGGTGGGAAACAGCGCAAATACATCAATTTTCTTCCCAATTTTCCCTCAGTAATGCCCATAAATGTGTATTGATTACTATGCTGTCTATATAATTTAACAAAGCTTTATTTTTGGAAGCCGCAGAAATAGTGAACAGAAACACATCAGTGAATACACTTACAGATTGTATTTCGTGGTTTTATATATATAAAAATAACTAAATTTTATTTAGGTACTATATATATATATATATTTATATATATATATATATAAAAGTACATAGTGTGGCAGTTTTTCCCTGCCTTGACAGCTTGGTAGAGTCTTTGTTAGCAGAGCCTCTCCCGTCATTTCGGTATCCTACATGTTAGGATTGCTGCTTCCTGGTGTGTGCAAACATCTCATACTGATCTGTGGTGAAGAAGAGCATAAGCGGCTCTATACAAACATTTCATTGACAGCACCAGCTACTTCTGTACAGACTAGTTTATCAAAGAACAATGGAATTCCCACAATGCCAGAGTGTGAGCAGATGACGTTTCGGCTTAGTGGTAAAATGAGTGTGAGTGTTATGACCCTCAATGGAGTTTGTCCCGGGGTAAACGGGGGATGGCAACATTAACAAAAGAATACCAAGAAAATGTACAAATGAAGGCTTTATTTTTGGACCCACTAGTCCCTAAACGCATCAAAGGTCAGAAAACAACCAAACAAACCCAATAACAAAAGTGTCCACCAAAGCTGCAAACACCAAATAGTCAAACACCTTCGCAGTCACTGAAGGAGTGGCAAGCTGTGGCACCTGGCTCAACCAGAACACAGCTGCCAGGAACGAAGGTTGGTGACAGCCTTTATTCCGGTGCTCTGTAGAAGGTCCGGCCAATCAAGGGTGAGTGGGCGTGTGTGCGACCAATCAGCATCCAGCACACATCAGCCTGAGGGCAGCTCCAGGAAGAAAGCCAGGTGTATCAGATCCCCTAGGTGATGCTTGATGAAATGATGAGCTAGATGACAGGCCATGGGCCGTAACAGTGAGCAGAAGATGTTTTGGCTTAGTGGTAAAATGAGTTGCCTTTCATACAGAAGGTCATTGGTACAAATCCAGCTGCTGGAACTTGAAAAATTGTGTCCGATGGTTGTACTTCTTCTCCTGATTCTTATGCTGAGAAAAGCAAGCTAATAAATCTTTTGTGCTACTTCACCCATTTAAATTGTAAGTTCTTCTGTTGATTACACACTGCTGGTGTAGTGGTTTGATGAAATAGTTCTTGTTCTGGTGTTTGTGAGATCAAATCCCAATGTGGTACCTTGATAAAACAAATTTGGATAGGTGTGCTTCTTCTCCAAATGGTTATGTCAGGTCTGCTGATTAATGAATAGAGATAACAGTGAAGACAACCTGTTAACCAGCTGTTCTATTGGTAGAATACACATTGATTTGAATCTGGTGTGTTGCAGCAGGAACACTTGGAAGACCTGCAGGACAACAGTCCTCAAAGACCAGGATTGGGGATCCCTGATATAGTCCATAATGCATTGTGGGCAGGAGCTTAAAGTGACACAAAAGTTAAAGCAGGAAGAGAAAATATAGAAAATACATTTCATATCCTTATTTATCCTTATTTTTAAATGTGCAACAAAGAAAGAAAAAAATACAAAATAAGAAAATACATTTTTTCACTGGTCTAGCTTGAATTTGGAATAATGTCTGGTGGTTCCACCTCCCGTGGGCTCACCATCTGCGGGAGGAGCAGTAGGGGTCGGGTGCAATGTGAGCTGGGCGGCAGCAAGGGGCGGGGACCCTGGCGGTCCGATCCCCGGCTGCAGAAGCTGGCTCTAGGGACGTGGAACGTCACCTCTCTGGTGGGGAAGGAGCCTGAGCTTGTGCGTGAGGTTGAGCGGTTCCGACTAGATATAGTTGGACTCACCTCGACGCATGGCTTGGGCTCTGGAACCAGTACCCTCGAGAGGGGCTGGACCTTCTTCCACTCTGGAGTTGCTCATGGTGAGAGGCGCCGAGCAGGTGTGGGCATTCTCATCAGCCCCCAGCTTGGTGCCTGCACGTTGGGGTTTACCCCGGTGGATGAAAGGGTAGTTTCCCTCCGCCTCCGGGTGGGGGGACGGGTCCTGACTGTTGTCTGTGCTTATGCGCCGAACGGCAGTTCAGAGTACCCACCCTTTCTGGGGTCCTTGGAGGGAGTGCTGGAGGGTGCTCCTTCTGGGGACTCCATTGTTCTGCTGGGGGACTTCAATGCTCACGTGGGCAATGACAGTGAGACCTGGAGGGGAGTGATTGGGAGGCATGGTCCCCCCCCTCTGAACCCAAATGGTGTTTTGTTGTTGGACTTCTGTGCTCGTCATGGATTGTCTATAACGAACACCATGTTCCAGCATAAGAGTGTCCATATGTACACCTGGCATCAGGATTCCCTGGGCCGCAGTTCAATGATCGACTTTGTAGTCGTATCGTCGTATCGTCGGACCTGCGGCCACATGCCTTGGACACTCGGGTGAAGAGGGGGGCGGAGCTGTCAACTGATCACCACCTGGTGGTGAGTTGGCTCAGATGGTCGGGGAGGAAGCCGGTCAGAGCTGGCAGGCCCAAACGTGTTGTGAGGGTCTGCTGGGAACGTCTGGCTGAGTCCCCTGTCAGAGCGAGCTTCAACTCCCACCTTCAGCAGAGCTTCGAACATGTCCCGGGTGAGGCGTGGGAAATTGAGTCCGAATGGGCTGTGTTCCGTGCCTCTATTGCTGAGGCGGCCGGCCGGAGCTGTGGCTGCAAGGTCGTTGGTGCCTGTCGTGGCCATAATCCCAGGACTCGTTGGTGGACACCAGCAGTGAGGGATGCTGTCAAGCTGAAGAAGGAGTCCTATCGGGCCTTCTTGGCCTGTGGGACTCTGGAGGCAGCTGATGGGTACCGACGGGCTAAGCGGCATGCTGCTTCGGCCGTTGCCGAGGCAAAAACTCGGGCATGGGAGGAGTTCGGCGAGGCCATGGAGAAAGACTTCCGGACGGCTTCGAGGAGATTCTGGTCCACCATCCGGCGGCTCAGGGGGGGGAAGCAGTGCTCCGTCAATACTGTGTACAGTGGAGATGGGGAGCTGCTGACCTCAACTTGGGACGTTGTGGGTCGGTGGAGGGAATACTTCGAAGACCTCCTCAATCCTACCAACACGGCTTCCCATGAGGAAGCAGAGCTGGTGGACTCAGGGGTGGACTCTCCTATCTCTGGGGCTGAAGTCGCTGAGGTGGTCAAAAAGCTCCTTGGCGGCAAGGCCCCGGGGGTGGATGAGATCCGCCCGGAGTTCCTTAAGGCTCTGGATGCTGTGGGGCTGTCCTGGCTGACACGCCTCTGCAGCATCGCGTGGACATCGGGGGCAGTACCGCTGGATTGGCAGACTGGGGTGGTGGTCCCCCTTTTTAAGAAGGGGGACCGGAGGGTTTGTTCCAATTACAGGGGAATCACACTCCTCAGCCTCCCTGGTAAGGTCTATTCAGGGGTCCTGGAGAGAAGGGTCCGCCGGATAGTCGAATCCCGGATTGAGGAGGAGCAGTGTGGTTTTCGTCCTGGTCGCGGAACAGTGGACCAGCTCTATACCCTCCCTGGGGTCCTGGAGGGGGCATGGGAGTTTGCCCAACCAGTCTACATGTGCTTTGTGGACCTGGAGAAGGCATTCGACCGTGTCCCCCGGGGGCTCCTGTGGGGGGCACTCCGGGAGTATGGGGTACCGGCCCCCCTTGTACGAGCTGTCCGGTCCCTGTACGACAGGTGTCAGAGCTTGGTCCGCATTGCCGGTAGTAAGTCGGATTCGTTTCCGGTGAGGGTTGGACTCCGCCAAGGCTGCCCTTTTTCACCGATTCTGTTCGTAACTTATATGGACAGAATTTCTAGGCGCAGCCGAGGTGTTGAGGGATCCGACTTGGTGGCCTCAGGATTGGGTCCCTGCTTTTTGCAGATGACGTGGTCCTGTTGGCTTCATCTGGTCGTGATCTCCAGCTCTCGGTTGAGCGATTCGCGGCCGAGTGTGAAGCGGCTGGGATGAGAATCAGCACCTCCAAATCTGAGACTATGGTCCTCAGCCGGAAGAGGGTGGATTGCCCTCTCCGGGTCGGGAGTCAGGTCCTGCCTCAAGTGGAGGAGTTTAAATATCTCGGGGTCTTGTTCACGAGTGAGGGAAGGATGGAGCGCGAGATCGACAGATGGATCGGTGCGGCGTCTGCAGTAATGCGGACTCTGCGCCGGTCTGTCGTGGTGAAGAAGGAGCTGAGCCAGAAGGCAAAGCTCTCGATTTACCAGTCGATCTACGTTCCTACCCTCACCTATGGTCATGAGCTGTGGGTCGTGACCGAAAAGAACGAGATCTCGTATACAGGGGGCTGAAATGGGTTTCCTCCGCAGATATTTAAACTCCTCCGCAGAAGCTGGCTCCACGTCCCTAGAGCCAGCTTCTGCAGCCGGGGATCGGACCGCCAGGGTCCCCGCCCCTTGCTGCCGCCCAGCTCACATTGCACCCGACCCCTACGGCTCCTCCCGCAGATGGTGAGCCCACGGGAGGTGGGGCCCATGTAACCCTTTCGGGCTGAGCCCGACCGGGCCCCATGGGCGAAGGCCCGGCCACCAGACGCTCGCTCTCGTACCCCGCCTCCAGGCCTGGCTCCAGAGGGGGGTCCCGGTAACCCGCGTCCGGGCAAGGGAACATTTATGCCCAGGTTTGTCATCGTCATAGGGGTCTATGAGCCGTGCTTGGTCTGGTCCCTCCCCTAGACACCTGTTTGCCATGGGTGACCCTACCAGGGGCATAAAGCCCCCGACAACATAGCTGCTAGGATCTTCGGGACGCACAAACCCCTCCACCACGATAAGGTGACGGCTCAGGGATACTAAACAAGTATTGTCTTTGAAATGACAGTTAAACTGCATCTGTGTAAGTATTTCCTTATTAACTAAGGGAAGCAAAGACAACAGGCTCTCCTGAAAAACTATATTCCAAAATAATATCATGAGCTCTAAATTTCATTTTACACTCAAGCACAAACAGCAATATAATCAAAATAAAAAACCATTTTATGTTAATATTTGAGTGGGGGTTATCCATAAATAAATTTAAAATAATTAACTATACATACAGTATGTTGTAGCCATTTTTCTTTATTGTAATTTAATCTTCAGTTATCATAGGTTTGTGATATTTTATGTTTAAATGTTGAAGTTCTGTGTTGCAGGAAAATGACTGGTGACGTGCAGGTTGCTAAATTTTCATTGGCTGTTAGACTCGGTCTATAATAAACAAAACGAAAAGAAGATCAGAAGCCACTGGATTTTGGAGCAACACAGTCTTTTGACCTACACTGCTTTTAATTTTGTTTGTAGAAAGGTCTGGATTCAAGTTCCTTTGTGCATTTTTTGTTTTTTTTTTTATCATTAAAACGACCAAAAGAAGAACTGGTTTCTGGACTTTTGCTTCCCGAAGAGCGTGTGTTGAGTACAAAAGAACCCTGAGGTCCAAAGCTAATGGGTCAGCCCTGCTGCACCCACATCTTAGTCAAAAGACTAGCTCACTGTGGAAGGACTGTGCCGATATAAAGATTTCAACTGAAAAAATTACAAGGAAAAATCTACGAAAAGGGCTCGTGAGGACTGCACGAAAGATTAAGTGAAAGCACGGGACTTTATCAGCTGCCAATTAATGGACTAACACGGCCTACCTCGTGAATCCCTTGCTAACGGAGGAAACAGACCAAGGCAGCTGATACTTGGAGAGAATTCAAGTATCCACATAAGAGAACCCAGAGTTTCGTGAGTAAAGTGATTGCTTCCTGGAGATGGTTCGCAGATAATATCCGATACTGTCTTGAACGCTAAATAACCTCCTTGTGATGCTAACGCAAATTACGACGCTAACGTTAGCCGCGATGCTAAAGCTAGCTGCAGTCCTAAAGAAAAGCCATTGAGTTTACATTTACAAAATCATACACATCCAGAAGCTCTTTTCACAAGTGTTTGTGAAGGTTTAAGAAGAGTAAGAAACTGTGGATGATTCGAGGAATTGTGACAGTTTATATGTGGAGATTTATAAGTGAAGCACAATGTCGGACAGTGGCGCAGTTACGCATGTTGACCAGAAGAGGGCACCAAAGCCCACAGAAAAGGCAAATTAAGAAAAAATCAAGAGACTGAAAGGAGAGAGAAAGGGAAAATTGGCACAGTTAACCAAGCACCAGAATGGAGTAGAGAAATGGAAAGAAAATGAAAACAATGTTCACATAATAAAAAAATGAAGCATTGCCGTTGTTTGAAAGATACTTTGGAGAATATGAACATCTGAATGAGGAATTGTGTGAATTGCTGGATGAAGATGAAAAACAAGCAGATCAAGAAGCTTTTGAGAACAGATTCTCAAAGTTTAAGCAGTTCTTACAAGACACACATAAATGGATTGCAGATGTTGTTAAAGATCCTCAGGAGGATGAGGATGATGGTTCATCACATGTTAGTTCATCTAAGGCAAGTTCAACTTCTAGCCGCAGTTCTGCAAAGCTGAGGATTAAAGCAGATCTTGAAGCATTGCTAGCCAGAGCTGCAGCAAAGAAAAAGAAAGAAGCAATAGAACAGGAGGAACTTTGTCTTAAATTAAAGAAAGAGCAACTAGAAATTGACACTGAGCTTGCAGCTTCAAATGCCAAATTAAAGGTGTATGAAGAATATGAAGATGCTCAAGAGACACTGGATGATTTTCTTGATCGTCTTTCAGAACCTTTGTCTAGTGGACAAGGAAAGCTTCATAAAGAGGATCATAATGGATGTCTTGGAGGTGACAAGTTAAATTTAAAGCCAATGACTACTGTTGATACTGCTGATAGTAGAAAACCATCGACAAGATTCGATGCCACAAGGAGTACACCTCATCTGCATCGTCATGACGATGATGACTCTTCAACAGGTGGTCTGTATAAAGTTCTACAGCGTCAAAACAAAGTCACTCAGATGCTCATCAAGCAGCAGAGTTTGTCTCAACTGCCTCATAAGGACATACCAGTATTTAAAGGAGATCCGCTGAGTTACAGATCTTTCATTAGGACTTTTGAGCATGCCATTGACAGTAATACAGACAGCCAATTTTCCCTCAGTAACGCCCATAAATGTGTATTGATTACTATGCTGTCTATATAATTTAACAAAGCTTTATTTTTGGAAGCAGCAGAGACTAAATCTATCATAGTGAAAAGAAACACATAAGTAAATACACTTACAGATTGTTTTTAGTGATTTTATAAATTTAAAAATAATTAAATTTTATTTAATGACTCTCTCTCTCTGTCTATCTATCTGTCTGTCTGTCTGTCTGTCTGTCTATTTGATAGATATATAGATAGATAGATAGATCTATATATATATATATATATATATATATATATATATATATGTATATATATATATATATATGTATATATATATATATATATATATATAGTGTGGCAGTTTTTCCCTGCCATGACAGCTTGGTGGAGTCTTTGTTAGCGGAGCCTCTCCTGTCATTTCGGTATGCTACATGTTAGGATTGCTGCTTCCTGGTGTGTGCAAACATCTCATACTGATCTGTGGTGAAGAAGAGCATAAGCGGCTCTATACAAACATTTCATTGACAGCACCAGCTACCTCTGTACACACTAGTTTATCCAAGAACAATGGAATTCCCACAATGCCAGAGTGTGAGCAGATGACGTTTCGGCTTAGTGGTAAAATGAGTTGCCTTTCATACAGAAGGTCATTGGTACAAATCCAGCTGCCGGAACTTGAAAAATTGTGTCCGATGGTTGTACTACTTCTCCTGATTCTTATGCTGAGAAAAGCAAGCTAATAAATCTTTTGTGCTACGTCACCCATGTAAATCGTAAGTTCTTCTGGTTATTACACACTGCTGGTGTAGTGGTTTGATGAAATAGTTCTTGTACAGGTGTTTGTGAGATCAAATCCCAATGTGGTACCTTGATAAAACAAAGTTGGATAGGTGTGCTTCTTCTCCTCCAAATGGTTATTTCAGGTCTGCTGATTAATGAATAGAGATAACAGTGAAGACAACAACTTAACCAGCTGTTCTACTGGTAGAATACACATTGATTTGAATCTGGTGTGTTGCAGCAAGAACACTTGGAAGACCTGCAGGACAACAGTCCTCAAGGACCAGGATTGGGGATCCCTGATATAGTCCATAGTGCATTGTGGGCAGGAGCTTAAAGTTACACTAACGTTAAAGCAGGAAGAGAAAATATAGAAAATACATTTCATATCCTTATTTGTTGAATAAATGTGCAACAAAGAAAGAAAAAAAATACAAAATAAGAAAATATATTTTTTCACTGGTCTAGCTTGAATTTGGAATAATGTCTGGTGGTTCCTGTGGTGACAGCCAGCAGTCACATGATCTGTGTCTGAATTTTCAACAAAATGAGTGCACTATGTAGTGTGCTGTGTAGTGTAACACATTTATGGGGGGTTAGGGAATTTAATGGACATTCGGACACAGCCGTGGTTTTCATTTTATGGCTGTTGGAAGTTTCCTGATTCAGAACTTTGGCTGCATTTGACTAAGTTGCTGCTGTTGCCTGGCAACATAAGGCAGGTCACCTGATCTTGATTGGAAGGGTTGGAGACCAGATTGCTGTAGCCTAGCAACAGTTATAGAATGATTGAAGCAAAAATGGAACACGAGTTTGCTTTGATGTGAAATTTTCACTAAGATGCTTTGTGAAATCATAGGTGACATCACAGTCCCTATAAAATCTCGTTGCTCCTGTCATAGAGTCAGTACATTTAGAGAACGCATCTCGGTACACATCCAGGTTCGCATCTCAGTACGCATCCAGAGAAGTCCTATTGTTTATTTTGACTATGGAGACCTTTGAACAAGTTCTAGTCCGCGGTGGAAAACCTTCCACCAAAGCGTCGGAGAATGAAACTCCAGTTGCACAAGGAACAACGTTGTTCTCTCGGGAACAAAGTGCAACTAATTTTCAAACTCAAAGGAAACGACACAAGAAGTCCAAGAAAAATAGATCTATGGAGCCTGTCTGGGACCTCCACTTGGAATCGATGGACAAATCCTACGAGGATTATCGTGAGGAATTTCCTTACTTACCAAAATTGGTTAAAGATCCATCAGTTTCTCAGGACAAAGTGGAATCCAACTCTGACATTTCTGTCAAGAGTGGACATTTTCCCACACTGCTGACAAAGTCATCTCAAGATCGCAAAGGTCAGAGTGACGACACCAACAGCGATGTTTGCAAGGATTCTGAGAACCAGGAGAATCCCCACAAGATAACTTTTGGTGGTGCAGGATCAGAAGTTCCTCCTGAAATGATTGCAAACACAAATCAGTCCTTTGATCAGACTGAGAAAGATCAAGACAGCAGAGAGCTCCATATTTTCACTGTACAGGCAAGTGGAAAAGAAGTTCAAAGGAAATTAAAACAACGCAAGAAAGTAAGGTGCGGTACACCTTTGGTACCCATCTTTGAGGTTTCATCTGACCCAAAAAATGGGTCCTTTCAGGCATCAAAGGTTTCCGATGATCCATCACAGAAATCTGAATACCTTAAGAATCTCCCGATTACATTCGGAGCCCCAGGATCTGAAATACCTGCAGAATTTATTGAGGACAGGAAGCAGCCCTGTCATGAGGCTGAGAAACCTTCTGAAAGTCTCACCGACAAGATCCAGAGAGACGACAGAGAGGTTCTTACAACATCTGAAAAGCTGGAAGATCCACAGAAGATCACCTTTGGAGGACCAGGATCAGAAATCCCCTTAGAGCTTTTTGCAAACTCCAACCTGCAGTTTAATCAGACTGGGAAAGACCACCGCATCAAAAAGGAACTGCATAGTTTCATCATGCAGACGGGTGTACGAGAAGATCGAAGAAAAGAGAAATGTGGTGAGAAAGTGAAGCGACGTACACCTTTGGCACCCATCTTTGAGGTGCCAAATAAAGCTATATGTGAGTCTCTTCAGGAACCAGACTTTGCTGAAATCCCATTCAAGCAATCTGGAAACCTGATTAATCCACCTGTAACATTTGGATGCCCAGAATCCAAATCCCCAGTGGAGCTCACTGCAGAACCATTGGTTCTAACCCAAGAGGGTGAATCACAGCTCGAGAAGACGTTCAGTTTTGTATCATCAGAGACTGAAGAAGCTGTTTCACCACCTGATAACACAAACCAGTCCTGTCAGCAGGCAGACAATCCATCATCTGCACATCTCATAGACAGGAGTCAGACAGACAACACAGAGGCTGAGCTGGAGAAAATATCATCAGAAAAAGAAACTGAGGTCCAGGAAGTAACATTTACTGAAACAGTTTCATCTGCGCAGCCTCCTGTCAGAAAACCTAATCACAGTTTATCTGTGATGGGAACTGACAATGTTTTCCAAACACCTGTTGCAGACCAGGCACACCAATCTGGAGCAACTTCAGAGCAAGCAGCTGGACCTGACAAGCTTGCTACCATCCCTGCAGAGCAATCCTTACAGGCTTCCACCAAACCTACTGAGAATGAAACACCAGTTGCACAAGAAACCCAGTTTTTCATAGAAGAACAAAGTGCCACTGATCATCAAGCTCAAAAGAAACAACGCAAGAAGTTCAAGAAAAATAGAACTATGGAGCCTGTCTGGGATCTGCACTTGGAATCGATGGGAAAATCCTACGAGGATTACCTTGAGGAATTTCCTTACTTACCAAAATTGGTTAAAAATCCATCAGTTTCTCCAGACAAAGTGGAGTCCAACTCTGACATTTCTGTCAAGAGTGGACATTTTCCCACACTGCTGGAAAAAACATCTCAAGATCATCAAAGTCAGAGTGACTACACCCACAGCGATGAATCTGAGAACAGCAAGGATTCTAAGAACCAAGAGAATCCCCTAATACCACCTGGAAACCCAATATCGGATGTCCTTATTGAAGTCCCTTCAGAACCTGTAGTTCTAAAACCACAAGCAGAACCACAGCCTGAATCGGTCTCTTCATCATCAGCATCAACACCTGAACCATCAGCAGCAGAACCACATCCGATCCTAAAACTTCTGGCCAAAATGCCAGTAAATAAGCAGTCATCCAACATGAACCATGTTGAAGAAAAGGATGTCTCTCACAGCCCAGGTCTACTTATGATACCTGAACAACAATTTCATCAAACCTTGGCTGCGAAGGATGAGAAGATTCTAGCACTTCAGAGAGAACAAAACTACTTGCTGACCCAGCTAAAGGAACTACAGGATCAGGTTCACAGAAGTAAGATCATGCAGTCATCAGCTTCGAAGCAGGTGCAAAAACTACAAGCAGAACTACGTGAGGAGAAACAGAAAAGGGAATGTGCCGAGGCTTCTTTATCTGAGCTGCAACTTGAAACAGACCAAGCCAAGACTGAACTCAGCCAAGTTTTCATTCAACTTCAAGGTAAACATGACGCCACCGAAGAGCAAATGGCTCTCATGACTGAGGTTGAGCAGCTTAAAAGACAAATGAAATGTCAACAATCTGTTTCTGAGAAGGAGACGGCCATCCTCTACACTGAAATCAGGAAGAAAAACCAGCTACATGCAGACTTCTCCATCAGAGTCGGCCATCTGGAATCAGCTCTCTCTGCTGAAAAGACAAGGGCCTCCAAAGCTGAGGCCTGCTTGGCCCAACAAGTGGAGGAAACATCTAAAATAAAGGCTGCTCTGGTCAAAACCCAAGAAGAGTACGAGGAGCAGAAAGATCTCTGGGAGATGCACAAGCACCATCTCCTGGCTGAGGAGGAAGACAGTGAAGCCTCCTTCAGAAGAGAAGTAGAAAAGCAGGAGCAGCAATGGCTGAAGGAAAAATTAGAGCTTCTCGGAAAAATATCTTCTCTGAATAAGTCCATAGAAGAGAGAGAACAATGTAAAAACTCCTCCATGGAGAGCTTACACAAAAGAATTCAAAAGCTGGAGAACCTGATAAAAACAGAAGAATGATCCTAAACACCTATCAGAAACGTTTTCCTCTATGCTGGACATGGAGGAAATTCCTTCTTCAAACTGGAAGAAACTCATCCAGACTCCTCCAAATCTTCTAAGATCATGGAGGAATTTCTTCCTCAGACTTATCATTACAGGTCATATATCCTGTCCTTAAATGAATCTCTACCTCTATCTCTTCTCTTTACCCCCACTGAGCACACTTAGCTCTAAAATATGTCTGGAAGACACCTTAACTTATTTGTTGATCTCTGAAAGTTCCTGATTGTACTTTGGGAGTAGAAAGGATTGTGACTGGGGTGTTACCCTCAAAGATACTGCAGTTGTACTTTAGCAGTGCAGTATGTACTTTCTAAAGTCCAGATAGCCTGCAGAGGAGTTATGGTCTTTATAAGGTACAAACTGCGCTGTTAGGGTCCAACAGCAGTACCTTTAAGGGTAGCACCCTAGTCATAGCCTTTTGTACCTCTAAAGATACGATTAGGTACTGCGAGTGTAGCTGTGTAGTCCAATGGAAATGTACAGCCACACCATGATGACAGAGACGATGGTTTCCTAGTGTTCAGTGGGTCCTTTTACTTCATCCTTTATTCTTAAGTCTTTACCCTCACCTTTCTTTATCTTCCTTCCTTTTCCCTAAAAAATATTTCAATAAAAACAACAACAACAAAAAAGAATGGTTAATTGTAAATCTTTTTTTACTTATTTTTTCCTGATTATCAAAATGTAAAACACAACATGAAAACACTAAATGCAACAAAAACATCATGTATCATCAAAATAACAATTAGCAAAAGCTTTAATTTGCTTAAACAATTGAAAAAAACTCTTGTGGAAGGTTTTTTAACACCTCATTATCCACCTGCTTGTTGCACTGAGTGTACAGGAGGAGCTATCTGACTTGCTGTTGTACTTTGGACGGTCCCTTATTGATGGTGTCACCACAGTGAATCATTGCATGTTTTATGCTGGATGCCCTTCCTGACACAACCCTCTGCATTTATCTGAGCTCAGGACCAGCTAGTGAAGGACAAGGAGCTGCAGCAGGACTTGAACTGCCGACCATCAGGCCACATGATGAGCAGCTCTGCCACCCGAGCCACTGCCTCCCTCAGGAGGAATTATATGAGTATTAAAATATAATCTTGAACACTATGTGTTGTCAGATCTCTATACCAGAATATGACGTCAAGACAATTTGCTGCAATCACAGAAAAACTATAATAATGAAAAAAAAAAATTTTTACAGTGTTTTTTAGCAAGTAGCCTAAATAGTCTGAAATGCTTTACGGTGGATAAAAGCATTAAAAACAGTTTGCCTGTTTATAACCGTGATCTGGATTTAAAAGTCAACATAAAAAGATGAGTTTTTAAAAGAGACTTCAATTGCATCTATCCTTAGCAGCTACAGAACCACATAAATACAAACAGCACAGGACCAGGGAACCAACTTTCAGTCTTTAGGATGATATACGATCAAACTCTAAAGTCAAAATCGAAAATTAAAGCTGCAGCTTCTTAAAGCTGCTAAACTGGTTGAGTTGACAGAGATTGACCCTGGAGCGTCTACAGGGTGAGTAGTCAGATTATTATGTTCTAAATGACAAGACTGAAAACAAAAGGTTTGGTAAAACACCATTCCTGTTTAAATATATCAGCACCAAAATGACATGGAAGTGACACGGCAACAGGCTAATAAGCCACATCATGATGACCATGATGACCACCATCAAGTGACCCAACAATAAACCTGGCAACACTAAGATGTAACTATTATATCATTTATTTTATCACCAATGATGACAGCACACATGTGTCAAATTATTCAGTTAAACAGAATATTATGACCAATGCCGGCTGCCTGATACAGCCGTCAAATTGTATTTGCAAATAAATGAATAATAAACAAGTATTGTCTTTGAAATGACAGTTAAACTGCATCTGTGTAAGTATTTCCTTATTAACTAAGGGAAGCAAAGACAACAGGCTCTCCAGAAAAACTATATTCCAAAATAATATCATGAGCTCTAAATTTCATTTTACACTTGAGCACAAACAGTAATATGATCAAAATAAGAAACATTTTATGATAATGTTTGAGTGGGGGCTATCCATAAATAAATAAAAAAATAATTAACTATACATACATACATTAGTAAAAGTGCAATTGTTGGAGAGTTTCAGCATGTAAAAAAAAAGTAATCAAGTGGTTATAATGGTTGTAAAACGTGTACCCCGTGTCCATGAACATCATGTCAACCAGTCTCGAGCACAGGTCAAGCCCAGAAAGGCTTGTGAGGGTTTAAATGGCAAGCAACATGCAAGCTAATTGCTTTGATACTCTCAGGCTGACAAATATGGCTCATCAGAAGACTCTCCTTGCTTTCCTGCATGAACTCATTTGAATCAGGATCAAGGTCAGGGTGGCATAGAGCTTGGTAGCTGCCATTGCAGTGACCATAATAAAGCACTGGTCCTGCAGGAGCACATCCATTGAGTCATCTCTAATAAAAAAAAAAAAAAAAAAAAAATAGCTGTTAATCCAGTATATTGTAAATGATTTCTCAACAACAATTTTCAAAATACAGTCGTGCTCATATGTATTCATCCCTTTTCATTAAAGAAAAGGCTGAATTTACAAAAGTCACTCAAATAACTGGAGACTTAAAAAAGGAACAATAACGAAACATTTGCAAAAATATAATTTAGTAATATAAGACACTTTTTTAATTTAATTGAATTGAAGAAAGAAAGAAAGAAAGAAGAAACAAACAAACAAATGTGTCCTGGACAAATTAGAGCACTTTTCTGTTGAACAGTGGGACAAAATACCTGTCAACAGGTGCAGAAGTCTGACTGAGAGGAACAGAAAACACCTGACTGGAGCGGAAACATTAAAGGATTGTTCAACTAAATATTAGTTTATGACTGATGGAATATGTAATAAATTATCTTCTTTGCTTTTTAAAAAAATATTTCTTTTGAACCAGAATTAGAAAATAATGTAACAATTTTCATAATTTTTTTTTATTCATTATTACTTTAGTCAATTTGAGATCTTTTTACAGGCAGCTGTTTTTTTCTTCTTTAATGAAAGGGGATGAATAAATATGAGCACAACTGTATACACTTATAAAAAATATTTTGAGATGAACAAATCCTCTGAAAACACTAGAGTGCCTCTTGGTTAATATTTGTCCATATATATACTATTATATTATACTTAATACTATTGGGTAAAATTCCCAAATCAGTCAATTTAAAGGGTCCTTAGTTATTAAGAACTTTCTCTTGCAAAATTCCCCCCACTCCCTCACCCTCCCATACTCCTGCTTGCCACTGCTGTAATGTGATAAACAGGACAGGACATGAAAGGGAAAAATATTACAACACATTGCTCAAATGTAGCTGAAGGAAATATATTCACGATAAAATTTGCATTTGCTTTGCCCCGTTTCTCGTCTCATTTCAAGGCACTTTCACAGGAAGTTGGGGTAAAGGGTCAATCTGTACTTAGTCATGCAATGCAATTCCACTTCTGCCTACTTTCCTAATTAAAGGGCTTAAACTTCAGGGCGTAGCTCCCACAGATCACCTTCTTCTGATCAACAACAAACCCCCTGCCTCCAGTTTCCATGAAGGAAGGACATCGACAGAATCTGACATTCACACTGGATGCACACGGATTACATCCACTGCAAACATTCAGTGCCAGAGCAGGACAAAGTGAGTCCTTGGTGTGTTCTAACCAAGGACAAACAACAGTATCTTACAAACAGTATCTTAGTGGATGTTCACTGTTTTCATTTGGTGGGAAAAAAAAGTCCACCGCACACCTCAGTACACATAAAAGAAATTTGCCAAAATGATCCAGTAACTGGGAACAGAAAACCAGGAGAATATGTACAGCCAACATAATGAGACACAGGTGTCATGACTTAACTGAGGACCAGGTGATCTAATGAACAGAAACAAAGGTTAAACAAGAAACAAGACAACTAAACAGGAAAAGTACAAAATAAAACAGGAAACCAGAAAAAAGGACACACCAAGGGTCCACACACTGACAATTGCTTGATGCAGATGATTTGACCCTTTTTAAACCACAGAATATGTCTTTGCACATGACTGTCCGACCCATCGGTGTAAATGTTGCCACCCATCCCGTAAAATACGGAACTGTCCGACAAACGTCCGGATTCAACCAATACGGGACGCACTTTGTTCCTTATTTTCCCACTTTTCCCACGTTTTCACACGTCGGTCACGCTCAACACTTCATCTCAAAATAATTCACAAAGAAAATAATTAACACAGAAAATACAACAGCCATCGGGCGTTTTTAGCCCAGAATGTGTCTTTGCACATGATTGTCTAACACATCGGTGCAAAGGGAGACAACAGAAGCAAAGGCATTTTAGTGTTTCTTTTTAAAGGAAAGGGCATTTCTTTTTGTGATATGTATGTAAAATGACTTGGTGTAAGTCCATTAATTTGATGCTTCAAAGTACAAATGAAGTGATAATAAGTGTTGGCTGAGGAACAAACTATAATCCTTTATTCAGCTATAAATACTGCAATGCCCCGTACTCACAGGTAAATAACGGCTCGGATCTCTTTGAGTTGCTTTATTAACAGCTTTTAGAAGAAGAGGAGCTGTTTCAGCCACAGCTCACGCTGAACTAACTCAAGCGGTTCTCTACCTAACTTCCCAATTTCCGTTTCCGCTCCCAGAGTTCACCCATCACAACGAGAGTCTCACATGAACGTAACCCTCACGCACAGAACAGCAGGTCACAACAGGCAAATGAGATCAATAACACCTCAGCAATTACAATATAGTATTTTCATGTGGTACAAACAATTCTGCATTTAGAGCTTTCCCATCAGGAAATCTTTTATAGATTTAAAAGGTAAGTTTTATTGACAAGGCAAGTTTCAAGACGCTTCTTTTCTGCTCACTTGGAAAACCATGTTATTTTAAGATGCAAGTCACATGTTTGGCCTCAGGGAGGTGCCAGAGGAAAGATTATAATAAGCTTTCAAATTCATTTTCAGGAAACATTATTTATCCCCAAGGGGCAATCCAGTTTGCAGAAATGGGTCGTAGCAAGGACAGAGATCATCCACACATGTACACACAGATTACACACAGTTGTCCTCAAATTTCTTCATACTTTCATTGTAAAAAAAAAAGGCTGAATTTACAACAGTTACTCAAATATCTGTTGACTAAAAAAAGAACAATAACTAAAAATTTGCTAAATTACAATTCAGTTATATAAGACAATGTTTCTTTTTTTTAAAAATTTAATTGAGTTGAAGAAAAAAAAACAATAAAAAAATGGGTTCTGGACATTTTTCTGATAAACAGTAGGACAAAATACCTGTTAACCAGTAAAAAGCCAGACTTTAGTGAAAACATGAAAGTACTGTTCAACAAAATATTACTTCATGACTGATGTAACATATTATTTTATCGTATTTGTTTGCAGTATTTCTATTGAACAAAAATGAGAAAATAATGTAATGATTCTGATAAAATTTTTATTTATTTTTACTTTTGTCAATTTCAGCTGATTTCACAGGCAGCTGTTTTTTCCTTCCTTAATGAGATGATATGAATAAATTTGAGGACAACTGTAGGTCAGTTAATGTCAATGCACAGGACATTAAAGAGGATCCATAAAGTGTCGCAGTTTCACCATCAGTGATACAGTGACAAGTGTAACAGCAGAAATAAATGGATGACATGTGATTAAAAAACATTAAAAAACTACAAGCAACTAAACTGTTGGGTGTTATTACAGATAAACTAACTTGGAACAAAATATTGATAAAATTACAGAGAGAATGGGAGGAATATTCACAGCACTTAGAAGAAAAGCAACATTGTTACCTTTAAATGCAATGATGGAAATAATAGAATGACTAATCTTTTCCAACCTGAATTACTGTAGAGTTATCTGGTTCAGTGCATCAAATAAAATACTCAAGAAACTTCAAATACAACAGAACTGAGCAACACGTGCAATACTTAAATGTAACTACAGGACAAATGTTATCATAATGCACAATCATATAAACTGGTTATTGTTAAAAGATAGATATTATACTCACTACTCACTTTCATCAAGAGAATCTCAGAGCAAAAACCTCAATGGAACTTTATAAAAACCTTCAGTTCAGTATAAATATACATGGTATTGTACAAGGCATGCAGCTGGAAATAATTTTATATTACCAAAAGTTAGGACTAATGCAATGGAAAAGACACTATTTTACAGAGGAATGTACAAATAGAAGCATTTACCAAATTATATATCAACAGTAAATGGCATTGTTGAATTTAAAAAAACATTACGACAGCATCTGATTAATACTAGAGACTGATTGCTAAATTTGTAGCAGTGTATGTCTATGTATTTACAGGTATGTGTATGTATGTGTGTGTGTATGTAAAGGTATCTCTTTGGAGGGCCGCACAGCCCTCCATGTGCTCCCCAGAGGTAGCCTGACTGCCATTAGGTACCGAGATGAGATCCTCAGACCCCTTGTGGGACCATATGCTGGTGCGGTTGGGGGTGGGGATGGTGAAGGAGTGGCAGAGACGAGGGAACACAGATGCAGGTTCAAGACCAATTTATTTTCCATCACAGGAACCCAGGAGACTAACAAACAAACAAACTAACTAAGTAAATGATCCCGCAACCAAAAACTGAAACTGAGTTGTATAAATACACTGGGGAACCAAACAAGAAACAGGTGTAGTGAATGAACTAAAACAAGACCAGGTTAACCTAATAAACAGGAAATCAATAAAGCTAAAAAAAACAAACAAGAGAACCTAGCAGGAAAAACTACAAAATAAAACAGGACCCCGAAACCAAGGCACAGAAAAAAACCAAATCATGACAATGTGGCTGGAGTGTGTCAGCAGTTCCTGCAACATGAAGGCATTGATGTTATGGACCGGCCCGCCCGTTCCCCAGACCTGAATCCAGCTGAGCACATCTGGGACATCATGTCTCGCTCCATCCACCAACACCAAGTTGCACCACAGACTGTCCAGGAGTTGGCGGATGCTTTAGTCCAGGTCTGGGAGGAGACTCCTCAGGAGAACATCTGCCGCCTCATCAGGAGCATGCCCAGGCGTTGTAGGGAGGTCATACAGGCACACGTAGGCCACACACACTACTGAACCTCATTTTGACTTGTTTAAAGGACATTAGATCAAAGTTGGATCAGCCTGTAGTGTTTTTCCACTTTATATTTCATTGATTTTTTTTTATTGTGTGATTTTTGTTGTCAGCACATTTAACTATGGAAAAAACAAAGTTTTAATTAAAAATATTTCATTTTTTATTAAAAGATTGAGTATTTTTCATTAAAATATTAAAAAAATGTAAATATATGTATCTATGTATGTAAATATGAACATAAATTCTTTTAAATATTAAATGCAAAGGACTCCAGGAAGAATAGCTGCAGCTAGCTTTTGCAAACTCACGGGGATCCAAATTAGAAAAAAAAACAACAAAAAAACAACAACAATTCACACTAACCACCGTCTGCATTTAAAGGGGTGCTATTATGGTATTTGGAGTTTTCTGAGCTTTCTACAGTGTTACAGTGTTGAATCCTCATCAGACATGTGAACGGCACTGTTTTTTATCACCTAAAAACATGTTTGAGTTTGAGTTTGAGTTCCAGCGCGCTCTCCGTTCGGTTTCCATGGCGACGAAAAACGCGTCGTTTTAGAGAGTTTTTTCTACTTGGAAATCCTTGTGACGTCCCGGGGGATAAGGTTCGGTGATTGGTTACCTTCTACTGGTTAACAAGGGCATGTACAAATACATCAGGCGGGTGGAAAACGTGGGATAAAGTTATTTCCAACGATGGCTGGTGAGTTTACCAAAGAGAGACATCCTGCTGCATTCGTTGCTGTGGGTTGCTGTTTTCCACTTCGTTTTCAGGCTCTGATTCAGGTTCCAACATGTAGGGCTGTATGCTATGTGTTGACATTGTATTTTGTTTTTTTTATTGAGTTCATATGAGCCTAATCCTTCTGTTTATGAGACGTTACAATGACGGTGAAAGCAGGTGTGGTGCGCGCTCCCGATGTAGTGAAGTGGCAGGAGGCGGGGCTTAATGCGGAAGAGTCTCAATCCACTCGTTTTGCCCACAGGCTGATCTGACAGCCTACGGAGAGGGTCGGTCTGAAGTAAATAAAGCGATTTATGACAATAACTCGATCAATCCCAGCCCTTCTGGGCTCAGAAATAAAAATAAATTAGCCTGAAATGCACAGAATAGTTCCACTTTAAAAGCTTTATATCAGAGGAATATGCATGTACTTTTTTCCTGCTGGTAGTCAAGGCAAACATCTCTCTAGGAAAATGATCTGCAGGATTAATAATACTTTGCCTTCTGGAGCAGCTGCCTGCTCCATAGAGAGCGTAGATCAGCGTTCTGCACATTCATAATCTTGGCACAGGTTTTCATGATGCTGGACAAGCTGTTTTTGTCCTTCACTAATAACCAATTAAAACCAATGCATAAAAGAAAAGGTTAGAATGCTCTCAATAAAATCTTAATAAAAAAAAAAAACTCAAAAAGCATGTTAAAGTTTATTCATTTGTGACAATAAAGGTGTTCAGCAAATATACCACTAAAATAGTCTTTATGATGCCTGCTATGCAAGGCTGACGACTGCTGCGATGTTGACAGTGGAAGGGAGGCGATAAGATCACCAGCATTACAAACAAGGTCCGGGATGAGCTCCTGAAATTTATGGCTAAAAATGAATGGGAATATTGGAGCCATAAACAGAAAGATTAACCAATATTAAGGCCTTTGTTTACAGAATGAAAGAAAAAAATTGCACATCCATCTGATGTTTTCTCATGAAAAGTCAATAAAAGTAATAAAGACAAGTTTGAACTGCATTAAACAAAAAACGTGAAGAAAATATCTGAAGGACTAAAGTCTTCATGCATGGAGAAAAAAGTTTTTTTTTTTAATAGTTTTTACAGTTTAAAGTTTTATTCATTTTTTGATAGAAAGAAAAATATTCTAAATGTACTGAGTTTTTATTCTTGTAAAGAAAATTGAACTTTCACACTGACAAGTCAGAAATGATTCATAAGACAAACTAATGCTACTTACAGACGGTAGGATGACGATAGCTCTTGTACTGCTTCTGAAACATTTCTCTTGCTCCGTTATAGAACGGTTTTTAGCCTGGTCAAAACTTTTGTCATTGTTGAACAATTAAAGATTGAAAGCATAGAAGATAAAAAGAGAGAAAGTGACAGAGCATCAGATAAGACAAGAGTCGACATAAGACTGATTTTTACTGGCTGGAGAGAGCTCTGAGAGGGATTAAAAGTTAATTAGTGGGGTTTTATTTAGACATTTCTCCAGTTTACTAGTTGATAAATCCAAACATCTTGGAAAAAAGGGAACAGTTGTCCTTGGTTCTAAGATATGATGATGAGGACGCTTAAGAGCTTTCTTATCTTCCAGCAAGCTGATGGATACGTGCTCAGGTGTCTCAGCCAGAATTAAAGGGGAAACAACATATGTGGCCTGCATGATGCTGTAGTGGTTAGCAGTTACCAGCAAGAAGGTTGCTGGTTCGAGCCTCAGCTGGGGGTCAGCTGGGACCAGTCTCACTCCGCTTAGGAGCAGGAGTGCATGTGCAGTTTGGTTGTGCAGAAATGCTCCCTTGTGATTGGTCAGTTTGTGATGAAGGATTTCTGGAGTTGATAACCATGGAGCTGCAACCATACGCTCGATTTCCAGAGGATGTTTCAGCTGCACCAGCCTCTCTTTACACAGATACAACATACAGATTTACAGTTTGCAATACAACTGACTGGTTCTTCCTCTGCACCACTCAACTCAACTTTATTTATTTATAAAGCCCTTTAAAACAACCAGAGTCCAAACAAAGTGCTGTACACAAACGGCCAAAATAAAAACAGAATAAAACAGTTCAAATACAAATATATAACACAATAAAACAACAACAGGAATGTGGAATTAAAACAATAAAACAAACTGAATAAATAGTAAGTAAAACCAATAATAAAAATAAACTATAGCACACTGACTGGAAGCTGTCTTGCTTTGGGTTAAAGGCCGAGGAATAAAAATGGGTTTTAAGATGACAGTGATGAGGCTTGTCTGAAGTAGAAGAGGAGCTCCTTCCACAGTTTTGGACCGGCAGCTGAAAAAGCTCTGTCTCCTCTGGTTTGGACCTCGGTACATCCAGGAGCAGCAGGTCAGCTGACCTGAGGCACCGAGCAGGAGTGTGGGGGTGGAGGAGCTTGGAGAGGTAAGGAAGGGCCAAACCATTTAAAGAGTTAAAAACAAATAAACTACAGCCAGTTTACAGACACCCCTTCCACCCATTAGCCCCCATTCTGTCAAGTTCACTACGTTGTCAGTGGACAAAGAAAAAACATATAATCCCTGCTTCACTGATCATTGTTTCATTAATCCATGTCGTCTCCACATTCAGGAAGACCAACAGACGAGCCACCAGAATAAACTGGACACACTGGAAAAACAGTGTGATGATAAAACTTTCCTTAAACAGCTGAACATGGCTCTTTTAAATGTAAGAACTTTGCTACACAAAACATTTTTACTAATGTGCCAGTAATTTTTCTTCCCAGTCAGAGGTGGCGCTCATCCACTGTAACTTTGTATTGAATGTTTACCGCTTTGTTAGAAGAAAAAGGTTGAGGCTTTAGGCTTTGTGTGGAAAGGAAAGGCATGGCTGCTTCTCCTCTGAAACGCTATCCTCGTCCTTCTTAACTTGTTGATCTACAGAGAGCATTCTTTGAAGTTGTACTGCAATACAGAGATGAGTTGGATACTTTATACTTCATCATTTTGAAACATTGATGTGATGTTAATTAACTTCGCAACAGTTAATATAGACAGAAGAGATTGAGTTGTAAACATACAAATACTCTTTCTGTTTATAGTTTTCACCTTGTCAACAACACCTGGTGATTTGTTAAAGAGTTTACCTGTCTGCATAGTTGTATCCTGATTGCATGCAGTAAGGCAACAATTATTGATATGATTTTATATAATACTCTAGATTTTTAAACTGAAACTCTCATTTATTTATTTTATTTTTATTTGGCAGATAGGGAAAAGTATGCTCCATGAATGATGGCGCATACTACAGCATTTTAGCCAAGGCTAATTTTTCAATGCCCATCCCTTATGAGCTCTGTGGCCTGTTTAGTTTCTAATATTGTATTAATATTATTATTATTATTATTATTTACAGTTCTGCCTTATTTTATTCTGTTGAATTGTTTCCACTTTTGCATTTTGTCTGTGTTCTGCCATAGATTTTGGTGTGTATAAGTGCTTTATGTTAATTTAGCCTCAGGTTTTTCTATGGAGTCTTTTATTTTGAAGGTCCGTTTGAGCCTGTGACAGGAAGTCAGCCATGTTGTTTTAGTTTTCAGTAAGCTACGTGCAGGGAAGTTCATCCTTTGACATCTGCAATCTCCTTATGCCATTGACATCACCATCTTTTTACTGTCCTGCTCTCCTTGTGTGTTGGATACACTCAAGGAGAGCAGGACAGTCTGCTTTACTTAAAGTTCCCTCTCGTCTCTAAATCAGCCCCTCTGTTTACAGCTCTGGGCAGAAATGAAAGACCACTGCTCTTTATTCTTAAATCAGCACATCTGACTATTACACTAAATCTTACACTAGCACATCTCATTCTACTTTATGAGAACGACAAAGCACCTGTCTGTAAGAAAACACTAATTTAAACGGAAAGAGCTGACCACAAACGCATCAACCATAAACAGAAATCAAGCAACCATCAAACACAGCAGTTTAAATGCAAGTACAGTTAAAAACAGGCTACTGGGAGAACTAGAGTCATACAAAACCCTTCTTTGTCAGAAAAGAGCAAAGACCTCAGGCTGAGATTTGACAAAAGATTTGACAGTAAAAGACTAGAGAAAGGTCTTCTCTGAGTTAAATTTTCAGCTACACGCTTGCTTTAAAGTTAAAGACCTGATGAGGACAACGAGGATTATGTCATGGTAGCAGTGGAGATGTGGGGTGGACCCAAATGCAGAGATGAGGGGAAAACAGGATGCAGGTCAAAGATAGATTTATTCCAGAACAAGGTGAGGGCAGAACTAACAAAATGAACCAACAACCACAAACTGAAACAGAGGGGTATAAATACACTGGAAAACCAAACAAGAAACAGGTGAAACAAATTAACTAAATGAACCCAGGTGAACTACAACAGAAAATCCATGAAACTAAACAAGAACCAAGAGAACTAAACAGGAAAAACTACAAAATAAAACAGGAAACCAGAAACTAAGGCACCGAATGAAACCACATCATGACAGATGTGTTGGAGAAAGAGTGGCACAACCAATTTGAACCTAATAATGGAAATTAGTTTCTTCCTCTGAGATATCATGTCATTTAGGATGTTAGTTCACTGATAGGTTTGAGCCAAAGTTTTATTTTTGTGGTCGATTAGTAAACCGTCTAACGCCTTCATCCACCTACCTATTGCCTGCTCCTGCAGACTGTCTATGCTGTCCTACAATTTTAGATGCAGCCCTCCTCCAACACACTTGAATCAAATGAATGGTTCATTACCAGGCCTGATTAACCAGTTCTCCTAAAGTGTGACTGCAATAAATGTTGAATATAAGGAATCTGCTTCTCATTTTATAGAAGATTAAAAAAATATTACATTTACTATTATAAATTTCATGCTGTGGATCGAAATAGCACTCTACTACTACTATTGGAGGATTTTATATCTTTTTTAAGTCAGTTTGAAGCCTTTTAAGGCTGATATTCTTAGTATTGTGAATTACTCTCAACAGACTAATGTAAAACTGTTCTGGTTTGGCCCACTGAAGAGAGGAAATGAAAACACCTCTGATCTTACAGTCCCCCCCCCCCCCCAATTCCACCAAAGGTGAAAGCGTGTGGCTTCGCAGCTGATTGTGGAAACTAATCAATCGGAGCGGTGACCTGCCATCAGGGGAACTGCAGCGTGTTTGTAAAACATCCCAGGAGTGCCGTCACTATAACTCTGTTATACAATATACAAGATTCAGCTGCTTGATTGCTACCAAAAATCACAAAGAGACATATTATTATATATAATTCCAGTTTTAAGACCTCTGCATTGGCTTCCTGTGTTACAAACTGAGTTTCCTTAATCCAGGGAACGTTTATAAGATCTGTGTTGGGATATATGAAAAATAGCCCTTTGGCTACATCTGGCATATTTAGAATGTTTTTTTGTGTTTTCAGTCTGTCCCTATCAAATTAAATCTAAATTGAATAAAATATTTTAAAAAAGTATATATTTCATTATGGCCCTGCGATGGACTGGCGAGCTGTCCAGGGTGTACCCTGCCTGTCGCCCAAAGCCGGCTGGGATAGGCTCCAGCTTCCCCGCGACCCTGAATTGGAATAAGCGGTTCTGAAAATGAATGAATGAATGAATATATTTCATTAGTTTTTAAAGCTTTAAAAGGTGATAGTCCTGAGTTTTTCCTCAAGTTTGTTTTAGTTCATAAACCTCTCAAAACCCTCTGGTCAGGGGCTGGTCAAAGTCTCTTAGTTGTGAACTAAACAGATGGAGAGGCTTTAAAAAAAAACAAAAAAACAAAAAAAAAAACTTTTATGGTCCTCGTCTTTTGAGAAGCCTTCCAGGCTATACCTGAAGGCAACTGGGAGTGTTGATATTTTCAAGGGAAAAAGACTTACCTTTTTAGTAAAGCATTTAATTAAATATTTTAGTTGAATTTTAATCAAATATTGGCATTTTTTTTAATGTCATTGTGTTTTGTTTTCTTTTAATTTTAAATCTCAGCTAAATATATTTTAATAAAACTTTGAGTTTCTTAGTTTAATTTTATTTTAAAGTGATCAGATTTCATGTGTGTACAGTATACATTGTGTTGTATTGTAAAGTATAATTTCTGGTTGTATCATATAAGTAATTCTGCAGCTGTGTGGAGCGCTGGAGTGGGGGTGGGCTGTGCAACAGACTGGCTGGCATTATCACTGATAGCCTCAAGCATAATAGGGAAAAAAAACAACAACAAAACAAACTGTTTTAAGTGCAGTTTTAACAGAAACAGAGGAAAATATTCTTGATATTTACTCTGTTTCATTAATATTTACTCATTCATAAAAGTGTATTCTTTTTTATACATGTGTGATCTGTGATTGTGAACTTAATACAAGTCTCTATTCATAGTGAAAGCTGCAAATTCCTGAGAGGTACAAACTGAGAAATGCCAGACAGGGAAATGCTGAGCTCTTTTAATTATATTGATGAAAAAAAAAAGCTCAACCAGTTCCACTCCCTTCTGTCTGAAGATTGCTAAGTTCCTGCAACACACAGTTTCATTAATTCTTTTACCCACCTCCATCAGTCCTCTCTCTACTTCCTCGCCTCCCTCTATTCTTTGCTCTTAGGTAAACCAGCTACAGGGATGGAGACAGCCGATGAAGGGACGAGCGCAGATCAACCAACATTTTTGCACATTCTATAAAAGGGTTCGAGGGACATGTCGTCAGGGTTCAGACTTTAGACTGCCTGAACTGAAACACTTCTGTCTGCAACAGGAAGAGGAACGCTGAATCCGGATCCGTATTAATTATTTCTCAACTTTTAGATAAATATTTAAACTTGAGTGTGTGATTACTAATTTCCAAAGCAAAAGATCTTGCTGAGAATTGACCAGAAGAAGGCCATCTCTCAACAAAATGGTGGAGGATGCGAGCATTGGAGTTGGTAAAATCACACTCTTATAGCTTTTGCATAATTAACTTTTTTTTTTTCTCTTTTAACAATATCAGCCCATTCCAGTGACTGATCAACAGCCTGGCAAATCTTTCAGCAACACTAAACAGGTGCCCGGCACAGAGGTAAGCAGAAACCTTTTAACAAAATTCTGCACATTCAGCCTACATCTAAATTTTCTGTTGTCATAGAAGAAAACAGGTCTATAAAAAAAAAAGTCATACTGGTTGAGAAATAAACGACAGGGTTAGAGTCCCTGGTCCAGAGAGAGAGAGAAAGAAGAATTATCTTCCTCTAACAGTTTAGTAAAGAGGAAGTTACAGATTAAATGCCAAGAAATTACAGATAAAGATGAGTTATTGCACAGAACCTTATAAAAAAAAAAAAAAATTAAAAAAAAAAAAACAGTGTTTGGAGCTGAGGACACATTCAAGATTCAGAAAGTCAGGTGTTGGCAGAATTAGAGGAAGACTAGCAGCACATGTGTAGTCAGGAAATCTCAATGATGAGTAGAGATGATTGTAAAGACAAAACTGACATTTCTATATGTATTTAAAAAAACATTGATCCAGGTCAATGTTTTTTTTTTTTTTTTTACAGGTCACTTCCCGTGGGCTCACCATCTGCAGGAGGAGCCCTTGGGGTTGGGTGTACTTCAATGCTCACGTGGGCAATGACAGTGAGACCTGGAGTGACTGGAAGGCATGGTCCCCCCCGACCTCCCCCCCCCCCCCCCCCCCCCCACCCAAATGGTGTTTTGTTGTTGGACTTCTGTGCTCGTCATGGATTGTCCATAACAAACACCATGTTCGAACATAAGAGTGTCCATATGTACACCTGGCATCAGGATTCCCTGGGCCGTAGTTCAATTATTGTTTTTGTAGTCGTATCGTCGGATCTGCGGCCACATGCTTTGGACACTCGGGTGAAGACGGGGGTAGAGCTGTCAACTGATCACCACCTGGTGGTGAGTTGGCTCAAGTCCGAGTGTTCCAAAATGTCTACCGACCGACTCATTCTCATCATCACACTCTGGATCTTGTTCTGACATATGGCATCAAAAGTGATCAACTTACAGTTTTTCCTCATAACCTTGTTCTGTCTGATCATTTTTTAAATAACTTTTGAGTTTACTTTACTTGGCTACACAAGGGCTGAGAAGAAAATTCATTACAGTCGATGTTTGTCAGATAGAGTTGTTAACAAATTTAAGAAGTCTATTTCAGCAGTATTTCCTCTACTACCAAGTGTTAACTTGACAGGAAACACCAATCCGAGCTTTACTCCAACACAGGTCCATGAATGTGTTGCTAGAATGACAGCTTTAATGCGTATAACATTAGATAATGTCACTCCTCTAAAGAAGAAGAGAACCAGTCAGAAGAAGCGGGTCCCATGGTTTAATTCCCAGCTTCAAGCTTTAAAACAGACATCAAGATGTTTAGAAAGAAAATGGCATTCATCTGGCTTAGAAAGGTGTGGCATAGTCTGGAAAGAAAGTTTAATAGTGTACAAAAAAGCCTTGCGTGTAGAACAGCTTATTATTCATCATTGATAGAGAACAAGAACAACCCCAGGTTTCTCTTCAGCACTGTAACCAGACTGACTAAGAGCCATAGTGCTGTTGAGCCATCTATTCCTTTCAACCTCAGCTGTGATGACTTTATGAGTTTCTTTGTAAACAAAATAGTTTCCATCAGGAAAGAAATCAGTTATAACCTTAACACTACTAATGGTCTTTCATCTGCAGCAGCCTTAGAAACGTCTTTAGAAGCTGATTGTCATTTGGACTATTTCTTGCCTGTACAGCTCTCAGAGTTAACCAACATAATAGCTTTATCTAAACCTTCAACCTGTGTTTTAGACCCCATCCCAACCAGATTAATCAAGGAAATATGTTTCTTAATCAATACATCTGTACTGGACCTGATCAATTCATCTCTATTAATGGGATATGTACCTCAATATTTTAAGACAGCTGTAATTAAACTGTTGCTTAAAAAACTCTGGATCCAGGAGTTTTAGCTAATTATAGACCAATGTCTAATCTCCCATTCTTGTCTAAAATTCTTGAGAAAACAGTTTCAACCCAACAATGCCCCTATCTGAGCAGAAACAATCTGTTTGAAGAGTTTCAGTCAGGATTTAGAGCTCATCATAGTACAGAGACAGCGCTGGTGAAAGTCAGTAATAATCTTCTCATGGCCTCAGATAAAGGACTTCTGTCTGTACTCATTCTTTTAGATCTCAGTGCTGCATTCGACACTATTGATCACAATATTCTGCTACAGAGGCTGGAACATGTTATTGGGATTAAAGGGACTGCATTATACTGGTTCCAGTCATATTTATCTGATAGATTTAAGTTTGTAAATGTAAATGATGAGTCTTCCTCACACACCAGGGTAAGTCATGGAGTTCCTCAGGGTTCTGTACTTGGACCAATACTTTTCACATTATACATGCTTCCCTTAGGAAATATCATCAGGCAGCATGGTATAAATTTTCATTGCTATGCGGATGACACATAGATCTACCTTTCCATGAAGCCAGATGAAACCAATCAGTTTCTTAGATTACAAAGATGTCTTACAGACATCAAGACCTGGATGACTGAATTTTCTCCTTTTAAACTCAGACAAGACAGAGGTTGTTATCTTCGGGCCTGAAAAACTTAGAACAAAATTATCCAGTTATGTAATTAATCTGGATGGCATTAATCTGCCCTCCAGTACCACTATGAGAAATCTTAGTCATTTTTGACCAGGATTTGTCTTTTAGCTCACATTTAAAACAGGTTTCTCGAACCGCCTTCTTCCACCTGCATAATATTGCAAAAAATTAGGGGCATCTTGTCTCAGAAAGATGCAGAAAAATTAGTCCATGCCTTTATTACTTCCAGACTGGATTACTGCAATTCCTTATTTATGGGTTGCCCCAAATATGCCCTGAAAAGTCTCCAACTGATCCAAAATGCCGCAGCGAGGGTTCTGATGAGGACTAGCAGGAGAGATCATATTTCACCAGTTTTAGCTTCTCTACATTGGCTCCCTATTAAATCCAGGATAAAGTTTAAAATTCTTCTGCTCACATATAAAGCTCTCCATGACCAAGCTCCATTGTACATAAAAGATCTTAGTTCCATATATTACAAATAGAGCACTGCACTCTCAGACTGCAGGTTTGCTGGTGGTTCCTAGAGTCTCAAAGAGTACTATGAGAGGAAGGGCCTTTAGCTATCAGGCTCCTGTCTTATGGAACCAGCTCCCACCGCTGGAGGGAGGCTGACTCCCTCCACACCTTTGAGATCAAGCTGAAAACCTTCCTTTTTCATGATTCTTATCGTTAGGATATGAGCATCTCCTGAGTTGGAGTCTGCATGTACGGGACCCAACTATCCAGGTTCTGCTCATTGCTCTTATAGTTATGGGTAGTCTAGCTAACCTTTACTTATGTAGCAATGGGGATGTTACCTGATGCACTGACAAGTACCTCGCTTTATTACTCTAATATATTAATGTATAAATATATGCCAATATTGCCGTCTCTAACATATTTCTCTTTTTTTCCGCAGGTCTTCCTGATTAAGTGCAGTTGTACATGTTGATCTGTCTTTCCTGTCCTCTCCACCACAACCAGTCGAGGCAGATGGCTGCCCTCCCTGAGCCGGGTTCTGCCAGAGGTTTTCTTCCTGTTAAAGGGGATTTTTTTCCTTCCACATGCATGCTCAGGATGGGGCATTGGATTGAAGTCACGACTCGATGCAATCAGTTGGTTTCTATTATAGGATATGTATGAATTGGCTTGAAATGATGTGTATGTTGATTTGTGTATGTAAAGTGCCCTGTGACAACATTGTTGTGAAGTGGCGCTATACAAATAAAGTTGAATTGAATTGAATTGAGTGGGCTGTGTTTCATGCCTCTATTGTTAAGGCAGGTGGCTGTAAGGTCATTGGTGCTTGTTGTGGCAGTAATCCCAGAACTCATTGGTGGACACCAGCAGTGAGGGATGCCGTCAAGCTGAAGAAGGAGTTCTATTGGGCCTTCTTGGCCTGTGGGACTCTGGAGGCAGCTGATAGGTACCGACAGGCTAAGCGGGATGCAGTTTCAGCTGTCACCAAGGCAAAAACTCGGGCATGGGAGGAGTTTGGCGAGGCCATGGAGAAAGACATCCGGACGGCTTTGAGGCAATTCTGGTACACCATCCAGCAACTTAGGAGGCAGAAGCAGTGCTCCGTCAATACTGTGTACAGTGGAGATGGGGAGCTGCTGAGCTCAACTCAATACGTTGTGGGTCGGTGGAAGGAATACTTCAAAGACCTCCTCAATCCTACCAATACGTCTTCCGGTGAGGAAGCAGAGCTGGGGGACTCAGGGGTGGACTCTCCTATCTCTGGGGCTGAAGTCGCTGAGGTGGTTAAAAAGCTCCTTGGCAGCAAGGCCCCGGGGGTGGATGCGATCCGCCCGGAAGTTCCTTAAGGCTCTGGATGCTGTTGGGCTGTCCTGGCTGACATGCCTGGGGACGTCAAAATGTTTAGCCTGCCCAATGGGGATTCAGGGAGAGGACTGGGGGAAGAAAGAGTTTTTGGTGAGGGTAACTGCAGAGTCTGTGTGTCACACATGTCATTAGTCAGGAAACTGTCCCAACAACCTATATCACAGGGTGGTTCTTTGAGTTTTCATTTTCATTGTTTTACAACTTATGGTATGTTTAATTGAATTGACTTTGTTTTTGTCATTTGTACATTTGGTTTTTATAGCAATTGTATGCATGTTGATTGTTTGTCCCTGCCTCCCATTGTGATTAGACATTGACCGCAGGTGTGTGGACAGTGAGTGAGGGCTCGGAAACCAATTGACTGTTGAGAGGTTTGGGAGGCGAACCAATGGCCAGCTGACAGAGGAGGGGTTTGTTGACCTCCACAGGTTTACGGTGGGAATGAGACGCTGACAGAAGCGCGATTCAGGACGGCAATTCCCACCCTTTCTGCAGCTGGAGCGGCGTGATCTAGCAGTGTTACTGGAGCGTTGCGATCTGGCAGCGTGGAACAGGGAGATTCAAATTAAATCAAGTCGCATCAAAGATACTTTATTCATCCTCAAGGGGAAATTCAGAGTTCAAGCCAGCTCGTCGAAGGTCAGACATACAGACATGTAACATTCATGACAAAAGAGCAATCCAGAACCGATCTTAAGCTTAGGCCATGCAGCTATTACAGCGCTGCCTTACAATAGAAGAACAGAGATACAATAGGATCATAGGGGGTCGAGGGCAAAAAAGGGTCATGTAGCTCCGGGCCGCGCCAGGAGGATGCGGTCCGAAAATACAGAGGAAAAAAAACTTCATACACAAAAGCACAAACTAAAACAAGACACACAAAGTCCAGGAAGGCAGTGAGTCATGTGGGAGGGGGCTGGGGGTGGATGAGGAGGGGGGACAGAGCATCTGTGAACATTCTCAGAGGGGGTTGCGCCAGCCCGAGGGCCGCTGGGAAGCTGAATCCAGATATGATTATTGTTTGGGTTCCAGGCAAACAATTTTCCCTCGGCCTTGAGGTCCATAGTTGATCTCAGGCAGGCAGCTCCAGACAGCCGAATGGGGGGGTCAATTTCCACTGATCCTAGCAGACATCTTCTCCATGTTGGTATCAGTTTTGCGGCCCAGCTCCGGGACCGCGGCCAGATGACCAGTATGAGCCAGACTGGTATCCTGCTTACGGTCGAGTCCGGTCAACGCCAGAGTCTGTGCACTGCTAGCCCGGCACATACCGTTGCATTTAACAGTGCAGCTGGAGCGGAGTGACCTGTCCTCCTCCAATTGGAGTGACGCTAAGTCAGCAGAGGACTGTTTTGGCCTTTTTGCTGTTTTGTGAGGATTTTATGGACACTTCCCTTTTATCCTGTATTGATTTTTTTAAGTGCTATTTAGTAACCTAACTTATGTAAAAATAAATCAGGTTGAACCCTGCAGTAGACTGGCGAGCTGTTCAGGGTGTACCTGCCTTTCGCCCAAAGACTGCTGGGATAGGCTCCAGCTTCCCTGAGACCCTGAATTGGATTAAGCGGTTAGGAAAATGAATGAATGAATTATTTTTTAAGTGCTGTTCATTAACCTAACATGTAAAAAATAAATCAGGTTGAGCCCTGCGATGGACTGGCGAGTTGTTCAGGGTGTACCTTGCCTTTAGCCCAAAGACTGCTGGGATAGGCTCGAGCTTCCCTGTGACCCTTCATCGGACTAAGCGGTTAGGATAATGAATAAATGAATGAAATCTGGTTGAACTTACTGGCCTCTCTGCTTGATGTTACAGTGATGCTCTCTGCTTGGGCCACCTTTTAACTGGGAATTTTAGTTGTTAAAATAGTGTGATCCAGCCTGGTCACACCTAAAGTAACACCAACAAAACCGGGCTCCACCTCCCCCAACTGCGTCTTCTCCGAATCCTGGAACCGCTCCTGATATGCAGATGTGGCAGCAGGGACCTGGTCACTTCTGATGGGACCCAGGGATCCCGAACCACAAGGTTTAGCAGAACCCCTGCTGGTTGTGACTGTGAACTGTCTGGATATAGCATTTATGGTGGACATAAGTGCTCAGTTTTCAACTTTGACCTCTAAAGGTGATCCTTCTTGTCCCTACTGTGTTTTAATTGTGGTATTCTCTGAGTCTAAAGAGTCACACGTGGCTGGAAGGCAGCATGGATCTATCTAAACTGTAGAGTCAGGCTGAATCTGTCACAAACTGTTGTGTTCACTTAGTTCACTTGGTGGAAAACCTGGATCTGCTCCCTTGAACCTTTTGCCCCATCTTCTCTTTCTTCTCACTCTTAATTAATTACACCTGATTTAATCTACCAGGAACCTGTTAATAAATATGTGTTGGGCCTCTTTCCAGCATAATCTTTTTCCTCATATGCTGATTGGAATGCATGGCTGTAGTGGATCTGACTCCTGAGGAGGCCCAGTGGTACTAGCTGAATGATTTTGCACACCTACGTATCTCCCTGGTATTGCATCCACAACAACCAGCCTGCATGTATGTTTCTCAACAAACCAAACCAAAGGAAACTTTTAGAAAATAACTGCCCAATCACATGGAGACCCTTATCCCGAACAAGAGATAAGACAAGTTAACATAAGATTGACTGGAAACAAAAAAAACCCCCATCCATATCAGTGAAGAACAACTTGTTAATCACACCATGGGATTCAGAACAAACGTCAACACCAATGGCAAATGTTTGCCATGAAAGCTGATCCTTGTTTTTTTTTTCTCATGGAGTACAAATAAAGGACAGCAGCAGTATGCAGCTTTTTTTTTTGCCAACCGAACAGCTCTCACATTATCCCACTGCCACAGCTTACACTAAGACGATGGGTGTCAACAAGAATGGACATAAAGTGTGGATTCATATAAGGATAATCCTCTAGATTCGGTCTAGTTGTAGGGGGGTGTATCCATTCAGACCGAGATTGCATTCCCACTGCATTTTGGTCAAATGTGCCAAACCTGTACAATAATATATTCCCACCAAAGGTGGTGCTGCAGTCATAGAGCAAGAAACTATCATTGTTTTGGGTTTTTATAGTGTCTTATGCAAGTATACTGCAGAAATATACTGCAACAATGGACGCAGTATGAACAACAGATGTGGCAGAGGAATCTTAACGCGTCGTTATGTATTTACCCACAATGCAATGCTAGGCCAAATGCAGGAAGTGCCTTTTTTTTGTAGTCCACTTCTTGTATTTGGTCCGTTTGAAACAAGTCGAGACCTGTGTTTGTAGGCAGACCGAGTCTACTTCTTTGGTCTGAATCAGAATTTGTTTGGCGCGTTCACATTTCCCCAAATGAAGCGGACTTTCCCTGCAAACAGACTCAGATTTGAACCAAAATATGCGGTTGTGAATGTGCCCTAAGAAAACAACAGCAAGTTCAACTCTCAAGGGAGTGTTGTGAACCATGATGTTTCACTGCATCAGATCCAGTTACTGAAATGATGTGATTTCTTAGTTATCAGATTTCTATGGTCATGTAAACAATCACACTGAATCATTCTTATGTCAACAATTTCAGTTTGATAAACAGATGTGAGTTGATTCTACATGCATAAGTCTACATGGCTGTATTAGAAGTTCTAGATTAAATCAATCAGTCAAAATTAAAGTAAAAGTCAACTCTGCTTAGTACCCATCAGTAGGACCAGCATTACAGCCAGTACTTATGATGTGTTTTGGTATGGTTATGGTTCTTGTGACATTCATGCGCAGCACGAAATGGTAAACAGTCTAGCTAGCTCATCGTAAAACAGAGAAGTGGAAAATGTGCTCGGGGAGCTACAAAATACCTGACATTTTTTTTTGTAAAATTGAGTTTCTAATGAGGCCACATAAATGAAAGGATTCAGTGATTTTATGAAAGGGCATCAAGACAAGTGGCTTGTAAATGTCTGGGTGGGACCTGTAAGAGCTGAGCCACAGCATTCCTGAGTTTGCATGTTTAAATTCTTTATACATAACTTGACAACTTAATGTTGGAGGGAAATTAAAGCGCAGCTACAAGACCTGCCGGACAGAGGTTCTTAAAGAGCAGAGTTTGACAACTGGTCTAACGGCATTTTTCCATTAGTATCAGCTTGTCTCAACTCAACTCGACTCAACTCGTCTCGGCTTGGTCTTGTTTCTTTTCCATTGCAATTTAGCACCAGGTCTGAAATGGGCGTGCTTTGTGTGAAATTGCTGTGATGTCAGTGTTGTGCGCAACCAACAACATACGTGACAAACACAAGATGGAGGACCTAGAGGCAATGGTATATCTGCTACTTAGTCTGTGGCTAGTTTTGAGAAACAAAATAAAAAATGAGAGCGAGCGGTGGCTGCAAGACAAAATACCTTGGAGAAGCACAGGAGAGTTTTAGAAACCCTGCAGTTTTACCAAGCGGAAGACAATCGCAGACTTTGAAGGAGGGTAAGTCTTACTCGGTGTTTTATAATATAATGTAATACCACTGTAACACAGGGGTGGCCTGGGCGTGTTAAAAAAAAAAAAAAAAGAAAGAAAATAAAAACAGGTAAAAAAGTAAATGGGGATGCCGCATTGTGTGGGTGCAGTTGATGGCTCCCACATACCCATAATAGCACCACAGTACTACCATTCTGATTATTTTAACAGGAAAGGCTGGCACTCCATTATTCTTCAAGGTGTTGTAGATGGAAAAGGGATGTTCTGGAACGTATTCACCGGACTGCCAGGGAGCTTGCATGATGCGAGGGTCCTGAGACTGTCAACTTTGTGGCAACTAGCCAGCCGAGAATTTGATCCTTTATTAGACAGGTGTGTTGGAGCTTGGAAAATGTAGAACTGTGGTCCTGGAGGGATGGAGCTTAAAGTTGTTAAAGTAAAGCGTTTTATAAACTACATTGTATTGGTAGAACTAGGACCATATAATTGTTTAAATCAGAGACATATGTTAAATTATTAGTATAATACTGCTACATTTGTCCGCTTGCTGCATTTCATCAAAATGTCAGTAATGAATGCTTGGTGCACACTCTTCACTGGGTTCATCTGTGTCTGAACAGGCAACATAGAATAATGGCACAGTCATTTCAAAAGATGTTTTTAATTCAAATTAACCAGAAATATTTTCAAAAGTCGAAAAAGCCAAACACCGAAAAAGATATATTTACAATTAAATAGGTGTCATGTACGTCGACCACTCAGTAACTGGGCAAGCTGGCCTAACACTCCAAGAAATGCCTGATTAATCTGTACATTTTACTGCATCTCCTCACACCGTAAAGCAGCTTCCTGCTCCCTCGCCTCACGAGCATCACTGAGGAGCATCTGCATGTGATGATCCCGCTGGGCCCGGTTCAGCTCATCTTCATTCTTTATCTCCTTGAGGACAGCAACAAGGTCCGATGAAGAGTTGGCGCTTTTCCTCTTTCCTGGTCACACAGCAAGAAAGGATTTTAATAAAAATGAAGCTAATGAATTAATTTACATTCATTGCATGGACATTAAAAATAACACTGAAAAGTAAATACATAAATTTAAAGTTCATTAATCCTTTCATGCATGAATTAATAAAACAATGCAACATTTTTCACATTTTTGTAAAAGAAAAAAAAAAATGAAGTGGTTTATTTACAAAAAAAAACCCTTGTAAGAGAAAAGCTTGTAAATAGGTTCCCACTACAGGGTCACTATGCATGAAAGGGTTAAAAACATAAAAGTTTTACATCTAGAGTTATTTAGGATATTACCACACTAATTTAACAGTGTATTATTATTACACTTTTCCTCTGTGAAATATGTTTTTCCAAGCATCACGCCTGGTCCATGCAATATTATCTTATCTTTAATCCAGAAATAATCTTCTAAAACTCAAAATACTGACCAGCCGTACACTTAGTTTGCAGCATCTGACCTTCATTGTCTGGTGTAATAAATTACTGTTAAGTAGTACTGCTGTAGTAAATGACTGTTAAGTAGTACTACTGCCATCACTCAACTCTGCTCTAGTTTGTAACATTACAGTCACAATAGTTTTTTTTTTCTCTGCCTTTTCTCTCATATAAAGCACTCCACTTCAATGTAAACACAGAAGCGAGTCCCGGTATGCACTATATGTTGTAAAAAGTAGTAACGGTACGCAAAGGGATTAAATTTAAAAGCACTGTATCTGATGTTAATCTCTATCCATTTTAGAGTTATAGACTAAACCGTAAAATCTGTTCTTCCTTACCAGAGATAACACGTTGCGACTCGCCGCTCAACGTATCTGGCGTCTGGGTGCGTGTCGGTGTTGAGGAAGCTGCCGGTGTCAGGGTGTTTTGGGAGTCTGCGAGGAGGACACTTGTTGTTGAACTGTCCTCGTTTTGGGAAAGGCAGCCTTAAACAGACACAAACACAAACTCAAATGACAATAAATAAATGTATAAAAAACCAATTCAGAAACAATAGCTTTTAGCTAGTGTTGGCTTGCCAATTGTAGCTTTTTGCTTGGCTGGTGTTTTCATCTTAGCTAGCTTTCGCTTTATCTAGCACACTAAAGCTAATTTAGCTCCAACTGATATTAACTGATATAATATATACTGATATATTATACTGATATATATATTAACAGTCACACAAAATACTGAATAGTATAACGCCACCATCCATTCCTAACTAGCTGTTATTATTGTTATTATTACTTCAATTTATGTATGATCTCCTCTACACCAAATAATAACTAATGTAAACAATGGAAACCCACTCACCATCCACCAATATACTCTCCAACGCAGCAGTGGCTGAATCGACACCAATCGTCCTTCCACTGCTTGCCGGTCGCTGACCATAAATCGTATCCATTTGTTGGAACCACTTCCAGTCTCTTCTATTCGATCCACTTCGACCGTTGTGGTCCTTGACCTGCCGATAGTCGCTTTTGAGCTTTTTCAGCTTCTCTTGGCACTGCTGGAAACTCCTTTGGTACCCGTGTGTAGCCATGGAATCAGACAGCTCTTGAAATATTTTTTCATTTTGTGTCGCTTCATCGAGTTCCCTTTGTATCCGTTCTTCAGCAACCAAACAAAGAAACGTCTCCACCTCAGCGTTGGACCACGGAACAGACTTTTGTTGGGCCATTGCTTATCACATTGTACTGAAAAACAACAACTTGCGAGTTGGAGTCGCTCTTCTAGTGATGTCACTCCCTGACCCTGACCTCTGATTGGCTGCACCCCTGACCAATGGCGGCATGCAGTCTGGTGACGTCACGCACAACCCGACTTAGCTCGCTTGGAACCTGGGCTGAGGAGTTACAAAAACTGTAACAGTTAACTGGTACAAAGGCCTAGTGGAAAACCCTACAAACCGAGCCGAGTCGAGTTGAGTTGAGTTGAGACAAGCTGATACTAATGGAAAAGGGCCACAAGTGAAAAGGCATCGTGCTTTTTTTCTTTTTTTTTGAAAAACTCATTAAACAAAAAACCAAAAAAATAAATGTACATATACATATATATATGTATGTATGTATACCAGTGCATGTTTGATTCACTGTTAAACACTTGTCATGTCCATATCTTTCCCTTATTTTGAAGCGTTTATGGCAAAATAAGCTTAAACCACAATGGCCTGATCATAAATCTCATCATTTTTTGGCAGATGTTTGCAGGCAGGAATTAACTGAAGCTCCAGAACGACAGGTCAGCAGGACCAGCTGAGAGTAATGATCTGGCAGAAACATGTGGTCTGACTGGATGTGAAATACTCAGTGATGAGGTGTATAAAGACCTGCTACCAGAATCCACCTCTTCACCTGAAAAACAGACAAACTAATCCATCACAAATGTTTTCTTTGTTTTTCCAACCACACCTCTAAACCTTCAGTGCACCAATCCTGTGTCCTGTTTGCACAAAGAAAAAACAGAAAAAAAAGAATAAAAACTGAACAAATGTCACACAGTGTCATGTCATCCTCCCACTACAAGGAGACACTTAGTTTTGCTGGATGTTATTTGATCAGAAGTGGATTTATTCTGAGACCAGGTAAGAGAATAAAGAGAATTATCAGGAAATGCTGATAATATCATATTTTGTTATAATATTACCTTACTATTAACAACTGATAACAAAATCTAAAGCACTCTTACAATAATAAATATGTTTAATGTTTATATGTTATTACACTTGTGAATTAAAGTTAATTGAATGATTTATGAGATAAAGTTACAAGCTGTTGTTAATTGTTTTGTTTTATAATAGTTGCTTTTCTTGAAGTATTAATAAAGACTCACTTTTGTATTTTATCACATGGTTTACAGGCTGAAGCTGACATGTCCAGCAACATGACAAAACCCAAGCTGTTCATTTGTCTGATGTCTGTTGCTGCCATTTGGGTGTTTTTAAGTAAACTCTTCCTTACAGCAGACTGGCTGCAATTTCAGGAGCAAAGGTTGTGTGATTGTGACAAATGTTTATTGGAAGATCCTTTATTGCACAAAACAAGTTTTAACATTTCTATTGAACCGTTTTTGAGTGCAACACACAACCTTTCTGAGAACGCTTTCCACTGGTGGAAGGTAGGCTGCCTCACGTTATTTAACTGAAAAACAAGACGGAAGATTGGAAACTGACCGAAAGGCAATATGTTCCTTATTTTTATTAGCAAATACAGCCAGAAAAAGGTGACTTCAGTGTCTACAGAGCAACAGTGGAGAAGATATTTAAAATATTTCCACCCAGCCCAGACCTTGAAGAACCAAACCCTGGACGCTGCAGGACTTGTGCAGTGGTGGGGAATTCTGTTAATCTGAAAGGATCCCATTACGGACCTCTGATAGACCATCAGAATGTTGTCATAAGGTAAGGCATCTGTAAAAACAAATACTCCATGTTACCCCTGCCACAGACAGATCTCATGAGATAATTACACGAAATGTGTATTATGTGGTCGTCCAAAAAATGTTAATTCTGTCCTTGTTTGACATTGATGTTTACTTGTGGTAAGACAGTGAAGAAAGTCATTGTTTCCATGACATGTTTTGGCTACCTCTTGTATCTTAGGGCCAGAAAAAAAATGAAGCAAAAGACACAGACATTCAGATTTGTCCATAATTTATAGACAAACACACCTTCATATTTGTTTAATGTTTATTTCCTTAGGTTATTCCTTATGTTTATAATATATTTTATGATTATTTATGTATTTTTCATAAATTTGGAAGATAATGCGGTTTTAGGTGGACTTGGTTCACAGCTGTGACAAGGCACCTGCATCCACAAATCTGTTTCATGGCATCAAAAATAACTTTGTCTCTAGAAACCCCCCACATACTGAATTTAAGTCTTGAAAACTTAAAAACACCGCAAATAAAAAGGACGTGTTTTTTGGTGGATTTGATTCATTTCTGTAAGATGGCACCAACATGCCCAAAAACAATTTTTCTTGCTGAGGTAATGCTAAATTCAGATTTCTATGGTAGGGGTGGTAACTTTCTTGGTAAAAAGAATAAAAGATTAATTTGAAAGAATACCAGGTGATTCCATACAAACAACTTATGTCGTTTCTAGATTATTGTTTTTAAATGAGGGTGTTTGCTGTAATGTATTATTACCATGTAATACACAAAAACATGAAATGCTTTAATTTATAGCATTGATATAAGGTTATTACATAAAAACTCCGGATGTAGTGTCAATGTTATCATCTTTAAATAAGGATGTATGCTGTAATGTTATATGACCATGTAATAGCACAGAAACAGATAATGCTTTACTTTACAGCCTGGACTCATGGCTATAACATAGAAACTACTAATGTTGTTTCCAGGTTTGATTTTTAAAGAGGATGCTTTGATGTTATATTACCATGTAATGACACAGAAACAAGTAATGCTTTACTTTACAGACATAATTCCTGGTAATTAACCTGGAAACTACGACTGTAGTTTCCAGGTTTAATTTTTAAATGAGGATGTCTGCTGCAATGTTTAATTAGCATGTAATAACAGAAACAAGTAATGCACTACTTTACTGCCTTGATTTGATGTTATTACATAAAAACTACAGATGTAGTTTCCAGGTTATTGTTTTTAAATGAGGATTTCTGCTGTAAAGTTATATTACCATGTAAGAACACAGAAACAGATAATGCTTTACTTTACAGTCAAGACTCATGGCTATTACATAGAAACTACTAATGGAGTTCCCAGGTTCTTGTGTTTACATGAGGATTTCTGCTGTAATGTAATATTACCATGTAATAACACAGAAACAAGTAATGCTTTACTATACAGCCCTGACTTGTAGTTATTACATATAAACTACTACTGTAGTTTTTAGGTTATTGTTGCTGCTGTAATAAGATATTACTATAAAATGAAATAGAAATATTTACTACATAGCTTTACAGCCTTGGTTTGTGGTTATTACATAGAAACCAACCTCTTATAATTAGGTAATAATGTTTTCTGTCACCATATTTACTTCTTTCTTTCAGCATAGAGAGATATTTGAAGACATTTCCAGACAGCTACTCGGTAATTACTACAATAGTAATATAAAACTACCACATTGCTTCACATTCTTGTTAAATATGTTACTGTTCTAAAGCTTTGGGTAGAATCTTGTTACACTTTTAGCTTCAGCTCAAGTCTTTTGTCACTATGATGTTTCCAGTGTTACTACTAGGATATTACCTATTTTTTTCAACCAGTGATTATGGTGTATTACCTGTAATTACTGAGTGATTCTTTGTTTCCACGAAATACCACACTATTACATATAGTGTATCCAGTGGTACTTCTAGGATACTACCTAGTTATTTCTACTAGTAATTAATGTGTATTAATTACTAGTAATTTACTAAGTAATTTTTTCTTTGTTTCTATGAAATTATCACACAATTACAATATAATTGGACAGTGATGGACACGGAAAATCCAGCCCCCCTTTCCTGTCTCTGGTGCCGACTCACCTTCTCCGCGTGCCGGCTCCTCCTGCGCGGAGAGCGCGCCGCAAACGCCGGGCCCGTGGGAAGCGGAGTGGAAAGCTGGTGAAGCTAAAGGCCAGTCTGTCGCTTGTAGTCCCGGAGCATAGTCGTCTTGTTGATCCGATCCGTTGCTTGGTCCCTGTCGTTGGTGTGGAGGATGAGACAAGGATCACTCGGACCTGTCATCTTTCCCGCTTTCGTCTTCAACAGCGGGGTGTGAATCATCTGAATCTTCGGCCGCTAAAGCAGCTGTCATGTGGAGCTACTTTGGAGGCTAGCACCGTGACACCAGCCAGGATAGCCCTGGTAAACGCCAGATCGCTGGCCAACAAGACATTTATCATTAAGGATTTTGTTGTGAGCCATGAGCTGGATTTCCTGTGCGTAACTGAAACTTGGCTCGGCGTTGGTGAGTCAAATGCCTTCTCTGAACTGTTGCCTGTCGACTATTCCTATATTTCTACGCCAAGATTGTCAGGTCGTGGCGGGGGAGTAGCGACTGTTTTTAAGAACAAATTTAAATGCACACCGTTCATTTGTGATCTGTCTGCGTCGAGCTTTGAAATGAATGCGTTTGTTCTGGCCGCTGATCCTCCTGTGTTGTGCGCTGTTGTTTACAGGCCACCCAAGACTTTATCAGTGATTTTTCACGCTTCTTAGCAGAGATATTGCCCAAATATGACCGCATACTGATTGCTGGTGACTTTAATATTCATGTGTGCTGCACTGATAAGCCTATGGCGAAAGACTTTTTGGACCTTATCGAGACTTTTAACCTTGTGCAGTCTGTCTCCGGACCTACGCAGGAACACGGACACACATTAGATATTGTATTGTCGTACGGCCTTTCAATATGTGACCTGGAAGTTTGTGATGCTGTGTTTTCAGATCATATGCCGATTTTATTTAATGTGCCTTTCCTGTGCAACGCAGATAAACCGTGCGCTCCTGCGCGCCTCTGTCGTGTCGTTAACTCGTCCACTGCGGCTCAGTTCTCCACTGCCTTTAACCAGTCCATTTTATCTAGTGATTTTTTGAGCCCTGATTGTGACGTTGATGAGTTCGCAATTCGTCTTGATTCGCTCTGTGTGTCTATTTTGGACAGTGTGGCTCCGCTAAAAGCTAGGCGGGCAAAGCCTAAATCTGAGCCTTGGTTAAATGAGTCCACTCGCGCTGCGAGACGTGAGTGTAGGAGGGCTGAGCGCAAGTGGAAAAAGGATAAGTTGCAAATTTCTTTTCAAATGTTAAAGGCCAGTCTGCACAGATATCAGAAATGTGTAAAATTAGCCAAGTCAAAATATTTTTCTGATATGGTTACTGCTAACAGGCACAACCCACGTGCTCTCTTTAATTTGGTGAATGCTTCTCTTAATGTCCCCCAATCTGACAGCCTTGAAGCCTCACATAAAGTGTGTGAGAACTTTTTGAACTTTTTTGTGAATAAGGTTGTAACCACAAGGGCTCTTATTTCCCCTCAATCTGTCTGTCTGTCTGACTCTGTCACATGCACTGCCTTATTCTCTCAGTTGGAGCCTGTGACTCTCTCTACTTTGGAGAAGGTTGTTAGTGGAATGAAGCCTGCGGGCTCACCTGATGATTCCATTCCTCCGCGCCTCTTTAAAGAGGTGTTTCCAACCATAGCACCCTTTGTTGTACATCTTGTGAATGGAAGCTTGGTAAAAGGAGTGGTGCCAAAATGCTTTAAGCACGCTGTTGTTCAGCCATTAATAAAAAAGTCTGGCCTTGATAACAATGATCCTTCAAACTTTCGTCCAATTTCTAAGCTTCCATTCCTGTCCAAAATACTAGAGAAAATTGTATTTTGTCAATTGAAGGCATTTCTGGATGCACATGAGATCCCTGAAGTTTTTCAGTCTGGTTTTAAAAATTTGCACAGCACAGAGTCTGCTCTACTTAAAGTCTTTAATGACATTTTGATGTATACTGACTCTGGTCATACTGTTGCACTGGTTTTGTTAGATCTGACCGCTGCGTTCGACACAGTGGATCATGAAATCCTACTGTGCCGACTCGAGAACACAGTGGGCATTCACGGGGCTGCCTTGGAGTGGTTCCGTTCCTACTTAGCAGATAGGAGTTTTTGTGTGAGATTGGGTGACTTTGCTTCAACCTCGGCCCCCTTGAATTGTGGCGTGCCACAAGGATCAATCCTTGGTCCGCTCCTTTTTTCATTGTATCTGTTGCCGCTGGGGTCTATTCTCCGAAGGCTTGGTGTGTCTTTTCATCTTTATGCTGATGATAGCCAAATTTACATTCCCCTCAAACGTCAAGAAAGCCTCAGTGCCACTGAACTCTTAAAGTGCACTGATGAAATTAAAATTTGGATGTCAACAAATTTTTTGCATTTTAATGATAAAAAAACAGAGGTTCTTCTTCTTGGACCTAGCAGTGTTGGTGATGCTGTCTCAGTTAACCTTGGATCCTTGTCACAGTTTGTTAAGCCTACTGTCTGCAATCTTGGTGTGAAAATGGATCAGGAACTTAAATTGGACAAACAAATTAGTGCTGTGGTGAAAGCAAGTTTTTTCCACCTGAGACAGCTTGCAAAAATAAGGTCCTCACTCTCACGACATGATTTTGAAATTTTGATCCATGCTTTTGTAACCACACGGCTTGATTATTGTAACGCCCTGTACTGTGGGATCAGTCAGTCCTCTCTCGCACGGCTGCAGCTGGTGCAGAACGCTGCAGCGCGTCTTTTAACTGGATCTCGAAAGTCTGACCATGTTTTACCAATTTTGTCTTCCCTTCACTGGCTCCCTGTCCGTTACAGAATTGATTTTAAGATTCTTTTATTTGTTTTTAAATGCCTGAACGGTCTGGCCCCTCGCTACCTGTCAGACCTGCTGGTGAGGTATTCCCCTACACGCTCTCTGAGGTCCACAGATCAACTTCTGCTTGTGGTTCCTAAGACGAAGCGTAAACTGAGAGGTGACCGAGCTTTTTCTGTTATTGGTCCCAAGTTGTGGAATAAGCTGCCCCTGTACATTAGACAGGCTGAATCGCTTCTTGTTTTTAAGTCTTGTCTGAAGACTCATTTTTTCTCTTTGGCGTTTTACTAATTTAAAGGGTTGTTTTACTATTAACAATGTGCTGATGCCCCAATTATAAATATGTATGTTTTATTGTTTCTTCTGTACAGCACTTTGGTCAACTTTGTTGTTTTTAACGGTGCTTTATAAATAAACTGGATTGGATTGGATAATTACCGATCTGTAATATAAAGTGTTACCTTTACGTGGTATCAATACCAGATCTTGCAGTATTAGCCACACTTAACAGGCACTGCAACTTACAGCAGGACCAAGTTGTGTAGGTGGTGCCCCTGCGGGGAATTCTCTACTAGCAGACCACTGTTGGTGCACGGGTCCCTGAGCCTGTGTCCACAATTCCCAATTTTAATCATCCTCTTTATCTGGCATATGTAAGTCAGAATAGTCCATAAGACACTCCACAGCAACATCAAAAGGCCTTTCTGTGGAAGGACACAGAAAGGAGACGAAACAAGTCGAAGTAAACAATATCTAATTGTTTTACCAAAAGTACGCTTATTGTTATGTATTCTGTGCTTTTCAGGATGAATGCTGCTCGTATTAAAGGCTATGAAGCAGATGTTGGAACCAGAACGACCCATCATATCATGTATCCAGAGAGCGCTCAGGATTTGGACAGCACTACTCATCTTGTTCTCTTTCCATTCAAGATACGTGATCTTGAATGGCTCATCAAGGCCTCCACAACAGGATTTTCTGGAGCGTGAGCAAAATTTCATTATACAATTTATTTTGACTTAGTGTGAGTTAGGGAGTCACAATTTGTAATAGTACTTTAAAAATGAAAAAAAAAAAAAAGAATATGATAAAACCTAAAAAAGAAGGGGCTTTTCGGAAAGTTAGGTTTGGACTTGTGCTGTTAGATGGGCTGCTTTGTTGACATCAATCCACAAAACAACATAAGAACAAAACACTACAGCAAACAACCATTAGCCATACAAATCATAAAAATATATTACAATACCCTCTGGGTTCAAATTAAAAGATCATCAAGGGGGGGAAAAAGTGATTAAAAGAAACTGTTATTGCCCTAAAGAGATCTTACAAAGTATATGTGACTCTAAAAGCCACTATTTTAAAATATGTGTAAAATTGTCATAAAAATGAAGGCAAATGAATTCTTAAAAGGGTCCAGTCAGCAATTTAGAACTGGGTACCTTCTATTAGATGGTAATAACTTGTACTTTATTTATTTATTTGAATTATTTGACGGGGACATTGCATTGTACATGGTCACACAAATTTGTAGCTGATGCTAAGCAAATAGCTACTAGCTGAAGCTAGTTCTGAACTTGTCCCTGATTGGGCTTTTCTACATTACATTAAAATACTAGCAAAGTACTCGGAGAGTGCAAATCTCTGTCAAAGGCCACAGTTCTAAAAATATTTCTGGATCCAAACAGTGATGCAGATCGCCATCAAAATTGAATCAGTTCTTCATTTTCACATTTCCAACAAATCCTGAAAATTTCAATAAAATCCGCCCGTAACTTTTTGAGTTATCTTGAACACAAACAAACAAACAAACAGATAAACGTGGGTAACAACAAAACCTCCTTGGCGGAGGTAACAATGATACACTACAAAACCTATATCAGACTTGCATAGTTGCGCAATATAGAATCTGTAATTCAATACAAAACCTATATAAAACTCACCAACACAATATAAAAATCCATTCCTCTTTCACACACACAAACACACACTTACACACACGCACACACACACACAGTGTTATTTATAAATGGGTACTTTTATGATTCGTTTATTGCACGTACCAGTGTACCATTGGTATTTTTAGGTGAGCTTCTGGGCGACATATGGACATGTGTAGAGATGTTAGTAATTGTAAAAGCAGCATCACAGAAGCTTCAGAAGTGGGTATACTCTTTATACCCATGTATACCATGGACTATACCACTGGGTTATAAAGAGTTTTCCTGTTTTCATCACCTACAAGACAGACTATACCAGATGAAAGGGTTTACATGACCATACTGACATCCTGTACCTAATGATGCTCTCCAGCACAGCCTGATAAAACAAAATCCATACCAAACCCCCTTAATCTCCACTGATGATATTGAGTTTTATTTATACTATACCATTCCACTTCAGACATAGATGCACACTGTACAACAGCGATTTTCCTTGAGGGGGCAAGAAGTGTTGATATCTGTATTGATGAAAAGGTACCGTAAACTAATGGCATTGTGTCTATAGGACAGAAGTTTGGTTTCTCCCATCTCTTCTGCTCAGTGACTCATCTTAACCATGTGGTTTGTTGACTTTTATTTGGTAATTTCATGCAGTTTTCCAACAGATCATATGCTCCAATGAAATCCAAAATGAAAGCTAACAAGGATTTGGTGAGTATTGTATTAAATGCATTTGGTTTGCCTTCAACTCCTTGCCTGTTTACAGGTCAATACTTCCGCGTAACAGCCCTGCAGCCAAGGGTGCCTGTTGTGTCTGGAAGAGATGAGCACAAGCCGCTGCCAAATTGTTCAGTTAACAATGCCAAGCATTAAATCAATTAAAAAAGAATAAAAAACTGTAACCACCACAATATAATAGATCTTAAGGAGTGTCTCCTTATACAGGTCTCTCTCAGGCCTATATGAATAGATTAATATGAGTGTAAGATAGTTTATATTTTTATATTAACATAAACCCATGGATATGGTACACTTAATTTGCCAAAGCCCAATGATTTTTGGGGCCCTTCTGAACTTTTGGGGCCCTCCGTGTGTGATGTGTGGGAGTAGCGGTGCAGCTAGTGCCCACTGTACAAGCTAGTCTAGGTTTGCTGCAGTCGATCAAGTCTAGGTTAAGCAACATTACGAATGACGTCAGCTGATTACATGGACAGTCTTTGGGATGTGCTGGACAAGGCTTTGTGCAGTGGTCAGACTCTCCCATCATAAATACAAGATCTTGGAATGCAACACTGGATGGAAAGAAATCTTTGTTTCTGTTTGGTGGCAAATCGTGTTTTGGCCAGGCAGTGTATTCAAAAAGTATTTGTGTTTTATACCAGGTGATGGTTCTCAATCCTGCTTTCATGAAGTATGTTCATCACATGTGGCTGGAAAAGCAAGGCAGCTATCCATCAACTGGATTCATGGCTTTAATTCTGGCTCTCCATATCTGTGATGAGGTAAATTTGCTTTGCAGGAGAGTTTATAATACTGTCTACTGTGATTTATACAATACTAAGGTTCAATTATATTAACAACTCGGTGTAAATCAAGATGTTTTATCTGGGCTATTTTCAGACTGCTGTGGACCAAATTTACAAAATAATGTAATAATTAGATGATGCTTTGGACCCAACCTAAAATATTTGGACCAAAAGAGTGGTGATGTTTTACACACAAAGTTTTACAACTTTGAAAAGCAAAGGCTGACTGCATCATTGTTAGAACTGCAGTCTCAAAGCAAGAAAGTTAGGAATGAGTGTAAGTGGTTGTTTGTCTCTCTGTGTTGGCCCTGTATTGGACTACCATGCCATGCCATGCCATACCTCGTCGTCTCGTCTTCGTGCCGCTTATCCGGGGTCGGGTCGTGGGGGCAGCAGCCCAAGCAGGGAAGCCCAGACTTCCCTCTCCCCAGCCACATTTGCCAACTCTACGGGGGGGATCCTGAGGCATTCCCAGGCCAGCCGGGAGATATAATCCCTCCAGCGTGTCCTGGGTCTTCCCCGGGGTCTCCTCCCAGAGGGACGTGCCTGGAACACCTCACCAGGGAGGCGTCCAGGAGGCATCTTGACCAGATGCCCGAGCCACCTCAATTGATTCCTCTCGATGCGGAGGACCAGCGGCTCTACTCTGAGCCCCTCCCGGATGACCGAGCTCTTCACCCTATCTCTGAGGGAGAGCCCAGCCACCCTGCGGAGGAAACTCATTTCAGCAGCCTGTATACGAGATTTTGTTCTTTTGGTCACGACCCACAGCTCATGACCACAGGTGAGGGTAGGAACATAGATCGACTGGTAAATCGAGAGCTTTTCCTTTTGGCTCAGCTTCTTCTTCACCACGACAGACCTGCGCAGAGTCCGCATTACTGCAGACGCCGCACCGATCCGTCTGTTGATCTCACGCTCCATCCTTCCCTCACTCGTGAACAAGACGCCGAGATATTTAAACTCCTCCACTTGAGGCAGGACCTGACTCCCGACCCGGAGAGGGCAAACCACCCTATTCCGGCTGAGGACCATGGTCTCAGATTTGGAGGTGCTGATTCCTATCCCAGCCGCTTCACACACGGCAGCGAATCGCTCAAGTGAGAGCTGGAGATCACGACCAGATGAAGCCAACAGGACCATGTCATCGGCAAAAAGCAGGGACCCAATCCTGAGGCCACCAAGCCGGATCCCCTCAACACCTCAGCTGCACCTAGAAATTCTGTCCATATAAGTTATGAACAGAATCGGTGATAAAGGGCAGCCTTGGTGCAGTCCAACCCTCACCGGAAACGAATCCGACTTACTACCGGCAATGCGGACCAAGCTCTGACACCTGTCATACAGGGACCGGACAGCTCGCACAAGGGAGTCCGGTACCTCATACTCCCGGAATACCCCCCACAAGAGCCCCCGGGGGACATGGTCGAATGTCTTCTCCAGGTCCACAAAGCACATGTACACTGGTCGGGCAAACTCCCATGCCCCCTCCAGGACCCCAAAGAGGGTGTAGAGCAGGTCCACTGTTCCGCGACCAGGACGAAAACCACACTGCTCCTCCTCAACCCAAGCCTCCTATCCAGGACCCCTGAATAGACCTTACCAGGGAGGCTGATGAGTGTGATTCCCCTGTAATTGGAACACACCCTCCGGTCCCCCTTCTTAAAAAGGGGGACCACCACACCAGTCTGCCAATCCAGCGGTACTGCCCCCGATGTCCACGAGATGCTGCAGTGTCAGCCAGGACAGCCCCACAGCATCCAGAGCCTTAAGGATCTCATCCACCCCCAGGGCCTTGCCGCCAAGGAGCTTTTTGACCACCTCAGCGACTTCAGCCCCAGAGATAGGAGAGTCCACCCCTGAGTCCCCCAGCTCTGCTTCCTCATCGGGAGACGTGTTGGTAGGATTGAGGAGGTCTTTGAAGTATTCCTTCCAACAACCCACAACGTCCCGAGTTGAGGTCAGCAGCTCCCCACCTCCACTGTACACAGTGTTGATGGAGCACTGCTTCCCCCTCCTGAGCCACCGGATGGTGGACCAGAATCGCCTCGAAGCCATCCGGAAGTCTTTTTCCATGGCTTCGCCAAACTCTCCCATGCCCGAGTTTTTGCCTTGGCAACAGCCGAAGCCGCATGCCGCTTAGCCTGTCGGCACCCATCAGCTGCCTCCGGAGTCCCACAGGCCAAGAAGGCCCGATAGGACTCCTTCTTCAGCTTGACGGCATCCTTCACTGCTGGTGTCCACCACAGAGTCCTGGGAATACCGCCACGACAGGCACCAACGACCTTACGGCCACAGCTCCGGCTGGCTGCCTCAGCAATAGAGGCACGGAACACAGCCCATGGCTTCGCCAAACAGCCCATACAGTCACAACTGTAGCTTCAGCAAACATTTATTTCAGACCAGACGCCAATACAAAAACAGACCTGTTACATCAGCAAGGGTCCAGCTCAAGTGAACCAGTTAAAATAGTTGGTTCAAAATAAGTCTTTTATACATAAAGGATTTTAAGGTGTTAATCATTACTTGAAAAACAGCATCTTCTTTTTTATTCCTTAGGTCCATGTGTTTGGTTTTGGAGCAGACAGCAATGGAAGCTGGAGCCATTACTGGGAAAAACTAAAGGACAAAAAGTTTAAAACTGGACTACATCCTGGACAACATGAGTATAATGTCATCCAGCAGTTAGCTGAGAAAAACATCATCACATTTTTTCGAGGACGATGATTGTTGTGTGACATACAACGAGAGAATTCAGTTTAAGAAACTTCACCAAATTATTACCATGCAGTTTATCTTTATGTAATCGTAGCATGTCTTCGATTCTTCATTATTTCCTCAGTCGAAAGAGACATGAGTCAGACCTTTCAGAATTTTTTCAGTGTCAGCTTTAAGTAATACCATGCAAAAATTATTCGTCACTTATTTCAAAGAATACTGTCGCTATGATTACTTTAAGACTTGTCTGGGGAAAAAAAGCCTTTTTTTACTTAAAATCCTCCCCTTTATATTCTGAATTCTTATTTTATTTTTCTATTTATTTTGCAAAATTGTTTACAAAGTTTGTACTGCTGGACCGGACCGGAGAGGACAGAAGAGGGACAGAAAGAGAATCGAAAAGAAGAGAAAACAGAAATACACCTGGTAGAGAGAAAGAGAGAGAGAGAAAGAGAGAAGGAGAAAAAGAAAGAATGAGAAAGAGAACAACCTACATACATTTGCATGTACATAAGCACACATACACACCCACTTATATATACACATATCCATACACCTATACAAACTGAAGTCATGTTCCCCCTGCGGGAGGATGAAGCGATCAACTATCAGGAAAACCTGGAGCTCACAAGCTAAACTAGACACAGGAAGAAAAGCAGCCGTTGTTCGTAAATAAACCTGCATGCAACTCAGTGACTGTGCCACATGCAGATTATACAGAGTGGAACGTGTTCAGAGAAGAGTGATCATACCAATGTGACCCGAACCCACACACAGGGAAGAGGAAGGCCAGGAAAAACCCGAGGCCCAGGCAGCCGGCAGCTGTCCCCAAGCACAGACCCCAACCACCCCACTCCAGAGCCAGCCATGCATCCACCCAGAAGGTGGCAGAGGGGGGAGCCCAGCCAGAGCCCGCCATGGTCAGGGGAAACAGCAGAGTCCGGCTCCGCCAGGCACTGGCCACCAAGGACAGACAGCTTCTTTAAGAAAATTAATGTTTTGTTTCCAAAGCAGTTCAGATCCAGATACTTTTCAAATACTTCAGATGTTACGATGGTGGTAAGGAGGAGCAAGATGACAAGAAGACCAAACTTTGTTGCCACACCAGGATTAACAAATGCATGACTAAAACCTCACAATGGAAAAAACAAACACTAGGACAGTGTCTGTCTGTGTGTGTGTGTGTGTGTGTGTATGAGGGTTGTGTCTCTCAAAGGTGTAAAATACAGTTTCAGCATCCAGTTAGTACATTCTATTCTATTCTACAGTCATTTAGCAGACGCTTTATCCAAACTGACTTAGACATATACAGTTAGTACATGTACCACAATATGCAAAATGGGGTGTTCGCATGGGACTTTATGTGTTGGGAGTACAAACTGTAAATATATTCATTTAACAATGTAAATAATCAAACCTGACAGAAATTTTGCTGATAGAAACTGCGCTGATATTTAGTACGTTTCAAAAGGATGTATGTGTAAATGTGCACATGCCTGCAGTTACTGTCACAAGAAAGAGACATGAAACAAAGCAAGGAAAAAAATAAAGCACTTTTCACCCTTGTGTGAATTTTTTTTTGGGATGAACAAGGAAACAATCCTCAAAACATGTCACCTATTCTATATTTTGAGCTGGTGGACGAGCTTGGGATGGATTTGGAGAGGAGTTGCACATACCTGGTAATGACAGAAATATTATGTCACAACTGGAATCCCCTAGATGTGCTGTCCAAGTCCTAAATGCTATGTATTGTTGGATGTACAGTTATTATGTTTCCATGGACTAAACAGTCATAAATTCAGGCCAAACCAGTTTTTTCTTAGTAGTTGCCCTGTTTGTACTGTTTTATTAATAGCATTAACTTTTTCATGATTTTGCTCCCATACAACACTTGTTTGTGTGACAGTCATATTTCTTTGCTGTTAGGTCATGCTTTCTCTCCAAACTTGCCATCCTACAAACCAGAAAATGCACAAAACTCTTTTAAATGGGGATTCTCCGACATATTTGCACTTGCTTCCCATTTACACAGTTGCTCTAAATTAATCCCATGCAAAATTCTAGATTGGACATGCAAATTGCACAGATTGGGATCTTGGAAGATCTGGCCCAAAAGGTACAATCAGGAAGATGAATTTTAAAGCTGCTATTACATGACTGCTATTTTTCAAACTAATGTGTTATTTATTTATTTTATCTATCCATCTATTTTCTGAACTACTTAGTACAATTCAGGGTCGCGGGGGAAAGTTGGAACCCATCCAAGCAATTACTAGACAAGAGGCCGGGTACACCCTGGACAGCTCGCCAGTCCATCCCAGGGTCAACACAGAGACACAAACAACATAACACGCAAGTCTTTGGACAGTAGGAGGAGGCTGCTTGTTACATGGAAAGTGCTTTGTGCTCCTTGGTGTATAAAAAGTTCTTTATGAATAAAATTTGACTTGATTTAATATGTCCAAATAATGTTTTTATTTTCAGGCTGGTGACACCCAGACTGAGTTCCTCTGAACTAAATTAGCTTCTGCATTCTCCACACTATTTACCCCTGTCTTTGCTCTTCTCCTTTTTCTTTTTTTCAGTGCTGCACAGAAAATTTCTCTTCATTTTGATTAACTTGCTTTTGATAAACTTGATATTTGACACTGCTCTCTAGTGAGTCAAAGATGGTTGGTCCTCCAAAGCCCTTATTTTGGCTCATGAACTGTTGTGGAAATTTTCTTAACAAAGACACCGTGAGAAGTGAAATTAAAAGTTTCAGCATCTGATAGAATGACAGCAGCCCATATAAACACACATACCAGTCTTAGACTGGTTCAATGGCATGCTCGTCTTGGGTTCACATGTCTGACGAGTAGATTTTGCATGAAGGTAAACCTCTTCATCTTACTGTATGTTTAGGGCTGCATGAAGCTTAAAGTATAAAGCAGGATGTTTGGAGATAGATGAGAAGACAGAAAAAACAAAAGGAAGATGAGTCTGGACACAACAGTCTTGATAGGCCTGGCTTTTATTGTGGAGACTGAGTGATGTAACAGTTCTGTAAAAAAATGAAAAACTATAGAATTCAGCTTTAGGGCTATGATATACCTGCTGTGTACACAGCAACATTCAGCTTCATCTGTGTTTATTGCTGCAAACAATGGAAGCGTTCATTCATTTTCCTAACCGCTTAATCCAATGAAGGGTTGCGAGGAAACTGGAGACCATCCCAGCAGTCTTTGGGCAAAAGGTAGGGCACACCCTGGACACAAACAACCACTCATGCTCACACTCATTCCTAAGGGCAATTTAGAGTAACCAATTAACCTAACATGCATGTCTTTGGATGGTGGGAGGAAGCCAGAGTACCCAGGGAGAACCCACACATACACAGGGAGAACATGCAAATGCCACACAGAAAGGCCACTGACCAAACCTTTCCCCAGCCAAGGATCAAACCAGTGACCCTCTTGTTATGAGTCCACAGTGCTAACCACTATTCCACCGTGCAGCCGCAATAGAAACATGTTGCGGCCACAATGTTCAATACTTTATTCCATCATTAGGGGGAGACAGTGCGCAGCAGTAAGACTGAACTGCTGAAAAGGTCAATCTGCCAGTCATTTCAGTGAACACCAGTTTACCAGTCTGTTGCTAAATGTTAGGCAGAGGTACTTGTCACTGTGCAAGGAGGAGGAACAGTTATAAAAATGTTGGTGGTTGTGAACAACATCCAAGAGAGGTCCTTTAAAAAATCTGCCATTCGGTTTACCTTTGGTCTCGTGTTCATGCTCTCGTTTGCATGAGCATCTCTAGTGTTCAAGACAATATTGCACCACCTGGATTTAAGCTGATAAGGGTCACTGGCGTCTGGACTGGGGCAGAGCTGGGTGTGTGGTTTGTTCTTATCTCTGTGCTCATGTTTGGGTTTGCTTACCCAACAGCATGACACAGATGAGCACCAAGTTATCTGCATCCAGGTAGATTTGGATAGAAAGAGATCGCAAAACAAACGTTAAATATGGTGGCTGGGAAGTGCAAGACAAAGTTTACATTTAGTGAAACACTTAAAATTTTGCAACACAAGTTTACAATGACACAAAACACTTTTACAAATTTACCCAAACACTTGTGTCATGTCTGCCCCTCATCTGGTTCCTTCAGCCTCACCTACTGATCACTGGTCCAGACTACATTTCCCAGGATTCCCCTGTGCCTGCCTTCATGCATTTCACCTGTGTTCTCTTTGTTATCCCCATGTGTTGCGCCTGTGTTTCCTTGTATTTAAGCCCCGTGTTTCGTCAGCTTCCTTGTGTAGTTTGGTCTTCCCCATAGAAGGCTATCAACCTCATTCTCTTCATGTAGTGTTCCTGCTACGTGTTTGAGAATATTAAAAGAACATCTTATCTATGCTTTTCTTGCATTTGTGTCCGCCAACCATCAAGCCTTCTCTGACAGCTTTTACATGTTCAGGAAACACAATTACAAAGATGTGACCCAGAAGTGATATTGTGAGGGGCTATGTTTAGAGCGCCATGTGACATGTTACACCGGGTAAATCTCCTTCAGGTCTAAACAAACTGGACTGATCAGCAGGAATGAAGCATGTTTTCATTTAAACTTTGTTTTGAAGATATTAAAATTGTTTCATGTCACTGTTTCACACCACAGTCGAGGTTTGGGAAGGGCTACAAGTGCTATGTGGACGGATGTATTAATCACAATCAAGGTATGTTTTCTTCTAACTCAAACATGATGCTAACATTAAATTAACTAGCAAATCTTTAGCCTCATCTTTGTCAAATCATGCCTTGGTGTGATTTGTACAATGATGTTTAAATAAATTTGCTATCAGAATGTTAAGATTTAAATAAAATATTTATAAAATATAACTGTGGTTTTGGTATAGTTTTGTCTTTTGTAAACATACACCTTCTTAAGGTGGTAGTTATGGTAGGAGATTAAATTTCTTTTAGAAAAAAAAGTTTCATGGCATAACCAGAAAGTTTATGTACTTAAGAGCTTGACTTAATGTTTAATTAAAAAAATTACCCTGATGAAACGTAAGCCAAAATGTTGGCCATATCAACAATGATGCTGTGACACCTTGTCCCCTTTGATTTAAAGCATCTCCTACCGCTGTGAGTGCCTCCATAAGGTGTACATTATTGTAGCACAGCCAGCATGCTGCTGGTCAGAAAGCAATGGGAATATTGTTATCATTGCTGCTAGCTACTCATATGCTGTTTTCAATGAGACTTATATGTGCTGTAATCTTTGTCTCATTCTTATTTAGTGTCAGTTGTAGTTGATAGCAAGGTTGTATTTAGAGGTAGATGCTACCATTTGCAGAGGAGGAATGAGGAGCTCCACAAATTTGAAGTTTGTTGTAATAATGGTATCTGTTGGATAATATCTTTCTTTGAAAATCTACCTGTACTACCAACTGCTATTGCCTCTTCCCCTGATCCTGTTCTGTTATTATTTTCACTGTTTCTGTCTAAATACATGTGCAAAATGACTGAAATGTCAGTAAAAGCCAATATTATAGGGGTATGTGTGCTTTGCACCCTGCTCCTCCCAACTAGAACAAGTAATCAGCACCTGATTACTACCACTGGGGGACTGGGCCAGCTGGGCTGGCGGGTCCTTTTTGTGTTTGTTCTGTTAGGTGGAGAGGGCAGTGTGGACATGTAAAAAAAAAAAGGCAGCAGTACGCGGTGGCGGATGGACTACAACAAGAGTAACTGTGTACAGAGGCCATAAGTGGGGAAACACAGCTACACCGAAGCCACAGAGATTGACAGGAGTACAGGGGGAGTTGGATGGACTAGGCCCAAGATGCAGGAGGAAAAGATCCCAGCTGTCGGAGTATGAACAGGAGCCACAATAGAGCACAGATGCTGAGTGACATTGCAAGCTGGAGGGGGACCTCAACGGGAGAAAGATGAGGGAGGACACCTAATCAAACATGGGAAGGGATGAAGAACATTTCACCTCTCCATTTAGGTCAGTACCATCTCTTGTTTTAATCCAAGTCAAGAGATAAACTAGTTGCCCTGTTTCTTATTTAGTTTAGTCTTTTTATTCTTTGTTCTGTGGTTTTATTTTTGTTTGCAGTGTATCTCAACTGGTCATCAGAAGCAGTGGTCACAGCTATTCTGGATGGATTAAAGACTATGTTTTGGTGAAAGAGCACACTTCCCCAGCCAGCCATTGGATTCAACTGGGACTCCCATTTTAATGTTTTTTTTTTCTTTTAGTAAACTGTGTATATATTTTACTCATCAGAACTTAACTTGTTGACTGTCAGCAGTTCCTCAGGTTTTTTTTCCATACCTGTTATGCCAACGGCTTAAATAATGACAGTGTTACCTGGTAATACATGACCTTGAGCTGGTTATCTTTTAAAATCTTATACTGGTTTGCTGGTCTTAGGGTCTCCATCCAGAGCTTGTGTCCAATCTTGTAGTTAAAAAGCCAGAGTCAGTAGGGAAGATAGGAGTTAAATCTACCTAAGATCAGTACAGTTGCTGGTTGCTCTCCCCCAACAACCGAGAAAAAAGTTATATCTTTTCTAGGATGAGCCGGATGGTCAATCAATTCATCCCCAATTTCTCTGCTAGATCAGCTGTTTTGACTCTTGACTCGCAAATCCAGTCCCGACAAAGTGGAGACTCCAGAGTGTGAAGCTGATGTTATAGACTTAAAAAAACTGTCATGACCCTGTGTTGCAGTGTCCAGATTTCACCCGTCCATTTACAGTGCCGACAGATGCAACAGAAGAGGGGCTTGGAGCTATGTTGAATGTGAGGCCGGTGCAGAACACAAGCCGTAAGCTTTTCCCAAGAAAAACAGTTATTCAATAACTGGGAAAGGGGGCAGGTGAAGGGATGGGTTGGCAGGTGTGAGCGTGTAAAGGGGGCAGTGTATGAGTGGAGACGGAAGGGTGGGCTGGAGTATGTGTGTGTAGAGAAGAGTGGGTGGTTTTGAAGTGGGGTGGAGATGTGTGTGGATAAAGAAAGGAGTGTGTTAATGCGGTGTGAGTGGTGAGGTGCGTTTTGAGGTGTGTAGATGGGAGCCTGTGAGGGGGAGTTGTTATTTGGTATGTATGTGTGTATGGGGGAGTATGTGAGTGGGTGCAGGGGGGAATAGGAAGTGTGAAGTGTGAGATAGAGCTTGGGAGGGTGTATGGGTGTGTGTGACTGTGTTTGCAAGTGTGTGTATGTGTGTGCTTTGGGGGGGAAGGGGGGGGGGGGGGGGGGGGGATCTTGTGCTCGGGGAATGCGACTGGTGTGCTGGGGTGCAGCCTGGCTGCTGCTCGGTGGTGCTCTGGGGGTCCTGGCCCTCCGTTGGTGTGGAATGGGTCCTCTGCCTGTGGGGGGTGGGGGGTTGCCTTCGGGTTCTTGGGGCCGTGGGGCCCGCACTCTGTCTGTCCTGGGTGGCTGGCACCTCCTGGGTGGACGAAAGTCTGGCTCCAGAGTGGGGTGCTTGGGGTCTGTGCTTGGGGGTGGCTGCCGGTTGCCCGGGTCTCGCGGTTCTCCTGGCCTGAGTCTTGCCTTTGTGTGGGCGGGGTCACATTGGCATGATTACTCTTCTCTGAACACGTTCCACTCTGTATGTTCTGCATGTGACACAGTCACTGAGTGGTCTGCAGGTTCATACTGCAGCTTGTTTTCTTTCTATATTTCTGATTTAACTTATTTTCCGGTTCTCCTGAGAGTTGATTGCTTTGACCTCCCGCACAGGGACAGGAATCTATAGTTTGCTTGTATGTGTATATGTGTGTATGTGTATATGTAGGAAGGTGCGTATGTATGTATGTTTTTTCTCTCTTATCTCTCTCTCTTTCTCTCTCTGAGAGGTGTTTTTTTTTTGGTATTCTCTCTGTCCCTTTTCTATCTTTCCCGGTCTGGTCCAGCAGTACAAACTTTGTAATATGAACAATTATGCAAAATAAATAGAAACATATACTATAAATCAAGAATATCAAGAGTATCATTATATCTATAAACCATCCCTGGACAAAGTAAATTTGCTCAGCAGAACAACATCATGACCATTATTCTGCTTGCTTAAATGCTGGACAGAGAAGGAGAAAAAAAAATAACTGGGAAAGAAGTTTTGGCTGTGAAATGGGCTCTGGACACATTGCAGTATTATTGGATGGGGGATGAGTTTGTTCTAGAAACCAGTAATCGTGGATTACAATGGATGAACAAAATACTAGTTTCCAATTCAAGGATTACAAGATGGTAACCATCTCTGCTGCCATTTCATTTTCGGATACAGTACAGACCAGGAAACAAGAATGTGGCGGCTGATTTCCTTCCCGGACTTTTGAGGAGTGACTGATTTAAGGGGGTAGGGGTGTATGTGACAAAATGTAATTGTTCACCACTTGTTCCTCACATTTGCCTTGTGTCATATGTCTCCCTTTAACTTTACTCTGTTATTTCTCTTGCCATGTAACCATGACTACGCCATCCCGAGTTGTTTGTGTTGGTATTGTGTTGTATTTGTCATTGTATTCATTTTTAACATTCTTTGTTTGAATCCACTTTGCAGAATAGGTGTTGGGGAGTGGCCAACCCATCACTTCCTTAGTGCAGGTGTGAGTAACTTCAAGATTTCCTTTTTCTGTAGTTTGTTTTTTCTTTTGCATTGTGGGGCTTATTGTAAAATAGGTTATTAAAACTGGCATTCTTTTGTGTAATTTGTTTATGAAGGAGTTTGGTTTGTTCATTAATGTTGCTGTACATTAGCAACCTTACAAGAACAAGGTTGCTGGGGACAGGTATATAATATAGACTAAATCAGATGTTTCACAGTAGTAGTCAGGTTTGAGAGCTCACAAGAGAGGGAAGAAAGATGTGAAACTTGTGACAGTTTTCCAGGTGAATTCTAAGACTGGACCATATGGAGAATTAAATTTCTATTATTAAGGAAATTCCAGGACTGCTGATTCTGTCTACGTCCAGTCTTCTTTCAACCTTGGACACACTACTCTACGCTGGGATAGTGATGAAGAAGAGATTTCTGAGGCAGGATCTTCAGAGACCAAGGACATTGTTATAAATGATCCAGGTCAGTTTTTCTATATGATGAGGAAAATTCAGAGGATGAGTATGTCGTCTCCCCGTCAGATGAAAATCAAGGAATGCAGCAATAATCCTCCTCAGGGGAGATGTTGACATCTAAAGATTTTTAAATAAAATGGCCAACATCACCACACCAAAGCCGAGGTAAACCGTCATCTTCCAATGTCATCAAAATGACTCCCGGTCCAACAAGATTTTCTGTCACACAAGTTGATGATAACCAGTCAGTATTTCAGTTCTTTATAACCCACCAATACTGGCACCTGCAAGCCTGTGGAATGAAAAGAGTGGAAACCAATCTTTGGAGCAACAACGTCTCTGGAGACATTACACAATATCTCAGTCAGCTGATTTGACAACCATGACAGCAGAGCGGGTCGACGTGAAAGAGGCAAGCTAGCTGCGTTCAGACATGTATGGGATAAATGGGTTGAGATTCTACCTTTTTTGTACAATCTTGGTCTGCATATTACTGTGAATAAGCGCCTTGTTCCATTCAGGGGGCGCTGCCCTTTCCAACAGTACATGCCCAGCAATCCTGCCAAGTTTGGCAAAAAATATGGATATTCCTGTGATGCAAAATCTTGCTATGCATAAAATATGCAAGTGTACATTGGAAAGCTACCTGGAGGAGCCTCAGAGAAGAATCAAGGGATGCTTGTGGTGCTGTAAATGAGTGAAGAGTTGCAAGGTCATAACACCACGTGTGACAACTTCCTTACATCCTACTGCCTTGGATAGGAACTTCAAAAGAAGTTCTGGATGGCATTACTTTAGCTTCCAGTGCTACAGTGAGAAACTTTGGAGTAATATTTGACCCTGACCTCTCCTTTGGCCCACATATTAAGCAGGTTACTAAAACAGCCTTCTTTCATTTACGTAAAATAGCCAAAATTAGGGACATTCTGTCTCAGAGTGATGCAGAAAAACTGGTTCACGCTTTTGTTACTTACAAAAAGACTTTGTTACAAGACTAGATTACTGTAACACTCTATTACTGGGCTGTCCTAAATATGCCCTGAAAAGCCTTCAGCTGATCCAGAATTCTGCAGCCAGAGTCCTGACCAGAACCAGCAGGAGAGATCATATTTCTCCAGTTTTAGCCTCTCTTCATTGGCTGCCTGTTGAATCTAGAATAGAATTTAAAATCCTTCTCCTTACATATAAAGCCCTCCACAACCAGGCACCACTATATATCAAAGACCTCATAGTTCCTTATATACCAAGCAGAGTACTTTGTTCGCAGACTGCAGGCTTACTTGTGGTCCCTAGAGTCTCAAAGAGCCGAGCAGGAGGCAGAGCCTTTGGTTATCAGGCCCCTCTCTTATGGAATAAGCTCCCAGTTAGTGTTAGGGAAGCAGACACCCTCCCCACCTTTAAGACTAGGCTGAAGACTTATCTTTTTGATAAGTCCTATAGCTAGGGACGGTTAGCATCCCTTAGTTATGCTGCCATGGTTTAGACTGCTGAGGGACATTTCCTGATACACTGAGCTTCTTTATCTCTCTCTCTCTTTTCCCCTCCAAATAACAGTGTTGCATCATTAACATGTATGTCTCCTGTCTCAGCAGGTCTCCCTGGCCGGGCGTAGCAGTTCCTGTTGTCTGTTGTCTTTCTGTCCTCTTCCCCCCACACAGCAGAGGCAGATGGCTGCCTTTCCTTGAGTCGGGTTCTGCTGGAGGTTTCCTTCCTGTTTAAAGAGAGTTTTTTCCTTCCCACTGTCGCCAGTGTGCTTGCTCAGGATGGGAGACCGAGTTGGACCTTCCAACTCAATCTGTTGGTTTCCTTATATAGGCTGTTCTGAATTGGCTTTCATTATGTTTTTTTTTCCTGTCTGTACAGCGTCTTGAGATGGCATTGCCATGATTTGACGCTATATAAATAAATTTGAATTGAATTGAATCATATGGATAAGAAAACAAAAATCACACCAGATGAACAGTTACATGAACAGCCTCACATTTGTACATTAAAGGACTATCACTCATGGACAAACCAAGGACACAGATTAACATGGACATTAGATGGTGTTTATTTTAGACTTTATTTGACTTTGTGGTTTTATTATTAAGGGCCTAATTTAATCTATTTTTATTTTTCATTAATTGTATTTAATTTTTTTTTTTTATTAACAGTGATATTGTTTCTTCTGACATTATCATTATATTATTATTTTGTTGTTTATGACCAAAGTTATTTTGCATTCCAAGCTGATTGCTGTTTAAATAAAGATTCAGTCATAGCTGAACCATTGTACTGGTACTTTTTTTCTTTCAAGAGTAGCTTTTCTGCCATTCAAATATTTTTGTTACTCTGCTTTCCCAAACTATTGTCTGTCTCACGCATATCGTCCCTGAGCAAAACTATATCTTCTGATTTGGCCTAAGTAGAATGTACATGGCCATCACCTCAGCTTATGTACACTAGACAGTGATACACTATGTTGGAAACAGAAGAAATGAGCCACAACTTGCAAGAATTATATCTGCAAAAAGCACACAGCTACGTTCTGTCCATCCTGTGGAGAACATTGAAAATGGTCAAACTGAGAAAACGTGAGAAAAAGGGTCAAATTAAACATGTTTGTGAAGAGACTGAGAGCAAAGATCTGGCACAAACATGTGATCAGACCAGATGTGAAATACTGAGGAAGTGATGAGGTGTATAAAGACCTGCTACCAGAATCCACCTCTTCACCTGAAAAACAGACAAACTAATCCATCACAAATGTTCGCTTTGTTCTTCCAACCACACCTCTCAACCTTCAGTGCACCAGTCCTGTGTCCTGTTTGCACAAAGAAAAAACAGAAAAAAAAGAATAAAAACTGAACAAATGTCACACAGTGTCATGTCATCCTCCCACTACAAGGAGACAGTTAGTTTTGCTGGATGTTATTTGATCAGAAGTGGATTTATTCTGAGACCAGGTAAGAGAATAAAGAGAATTATCAGGAAATGTCTGGCAGATAATATATTTTATTATATTAACTTGCCAGTAAAACCTGATAAGATCTTAAGTACTATTATAATTATGAAAATGATTAGTGTTTATATGTTTACTACACTTGTGAATTAAAGTCGATTTAATGATGTATTAGATAAAGTTACAAGCTATTATAAATTATTGTTTTATTTTATAATAGTTTGAACTGAGCAATAACATATTTCTTTTCTTGAATTGTTAATCTAGACTCACTTTTGTATTTTATTGCACAGTTTAGAGCACAGGTGTCTCCAGTCCTCAAGAGACGGTACCGTGCAGTTATTTTTCTCCATGCTCCAACACACCTGGCCGAAATGAATTAATAGGTTAGTCAGACATTGTTTGGATGTGTTTGATTGGAATCAGGTGTGCTGGTGCATGGAAACACCAAACCCTTCTGGATACCAGCCCTCAAGGGACTGGAGTTCAACACCTGTGATTCACAGGCTGAAGCTGACATGTCCAGCACGATGACAAAAGCAAAGTTGTTCATTTGTCTGATGTCTGTTGCTGCCATTTGTGTTTTTTTAACTCAACTCTTCCTTAAAACCGAATGGCTGCAATTTCAGGAGCAAAGGTTGTGTGCTTGTGACAAATGTTTATTAGAAGACCCTTTATTGTTAAAAACAAGTTTTAACATTTCTATTGAACCATTTTTGTGTGCAACACACAACCTTTCTGAGAACACTTTCCACTGGTGGAAGGTAGGCTGCCTCATGTTTTTAATCTAACTTAAAACAAGATAGAAAACTTGAAAACTAAACTGACAGTTTTTTTTTTTGTTAGCAAATACAGCCAGAAAAAGGTGACTTCAGCCTCTACAGAGCAACAGTGGAGAAGATATGTAAAATAATTCCACCCAGACCAGATCTTGCTGAACCAAACCCTGGACGCTGCAGGACTTGTGCAGTGGTGGGGAATTCTGTTAATCTGAAAGGATCCCGTCACGGACCTCTGATAGACCATCAGGATGTTGTCATAAGGTAACCCATCTGTAAAAACAAATTGTTTCCCATGACATGTTTTGGCCACCTCTTGTATCTTTCTGAGTTCCAGATTAAAAATGAAGCGAAAGACACAGAAATTCAAATTTGTCCATAATTCACACACAAACACACCTTCATATTTGTTTAATATATATTTCCTTGTAGTTATTCCTTATCTTTATGATTTATGATTATTTACATGATCTGAATAAATTTGGATGATTATGTGGTGTTTTTGGTGGACTTGCTTCACAGCTGTGACAAGGCACCTGCATCTGCAAATTTTTTCTGGCCAGAAAAAATGCTTAATACAGACTTTTTAAAAAGCATCAGGAATAACTCTGTTTCCAGTAACCCCCCTAAAAATACTGAATTTAAATCTTTAAAACTTTCACAATGTCACAAATAAGGATATATGATTATTGGTAGATCAGATTAATTTCTGTTAGATGGCACCTTCATGCCCCAAATCAGCTTCTCTTGCTGAGATCATGCTAAATTCATATTTGTATGGGTGGTAACTTTGTTTACAAAAAGAATAAAGCTTTTAATTTGACAGATTTATCTCTCAGTATGTACATGTTAATTTTGACGGCCCTATAAAATGCATTGTATAAGTGTAGACAACCCCTTTTTTTTTTAACTTTGTATCAATACCAGATCTTGCAGTATTAGCCACACTAAACAGGCACCGCAACTTGCAGCAGGACCAAGAGGTGTATGGTGCCCCTGTGGGGGGATTCTCTACTGGCAGACCAGTGTTTTGGCACAGGTCCCTAAACCTGTGTCCACAGTTCATTCTCAGTTTTAACAATTTGTCTGGCAAATGTAAGTCAGAATAGTCTATAAGACACTTCACAGCAACATCAAACAGCCCTTTTGTGGAAGGACATAGAAAGGAGCCGAAACATGTCAAAGCAAATAAGATGTAATTGTTTTTACCAGTTTACCTTGTTATGTATTCTGTGTTTTCAGGATGAATGCTGCTCGTATTAAAGGCTATGAAGCAGATGTTGGAACCAGAACGACCCATCATGTCATGTATCCAGAGAGCGCTCAGGCTTTGGACAGCACTACTCATCTTGTTCTCTTTCCATTCAAGATACGTGATCTTGAATGGCTCATCAAAACCTTCACAACAAGATTTTCTGGAGTGTGAGAAGAATTTCATTATACAAGTATTTTTTTTATTTATTTTTTTTTCTATTTAGTAGGTCAAAATTTTTAATAGTACTTTAAAAATTGAAAAAGGAATAAAAAAAAAAAAAAAAACCAGATACTATGTTTTATTATTGTAGACTGATTTTCAACGTGATTGTAGGAACCTAAAAAAGAAGTGGTTATCAATAGTTTGATATAATTTAATCGGAAAGTAAGATTTGGACTTGTGCTGGTAGATGAGCTGCTTTGTTGACATCAATACACAAAACAACACAATAACAAAACACTACAAACAGCCATCAGTCACATAAATCATAAAAATATATTACAATACCCTCTGGGTTCAAATTAGGATCATCAAGGGGTCAAAAACACTGATCAAAAAACTGTTTTTGCCCTAAAAGAGATCAACACAGTACATTGGCCATAAAAGCCACTATTTTAAAATATGTGTAAAATTGTCATAAAAATGAAGGTAAATGAATTCTTTAAAGGGTCCAGTCAGAAATTTAGAACTGAGTACCTTCTATTAAATGGTAATTACTTGTACTTTATTTATTTGAATTATTTGACGGGGACATTGCATTGTAAATATTTGCACAAATTTGTAGCTGATGCCAAGCAAATGGTTTTTACCTGAAGCTAATTCTCATCTCTTGTCCCTGGTTGGGCCTTTCTTCATTACATTAAAATACTAGCACTCAGAGAGCACAAATCTCTGCCAAGGGCCACAGTTCTAAAAATATTCCTGGATCCAAACAGTGATCCAGATCGCCACCAAAATTGAATCAGTTCTTTTTCACATTTCCAAAAAATCCTGGAAAGTTCATGAAATTCCGTCCATAACCTTTGAGTTATCTTGAACACAAGCAAACAAGCAGATAAACACCTGTAACAACAAAACCTCCTTGGAGGAGGTAACAATGATGCACTACAAAACCTATTTCAGACAATATAAAAATCCATTGTTCTTTCACACACACAGTGCTATTTTTAAATGGGTACAATTATGTTCCGCTTTCAGCCATCACTTAAGCCTAGAGGTGAAGGTTTTAACCTCTGATGTGGTCTTGAGGTCAGTCAGTAATGAGTTCCACAGCTTTGCACTTTGGTTTAAAAAAAAAAAAAAAAAAAAAAAAGTGACTAAATGAGGTTCTGCAGTGACTAAGATTATAATTCTGATTTATGGACCCTCTGACTATTGGTGTTCTGCCTCTGGATAAATAAACTAAGTGGCTCTGGTGCTAAATAATTGATGCATCTGAATATTCATATGAGAAAGCACAAATCACCAAAACTCAAAAAGGTCTGCAATTTATATTTTTGCAGAATTTTGCAGTGGTGGCAGTAGCTTTTTGTTCATAAGTTTTATTGCCCGATTGTACAATGACCCAATGGACTTTGTGGCTAAGGGTGAGGCCTGACCCCATGCTGCCATGCCGTATGATACATGGGGGAATATCATAACATGCATGTATCGGGGGCGACCTGATCTAAGATACAGGATAAAGGGTGTGTGATAGGTCTGATTTGACTCTCTGTGCTTGTCTGATTGCATTCTGCTCTTGGATGGATTAGAGCAGTGGTGTAGAGGTCCCTCTACAAGTGGGTATACTCTAAGTTTTTTACCCTTGTTTGGAAAACCCATGAAGGTGCACAGAAACACAGAAAATGTGGTTTCAGAAAAGTGCCATGTAAGATTACTCTGTTTAGTTCACCCCCAAAATTCATCTGTATATTTTTACTCATTGACACACAATCTCTGCTCTTTGGTTACAGGGAGGAAGAGTCATGTAATGACTAAACCAATACTGACAGACTAGTGAGAGATAGGATCATAGACATATATACATGTTTCTTTATTATGTCTATGCTCAGGCTAAAGTTAACAAAGCTGTTGGCAAACTGCACCAGTGTAGCATTGGTAATCTTAGCTGAGCTGCTGGGCGACGTATGTGTAGGAGCATTTTGTGGGTATACTCAAGGCTGACTGGCTGAGGCTATACTCCTTATATCCATGTGTACCCTTGACTACGCCACTGGATTAGAGGGAGAGTTTTCCTGTTTCCATCACCTTCAAGGCAGACTATACCAGATGAAAGGGTTTAGATGACCGTACCATGCTGACATCCTCTACCTAATAATGCTTTCCAGCACAGTCTGATAAAACAAAATCCACACCAAACCCCCTTAATCTCCATTGACGACGCTAAACTTTATTTATACTATACCCTTCCAATTGAGACATAAATGCACATTGTACAACAGCAATTTTCCTTGAGGGGGCAAGAAGTGTTTATCTGTATTGATGAAAAGGTACCAAAAACTCATGACGTTGTGTCTACAGAAGTTTGGTGTCTCCCATCTCTTCTGCTCAGTGACTCATCTTAACCATGTGGTTTGTTGACTTATTTATTTTCATGCGGTTTTCCAACAGATCATATGCTCCAAGATCAAGAATGATACCTAACAAGAATTTGGTGAGTATTGTATTAAATGCATTTGGTTCACCTTCAACACCCTGCCTGTTTTCAGACTCCAAGCTTGCTGGAAGACCTCCCATGATGCCCTACGCACCTCCCCTTTTACTGTTACTCTGTGATGGGCTGCATGATGGGCTCCTTATACAGGCCCCTCAGGCCTATGTAAATAGGTTAACATTAGTTTTTTATTGTTTATATATTTTTTAAATATATATATGCTACACTTAATTTGCTTCAACTCAGTGATTTTTTTTTTGGGGGGGGGGCTCATAACTCTTGGGGCCCCTACGCGTGTGTGCTGTGCGTGGAGGGAGTGGTGGTGCTGCTAGTACCTACTGTTCAAGCCAGTCTGAGTTTGCTGCAGTTGATCAGGTCTAGGTTAAGCGATGTTATAAATGACGTCAGCTGATTACATAGACAGTCTTCAGGATGTGCTGGACAAGGCTTGGTGCAGTGGTCTTTGTTTCATTCCTTCCATCCTTCCTGTTGCATGCTGGGTGTTTGTTGGTGGAAGAGCGTGTGGTAAGGTTAGATGACTGGCTGTCTTTCTTGGTTTATTCTTTCTACTTGCCACTTATTTCTTAACTGACACATACGTTTGTGACTGTTAAAAGCTTGGTGTCGGGTGGTGGCGTCTTTTGAGATGCCGTCTTTGTCCTTGAGGCATGTGGGTTCAGCCTGACCCATTGGTTCCATTGGAAATGGTATTCCTTGCTGTGGGGGACTATGTGGGCCATGACAATTTGTCCTGTGCTTCTAGAATGAATGAAGATATCATGGTTTTCTTGAAGGAGGAATGTAAGGTGGGGGAGTTGAATTCAAGCAGCGTTACAGTGGACAGAGTTTACAGTCAGGTTTCCCTGCTTGCAGTGCCTGCCACCTGGGTTACCGTTTCAGGTGTTCCCCTGTTTATGTCAAATGACATTCTACGAGGGGAGTTGCAGCGCTTTGAGAAGCTGGTGAGCAGCTTTAGAACTGTGGGACTGGGCTGTGAGAAGCTGAAGCATATGCAGTCTTTCAGGAGACAGGTGTTTGTGTCTGAACTGTCTGAAGCAGACCCTTGATATGTCTTTCTGGGTAAAACATGGAGATGGATATTAGATGGTGTATGCCAGTACTGGGAATATGAAGTGTTTTGAAAGTGATGTTGGGAACAGATGGTTGAAATTGTTTCACAGAGTGACAATGTTTCTGGGTTGAGAGCTGATAACGTGGGACTGGGTGGGATCTGTGATGGTACCGGTGATCTGCCTGATGACAGGGCTCAACAAGGAGCCTACATCGTAGTGGCAGTGTCTGTGTAGCAGATCAGGTGGCAGTCAAGCTGGGGAACAGTGCACTTGGCTTTGAGCTGGTGGGGTTTCGGGTGTTCCCAGCCTGGCAGCCATGGGTTTGGGCGGTGTGAGTGTGTCGGCCCTGGGAAAAGAGCTAGTTTCAGTCAAGGGTAAAAACGGTATGAGCTTTGGGGAGGTGGGGCTTATGTTTGCCAGGTGTACATGTGCAGGATAGAGGGAATCAAGGTCCGGAGGGCTCTACTGTAGATGAAGAGGATGCAGTGGACGATGACTCTGTTTTATGTTGTGCACTCTCAGCACACTAAAGATTTGGATTTGGTTGAGGAAATTGATGGGTTTCTTGATGACATGTTTGGAAAATCTGTCAACATCTCTGACTTCTTTCCAGATGTGAAGAAGTTTAAGAGTGTGAACATGTTGAAGAAGGTAATCGGGCTGTATTTACTGGATGAGAAGAAACAGTTAGGCTGAAGAAGCATGTAACTCACTTAAAGAAGGCATTAAACCTGAAAAAGGTTTCTGGAAGGTTAGGATCCAGTAAGTGACGTTATGGCGATGCTATTGCACTTGGTGTTTCTTCCCATGGTTTTTCTCCCTGTTTGCTATCTTTCTCTCTCTTGCTGTCTTTCTTTCTCTTGCTGCTTTGGGTAAGTTGAGCGTGGGCATCTTAAATATCAATGGTGGAGGGGATCAGCAAAGGAGAGCAGTTATCTCAGATGGTTTCTCAGAAACGACTTCATGTGGTTTTCTTACAGGAAACCTATAGTGATAAAAAATGAGGTAGAATTGAAGTTGTGGTGGAAGGGTCAGATGGCTTTTTTCCTCATTGAATGATCCTTGTGCTGGAGTGGCCTGTCTTTTCTCTGTGGTTGGATGTCACTGTTACGTCTGCCACGAAGTTGGTGATGGGAAGCGCTCTGGTTGTTATGGCTGAAATTTGTGGCATCCGTTTGCTTCCTCAATGTTTATGCTCCTAATTTGGGCTCAGATGGGCCGGAATTTTTCCAGATACTGAAGGATTTTCTTAGGACCTGTGACCACACTGAGTGTCTGGTGATGGGGTGGAGACTGGAACTGCACCACAGGAATTGCTCTGGATAGGATTGGACAGGAACGTCATTTTTTGTCATCCGTCACTCTGTCCCGTCTTATTTTAGCATCTGATGTGGTGGATGTGTGGAGGGTTAAACATCACAAGGTTAGGCAGTACACCTAGTGATCTTGTGCTCGGGGAATGCGACTGGTGTGCTGGGGTGCAGCCTGGCTGCTGCTCGGTGGTGCTCTGGGGGTCCTGGCCCTCCGTTGGTGTGGAATGGGTCCTCTGCCTGTGGGGGGTGGGGGGTTGCCTTCGGGTTCTTGGGGCCGTGGGGCCCGCACTCTGTCTGTCCTGGGTGGCTGGCACCTCCTGGGTGGACGAAAGTCTGGCTCCAGAGTGGGGTGCTTGGGGTCTGTGCTTGGGGGTGGCTGCCGGTTGCCCGGGTCTCGCGGTTCTCCTGGCCTGAGTCTTGCCTTTGTGTGGGCGGGGTCACATTGGCATGATTACTCTTCTCTGAACACGTTCCACTCTGTATGTTCTGCATGTGACACAGTCACTGAGTGGTCTGCAGGTTCATACTGCAGCTTGTTTTCTTTCTATATTTCTGATTTAACTTATTTTCCGGTTCTCCTGAGAGTTGATTGCTTTGACCTCCCGCACAGGGACAGGAATCTATAGTTTGCTTGTATGTGTATATGTGTGTATGTGTATATGTAGGAAGGTGCGTATGTATGTATGTTTTTTCTCTCTTATCTCTCTCTCTTTCTCTCTCTGAGAGGTGTTTTTTTTTTGGTATTCTCTCTGTCCCTTTTCTATCTTTCCCGGTCTGGTCCAGCAGTACAAACTTTGTAATATGAACAATTATGCAAAATAAATAGAAACATATACTATAAATCAAGAATATCAAGAGTATCATTATATCTATAAACCATCCCTGGACAAAGTAAATTTGCTCAGCAGAACAACATCATGACCATTATTCTGCTTGCTTAAATGCTGGACAGAGAAGGAGAAAAAAAAATAACTGGGAAAGAAGTTTTGGCTGTGAAATGGGCTCTGGACACATTGCAGTATTATTGGATGGGGGATGAGTTTGTTCTAGAAACCAGTAATCGTGGATTACAATGGATGAACAAAATACTAGTTTCCAATTCAAGGATTACAAGATGGTAACCATCTCTGCTGCCATTTCATTTTCGGATACAGTACAGACCAGGAAACAAGAATGTGGCGGCTGATTTCCTTCCCGGACTTTTGAGGAGTGACTGATTTAAGGGGGTAGGGGTGTATGTGACAAAATGTAATTGTTCACCACTTGTTCCTCACATTTGCCTTGTGTCATATGTCTCCCTTTAACTTTACTCTGTTATTTCTCTTGCCATGTAACCATGACTACGCCATCCCGAGTTGTTTGTGTTGGTATTGTGTTGTATTTGTCATTGTATTCATTTTTAACATTCTTTGTTTGAATCCACTTTGCAGAATAGGTGTTGGGGAGTGGCCAACCCATCACTTCCTTAGTGCAGGTGTGAGTAACTTCAAGATTTCCTTTTTCTGTAGTTTGTTTTTTCTTTTGCATTGTGGGGCTTATTGTAAAATAGGTTATTAAAACTGGCATTCTTTTGTGTAATTTGTTTATGAAGGAGTTTGGTTTGTTCATTAATGTTGCTGTACATTAGCAACCTTACAAGAACAAGGTTGCTGGGGACAGGTATATAATATAGACTAAATCAGATGTTTCACAGTAGTAGTCAGGTTTGAGAGCTCACAAGAGAGGGAAGAAAGATGTGAAACTTGTGACAGTTTTCCAGGTGAATTCTAAGACTGGACCATATGGAGAATTAAATTTCTATTATTAAGGAAATTCCAGGACTGCTGATTCTGTCTACGTCCAGTCTTCTTTCAACCTTGGACACACTACTCTACGCTGGGATAGTGATGAAGAAGAGATTTCTGAGGCAGGATCTTCAGAGACCAAGGACATTGTTATAAATGATCCAGGTCAGTTTTTCTATATGATGAGGAAAATTCAGAGGATGAGTATGTCGTCTCCCCGTCAGATGAAAATCAAGGAATGCAGCAATAATCCTCCTCAGGGGAGATGTTGACATCTAAAGATTTTTAAATAAAATGGCCAACATCACCACACCAAAGCCGAGGTAAACCGTCATCTTCCAATGTCATCAAAATGACTCCCGGTCCAACAAGATTTTCTGTCACACAAGTTGATGATAACCAGTCAGTATTTCAGTTCTTTATAACCCACCAATACTGGCACCTGCAAGCCTGTGGAATGAAAAGAGTGGAAACCAATCTTTGGAGCAACAACGTCTCTGGAGACATTACACAATATCTCAGTCAGCTGATTTGACAACCATGACAGCAGAGCGGGTCGACGTGAAAGAGGCAAGCTAGCTGCGTTCAGACATGTATGGGATAAATGGGTTGAGATTCTACCTTTTTTGTACAATCTTGGTCTGCATATTACTGTGAATAAGCGCCTTGTTCCATTCAGGGGGCGCTGCCCTTTCCAACAGTACATGCCCAGCAATCCTGCCAAGTTTGGCAAAAAATATGGATATTCCTGTGATGCAAAATCTTGCTATGCATAAAATATGCAAGTGTACATTGGAAAGCTACCTGGAGGAGCCTCAGAGAAGAATCAAGGGATGCTTGTGGTGCTGTAAATGAGTGAAGAGTTGCAAGGTCATAACACCACGTGTGACAACTTCCTTACATCCTACTGCCTTGGATAGGAACTTCAAAAGAAGTTCTGGATGGCATTACTTTAGCTTCCAGTGCTACAGTGAGAAACTTTGGAGTAATATTTGACCCTGACCTCTCCTTTGGCCCACATATTAAGCAGGTTACTAAAACAGCCTTCTTTCATTTACGTAAAATAGCCAAAATTAGGGACATTCTGTCTCAGAGTGATGCAGAAAAACTGGTTCACGCTTTTGTTACTTACAAAAAGACTTTGTTACAAGACTAGATTACTGTAACACTCTATTACTGGGCTGTCCTAAATATGCCCTGAAAAGCCTTCAGCTGATCCAGAATTCTGCAGCCAGAGTCCTGACCAGAACCAGCAGGAGAGATCATATTTCTCCAGTTTTAGCCTCTCTTCATTGGCTGCCTGTTGAATCTAGAATAGAATTTAAAATCCTTCTCCTTACATATAAAGCCCTCCACAACCAGGCACCACTATATATCAAAGACCTCATAGTTCCTTATATACCAAGCAGAGTACTTTGTTCGCAGACTGCAGGCTTACTTGTGGTCCCTAGAGTCTCAAAGAGCCGAGCAGGAGGCAGAGCCTTTGGTTATCAGGCCCCTCTCTTATGGAATAAGCTCCCAGTTAGTGTTAGGGAAGCAGACACCCTCCCCACCTTTAAGACTAGGCTGAAGACTTATCTTTTTGATAAGTCCTATAGCTAGGGACGGTTAGCATCCCTTAGTTATGCTGCCATGGTTTAGACTGCTGAGGGACATTTCCTGATACACTGAGCTTCTTTATCTCTCTCTCTCTTTTCCCCTCCAAATAACAGTGTTGCATCATTAACATGTATGTCTCCTGTCTCAGCAGGTCTCCCTGGCCGGGCGTAGCAGTTCCTGTTGTCTGTTGTCTTTCTGTCCTCTTCCCCCCACACAGCAGAGGCAGATGGCTGCCTTTCCTTGAGTCGGGTTCTGCTGGAGGTTTCCTTCCTGTTTAAAGAGAGTTTTTTCCTTCCCACTGTCGCCAGTGTGCTTGCTCAGGATGGGAGACCGAGTTGGACCTTCCAACTCAATCTGTTGGTTTCCTTATATAGGCTGTTCTGAATTGGCTTTCATTATGTTTTTTTTTCCTGTCTGTACAGCGTCTTGAGATGGCATTGCCATGATTTGACGCTATATAAATAAATTTGAATTGAATTGAATCATATGGATAAGAAAACAAAAATCACACCAGATGAACAGTTACATGAACAGCCTCACATTTGTACATTAAAGGACTATCACTCATGGACAAACCAAGGACACAGATTAACATGGACATTAGATGGTGTTTATTTTAGACTTTATTTGACTTTGTGGTTTTATTATTAAGGGCCTAATTTAATCTATTTTTATTTTTCATTAATTGTATTTAATTTTTTTTTTTTATTAACAGTGATATTGTTTCTTCTGACATTATCATTATATTATTATTTTGTTGTTTATGACCAAAGTTATTTTGCATTCCAAGCTGATTGCTGTTTAAATAAAGATTCAGTCATAGCTGAACCATTGTACTGGTACTTTTTTTCTTTCAAGAGTAGCTTTTCTGCCATTCAAATATTTTTGTTACTCTGCTTTCCCAAACTATTGTCTGTCTCACGCATATCGTCCCTGAGCAAAACTATATCTTCTGATTTGGCCTAAGTAGAATGTACATGGCCATCACCTCAGCTTATGTACACTAGACAGTGATACACTATGTTGGAAACAGAAGAAATGAGCCACAACTTGCAAGAATTATATCTGCAAAAAGCACACAGCTACGTTCTGTCCATCCTGTGGAGAACATTGAAAATGGTCAAACTGAGAAAACGTGAGAAAAAGGGTCAAATTAAACATGTTTGTGAAGAGACTGAGAGCAAAGATCTGGCACAAACATGTGATCAGACCAGATGTGAAATACTGAGGAAGTGATGAGGTGTATAAAGACCTGCTACCAGAATCCACCTCTTCACCTGAAAAACAGACAAACTAATCCATCACAAATGTTCGCTTTGTTCTTCCAACCACACCTCTCAACCTTCAGTGCACCAGTCCTGTGTCCTGTTTGCACAAAGAAAAAACAGAAAAAAAAGAATAAAAACTGAACAAATGTCACACAGTGTCATGTCATCCTCCCACTACAAGGAGACAGTTAGTTTTGCTGGATGTTATTTGATCAGAAGTGGATTTATTCTGAGACCAGGTAAGAGAATAAAGAGAATTATCAGGAAATGTCTGGCAGATAATATATTTTATTATATTAACTTGCCAGTAAAACCTGATAAGATCTTAAGTACTATTATAATTATGAAAATGATTAGTGTTTATATGTTTACTACACTTGTGAATTAAAGTCGATTTAATGATGTATTAGATAAAGTTACAAGCTATTATAAATTATTGTTTTATTTTATAATAGTTTGAACTGAGCAATAACATATTTCTTTTCTTGAATTGTTAATCTAGACTCACTTTTGTATTTTATTGCACAGTTTAGAGCACAGGTGTCTCCAGTCCTCAAGAGACGGTACCGTGCAGTTATTTTTCTCCATGCTCCAACACACCTGGCCGAAATGAATTAATAGGTTAGTCAGACATTGTTTGGATGTGTTTGATTGGAATCAGGTGTGCTGGTGCATGGAAACACCAAACCCTTCTGGATACCAGCCCTCAAGGGACTGGAGTTCAACACCTGTGATTCACAGGCTGAAGCTGACATGTCCAGCACGATGACAAAAGCAAAGTTGTTCATTTGTCTGATGTCTGTTGCTGCCATTTGTGTTTTTTTAACTCAACTCTTCCTTAAAACCGAATGGCTGCAATTTCAGGAGCAAAGGTTGTGTGCTTGTGACAAATGTTTATTAGAAGACCCTTTATTGTTAAAAACAAGTTTTAACATTTCTATTGAACCATTTTTGTGTGCAACACACAACCTTTCTGAGAACACTTTCCACTGGTGGAAGGTAGGCTGCCTCATGTTTTTAATCTAACTTAAAACAAGATAGAAAACTTGAAAACTAAACTGACAGTTTTTTTTTTTGTTAGCAAATACAGCCAGAAAAAGGTGACTTCAGCCTCTACAGAGCAACAGTGGAGAAGATATGTAAAATAATTCCACCCAGACCAGATCTTGCTGAACCAAACCCTGGACGCTGCAGGACTTGTGCAGTGGTGGGGAATTCTGTTAATCTGAAAGGATCCCGTCACGGACCTCTGATAGACCATCAGGATGTTGTCATAAGGTAACCCATCTGTAAAAACAAATTGTTTCCCATGACATGTTTTGGCCACCTCTTGTATCTTTCTGAGTTCCAGATTAAAAATGAAGCGAAAGACACAGAAATTCAAATTTGTCCATAATTCACACACAAACACACCTTCATATTTGTTTAATATATATTTCCTTGTAGTTATTCCTTATCTTTATGATTTATGATTATTTACATGATCTGAATAAATTTGGATGATTATGTGGTGTTTTTGGTGGACTTGCTTCACAGCTGTGACAAGGCACCTGCATCTGCAAATTTTTTCTGGCCAGAAAAAATGCTTAATACAGACTTTTTAAAAAGCATCAGGAATAACTCTGTTTCCAGTAACCCCCCTAAAAATACTGAATTTAAATCTTTAAAACTTTCACAATGTCACAAATAAGGATATATGATTATTGGTAGATCAGATTAATTTCTGTTAGATGGCACCTTCATGCCCCAAATCAGCTTCTCTTGCTGAGATCATGCTAAATTCATATTTGTATGGGTGGTAACTTTGTTTACAAAAAGAATAAAGCTTTTAATTTGACAGATTTATCTCTCAGTATGTACATGTTAATTTTGACGGCCCTATAAAATGCATTGTATAAGTGTAGACAACCCCTTTTTTTTTTAACTTTGTATCAATACCAGATCTTGCAGTATTAGCCACACTAAACAGGCACCGCAACTTGCAGCAGGACCAAGAGGTGTATGGTGCCCCTGTGGGGGGATTCTCTACTGGCAGACCAGTGTTTTGGCACAGGTCCCTAAACCTGTGTCCACAGTTCATTCTCAGTTTTAACAATTTGTCTGGCAAATGTAAGTCAGAATAGTCTATAAGACACTTCACAGCAACATCAAACAGCCCTTTTGTGGAAGGACATAGAAAGGAGCCGAAACATGTCAAAGCAAATAAGATGTAATTGTTTTTACCAGTTTACCTTGTTATGTATTCTGTGTTTTCAGGATGAATGCTGCTCGTATTAAAGGCTATGAAGCAGATGTTGGAACCAGAACGACCCATCATGTCATGTATCCAGAGAGCGCTCAGGCTTTGGACAGCACTACTCATCTTGTTCTCTTTCCATTCAAGATACGTGATCTTGAATGGCTCATCAAAACCTTCACAACAAGATTTTCTGGAGTGTGAGAAGAATTTCATTATACAAGTATTTTTTTTATTTATTTTTTTTTCTATTTAGTAGGTCAAAATTTTTAATAGTACTTTAAAAATTGAAAAAGGAATAAAAAAAAAAAAAAAAACCAGATACTATGTTTTATTATTGTAGACTGATTTTCAACGTGATTGTAGGAACCTAAAAAAGAAGTGGTTATCAATAGTTTGATATAATTTAATCGGAAAGTAAGATTTGGACTTGTGCTGGTAGATGAGCTGCTTTGTTGACATCAATACACAAAACAACACAATAACAAAACACTACAAACAGCCATCAGTCACATAAATCATAAAAATATATTACAATACCCTCTGGGTTCAAATTAGGATCATCAAGGGGTCAAAAACACTGATCAAAAAACTGTTTTTGCCCTAAAAGAGATCAACACAGTACATTGGCCATAAAAGCCACTATTTTAAAATATGTGTAAAATTGTCATAAAAATGAAGGTAAATGAATTCTTTAAAGGGTCCAGTCAGAAATTTAGAACTGAGTACCTTCTATTAAATGGTAATTACTTGTACTTTATTTATTTGAATTATTTGACGGGGACATTGCATTGTAAATATTTGCACAAATTTGTAGCTGATGCCAAGCAAATGGTTTTTACCTGAAGCTAATTCTCATCTCTTGTCCCTGGTTGGGCCTTTCTTCATTACATTAAAATACTAGCACTCAGAGAGCACAAATCTCTGCCAAGGGCCACAGTTCTAAAAATATTCCTGGATCCAAACAGTGATCCAGATCGCCACCAAAATTGAATCAGTTCTTTTTCACATTTCCAAAAAATCCTGGAAAGTTCATGAAATTCCGTCCATAACCTTTGAGTTATCTTGAACACAAGCAAACAAGCAGATAAACACCTGTAACAACAAAACCTCCTTGGAGGAGGTAACAATGATGCACTACAAAACCTATTTCAGACAATATAAAAATCCATTGTTCTTTCACACACACAGTGCTATTTTTAAATGGGTACAATTATGTTCCGCTTTCAGCCATCACTTAAGCCTAGAGGTGAAGGTTTTAACCTCTGATGTGGTCTTGAGGTCAGTCAGTAATGAGTTCCACAGCTTTGCACTTTGGTTTAAAAAAAAAAAAAAAAAAAAAAAAGTGACTAAATGAGGTTCTGCAGTGACTAAGATTATAATTCTGATTTATGGACCCTCTGACTATTGGTGTTCTGCCTCTGGATAAATAAACTAAGTGGCTCTGGTGCTAAATAATTGATGCATCTGAATATTCATATGAGAAAGCACAAATCACCAAAACTCAAAAAGGTCTGCAATTTATATTTTTGCAGAATTTTGCAGTGGTGGCAGTAGCTTTTTGTTCATAAGTTTTATTGCCCGATTGTACAATGACCCAATGGACTTTGTGGCTAAGGGTGAGGCCTGACCCCATGCTGCCATGCCGTATGATACATGGGGGAATATCATAACATGCATGTATCGGGGGCGACCTGATCTAAGATACAGGATAAAGGGTGTGTGATAGGTCTGATTTGACTCTCTGTGCTTGTCTGATTGCATTCTGCTCTTGGATGGATTAGAGCAGTGGTGTAGAGGTCCCTCTACAAGTGGGTATACTCTAAGTTTTTTACCCTTGTTTGGAAAACCCATGAAGGTGCACAGAAACACAGAAAATGTGGTTTCAGAAAAGTGCCATGTAAGATTACTCTGTTTAGTTCACCCCCAAAATTCATCTGTATATTTTTACTCATTGACACACAATCTCTGCTCTTTGGTTACAGGGAGGAAGAGTCATGTAATGACTAAACCAATACTGACAGACTAGTGAGAGATAGGATCATAGACATATATACATGTTTCTTTATTATGTCTATGCTCAGGCTAAAGTTAACAAAGCTGTTGGCAAACTGCACCAGTGTAGCATTGGTAATCTTAGCTGAGCTGCTGGGCGACGTATGTGTAGGAGCATTTTGTGGGTATACTCAAGGCTGACTGGCTGAGGCTATACTCCTTATATCCATGTGTACCCTTGACTACGCCACTGGATTAGAGGGAGAGTTTTCCTGTTTCCATCACCTTCAAGGCAGACTATACCAGATGAAAGGGTTTAGATGACCGTACCATGCTGACATCCTCTACCTAATAATGCTTTCCAGCACAGTCTGATAAAACAAAATCCACACCAAACCCCCTTAATCTCCATTGACGACGCTAAACTTTATTTATACTATACCCTTCCAATTGAGACATAAATGCACATTGTACAACAGCAATTTTCCTTGAGGGGGCAAGAAGTGTTTATCTGTATTGATGAAAAGGTACCAAAAACTCATGACGTTGTGTCTACAGAAGTTTGGTGTCTCCCATCTCTTCTGCTCAGTGACTCATCTTAACCATGTGGTTTGTTGACTTATTTATTTTCATGCGGTTTTCCAACAGATCATATGCTCCAAGATCAAGAATGATACCTAACAAGAATTTGGTGAGTATTGTATTAAATGCATTTGGTTCACCTTCAACACCCTGCCTGTTTTCAGACTCCAAGCTTGCTGGAAGACCTCCCATGATGCCCTACGCACCTCCCCTTTTACTGTTACTCTGTGATGGGCTGCATGATGGGCTCCTTATACAGGCCCCTCAGGCCTATGTAAATAGGTTAACATTAGTTTTTTATTGTTTATATATTTTTTAAATATATATATGCTACACTTAATTTGCTTCAACTCAGTGATTTTTTTTTTGGGGGGGGGGCTCATAACTCTTGGGGCCCCTACGCGTGTGTGCTGTGCGTGGAGGGAGTGGTGGTGCTGCTAGTACCTACTGTTCAAGCCAGTCTGAGTTTGCTGCAGTTGATCAGGTCTAGGTTAAGCGATGTTATAAATGACGTCAGCTGATTACATAGACAGTCTTCAGGATGTGCTGGACAAGGCTTGGTGCAGTGGTCTTTGTTTCATTCCTTCCATCCTTCCTGTTGCATGCTGGGTGTTTGTTGGTGGAAGAGCGTGTGGTAAGGTTAGATGACTGGCTGTCTTTCTTGGTTTATTCTTTCTACTTGCCACTTATTTCTTAACTGACACATACGTTTGTGACTGTTAAAAGCTTGGTGTCGGGTGGTGGCGTCTTTTGAGATGCCGTCTTTGTCCTTGAGGCATGTGGGTTCAGCCTGACCCATTGGTTCCATTGGAAATGGTATTCCTTGCTGCGGGGGACTATGTGGGCCATGACAATTTGTCCTGTGCTTCTAGAATGAATGAAGATATCATGGTTTTCTTGAAGGAGGAATGTAAGGTGGGGGAGTTGAATTCAAGCAGCGTTACAGTGGACAGAGTTTACAGTCAGGTTTCCCTGCTTGCAGTGCCTGCCACCTGGGTTACCGTTTCAGGTGTTCCCCTGTTTATGTCAAATGACATTCTACGAGGGGAGTTGCAGCGCTTTGAGAAGCTGGTGAGCAGCTTTAGAACTGTGGGACTGGGCTGTGAGAAGCTGAAGCATATGCAGTCTTTCAGGAGACAGGTGTTTGTGTCTGAACTGTCTGAAGCAGACCCTTGATATGTCTTTCTGGGTAAAACATGGAGATGGATATTAGATGGTGTATGCCAGTACTGGGAATATGAAGTGTTTTGAATGTGATGTTGGGAACAGATGGTTGAAATTGTTTCACAGAGTGACAATGTTTCTGGGTTGAGAGCTGATAACGTGGGACTGGGTGGGATCTGTGATGGTACCGGTGATCTGCCTGATGACAGGGCTCAACAAGGAGCCTACATCGTAGTGGCAGTGTCTGTGTAGCAGATCAGGTGGCAGTCAAGCTGGGGAACAGTGCACTTGGCTTTGAGCTGGTGGGGTTTCGGGTGTTCCCAGCCTGGCAGCCATGGGTTTGGGCGGTGTGAGTGTGTCGGCCCTGGGAAAAGAGCTAGTTTCAGTCAAGGGTAAAAACGGTATGAGCTTTGGGGAGGTGGGGCTTATGTTTGCCAGGTGTACATGTGCAGGATAGAGGGAATCAAGGTCCGGAGGGCTCTACTGTAGATGAAGAGGATGCAGTGGACGATGACTCTGTTTTATGTTGTGCACTCTCAGCACACTAAAGATTTGGATTTGGTTGAGGAAATTGATGGGTTTCTTGATGACATGTTTGGAAAATCTGTCAACATCTCTGACTTCTTTCCAGATGTGAAGAAGTTTAAGAGTGTGAACATGTTGAAGAAGGTAATCGGGCTGTATTTACTGGATGAGAAGAAACAGTTAGGCTGAAGAAGCATGTAACTCACTTAAAGAAGGCATTAAACCTGAAAAAGGTTTCTGGAAGGTTAGGATCCAGTAAGTGACGTTATGGCGATGCTATTGCACTTGGTGTTTCTTCCCATGGTTTTTCTCCCTGTTTGCTATCTTTCTCTCTCTTGCTGTCTTTCTTTCTCTTGCTGCTTTGGGTAAGTTGAGCGTGGGCATCTTAAATATCAATGGTGGAGGGGATCAGCAAAGGAGAGCAGTTATCTCAGATGGTTTCTCAGAAACGACTTCATGTGGTTTTCTTACAGGAAACCTATAGTGATAAAAAATGAGGTAGAATTGAAGTTGTGGTGGAAGGGTCAGATGGCTTTTTTCCTCATTGAATGATCCTTGTGCTGGAGTGGCCTGTCTTTTCTCTGTGGTTGGATGTCACTGTTACGTCTGCCACGAAGTTGGTGATGGGAAGCGCTCTGGTTGTTATGGCTGAAATTTGTGGCATCCGTTTGCTTCCTCAATGTTTATGCTCCTAATTTGGGCTCAGATGGGCCGGAATTTTTCCAGATACTGAAGGATTTTCTTAGGACCTGTGACCACACTGAGTGTCTGGTGATGGGGTGGAGACTGGAACTGCACCACAGGAATTGCTCTGGATAGGATTGGACAGGAACGTCATTTTTTGTCATCCGTCACTCTGTCCCGTCTTATTTTAGCATCTGATGTGGTGGATGTGTGGAGGGTTAAACATCACAAGGTTAGGCAGTACACCTGGGTTAGACTGGTGGATGGGGGTGTAAGTGCAGCCAGGTTAAATAGTTTCTCTTAGTTTTTGGAACAGGTTGTTGAGCAGTCAAATTTACCCAGTTGGTTTTACTGATCACCATTTAGTCACAACCGATCTTCACGTTTCCTAAACTAGCAAATGTAGTTCATTTTGGCACTTTATTATCAAACTGCTTCAGGACAGGGGTCTCTGTCCAAAGTTTGAGGATTTTTGATGATTATGGCAGTCGAGGGAGAGTGAGTTTCCGTCTCTAAGTCAGTGATAGGAAGTGGGAAAAGCAAACATGCAGACTTTTTGTCAGCAGTACACCAGTCATCCTAGAGTTGAGTCAGTAATTGGGCATTTAGGAGCGGAAATTAGATCTGGAGAATAGGTTCTTTGTGGGGTGGTGTGGATGGCCATAATCTGCAACAGCAAAACAAGTAATTGCATTCTTTTCTAAGGTAAAGAGTGAAAGGTGGTCTGATTAGGGCAGAATTTACAAGTGTACAGGACATGGATGCTCCCACCTCCTTTCTTTTTTTTTTTTTTTTTAAATTTGGAGAAGTTTTTCTCAAGCCGAGCAAATGGTGTGCCTCTATCTTCCTGATAGTTCTCTGAAGACTGATTTAATGAAAATGATATGACATGTTGTGGAGTTTCATGGTGACCTCTTCGGAGCAGAGGACTGTGACCAGCAGAGTGTGGCAGAGCTGCTTCGAGGTCCTCCTCAGTTGAGCCCTTTGGACAGAGACCTGCTCGATGCTGCCGTCTTCTTGGAAGAACTTAATGCTGCTGTTGGTCAGATGGTACCTGGTCGTGCTCCTGGGCTGGACGGGCTACCTGTGAATTTCTACAAGCACTTTTGGAAGACTTTTGGGAGAGACTTGTGGGAGGTGCTGCAGGAATGTTCAGGTTTGGGACTGTTGCTGGTATCCAGCTGACGTGTGGTTCTGTCCCTGTTGCCTAAGAAGGGAAAACTGGCTTTACTCAAGAACTGGAGGCCATTGGCCTTGTTATGCACTGACAAATGTTTTTCTAAGGTGCTGGCTAACAGGCTTAAAGGTGTGCTGGATTTCATCATTCACAGAGACCAGTCGTACTGTGAGCCTGATGGATCCATCATGGACAATTTTTTACTGAGACTTATGGGATGTTTGTAAGCTCTATGCTATTGATATTGGTATTATTTCCTTACATCAGGAAAAAGCTTTTGATAAGGTGGATCATGGGTTTCTTATTTCCATGTTGAAAGCTTTTGGTTTTGGTGACGGGTTTATGTCTAAGATGAGGCTGTTGTATAGGGAGGCTTTTTGTCTCCTGTAGGTAAGGGGTGGTTTGAGCTGTCCAGTGGAGTTTCAGAAGGGTATTAGACAGGGCTGTCCCATCTCTGGACTTTTGTACTCTGTAGCCGTTGAGCCTCTTCTAAATGTAGTTAGAGCCAGGTTATCGGGTCGTCTGCTGCCTGGGTTGCCTCAGTGTCCCCCAATGCATAGGGATTGTGTCTCCCTATGCAGATGACATCACAATCATTGTGCGTGATCAGGGAGATATTGAGTAACTGGTTGATTTTGACCTAGATCAGAGGGCCTCCTCCGCTAAGGTTAACTGGGTAAAGAGTGAAGCCTAACTGGTGGGGATGTGGGCAAACCAGATTGTTCCACAGTTACCTGGGAGCCTTTGCTGGGGGAGGGAGGGGCTGAGTGTTTTAGGTGTGTTTTGGGGAATGGAAGCGTTTCAGGAGAAGAACTGGGAAGGTATTGTGGACAGTGTGTGTGCCTGATTATCCAGTTGGAAATGGCCTCTGCCTCAGCTCCCCTATAGGAGGCAGACTCTTAGTGTCTCAGTACGTTAGTGCACTGGAATGTAGTGCACACTTTTTTTCTGTAGTGCAGCCCAAGTGTCGTCCCAAATGGAACACTGGACGTAGTGCACTAACCAGTAGTGACGTACTCGCATTTGACCACAATTCTTCTGCTGGCGAAAGTCAAAGAAAGCACTAAATTATGATACTGAATTTGCTACTCATCATGAAACTACACTGAAACCAAAGGTGACGCAGGATCGTCCTTTGTTTGGCTTAACGTGAGTTGGTATGTATGCTTATTCAATTACTTTATTTTAACATGTATGGGTGCCTATTGCCAGCACCACTTCATTATTGGCTCACTGTTTCAGGGACAGTTGTCCCACTAAATTCTTTGTAAGAAGTTGTAATAAATGAACAAATGAACAGCATACATACGTTATGTATGTCATATTTTATGGCCTATAGTCGTATAGCGCATCTCCAGGAACTGTCTGTGAGGCTGATGAGGCAGAGGACGGCAATGATGTTGCTCCCCAGATCATGACTATATTTAAATCTAAACAATAAATAATTTGGCCAATCAAAAACAAATTGTCTCTGGATAATGAAGATGTGCAATGAAATTTTCTTTACATTTTTCAAATGTATTTTGTAATTCATTTAAAACCATAAACAAAACACAATAAACGTTCAAATATTACATGGCACCAACTGCAATTCAAACTGTATACGTTCAATCGATCGATTTTCAATCACGAACAGACGAGGTGGAGCCAAGTAGAAGAAAATTACCCACCTCACACTTTGCACTTTTATTAATCATACCAACTACATTCAGAACTACATTTATTCATTAATTCATTTTCTAAACCGCTTAATCCAATTCAGGGTCGTGGGGAAGGTGGCTTTGGGTGAAAGGCAGGGTACACCCTGGACAGCTCGCCACTCCATCACAGGGCCACACAGAGACAAACAACTACTCATGCTCACACTCACTCCTAGGGGCAAGAGTAACCAATTAACCTAGGTAGGAAGCAGTAGTACCCGGAGAGAACATGCAAACTCCACACAGAAAGGCCACTGACCAAATCTTGCCCAAGCCAAGGATCGAACCAGCAACCTTCTTACTGTGAGGCCACAGTGCTAATGCCATGCATAGTGCAGTGCATTTTATATCTATTCATTCAGTCTTAGCAGTCTAGTTTAGACATACTAATCAAATAGATCACCGTTTCATGTTTTTTTTTTTCTAGATTTTGTAACAGATATATGCTATGCAGATTTATGGCATCAGTGTTGACTGGTCGGTTCTCTAACAACTGGCGCTATATCAGTATTAGTAGTTTATGTCATCAATGCCACAATGCTTAGTCTGGAAGTTCAACAATGATCAATGAACATACAGAACCTATAACATTCATCATTTGTAACGTGTAAAATATATATAATATAAAATGTGTGTATATATTGTAGAAATATACGTTCACTACACTAGGTAAAAACAGCTAACATTTACGTCTGCTAACCTATGGTGCTAACTCTACTGAGTTGGCAACCACAGCCTCAAACAAGTGATCGGAATCATAACTGTCGTCAGGGATAGATTAGCAAGCTGCAGAATATACCAGAATTTTACGGGATAATTGAATACTCGCATCTATACAAATTAATCCCTGCCTGAACCACTGTTAACCACTGCCATTATTCATCACTGGAAAACTGATCAAAAGTCCATACTCTTCGCTACATCAGCAAAATGGCATTTATTTAATGTACAAAGTGTCGATTGTTTCACACTAGATTTATAGATGATTTTAGGGCATCATTTGGGTACTTTCAGCGCACTGAGTTTTTTGCGTAAATGTCAGTGTAAATGCACTACGCACTTAAACATAGTGCTCAAAGTAGTGTTAATGCGCTGATTGAGACACACTTTTATTGTTAATAACCTTGCAGCCTTGACCTTGTGGCACAGGTTGATCGTTTTATCCCCACCGAAGGGCCTGGTTGAGGACCTTATGAGGGCTTTTGTCAATTTTCTTCTGGTCTGGGCATCACTGGCTGAGGGCAGCAGTGCTAGTGCAGGAAGGAGGACAGGGACTGGTGGACATTGCATCCCATATAAAGGCCTTCAGGTTGACAATGGCTCAGCAGTTGCTATGTCATTGTGGACTGTGATGGACTGATGCAGCATGTGTCCTGTTGCGGAAAGCAGGAGGCTGCAGATATGATACACATTTTTCTGCTTCAACCTGGATCTGGGGATTTGTCTGGTTTGACCTCTTTCTACAAGTCTGTTCTGCAGGCCAAGCAGGTTTTTTTTTTTTTTTTTTCCATTGGAAGGAGTCTTTGATGGTGGGGATGTGGGTCCTGGAAGAGCCTCTGGTTGGAAACCAGTTTCATCTCGGGCTCTAGTCTCTGACAGCCTGAGATCCAGACTGAGGGAAGGGGGCTGTGTGAAGCTTGGTAATCTGCTGTCAACTTCTTGTCCAAACGTCTCCATGTCAGGTCCAGGAGACTGTTTCGGCTGGTGGAGGAGGTCTGTGCGTCTCTGCCTGGACCACTGAGAGTTTACTGAGGACTGGGGGGGTCTGGACCAGTGGATGGGTTGTGTAGAGTATCTTTTTTCCTTTTTCTCTCCCACCATTGGTCAGTGAAAGGGTGAAGAGGGTAGCTTGCTCTCCTTTTGGACCCTGGAATCTGGTGACTTTGAAAATCTTGGAAAGAAGGACTTGTATCTTTTCAGTATGAAGATCTCCAATCATCGGGCTTTGGTGGGGGTGAAGGTGTTGAGGTGGACTAAGGTTTTTGGTGTGAGTCTGTCCTCAGAGGGCTGTTGGTGGCGTCTGTACAAGGCCCCCTTGACAACGGATGGGAGACCTCTAGGGGTGGATTGTGCATTGAGCCACAGCTACGAACGGGTACCTGGTGCACCTTAGCCCTGAAACAGAGCTAAGAGACTTGTCCTTTTGTTCACAACCTGAGACGGTCCATCATTTGTTTACTCAGTGTGGTAGACTGGCAGGACTCTTTCAGCTGTTGGGAACTTAGTTTCAGGAGCTTGGTGTCCCATTTTCTTTTTGCCTGTTTGTTTATGGTCCACGTGATTCTGCAAGGCATAAAAATGTGCATCCACTCCTTAATCTCCTTTCAGGACAGGCAAAGCTGGCTAGCTGGAAAACCAGGCTGGATCGTGTAAGGGGTGGGGGAACTGTGGATGTGGTGATGTTGACAGGAAGGCTGGCAGCTTGACACAGACTAGAGTTTGAGTTTTACAGGCTCACCAACCGTCTTGCAGGATTTGTGGAAATCTGAGGCTTGGGGCGTGCTGTGTTCGGAAAGGGAAGACTAGTTTGCATTTACATTTCTGATGGGTTTATTTTTCTGCCTGTTTGTAGGAATATTACTCTTGGATGTGTCTAATCAGCATTTCTGGTTGTAAGGGTTTGTTTTTGTGTTTTTGTTTTTCTTTTGTGTGTTTTGATTTTAATAAAGGCTTTTTGAAACTTTTTTCTTTTGGCAAGTTTTGTGTCGGCCATGCAGTGTATTTAAAAAGTATTTGTGTTTCATACCAGGTGATGGTTCTCAATCCTGCTTTCATGAAGTATGTTCATGACATGTGGCTGGAAAAGCAAGGCAACTATCCATCAACTGGATTCATGGCTTTAATTCTGGCACTCCATATCTGTGATGAGGTAAATTTGCTTTTCTGGAGAGTTTATAAATCTGTCTAGTGTGACTTATACCATACCAAAGTTCAATAATAACTGTTTTAAATGAGATGTTTCATCTGGGCTATTTTAAGACTGTTGTGGACCAAATTTATAAGATACAAATTAAGAATAGTACATTTCTTTCCACGTATGTGACACTTTGATAGAGAGGAAGAGCAGTACAGAGACATGTTTTTAAGACCGCACTGAAATATAAATGGAGTTAAAAAAAAAACCAAAAAAAAAAAAAAAACCGGGAATTAGATACTGGTGCTTCAGACATCTAATGCAAAGTTCTCTCTGCTCTTTTCCCATAGTGCACAGACATGCATGTTGGGTTAATTGGTCTCTCTAAATTCTTCCTAGGAATGAGTGTAAGCGGTTGTTTCTCTCTTTATTGGACTACCATGCCATGCATCTTTATTTACAAAGCTCATTAAAAACTATTGTGTGGTTGTCAGCGCTCTTGGTAAAATAAAACTACAATAAAACAATAAAAATAACATGCCAACTCCAGTGTGAGTTCTGCCTTAGCATATTCTTTTGTTTCCTTAGGTCCATGTGTTTGGTTTTGGAGCAGACAGCAACAGAAGCTGGAGCCATTACTGGGAAGAACTCAAGGACAAGACCTTTAAAACTGGACCACATCATGGACAACATGAGTATAATGTCATCCAGCAGTTAGCTAAGAAAAAACTCATCACATTTTATTGAGGACAATGATTGTTGTGTAAAATACAACCAAATGATTTAGTTTAAGAAACTTACGGTTGGGGTCTGGGCCCCTGTTTGCTCCAACCTGGGTGATTTCCATGGCGATAACCTCTATGGTCATTGGTGGGAAGGCTTTCAATGTGGATGGATACCTGTGATATCATTTCCTCACCGGATTCATCTGTCATTAATCTGCTTGTTAGATTATTCAAACGCAAGTGTGTGATGGCTTGTGGTTTCGCCTTTCTAAATTTGTTTTTGTTGTGAAAAGTGCTTTGTGCTCCTTGTTGTATAAAAGTTCTTTATGAATAAAATTGGACTTCATTTAATATGTCCAAGTTAAGTTTTATTTTCAGGCTGGTGACGCCCAGACTGAGTTGCTCTGAACTAAATTAGCTTTTGTATTGTCCACCCTATTTACCCCTATCTTTGCTTCTTTTCTATGCTCTTTTTTTTCTTTTTCCTTGGTCAGTGCTGGACAGAAAACGTCTCTTCATTTCGATTAAATTGGTTTTGATAAACTTGATATTTGACACTGCTCTCCAGTGAGTCAAAGACGGTCAGTCCTCCAAAGCCCTCATTTTGGCTCATGAACTGTTGTTGGAAGTTTCTCAACAAAGACAACGAAAAGTGAAATTAAAAGTTTCAACATCTGATATAACAGCAGCCCATATAAACGCACATACCAGTCTTAGACTGGTTGAATGGTATGCTCGTCTTGGGTCAATATGTCTGACAAGTAGGTCTTGGATGAAGGTAAACCTCTTCATCTCACTGCATGATTAGGGTTGCGTTCAGCTTAAAGCAGGAAGCATGATGTTCTATTGATTAGAAGACAGAAAAAACAAAAGGGAAATGCGTTCCCCTGTGGGACGAAGTATTCTTGGTCTTGATCTTGAGTCTCTCATAAAAGGCTTTACAGGCCTGGCTTTTATTATGGAGCCTGAGTGATGTAACAGTTCTGTAAATAATAAACTATAGATTTCAGCTTCAGGGCTGTGATATACTTGCTGTGTACACTTGCGTACATAGTAACATTCAGCTTTATCTGTGTTTATTGCTGCGAACAAATGAAACATGTTGCGGCCAAAATGTTCAATACTTTAGTCCACCACTAGGGGGAGACAGTACACAGCAGTGAGACTGAACTGAAAAGGTCAATCTGCCAGTCATTTTAGTAAACACCAGTTTACCAGTCTGTTGCTAAATGTTAGGCACAAGTATTTATCACTGTGCAAGGAGGAGGGACAGTCATAAAAATGTTGGTGGTTGCAAACAACATCCGATAGACGTTCATTAAAAAATCTGCCATTCTGTTTACCTTTGATCTCGTGGTCATTCTCTTGTTTGCATGAGCATCTCTAGTGTTCAAGACAACATTGCGCTTAGTGCATGTGACACATCATCTCATGCATGTGACAATGACATGTCACCTCGAGTCAATGCATCCAGCCTGCATGCCAAACATACACTTGGAACATGTTGGCAAACGCTTTGCCAGCAGCAACTATATTCCAGTCCTAAGGGTATTCATGACACTGCATGAACTTAAATGCACACCAGTATTAGAACTTATAAGCAATCACATCCAAAAGTTTTATATTTTAGTAATAAAGTACATTAACAGTCAAATCAAATCAAACTTTATTTCTTGAGCACTTTTCATGCCATGGGCAACACAGTGCTTTACAGGATAAAATCAAGTCATAAGGATTAAAACAAACAGTGGATAAAAAGGCATTTAAAAATAATAGACACGAGCTCTTTCCACACACTCACACACACACACACACACATACACACAAGGACATAGAGCAAAGAACCCACCCACATTCCCCGGAAAACATCATTCCCTGAATACTGTCTCTTTAACTGAATTCTGGTTAATAAAACAACTAAAAACATTAAGTGATAAAAATTCTGACTTGGTGCTGATGTGAGGAAACAATACCTCGGGATCCATCCACACCAGGAGCCAGTCCCCCGCATGCTCATAGGGGCCGCTGCCACAGCAACCGCACAACTCCCAGGCAGCAATGGGGCCACCCCACAGCCGTGAAGCTGCAGTGGTGGACCCCGCACCACCCAAACAGCAGCGGCCATCATGAAAACAGCCCCCAGACCAAATAGGCAGGGCCCCCAGCGTGCTGGATCCCCATAAGGAAAACACTGGAGTTAAAACCAGAAGATGAATAACCTTAAGAAGCAGTAAGAAATAAGAACAACAATAAAAGAAAATATACATATATACATAGAAGGACTTCACAGTCAGAGGTGTGTAAAGTAGAAGTAAAAATATAGAAGTCCTGCCATGTTTTTGGATCTATCAATGCACTGAGAACAGGCATTTTCACAAACAGGCTCATCTACTTGAAGTGCAGCTGAGCTGATTAAAGTCACCTGGTTTAGTGACCGGTTGGAAAGAGCTGCCAGACAAGACTTCTACCTTATACACCTCTGTTAACAGTGCATCTACTCGTTAACCTTGAGGCGCCCATTTCCGGTCCTCAAGATCTAGCTGACTTCCCGCATTCACATGTCATTCAGCTCTGCAGAGGTCCAATAACGATTCAGGTGTGCTGGAGAAAGGCTGCATTTAAAAGTTGTTTGTAGTATATCTCATTTGGACACCCTTGAGTTAACCTGGTTCTCTTTCTTTGTGCTTTCAGACAGACACTATTCTGGTTCTGGCGCTGGCTTCTGGTGTTTTCTGGAAAACAGGCCGTGTTCTCACCAGTTTAACCAGAATCAAAGTTAGATTATGTAAGTTGCTTTGGATAAAAGCGTCTGCTAAATGACTGTAGAATAGAAAGAATAGATAATAGCACAGACAACACTACTAAAAGAGATTAGTCACTTTCATTGGAGACTGTCATATGTTTTATATTGTCTTTAGTTCTAGTTTACTGTTTTATTTTGTAGTTTTTGTTGTTTAACTCCCTTGTGTCCTATTTCCTGTTTTGCTTTCCCGTTCATCAGATTCACCTGGACTTATTAGTTAAGTCATTCCACCTGTGTCTTGTTCTCTTTGTGTATATATACGACTGGGTTTTTATTTGTTGCTGGTTCATTTGGTTAGCTCTATGTATTTTTGTTGGCTACGTTTTATTTATTTATTGATTTTTTTTTTTCTTCTTTTGCTTCACATGCTAGTTTGCCTGCAGTTTAGTTATTTTGGTATTAAAAACATCTTCATTCTACATTCCTGCCTCCCGTCCCTGCATTTGGGTCCACACCTCCACCACTCAGTGACAGGAGGCATTTACTGCAGGTGCATACAGAAGCAGATTTGCAGGTAAGGAATAAAGAAAATTACCAACAGTGATCAGATAAGCTCATAAGGTAGTAATATTACATTTTATTAAAGGTTATCATGAATAACTTTTTACAATAAGTACTACAGGTGGCAAAGCAAGTTTATTTGTATAGCACCTTTCATGTACAAGACAATTCAAAGTGCTTTACATGAAACATTAAACGCATTACAGAAAAAAAAGTATAAAAGAAGATACAAATAACAAAATCATAAAATATATAATAATTAAAAGCAAAATTAAACATAGATATAATAAAGACATAGATTATTAAACATAGATGTATAATAACCTTTATAGTAGTTGATTTCTCTCCTGGAGGAGTTTCTTCAGGGATGTTTGTGATGAAATGCTGTTCTGTTCTTTTGATTAATTATACTTTCATGTTTGTAAAGATAAAAGGAAATCTCTACTTTCATCTTTGACTGATTTATTACTTATTTGTCAAAAGTTTCTGATGTCCAGCATGATGTCCCAAGGTAATATGTTCAACTTGCTGCTGTCTGCCGGTGCCATCGGGACGTTTTTAAGCCAATGCTTCATGATAACTGGCTGCAATTTCAGAAGCAAAGCTTGTGGTTGTCAGAAATGTTTACTGGAAGATCTGCTGTTGCCTAAATCTGGGGTAGGTAATATTGGGGAGCTAGCAAGATCTGAAAGTGGCCTTGAGATGTCTGCATCCAGACATCTGGAATCTGATTAACTATCACGTGCTCTCTTAACTCGAAGAGGGTCTACAACTAGTAAGTCAGGAGCCATGGCACCATTAGGAAGATTATAATTTAGTGGTCAAGCTGACCTAAATTTTCAGGTAACAAGAGACCATTCTTTGTTTACAATAACATAGATTTATGACATGCAATTGACGTCCTTTAGGCAAAGGCTAAAAGACGGTTTAGTCTAGGACTCATGTAGAGCTTCTTCAGACTTCTGCTTTGTCAGACCTCTGAACTGTCTCTCTAAATTGCAATTTGTAATGCTTTGTCCCTTATTTTCTGTTCAATAAACTTTGTAATGTCTTACACTTCAGAACCAGACTCCTCATTAATGACAAACTTTATTCCACAACAACTTGGTGTCAGAAGTGGGGCCGCATGTGTCAGTCCGGGAATCTGCAATGGGATGTCTGATCAACCGGAGATAAATCTGTCTCCCCTTTTTAAAGGAGGACCTCTTGGCTGGGTTTCCTGGCTGACAGCGCCTGGTTTCTACAGACCCCACAAATTATTCTGTCATGGAGGTCTGGTGAGAGAAAGTTATTTCTAATATTGACATCTGCAAAAGAAGTTGCATTCAAGGCATTTAGATTTGAAAATCATTTTGATATTTTATAGTTTCAAGACAGTTGTTGTCCATTTAGTGCCTTAAAACACAAACAACAAAAACATTATTTTGATGCAGTCCTGTGTAAATCTTGTTTTTTGCCTAATAGGGGAACTAGAGAATGTAATTAGATGAACCAGTTAAACCACATTTACAGTTAACTACTAATTTAAATAACTACCCACTATGTGTGCTGTGGGTCTTAACTTCTTACTGTGTTCCTTTTTCAGTTTCTGTGAAGAAAAAAAAAAAAGTAAAATATTTTTTGGCTTGTGAAAATTGTGTGTCCAGTCTCATAATGTACAGGAGGTAACAAATATGTGCAATAACTGCAAAATAAAGTCATGCTAATAATAATAATACAAATTACAGCAAAATGACTTGAACCATCTATATTAATATAAAAAATAAATGAGGGTAGAAGAAACTTCAATAAAGAAATTTAATAAAGTTAAAAAGTTATGTGACAAAGGTAAGATTCCATAGTGCAGCAGGCTCCAAAGGGTGGAGACAGTGGCAGATTTAGGAGATTTTGGCCCCAGGCAAAGGCAGGCATGGGGCCCTATGGTAAATATTGCCCTACTTCTACTTCACTAGTGTACATTATTTGCTTTGCTGATTACATGTTTCAAACCCTTCCTGCTCAGTGGAAACCAAGTGTCCCCAAAATGATGATATTTGTAATAAACTGAAAGAGCCATCCTTTGAGGGGTGAATTCTTCAGCCAAAACTCTAGGTATCATCTTGGCCCTGCTGGAAAATGCATCATGAAACAGATTGCATGACACAGGGGAAAAACTAGTGATGCAAATATATAAGAAATGCTTAAACGGCCCAACAGTAAATTAATTTTGAATTAACTCTGCAATAAACATCTACAGCAGTAAATATTAATACACAATAAAATAACATTGATACAAAGCTATAAGAATGATAGGACTCAAGAATGTGGTGTTGTTAATAATGTGGCCCAACATAGATGGATTTTTTTGAGGCTGATGATTTATATTTGGCAGAAAAATATTTTAAATTGATCGAAAAATTAATTTAAAACAATATAATTAATGAATAAATGGCCCTGTGATGGGCTGGTGACCTGTCCAGGTGTTTGGCCTCTCACCCAATGATTGCTAAAAAAATAATGGGATAAGATCCAGCTTCCTGTGACCCTGCGTTGGTCTAAGTGGATAAGAAAATATGGATAGATAATGAATATAATATTTGTTGGGTTTTTTTTTTTTTGGGGGGGGGGGGGGGGTCCTTGACTCTTACAACAAATAAAATATCAATTATAGCCTAAACATTTTACTTAACTTTACAGCAGGGAGGAAGTTTTAAGTACAAAAACATGCAACAAAGCATCAAACCTCTGGCTGGCAGCTGTACCGATGGATTTCTTTACATTTAGACCAGAGGCGTGTGCTTTATGTAAGCAACAGAGTAATAAGTCTGTGGAAAAAAACATTTATGCAGCCTTCTAATGCCCTTTAGTTAAATATAATTTAACTAAGGGCTAACCTGTTCTGGACAGGTCGCCAACCCATCACAGAGCCATTTATCATCCTTTAATTGACAAACATTGCGTCCCAGATTGAACCAATAGCTGTCAGCTAATGCTATGTTAGGTTAGCATAGCTATAGGGATGTTATTGCTAACAAACACTTAGTGTAAAAGTCCGTGTATTATGACAGGGAAGGTTTGCTTCACTCGATGGTACGAACTGATCATTTATTGTGACGAGTCATTCTTTACGTTACAGATCAACTCACTGACCGCATCACACACACGCAGATCACATTAGGTATCAGTGCGTGGTCCTACATACCACAGACAGGGAGTAACTTCAGCTAAGTTAACAATGCAATGTAAATGAAGAGCACAAACTTGTCATGGCAAAGACAGTTTGTCATATGTAACATGTAGCTCCACTCAGCCCTTTAATGTTGCCTGACTGTAGCTCCTGTACGGCACTGAAAAGACTGCGGCGATCGCTGAGGATTAAATGGAGTCAGAGCTCCATCTAGAGGACAAAAGCTGAAACCCGACACTGAACAGCATTTACCGTTCAATGAGAAATTAAGAAAAAATTGGCATTTGATCAGCAAAATTACTACTGATGATGATTATTTTGAAAAGGGCTATAAAGGGCCGATTTTATCGACCAGCTGATATATTGGTCAGGCTCTAGTTAATAACTTCCTTAAGTTTCCGCTGTTTTGAATGCATAACTTAACACATTAAAGACTAAAAACACCTGCCAAAATTACCTGTAAAATGAAGCTGCCCTACAGTTCTATACTATCACAGCATCTACAGAATTATGAGGAAACTGCTTAATTTTTAGACTGGCGCCTCCAGCTTGTACAATGAAAAGTTAAATAAAATCTTAATGTTAGATTAGGACCTTTTTTCTGTAAACATTCCAAGAGCTGTTCCTGAGTGGACAGCTGCTGACCCATCGACCGCAGCTTGAAATGTGTCATAACTTGCTCCCTCCATCTTCCGTAGCCCACAGTGTAGGTCAGGCTCCACCCAAGTTAATCAAATAGTGACATAGAACAAGAAGTCTGGGGGTTGTTAACATTATTTAGTACCACTTACATTTTTAAGATGGTATACAGGAAATGGCACCAGTTGGAGTTTTCTTTGGACATCCCATGCCCCCTCCAGCATTTGGCGCCCCACAGGCAGTCACCTATCTGGCCTGAGTGGCTCTGCCAGAGCTCCATCAAACAATTCAAGTGAACATATAAACATCTACATCCACAGAGATATTAGGTTCATTATGTTTAATCTGATTTGAGACATAATCTGTTCTTGTAATATAACTTTATTTCTGTTGACAGATGCCTCCAATGCCATGGATCTGTCTATACCACAAGTGGCTTTTTAATAGGACATTTTACATACCCCAATGAATTTTGTTTTATTCTGTTATTTTTTAATTTTTTAATTATTCTCTATTATTAACATTAACAAATCCAAAATGAGGCCCTGTGATGGACTGGTGAGCGGTCCAAAGTATACCCTGCCTTTTGCCCAAAGACTGCTGGGATAGGCTCAAGCTTCCCCGCGACCATTCATTGGATTAAGTGGTTAGGCTGATGAAACAATAAATGAAGTCCAAAAATCAGAAATCCAGTATAAGTGACATTGGGGATGTGCAATATTGTATTGCTTGCGGTAATGCCATCTTTAACCCTCAGAATGGCATTGTTACTGGTTTGACGATGTAATTTAACTGCATCTTAACCGCGTAGAACAGTGGAGCTGAGCTGAATGAGCAAACAATGAAACAAGGCCAAACAAAGCAGAGTGCGACTGTATTAAAGAATATTTATTTCTGCTGAAAACATTGAAACAATAGTGAATCACATGTTCTTAAAGACAGCACACTCTGGCAGCATCTGAATCCGGGCAAATACAGGAAGTAGATCTGCCATCTGTGCTCCCCAGTGCTCCACACTTCGCTATTCTGTGGCTATATTTATTGAATATTTCTAGACTTTAATAGCAAAGTCTTTCTCAAAACAGGAGTAGCAACAACTCCATTTACTCCATTTACTTTTTTTGGGCTCCTACCTCAGAGAGAAGCAGTGCCACCACCATGCTATAAATAACAAGCAAGTGACCAATGGTGGGGAACTTGTGAACTACCTAACCCACTTTGAGAGGATAGTTAAGCAGAGCAAAAGAGAAGTTATGTGATGTGCCCTTGGTGACAATGGTTTTAGAAGGCCTGACGGACAATTTTGATCCATTTTCAGTGCACATAACTCAGACAAGAGACACATTGTCCCTCACTGAGTTCATAACTAGACTTAGGAGTTTTGACCGCACACTCCGCTTCCGCAGCAAACCCTGAACCGATGAGGTGATGACTACAAAACACGGAGCCTCACGACCATAGATTAAAAACAAAGAGGAAAAACATTTCAACAGGGAATATACAAGAGAAAAGCATATCACTGCAGTAAAACATGTGTACAGATATTTAAAGGGTACTACAGATCTTGAGTTGAGTTACAAAAAAGATGACACTAAACTGGAACTAAAGCGTTATACTGATGCAGACTGGGGAATGACCCAAAGGACAGGGAAGCACCACAGGCTATGGTTTCCGTCTACAAAAAGATGGTGCATCATTTAATGGAAAACAAAGAAACGGCAAATTGTGGCGCTGTCAACTTGTGAGAATGAGTGCATAGCGGTGGCAGCCACCATTCAGGAAGCTCTTTACCTCACACAACTACTGAAGGACATGAATCACTGTTTCCAGGATACATCAAGGATTTTCGAGGACAATCAAGGGACTATGCGTCTGGCAAAGAATCCTGTAAACCACCAGAGGAGCAAACATGTAAACATTAAATCCCACTTTATTTGGTCAAGTGTGTTACAGGGTGACATTGCTCTGGTGCGCTATCCTTCAGAAAACATGGTGGAAGACGTGTTCACAAAGTCTGCTAAAAGAGCAAAAAACAGTTCTGCTCATATTTGTTTGGCCTGTGAAGTTTAAATGAGATAAATGAAACCATCAAGTGGGGGTGTTAGAGACCACAGGTGTCAAACTCCAGTCCTGGAGGGCCGGTATCCTGAAGGTTTTTGTTGTCTCTTTGCTCCAACACACCTGACCAAAACTTAGAAACAGGTTGACAAGAAGCTGCTGGATCCATTTGATTTGAATCAGCTGCGTTGGTAGAGGGAAGCAACAAAAACCTGATGGATACCGGCCCTCCAGGACTGGAGAATTTTGCACAAGTTGCTGTTCTCTAACAAGGAGCTTAACGGCAAAAATCACGGCAGATGTGTGATCCTTGAATTGACCAATAAATTTCCTGGTTTAATTAGAGCTGGTGTTTAAACAGTTGTCCTCATCATGCTGTTCACATTTTGACATCATGAGACCAAGACGACGCCTAACAATGGAACAACAGTCCCTTGCCATTGCGATGCTTCAAACAGGACGTTCTCAGACAGAAGTGGCCACTGAGCTTGGAGTGTCACAGAGTGTCATCAGCAGGTTGCAACAGAGATATGGAGAGACTGGAATAGTCACAGAAAGGCCTAGAAGTGGACGTCCTTTGGCCACATCCCGTGCTGATGACCGCTACATTGTGAACACTGCCCTGAGAAACCGGATGATGAATGCCACTCAACTCCAGGCACGTTTAAGAGAGGTGAGAGGCACCCAAGTGTCACGTCAGACCATTGGAAACCGTTTACATCAGCGTGGTCTGCGTGCTAGACGACCTGCACGGGTACCTGACCACACCACCAGGCACAGGCATCATCGTCTTGCATGGGCCAGGGAGCATTTACGCTGGACGAGGAACCAGTGGGCCTCAGTGCTGTTCTCTGATGAAAGTCGATTCACACTGAGCAGAAATGATGGCCGGCAACGATGTTGAAGACGTCAGGGAGAGCGCTATGCATCAGCCACTGTTGTCACCAGGCCAGCTTTTGGTGGTGGCGGTGTTACAGTGTGGGCAGGGGTGTCCACTTGGTACAGAACTGCCCTACACTTTGTGAATGGTACAGTGACAAGCCCATACTACCTGAATAACATCATTAATCCAGTGATTGTGCCCCTACATGAACAGCACAGGCCTAATTTCATCTTCATGGACAACAATGCTCCTGCTCGTCGAGGCCGCATCATCAGGGAATGGCTGTTGGAAACTGGTGTACCTCAAATGGAATGGCCTGCACTCTCTCCAGACCTGAATCCCATTGAAAACCTGTGGGATCAGCTGAACCGTCGTGTAGAGGCTCGAAACCCTGCACCCCAGAACCTCAATGACCTGAGGGCTGCCCTTCAAGAAGAGTGGGATGCCATGCCTCAGCAGGCAATAAGTTGCCTTGTGAACAGCATGAGACGTCGTTGTCAAGCTGTAATTGATGCTCAAGGGCACATGACGAGATATTGACACGTTCAAATTTTTTGTTGTGGTGTAACTACCATTGTTGTTACCTTTTGTGTTGAATGAATTTTTTGAGATAAGGAAATCAGTAGTGCATCCTTCTACTTAAATGTCTTACTTTTATGATATTATATCACTGTAGCATGAACATATTGCATTTTCCATAAATTTCACCTGAAAGCCAAATATCCCTAACTTTTTGTGAGTAGTGTATGTAAGTTCTGTTTTATGCTAGTTAAAAATAAAAAGAGTGGGACCTCTTTCCTCGAGCAAAGAAGCTCTCGCAGCTTTGTTGAGCGGGAACGAAGAAGCGCCATGCGACAAGTTAGCAGCAGCATAATATGTCTCCTGTGCTTTATGAGTAAGTGACAAGCGTATTTACGTGTGTGTGTGAGTGATGCCCACATCCACAGAGTCTTCGGAATAGGGATCCCAGATCCAGAGGGACACATCCGCTACAGAGAAATCAACACCCACCCCTATGTGACTTCATTCTTCGAAAATTCTGATCAATGCGCACGTTCCTCACTTCATGTACATCTGTTTGGAACAGAAAATAATGCAACAAAACAATGAAAAGCTTTGTTAAATACGTAACAGTTGCCCCTTTCCAGCTTTAGTGTACCACATTTTGCCATCAAACTACCCAATACATGTTTAGCTAACTGCTGTAACACAATGGTTTTACCCCAAATGAGACATGGCACACACACCGTCATTTACAACATAAACACAGATTATTCACGCTTATTGCTCTTCTCAGAAAATTAACTGAAATGTCTTACATATCAAGTTTCTGAGGTGCTCTCAGAATAATGTTGATAACTTGACTGGAGTCTATATGGTTTTATATGGGAAACTCAACCCTTTGCCTCCTAATATTCTTTTGTCCACCTGCATTTGACAGTTTGTTGAAACAACGAGCTCAAAGGGCGGACAGTTGAAAAACTTGGTAGAAACTTGTGATAATAGTTAAAAAACCCAAAAATTAGCACAGGTGGCTAACATTTTTTGGGCTAGGGTGCATTCAGGACAGATTAATTTTTGTCATGAGTTTTGTGGAGTACATTTCTGTCAATCTTGTGTCCACAGTACGCTATGGCATCTTCAAAGAGTTCCCATTTGTCTTCGCTAGCGGCCACATATTTTCAGTTTGTGTTTTGCTAGTTTTGTTTTGTTTTTTCATTTTCTTGTTCTTTTCATTATATTTTTAAAATATTATCACATGTAACTTTTAGATTAGTTAAATAATTATTCACATTTATTTGCCGAGTCATTGTCTGAATTCCTTGAGTCATGATTTGGGTAAGAAATTGGGTAAGATTATGAAGGGTCTTCACGCTATGTTTGCTCCCTTTAGGCAAAATTGTTCGACAACATGGAATAAACTTTTATTGTTATGCAGATGATACTCAGATATACTTATCCCTTAAAACCAGATGAAAGAAATCAGCCCGATAGGCTACAAAATTGTCTCATAGACATAAAGACTTGGATGTCTAGACATTTTCTCCTCTTAAACTCAGATAAGACTGAAGTAATTCTCGTTGGATCTGAAAAACTCAGAGCTAAATTTTCCAGTTTTGTAATGAACCTGGATGGCATTACTTTAGCTTCCAGTGCTACAGTGAGAATCCTTGGAGTAATATTTGACCCTGACCTGTCCTTTGGCCCACATATTGAGCAGGTTACTAAAACAGCCTTCTTTCATTGACGCAATATAGCCTTAATTAGGGACATTCTGTCTCAGAGTGATGCAGAAAAACTGGTTCACGCTTTTGTTACTTCGAGACTAGATTACTGTAACTCTCTATTACTGGGCTGTCCTAAATATGCCCCGAAAAGCCTTCAGCTGATCCAGAATTCTGCAGCCAGAGTCCTGACCAGAACCAGCATGAGAGATCATATTTCTTCAGTTTTAGCCTCTCTTCATTGGCTGCCTGTTGAATCTAGAATAGAATTTAAAATCCTTCTCCTTACATATAAAGCTCTCTACAACCAGGCACCACTATATATCAAAGACCTCATAGTTCCTTATATACCAACCAGAATACTTTGTTCGCAGACTGCAGGCTTACTTGTGGTTCCTACAGTCTCAAAGAGCTGAGCAGGAGGCAGAGCTTCTTTTACTTTATCTCCCCCCCCCCCCCCCCCCCCTCCCCCGATAATATTTATAATAATACTTATAATATTCTGACAGTCTACACAGTCTAGGTTACAACTACGTAGAAACCTGTTGCGTGGCTTTACCAGGAAAGCGTTCGGAACTTCAGCCCAGGAGTTTTGGTATTAAAAGTTTCTTGGTGCCACCTGAAGCTGTTCCTGAGTGCAGCCATAGCTGCCCTGGCTGGTGGAAACACCAGCCAGAGCCAGGGTGCTCCAGCAGACTTGTTACTACCAGCACAGAAATCATTGAGATTTTGTATTCTGGTGACTGCATTATGATTGGAGAACATTTCCTGCAACAGTGATGCAATTTGATGGACTTGTTTTCAAACTGTTCCAGCAGGGCGTCATGACAAAAATAAAAATCAGCTCTGAAATATATTTTTTTTCAAATCCTGTATTTTTTCATCCTCTGCCTGCATATTAATGAAAAGCTTTTCTTTACCTGCCTCTCACATCACGTTTATATGGAGGCAAACCGTTTTTTATGCTTTTATCCACCATAAAACACTGTCAGACCATTTACTTGATATAAAGGGAAAACGTCACTGGATTACTCAGATGTTTGGCCTGGAAGGTCAAAGGGTTTTTGACTGCAAAAGAATGAGTTGGTACTGTTTGTTTGCCACAAAGATTATGCACCAGGAAAGGAATAGAGATGACTGAACCTGCAATAAACGAATCTGAGTGGAAAATTAATTGTACAGTATACGATGAAGGCGAAGCAGGTTTGTATAGACTTATCTTCTTCATGTATTAAAAAAAACGAAGAATACAAATGCGTGTGATCATTTGCACACGCATACAGACGCATCCACCATGTTGCATAGTACAACTCTAGAAGGATATCGTTTGTCTTCTTAACCAACAAGACAACAATTAAAGAAATAAACAAACAAATGGCTCAAACGAAAAGATATCCTGTGGATCCTTTCACACCAGTCGCCAGCCCACCCATGACCACAGAGGACGACCCAGGTTAGGCCTTGATCCTCACAGCAGCCAAAAGGCTGCAATGTAAGGACCACCCAGTAAAAGTCATCCTGATGGCAACAGATTGAATGGGCATAGCTCCCAGCATGGAGGATCCCCATGAGGAAAACACTGGAATGAACCAAGTTTTAAAGGATCAAATCAAATGAAGATAATACATATATAAATAGGTGAATAAAAATAGAATGATAATAATAACGACAATAATCCTTACATGGACAAAAAAAACCACATAAGATCATCTAAAAGCTAAACTCAAAATGTGGGTCTTGAACTTCTTTTTAAAAACATTAATAGTCTCTGCAGCCCTGAGGTTCTCTGAGGGCCATAGTAATGAAAAGAGACCTCACCGTAAGTTTTTGGCCCTCACTGCAGAAAAACAAAGCTGGCACCCGTGGACCTCGGTGTCTGTGAGGGCTCATATCTTAAAAGGAGGTCAGCTATAAAAACAAAAGGTCCAAGACTATTAAGACTTTTTAAATAACTAAAAAAAAGCTTTAAATCAATTCTAAAACAAACATGGAAAACCGAACAAAACACACCGCCGATGCAGCGTTTTAAAAACGGGTGTAATGTGTTCACGTCCTCTGATCCTTGTCAGAACTCGTGCCTCTGAGTTCTGGAGTACTGTAAACTTGAAATAGACTTTTTGGGAAGGCAAGAGAGCAGAGCGTTACAATCATCTCATCTACTAGAAAGGACGCACGCATCATCACCTCTCTACTGGCAAGAGAGAAAAATGGGCGAGGCCTTTTGGATGATAAAATCCTGTTTTTGTTCAACTTTTTATGTGTGGATTAAAATCCAGTTTAGAGTCAACAAGGACACCCAGACTTTTCACACATTGAGAAGAATTGAAACTCTGCAGTTATGATCTCTCTCTTTTCCTCAGGACAGATAATTAAAACTTCAGTTTTGTCCTGGTTGAACTGGAATAATAATTATCTGCCATCCATTACTTTAGATCTAAAATACAGTGTTAAGGAAGATTAACGAGTGTCGTCTCTTTTATTCTTTCCTCTGTGTTTTTATCCACCTGAGGCTGTTTAATAAATCTGAATTACATTGAAAATTATGCCCAGGCACACACACACACACACACACACACACACACACACACACACACACACACTTAGTCTGTTTTAATTTCATTTCCTAACATTCATTAACAATATTAACATGTTCTTATCAACACTACTCAATAACATCTTTTTTTTCGTGTTATACTTACAGAGAAGATTAGAGAAAACAGAAATTCAATTGCAGACTTACATAGAAGTGTACAAAAAAAACCACACCCCTCCAAACTTTTCATTGCACCAATCCTGTCCTTGCATGTGGGGTTAAAAAATAAACAAAAAAGAATAGCACTTCTGTTCCACAATTGTGTTTTGTCATCTTTACCCGAGACACTTTCTATCTTTTTCACCGGAAGGGTGGATTTACTCTGCGATCAGGTAAGAGATGAAAAAAAAACCTCACAAAAAAAAAACCAGACACAGTGCAGCATTATTATGTGTTGTTATAGTTTTAAATGTTACCATTTCAGTTTTACAGAAATTACAACTTTGATTAGTCATGCCATTCTAGATGTTTTCTCCTGTCAAGTTAAAAAAAAAAAAAAAAAAAAAAAATCAGTTTACTAATGTATTTAATGAAATGATGCAGTATTTATAGTTAATTGCAATTTCATATTTAGAAAAAATAATATTTTTCTTTTGTTTTTTTATCACACACTTTACAGACTGAACCTAAAAGATTTCCAAGATGTCCAACATGAAGTCCAAACAGATGGTTTTCATTTTTCTGCTGTCTTTCGTGTCCTTTGGGATGTTTATAAGTCACCACTTCCTTACAACTGACTGGCTGGAGTTTCAGGAAGAAAGCTTGTGTGCTTGTGAGGAATGTTCAGTGAAACACCAACAAGTGCTTAATATTAGTATTAATAGTTCTGTTCAACCATTTTTATTTGCAAAGCAGAGCCTCTCTGGGGATGCTTTCCACTGGTGGAAGGTAGGCTTTAAAAGTCATTCGATGGAGGTGATTCTGTACCATTATTCAGATAAAAATGTAAAAACAGATATTCTTTTTCACTTTTAAAACTTATCTGCATTTTTGACTCATAAAAAATTATTAATAAATAAATCAAACTGGATTTTCTTTATCTTCTTCAAGACTGTTCATTGTGTAACTTAATTAAAACGATAAAGAAAAGGACGTTTAGGATTTCATTTTCTAAATATTTCCCAACAATTATAGACCACAGTTTATGCTAATGTATTTCAATTTTCTAATTGAACATTTCAAGGGATTGCTTTGAAATTGAAATCTTCAATGTCCTTTTCTTTCCCATTTTACACAATGAGCAGGCTTGAAGGAGAAAAATGAAAGCATTTCTTCATCTGGAGTTCCTCTTGTTATTTTGCTAAAATAAATACCTAAATAGAAGAATAGCTGAATCCTGCTCTGACTGATTGTGTTTCTTATTTTTGTCAGGGCATTTATTATGAACGGTACAACTTCAGCGTCTACAAAGAAACAGTGGAGAAGATATTTGAAATATTTCCACGCAGACCAGACCTTGCAGAACCCAGCCCTGATCGCTGCAGGACTTGTGCAGTGGTGGGGAATTCTGTTAATCTGAAAGGATCCCATTACGGACCTCTGATAGACAATCAGGATGTCGTCATAAGGTAAGATATCAGCAAAATTATTTTCTCCTTAATGTTAGCTGCATGTCTCATACAAATCCAGCTTTTAAAAAAAAATTAACACACTGACATAAATGATGTATTCTCTGCCATTTAGGATGAATACTGCTCGTATCAAAGGCTATGAAGTGGATGTTGGAAACAAAACGACTCATCATATCATGTATCCAGAAAGTGCTGTACATTTAGATAACACCACTCATCTTATTCTGTTTCCATTCAAGCTACTTGATCTACAGTGGCTCATCAAAGCCTTCTCTTCGTGAGTAAAATTTAAGCACTGATTAGGCTAAATCAACATGATTTAAAATGGATTTTTACAGGGAGCTAGCTAGGTTGGTCATCTAAAAGTAGCTAGAGAATGACAAGGTGGCAATGACAAGTCCGTTGGAGAATGAGCTGCTTTGCTAATGTCACAAGTCACTAGCCTATATTTTAATCTGAAAACATAAAAAAGCTTTAGCTTTACTTCTGGGTTAACCATCCCGGAAATAAATCCTGAATTGCTTCATCCAATTGCTTCATTGTTTGCCTCCTTACCCTCCTCAGTTGCCTAGGAGCTGTCAAAATATCATTAACCCTTTATAGGGCAATAAAATACCTTGAAATGAGAAATTTTAACTTAAAATTGTCCTTTTGGTATGTACCAAGACCTCCATTCTGTTGTTACATTGACAAAAAAAAATAGTTTCATGTTGAAAATGAAAGAAAATAAAGTGATAAAAAAAAATAGTCACTTGCCCCATAAAGGGTTAATTGACCTTGTGTGGTGCAAATGGATTTGTCTTTCATTGTCCATGAGAACAAAGGCTGTAAAATTGTTGAGAATTTGTAGAAAACAACTTCATGCTACTCATTTATTTTTCTGACATTACCGGATGTTCAGGATGCCCCATGCCTAAATACCAATAAACCAGTTCCATCCCTACTGGGAAACAGATTCTAGCAGAATTGTAGTACCAGTTTTACATGAACAATGGGTGTGGTTACATGGTGTTTTTTAATTCAGAATTAAAAATTTGGAATTAAATAATTTGGAATTAAACAATTTGGAATTAACGGATTCTCCTATGAGTTTACATGAAAATAATAATTCCAAATGGAGGCTTACATGAAACACCTGTATGTTATTACTACAGGAATAATGTGGAAAGAACAACACGTGTGTTCCAGGGATAAAAATTGTTTTGAATTATCTACATTTTTTTCATTTAAATTTAGAAAATTATCACTTCCTTGTTGAGTTTTATTTACCTATTTAGATTTTGATTTACAACCTTCTTTTATCCTGTGAAATGCTCAGTGTCATGTAAGTGGTTCATCTATTTTTCATATGGTCTTTTTATGCTATATCCAACAGGTCAAAATCAAAAATAAAAGCTAACAAGGATTTGGTGAGTATTTTACTGTATCCAGTTCATTTTTTTAAACTCCCTGCATGCTTTGAAGATTCGACTAAAAGCTTTTTTGGATTAAAGAACATTTGAAACTGTGAAAGCTGACCTGGCCAGTTTCCAGACGGGTTCTGTTCCATTTTCTGACTGTGCCATGACTTTGTTCAACTGCATAGTGCACCAAATCACATTGTGAGCATGTCAGACGTGGAGCAGCAATGGGTGTGGTCTGCATACCTGTAACCACAAAATCACACGTTCTTTTAATAGGTATATCACTTAATGGCTCTTTACAGACTGCCAACCTGTATGAATGGGTGGTATGCATTGAAAAGCCTCACCTTCCCAGAGTGTGCAGCAGCTCTGTTTCCTTCTTCAACAGCCACATCGATCTCATTTCACTTGAAGGCTGGATGATATGCATCTCTTCAAGGTTTCCATGATGAGGGTGTGTTCATGAAGTGCAAAATGACTTGTTAGCTGGTAAAAATCCATAAATTAGCCGTGTCATTGTTTAAGTTGCAGGATGGTTGGCTCGAGTGGTAGAGCCACTTGTCATGTGCCGATGGTCGGTGGTTTGAGTCCTGCTCTCTGCGCTACTGCAGCCCCGAGGAGGCTTGTTCTCTGTGGGGTGGACCCCAGTGCGGAGGGTTGCGTCAGGAAGGGGGAAACATGGTTTAATACAATTACGCCAATTCACCCAAACAATGATTCTCTGTGGCGACCCCTTCAATTAGGAATGAGCTGAAAGGGAAACAACATTATTTACTTAAAATTGTGTGAAAATAGTCATGTTATAGTCCAGAAATGACAGTGTTTATATGATCAAGCATCTTAGTCATCCGAATCAGGTCGCAGTGGTCTTTCTATGTTTTGGTTGATGCAAGCAAAGTGTCCATAGACCCACAATGCACTTTGTTTTGCAGTTCACTTCCTGTATTTGGTCCACTTCAAATGGACTAAGACCTGCATTGACAGGCAGACCAAGTCAACTTATTTGATGCAAATCTGAATTTGTTATGGCCATTTATGATTTCCCAAACTAAGCAGACTGTGGACCAAAAAATGGACCAAGATTCAAATCAAAAAGGACTGATGTGAATGTGTCCTCAGTTTTTTTCATGTGTGTGGTTACTATAATCTCTATACTCTGCGGTGGGCTGACCACAGGCATGAGAATTAACACTGTCACCACACAACAAGAAGATTCCTAAAAACCTGAACTATGGACTGTTGTGTCCAGTGGAGACCCTGTTATGTCCTATGCCTAGACAAACTTTATTAGCAAAGTAATAAGGAATTAATAGTACGGTAATTTACATAAGGCTGTTTCATTACTTGCAAAAAATTCAGATACCGTCATCTTTGCCCATTTCATCGCTTCCTCTTCCTTCTTTTCTGAGCTGACCAATTGACTGTTTCTTTGAAATTTTACGGTCCATTTGTTAATTTAACATTTGACTTAAGAATAGATTAACAATAAATAAAGAATAAACTCATCCTCCTCATACCCAAAGTATGTTATGTAAACCATTCCACCTAGATGTGTAAACGTCCCTACCTTGGTATAAAATTACTGTAACAGTACTATGCATAGTGTTGCTACAGTAATGCGTAGTAGTAGTGCGTCTTTAATAAGATCTCTCTCAGCATCTGTTCAGAAATAATCTCAACATCTTTGTTGACACTCATTTCAAAATGCAGAATTGGATATATTATTGAATTAGGTCAGATCAATGTTTCTCAGTTGATCGCAGTATTGTGAGTTTAGAAACCAATTAAACTACACGTCTGTTCAGCCCCCCCACCCACACCCCCTCCCCCTTCAGCAATTATAACTCCATCCATCCATCCATCCATCCATCCATCCATCCATCCATCCATCTTCTGCCGCTTATCCGGGGTCAGGTCGCAGGGGCAGCAGCCTAATCAGGGAAGCCCAGACTTCCCTCTCCCCAGCCACATTTGCCAACTCTGTGGGGGGGATCCCGAGGTGTTTCCAGGCCAGCCGAGAGATATAATCCCTTCAGTGTGTCCTTGATCTTCCCCAGGGTCTCCTACCAGGGAGGCGTCCAGGAGGCATCCTGACCAGATGCCCGAGCCATCTCAACTGGTTCCTCTCGATGCGGAGGAGCAGCGGCTCTACTCTGAGCCCCTCCCGGATGATCGAGGTCCTCACCCTATCTCTAAGGGAGAGCCCGGCCACCCTGCGGAGGAAACTTATTTCAGCCGCCTGTATACGAGATCTCGTTCTTTCTGTCACGACCCACAGCTCGTGACCATAGGTGAGGGTAGGAATGTAAATCGACTGGTAAATCGGGAGCTTTGCCTTCTGACTCAGCTTCTTTTTCACCACGACAGACCGATGCAGAGTCTGCATTACTGCAGATGCTGCACCAATCCATCTGTCGATCTCACGCTCCATCCTTCCCTCACTCGTGAACAAGACCCCAAGGTATTCAAACTCCTCCACTTGAGGCAGGACCTGACTCCTGACATGGAGAGGGCAATCCACCCTATTCCGGCTGAGGACCATGGTCTCAGGTTTGGAGGTGCTGATTCTCATCCCAGCCGCTTCACACTCGGCCACGAATCGCTCAAGCGAGAGCTGGAGATCACGACCAGATGAAGCCAACAGGACCACGTCATCTGCAAAAAGCAGGGACCCAATCCTGAGGCCACCAAGTCGGATCCCCTCAACACTTCGGCTGCACCTAGAAATTCTGTCCAAATAAGTTATGAACAGAATCGGGGATAAAGGGCAGCCTTGGTGGAGTCCAACCCTCACTGGAAACAAATATGACTTACTACCGGCAATGCAGACCACGCTCTGACACCTGTTGTACAGGGACCGGACAGCTGTTACAAGGGGGTCCAGTACCCCATACTCCCAGAATACCCCCCACAGGAGCCCCCGGGGGACACGGTCAAACGTCTTCTCCAGATCCACAAAGCACATGTAGACTGGTTGGGCAAACTCCCATGCCCCCTCCAGGACCCAAAAGAGGGTAAAGAGCTGGTCCACTGTTCCACGACCAGGATGAAAACCACACTGCTCCTCCTCAATCTGAGATTAGACTATCCGGCGGATACTCCTCTCCAGGACCCCTGAATAGACCTTACCAGGGAGGCTGAGGAGTGTGATTCCCTGTAATTAGAACACACTCTCTGGTTCCCCTTCTTAAAAAGGGGGACCACCACATCAGTTTGCCAGTTGAGAGGCCCTGCCCCCGATGTCCACACGATGCTGCAGAGACGTGTCAGCCAGGACAGCCCCACAGCATCCAGAACCTTAAGGAACTCTGGGTGGATATCTTCCACCCCCGGGGCCTTGCCGCCAAGGAGTTTTTCAACCAACTCAGTGACTTTATCCCAAGAGATAGGAGAGTCCACCCCTGAGTCGCCCAATTCCCCTTCCTTATCGGAAGACATGTTGGTAGGATTGAGGAGGTCTTCGAAGTATTCCTTCCACCGACCCACTACGTCCCGAGTTGAGGTCAACAGCTCCCCATCTCCACTGTACACAGTATTGACGGAGCACTGCTTCTGCCTCCTGAGCCGCCAGATGGTGGACCAGAATTGCCTCCATGGCGTCGCCAAACTCCTCCCACACCTGAGTTTTTTGCCTTGGTGACAGCCGAAGCTGCATGCCGCTTAGCCTGTTGGTATCTATCAGCTGCCTCCAGAGTCCCACAGGCCAATTAGGTCCGATAGAACTCTTTCTTCAGCTCTAAGGCATCCCTCACTGCTGGTGTCCACTAACAAGTTCTGGGGATGACCGCCACAACAGGCACCAATGACCTTACGGCCACAGCTCCTGATGGCCACCTCAACAATAGAGACACAGCCCATTCAGACTCAATGTCTCCCGCCTCACTCGGGACATGGTTGAAGCTCGCTCTGATGGGGGACTCAGCCAGACATTCCCAGCTGACCCTCACAACACGTTTGGGCCTGCCAGATCTGACCGGCTTCCTCCCCCACCATCTGAGCCAACTCACCACCAGGTGGTGATCAGTTGACAGCTCCGCCTCCCTTTTCACCCGAGTGTCCAAGGCATGTGGCTGCAGGTCCGATGATATGGCTACAAAATCGATCATCGAACTGCGGCCCAGGGAGTCCTGATGGCAGGTGTACATATGCACATTATGGACACTCTTATGTTGGAACATGGTGTTCATTATGGACAATCCACGACGAGCACAGAAGTCCAATAACAAAACACCATTTGGGTTCAGAGAGGGGGGACCATGCCTCCCAATCACTCCCCTCCAGTTCTCACTGTCATTGCCCAAGTGAGCATTGAAGTGAGCAATTATAATTAATTGAATAATAATTATTATTTCAACAACATAAAGAATGCTGATGCTTAGGTGAATGTCACACTTATAAAATAATATTAATACTGGTAATAAAATGTTTTCCTGTTCTTTAATTCTTCCCTTTTTAAAAAAATATATCCTATATTTGAAGATGCATACCATAACTTTCTGACTATATAACTTTTACATCTGAGACATGACGTTTCGCTTCAGAGTAAAATAAGGAACTGGCTGTTTTGAACATGTAACGTCTCTGATTCACCAAAGAAACGCAAGAAGATTTAAAGAGAGAAAGAAACAAAAAAAGAGTCATCATAAGATAATCTTTTGCTGGCTGGAGAGAGCTAACAGGTCAGGTCAACTGTTGAGTCATTGGGAGTGAGAATGTGTTGGTCAGGTAGGATACGGGATGGATGCTTGATTAGTCGCTGATAGGAGGCGCGTGACGGGGAAAATAGCAAAAGTTCTGTAGTGTGTCTTTAAGATCATAAATATCAGAAATTCCGCACTTTGAAAAATATGTGTTCTCACTCAGAAAATACACACCGATCTGTGGGTGAGAATGGTTAATAAATGAGGGCCCTGTTTGTGTCTTCATTCTATAAAATCTGCTCTTCCTCTTGACTCTCTGTGATGGCATGTATGTGTATGGTATGTGTAGTTCTGTGGTGTTAATCTGATCTGCTTGTCACGGTTTATCATCCTATCACTCATCAAGTCAAGCACTTCCTGAATCTGGTTTTGTTTGGTGTTTCTTTTGTGGTTCTTCTTTTTGTTCTGCAACAACTGAATGATCATAAAACAGTTGTATTTATTGCAAAAGTATTGCATTAGCGTGTTTAAAAACAGCTTTGCTTCTTACCAGGTAATGGTGCTTAATCCAGCTTTCATGATGTACGTTCATGATGAGTGGCTTCACAAGAAAGGCAGATATTCATCCACTGGCTTCATGGCTTTAATCCTAGCACTCCACGTTTGTGATGAGGTAATTTTCCTTCCATCATGTTACAAATTCCATCTAGTAACCACACTACTGTGTTTGCATGTGTGTGTGTATGTGAATATCTGTGTGAGTGCTCATCCAAAATACACAATGAGTGATAATAAGATAGTCATGTGAAAAAATGCAAATAAACCCACATCCAGTTGCTTTTTATCAGGTCTTTAAACTATGTAAATACGACTTCAGAGGAAGAGCTCGTGATATATCAGATTGTGTCATGATCAAACTAAATCAAAGCACAAGTGCAGGATCAATGTATTAAATTATTTTTTACTGCTTTTATAAGAATTAACCAGAAAATTGCAACCAGGTGCTGGTTTGTATTAACACAACAAAGACCAGCACCAGAATAAAAAAATGATTGACTTAAACTATGTGTTTTCTGTTTGCTTAGGTCCACGTGTTTGGTTTTGGAGCGGACAGTAATGGAAGCTGGAGCCATTACTGGGAGAAACTTAAGAGCCAAAAGTTTAAAACTGGACCACATCCTGGAGATCTTGAGTTTAACATTATCCAGCAGCTAGCTGAGAACAAGTTAATCCAGTATTATAAAGGACAGTGACTGTTCTCTCAGGACTTAAATAACTGATAAACACTGCTCAAAACATTAAGTGATCATATTTACATTGAGTTACCATGAAATCAATCAGTCACACATTTATTGAATATCAATGCGTCCGTGTTGGAAGTAAATATGATTGTTTTTATTTGTTTATTTATTTGCTGGTTCTTTCATCTTAAACCTGCTGTCATACAAATACAACAGAGAACAGGTAAAAATGAGAGGTGAGCCGCAAAACAGCCTCATTATTTGGTGAAACTTTGATAAAATAAATAATCTTTAATCTTTAATCTTATGAAATGTCTGAACAGCATGAAGGGTTTTTTCTCTCTAGCAGTTTCTAATTTTTACGTGCAAAAGGTAATATAATTACTTGATGAAATAATTATAATTATGCAGGTAACAGCTAGGAATTAAGGATAAAATGTAAAAAAAAAAAAAAAAAAAAAGTTATTTAGGGGAAAATAAACCATTTATCTGAAAATATGCTTATAGACAACATATTTTGCTGAATATATGAGTCCACTGTGGGGTCTTAAAGAGTGAAGGAAATAAAAAATGTCATTACTCATTCAAGCTTCTTGATTTGACTTGTGAAATGGGTTTTATGGCCTTTTTTTTTTTTTTTTTTTTTTAATAAACCACCTGGTGGTGAGTTGGCTCAGATGGTGGGGGAGGAAGCCGGTCAGAGCTGGCAGGCCCAAACGTGTTGTGAGGGTCTGCTGGGAACGTCTGGCTGAGTCCCCTGTCAGAGCGAGCTTCAACTCCCACCTTCAGCAGAGCTTCGAACATGTCCCGGGTGAGGCGGGGGACATTGAGTCCAAATGGGCTGTGTTCCGTGCCTCTATTGCTGAGGCGGCCGGCCGGAGCTGTGGCTGCAAGGTCGTTGGTGCCTGTCGTGGCGGTAATCCCAGGACTCGTTGGTGGACACCAGCAGTGAGGGATGCCGTCAAGCTGAAGAAGGAGTCCTATCGAGCCTTCTTGGCCTGTGGGACTCTGGAGGCAGCTGATGGGTACCGGCGGGCTAAGCGGCATGCGGCTTCGGCCGTTGCCGAGGCAAAAACTCGGGCATGGGAGGAGTTCGGCGAGGCCATGGAGAAAGACTTCCGGACGGCTTCGAGGAGATTCTGGTCCACCATCCGGCGGCTCAGGAGGGGGAAGCAGTGCTCCGTCAATACTGTGTACAGTGGAGGTGGGGAGCTGCTGACCTCAACTCGGGACGTTGTGGGTCGGTGGGGGGAATACTTCGAAGACCTCCTCAATCCTACCAACACGTCTTCCCATGAGGGAGCAGAGCTGGTGGACTCAGGGGTGGACTCTCCTATCTCTTGGGATAAAGTCGCTGAGTTGGTTGAAAAGCTCCTTGGCGGCAAGGCCCCGGGGGTGGAAGATATCCACCCAGAGTTCCTTAAGGTTCTGGATGCTGTGGGGCTGTCCTGGCTGACACGTCTCTGCAGCATCGTGTGGACATCGGGGGCAGGGCCTCTCAACTGGCAAACTGATGTGGTGGTCCCCCTTTTTAAGAAGGGGAACCAGAGAGTGTGTTCTAATTACAGGGAATCACACTCCTCAGCCTCCCTGGTAAGGTCTATTCAGGGGTCCTGAAGAGGAGGGTCCGCCGGATAGTCGAATCCCGGATTGAGGAGGAGCAGTGTGGTTTTCGTCCTGGTCGCGGAACAGTGGACCAGCTCTATACCCTCCCTGGGGTCCTGGAGGGGGCATGGGAGTTTGCCCAACCAGTCTACATGTGCTTTGTGGACCTGGAGAAGGCATTTGACCGTGTCCCCCGGGGGGCTCCTGTGGGGGGTACTCTGGGAGTATGGGGTACCGGACCCCCTTGTACGAGCTGTCCGGTCCCTGTACGACAGGTGTCAGAGCTTGGTCCGCATTGCCGGTAGTAAGTCGGATTCGTTTCCGGTGAGGGTTGGACTCCGCCAAGGCTGCCCTTTATCACCGATTCTGTTCATAACTTATATGGACAGAATTTCTAGGCGCAGCCGAGGGGTTGAGGGGATCCGACTTGGTGGCCTCAGGATTGGGTCCCTGCTTTTTGCGGATGACGTGGTCCTGTTGGCTTCATCTGGTCGTGATCTCCAGCTCTCGCTTGAGCGATTCGTGGCCGAGTGTGAAGCGGCTGGGATGAGAATCAGCACCTCCAAATCTGAGACCATGGTCCTCAGCCGGAATAGGGTGGATTGCTCTCTCCGGGTCGGGAGTGAGATCCTGCCTCAAGTGGAGGAGTTTAAATATCTCGGGGTCTTGTTCACGAGTGAGGGAAGGATGGAGGATGAGATTGACAGACGGATCGGTGCGGCGTCTGCAGTAATGCGGACTCTGCGCCGGTCTGTCGTGGTGAAGAAGAAGCTGAGCCAGAAGGCGAAGCTCTCGATTTACCAGTCGATCTACGTTCCTACCCTCACCTATGGTCATGAGCTGTGGGTCGTGACCGAAAGAACGAGATCTCGTATACAGGCGGCTGAAATGAGTTTCCTCCGCAGGGTGGCCGGGCTCTCCCTTAGAGATAGGGTGAGGAGCTCAGTCATCCGGGAGGGGCTCAGAGTAGCCTGGACGCCTCCCTGGTGAGGTGTTCCAGGCACGTCCCTCTGGGAGGAGACCCCGGGGAAGACCCAGGACACGCTGGAGGGATTACATCTCTCGGCTGGCCTGGGAACGCCTCGGGATCCCCCCCGCAGAGTTGGCAAATGTGGCTGGGGAGAGGGAAGTCTGGGCTTCCCTGCTTAGGCTGCTGCCCCCGCGACCCGACCCCGGATAAGCGGCAGAAGATGGATGGATGGATAAAAAGAAAATGCTATTTTTGATCTGCCTTTTTTTTGTTTTGGTGCACTTTTAAAATGTCTTATTTCTGAATAGAAATTTGCATGTATAGTTCTGATTATCTGTAACAACCCATAAATAAATCTTCCCTGGTTATCTGTGTGTCACATGCTTACAATAATAGCCATGCACTCATTTCACATATAAAACATTGAATATACTGAATAAACTGTCAACATGCAACTGTCCAGTAATATGATAACCCCAGTTTGAAGTGAAGCAGAAGCTCCCAAACACACGACTACATATGGGAGGCTGGTGGCAGAAATGAAGACATTATTTAATAAATTATATTTTTATATCAGGATTAGCCTAATGCACAACTCAGAAGTAACAACAAAGCAAAATTCAGGGATTAACAATGAAATCACTTATTAGCATAAAGACATGCCATACTGGCAAGAAGCGACCGGACAGACAGATGGAGCCAGAAAAGTCAGAATGAAACTATTGAGTCATCTTTGATTTGAGTTTCTAGTCATTCCACTTTTTTAGTTAAGATGAGGTAACGATTCAAGACTGTCATAGTTTCAGGATGTGATGAAATCCTTGGCACCAAGTGCAGAACAAAAGAAGTGTTTTCTTATCATCTCAGCAAACATTGTGAAACTGTGGAAAACATACCAGCACACTACCAGAAAAAACTAAATGTGGGCATTGACAAGATCAGGACACTTGCATAATAGAAAATAACTGACAGATTATCTATGTTTTTCACGCTACAGTACATTTTATGTATGCTACTTTGTGTTATTTCATCCTGCATGAAATTCTTTAAACGTCCCACATACCCCCCTCCCCCAGCCTATCGTCCCACCACCTCCACCTCTGACCATTACGTGGCTTTCTGTGCTCATGGAGGAGATATGAGTGAAAATGAGGTACACAGAACATAATGTAGGAAGACTTTAGCAGGAGTAGCAGGTTGAAGAATCTTCCAAACTCACACTAAGTGTTTTTCAATAAAACACTCAATCTGAAACTAAAACGGAACCTTTGTTTTTTTTAAATCTACAGGTAACATGAAATAAAAATGCATCTGTGTCATCAAGTTTTTTTTTAATTTCAATTAGTTTTCTTTGCAGACTCATCAGCCGACTTGGCTCATGGTGAACAGGACCTTCTTTCCTTTGATTCTTATCAACAGGAAGAACATGCACTTATCTGTGAGGGCCGGACATACCCCTCTGGTTGACCACAACTAAATAATAACTGGTTGTTGAGATTAAAAACTAAGTTACTGAATTGGCCCCAGACTATAAAAAATGTAAAGAAATGAAATGTAAACTTTAAAACTGAGAAGAAAATTTTAGTTGAATCAGAAGATTCACAGCCCTGCAGTTCATGCAAATATGATCTTATATAATGTTCTGTGTTACTTGTTAATATAAGATATCGGGTTGTAGTATTGATACTAGAAGTGAATGCATGAAAGGAGTATCAATATATATATATACATATATATATATATATATATATATATATATATATATATATATATATATATATATAAATATTTATATTATATATATAAATATATAAATATTTATATATATATATATATATATATATATATATATATATATATATATATATATATATATATGAAGAAAATATAAAATATTATATATAATATTATATATTAATATTGTATATTAGCGGTGTCCTCGTAACGTCACACCAACAACAAAACATCACATGTGCAACATCGTTTCTACCTGACACAATGCAACACACTCTGGTCGCTATGATAATGTTTCAACATACCTGCAAAATAAGACACAACACAAAAACAAACTTCATGATTTCGCTCGCTGTGACGTGCATAGAGTGAAATGGATGCAACAGAGAAAAACCGGTCACTTTTCAAAATAAAACATAATTTGCGTAAAAATAAAAATAAAATAAAGGAAATTATTTTTTCTTTCTTTGCGGCCCGGTACCAAATGACCGGGCTGTGGCCCGGGGGGTTGGAGATCACTGCTATGTATAATAGAAGTTTGTGTATTTGTAATTATTGGGTTTTCCATGATGAGGGTGTGTGGGTGAAGTGCAAAGGGACTCGTTAGCCAGTAAAAGTCCATACAGTGGCTGCATCATTGTTTCAGCTGCCGGCTTGAAATCGTATGGAAAAAAATTTGCAGCTGATAGATCAGAAATGACTGTTTTTCAACAGAAAAGGCCTGCATTTATATTTCTCATTAATCTTTTGTAGTTTATACACAAGAAAGCTGTCAGTTCGCATAACACACCCGGACTGAGATCGTCTTCATTCTGGAAGTCTTTATCTAGCCTGCACCAAAATATTGGGGGGTCAGATGCCAGCGGTTACATATCGTGTGGGATTCTGTCTATGCTTTACATTTCTGCCTGCTGAAACTACACCAAGAAAATGATCGGCTTACAACTGAACAACAGATATACAACAACAGGGTTCAAAAGGCATGAGTGGTAGGAGAAAATACATTAAGTAGAAAAGGAAGGTGGTGGGGTTGATAAAAAAGCAAATGATGGAAACATAGAACTTGTAAAATCTACGATGATGCGGATGACTCAGGTTTTAAACTCCAGACCTCGAGGGCCGATGTCTGGCAGGTTTTTGTGGTTTCCCTTCCCAACACAGCTGATTCAAATCAAAGGAATCCAACAGCTTCTTGCCAACCTGTTCATTTAATTTAGTCAGGTGTGTTGGAGCATGGAGACAACTAAAAACCAGCAGGATACGCAGCCCTTGAGGACTGGAGTTTGACACCTAAGTGAAGGGGATGCACCTATTGCAGCAGCTGTTGCAGCAGAACCTGCGGTGGCCCCAGCTCAGAGGGCAGAGGAGGGGGGGGCAGGATGTGAGGGTCTGATGTGGTTCTGCGGCTGCTTTTTAGATCGTTGTAATTTTTACTCAGAGAATTGACTCTCAGTTACATTCTGGTCCAGCTGTAAAGTCATTTTCAACAATAGGTCCAGATGAGAGTAATCCAGTATCTCTATTGTTGCTTTTTAAAGCCAAACAAAAGTTTTGCAATTCAGCAGAGTACACATTAAAACTGGAATTCAACCTATCATCTAAATTTCCCGAACATAAGGTTTTTTTAATATGATAAATAATTAGAATTGATGATTACTGGTGATATTACAGTTTAGCCAATGTTAATTATGTACTGTGTATACATGTAGAATGTACCACTGTCCTTCCTGCCAACACACTGCCTCCATGTGTTTGTCAGATGACATGGCATGCCATCTAATGTGAACTATTCTAAGCCTTCAAGATGCATCTTCCAATCATAAAGGTTCAAAATATATGTTTATGGAGAGAATAACGTGATACGGTGTACTAGACAATGGTATAAATGTGTAATATATGATTTTTTAACTGTGTAAACCATACTGTGTAACTTTGGGCTCTTGCAAATGTCTATTCAAACTCATACAAACATCAACCAATGTGAACACTGAAAATAACACATAACATACCATGGCAGGAATACTTACAACTCTAAATATATTTTGCTAGTCATGTTGAGACCCTCTGCTAACCTTAAAGGTGGAGTATGTAAGATTTTCAATATTTTCAAAATAAATGAGCTAAAGAAATAACTACAATCATAATTAGTTCTTTTTTTAAACATGTAGGTTCCAGTCTGTCCATATCTGATGCGTTATTAAATTACAAGTTTAATTAATGACAAAGACCTTTCTTAAATGTTTGCCTACCAGCAAAAAAAAAAAAGTGCTTTTTGTCATTTGTCATTAACTAAACTTGTAATTTAATAACACATCAAATATGGACAGACTGGAACCTACATGTTCAAAAAACTATCTAATTATGATTATAGTTATTTTTTTTATTTATTTATTTTGAAAATATTGAAAATCTTACATACTCCACCTTTAAGGGCCTCTATCATATGCGACGTTCTGTTATTCCAGCCCGAAGCATCACTCTACCCCCACCTTGCTGTTATGAGAGGCCTGTTAGGAACTCCATCTACCTGGACGGTCCGGCGTAGCGTAGCTTCCATCAGGGGGTGAAACTGGAAATGAGCCGTGCATTTCTGATCCCACTGCAAAAGAGGTCTGGAAGTCTGGCCCAGGTCCAGTCTCATGCACCTTGCAGTCTGTGGAGGATCCTACATGGAGATGTGCTCAGGATTCCAGAGAACTAAGCTTCCCATACCTGCTTGCTGCCCTTTTAACAGCCTTTTTACACAATGCTTTGCATGATGTAAACTTTCCCTAACAAAGTTTCACCCCGTTCTTTTCTGACTCCAGTATTTTTTTTCCCAGTATGACGGTCATGCTAGTCACAAGTTTTTGTGAAAGGTCCAATGTTTTCTCTGTCTTTTTTTGTTTTTTCTTCACAAGACATAGCTCTATTTTATGCTTTTTCATGTGCAAACAGACCTTTTTTTTTTATCCCCAAGACTGCATGGAAACTGAGACCCTCATAATGACGTGTAACAACCTCATCAGCAGTTTTGTTTTAATCAAGCTCATCTGGGAAACTAATCACTAAATATGTCTGAGATGGTTGTCAGCGTAGAAGCAGCCTCTTGAGATTCACTGCCGCTGGGAATCTTTCTGTACGCAGAGGTGTCAAGCTCCAGTCCTCGAGGGCCGGTACCCAGCAGGGTTTTGTTGTTTCCCTGCACCAGCAGACCTGATTCCAATCAAACGGATCCAACGTCGTCTTGTCAGCCTATTAGTTCATTTCGGTCAGGTGTGTTGGAGCATGGAGAAAACAAACACCTGCAGCATACTGACTCTCGAGCACTGGAGTTTGACACTTGTGCTCTGTAGCAGGGATCCTCAATCCTGGTCCTCGAGGACCGGTGTCCTGCAGGTTCTCCAAGCATCCCAGCTCCAACACACCTGATTCAAATCAATGTGTATTTAGCAGACGTATGCAGAGCTTGTCTCAGGCTGGTATGTTCCAGCAGGGACACTAGGAAAACCTGCAGGACACCAGGCCTTAAGGACCAGAAGTTCTCCATACTCTCCTTTCTTTAGCTTTTTTTTTTTTTTTTATCTGTAAAACACTTTGTGTACATTTTGTTATATGAAAAGTGCTTTATAGATAAAATTTGATTTGATTTACTGTTGCTTCATCAGTTTGTTGTGCTGTATAATACTGAATGCCACAAATAATACAGACACAAGTGGAAACTTTTTCCATGCAGTACACATTAAAAAGGTTGTGATGAGTTTAATTTAAATAAATTCAAGAAAAAACCTTTCACTTCAAAAAAACTGATCCAAATAAGCTGATTTAAAAAAAAAAAAAAACACATTGCATTTCTCTCTGAAAGTGTGCTTTGTGTAAAATCCAGTCTACATTTTAAGTATGTAACATTTATTTTGTACCTTGTAAAATGTAAATACAAAAATTTATGCATTTTAAATACTAAAATGTTCAAATAGTCAAATTTATTTTAAAACAACCTAAAAACTACAACCAGTTTTTTTCTCTAACTACCACATAAGGTGTTACCTGCTTCTGCAAAGCATCTGTGGTTTAATTATTTCACTCCTGAAAATGTAAAGTGAATTTATTTCTGCATATAAGAGAAAAGCTCAAACTGTGTTGAAAATAGTGAGACCATTAGAAAGCAGGACGGTTCAACTCGGCCCCATCAGGGAAGCAGCGCTGCAGGTTTTCAACACGTCCCTGCAGAAACACACCTGACTCAAGCTAATGAGTCATTGTGCAGAACTTTATTGGCTGTTGGATCCATTTAATCCGAGTCAGGTGTGTTGAAGCAGAGATTTGAGTTGAATATCCCTGCTATGAAGCATGCTGGAAACATTCCTGCCTTCTGAATAACAGCGACAGACTGACATCTAGAGGTAAACCTGCAGAACTTCAGTCTTTTTCTTCAAATCTGAAAACATTACACCTGCTGACAAGTTTGATGCCAACATGCAAAAGATTGTAAAAATTGTTTTTTAGTACTTAAATAAAAAAAAAAAAGTCAAATTGTTGTAATTCTCAATTCTGCTTTTATTTAGTTTCATGCTTTCATGTCATTTACATCCACACAAAACACAGAAATGCTTGACGAAATGAACCTTGAACAGCTACTCATGAAACAGGAGTAAATAAATTAGTTATATAATAAGATTTACTAAACTGCAGTAACATTTTCTTGTCATAGCAGCCTGTGATGTCATAACACTGCTCAAAACTACTGTCAACACGTTGGCATTGCACTTAACACTAAAAACTTTAGGAAATCTAACACAGCAGCTCACCAGCCTACATACTGGTGCTGATTAATGGTTGAAACCAGAAAATAGGCTGCACAGAGAGAGTCCACACCAGGGCCTCTATTTATAGAGGTCTATTTAAAAGGCTGACATGAGAACAGGAAGAGAAAATCTGATGAAGCTGACAAGCAGCTCATTCAGCCTCGCTTCTTTTTCTGAGGATGGCAACAACAAAGTTTCATACAGTAGAACCAAGTATTCTGACTCACTTAAACGTCTCAGTACTTGATTTCCACAAATAGTAATAATATTCACAAAGTTATTGCTGTTTTCTTTGACTTACAAGCCTGAAACTCAGAGAAAAAGATGTTTCATAACTTGGGTGTACTCAGGCTTTGTAGACTTTACCAACCAGCCTCGTACTCGTGGCTCAATGTGCAGGATTTGCTTTGTTTCTGCCTAAAGGGGCAAAAGCACAACAGCAATTAAACAGCAGCATCATAAGCCAAACACAACGGATACAAGGTAATGAGCGCAGTCTGCGAGTTACATTTGTATTCATTAGCAGCTGTGACAGCATAGCAGGGAATGTGCCCTGTCTCTCGGTGTGTCGTCGTGCTTAACTGTGGCCCTGGAGACGGTTAAAGCAGCAGGTTTCAAGCACTTGTTCACATGTTTGTTTCTGTGTTGTCAGACGGAAAGGATGTCGGCCAAGATGGCAGCATCAAAATGACAGTTAAGGATGAAAATGGATGCAATTATAAAAGACTGCTGCGTAAAAGTGTCCAAATAGCATCGCAGATACATAAATTAACCACCTCTGCATGAATCTGTCATGTTTGCCCTCTATGAAAATGCCCGGATCCTGCTGTCACCATGTCCATGTGTATCTCCCAGCCAGTGCAAGTAAACAACCTTCTCTCAGCCTGCACTGCATCTGACTCCAGCTGAGTGTAGGATGTTTACATGAACTGAGTCTGAGCATGCGCTATAGGAGGTATAGGCCATGCAACGCAAAGTTATGGATCACAAGGGGACGTCTAAGGTCTGAAAGCCCGATAGAGGGTGAAACAAAGGACAAAAATGACTGAATATTTACATGGCTGTTCCGTCTCCGCGGAGGCAAGAGGCAGTCGGCGGCCGCAAACATCAGACTGAAAGCTCTGTGGATAGACAGCTTCCAGTCGGGGATGTTTACAACCCCAAACTACTTAACTCAAAATATTCAATAATTAAATAGATTAATGAACATAAATGGCCCTTTTGGATTCTACTTACACAAAAACTCATATATTGTACTTGTAAGTTTATTAACAGTCTGTTAAAAGTTTCATATGACGATGCTGGCTCTGGATCCTTTCTGAAAGGATGCTCCAAACATCCTGAGTAGGCTTCAAGTCGGTGATGTTCTCTGCAACACAAAGCACAATGTTGTCAATCCCACTCTTATTCTGGCAGCGGAGGAAATCCTATAATGACCGACCATCTCACTTCCTCATGCTCTGGCGCGGATCATCACGGCAGGGACTTCCTCATAGCATTTATGCATGTGGGCAAACGCAGCTGCTGCTGATGATTCAAGCTGAACCACGAGGCTCTCAGCATAAAAGAAACAAAGTTTTCCTTTATTTTAATCAATGCTTCTTTTGACATTTTTCAGAAAAATGTCCCTCCTCTTCATGTTGCATGAGACAGGCGGCTTGCTCGGCAACCGTGGGACGGCCTCTTTAAGTAGCTTTCCTTCAAAGATCACCTGATGAACTAATTAACAAAGCTGTCAGAGATTGCAACCAGCCATTTAAGTTGACATGAGAAATAAAACAAACTACACTTTTGCACTTCATTTGACAATCTAATAGTTATTCTCTCACATCTTACAGATATAACATTGCACAGCAATGTCATATGCAACAGAGTAGCATGGGACCCTGTGGGAAAAGGCCATCTGACCAAGATAACAAGTGACAGCCTCAGTGGATTACATCTCAAGCAAGTCAAAAACTATCTTGGTTTATCATATTTTGCTGTCCTACAAAGGGAACAATAAAAATAAAAGACCTTCAGGATTTTTCTTACCTATTTTTATAATTGCAATATCCTGACAAAGTCTTGCTGGCTAACTAAACTGATTAGATGTAGCACTTTCAATGACAGGACACCACAAAATATAAAGATGTAATAATAAAGATATGTTACATTAAGTATGTACTACAGAAATAAAGAGTCAAGTACATTTCTAAATAACTTACTTTATTCTTTATTCCAGACACATCAGTCCATATCAGCAATTAATAAGACAAAAATAAAACAACAAAAAACACACATTCATGTATAGACACATAGCCTATATATGCACACTCATAATTATAAAAACATCCGTGAAGACAGACATTCATTCCAGTGCTTCCAAAAACAAGAGAAATACCTTGTGTCACTTAATTTTGGCTCAGTCATAACCATTACAATTAGTTGACTCTCTTAATTGACACATAAATCTATACATGAAATTCCATGAAAGGTAGGAACATTATCTGAGACAAGCATCTGACCTCCACTCGTCCATCTTGGAAATAACAATATTCTAAAAGCATCATGAAATGCCATTTCATTTTAGCTTTGCTAGTATTGCACCATAAATGAGCAGCATAAAATGGAGTAAAATATGCTCTAAAGAGAGCTATTTTCACATCATCTGTACACATGTTAAACTTAGTTAACTAAGTTATCACACTCCTTTTAAAGACACTAACAAGCTAGCTTGCTGCGTTTGTGTTTGAAGCACATTTGCAGTTCAAAGCTTCATTATCAGACAGCTTTTTGCACACAAACACACAGACATATGGTATAGTAAGGTTAGTAAAGTGAACTTGCTGCGTTGGGAAACACAGACAGACTGAAGGCCAGCCTCTCAGTTCCTATACCCGCAACAGTGGAAAAGCTAACTTCTAACAGGAAGATAGCTCTTAAAAACAACCATCAGGAGCTGTAAGGTAAATGCTAACACTAGCGAGCAGCATGAAGAAACTTTATGTTGTCTAAGCCAACAATAACAACCTGGTAAGTGTTAGCACACTTAGCCGACGTGCTAAGCTACAGCTAGCTGCTGTTAGCATGTCTGTGACCCTCACCTTCTGCTGTTTGACGTTTCCTTACCGGCGAACAAAACGATCATTCCGCAGCGACACAGCATCCACAACCAGCGAAACCAACTGGTTCCGAAGTTTGGACTGGATTTGGGTCATGTTCCGTCCAAATTCTGGGCAGCCTGTTAAGTTTCCTTCCGTTTTCATTCACTTGTCTTTATTTTGACCTTTGGTTACTCGACACCAACATTGACGTCATTGTCATGGCAACGGAGTCCCTCCCACCGCCAGGCAGGACGCTGAAGGAATAAATGCATTTACAATAAATGTCGACGTTAACCGGCGCTATCACGACCAGTCTGGACCAGTATTGACTGGTCATGACAGTATGGACCGTCATGAGCAGTATGGGCTGGTCATGACATGTGAAAGAAATGTCAAAAGATAGTTGTAGAAGGGGCAGGGCCGGATTTAAAAGTGCACAGGCCCCTGGGCTCAGAGTATTCTAGGGGCCCCCTTCCCCACCACAACGTTGTAAAAATTGTAAAATGAAACACTGTGAAACGGCATTTCTAACATCTAGTACCAAGTACAATGCACTAGACACTGTGGTGTTACTATCTGACTTTTATGTACATTTTGTTTCATGTCCAAACTGCTGTTATATGCCCTCATGGGCCCCAAGTGGATGTTGGCCCATGGGCCTGCGCTCATAATGCCCATTGGATAATCCGGCCTTGAGAAGGGTTTTTTTTAAAAAACTAACATGACAAGGAGGGAAAAAGGCTTTCACATTTACTACACTTTAATAATTATGTCAACGCATAATAGCCTTTTGTTTTTAAAGTTAATAGTGACATGGTTATAGTTAATATCCAAACAGAAAAAGGACAAGCTGGCTGAAATGTGATCAGTTAGAAACAGACACAATAGTGTAATCATGATCAGTACAACTTTAAGAAATATGTGAAAAAGAATGCCTTATTTATTGTGGTGTTGTTTTCCAATTTATATAATTTATAGAGCTGATTATTGATATATCATTTAAATATAATTTTTTAAATGTTTGCTTTTGTTTTTGCCAGCTGGTAATGATGAAAATAGCAATTCCCAAATCTGTTTTGATTTTAGTTTCATTTCTGACAATGTGAACCTGAAATATATCAAGTTTTCATGTAAAAATAAATTAAGACGCTGCAATTTAGACCAAATAATAAGATTATTAAAATCAATCCAGAAATACCTGTCATTTCAGAAAGGTGATGTGATCAAGTGATTATATTTATAATCAGGCACAAAAACTGTATCAATAACAGGTTCGGTCTTTGAGCAACAAAGCTGGAGAAAACATCCAAATAAGTCATTTAAAATGAAACATTATTTAAGTTTGGGAGGATTTTTATATTTGGATACTTGTGAAACAGCATCTCAGCAAGAACCAATATTTACCAACAGCTGATGCAAATACATGGACTAGGCTTCATGGTAACCTTCGTCAAGCATGTCAATATGGAGTAAATGCGACTTTACCATGATAAATATATATTTACAGAAGCAAAACGACTCTCACATTGTCCATTATCTAGCACAAGATGGCAGCAACTTGTCGGGGCTATAGGAGACATCTCAGATGAAACATCTCACAGTTGAAATTTAATTCAATTAAGCTTTATTTCTACCGCACCAATCTACAACAAGGTAGTCTCAAGGCAACTGTCCAGTTCAGTGAAATGCATTTCAGTCTGATTTTAACCCAATTATATCCATAATACAGTGTTAGTGACAAGAAGACTACTGATAGAAGTAATGACGTAGCTCAGAAAACCACCGAACTCCATCATTTCTTCGATAAAAACGGACTACAATGCTCCTAACAGAAAATAGTAGCATTAGAAAAAAGTAGCATCTAGACATTCATCAGCTACAAGTCTGAAACTCAGGCTTTGTGGTGGTGTGGCATTAACTTCTCTAGACTGGGAGATGTGGTTATTTGTTCTAAGACTCTGATAAAACAGATGTTTCTTTGTTGAATTTTAGGAAAGTATTTGCCAGGAAGAAAACAGAGCAACATAACACATGCATGCTTTACCTTGTAGATTCTGAACTATTGCAAACATTACCAACTAATTTAGGTGCTCACTGCTTATTTTTAAGCTAATATTAATCAGCTTGTGATTTAAAAAAAAAAAAAAAGCCTGTATCTTATGATATCCAGTTAGAGTAAATTGCTATCTAAATAAAACAAAAAGGCTAATTTCACAACATAACATGACATAAACTTTTATAAAATGGAGTTTTATGATCTCATGACAAGTGGATGTATATTAACCTGAGTTTGTTGTAACAGCATAACAATGTTGGAGACGTGTAACATTTATGTCACATGATGGATGGACTTGTGGATTGTGAAAGGACGCCAGACAACATGCAGACTTCACAAAGAAAGTGAAGAATGAAACCAGTCACTATGTCTCCATTGCCAGAATACTGGTGAAGTGATGGAAGAAAGAACAGTAAAATTAATCTTTCCCATCATAACTTTTCCTATTTTATTAAATGTATTTCAGGCCTGAATTTAAAATAAAAATAGGTATGGGTTTATATTATCTGCCTTAGAATAAAAGGTAAGGAAAAGTATGTAATTTCTTAAACTTTGCTGGAAGGTACACATTATAAACAGAGTTTTTGTTCAGACATCTGGCCTTGAATCAGTTCTTGCTGCCAGTTCTAACTGAACCACAGATAGTGAGGGTCTAGCTTAGTCAGTGCCTAAAAGAGAATCTCTGTTTGGTGTTGAAATTAAATAATAAAAAAAAGAGCACACATCCATATATTTTAAAATTACCATTTCACAAAAAAGAAGACAAAACAACAAAAAGCAAACTTCATTTTGACACATGAACAGGGTGAAATATGCAAACGCACAAACCTTTTAATTGTTTTTTTTTTTTTTTTACCAAATCCTCCACATGAGGTCAGTCTCAGCCCATGTTCTCAGGGTCTTGTCATTTAAGCAGTGGAGAGAAGTCAACTGCAGACCCCTCCGATGGCTTGCAGGACATTTATTCACTATGCAATACTCAGAGCATGTGGAAGTGTTGCAAGATTACTCCTAAAAGCCAATCTTTACCCCACAAAGTAAACCAAGGTATGCTGGTAGGGAAAATTTCTTTTCAATGTATGATAATAATTATTGTAATTATAATGTTTCAGAAAAAGTAGGGTAGCCTTCAGAGTGTGACTCTCAGGAAGATTTCTTAATAATTCATACATAATATCTCAGTTATTTCTTTTGAAAAGAACGGGCAAAGAAAATCCATCTATAACCTAACCAGGAAAATTGATTCCCTTGTCATTTTGTGTGGTCTGAAATTGCCCACAGCCATTAAGAGAGACTGATTTTCCCTGTGCAGCGGATTGGAACGGTCTCTTCTTGCAGAACCTTTTGCAAGATGTGAACAATTTCATAAGAAACCGCGCCACTAAAGTGACGTGTTGTCCTGTCCTTTCAGGCAGATTCCCGAAGCACATTAAGCTTGATGGAGTAATCTAACCAGATGTTGCTTTTGTTCTAGCGATGTTTCCCACATCTGCACAGATCATGCACTTTTTGCATTTATTTTCCAATGATACATTAAAGAAAATTGTTTTCATTCATCTAGCAGCATGAACGTTAAAGTGAAATATGATCAAAAGAAGAAGAAGTGATTGTAGCTATTTGTACATCGCAGATGCACGGAAATACATATTTAATAAATGTCAACATGAATAATTTTTTCTTTGTCGTTTGTTTTGTTGGTCTGAAGTTAATAAATCAGAAGATCATAATTTAGTAGTCTGTGAATTTGCACAGTTTAACATCATCACCAAAACGGGCGTAGAAATAATGTACAGACCACAAGGAAGTACAAGTTCTTTCAGATTTTGCATTTTAATTGTGTGTATTTATTAGTTACTCCAACATTTTCGCATTTTTCAAACCAAATTTAACTTGTTTTTAAGATAAAATCAATTAGAATTCCATTATTCTAGCATTCTTTATTAAATAAGCATTGCAGGACAGAGTTCTCTTCCGCCATGATGCTTTTGATGCTACAACTTGTTTAAACAGCAAGACCTAAAGCTTGATGGGTGACGAAAAGAAAAATTTTGATTCTTTCTTCAATTGCAGCTGATCTAGATATTTATTTGTTGTTTTTGTTCTCCCCCTTCAGACATCCTCTTGCTCTATTTTGTAACATAAAAAGTTTGCTACTTAACATTTTGCCTCTGTTTCCATGCAGGAGATGGTGAAAGTGTCACGTGTGTTGTAGGGCCAACATGGCCGTGACTTTACATGGCAGATGCTTCGTTTTTCTTCACCTCCATGCGGTTGAGTTGGTCAAAAGCATTTATGGTATATTCCTGCCATCCATTTGGTGCATATAATTTCGCTCCCCCACATGTTTAAAATGAGAAAAGATTTAAGTTAAGTTTGCACCAATCACAAGACATCCAACACTGATTTAGGGAGAAACTGAAGAAGTTTAATTCAGGTCCAAGTTAACCAACCCATTTAAGTTCCTTTAAGCTTTTAAAAGTTAAATTAAAATCAGTTTATTTACAGTATATGATGCCAATTCAAAGCTAAATTCACTCCAGAGTAATTTATCAATAAATAAATTACTCTGGAGTGAATTAAGGCACATTTAAGTTCAGTTCAACATTCCTGTTTAGTACAGTTATAATTTAAGTGAAATTAAGCTTAAGCTTTACGAAATTCAATACAGTTAAATAAACTTCAGTAAAACATCACTGAATCACCTGTAAGGGATAAACAAGTTAAATTCATGTCCTTTAAAGACACATTACAAAACTTTTAGATCCTAAAACTTTGTGTTCCGGACTTGTTCGGACTTGACACAGTGATATCTATCATGCGTAATCTACAATCAGCATCCTGACACTGAGAAGCTACACTACACAACTTTTACATCTGGGACGCAACATGACATTTGGCTTTACGGTATAATAAGTAACTGGCTGTTTTGAAAATGTAACGTCTCTGATTCAACAAAGAAATGCAAGAAGATTAATAGAGAGAAGGAGACAAAACAAGTGTCATCGTAAGATCGTCTTTTGCTGGCTGGACAAAGCTAACAGGTCAGGTAAGATGCAAGATGGACGCTGAATTAGCCGTTGATGGGGGCGTATGATGGGGAAAATGGCAAAAGTTCAGTAGTGTGTCTTTAAAACAGTTTAATACAAATGAATCAGTATTTTATCAGATTTTTTTCTAAATCCGCCCTTTAAAAGTAATTTAATCTCGAAATATTTAGGGGCGTGTCCTTTTGATTGACAGGTACCCAATCTCCCGCTTCAAGTAAGAAGAACTAGAACAACTGTGGTTTTTAGTCGGTTAACAACGTGACTTAGCTTTAGCCTGCTTAAATCCATTAGCTGGTTAGCTCCTCTTAGTTGGTTAGCTCACTCGATGTCAATCCTCCAGCCCCACATTCAAAGCCCCCCAAAGCCTTCAGCTTTACCTCTGCCCATTTTTGTATTTTCCGGGAAAGACAACACGCGTGACGCTGCAAAGATGGCAATGGTAGGAACCACCTAATGAGCTTCAATTCAGCTCTTCAGAAAAGAGTGATGTCATGAAGGGTCCGTACATCTTTTTATACAAAGTCTGAGTACAACACAATACAAAGCACAATGCACCAACATGCTTGACAAGAAGAAGGAAGAAGTATTTTTATATTATCTGTCCTTTTTATAAAAAGCATAAAACACCAACAAATGTTCTCTCAATTTTTTGACAATACTTAGTGAAAATAAAAGAGAGAAAAATACTCATTATCAATTTACATGGTAGCCACCACATGGCATGAGTCATTCAGTTCATAGATAGATAAATTCCCACGTTTTAACACAGTTTGTGATCATTTCCACAAATTAAATTGCAAATACATATAATTATATACATATTCACATTCACATGTACATAAATGTATACACATACATACATGTACACGTATATTTATGCACACATTAAACACATACATATAAAAACACACTTGCACATACATACATACATCATACACAAATCAGTGTTTATGTCCTGTAAGTTTGCAATACATGATTTTTTAAAATATTTTGAAATTTGGTTATAGAAGGACATAATTTCATATGGTCACTAAAGTTGTTCCTCAACTTAACTCCAGTGGTTGTGATACAATGATATTTAGATTTGAGTTCTTACTTTATCTGTTTTTAGCATGCTTGTACCTCGTAGTGCAGAAGAACTCTCCGTCATCGGAAACAAAAGTGCACATTAGTAAACAAGATGCTGTTTTAATATGAGGAAATGCATAATAAACGTATAGAGTCACATCAGCGTCACCTTAGCAGGATGGTCATATAAACCATGTTTCATGTCAGTCATCTTTGGAGTGTAGTGCTGTGAAAAGTTCTGAGAGCATCTTGGTAAATATGTCAGTGGTCCACATGGCCCAAGTGAAACAATGGTGTTCTGTCCATCAACACTGTCAATCCATGCAACGGTGCCAATAGCTCCAGAGGTGACGAGCTATAAACCCTCAGTAAGTTTCTCAGGTCAAATTATTACAACAGTACGACTTCACTTACTTTCTATATGTTGCAGACGTTTGGATTCCCAGAATCAACATGTTTTCCAATACTGAGCCACATGGTGAATCTGTCCAAACAATCTGAAATGCACAAGGCGGAAATGCGTTAAAAATAATTTCAACTCATTCTCACATCATAACCTTTTACACATCATGCATGTGGTTTATTGATTTTTTTTTTTTAGTTCTAAACTTAGACTTTATTTCATTCCACAGTGGAGAAATCCACTTGTTACAGTGGAAAAAAGTGCAGGAAGCAAACAGAAAAAATAAACATGCATCACAACAAATTTATGTAAAACACACAAATATACAAGCAAATAAAAGTGTATAAAAACAACTTCACAAGCTATATACATATGTATACAGTGATGGTGAAATATGGTAAAAGCATGATGGTATAGATGTTGGTATGGCGTCCACATGACAACACAGACGTGTGGACATGTTTTTATGGGGTCTTTGTCGTGAGTTACTGTGGGTGGGGTGTCCCTCTGGTTGCTACAAGTTCATCAGGCCCTACAATGCACCACGCTGTAAGAAGTTGTGTTTTTTATGCCTGTTTTTGTTTGTTTAATTTTGTATTTGTTTAGTTAGTTATTTCATTGAGAACCACTTTGTGTTATTTAGTTTGGTTTAACCAGCATATACTGAAAGTTAAGGTGTTTTTCATGACATTAGTTACCTTTTAATTTGGTTCGGTTGACTTTAGTGTTTTTGAGTATGGTGATATTTTGTTGATTTCGTTCATGAACTTCATTATTAATTTCTTTTTGGATTTGGTATTAGCTTTGATTTTTGTTTGACAAAGAAACAATATTTGAAAAGATACATTTCTTTTAAACCGAACGGCTTTGTCGCTGACAGTAAGAAACTGTAACACAGAACTGATTACAGTTCTGGGACTTGCAGAGCCTACAAAGTCAACACTACTGCCATGGCCCATGTCATTTCAGCAGGTTCTTTTTCACAGTAAAATATAATACCATAACATACCATTTTTTTTCTAAAGCACTTTAAAAACAACAAACAGCTGACCAAAGTGCTGTACAGTAAGAGCAAGTGAATAAAAAACAGCATAAGAAACTAAAATAACAATAAAATGGTATAATAAATGAATACATAAAAAAGAACAGTGGAAAAGTAAATACAAGGACACAGATGAAAACTCAGTCTTGCTCAAATGCCAAAGAATAAAAATGTGTTTTTAAACACCTTTAAAAACGGCAGTGGAGTTAACCTGTCTGACCTGCAGAGGGAGGCTGTTCCAGATGTTTGGAGCTGGAACTGAAAAGGCTCTGTCTCCTCTAGATTTACACTGTGTCTTAGGGACAGTTAAAAGCAACTGGTCCGGTAATCTAAGAGCACGCTGCGGTGTGTAGGGATGCACCAGGTCAACTAGATAAGGAGGGACAAGGCTGTTAAGACACTTACAAACAAATAAAAGAATCTTAAAATTGATCCTGAACTGAACAGGAGGCCAGTGAAGGGACACTAAAACCGGAGATATGTGCTCGTTTTCTCACGCCAGTTAAAAATCTTGCAGCGGCGCGTTTTGGCTGAATCCAATAATAATAATCATTGTATGTGTACAATGCTATGCAACACAGATTATATTTTTAGTAGATTAGATTAGATTTAACACAGCAGACTAGAACTGGAACTGTCTGAGAAGTTATCTACGAGAGAGAGAGCGGACCAGACCCATCCTTATGTCATACTGTACAACATACTGTATGTTCTGTTGTGGGAAGTGCAATCTGCTTTGCAGCATTGGGTGGGGCAGCAGCATCAGAGACAGAGGGTTCAGTAAGCTGAACAACCTGATCTGAAAGCTTGCTTCTATGTTGGGGACGGATCTGGAGCTTCTAGATTTGGTTGTTACAGAGAAAAATGCTGCTGAACATGATGGTTATTTTTTCACAGCCTCCACACAACACAGTAAGGAAACAGTTTGTTCAGTCAGAGGTTTCTTCAAGTAAGCTGCAAGACAAACAGGTAAGAAGGTCTTTTCTGCCCACTGGAGCAAAAGTTGTCTGTGATTAGAGAACCATTTTTAACATTAAAAACTAAATGACACAACAAAATATACTACAACATTACCGTTTCCTTCAAGGGATACATTATTTTCATTAATTTAGTCTTAATTAGTCCATTTTTTCCTTTTAATCTTTCATTAATAATACCATGAGTCAGACCTCAGTATTAGTTTTTATTTATTTATTTATTTTATGGGTACAAGTATGCTTCATGTATGATGTCACATACACAGAATTTTAGCCAAGGCTAATTTTCAATGCCTGTCCAAAGTAGCGGTGTTTAATAAATAGCTGAATATAGAAATACTAATAAAACTAAAAACCCAGTTCTGCATGTCTGACTTCAAATCTTCTGGAACTGGAATCATGATGACAGCAGATGTCCTGAAAACATAATGGTGGACCAACACGGTTGCCCTTTTGTTACTTGCATGCCTGGGAAAAAAAAGAAAAGTCTTTTGATTTCAGGCTGTGCGTAAGAGAACTTGCTAAATGACGGACCCACTCTGAGATCTTTCTTCCTCTCTTCAGGGAGCATGTTTAAAGTAGGTCAGTCTTATAAGTCTGGTTACATGAAAAGAAATCAAAGGCTGTTAAATCCAGAGGTTCAGCGTAGCCTCAAACAGTGAAAATAAGGCACCATAACAGCTCTCACAAAGGATCAAGCTACCTGGATCCAAATTTTAGGTAAAAAAAAAAAAGTTTAATCTATGAAAGTAAAAGTAAATGTAATGATACATAAATATTATTTGTGTCTTTAAAGGGTCTCTATGATGTACATTTCAGTCTAATTTATTTTAATATGCAAGTCTAGAAGGGCAAGAAATAATGAAGCATTTTTCACAAACCCCTTCATTCATGTTGTATTGATCCTCTCAGATCAGCCTCTGCCACAAAACACAACAGAGAAAGCTCCGCCCCCTGTCCTGTCTGCATCTGATTGGTCAGCAGTGAAGGTGGGCGTGGCTTTCTTCTCATGAACATGTACAACCTAGAGAAGATGACCAATAATTTAGTCCTTCCCCCAGGACATTTGTTGAAAGAAGAAAAAACTCTTGAAAACCAATAATTTCCATTGCCATGGAAACCAAATGGAAAAAGTGCTGGAAAACTCAAACATGCATTTGGGTGATGTTGCTAATATGTTTGATGTTACAGCCCAGCTCAAAAGGTTGCAACCAAGAAGGGAGGCAGGCACAAAAGTGGGTGTTTTACAAAGAAAAACTTTATTAAAGAAACATAATCCAAATAGAAACTTAACCCAACTAAATAAAGTAAAGCCATGCCACGCCACGCCACGCCACGCCACGCCACGCCACGCCACGCCACGCCACGCCACGCCACGCCACGCCACGCCACGCCACGCCTGCCGGTGTGTCTCCCAGGGTGAACCTGGGAGGCACACCAGCTCAGGCTGGATGGAGCTTTTAAACTGTGGCAGAGCACACCGAGCCCAGGTGTGGCTCATGCCACTGATTAGGACGACTCCTGCAAACGCTCAGAGAAAATTAAAGTCAAAATATTGGTGGGACCGTCACACTGATGAGCATTCATCACTATAACACTGTAGAAAGCTCAGAAAACTAGAAATAGCATCATAGAGCCGCTTTACAGCTGGGGTAGGTAATGTTGGGGAGCTAGCAAGATGTGGAAGTGGCGCCCTGTCTTGACTCCTCCCCCTCTGGTTTTGCTCCTTGCGTGATCCAATGTTTTTTTTTTTACAAGAAATGAACAACTCTTTTTCAATCCGAATGTTTTGATTGGTCAGAGTTCTTACAGATTTACAGTAAACTGAGGGGTCTAACTATATTTCTTATTGTTCATGATTACAAAGTGTACAGACTACTATCAGGACGAGGAAGCACTCCACCCAGAGTGAAAAGAAAAATGTCTCTGAGCAACATTACTTATTTCAGCTTTAATGAATGTAACATAAATATTTTAGAAGTGTTGGCAACAGGTAAAATGATTATTTTCAGACTAGAGTGAAGTTGTCTGATCTGACTCATAAAAATCAATAGAAAAAAATTCTTCTATGAGTATTTGTGGTGTAACTTTCTGCCCATGTCGTTCCTCCTCGATGGCCTTAGAGGATTTATGTTTTGTGTTAAGTAAGGCTGAAGCTACTCATGTTATCGCACTCCATCAATAGGAAATACATTACCAATATCTAGTCGCTGCAAGCACACTATTAATTTACCACGACCTGTCCCTACAGGGGCAAAATGATTGTTGGAGGCAACAAGGTGTATCTGCTTACCCCTCTCTGGGACACCGTGTCGCTGCTGGGGGATCAATGGCCATTGAGCGTGGAGGAACAGGGGCGGGCAGGCAGCCAACCAGCCGGCCGGAGGAAGCCCTCCACCTTAGTTCGAGTGACGCTGTCACCTAAGAGGTCCCAACAGGCCCTGCAGAGACAGAGAAGGATGCACCGCCTGATGCTGGAGCATTGTCCTTTCACACAGAAACATGGGCCTTTGTCCCTCAGAGGTTGAAGAGGACACAGGTAATAGATAGTGCAAGCTCCAGTTCATGGCAGGAAAAGCCTCGACTGCCACTCAGAGTTTATTGTCAGACATTCTGACATTCAGAACTCAGAGAAATGCAGCAGCTCTTATCTAGACTGTGACATTTGAAAGAAGAAATAATACATTTCCTCTTATGAATAAAAGCTCAACTGCAAATAAACTTATACATTCCAAATTTAGACCAAAGTTAGGTCTTTCTTTACAGCTGGTATGAACAGAAGCTTTTCGTTTCTACTTATACAATCGTATATTTCTAAGTGACTAATGGCCCTTTTCCATCAGTATCAGCTCATCTCAACTTAACTCGCCTGGGCTCCGTTTGGAGGGTTTCCCACTCGGCTTTTGTACCCGTTTACCGGTACTTTTTGTTGGTAACTCCTCAGCTCAGGTTCTAAGTGAGCTGGGTCGGGTTGTGTGTGATGTCGCCAGACTGCATGCTACTATTGGTCCAACATTGAGGTGGACACATTTCTTTGCTTGGTTGCTGAGGAAAGGATACAGAAGGAACTATATGTAACGACACGAAATGAAAAAATCTATCAGGAGCTTTTTGATTCAATGTCTACGGCTAGAAAAGGAGTTTCCAGCAGTGTCGGGAGAGGCTGAAAAAGCTAAAAAGGGACTATTGGCAGGTCAAGGACAATGGTCGGAGTGGATCAAACAGACTAGACTGGAAGTGGTTCCAATGAATGGATACGATTTATGGTCGGCGACCGGCGAGCCGTAGACCAAGCAGCAGATTGCCTCTAGGTCTCGTGTTGTTATAGAGCTTGTCGTGCACAACACTGACATCACAGCCATTTCACACAAACTCCGCCCATTTTAGACCTGGTACTAAACGGTAATGGAAGAGAAACAGGTTGAGGCGAGTTAAGTTGAGACGAGCTGATACTGATGGCATAATTCGGCAATGTGTTTTGACATTGCATGCCTTATGTTCTTCTGTCCATAATGTGTGTTAACATTTAACCGATGCTTGCGGCTCATTTTTCTTTTGGTATTCGGTGTAGAACTGACACTTAAAGATGATATGAAGACACTGGAGAGCATTTACCTGATTAAAAGTTCTTGCAAGAATGTTACGAGGACATTGTGTCACCAGGACCTAACAAACAAAGTAGATTTAGAAGGAAAAGCAGCTTTTCTGCTAACAACAGTCTATGGAAAAGCACTTGGAGAGTTTGGAGGGCTAAGCTAGCTGTTCATTGATGGTTGTATGGGATCAAATTCAGCCATTTATATTTTCAGCTTAAAGATCAATGTTGTAAAAGGAATCCAGAGGTTGTGGTTATAAATGACACTTCGTCACCCTTGGAATTAAATCTGTCACTGTCTAAATATGTATGTGCTGAATTTTATGTCATTTTATGTACTTTATCTTCTCCATACAGGTACGAACCTGAATTTCTCACACAGGGTGATGCACACACACACACACACACACACAGACACACACACACATATACACTGAAATATGTGTGTGAGTGTGTGTTCATCTAAGTGTTAATCTACATAAAAGTACTGGGCCTGACGAGAGGGGACAGAAAAAAGACAGAAAGTAAAACGAAATGAAAAGTAGAGAAGAGAGAAGAAAGAAGAGGTAAAGGCTTAAAATCTTGCTGTAATATTTGAGTCTAATCTTAGATTTTGATGTTAAGTTCAAACATGTTTCTTTTTTCTTTTTCCCATCAATCAACCAAACAATTGAAACAAACACTGAAATCCAGCGACTGTCTTACAAAAGGTTATTCATCCTTTTGTCTTCTTCTCACCTTGACAACTAAGATTCAGTGTACTCAGGAATCAGTCTCTTTGTCAACCCTGTCTGATTCAAAATGCTGCAGCAAGATTTATCACTGAGGATCTATCTATCTATCTATCTATCTATCTATCTATCTATCTATCTATCATCTATCTATCTATCTATCTATATATATATATATATATATATATATATATATATATATATATAAATATATAAATATGTCATATATATATATATATATATATATATATATAATGTAAATATAAGCACATGGTCCCTCTGGGCTTCCTTGCTTGCTTCATGTTAGATTTCATATTGATAGAAAAACAACAAAGAAAGAAAGAAACTCACTCCAATACTTTTTAATAACTCATAGACTGACATGTATTTCAAACCTCACTTGTATAAATTCTCTTAACCCTGAGACCAACAGATGGTTCCCTGTTAAATATTTATGTGTTCTGGGTGTTTTTTCCCGCTGAACTCTTTACACCTTTAAATACCATAAACACCTTTAAATAGAAACTTTTAAGTCTTCCTAAGGTGTGATGAATATCTTAAACACTTTATTGCTGTGACTTCTTTGTGAAATTCCTGGATTATATCTGTTATTCAAATAAAGGTTTTTTGTTTTTTTTTCCGATTATACTTGTAGTATTCTTTAGCTTCCAAAGAGAAACTGGCTTCACCTTTACTGTGTGCATTATCTTCACAAGCACAAGCTTGAAGAAACATGGAAAGTTACACGCCTCAATAAGAGAAAAAAAAGAACAAACCTCACCCGCTACCTTTAAAAAGAAACTGAAGCAGTTTTGCTTCTTGTAGCTTTGTTCGGTTCAGAGGAGAAGGTGAACAGCAGCAGGTCCACGATGCAGAAAAAACTTCACCTTCAGATGGTTTCAATTCAGAATTGGAAAAGTACAGGTTTTCCATTCTGCACCTGGCACGGCGGAGCTGATGGAAAAGCTGCATCAGCAACTTCCTAAAGCACGACTGCTGCCCTCTGCGAGGGATAAAGCTCAATAACAGAGCACACCACATGTCGCTAAAGAGTTTGTTGATGTGCCTGGGTGGTGTAAATAACGGGAAAATCAACAGAAGTCACAGGAGGAAGATAGCAGGTTTAAAGAAAGTGCTCAGCTGCAGCGAACACCAACGTGAGCACATAGTTATTCCAGTGGGTGGTCAGCCTGCGGGAACGTTGAAACAAAGCTTCCCAGCAAAGAGTTTTGACATTGAAACATCAGACAAGCAGAAAATTGAGTCTTTGATCTGTTCCGTCAAGTAGGATCACTTGATCATATCAAAATCGTGGCTCTGAAGGACGTGCGATGCATCTGAAAGCACACAGCAAATCAACGCTGCGTTGATGGGAACGGACAAACTCAACGTGATTTTACAGTAATAAATTCAGATTCTTTTCATCTTTCCTAATTTAGCTGGTTTGCGCCAAAACACTCTTGCACGCTCTTTTCTGAAAAGTCCTTGTGTGTGACGTTCCCAGCTGCCAGCTTGCCACTGCCGACTTGATGCGCTTTTGTCTTCGCTGCCGCTCTGGAGGGGATTGCAACGCCTTGTGTGAAATGATATTTCATGTGATTAAAGAGAGTCATTCAGTGAAGCTGACAAGTCTAATGGAGAGCAGAAACCACTCGTCCGGCCCGACAGCTGCTGGAGGAGTTCAGAGAAGCTCTGCTGAGACGAGGTTTGTTGGTTGGTCTCAGAGATGTTTGCTTCTCTGCTTATTATCTGCTTTTTCTACTTGGAAATCCTTGTGACGTCCCGGGGGATAAGGTTCGGTGATTGGTTACCTTCTACTGGTTAACAAGGGCATGTACAAATACATCAGGCGGGTGGAAAACGTGGGATAAAGTTATTTCCAACGATGGCTGGTGAGTTTACCAAAGAGAGACATCCTGCTGCATTCGTTGCTGTGGGTTGCTGTTTTCCACTTCGTTTTCAGGCTCTGATTCAGGTTCCAACATGTAGGGCTGTATGCTATGTGTTGACATTGTATTTGTTTTTTTTATTGAGTTCATATGAGCCTAATCCTTCTGTTTATGAGATGTTACAATGACGGTGAAAGCAGGTGCGGTGCGCGCTCCCGATGTAGTGCAGTGGCGGGAGGCGGGGCTTAATGCGGAAGAGTCTCAATCCACTCGTTTTGCCCGCAGGCTGATCTGACAGCCTACGGAGAGGGTCGGTCTGAAGTAAATAAAGCCATTTGTGACAATAACTCCATCAATCCCAGCCCTTCTGGTCTCAGAAATAAAAATAAGTTAGCCTGAAATGCACAGAATAGTTCCACTTTAAAACAATGATGTTCTGCATAACGCACATTTAACGTTTTCATGGTGTTCTTTACTACGTCCGCCTTACAACAACAACAACAACAACACACACACACACACAAACAGGGCACACTACACTATAGGGCGCGCCGCACATATTGACGAAAATCTAAGACTTTTATGTGTGCCTTATAGTCGTGAAAATACGGTACTCAAGTAGAAGTAAAAGTAATTATACACAGAAAAGTAAAAGGTATTTTGTGATAAGACAACTGAAGTAACTGTATTATAACAATGTCTGATTTATGTTTTAGATTTAACAGAAGCAGACAGACGGTCAAGCAGACATATATTTGTCATGAGGTTATGTTTTTCTGTACCAGCCTTTTCCACGTTACTTTTAAATGCGGTAGCAGCGTGGACTGTCTGATTTATTTACGCACTTCCAAAAATCCATGTAGAAAAAAAAGGGAAAGGATTTAGAAAATTACAAAAATGTTTTTTTTTTTTTTTTTAAACAAAAAATTAAATAAAGCTGAATCATTATATATTTGTTCCAGTTCACAAAAAACCAACAAAACGCCTGAAAGCGGTTCAAAAAATCATTTCATCCTGTCTCACAGCATCTGACACTGATTTCCAGACGTGACATAAATGACCTGTCTTCCCTCACCGTTCTCACACTCATCAAAAAGCTAAAAACAGACTTTAAATAAAAATCTATCTGTGTAATATAACTTAATATACTAAAATATAATACAAAAACTTTTTTAACCTCCATAACTTTTCATAAAAGAAAACAAAAACACATAAATAGCCTCTACATTTCCTGTGTCCTTTGTTCCTGGTTTCCTGTTTTATTCTGTAGGTTCGTCCTGTTTTGTCTTTGTCTGTGTTCAGTAGTTCACCTGGGTTCGTTCAGTTCATTTGTTTCACTTGTGTCTCGTTGTTCTCTGTGTATTTACACCCTTAGTTTGCTGTTCTCCTGTGCGAGTTCATTGCGTTTTGTAACTCCCCTGTGTACCAAATCTCCTGTGGCGAAGAATAAAAACCTGCATTTGTGTCCACACCTCCAGCATGCTCCATGACAATATTTTGCCAAGCCATGCTTGGCCATGTTTAAGCTGCAGTAGCTGGAAGCCAAAACAAATACAGTCATCCAGAAAAAATGAACTGTGGTTTGATCAGCGCATGCAACCGTTTATAAATGTTGCAAACACTCAAAGTGTTGAAGAAAGAATGGAAATTCTTTAACCTACGAGACTACCCTTGGCCTTACAGATTGTACCTTTTGCTGTTTTTGATTGGCTTTCCATTCCATGTGTACTCGGCATGAGGACTTTGTGCTGCTGTGCTTCTATGGTTAATGTGTGCTCATGCGACTGCATGGCTACGGCGGACTGGTGAAACTGGTGGCATATCTTGGTAAAATAAAGCACTTTTAACACAGCAAGTGATTAAAACAAGAGGTAGAGAAGAGTTTCGTCTTCAAATAATGCTCAAATAAAAGTAAATAATATGCTGCAGTATGAAACTTTGGAAATTCAGCCACGTAAAATGTTCCCGACTGTGTTTGATCTGAAATCAGCAGAGAATGTTCGAGATTTTCGGCTAATTTCCGTTCCTTTTCTTTCTGCTTTACATTTGTGCTTCATGTCGTCTTCTCGGCTTTTGTTTGGTGTGTTCCTGTCAGTTTCTGTGTTGCAACACAACTTAAAGACGTGACATCGATATTACCAGGGATACTCAACAGTGCTCCTCAAGGACTGGTGTCCTGCAGGTTTTCTAAGTGTCCCTGCTGCAACACACCTGATTCAAATCAATGTGCATGTAGCAGACATGACGAGAGCTTGTCTGAGTCTGAGTCAGGAGTGTTCCAACAGGAACACTTGGAAAACCTGCATCGGTCCTCAACGCACCATGGTTGGCCTTCCCAGATGTTACGTTTTTACTAGAATTATGAAGCAGCACAACTTTCTCAAAAAGCTTGTACGTGTCTGACTTAAAAACAAACAATAAACAACAAACAAACAAACAAAAAGACAAATAAAACATTGTCTTAATTCCTTTTCTCTTTGCGGTTTTGTTTTGCATGTCCAGGGGTGTCATTTGAAACCACTGTGTACGCATAACACAAGGCCGAAACAGCAAAGTTGTGACGAATTAAAGCACGTGTGTCGGGACAAGGTGCGCACCTGGACATAAGATCTGACCCATGTCTGCAGACATTTTGGAGGCAATGAAAATCAGCAGTGCTGGAGGTTAGCTAGTTTTGCTTCTTGCCGTGATGCCAGACAAGAAAATGTAATAATAACAATGATATTATTATTATTATTATTATTATTATTATTATTATTATTATTATTCTAAATTAATTATTAATTAATTATTATTATAGTATTATTGTATTATTACATAATAATAATAATAATAATAATAATAATAATAATAATAATAAATTCATCCTGATTTTAAGGAGATCTTGTGGAAATTTTCTGTGAATCTTGTTAAACATTATGAACTCAATGCTGAGTAAAATATTATGCTCTAATTTGTTATTCTAATTTGTTTGTTCTCTATTAAACAACATAAACAAACAGTTGCCATGGAGAAATGTCAGCACTTAACTTAAATATGTAAAATATTCTGTCATCATCCTATGATTCCACATTTGACTGATCTGTCAGCCTCCTGGTGTCATCTGCAGGTTCGGATCCTTTTGCACGTGAAAGCAGGATGTGATTTGTTACTCCGTTCACCTACTGTGCCCACACCATCACCCAGGCTGCTGTTACCGCTGGGCTGCTGTGTCTGTGTTGAACCTTTCCACTTCAACAGAAATGCAAATTCAAATTCACAGATAACTATTCGCGTGTCACTCACTGCTGCTCCTTGTCCAACGAGTTTGTCAAACATACCAAAAGGTTTCCCAGTTCCAGAAGATCGCAGCAAAGTTTGCTGGTTGGAAAGGGGTCACCACCAATTCCAACCTCTGGAACTGTCCGTTTTATTTACTTCTTATTGCTTATTGTTACCAAAGGACAATGGTGGTTCGCTTTGACAGTGATGATAGAAACCTGCAGGATACTGAAGAAGTGTCTCTCAAACCATCCGACTCCCATTCTTCACTTCTTTAAGTGAGTTCAGTAAAAGATCCAAAATATATGGATCACTGACGTTAAAAAAACTAAAGAAGATAAGATAAACATTCAGTCTTGTATTTTGTGTCATGTTATATGTCCTGTTTAGATACTTGGCATTTCAGAGAAAAGTATTATTTGAAATATCATATAAATGTGCATCTTTAGCTAGGTTTTCCACTTGGAGGCTTCTGTCTGTAACTCTTCCCTTAGAAATGGAAAAAAGGTTTATTTCTCCAGAAAAAATACAATAATATTGTGAAGTTATGAAAAAACACAGTTCCCTGAAGAGTTTTATATTCTGTGTGTGGAGATTCAGTTTTTAAAGCAGCACTACTGAAATTTGGCAGATTTTCTCACTGAGGCCCCTCCAAAATGACAGCTAATTGAGTATAAATATTTCATGCTGTCTCCTCTCTGAGATCTCTCCAGCCATTCAGTATTAAGTCTCATGTCTTATTTCTTGTTCTGACTCTTTCTAACTTTTCTTTCTCCTGCTTCCTCTGGTAATATCATAATGGTTTTCTTTAACAAATCACTAATGGAGCATGTTAAAACCAGTCAACGCCACATACGGTGGTGCCTTTTAGCAAACAGCTGTCACATCGTTCTCCATGTTGGAAATAAAGTCTGAGACTTGACTTGGACTCATGACTTGAGACCAATGAACAATCGTTTTTCTTTTTAAAATGATTTTATCTCTGTCTGATCTCCTGTCTGTGTTGTGTTTCATATTCCAAGATGTAACACCACATAAACACAGACATATCTGCACATGCAACCAATCAACGCAACAGCAGCCCAACACGTGTTGCTACAGCACAGCCGCAAACTTTGGGTGTTCGAAACTTATTAAAGAGGGACTAAAATGAGAGCAAATTGTCTGCAGATTTAAAATCCAAGAAGCTGGATCCACCATATCCACCTTCCATCTATCCATTTTCTGATGCTTATCCAGGATCAGGTCCAGACTTCCACACTTCCCTCTCTCCAGCCACATTTGCCAGCGCTCCAGTGGGGATCCAAAGGGGTTCCTAAGCCAGCCAAAAGATATTGTTACGGCCCAGCTCATCTAGGGGTAAGGGGCCGCAACATAAAACAAAAGGGTTCCAGACTGAAAGTAAGTTTTGGGAAATTTTATTGTCCCATAAAGAGAAAAAAAAAACAATACAGGCCCAAATGGGACGGCAGGTGGTGCAGCTTACATCAGAACTATTTTTTAAAAAAAGCACAAAGACAATTAAGCACCATTAACTACCCAAGTCACACAAAACAATCAAAACAGCAAAACAAACATTAAGCTCAAAGGCTACACAAAAAGCTGAGAAAACTGCACATGAGACCGTGAAGGTTCTTCAAAACAACAACCATCAAAAACCAGTCTAAAAAAGGGCAAGCTGTAGCCACCACACAGCTGCCGCTGAATGAAGAGTTTTATACTGGTGTGGAGAGGTGTCAAATCTCCATTGGCTCAGAGGACGACGTTGATGAGACCAGGTGACGAGGGGGAGCCAATCCCAGCCAGGGGAAGCCAGAGGAGGACGTTTCCAGGCTAAATGAAATGGGTGATCAGAGCAAATTTACACCTAAAGTTACAAAACATTGTTTTGTAAACATAACAAACAAACACAATAAACAAAAAGCAAAAGAAATACTCATGACCTGGGCAGGGCATTGGCAGACATTTTCGTTCATGTTGCATTTCTAGATTAAAGTCTGGGACTAACAAAGCTGGGTTGTTAAAGACTACAACAGGAACCAGGTTAAAAGATACAGAAATTCATTCATTAAAGGCACAACATTTATTTGTTGCTCAGGAGTCAAATGGTGCCGTGCAGTGGTGCAAACCCTCAGCGTGTCCTGGGTCTTCCCTGGGGTTTCCTCACCTCCACCTTCATCCATCTTAAAGCACAGCTGAAGAGGTTAATCACTGACGTAGCTATGTTAGCATAGATGCTAAATTTTAGCATCTATGTTAGCAACAAACTTGATGCCACAGCGGCGTTAAAATGTTAGCCGCTTACTAGCTTTTAACTAAAACCATGTTAACTCCATCCAATTGGCTCCACCGTATGTGTTCTGAAGAAAAATAAAACATTTATTGAAAATAGTTTTCATAAACTGTGACTTTGCCATAATGATATTAAACTGGGATCAAACTGGGAATAGACCGCAGTTAAAACCACAGTTTTGCTGGTTCTGTCTGTTAGAAAAGTACATCTGTTGCTGATTTGGAGGAAATAAAGGAATATTTAATGGATATGCAGGTGTATTGTGTCATGGTTTGGACTTTTTGTGTCTTAGTTTTCCTGTTTTATTTTGTAGTTTTTTCCTGTTTAGCTCCCTTATGTCTTGTTTAGCTTTGGTTCCTGTTGATTTAGTTCACCTGGGTTCATTTAGTTAATTTGTGTCACCTGTGTCTTGTTGTGTTCAGTGTATTTATACCCTCGGTTTCAGATCTATGTTGTGGATTCACTGTGTTAGTTACTCCCTTATATGCCGAGTGTCCTCTTTTCCTGTGGCTAAACAATAAAACCAGCCTTGACTCTGTATTTCTGTCTGCGTCTCTGCAATTCATTCCCCACCTCACCTCCACCAGCCATGACAGTATTAATATAAATGAATTTGTTAAAATATTAAAGTTCTTTTTTTCAATTTTAGCGAGGTAAATATGAATATTTTCTGAACTCATCTGTTATTTCAAGCCTTTTAACTCACCTGCGAACCATTTTACCTGCTGGAAATTATTGATGGGTCATTTAGAGGCATGTGGAGTAGCTGTAATTTTCATCCAGTGTGTTGCAGCAGGGAAACATCTAAAACCTGCAGGACAGTTGGTGATCCTGATGCTAAAATGACGCATAACGGCTCTTTTTCCAACATTCAGGGATACAGTCTATGGACTACTGAAACTTTCTCTGTGGGTCCTGAAAAACTTAGGTTAACAGCATTTGAACAAACCTGCAGAAATTTACATTTACAGGTTTTCCAAGTTTAGTAAAGCAAAGAAACTGTCCAGGTGAGGGGGACAGAGCATTTCACAGTTTATACTAAAAGCTCTGGTTTATGCTAAAGACCAGAGCTGTTACAGGGGGCTGGCAGATGAAGGCAGTGTGTGCAGTTTCCAGATATGGAAACTGCACACACTGCCTCTTACAATGCCCTCTTCTTAGCAGACCAGACAGCAGGCGTGGCATGAGAAATTACTCATTACAACTAAAAGTTACTGACTACATGACTAGAACTTGAGCCATTAGACTTGAGAATTGACTTGGACTTGCAAAAAAATGACAAAAACACCTCAGCAACAGGGCAACAAAAGTCCAACTGGACAGTCCACTAGCACCTTCCTACGATGTCCTCTACTGTTCGATTTCATGGTTGTGTTGTTCTCACTCATATGTAAGTCGCTACGGATAAAGGCATCTGCTAAATGACTGTAGAATAGAATAGAATAGAACAGAAAAAAGCTTCAGGATCATTGACAGTTGGTATGTCATGGAAACAAACCATAAGCACAGGCATTTAAGGTAAAAAAAAAGATGCTTTAATGCCATAAAACTTCTTTCACCTGCACCTGTACTCATACTTGGTAGTTCATGTCAGAAAATATTGAAAACTGCTTTATAAGGATTAATTTAAATAAATGTAAAACTAAAACATCACGCAAGATGAGAATGGACAGCATTTGTCCCTGTCTTCTCAAGTGACACTGCAGCTGGTTTGCAGATGATTGATTGTGGAAAAAAGGCATAAAAGTATCATTTCCAAGAAGCTGAAATGGCACGACTTGAAATCTCAGCTATTGTCCAATATCATTTTCCTTCAAGAAAAAAAAGATAAAAGAGTCCGAATAAGGATTAAAATCAAAGCCTTTACAATACCCATATGGAGCACCATTAAATCAATTATTCAAAAATGAAATCAAAATGGCACCAGAACAATCAAGGAGGCAGACCAGCAAGGCTTTCAGACCAGGCAAGAGGGATAATGATCACAGAAGAAAGAAAAACACCGGGGTAATGCTGAAGGCCCTGCTGAGCTCCATTTAAAGCCATATGCTCCACAGACACGATCGCCATGGAGAAGTGGTCATTATTTAACTAAGACATGATTTAAAAAAAAAACATTTACTATATGAGAGGCTTACCCAGAGTAGAAGATGAGACTGAAACTGAACTGTTTGGCTGTCAGTGACAATGCTACATGTAAATATTATGTCTTAACATCACATTGTAGAGGCTGAACTGGGGATAGGCAATGCCAAAAATGTCACTGTCAATACAAAACCATTGGTTTCAATACATTTTCATGGATAATTTGATAGCCTTGCCTGAAAAACATTCATTTTTTTGTCTATAGGTAGGTAGGCGCGCTATGGGCAGCTAAACATCAGAACACCTGGCCCTGGTACAGCTGCGCTATAAAAGCTTTGGTTTTCCAGCCTCGCTCTCTTTCTCTCTCTCTGTCTCTCTCATAACTTGGTTTGTTTTTTCAGATGTTGATGATCGATGTCCTTTTAAAGAAAATCACTATTTTAGTGTGAATTCTCATTTCTATTGCAAGGGCAATGTGGAAGATAAATAAAACTAAATAAATAAAATAAACATCAATACAAAAACACAATAATAAATAAGAGTAAAGTAAACCAAAGAAATAAGATAACAACAATTTGTAATAAGTAAATGACACAACTACAGATTAATAAATGATTATTCACATTTAATAAATGAAATTTTCATTTATCCATCCATTTTCATGAAGCTGGAGCTTTTCCCATCAATCATTGGGAAAGAGGCAAGGTACACCCTGGACAGGTTGTAAATAAGTAAAACAAAAAAAAAAAATAATCAAAGTAATATCATAATTATAATAAAACAGAATAATAACCTGCATTGAACCAGTAAAATACCAAAACAAAGCATCATCATCATTAACAGCATCAGCACCATGATGACATACGATAGGCTAAAATAATCACGCCATACGGAAGGAGAAGCGACGCTACAGCTGGGCTTCGGATGCCACTGCCTGAAACTCTCCCAAGTAAAAACAAATGGCATGATTTGTATCAGCAGGCTGGTATTTCAGTATTTCAAATAGTATTAGACCTAATCATTTGACTGGCTGGTATCAAAGTATCACTCAGGAGTATCAATATACCGATTCATACCTCAGAATTACTGGAGCTGCTTCTATAGACAGATGATCAGATGAGATGTTACTGACGCAAAATTGTGCAAAAATAAGAATCAGGTTTACGTTACTCTTGTCAGGGATGTTTTTGTTTTGCAAATATATGAAGTAGATGATAGTAGATGAAGTAGATAAAGAAAATATTTGAAGTATTGCCTCATTCTTCATCCAGTTATTGAATGTTTTGTAAATGTTCTGAGAGAGAAAGCGTAATGCCTTTATCTTGTGTTTTTTCTTTTGTTTTTGGTGGAGACTGAACGCAATGTATTCCTTTTAAAGCACCTTCCCATTTCAGGTGTTTCCAATTGATCATTGCTGTCCTTAAATGTTTGTTCCTGTCTTTAATTCCTGTATGATTCATAAAGCAACTCTAGTCAGCACAAACAATGACAAACACCCAGTTCTGCTAAGTTTACTGTGTTCACTAATATTCTGTGTTTCCTCATTCTCCTTAGCGGTAAGGCTGAAGAAAAACAAAACATTTAATCCATATCTATTTTTACTTTTGCTCTGTAACTCAAGACAATTAAATCAGACAAATCTTTCTTACTTAAGTGTTGCTGAATAGTGAATTTCAGGTAATGATTTTCCTTCCACTGAAATGAATATCGGCACTGTACTGTAGTAACTGACTCTATTATCCAGACAGACTTGTAATGACAGATATTGACATTCTCAAAGATCGAATATGTGACCTTCCTGTCCTCTTTGCTGCAGGATGAAATCTTGTCCTGCCACTGAAAAAAACCTCAGCAGAGAATATTACAATCCATATCAGCCCCCATATGAGATTTTCATCCTGCTTTTACAGTATGGCTTCTGTGTTCGTCCTGAATTCTCAGGGGGTTTCAGAAAGTGTAATAACTTCTCGGCACACTTGTTAGCCAACGGTCCCAATGTGGGAGTTTCATCTTCTACCTTTTCTTTTCTGAGGCTGATGAATCGGCGTTTGTGGATGAAGAGGCATGGAGGATTGGTTGTCTTCATCCCCGCAGACGAGCTGTCGAGGCAGGACAGGTAAATTCTCTTCTCAGCACTCTCTTCTTGCTGCTCTCAGCACCATCTTTGATCCAACATCACCACATCTAATGTCTCCCACAACCGCCCATGTAGCTCATTTAGTTCTTTTCCTTGTTTTTCCTTTGCTTCTTCCCAACTAAACTTCACTGTAAACATGTAAAAAAAAACCCACAAAGTTTAGCTGATCTAGGACATTACTATCCTATACTATCTTACATGAGATTACATTAAATTATTCACTACACTGTGGGAAAAGTGTACCGTATGGGTACAATATGGACTTATTAACCTACAATGGCCCACAGCTGAACTTTCTGGTAACAAAAAGTACTGTAATGAAGGCCAGAAAGGTACATTTATTAAGGGTACAATATTAAGAGATATTCTGCTGGGAAAGGAGAGAAAGAAAGAAATGTTTCGCAACCTTTACTCAGATGAAGGTTTATACACTATAAAAACTGAAATCTAAGTAAGATTAATAATCTTAAATTGAGTACACATACACTTTTTTAAAGGTAAGATAATTCTTAGTTTTTATGCCAGAGAATTCCTTGTTTTAAGAGTATTTTTTACTTGTTTTGGGAAGTCTTGACAAGCCAAATTTTCTTGTTCTGTTGGCAGATAATTTATCTTATTTGTAGCAACATTTACCTTATTTTTAATTTTTTTTTTCTTGTTTTTTAAGGCTGAGTTTTTGCAGTGTAGATACCTTTTACATTCAAAACAGAAAGTACATATCTAGATAGTTTTATATGTTAAGGGAAAAAACAGAAGGCTTACATGTGGATTTATGCATTTAGATATTCTTTTATACATACATCTATGTGATGACATCCAGTTAAATGGAATCCAGCTTTATTCAGACAGTTTACATTGTGGCTGTACAAATTAGATTAAATGGAAAGGTGTGTCTAATCTCTTAACTTGTTGTCAAATTCAGTACCATTCATTAGAGTTCAAATATAATCCACTTCAAACAAATCCTGAACATTAGCAGCATAACTCCAGTTTAGAATCACTTTGTCTACATGAACTACCAGTTTGGATACCCTTACCCATTAGATTTAACTGGAATGAGTATCATTGTTGATTAGTTGTTTAGAAGCCAATTAAGAAAAAAGAACAGTCTATAAATAAGGAAACTAAGGTAATAAAGTAAACTAAAGTGGCGACAGTAGAGAGGAAAAACTTACGTTTAACAGGATGGAAAAATCTAAAAGGTAGAGAGGATCTCTGCTTTGGCAGCACAAAGACATACAAGAACTAGACGCTTTATCTCCAAATCACTTCTACAGAACACACACAACTACCTTTTTAACTTGTTTAACATCGCCATGCTTGATTTTTGGGCGGCCCGCTGTTCCTCAGGAGGAGAAGTACCAGTCAGATCTGGTAGCTTGACTCAGGTTTCCTCAGATCACATGTCAAAGTTTCTTTGGGTAAAATATTAAGCTCCTAGTTTGATTCATTGGGATGTGACATTGTGTGGTAGATAAAAGCCGTTATATTTCTTTTAGGAGCCAAATAGACATTTTTCTAGTTTAAGATGAAAAAAAAAAGATGGCTAGCAGAGATGCAAAGTGTAGCTTTTACAGACAACAAGGGTACAAACAAGTATCCTTGCTTTAGAAATGTTCACCTCCGTATACCTGAACGATTAAAAACTGATGACTCCACATGTTCATGTAAGATGTTGCAGTGTACCATTCTTATAAAAACATATAAACTAAAGACGATGGTTGTAGTTCCTTATTGTTTTCTTTTGTTTGTATACAAACTACACAAAAACTACCCAGTCAAATTGATTTAAACCAGACTGAGAAAAAGCACAGGCAAAGAAAAATCTCCTTTTAATTCAACTATGAATAAGAATTTCTTTTATTAAAGTATGACACTGGTGAAGCTTAACTTTCTGATAGCTTGTAGATCCATACTTGTACATTCTGCAACAAAGACGGAATGATGAATAAACCACTAAGACCATCTACAAATGGTTTAGCTGTGTAAGGATGGAGGTTCCCAGTGAGAATGTTGGTTTTCAACGTTTATGAAGTCTATTGTTTGATATTTAGTCTTGTCAAACCGCCTCAGTAAACAATAAATGCCATGATGTGGCTGAAAGCCCCAGAAAATCTCCCAGAAATGAATTCTATCCAACTGCTATTTGCACCTCCATTTTTATTAGTGAACCTTAAAGCTCTGTTTTTGTTGTTTTTGTATGCTTTTCTTCCCCCTAATGGACAGCTTTGAAGATGCCGCACAAATAATGAGGTTTTTGAGTTTTACATTATGTTTAATTATGGAAAAAAAAATAGCATTAATAAAGTGGATTCCAGATAAAAGTATCAAACAAAACATGTCCTTTCACCAAAAGTAGCTGAGTAGCTGAGTACCTCAGGGTTTTTTCTTTTAAAAGATAAAATACTATTTAATGGCTGGGTGTTCTGCATTTCGACTGAGACTAAAGTCCAGAGTAAAATGTGCAAATGATCTCAGCTGAAATACTGGAGTGATGCAGTTTCAGTGTTGGCCAACAGCAGCTTGTTTTTATTTGTGCCAGAATGGAACCAGTGTTACACAATCAGAGATCAAGCTTTTATTGCTTTCCCTGTCCGAATCAGAGCAACTCGTCCCTCACCATGGCCAATCCAATCTCTCCACACAATGTTGCCCTGTTAGGGTACAATCAAGCAGTCAAAAATAAATACCCCTTCACGTCCTTTTTGGAGCTCTGTTACTTGACCTAGTTGGGAAATTTTGCACTGAAAATGAAGGAAATAGGAGAAAATTGGAAGCATGCACAGAAATAAAATACTCCTTATAATCAAGGTTTGCTGTTAAGGAAGGAAAGAAAATATAACTTAAATCAAAGATTTTGCTGTCAATCTGTCCTGTACACGAATCACAATGAGCACAACTAGGAAATGTTGCTTTTTTCAAAATCCACTAATTGTTTTTTTTTTTTTTGTTTTTTTTTAAGCTTTTTTTCCCTCTCAAAACTGCCACTGTATCTTTCACTACCTTTCTGTGCACAGTCGTGGCAATCAAGGTCAGCCGTGACGTCCTAGCCTAACCCTAAACTAAGAATAAGATTGTACTGTCACCTACTGAGCAGTAAAGGTGGGCGTGGCTTTCTTCTCATGAACGTGCAAAAAACCTAGAGAAGATGACCAATCATTTAGTCCTTCCCCTTGGTATGTCACTAAAATTTTGAAGTAGAAAAAACTCTAAAACCAATCATTTTAGACGAACGTAGAGAGAGCTGGAAAACTCAAACGTGTTTAGATGATAAAAAAAACAGCGTTCATACGTCTGATGAGTATTTAACACTATATCTAGAAAGCTCAGAAATCTAGAAATAGCATCATAGATCCTCTTTAAGAGGCTTGTGCAGCACTTGACAACAAGCTGTCATGTGGATCAGGTGTGTTGCAGCAGGGAAACATCTAAAACCTCCAGGACAGTTGGTGATCCTGCACCAAGGGTCACCTCTCTATTGGACGATGTGCTTCCTCATATTATATCTGAATTCCAAAATGGTTTCATGAAAGGATGTCAGTTATTCTTTAATATCTGTAAACTTTTAACATAATTTATTCCAAGTATATATCTGTGCTTCCAAAAAGTTGTAATTTCTTTAGATGTCCAAAAGTCAGGATATGAATTCAGAGGAAGCTGAGGGGAGTTCATGTCTGAAGGGCCCCTGAGAAAGGGGGCCCTTCAGACATTTAGCTGTGACTTTGTGTACTTAAAAATAATATTTTTTACAGTTAAGTTTAGCTCTCCTAAAAGGTTGCAGATATCCTGAATAGAATTTATATATAAACACACACACACACACACACATATTATGTATATATATGTATATATATGTATATATATATATGTATATATATATATATATATATATATATATATATATATATATATATATATATATATATATACATATATATATATATATATATATATATATATATATATATATATATATATATATATATATAAAATTTGTTTTTTTTCCTTGATTGTTTCCTGATAGACAACTTCCTTGTGACACACTACTATCTCGCAGTTTACGACCATGAATTGTGAAACAAATGTATTTTTTACATTTAAGACAATATTTAGAGGTTCTTCTGTGAATTTACCATTGACTTTAAATCTTTTTGTTACTAAATTCCGCAAAATAGCACTATTTTATTGTTATTATCATCCCTGCTGTGTAAATCCAGACATTTTACTGCTCTCTTACTCTCTCACCAACACCATTTTCAGCTTAGCTTTATGTTGCCTGTGAAAGTGCCACACAGATGGACAAAGTTGAGGTGAGCAGAGCAGAGTACTTAGCAGCTAAAGAGCTTACTCACATTTGTTTGGCAGACAGCGGCATGATTACAGCCAGAGCTAATGTTGCACCCTAATAGATGTGTACTGACCTCATCGACCTCATTTCAGGCAGAGCTTGGACACAGTTTGCATCTGCTAACCTCTGCCAACACACTGCAGATGCCTCACTCACTTTTAAACAAAACAAAGTCTCCAAAACCAAATGTTCAATTTTCAGTTTCTAAGTGCGTCCAGACAGTTTGTCCTGGATTTTATAAATCCATGTGAACGTCACAGGAAGTCCTCTTTCGGTTCAGTTTGATCATTTGCAGTCATGAATACAACAAAACTTAAAAATAAAAGCATTTGTGTTGTTTTTTTTTTTTTTTCACAATGCTGTAAACAAGCAGTTTTTAAAAAAAAAATGCTTTTTAAGCTTATTTTATGGTTTAAGTTGTGCATCCATTATGTATCATTGTTTTGTCCTTGTGAATGAGGTATGACAGCAAAAAAGGATTTTGCACAAATATGTAGACTTGAATTTGATGATAATCTCTCCTCCTTCCCTTCTACCACCACAAAAACACAAACAAACAAAACAAAACAAAAAAACACTTTTGTGACCACAATTTAGGATTACATGTGAAGAACAGCAGGGCAGATGGGTGTTAAACAACTGGACAAACACATTACTGAAGGGTTTCGTTTTGTTTTTGTGGCTTAAAGTTAAAGCACCAGGACAAACAATGTAGATTTTTAATGATGGATTCTTCATTTTTCTACCTACACTCCCAAACTGCGTGAATGACAAGGCCAAACTAAACAGATTTCATGATTTATTTATGGTCAAGGTCATAAAAAATGCCCCTAACATATAAAATACAGGGAAAGTTTTGGTGTAATCTGAAGCCAGGAGGTTTTATCCTTGGTTTATTTTATATTTTTATTGGAAACATATGAAAACATGAATTATGAATTATGATCTTTTGGCCTATATTTTATTAATCGTTGTGCTGCTGATCTCAGTGTAACATTTGACACAGTCGACTAGAACATCTTACCAAACAATCTGAAAGACTGTAGGGCTTTTTGGCACTGCAGTTGACTCCTTTGAGTCTAATTTAAAGGACAAAGACTACGTTTTGTCTACAGGTAACTATAAATCTGAGCGTACTAAAATAACGTGGAGTTCCCCAAGGCTCCACTTTGGGACCACTGCTGTTCAACTTCTACATGGTCCCACTTGCTCCAATTCTGAAAAACAGCTAAATATGTTATAATCATCTCACCAGGAGATTATATTCCAATCCAAACTCTGATTAAATGCATTGATCAAATTAAAGATTGGATGTGGCAGAACTTCCTTCTGGTAAATGAAGACAAAACTGAAATAATAGTTTTTGGAACAAAGGAAGAAAGATTAAGAGTCAGCAACCAGCTTCAGACTGCTCCGTTAAAAACCAATGACAAAGTCAGAAATCTTGGAGTAGTCCTGGACTCAGACCTGAACTTCAGCATCACATTAAGACAATCGTTAGTCGCTTTTTATCACTTAAAGTGGTGCTATTATGGTATTTAGGGTTTTCTGAGCTTTCTACAGTGTTACAGTGTTGAATCCTCATCAGACACGTGAACGGCACTGTTTTTTATCACCTAAACGCATGTTTGAGTTTGAGTTCCAGCATGCCCTCCGTTCAGTTTCCATTGCGACAAAAAACGCGTCGTTTTAGAGAGTTTTTTCTACTTGGAAATCCTTGTGACGTCCCGGGGGATAAGGTTCGGGGATTGGTTACCTTCTACTGGTTAACAAGGGCATGTACAAATACATCAGGCGGGTGGAAAACGTGGGATAAAGTTATTTCCAACGATGGCTGGTGAGTTTACCAAAGAGAGACATCCTGCTGCATTCGTTGCTGTGGGTTGCTGTTTTCCACTTCGTTTTCAGGCTCTGATTCAGGTTCCAACATGTAGGGCTGTATGCTATGTGTTGACATTGTATTTTATTTGTACCTAGAAAGTCAATCAGACAGCTGCATGTAGTCCAGAACGCTGCAGCTCGAGTCCTCACTAAGACCAAGAAAGTGGATCACATAACTCCAGTCCTCAGATCTTTACACTTTCTTTCTGTCTGTCAGAGAATTGACTTCAAAATCCTGCTGTTAGTTTATAAAGTACTGAATGGTTTCAGACCAAAATACATTCAGGATCTTCTGGATTGTTAATGAACCAACCAGATCCCTCAGGTCCTCAGGATCTGGTCTACTTTCTACTTTCCCAGAGTCAGAACTAAACACACGAGGCAGCATTCGGTTTTTATGCTCCTCACAGGAGGAAGAAACTCCCATAAAACTGAAGTTTGCTGAAACTCTCAGCCGTTTCAAGTCAAGGTTGAAAACTGTTTTATTTGCCTCCTTTTATCAAAATAACTCTTAAATCACCTTAATGTAACTTTGTCATGCATTTTATTTCTTTTCATTGAATTTCTTTCATTTTTTAATTTTTTTTTTTATTAGTTTTAAATGCTTCCTGCGTGTGCTATATATGTGTGATATATATATATATATATATATATATATATATATATATATATATATATATATATATATATATATATATATATAAACATGTCTTATCTATATGGGTTCCTCAACCCATACCTCAGACCCACAACCCACTTCATTCAATTCTCTGAGCTCTTTTCTGCCACTTAGTCCGATTTAGGGCTGCAGAGAAGCTGGCGATGATCCCAACAGGCAGGAGAACATCCCGGACAAGTTGCCAGTCTGTCGCAACATAGACATAAACCAGCACTTACTCTCACATTCACCACTGAAGAGAATTTAAAGTGACAAAATAACTTTACATGCATGTCTGCAGACTGAGGGAGGAAGCCGGAGTATCTGGAGAGAAACCACGCAGACATGGAGAGAACACGCAAACTGCTGTTCATGACTCTGCTGTTTTACACTCCAAAGCTTTGTAAAACACTTAATAATGATCATCTTTTAAGTTATTTAGACACATTAATATTGCTCAAAATTAAGAGGAGAAACTAACTGTAAATCATACTGTTAGAATAAAACAAACAGCATGCTCTGTATGAGTTAAGCGAGAATCAATATTATATTTACATTTCTGGCAATAATTATTTCCACTCAGCGCTTGCTTTAAGGAAAATGCTGGATTCCTCTCCGTGTGAACTGCTTCAGGCTTGCAGTCATGAATTTAGTTTATTTGAATTAAACCAATTTGGAGTTAAATAATTTGTGTGACAATTTGCAGACATGTCCACAAGATGTTGTGAACATATCGGCAAAGAAACGAGCTCGGAGAATTGAACAAAGTGGATTTGAGGCGTGGGTTGAGGCACCCAGACGCACAGAAACAGAGAAATAAGGCGATATCGATCGATAAACTGTATTAGAATAACAGCTTAATTTGATTAGTTGCTCATTAAAGCAAGCAGAGAAAAGGATTAACAAATGTATTCAGGGCACTTCACCACAACAGGAGGCTTAACGCATGCAAAGCGACATTTAGAGAATATTGGAGAGCATTGAGAGCAGCCTGGGGCTGCTGGTGATATCACACTATCTTTGCTCTTCTGCTTAATCGCTGTGGCTAATGACAGGAAATGAAATCAGCCACTGAAGACCAACACGGTTCCCGCAGAATAATTACCACTGTTGACCTTGTGTCTCTCTCCGGTGTGTAAGTGCACTGAGACAACTCTCACCGCACACTTCAGTTCAGGCTGCTCTATTAAGCTCCTGCTCATTATGGAAAAGTTGCAAAAAGGAAAACCTGATTTGCTGAATCCACGCTGCTTTTATAGCAGAGAAGAAAAGATTCTGTTGCTCTCTGTTCAAACAAACAAACAAGCATTTGTGCGGATGATGTAATAATAACCTGCAGCAGCACAAAGGCCTAATGGAACATATCAGTGTATCAATATTTCAGATTGATACTAGATGTTTCTTTTTTAAAGCACACCTCATCATCTGAGCTCATGCTTGGGTCTGTGCTTATAAACAGTAATACAGCAACATCGTCCTGAACGGACCGTTGTCTTTTAGCAAGAATAAATAGGTAGAAATTTATTCCTAAAGACACCAGAAACACCAGGAATTTCTTTCTTTTCTCTTTTTCTGAGTGTGTGTGTGTGTTTGTGTGTCAATGTGTGACCACATTCAGTTTTATTAAATACTGTGGAACTCAATGTGCCTGAGTCTGTAATGATTAAAGAGGCCAGAACCCAAAACTCAGCCAACAAGGGAGGTTAAACAGATATGAGAAGATGGTGTTGAAGGTGGTCTCACTTAGTCTGATTGTCAGGAGATCTGGAACACACAAGAGAGGTGAACCAACAACAGCGATGGGATGATGATGGAGAGGCCCAAAAAATGAATGTTTACCAGGAGATTTGTGGGAACAGGCAGTCTCAGAATGATCCTCCAGAGCAGGGAAAATAATCTCCACAATCCAGAACAACAAGGTCCATAAACAGTCCAGGGTCCACATAAAAAAAAACAAAAAAAAAAACAAACCACAAGCGAGAGTTGAAGAAACCCAAGGAGCAAGCAAGAGGCAGGGTTCATTCCAATAGGGAAGCAGCAAAGATGGTGGGAGGAGACAGGCAGGGTTAAGATCAGGTTTTCTCTCAGATGCAGACACATGAAGGCCTGAAGGCTGTGGAAAGACAGACGATCTCACACTGAGGAGATCTAGGGCAGGTTTTAAAGTAGAGGTGAGGATAATCTGCAGTCAGGTAGGGGAACAATGCAGCTGGTTAGGGATGGAGTAGAAACCATGACGGAGTCGATTCTACCACTGGGTTTGAGGATGTAAGACCAGAAATAAAGATAAAAATGTGTTATCCCGTTTGTAGTGACTAGAGTGTTTAGTCACTCAGCTGGATGAGGGGAAACGTTGTGTTTTTAAGGCGCTTCTAAAAATGTCCTGTTTGGTGAGATTCCCATTTATTCTCCTTGCTGCGGATAATAATAACTTGAGTGATTACATTCTTGCCAAAATCAAAAAAGTGTAAATAACAGCAAAGGTGAGAGCGGTAAAATCTGTGTCATCCTCCCGCACCCAAGCTAATTAAGAAAACCTGCAACACCGGTGGCTGCCATTTAATAAACCTCTTAGTGCCACCCACGATGACCATACAAAACAAAAACACAAGTGAAAAAATAAACAACAACTGGCTCTAACACCGTTACTTTTTGCAGGCTCTGTGATGGACTGGAGACCTGTCCAGGGTTGCCCAATAACTCCCAGGATCGGCTCCAGCTTCCCTGGAACCCTCAAATGGACTCAGTGGTTCAGAAAATGGATGGATGGCATGACTTTGACCATTTAATTTTTAATATCATACTATTACCTGTCCTTTTGTTTCTTTTCTCTGGTTCTCTGAAGATGACTTCACTCCTGATGCTGACTTTGGATCCAGCTGTTCTCCACACATGCCAGTTTTTATTGGAACAAAAATGTCCTGTAAGGCGATGAAAGGGGTTCCTGGGCTGTCCAACTTTCTCTTCATGAAGGTTAGAGTACAACTATTTAAAACCAATCAACACATCATCCCCTCCAATATTTTCCTCATGGGGATCATTGGTCTGCTTGGTTTGCCGTGTTGTTGCCATGGCGATGACGTTTCTCTGGAGGGCTGCGTGGTTTTGGTGTTGGTCCCACGTGTTGTTCCTGTGGTGGTGGCCTCTGTGGTCATGGTGGCTTTCGAGATGGATCCCCAAGATATAATTTCCTTACAGAATCATGTTTATATGTACAACAAGGTAAGAGGCAGGATAAGGGGACACTGGGTGTGTGTGTGTGAGAGAGAGAGAAATAGTAGGCATGAGTTTTAAATGTTGTCATGTCATGTTGCAGTTCATGCAACTCATGTCTGAAAATTGTAAATAAAATTTGATTTGCTCGTGTTCCTCCGTCCTTTTCAGGTTTCTGTGTGTGTTTTACGTCCTTTCCCCACATCTGCTAACGGTTACTGTCAGTGAGTAAAGTACCTCGGCATGAATGTGCACAGTTTGCTTTAGATGTTTATTAACTTTTTTACAACTAACTAATGACGAGCCACACATTTAAATTCCTTTATTTTCATTCATCTTTAGCTCCTTACCACAGGGTCCTCTGCTGTTCCCAATAAGATGTCGCAGTCGTGACTTCATTTGAGGTATTTTTATTCATTCCTGGACAATCCACCAACGTGCAGTAATAGAAACAATGACAAATATGTACAACTATTTACACCGATTCCACGTGTAAACCTCTCCAGCTCCAAAAACACACTGACTTGCTATGCTCCAATCTCGACTCCTCACTCTCCACCACAACAACTCCAAAATGTGCGTCTTATAAATCCCAAGCCCCGCCCACCAGGAACTCCCTAATTACCACAAAGAACAGGTTTCTCCTAACTCCCCACATTAATACATACACAACACTCCAAAATTAAAACACATTTGTAAACCCCGTACATTTCCCACCTTTAAAACATACAGAACACAAACATAATATTCTGGCGCCTTGCCACCGTCAGTGGGGCACTGGATGGCGACGTCATTGCCGCATTGCGCATTTCGTGGCTATTTAGTAAAGGTGGGAAAATCGAATCGAAAAATTGAAAATCTGGATTTTTTTTTTTGCTTCACAATTTTAAAATCGATATTTTATTCAAAAATCGATTTTCTTTCCCCAAACAAATAGAAATAATCCATTATAAAAATTTTAGTCATTTTTATTGGGTTTTTTTTGGTCTTTTTAGTTGTCTTATTGGGCCTTATAGCAGCAGAATGATGGTCTGGCTAATGTGTTGTTTTTTCCTCATTGAAAGTCAAGAAAAATGACCAGCAAAAAAAAAAAAAAAGTTTTATACATTTTTTTTTTGTTTTTAATCTACAAAATCAGCAATTTCAAAGAATTGTGAGAATTGCAATTTAAATCGAATCCACACTCAAAAAATCTGAATCAAATCTAATCGGGACAAAAGCACATCATCACAGCCCTAATGTTTAGACATTGCACAACCATTGATCCCGTTTACCCATTCATCCCAGCAGACATGGTCGACACCCAGGTAAGTTACCCTCCTGTAGCCTGTTCCATTCACAAAGACAAAACATCTTTCCTCCAAATGTCACCATTTCATGATTTTCACAGATGTGACAGATGTTAGTGACACTTGAAATCTTGAACATTTCTCGACTGAGAAAACAGAGACAAAGTAAACAACTGTCTGTCTAATACAAAATGACATGTATTGTTAAATTCACAATGGATTTAATTTGCTACAGTTAGTTTTAGATGGCAAACATGAGCTGATATTACCTTTTTTTTTTTTTTTATTTAGCTGTTAGCTTAGCTCTCACAAATTCAGAGAAATTTCACCGTTTTCATGCTACATAATTTGTAAAACTAAACAAAGAAAAGTAGTCTTTATCTTAAAGGCAGAATATGTAAGATTTCAAGGCGATTCTTTCCACCACCAGGTGGCAAACACCAGGTCATGAGCAAAATCACAAAACTGCTACCTCCATAAACGACCACAGGTTGGCAGTAATGAGCAAAACTGACCCCTCACCCCTCCTCCTTGCCAGCTCCAATGAGGGCAGGAATCGCTTGTGAGCTGTAGCTCAGAGCCGCTCTGCAATAAATGGGCTTATACTCCCCCTACTGGTGGAAAAAAAGTACTTTTTTTTTTTTTTTTTTACTGGTCAGAAAACATTCAAGAAGGGTTTTTGTCATTAATTAAACTTGTAATTTAATAACGCATCAAATATGGACAGACTGGAACCTACATGTTTAAAAAAAAAACTATCTAATTATGATTGTAGTTATTTTTTTAGTTAATTTATTTTGAAATTATTGAAAATCTTACATACTCCAGCTTTAAGGACTAAAAAGAATAATTTATTCCTTATCCTAACCAAATGGTTTTAAAAGTCTAAACCAAATCAGAGAACAAGACGTGATGACAGGAAATGGAAACAGTGAAGAATCTGTGTAGCTTTAACAGACCACTTTAGTTTCCTTTAGCAGAGTCACAGTTGCTGTTTATTAGCATCTGTTTGCTCCATGTTTACACACAACATGCAGTCATCATAGACACATCACTGTTTTCATGCCATTCTGAGCCAGAAAGCAAAGATGAATACGTCAAACTACTGCAGAGATGTAAAGCGATACTCAAAGAAGTGCAGACTGGTCGTATTCACACCTTGTTTATCTGCTTTAGCCTAAATCCTGGCAGCGTTTTCACTCCACAATCTTCTTGCTGGCGCTCCAAATTCAGCCTCCAAACTCCGGGGTGGGGAGAGGTGTGTGTGTGTGCGTGTCGACCTTGGGAGCACTGTTGGGTGCCATTGATTTGTTTACCTGTGCGCTGCTGACAGTTTCTCATTAGGTTTCTTTTGCACAACACTTCCAGGAGAGGAGACCAGAGTCTGCACTTCACGGCTGACCATGCGTGATCAATGTAGCTGATAGATTGGCACTGGCAATATAATTCTGTTGAATGGCTCTTAATGGGTGTGATTTCTCCATTTAGAAGCCACAACAAGGTGCCCTTTGTGTCTGAGAAGGAAGCATTGTTGAGCTCCATGAGGAAAAAAAACAATATCTGGGTTTTGAAAAGAACTTTGTTAGAATTACTTAGTAAGAGAAGAAGAAGAAATTGTTTGATTCTGCTGTTATAGGAGATTATTCAAGGTATTTATAAAGTCATTTATTTATTTAATTCTATAGTTATTTATTTTTAAGAAAGCACTTTTTAGAGATGTTTGTAGCTTTGGTATTTTTCTTTGAGAGCATGTGTGCAGAAGGAAAACGAGCGGAGAAATAAAAGAAAGGCGTTTTCAATGTGGCATGAAAACAGTTTTAGTATGCATTTGTGGATGTCTTAAAACTCCCCTCTCATTTCATAGTGACCCATTAAAATCATTCCCTACAAATATCATCATTTTTGGATTTAAACATGAGATTGTTGAAGGTTTTTACCAACAGGGTTGCACAGCATCCACTGGGGAAACAGATGAATAAAACAAACAGGCCTATTTTCAGCCAAGCTGTCGCTTCTGAGCACAGACACCATTTCCAAACTCTTACAGCCATTTATTTCAACCCCTCCCTGCACAAATTCATAGTGAAGCACCTTCTTATGAACCCATCTGTTGGAACAATTCCACACGGTCACAAGGAGGCAGTATTGTCACTCCGCTTGCACTCAGTCTGCAGCATGCGTAGATTAAAAGAGGCCACCCTTTTTAAGATGTTAAGATTGCTCCTCATTTGGCAGCATAATGATGCTCTTCATTTTGGAGAGCTGAAACAACCCTCCTCAGGCTCTGGAATCCCAGCTCTGTGACACTAAGCTTGTGGACATATCAAGGTCTAATTACACCTCAGGTGACGAGACCCCCCGTGACATCCTCCTGCTTAAATGGGATTTTTATGAAGATTGAAGGCTGACAGGAAAAAGTGTTTCCATTTCAATCAGTGAGCGTTTATGTTGCATCACCAGAAGAAAAAGAGCTCTGGTTATAACTACAGCCTGAATGTACAATGCAAAGCCACACCTTAACTCTTCATTTATACCTTTTTTAACCTTTAAAAAGAGTATTTTGTTTCCATTGGCTGCTTTTTATATTCATTTTCTGTCCAGTCTTTGTATCTAAACATTTTCGGAAGAAACTGTTTATTTATTTGCTAAACCACTTAACACTGACCCGAGCCATTCAGGCATGAAAACAGGCACTTGTGTCGTGTCAACACATGACAACGTAGCAAAAAAACAAAAAAAACAATTTCACTTGTATCTTCAGGCACTTTGTGATTAGAAGCCTGTTGCAAAGACATGTGATTTGTTTCCATTTCTGTACTTTCATCAATAAACGTGTCAAGAAACCAGTATTTTTGCACAAAGTGATTCCCAAAGAGCTGGTTATGTGTCTGCACGGTGTCTAGTATGTCCTTGAAGAATTAAGTAAACTGGACAAAAGGCAGACAGATGAAGCGATGCATCAGGAATGTTCTCAATGGAAGCGTGGCTCGGGAAAAAAAAGGAACAGAAAGGCCAATCAAAGCATTTACAGCCAGACTTCCTGCTTGTAAGACGTCTACAATGATTTAATGAAGACATCTCTGTCGGATTCTGTCACGGTTGGTGTGGAGATGAGGACCCAAATGCAGGAGACGGGAAGCCAGGATGCAGAAATCATTCCATGAACAAAAAGTGAGGGCAGAACTAACAAAATAAACCAGCGCCTGACAACGCAAACCAAGGGGTACAAATACACAGAAGAAGAAACTAAACACAGATGAAACAAATCAGGAAACCAAACCAGGTGAACTAATGAACATGAGGAAACTAAACAAGGAAAACTACAAACCAAAACAGGAAACCAGAACTAAGGAGAAACACAAAATATCATGACATTTCAGGTAATGTAGAGGTTTATTCCAGGCAGTGGAAGCAGCTTTATGTAATGCAGAGACTGAAAATAACAGAAGTAGTTCCTGCAAACAAAGACAAATTGCTCCATTGCTTGTTTCACAGCACAAGTCTGTAAATGATAGTCTTATAAATGCATCGTTTTTCTGTCATTATGCACACTGTTCATGGAGAAGGACAGTGTCAGAAAACAAACAACAAACAAAGTGAAGTATGCAAAAAGTTGCAGGATCTGGACTGGTAGCAGGTCTGACACGGTTCTGAATCCTCCCCAGAGTCTGAACCTCAATATTACTGAAAGATACTGTGTTGTGAATGACGATATCTCATATCTATTACTGACTTTCAGCAGCGTTAGTTTTACTGTTTTCCTTCTTTACTCTCTGCGTTTGCTTCTGTTTTAATCACATGTTGAAGCTGGCAATGAACGAGGAAATGAAAAAGCAGCTGGAGTGTAGGTGCGCGCTGCGTACATGACACCCTGAGGCGCCGCGCAGACCATTTAGCAGTCACCATCATTTTTACTGGGCTTGGACAGGCAGCGAAGGGGGCAGCCGTTCTCTAATGATCAAAGTCACACTTTGTCAGTGTAATAGCCTGCTGCTCTTCATTCTTTACACCCGTCCAACAGAACATTCCTCATTGCTTTGTTTACACCCGTGCAGTTGCCCTTGTGGTCGGCTGTGACTTGTATAAAAAAATGCTGCCCCCATAAACAATGATGATTTTCAGCACAGCTGCTGTGAAACGGCCACTAAGTGAATTCCCCTTCTTTAAACAAGCGTCTTGAGGAAGATGGATGGTCTGGCGAGTCTAACTCGATGATACGAGGCTTTGTTTACGAAGACAGGGAGCAACAGATGGCAAGCATATCTATAAATAAGTCGCTCTTCTGAACAGGAGATTAGTGCATTTGAGCCGCGTTTTTTAATGGTCTCTTGGAGAGATTAGAAAATAAGCTGATTCATAATGTGTTTCCCTTTGCAGTGAATCACTCAGAAACAAGAGACTAGTGGGGAGAATCAGAGGGCAGAAAATCTCCAACAATCGCTGAAGATGTTTAGGAAGTTTTAAGATCAAATCAAAACAAACTTTATTCGTACAGCACTTTTTATGCTGAAGCATATCAAAGGGCTTGACAATATACAAATAAAAACAGTTTTACATTTAAAAACACACGTTACCCACACAAACACACAACACAACCCTTCCTCTGACCTTCATTCTTCATCTTCATTCTTCATCTTCTACCGCTCATCCGGGGTCGGGTCGCGGGGGCAGCAGCCTAAGCAGGGAAGCCCAGACTTCCCTCTCCCCAGCCACATTTGCCAACTCTGAGGGGGGATCCCGAGGCGTTCCCAGGCCAGCCGAGAGATATAATCCCACCAGCGTGTCCTGGGTCTTCCCCGGGGTCTCCTCCCCGAGGGACGTGCCTGGAACACCTCACCAGGGAGGCGTCCAGGAGGCATCCTAACCAGATGCCCGAGCCACCTCAACTGGTTCCTCTCGATGCGGAGGAGCAGCGGCTTTACTCTGATCTCCTCCCGGATGACCGAGCTCCTCACCCTATCTCTAAGGGTGAGCCCGGCCACCCTGCGGAGGAAACCCATTTCAGCCGCCTGTATACGAGATCTCGTTCTCTCGGTCACGACCCACAGCTCATGACCATAGGTGAGGGTAGGAACGTAGATCGACTGGTAAATTGAGAGCTTCGCCTTCTGGCTCAGCTCCTTCTTCACCAAGACAGACCGGCGCAGAGTCTGCATTACTGCAGACGCCGCACCGATCCGTCTGTCAATCTCGCGCTCCATCCTTCCCTCACTCATGAACAAGACCACGAGATATTTAAACTCCTCCACTTGAGGCAGGATCTCACTCCCGACCCGGAGAGAGCAATCAACCCTATTCCGGCTGAGGACCATGGTCTCAGGTTTGAAGGTGCTGATTCTCATCCCAGCCGCCTCACACCCGGCCGCGAATCGCTCAAGCAAGAGCTGGAGGTCACGACCAGATGAAGCCAACAGGACCACGTCATCTGCAAAAAGCAGGGACCCAATCCTGAGGCCACCAAGTCGGATCCCCTCAGCACCTTGGCTGCACCTAGAAATTCTGTCCATATAAGTTATGAACAGAATCGGTGATAAAGGGCAGCCTTGGCGGAGTCCAACCCCTACTGGAAACGAATCCGACTTACTACCGGCAATGTGGGCCAAGCTCTGACACCTGTCATACAGGGACCGGACAGCTCGCACAAGGGAGTCCGGGACCCCATACTCCCGGAGTACCCCCCACAGGAGCCCCCGGGGGACACGGTCGAATGCCTTCTCCAGGTCCACAAAGCACATGTAGACTGGTTGGGCAAACTCCCATGCCCCCTCCAGGACCCCAAAGAGGATATAGAGCTGGTCCACTGTTCCACGACCAGGACGAAAACCACACTGCTCCTCCTCAATCTGTGATTCGACTATCCGGCGGACCCTCCTCTCCAGGACCCCTGAATAGACCTTACCAGGGAGGCTGAGGAGTGTGATTCCCCTGTAATTGGAACACACCCTCCGGTCCCCCTTCTTAAAAAGGGGGACCACCACCCCAGTCTGCCAATCTGCCCCCGATGTCCATGCGATGCTGCAGAGGCTTGACAGCCAGGACAGCCCCACAGCATCCAGAGCCTTAAGGAACTCCGGGCGGATCTCATCCACCCCCGGGGCCTTGCCGCCAAGGAGCTTTTCAACCACCTCAGTGACTTCAGCCCCAGAGATAGGAGAGTCCACCCCTGAGTCCACCAGCTCTGCTTCCTCATCGGAAGATGTGTTGGTAGGATTGAGGAGGTCTTTGAAGTATTCCTTCCACCGACCCACTACGTCCCGAGTTGAGGTCAGCAGCTCCCCACCTCCACTGTACACAGTGTTGATGGAGCACTGCCTCCCCCTCCTGAGCCGCCGGATGGTGGACCAGAATCTCCTCAAAGCCGTCTGGAAGTCTTTCTCCATGGCCTCGCCGAACTCCTCCCATGCCCGAGTTTTTGCCTTGGCGACAGCCGAAGCCGCATGCTGCTTAGCCTGTCGGTACCCATCAGCTGCCTCCAGAGTCCCACAGGCCAAGAAGGCCTGATAGGACTCCTTCTTCAGCTTGACGGCATCCCTCACTGCTGGTGTCCACCACCAAGTCCTTGGAATACCGCCACGACAGGCACCAATGACCTTACAGCCACAGCTCCAGCTGGCCGCCTCAGCAATAGAGGTATGGAACACAGCCCATTCGGACTCAATGTCCCCCGCCTCACTCGGGACATGTTCGAAGCTCTGCTGAAGGTGGGAGTTGAAGCTCGCGCTGACAGGGGACTCAGCCAGACATTCCCAGCAGACCCTCACAACACGTTTGGGCCTGCCCCCTCTTCACCCGAGTGTCCAAGGCATGTGGCCGCAGGTCCAACGATACGACTACAAAATCGATCATCAAACTGCGGCCCAGGGAATCCTGATGCCAGGTGTACATATGGACACTCTTATGTTGAAACATGGTGTTCGTTATGGACAATCCATGACGAGCATAGAAGTCCAATAACAAAACACCATTTGGGTTCGGGGGGGGGGGGGGGGGGGGGGGGGGGGGTGACCATGCCTCCCAATCACTCCCCTCCAGGTCTCACTGTCATTGCCCACGTGAGCATTGAAGTCCCCCAGCAGAACAATGGAATCCCCAGAAGGAGCACCCTCCAGCACTCCCTCCAAGGACTCCAGAAAGGGTGGGTACTCTGAACTGCTGTTCGGTGCATGGGGCGGCTGTAGCTCAGGAGGAAGAGCAGGCTTCCCCTGAAATGCCGAAGTGTCCTAGGGCAAGACACTGAACCCCAAACTGCCCCCTGATGTGCCTATCGGGGTATGAGTGTGTTGAGTGAGTGTGTGTGTGAATGTGACAAGTAGTGTAAAGCGCTTTGAGTGGTCTGTATGACTAGAAAAGCGCTATAGAAGTACAAGTCCATTACCATTTACAACAGTCAGGACCCGTCCCCCCACCCGGCGGCGGAGGGAAACTACCCTTTCATCCACCGGGGTAAACCCCAACATGCAGGCACCAAGCTGGGGGCTGATGAGAATGCCCACACCTGCTCGGCGCCTCTCACCATGAGCAACACCAGAGTGGAAGAAAGTCCAGCCCCTTTCGAGGGTACTGGTTCCAGAGCCCGAGCCATGCGTTGAGGTGAGTCCAACTATATATAGCCGGAACCGCTCAACCTCGCGCACAAGCTCAGGCTCCTTCCCCACCAGAGAGGTGACATTCCACGTCCCTAGAGCCAGCTTCTGCAGCCAGGGATCGGACCGCCAGGGTCCCCGCCTCTTGCTGCCGCCCAGCTCACACTGCACCCGACCCCTATGGCTCCTCCCGCAGATGGTGAGCCCACGGGAGGTGGGGCTCATGTAACCCTTTCGGGCTGAGCCCGACCGGGCCCCATGGGTAAAGGCCCGGCCACCAGACGCTCGCTCATGTACCCCACCTCCAGGCCTGGCTCCAGAGGGGGGTCCCAGTAACCCACGTCCGGGCAAGGGAACATTTCTGCCTGAGTTTGTATACATCATAGGGGTCTTGTGAGCCGTACTTGGTCTGGTCCCTCCCCTCGACACCTGTTTGCCATGGGTGACCCTACCAGGGGCATAAAGCCCCAGACAACATAGCTGCTAGGATCTTTGGGACACACAAACCCATCCACCACGATAAGGTGACGGCTCAGGGAGGGGCCTTCCTCTGACCATTAACGGCAAAATAAACATGAATAACTTCAGGCTCTGTATCTGGCTTGATGCTGCTGTGAGGAAACGACATCTGGGGAATCCGTCCATGTCAGGAGTGACCATCAGAGACACAACCTCAGGGAACACCCAGGCCAGGGTCCACACCACAGCCATATGGCTGCAGTGTAGGACCCCTACCAACACCACCGGCAGGATGACCCCACCACAACGACCCCACCGGTCAAACAGGTCCCCGACATGGAGGATCCCCATGAGGAAGAAGAAACACTGGAGCTAAAAGGTTAAAAAGATCAAATAAAGACACACAAGATGAAATAACTAAAGCAATAATTCTGTAAAACAATAACTAGAACGATAAGATTAAACGTAAGTAATATGTACAAACATAAAAAGTACACAAAACATGTAATAAAATTAGGTAAGACACATGTTTGATTCAATGTTAACATGCATGAACTAAAACATTGTATTTGTGGTCATGTGGAGACGACTTGCTTGGGTTCAAAATGAGAATCAGAATGAGGAAGAAACAGGATTTTAGTGGCTCTGAAAGTGGCATGGTTGTAGGTTTGAGTTATTCAGAAACTGCTGATGATATTTCACACACACGGTTTACACTTCTGTATGTGGTTTACGGAGAACGGTCCGAGAAAAGAGAAAAGATCAATCCAGCAGCAGATGTTTGGACCAAAATTTCTTGTAGATTGAGACAAAGTGGGTGAGACTGTATTGTTCACCACTTGTCCCTAACATTTACCTTTTCTCATATTTGTCCCTTTAACTTTATTCTGTTATTTCTGTTGCTAGGTAACAGTGCTGCACTTACTATCCCGGGTTGTTAGTGTTTGCATTGTGTTGCATTGTGTTACCATTTAACATTATTCTTTGTTCAACTCCACCTTGCAGGATTGGTGATGGGGAATGGCCAACCCAACGCTTCCTCATTGCAGGTGTGAGGGACTTGTTAGATTAGTTGATTGGAAGAAACCAAGTGGAGGATTTCCTCTTCTGTAGTTTCTTTAAGTGTGGGCTTATTTGAAATAATATATTAGAACTGGTATTCCTTTTGTGTATTTTTGTTTGTTTAGAAATTTGGTTTGTTTATTAATGTTGGTGTAGAATAAGGTTGCTGGGCATAGTGATATGGGGAAATGGTTTAAGCTAAATCTACTCAGGTGTGTGTCTAATGTGGTATATAAATAATCAGTTTTGGGAGTTCGAGAGGAGAGAGATTGATGTGAAACTGGTGACTGATTGTTTACAGATCTTTAAAACTGTATGATGGACAACTTTTGGAAAATAAAATGTTCATTTTTAAGGAAATTCCAGGACTGCTGATTCTGTCTACGTCTGATCTTCTTCAACCTTGGACACGCAGCCTCACATAGACGTTAAATGTTTGAGGAGAAAGGGCAAACTGGTTGGACAAGACAAAAAGGCAACGGAAACGCATATTACCACTTATTACTATCTTATTACTACACATATTACAACTTGTTCCAATGCAGAATTGCAAGTATAAAAGCATGGATCAACCATGCTTTGTATCAATGGCTCAGGCTCCTGGTGGTGTGGAGGATATTTTCTGACATATCTTTGAACTGTTAATAGCATTGTTACAACACCACACCCTACCTCAGTGTTAGTGCTGACCATGTCCATCCCTTTATGAGCACAGTGTAGCATCTTGTGATGGAAACTTCCAGCAGGATGATGCACCATGTCACAAAGCTCACATCACCTCCAACTTCCTAAACATGACAGTGAGTTCGCTGTGCGCCATTGGCCGCAACAGTCACCAGGTCTCAATCCGACAGAGGAGCTTTGGGATGCGGGGGAACAGGAGATTTTATTATGGTTGTGGAGCTGACACATCTGCAGCAACTGTGTGATGCTTCATGTCAGCATGGAGCAAAATCTCTCAGAAAATGTTGAATCTATGACAAAGACTTCAGGTAGTGTTGAGGGCAAACATGTTCTGCTAAAGTGTAAAAATTAGCATAAGCTAATCAGCATTAGCTCCCATAGCAGTCATTCTACTGCATAAATAAACTAAAAATGAGCAATAGTACATTTCAAAGTTCACGGAGAATATAAATATTGATAAATATACACAGACTCTTATTCGTTTTAGCCTCTGGGTCACATTTTCTTCAAGTTATTGAAATAGAATGGAGCAGGAAAAAAAAAATCTCAATTATATAAGCAGTGCTGATCAGCCTACAGATAGCCGCCCACCGGAGGCCACCTCAGCATCCTCCACATATATTGACAGTATTCTTATCTTTTTTTCCCACATTTTCTACAAATATGAAGCTTGTGTACAAATCCCGTTTCCTTCCCGTCCGTTCAACTCTTCACAAAGGCAATTTTACATTCATTGTATGTTTCCAGGAACCACAAGGACGCCTGAAAATGGATTTGTGGCTGGATTTGATTTTATTTTTTTATATCTCCATCCCGAAAAAAAAAAAAGTCTTTTAATGTCATTGTGTATTTTCTGTCAACAGAAATGGAGCCTTGCCAAGTTGGAGTCCAATGATAAACATGGGCTTTATGTGACTGTTTTCTCCAAACAGGGTTTCTTTTCTTTTCTTTCTTTTTTTAAACTTAAATTAATTCATGAACACGCCCCGGAGAAAACATGCTTGACCTATAAGAAGGTGAATGGATTTCCTGAGAACAATTGACAGGGTTGTCCGAACAAGTAAAAGCAACATAAGGAGTCAAACAGTCCCAATCAATTCCTTAAATGGCTAAAGAGAACAATCACGCCGCTTCCTGAGATTTCCCATTAACGGTGATGACCGATGTGACATGTGGGCCTCTATTAACATACATCATCTGAGCACCAGTCCTTATTTTACAAAAAAAGCAACAGCGTGTATGCCTTCCGTTAAAAAAGCAAGAACATTTTCAAAGTTTGTCTTCTTCATATGTTGATCAGCAGGGTGGATCTGTCTACAGGGTCATCTGCACCGTCACACCTTGTGTTCTTGTTTTCTGCTTTAACTCCATGTGCAGACGCTCAGAAAAATAAATATTTGTGTTTGCCCTAAAACAATTTCTGTCCAGTGACTCATCGTGTGTCCCTTACTCATCAAGGAGTTTATAGCTCCTGCTGCTTTCCAGCCCCCTTGGCGGTCTTCTCATAACTGTCCAGCCACTGGTTTCTGCACGGCGTCTGTTTTGATTCTCTGTAAAAGCAGAGTAAATATATTAAAACTAAAACCTGATTTTAAAAGATACCGCTGAGCTGAAGTCTCCAGCTGCTCCTCATTTCTGTACATATTTGCAGAGAAATAGGAAAAGCATGAGTTGATTTATGATTATGTACGTATTATTTGTTACAAATTGTGCAAAAATAAATGGAAATGCATACAAAGCAAAAAGAGAATGTGTAATTTCTATAAGAAGTCTGCAGAAATAGTTCTCCTGGCTTATGGAAGGTTATTCCAAAGCTCTTCTCAGGATGTTCTCTGCCTTTTCATCTGTTTCTGTTACGATGGTCCTACACTGCATCACCATTTATAATATAGTTTTCTGTCTAATGTTTTACTGATTCATGTTCTTTTACTGCACTGGCATCACTGCTGTGATCACGGCAGATGCGTTCTGTGATGTCTGATCCTCAGCATTACATTTAGATATTAATACAGGTCTGTTCTCCGTTAGGATATCATGGATTCTAGGCTTCATACATGGACTGTGTCAGAAGAGTTTTGTATGTAGATCTCATGATTGGGCCAATTGTGAACCTGGAAAATGTCTTTGATGACAAACATGGTTAGTGGGATTCTACAATTGGTCTTGGATTCCTCCCAGATTTCTACAGCTCTGTTTTAGATGCAAGTCTTTAAAAAACCTTCATATTATTCATCAAGCTGGTGTCCTTTTCCCTCCAAATCATCTTTTCCACATCAACATCCTCTAGTATTTAACATCACTCTCAAACAGTATTGTATGCTGGATAAGTTGAACCGACCTGTTGCTTATTTCTAGTCCTTTCTAGTCTATTTCTAGTTCCTGTCTGATTTTGCATATCCTTCACCAATGGTCTCTCTTTCATAAGAGTGGCTTCTTTCCAGCCATCCTTCCATGGAGACCATTTCTCATGAGACTACTGATGTGTCAGGGTTTTGATCATTTCCTCTTATATTCATTCAGAAGAAAACATCACTCTCACACTCATATAATTCTAAATACCTCAAATGTTTTAAGGACACACTGTACATCCAAATAATGAGATACTGGTATATATGGTCATTTTAGAAAGGACACATTTGTTTGATATAATAAATAAAGTCACACCTTTGATAAATATAGCTTAGAATTGGTTTATTTAATAATAAAACGAGCAGCACCATGTCTGGGACATTCCTCAGTTTAATTAAAAACGGTGTTTAAAACACTTATAATACCTTCTAAGACAACTCACAGCCAGGGCTGGATTATCTAATGGGCAATATGGGTGCGGGCCCAGGGGCCTATGCCCACTTGGGGTCCATGTGGGGCCAACGTGAGGCATAAACCAGCAGTTTGGACATGAAACAGAAAGTCACATAAAAGCCACATAGTTGTACAAGTGTACTAGTGTATTGCCACTGGTAACACTGGTTGAGAGAGAATATCATTCACAATTTTCACAAGGTTGCAGTGGGGAAAGGGGCCCTTGCAACACTCTGGGCCCAGGGGCCTGTGCACTTTTAATCCGGCCATGCTCACAGCATCAACCTGTGATATGTTGTTTAGGAAATAGATGCCTTATGTATATATATATATATATATATATATATATATATATATATATATATATATATATATATATATATATATATATATATATATATATATATATATATATATATATATATATATTTCCTAAACAAATGCACTCACACATACTAAATATACGCAGATCAGATGGTTTTTATATCTGATTTTATGTTAAGTTCTAAATAACAGGAACAATACTAGACATTAATCCGTTTTATTTTCCCCCAAAGCCTCAAACAGAAAGTTAGATGAGCTGCTGTAGATTCTGTGCATTAATTATACATTACATGGAAGCAAACAGGCTCTTTCAGCGCGGGTCCAGGCACAGCACTGCCCCAGTTTGTCGTCTCCGAGCTGCCTGCCACCCATGCAGCTCTCCGTTCATGACAATGATATGTTAATGAGGGGAAACCAGCACCTCGGATAGCTCCCCGCCCCCTTTCCGCGCGGCTGCGTGTCGCGCGCGCAGCGACCAATCACCGCCTCCGCCTCACTTCGGCAGCGGACACAACAGAGGGATCTTCAAAGAGCTCGCCGACCCAGAAAGGAGAGGATCTCTCCGGCTGTGATGCGCTGCGGCTGTCGGCTCAGCGGACCGACAGGAGGAAAAAACTGAACTAACCCTCTGCGTGACCTGCGCGTGCTGAAAGCGAGACTGTTATTACTGAAGAAGACTGAAGAAAAAAAAATGCTCTTCTAGCATTTCCTCCTGCAGTTTTGCTTCACAGTTATCCTTGAACTTGGAGACGTTTGGACGCAGAGCAAGTTTTTTTTTTCCCCCACCCCCACTACGTGTTTACCTGACGTTTGTTTGTTTGTTTGTTTGTTTGTTTGTGTGAGTCGCCCACTTGGAGCCCGACGCTGAGCACCAGAGATGGGGAGCGAGAAGTACTTGCCGGAGCTTATGGCAGAGAAGGACACGCTGGATCCGTCTTTTCAGCACTCCCTGCGGCTGCTGGATCAAGGTAAATGTCCGTGATTAAACACTGAGGAAAGCAGCTTGAACGCTTGTTGTGAGGAGCTGCAGGCTGCATGAAGACACCAGCTTGTAAACTTCCTCAAAAAATACCAGGTTTTCCTTTCTTTTGGGGCTTAAAGGCATCATGGTGGATCTTTTAGACCTAACCTTCAGCTCACAGGTTAAAAACTTCCCTTTTAAATGAGCCAACCATTGATTTAAAATGAAATTCATACTAGCAGCACCGACTAATTTTTTATTAAAGTGTAAATTCAATCATTTAAGGTATAATTACAGCTTCAAAGATCACATCCAATCCTCCTCCCTTCTATGTAGACATGCATGCAGCAAGTGTTGGAAATAACCCCCTTACTCCTGTTTTTTCCCCTCTTTGAAGAAGCAGACAATACTAAAAATGGACTTAAGAATGGAGCCGCTCTCACAGTCACTTTAATTAATCCGCTGCACAGCCTCTCTGCTCTGAAGCTTGTCGAGATTTTGCAAACACTTCTTGAGACGTGGCCTGGTGGACCCCCTCGTGTGGGGAAGTGCACGCTGTTACAGCATCCGAGTGCATCCTTCAAGTACCACTCCTGGGCTTTGTTGGGACTGGAGCAGGCTGCTGCTGCTGCTGGCTTTAAAAGTACAAGTCTGTAAGCGGTCTTGTTGCGCTGTAATTAAGTCTGCTGAATCCCTGCGTGCAACCCCTGCTGCTGTTATTATTCTGACAGCCACGTCGCCTCGACTTCTCAAACTAAAGGACCTCAAGGGGTCCATAAAAGGGTTCCAAAGGCCCCGGCGAAGTCAGGCGCGATTTAATTTTAATGTTGTTTAGTTTCTGAAGTCACAAACAGAATGAGTTATTAGAGCCTTCTCCCACCCTTTGAACCCCTCAGTATGGAAATCCAGTCACCTCAGATCTTAATCCAATTATATTTGTTTTCTTGTTCTGCTCAGTATCCTACAAATTAATCCATTAAGCAGCTACAGAAAATGTCAGAAACACTAAAAAAAAAAAAAAAAAACACCTTTTTTTTTATGATAAAATTGAACTCAGCTTTTGTAACTATTTAGAAATCCCTGCGTGGAAAAGTTTCGGACTCTTTGCCTGAAAAATAAGCATACTTATAAACATTTAAAGAAAATTAGAGCTTCTAAAGTCTGGAACATGCATGGCTGCAGTGTAGGGAATGATTTCCAGTTTTGACCATGACTCTTACTGTACACTTACTGTTTCCTTTTTATCTAACCTTTGTTTACTTGAGAAACACACGACTCAGAATCCCGTCCAAGAATAAACAGACATATATCATAACAGGAAACTCTGAGCAGAAAAAGTCATGTAACAGTGAATGCAGAGTACAGTAATGTGCAAACTTATTTCTTTATGTATTGACATGATGATAGGAAGGAGGAAACTTGTGCAAACATCAATGGAAACGCAGCACTCAATGCAAAAACAAGGCGATGAGACTGTTGGACACAGTCTCAAGCAGCTTTGACGAGTAGTAGTTTTCAGGAATACGTCTCCTGTCTTGTTGAAGGACTTTCTAAAGCTCTTATTCAGATGTAGGCAGTCGTTTGTTCTGCTCTCCGTCTGGCTGATCCCACACGGCTTCAGTGATGTTCAGGTCTGGGCTCTGGAATGGATTCATCATTAGACATGCTGCTACGGACTTTTCAGTCCAATTCTTTTGCAATCTTTGGTATTTTTCACAGATGCAACTGAAGAAATGGGAACAATTTCTGTGCTTTGGCAACAAACTGCTGGTGACATTGAGCCTTGCGATACAAGTTTTCTGTTATGTGTAAACACTCTGTGTTGTAACAAACAAACAAAACATTCCTCTGTGAGTGCTGAGCTTCAAGAACTGGACTGAAAACTTGCTTTAGAAGCAGGCAATGGTTGAAGGAAAGAAGCTCATTGTTGATTAAAACCACTCTAAAGAAGCTTCATCGCTAAGTCAGCCTCCGTCTTGCATCCTGTCTCTTCTCTGAACTCTTTCTAGCCAGTAAAAGTCAGTCCAGTGCTGACGCTTGTCTTATTTATAGTTCTGGCCCTTTTTGTCCTTTTTCTCACAACTTTCTCCAACGTCTTCCCAGATTTCTGTGATGGTCATTGTGTGTGTTGACATTAGTCATGGTGTGTGTCCCAAAGGTGCCAGTGTGGTGAGATGCAGTGATTCAAAGCTTTAAAGAGAAATAATCCTGCATGTTGATGTGTCCCATGACTCCAGGAATGTACACAGTAAACATCATGGTGCCATAAAAAGACAGAAATACATTTTTTTTTAGGTCAGAAAATTTACATTTTTGCTACTTTAAAAGCTTTAAACCCAAAACGAATCAACTCCAAACTTCTACAAAAACTGATTTTGGTGCATTCAGTGTGTCTTGGAATAATGAATGCAATCACTTCCTGCATAGCAGTTACAGAGTGGGGTCTTGTTCCAGAGTACACGCTGTGCCTAATGCATCTTTCAGCGAGCTGATTCATGTGTAGGAAGGTGAATTAATTCCTCTCTAAGAGGCAGATAAACCTTGTTTTACTCAGCACTTTTCACCATCAGTGGCATTGTTTTTTTTTTTCTTTAAATCTAGGTTAGAATATGAATATATATTCTTCTCCTCACTGACAGCAGTGAGGAGTTAACACCAGCTGAGAAGCAGAAGTTGCATGACACAAAAAGTCCTTAAGAGTTTTACTGAACTGAGAAAATCGTCTAAAAGTGGAATAAAAGTGATCAGACGTCAGAAAGTCTAAAAAAAAAGAAAAAAAAAGAAACATGCATGAAACATAAACCCTTGTTGTATCACTCCCAAAAAAAAAAAAAAAAAGTTCATTTCTGATATTTTTACTGGTGGCACAGACCGCATTTGGACACTGCAGCAGCAGCAGAATTAATCCGTGACATTTTATTAAGCAAGCAAAACTCTGCAGCGCAGAAAATTTGGCCGAAACAGTCTACCACAACTCCAAAACTGTAAATACTGTTATCACCCGCTTACACAACAGATGGAACACGATGCAGCTTAATAGAGCTCTTCTTCTGCCATCTTGCTGATGAGTCCTGGACTTGATTATGCAATTGGCAGGGGGCTGCAAAGGAACACAAGCTGGAGTTACTGTGTGCAAATAAGCAAATGTGAGATTACCCCAGGTCTGGAGAGACTTCCATTCAGGAAAAAAAACTATTAGGAGGGTTGAAAGCTCGGGGACGGGGCGGGCTGCTTTGATAAGTTTGGGCCATTTGCAGGGCTCTTCTCCCACATGCACCATATCTTTGCTGCGTGACAAGCCTCATACGGCAAGCAGCAGGCGCATGGAGCCGGAGGAAACCTTCAGCCAAAACACAAAAACCAAAACAGTGTAGATGGGAGGAGTAATCAGCAGCTGCATACTGTCTGTCTTTTACTATAAATTAGCACTCAGCTCCACAGAGGCCTGCAAATAACAATTATTCCTGCGTTGTTGTTTCCAACGTGAACGTCCATTCAGACAGAAAAACCTTCACTTTCACTTTCTCATTTGCATTCTGCTTACCTTTCTGCTGTGATACAATCTGACCCACTGCAAGCCTTCGTCCCCTCAGTAAACAGAGCCACTCTTGTTTTCTTCACAAACAAAAGGAAAAGAAAATTGAAAGCATGTTAGGAAGTTATATTGCTAAAGCCTGTGAGATGTAACGTGGAAAACAGAGAGGATATGTGCAGGCTTTGTAAAATAAAGGCATGTAGACGTGTCTGCATAGCAAGTGTAGCATGCAGCGTGTGTCCCAAAGTCACTTCTTCTGTCATTACTGGATGGAAGTGCACAGTTCTACTGATATTTTCTATGAATATTTACTAGAATTATGTTGATGAAGCACATTGGTTGAAAACATTTCTATTCTGCCCTCAGGCTGAAGCTTGTGGGTTTTGATTTAAATTTAGATGTAATGAAGAAAAACGTTAATGGAAATGGTAAAGAGTTCAAATACTATAACTGTGGGAACCTCCCCTTGTATAAAAACTTCTAAAATAAAACTAGAAACTATTTGTCTGATGGGAAAAGTGAACTTTCCAGTTTGAGTTACTTATAGCAAATAATTTCCTTTAAAATATATATATATATATATATATATATATATATATATATATATATATATATCTATATCTATATCTATATATATATATATACATTCTCTGGGTCGTTTCTGTAAAATCAACTAAATATGATATCATGTAGATACAATCAAGAGTTTCTCATCCAAATGAGCAACAAAGGATGAGAGTCAACAGATTTCAGTCACTGCAGACCCCTGTGTGACATGACCAGCGCTGATGGAGGGTCTTTTAGAAGATAGAAGACAGGAATTATTCAGAAATTAAAAAAAATATTTGCTAAGCTGCGCCAGAAAACATGAAAAGGCTGCATTTGTTTAGTGAATCATTACAAAGAGGGAGTGTTTTCAGTGTGTGTTTGAGCCGTAACTTGATGCTGTCATGCAGAAGCTTGATGTAAAAAAGAAAAGAAAACCATTCATCAGCGTAACTACCGGGTAACGGGTTAGTTGGAGTATTTTCCTGTTTAAACTGTCGTTTCCACCCTGCGATTCGAGGCGTTGACCTTGAAAAAACACCAGGTCACAAAACACACGAAGAAAAAAAAAAGGCAAATAATTTTCACGTCATCCTACTTTTCAGTCGTTGCAATTTAACCTTTAATTTCTGATATTTTAAGTAGTCAGTTCACAATCCAAAGCTGTTTCATTAAAAAAAAGACTGAAAAACAGGTGAACAGCAGGATTTCAGGGTTTGACTCGCATCTAAAAAGAAGTATTTGCATTTTTTTACTCAACAGTAAAACGCTTAAAATAGATGTTTTGATACGAGGGCTGATAGACTCTGTGATGACAGGCTAACCACCCACATCGCAGAGCAGCTTTAAATAAATGGAGGAGTTTACTGTTAAATCCTTCAAAGAAATGTAGTCCTGGAAAGAAAAGTGCAGATGCGTTTATATTTGACTCAAAAATATATTTAAAAAAAAGGTATTAAAGGCATATAAGTTACATAAAAGCGCTGTAAGTGACAGCAAAGCATTAAAATGATACTCAGGCACATTAAAGTGAGCCAAAAAATGAAATGTCTCAACTCTTTTTGGTTCCTGAAGTCAGCATTAAAGCATCATGTTTTCCCGATTCCTTATATTTTTATTAATTCTTCATTAATAACCGAATGTCTCTGCAGTCGGTTGAGACGGAGAAAAAGCAGCTAAACTAATTACATTTGGCCTCATGCTTCGTAGGATGTAGCGGTTTTGAAAACTTGAGCTTGTTCAGGATGCGGCTGCAGAGCAGTGTGCACCCCACTCCGAATGCTTCGAGACCTCTGGCCTAGTTTGGACATTATAATTCCAGCACACACACTCCACATCTAGTGCTTTTTTAATTGGATGTTCCACAGTAGGAGTCCTGCGCAGTGCTTGCATTACAGTAAGAATCTCAGCTTCCACACTGCAGAGAAAACGAACAGTAATAACAGCTGAGAGATGAACATTATTTACACTTTAAGCAGGTGGAAAAATGAACCATATTTTATAAAATATTGTTCTTTTGTGAATCTCTGCGTTTTCATCTCTTGAACACAACAGAAGGCTTTTATTCCTGGTTCTGTAGAGAGAGATTTTCTGTGTTTCTGGCTGCTGTACGGCCCAGAAGTGCGTAGAAATAATCAAAGGCAGATGACTTTGTTGGGGAAACAGTGCTTCATGGCGGTAATGATCTGCGGCCAGCTGACACGCTGAGCTGGTAGGTTGAAGCGCAGCCACAGCTCCAAATCCTTCTGCAGCTGAGAGCTGCGTGGCGATTTGATCCGCAGATGTGGTGAATTTGTGAGTGAACTGTAGGAATTTAGACTGAGGAGCTTCAGAAACACACTTTGCCTTTAGAGGAGCAGCGGAGAGCTGCTTACTTGCTGGTGTGGCTGAGAGGTGTTTGCAGAGCTCTGTCTCCTTTTGCAGCAGCTCCCGCTGGAATCTGGGGGTGAAATGTAGGGCAAGACTAAGAAGTCAGGCCCCAGCTACAACACCCGACAGCGCCGTGTTTGCAGATGTGACGCATCGCATGTATGTTTTGATTTAACAACTCGTACCGGATGCATGTTCTCGCTCTTTATGTTAGCAGCAGTGAGCCGATAATGCTGTGATTTCACAGCGACACTACACGACTTTTATACAGTTAAAATGACAAACCTGGACTTCTGCATGCGAACAAACAGACCCACTATTTCTAAGAGGCTTTAAGTTTTCATGACTGGAAGCAAACCATGGGTTGTGCTTTTACCTGGATTAACAGGTAAAAGCACAAACAGCAAAACAATGAGGTCAATGAAGACTCTCCTACCCTTCAAGGTTTCCTGTTTTTCCACGTTAGATCAGAAACAGTGTCACTGAGTTCACATTAACTCCTGATATCTGTGGCTTTGTTTCTGTCTTCATAGTTTCTTAAAGGTTTTATGCTGCGTAAAAATGTTTCAAAGCGTGAAATGAGACGAGTCTGAAAGCATGTCTGATGTATGAAATGAAATGAAAATGAAATGAAATGAAAATAAAATGAAAAATACTTTATTAATCCCTAAAGGGAAATTCAATAAATATGTTCAAATTCAATGAAATTATGAAAGTGTTTTCAGGCTCTTACCTGGAGAGCTAAGTGCTAGCTAGATGCTAACAGCTAATTAAAATGTAGCTTTTATATAAAAGAAGAATAATGAAATGTTTGCCCAGATCATTATAATTTGAACAGAAGTATTTTTTTTTATAATTTGTTGGAAGAAAAGTAGCATCTACTTCTATTAAAAGTGCTTGCTAGCATGTTAGCTCCCCTCTGTGCTCTATCTGCTCTAAGACACTGACTTATACTTTACACAACTTCACTCTGATAAGTATAATTTTTTAGAGCTTTCTGTAGAGACATTTGTATTTGTGCACATTTTACAGGATTATTTTTAGTGAAAACCCACAAAGCAGTGCAGAAATAATTAACTTTTCCCTCCATTGTTTTCCTTTTTTTCCATGAACCAGACTGATTAAATTTAGTTATTGGATTAAAACTGCTGGTTTGGACCCAATCTGTAAGCATCAAATTAAACAAAGTGAAAGATTATCTGTTTGTCATAACATAAATGAATATTTTACATCATATTTCAGTGTTAAACATGGTGAAAGTAGATAATGAGTTAATGCTAAGTAGCTTTATTTTAAACCCTAATTTTCTCTGCTTTCTCAGCAAGTAGCCTTTTCTCTTAAAGATTGCTAAGAAAAGATGCCTGAACCTAACCGATGATAAGAAAGTCTTTAACTAAAACAGTGACATGACGAGGAAGACATTTCAATCTCAAATACAATCTTCCCCTGATCCTAAAAAAGTATTTTAGATTCCTTATCTTCACCAAGAAAGTGTTTTGCCGCAACAAAATCTACATGTGACGGAAATATTAACACTAAGAAACGTCATGTTTTAAACCATTTTTTCCTGTTTAACTACGTGGTTTTGGTTTTTGACCCGGAGCAAGAAGACTTATCCGACCAATCAGAGCTAAGAGAAGATCGTCATAGTGACTAGCGTGAATGTATTTCAAATGAGAAGTAAAAGAGCAGAAAAGTGTTCAGTCTGGTTAATATTAATGCTAACAGACCCTCCTGTAGTTCTTTTTCTTAACTACAGGAAAACAATTTTCCTATTTGTGCTGGATTTGTTAAAGGGCTGATAATTATAAAACCTGTGCATCTTTTATGGCATAAGTATGAAACGCCAGTTTTAAAATCACTGCATCGGCTCCCACTGCATTTCAAGATTGATTTATAAAGTTATTTTAGTTGTTTATCTTAATGGTCTTAGGCCTTTTTTTTTTTTTTTTTTTTTACCAGATCCTCTCTTAAATTATGGTTCCTTTTGGAGCCTTATGTCCTCTGAGACTGGTCTCAAAATTGTTCCTGAAGTGGGAACTAGAACTTTTGGTGAATTCTTGTTCCACCAGTATGGCCCTCCACTGTGGAACAGCCGGCCAGAGAACCTCAGGGTCGCAGAGACTGATGAAGTTCTTAAAAAGTGGCTCAAAACTTTTTTAACTTCGCTTTTAACTAAAAGATTTGTTCATTTATTGTTGTTTTAGGGATTCAATTTGATTTTATTACAGTTTCTTCATAAAGTTCCTTATGTTATTCTTATACTTGCTCTCCTTTCATCTTTTTTTAAATTATTTTTATGTCAATTTTTATATTTGCTTTAACGTTTTATACTTCTTACTTCATTGTTTTCTTTTAATGGGGATCCTGAACACCAGGGGCTTTGCCTGCCTGGTCCAAAAACCCTGGAGAATGGGGCGGGGCTGGATATTGGGCGGAGTTGGAAGTCAAACGGGTGTGGTTCGACCATAGACTGGATATAGAAAGATGGACGGAGTCTCCGTGACGTCACCCATAGGTTTCTGAAGAGCTGAATTGAAGCTCGGTGGGCGGTTCCTACCATCGCCATCTTGGCAGCATCATGCGTGTCGTCTCGACCAGAAAATACAAAAATGGGCAAAGAGGTGGAGCTGAGAGGGGGGCTGTGAGCGTCATGGTGTATGATTGACATCGAGTGAACTCCGAGCTTTCTGTAGCTAAGAGCTAACCCGGAGATAACAGGAGCTAACCAGCTAACGGAGGTAAGCAGGCTAAAGCTAAGTCACGTTGTTAACCGCCTAAAAACAGCAGTTGTTCTAAGTTCTTCTTACTTGAAGCGGGAGATCGGGTACATGTCAATCAAAAGGAAACTTCAAAACTTCCACATAGGCTTCCCTTTTAACTGCCGGAGGTTGCCGCTTGGGTTAGACAGGCAATGGGTGTTAGGGGTTAGGGTTAGGGTTGGCAATGGCCACCAATCAAAATGTTGAGGGGGCGGGGTTGGAGATCCAGTCCTGCCTCATTCTCCAGTTTGCAGCCAAGACCTTCTCGCCTGGTCTGCAGGTTTGTTGCCATGGGTGGCTGGGGGGGGGGGGCTGTGGTTTGGAGCCCAACCTGTTTGGTGTGTGAAGGCTTTATTTTAATATGCGGTAATGGTAAAATGTAAAGCTGTTTGTTTTGCTGGTTGCATGAAAAGTGCTGTGTAAATAAAGTTTGAATGATTGATGAATGGATAAAACAGGAATAATTATTTGTTACCAAAGCAGAATATCCCGTTCTCTTAATTGTTTAGTCCAGTTCAGGTTCATGGGAAGCTGGAGCCTATCCCAGCAAACACTGGGGGAGAGGCATTTAATCTCCTGATAGATTCTTCTTTAATTTGACAATTTTCTCTGGTTTGTTTTTTTTTTTTTTCTTTTTTGTTTTTGAACAATGGAAACCCAGACATTAGAAAACATTGAGTGTTCGATTTGGTTCAGTCAATTTTGACATTTTTTTCTTACACCTTTTTTTTTCTAATCATCACAAAAAGTTAGAAAACATGAAACTAATGGTGCATTTCTTCAAACCCCAACATGTGCGAGATCCAGTGCAGCTGCCAGCTGACTGCTTCTTTGCTTGCTCCTCCATCATCGTCCTTGTAACCCCATCACTGCATTGTACGGCCTCCATCCAGCACCCTTTCGGAGGCTCGCCTTGGGCTCACGCTCGCTGATTTAATGTCGAGACTGTCAAATTTCCATGTTGAACAAGCTGCCCCGGTAAAAAAATGCTCCATTCATATTTCAAATATCTAAAAGACGTGCATTTTCTCCTTCTCCACCTGTGTGCATACATTGCCGAGGGCCTGCCTTGAGCTGTCTGCCAGGACGTCTATCCGAGAGGAAATTCAATTAAAGCGTCCAGTCAAGGCAGCTTTAATAATGCAAACTGCACTTGTTAAGGCAGGAGTTTTCTGAAAGCACATATTCCACCTCACTGCTGAGGAGATCAGAGAAGTTTACATACGTGTGCTTGCTGTAGCTCTTCAAAGCTTTTAGATTTTAAGGTCATGATGCTCTTACAGCAAATTTATTACTATTGTACCATCCCTTCTTTCAAAGTCTCACATATATAAATACACACAGAAAACACGGAAATTAAAACGACACAATATGTCAAATGTTGACTTCTATTCAATGAAACTTCATGTCTTAATGTTTCTTTTGCTGGATAGGAGCTCTTGCCAAAACCTCTACTGTACGTTCCTAGTTCTGCATTTCCTGCATCGTTTATGGGGATCCATTAATTATCATTTTACTGGATGATAATACTCTCCACACTGCTGCCCAAGACACGGCGCAGACAGGCCAGGATTACAGTGGATTAGTACGGAAAGTGGTGAAAGTCCCGACTGTATTGGTCTGTTTGCTGCATTTGGGAGACAAAGGGAGAGCGGGGAATGTAAGAGAAAAGGAAGGGTGGGAGAGGGTCGGCGGAGCTGTGGAGAAGTACGAATGCCTTTCCCTGGGGAAAGGTTATTTGTGAGGGGATGGGACCAAACTCAGTTACAAAAGACAAAATGGAATCTGAAACGGGGAGACTGATGTGTGCTGTTGTCGACATGTTGTAGAATAATGAAGAAGAAAAAGGTTGAAAAATGCAGTGCACCACGTCCACAAGGAAATAGATCTGGGCGATTAATCGGATTTTAATCTCCGTTACGATCTGGGTTTTCAACAATCATAAAAATAAAAGGGTGTGATTATTTTTCTCTCTGCAGTTTCCTCTCCTGCTGTCTTCAGCTGCTAATCGAGCGTCTCTGGCGTTGCAGCGCTGTGCTGTAAACTCCTCCCACAGCCGCTTTGCTTTCATTCAGACACTGTTGCCAACTTGGAGACTTTCTCGCTAAATCTGGAGACTTTTTTTTGTTAAAAGCGACAAATCTAGCAGCTTTTACTGGAGTTATTAGAGACTTTTCTGGTGTTTTGGCGACTGACTTGAAGGCACATATTGTTCTGCAGTTACTGTAAGGAAGGAGCAGCGGGAGCCTCTCCCGTCCTAAAGCACTCCCAGGCGGCCAGTCTCAGTCGGCTCCGGCTGCAGGTCCATGTAGAATAACTGCAGTAGGTTGTGGAAGTTCACCTAAACATAGTTTATACCATTGTCAGTGACAACTGGCTGCATTATTTTCCTATACATAGTTCGGCGAGTTAAACACTGTAATATCCCTCCGTTATGGGGCGTTACCATAGCAACGCATTAACCAGCTGGTTCAGATCAGCCGTCTTTTAACAGGTGAACGAGAGAAACGCGCTGCAGCCTGACAGCGGTTGTTTGGTATAAAACGTACATCTAGGCCAACATAAAATAGTTCCTATATAAGCGGTTAAAGCAGATTAAACAACTCGGAACCGTCCATTAGACGGTTATAATGCACGACACGGAGTCTAGAACACCACGACGCGCAGCGTTGTTTAAAAATATTGGAAAATTGTGTTAAATAATCGAGATCTCAATGTCAAAATAATCGTGATTATAATTCTTGTCATAATCGAGCAGCCCTACAAGGAAATCTGTTTCTGTCTCATGTTTAGGGACATCGGTGTGATTTGGGCCCAAAAAACAATGAAAACAAAAGAAAAGATAAACACAAAGAAATGAACTGCTTCTCAATTTTGGACAAACACACATCTGTGTGTTTTTTGTGTCCACTAACATCCCATTTCTTCATGAATCAGTGGAGAATCAGATGCTGAACTGTACCATTAGACCTAATATTTGACTTTGGAGCTGCTTTTCTTATTGAAGGGGTCTTTTCTGTGTCCCCGCCTCACCTCGATCTCCCCTTGACAGCCACCGCCTCCCTTCTCCCTCTTCTTTATTTATGTCATTTTGTGTGGTTGGCACATCTATAGAAAGGATTGCTCTGGATTAGCTTCTCCGCCTTCCCAACTGATCTGATCCATTTTGTGTAATCCAACTCAATTTAATTATGTTTATCGTTCCACCTCGCTGGTGCCGAGGAGCAGCAGCACACCTCTACCGAGATAAGCCCGGGGACCTTGTGCCTGTTTGCTGGCAGAGCGTCTGCCTGAGCCTGTTGCTTTATAAACAGATGGTGTAAGCCAGCTACACACTTTGTAAACAATGTGTTAGGTACAATATTATGCCGTGGAGCGCCCCTCAAATGTCACTGTGACATGATATAAATATCCAAGGTTGAAGATCATAACCTCATTTTTCTCTTCTCGTTGGGAGGAGGAGGATTTGTAAAGTTTAGTAAGCTCTCCATCCCTCTCATCCTCTGATCTTGGGAGCATTAATCTGCCCACTTTGTATGTAGTCTTCTTCATTACTTCTGCGAGGCTAATCCTCAGCATGAGATGTGAAAACGCTCGCAACAAGATCCGGTAATACTTTTTCCCCAGTTTCAGAGCGTGTAGAACTCGCTACCAGGGTTGTCTTCCTGCTTACGGACCATGGTGAATATCTTGCCCTCTGAAGGTGGACAGTTGTTTCCAGTATTCAGTGTATATTTTAGGAAATGTTGGCTGACACAGACAGTACTGTCCACATTTCATCTGCTACTCTTCATTTCTGTGTAGATCACCAGGAAAATGAGCTGCAGTGACTTTTTTTTTCAATTTGCTGAATTTTTTACATTTTTTTAATTGATTAGTCGTTTTTTCATCAACGTGCACCCTCCACTCACACAATTATTTCCTTTTTTATTTTCATTTTGAAGATTTTGCGGGCTCTAACATATTTGACTGGACAGTAGGTATACAGAAAAAGGGAATTCAAACGAAGACACCTCTGTATGAAGGTAGCTGGCACACTAAGTTGTCACGGTTAGTGTGGAGACGAGGACATAAATGCAGGAGATGGTAAGCCAGGATGCAGGAAGTAGACGTAATTTTAATTCCATGAACAAACGTGAGGGCAGAACTAAGAAAATGAACCTGCAACTGACAACACAAACCAAGGGGTATAAATACACAGAAGAAACTGGACACTGGTGAAACAAATCAGAAAAATCAAACCAGGTGAACAAATGAACAGGACCAGAACAGGAAACCAGAACTAAGGAGAAACACAAAACAACCTATCATGACACAAGTGAGCTAAACGCCACCCCAACACGAGCCTTTAGCCACTGCTAAAAAAGTCATTTTATGTTGTTTTTCCTATTTTGTGTTGTTGCTGATGAAACAAACATTTTTGTGGCGGTTTAGAAAGTGAGTTGTCATTGTGTTGGTAGAGTTGTAATATAACTGTTTTTATCCCCAACAATGTATATTCAGCGGTGTCATCCAGTGAAGTGAAGAAGTCCCACAATTCCCTTTGTTTTGTTGCCATTACCACTGCTCTGCTGCTTGTGGTATACCTGCAGAAATATTTCGTCCCTGCGTCATGAAACATAACTCTCACCCTTCTCTAAACCAAAATTAGTCAACTCTTAAAACATTGGTCTACTTCATGCACCATCACACTAATCAATAAGTCGTGCATATTCTGTGGTGCAAATATAGACTATATATATATATATATATATATATATATATATATATATATATATATATATATATATATATATATATATATATATATATGTATATATATATATATATATATATATATGTATATATATATATATATATATATATATATATATATATATATATATATATGTATATATATATATATATATATGTATATATATATATATATATATATATATATATACACATATATAATATAATATAAATATTAATATTAATTAAATAATTAAATATAATATATAAATAATTGTAATGACTTAAACATATATATAATTATATTATATTATATATAATATAATATATATATCTAATATATAGACAGTAAATACTAGAAAGCAGCTTGATTTGGTCTGAGCAACTTTATTCTTTAACACAATCTGAAGCTTTCTTTGGAGCTCAGTTCTCCAGACTCCTTGAAGGAGTGTCCAAAGTGTTTGGTTTGATGTGAGTTGCCTTTTTTTTCCCCAGTTTTCTGTCAAGTTGATCCCACACTATTCCAGTAATGCTGCACTTCATCTCAGACCTGTTGCCAGTGATTTTCAGTCCCGTTCTCATGTCATGTTGCACACCTGGGCCTTTTCTTCCCGTTCCCCTTCCTTAGGAATGGCTTCTTGACAGCCACCCTTCCATGGAAACCATTTCTGATGAGGTTCCAGTAAACAGTAGCTGGATCAGCCTGAAGGTCCAGATATATTTCTCAGGTCCTGTGTCAGGTTTTGCTGGATTCTTTTTTTATTTTTTAAGCATGTCACATTCAGACATCTGTTGTAGATAGTTTATAAGGCCTGACTTTTTTTTCCCCTTTCACTTGTCTTAGCTCTCTCAATTTTTTAAGGACGCAGAGAACACAGTGCTGAGAAGTTTTGCAGATAATAGCTCTCTTGGAATAAACTTTTTACAAAAATAATCCATCCATCCATTTTCTTAACCGCTTAGTCCAATTCAGGGAAGCTGTAGCCTATCCCAGCAATCACTGGGTGAGAGGCAGGTACACGCTGGACAGGTTGCCAGTCCATCACAAGGCTGCAAAAATAACATTTTATTTCAAACTTTATCTTTGGTATTGACTGGAAAATACCACAAGGGAACCAGTAGTGTGTATTTACAACAAAATGAATAAAGCTCCAGTTTAAATACAACACTGGAGTCAGATGCTTTTTAATGCTCAAATGATTCATAGAATAACAAAATTCATCCATTATGCTAACAGCTTAGTCTGATTAAGGGTCGCGGGGAAGCTGGAGCCTATCCCAGCAGTCTTTGGACAAAAGGCGGGGTACACCCTGGACAGCTCGCCAATCCATCGCAGGGCGAATAACAAAATGATTTTCCTTGAAAAAAAGCCAGACAGAAGGACTGTCTATCTTTTTGCCCATGCATAAAAGAGCCACTGTCTGAGAAAAAAGAAAGAAGGAACAATGATAAAAACTCTTTAAAAAGTCTGGAGAACTGTTGCTCAAGATTACAACAGAAACTGGTAGCGTGAGGAAAAACACAGACAAAAAAAAGCCTTTTGCACATCGCTGTATGGGTGAAAACCATCCAGTCCACCTCCAGACACCCGTGGTGTAATTGACCATACTGAGCAGATGTTGCAGCTCGACGAGCATAGATGCTGAAAGAAAAGAATAAACTTCGCTCTGGTGAATACTCTGATCGTTCCTGCTTGTAAAAGTTTTTTTCACTCAGTTTTTCAATTGATACTTTTATATTTCTGTGTTGTATTTAGATCAGTTTTCTCTATAATATATATTTTAAATCAGCCCCATAATCAGCATCTCGAACATGGATACTGCACAATTCCTCTGAGGACAAATAAACGGCACAAAACTCAATTTTTCCATCAACCTAAATTTGTCTTAAGTATGATTTTGATGTAATGCAATGAGGCAAAATGCTTCCTAATGCCATTATTCCTTCAGCGGTGCCTGCTAACTGCATTAATCTTCTTTGGTGGATTGAGTATTAAATGTCCAGCTCACCTTTTGAAAACAGAAAAAGGACGACAGGCTTCGTTGACGGTGGCCATGAATCTTTAATGAGCGAGGGTGCTGGGATATCAGTAAATGAAAGTTAAGTGCATTTTCCGGCTTTTTTTTTAGCAGGAAGAGTTACAGTGTAATGCAGCACTAGAGGAGGAGAGATGGATGCTCATTTACCAGCAGTGCTAAGAGACCTCTCCTCGTCTTCTGCCTTGTCTGCTCGCTTCGCTGTGTCTCATCTCTATTTTAAGAAGCTAATATTAAAGCCTAATTGTGTTCAGATGTTCTCGGGACATCTCCCTCTGTTTCTCACATTCCTCATGCTGACAAAAGCATTGGAATCTAAATATGATGTAAGGCATAATTAGTCATTTGCACATTTTACATGATTTATCCCACCTCTTTGTTTTGATTAGTGCAGCACGGGGACCAGCTGCAGCATTTCTTCAGCTCTCCGTCAGGCCGTTGACTTGTTGCTGTTGCTCCGCTCGGCTGTAAAGCATTCATTAGGTCTGAGAGCAGAACCATAAACATGGGCTCATATAACAAGCCCAGTTATGCACTTTCTGCTTGGTAATGAAATCTAAAAATACATCTGAATGCTGTTTTGTGACACTCACACTGATGGCCCCTGCACCACACCGTTTGGCAGCATTTCTTGCTAGTTTGTCTCCGGATTTGCTCAATGAGAGGCTCGTTAAAGTTTGACCTGGAAGTCGATCCCTGTACTCGTTAAACTTATATCAGTTCTCAGTGGCCATCGTTAGTATGGGAAGGAAAAGAATATGTTTTAAACACAAATCCTATGTATGTATATATGTATATATATATCTTTCTTTCTATCTTTGTATATTTATATTTATCATGTAAATACAAGATTTTATATTGATAGAAAAACAACAAACAAACCAATATATATATATATATATATATATATATATATATATATATATAAAATGTGTGTGTGTGTGTGTATACATATATCAATATAAATTCTAACATGAAGTAAGTAAGGAACCCTTGAGGACAATGTGCTTGTATTTACATGATAAATATAAATAAATATAAAAAGATAGATAGAAAGATAGAAAGATAGATAGATAGCTGTTTGAAGTATTAACAGAGCAAAAGCCTTGAAGCAAAGGAAGAATGGAAAAGCTCCAACAGAAGCGACAGACTGAAGTTTTAATTATAGAAATCTTTAGGTAAAAGGCACAGCTGGTGTTTGAACAGATATTGTATTACAATCAATTTAGTCATCTGCATGCAGCAAAACAAAACATCTTTAATATGAGAACTTTTTTTTTTTTTTTTTTATGAAGGAAAATAATAAATACACATTTCCTTTAATTCTTAGTTGTTCTTGCAAATTATGTCATTTGAACCAAGACTTATTAAAACAGTTTTGAATATAATAAAGTGTTTTTCATGACAAATAACTGAACTTTGGAGCATTGCATGATATTTGACTGGTGTTATAGTAAAACATGTCTCAGGAACGGGCAGTGAAGATGATGAAGGAGTGGACCCAAACGCAGAGATGAGGGAGGCCGATATGCAGAACTCAGAACGCTTTATTCTTAACCCAGGAAACTCAGAACAGACACACTAACTGACGTACGAAATGATCCAGCAACAAGGAGTGAACCTGAGTAGTATAAATACCCAGGGAAACCAAACAGGTGAAGTAATTAACAAAATGAAACCAGGTGAACTCAATAACAGGAAATCAATGAAGCTAAACAAGAACCGAGGGAACTAAACAGGAAAACTACAAAATAAAACAGGAACCCTGAAAACAAAGCAAAGGGAAAAACCCAAATCATGACAGTACCCTCCCCACAAGGGCCGGCCACCGGACGGCCCAAAAAGTTCAGAGTCCAGAGACGGGCGGGAGGAGGGGGCCCGGAGGAGGGACCAAGGGAAAAAACAAAGTCCAGGGGCACAAGTCCAGGGGAAGAGTCCAAACGGCCCAGCTCAGGAAACAGTCTGGGGCAGCCTCGGCTCTGGAGGACGGCCGGGAGGCCCAGACGACGGGGGCAGCCTCGGCTCTGGAGGACGGCCGGGAGGCCCAGACGACGGGGGCAGCCTCGGCTCTGGAGGACGGCCGGGAGGCCCAGACGACGGGGGCAGCCTCGGCTCTGGAGGACGGCCGGGAGGCCCAGACGACGGGGGCAGCCTCGGCTCTGGAGGACGGCCGGGAGGCCCAGACGACGGGGGCAGCCTCGGCTCTGGAGGACGGCCGGGAGGCCCAGACGACGGGGGCAGCCTCGGCTCTGGAGGACGGCCGGGAGGCCCAGACGACGGGGGCAGCCTCGGCTCTGGATCCCTCACGTTGGACACTGGAGGCGGAGGAGAAGGAGCGACCCCCTCGCCGGACACTGGAGACGGGGGAGAAGGAGCGGCCCCCTCGCCGGACACTGGAGACGGGGGAGAAGGAGCGGCCTCCTCGCCGGACACTGGAGACGGGGGAGAAGGAGCGGCCTCCTCGCCGGACACTGGAGACGGGGGAGAAGGAGCGGCCTCCTCGCCGGACACTGGAGACGGGGGAGAAGGAGCGGCCTCCTCGCCGGACACTGGAGACGGGGGAGAAGGAGCGGCCTCCTCGCCGGACACTGGAGACGGGGGAGAAGGAGCGGCCTCCTCGCCGGACACTGGAGACGGGGGAGAAGGAGCGGCCTCCTCGCCGGACACTGGAGACGGGGGAAGAAGGAGCGACCTCCTCGTCGGGCGTTGGGGCCAGTGGAGGAGAATCCCAACCTGGGACCCCCTCGGGAACTCGGGACAGAGGAGGAGTGTCCCGTCCTCCAGAGCCGAGGCTGCCCCCGAGCTCTGGGCGCTGGCGTGGGAGCCTGCAGCGCCGGACGGGTTCTGGGCGCTGGCGTGGGAGCCTGCAGCGCCGGACGGGTTCTGGGCGCTGGCGTGGGAGCCTGCAGCGCCGGAGACGTGGACCTGGGCGCTGGCGTGGGAGCCTGCAGCGCCGGAGACGTGGACCTGGGCGCTGGCGTGGGAGCCTGCAGCGCCGGAGACGTGGACCTGGGCGCTGGCGTGGGAGCCTGCAGCGCCGGAGACGTGGACCTGGGCGCTGGCGTGGGAGCCTGCAGCGCCGGAGACGTGGACCTGGGCGCTGGCGTGGGAGCCTGCAGCGCCGGAGACGTGGACCTGGGCGCTGGCGTGGGAGCCTGCAGCGCCGGAGACGTGGACCTGGGCGCTGGCGTGGGAGCCTGCTGCGCCGGAGACGTGGACCTGGGCGCTGGCGCGGGAGCCTGCAGCGCCGGAGACGTGGACCTGGGCGCTGGCGCGGGAGCCTGCAGCGCCGGAGACGTGGACCTGGGCGCTGGCGCGGGAGCCTGCAGCGCCGGAGACGTGGACCTGGGCGCTGGCGCGGGAGCCTGCAGCGCCGGAGACGTGGACCTGGGCGCTGGCGCGGGAGCCTGCAGCGCCGGAGACGTGGACCTGGGCGCTGGCGCGGGAGCCTGCAGCGCCGGAGACGTGGACCTGGGCGCTGGCGCGGGAGCCTGCAGCGCCGGAGACGTGGACCTGGGCGCTGGCGCGGGAGCCTGCAGCGCCGGAGACGTGGACCTGGGCGCTGGCGCGGGAGCCTGCAGCGCCGGAGACGTGGACCTGGGCGCTGGCGCGGGAGCCTGCAGCGCCGGAGACGTGGACCTGGGCGCTGGCGCGGGAGCCTGCAGCGCCGGAGACGTGGACCCGGACGCTGGCGTGGGAGCCTGCAGCGCCGGAGACGTGGACCCGGACGTTGGCGTGGGAGCCTGCAGCGCCGGAGACGTGGACCCGGACGTTGGCGTGGGAGCCTGCAGCGCCGGAGACGTGGACCCGGACGCTGGCGTGGGAGCCTGCAGCGCCGGAGACGTGGACCTGGGCGCTGGCGCGGGAGCCTGCAGCGCCGGAGACGTGGACCTGGGCGCTGGCGCGGGAGCCTGCAGCGCCGGAGACGTGGACCCGGACGTTGGCGTGGGAGCCTGCAGTGCCGGAGACGTGGACCCGGACGCTGGCGTGGGAGCCTGCAGCGCCGGAGACGTGGACCTGGGCGCTGGCGTGGGAGCCTGCAGCGCCGGAGACGTGGACCTGGGCGCTGGCGGTGGTAGTGGTCCGGATGGGTGGAGCGCCAGTCTAGTTCCCAGAAAAGGGGACTGGCCAGGGCTCTCCACTGGGCCAACCAGTTGTCTGTGCTGTCTGCGCTGGCTTCTCTTGGAAGAGGTCCAGTGAGGCTCGTTGGTCGGGAGGTGTTTGGCCGCCTCCCGACGAAAAAACTCAAACAGAGTAACCATCTCTGCTGGGTCCTCGGTTGGCTGGATCATTCTCTCAGGAACGGGCAGTGAAGATGATGAAGGAGTGGACCCAAACGCAGAGATGAGGGAGGCCGATATGCAGAACTCAGAACGCTTTATTCTTAACCCAGGAAACTCAGAACAGACACACTAACTGACGTACGAAATGATCCAGCAACAAGGAGTGAACCTGAGTAGTATAAATACCCAGGGAAACCAAACAGGTGAAGTAATTAACAAAATGAAACCAGGTGAACTCAATAACAGGAAATCAATGAAGCTAAACAAGAACCGAGGGAACTAAACAGGAAAACTACAAAATAAAACAGGAACCCTGAAAACAAAGCAAAGGGAAAAACCCAAATCATGACAACATGTTAATCCTGTGCCATTGTTGGACTTTTTGGACAAATAAGACTGCAGTACCACTGTTAATGACAGAGATGGTCTTATTTCTGAGTCTGATTTTTTTTTAAAAACTTCAGCAGAAACCTGAGAAATCCAATCATTGGATATTATACAAAACATAAAGGGAAACTAAAAATCTTTCCTTGATTCTAATTTATAGATGTAGTTGTTTTGAATTGGCATTAAATGGTCAAAATCAAATCAAATATGACCTGATATCCAAATTTTATTATATTACAATTACAATTTTTATAATATTTTACACCGTAATTTCCATCTTTTAACAATTTATGACAATTTTTGGTTTTGAAAAACTTGGACTGTAGTATGTACAAGTATGTACAAGGATTTTATAAGATTTATGTAAAAGTTGAAGTATCAACTCAAACTTTTCAGGCAAGTAATAAAAGACTGGTGTTCATATGCAGCTGTGATGGATCTCATACTAACTAATAGCGTGCTGGAAATACATTCAAATTCACTTTATGCTGTGTGTTTATACGGAGAGCTTGTGTGTTTTGTTTTTTCCTTACTTTTTGTCAAAACATGTTAAAAATAAATATGTGTAATGTGAGGGTAGAAAGTACATGTCATTGCATGAAACTGTAAGGAGTCGTAACCAGTTGGCCGACATGATGCTTCGCTGTTGCTTGGCTCCACTCAGAAATGTCTGGTTCTGTGCGTTTAGATAATGTTGCACAATTTGTAGCAACACGCAAAGCCAAAGAAAACTTTAAGCCATTTAAAGTTTCTGTGTTAATGCTTTAAAAGAATAGAAATGGAAATTACAGCGTACCACATGAGGCTGGCAATATGTTGTCAATTCGGGGTGCATGTTTTTTTCAGATTCTAATTCTTACAGGAGGAATTAAAGCAAAGCAATAACATAATTAAATTTAAAGTATTTTATTAACAAAGTACATATAAAATAAGGTTTAAAAACTGATAAACAAATAACATATTTTATGTTGATGCATACATATATATATATATATATATATATATATATATATATATATATATATATATATATATATATATATATATATATATATATATATATAGTCTACATACCCTACTGTATATGTAGATAAGGGTGTATTATGAGTGTACATTGATACATATATATATCTATCTATCTATCTATCTATATATATATATATATATATATATATATATATATATATATATATATATATATATATATATATATATATATATTGCATTTGAAGTGCATTTGTGTATTTTGCATAAATGCACTTCCTGTAAAGTATTATTTAGTAAGACCATTGTCCACTTACTAGGGCATACTATAAATATTAGGAATGCAAATATTGGCTCAGCATTTGTAATTTTCGTTTGCCTTCTGGTAAACAAAACATCGTCACCTGTAGCAGCAATCCAAAACTATATATTGTTTACTCATTGCATTATGTATTTAAATAGTTTATTTGAGAGTTATTTATCACATTGTTGTGCAGAAGCAAAACAAAACCGTACAGTACAAAACAATACAAAGCACAATGGACCACCATGCTTGAAAAGGAGCAGGAAGAAGAAAAGTTCTTATATTATCTGCCCCTTTTTTTTATATATATATAAATCAAAAAAGTAACACACTATAAATGGTCTTTTAATTTTCTTGATGATACTTAAAAACTTACAAAATACTTACAAAACTTATTATCAGTGTACATAGCAGCGCCCATATGTTGTAAGCCATTCAGGTAATCGATGGACAATTTCCTACATTTTAACTCAGTTCATGATCATTTCCATGAATTAAATTGCACATATTTATATACACACTCACACCAAAGTCCCTTAAAACTTCTTTATCAAAATGTATTGTGTTTCACACAATATTCTCAATATTTAATGGTGAACCTATCAAACAATGCCAGTACTGCAGTTTTAAAGCTCAGTGTGCATCACACACAGATGTGTTTGTCCAATCAGGGACACCGTAGTAACAGTAGTGACACAAATATAGCAGCTGCCACGTATGTGGATCCATAGGAAGTACATATAAATGGCTCATTCTGAGAGAATAAAAACACAACAGCTATTTAAAGTAGTAAGACACAATTAGACACAGTTTTAGTAAGAAATTACATTTTTGTAATTAATCTTCAAATCATAATATGATTTGTACCTTATAAAAGGGGAAAACCTGTGTTGGTGTATTGATAGATGCTTTATTTAGTTCTAATGTTATTATCATCCTTTACGTCAATATTAGCTTGGAATTTTATATTGATGTATCCTAATAAAGAAAGAGCAACAAGTTGCAATTAATGGTTCAATCTGTTCAACACTCTGAAATAACCTGAAACTGTTTGGCAAAAGTACCCGAAGTAGTAGGAGGTTCATTAGTTATGGAAGATTTTCAGCTTCTGGAGTGTTTATAGAGTATTTATATCATCTGGATGTTGTGTGTGAGACACCAACTTTTCCCTGTCAGACAGTGTGTAAGTGTGGCTTAAACACTCTACAAAGAAGTCATGGCAGCAGATGAAATATATGTATTTTTTTTTATATAAGTACAATAACTGGAAAACTTAGAACTATTTACAGAAATGTAACTTGCAGGAGAAATAAATGCTCTTCAATCTGCAGCCCTCCCAGAGATATTTACAGCCCGAATCTCCTGTCAGGAGAGCTGCAGTTATTTAACAGGCAGCTCATTCATTAGTGACGGGATCACAACGATCACAGCTCAATCTTTTGCAGTCATATGTAATGCATCTCTGCTGAAGATGATTGTAATTACAGCGAGCTTCGCAGTCCACACAGCTGCTGAGCCGCGCTGTTGACGGGAGGCTGCAGGAGGTGAATGGATTGAAATCAAGTTTATAGATCTGTGGTTCATGTGTGCCCATGCCTCCACCAAGGGATTGGGAGGGGGGGTTTAATTGCTGTCTGACCAACGCTGGTAGTGTGTGAAGATGTGCCACATTGATACAAGAAGCAGGGGGAAAGACTGGTTTTCTTTCTCTGTGGTTGTTGTATTGACAGCTCCTCATCCTGAAGGAGCTGATAAGAATGCCGCATCCAGGGAGACACGCGGAGAAGTGGATTGCATTTCAAGGTTTAGGAATTGGAGCTTTTTTTCGGAGGGGTTTAGATATGACTGCAGTGACAGTCACACCTGACATTTGAAGGGCACGAAAAGCAGGCTAACTGTATTACCGCTGAGGAAAAGTGTGCCCGATGAGCGGGCCCCATGCATGAGCAGAGCGCCTGTAACCTTGTAGCATAAATGAAACACCTGGACGCTCGAGGAGTGTCATGTTCAGAATCAATGAGGGGGAGTGCATTGATTTAGAAAACAAAACACAAACAGAGGGGAACTCGCTGGATTTTTTTTTATGTCAGGTTGCTGCTTCCCTTACTGGCGCTCTACTCAGACAAGAAGAAACAAAGGAGTGTTTATGTCGCCTGCTGAGCCTTTCTGTCATGATTGTCCTATAGCTTTCAGCTGAACATAGTGTGTGTGTGTTTCACTCATTTTAAAGCCGTTCATTGGTAACAACAGTCATGTTTTTGACTTAAATTGTAACGACTGACTACCTTTATTTATGTAAATAAGAAATATTCAGATGGAAAAACACACCAGATTGCACATAGTTCCTTTGAAATAATCATTCATTCATTTTCTGAAACCAAATAATCTGATGAAGGGTCGCAGGGAAGCTGGAGCCTATCCCAGCAGCCTTTGGGCGAGAGGCAGCCAAACCCCAAACAGCTCACCAGTCCATCGCAGGATGACATAATAATTTATATACTGTAATTACACACCATTTTTTGAAGATATTTGATGAAAAGTAAAAGTTCAGTTTTACTGTAAATTCCGCTGTACTGGTCAGACAGGAACCCTTGTGTATCGGAGGATCGCATGGCCGATCAATGTATGATGTGAAACAGAAGCCAAGCATCAGGAGAGATGGTACTACAGGAACACTTGGATTACTGCTCCTTTTTCCTCCTTTACACATAGCAACAGTGGACAGAGAATTTACGGCGCTGTGGGACAAATTGCACCATATGTGTCATAGATCTCACTGTCAGAGGCCCATTACCCCCACTGAGCTCCTCAGGTTGCCCAGTGAGAGATAATTGTGATCCCTGCTGAGAGAAGGAAGAGTCTAACTCATTGGACCACCCTCCGTTCATCACCAGGCTCTCAGCTGAAGATCTGTTCGGTTTTCTTGGAGTGTTGGAGTGATTATGTTCATGATCAGTGTCAGCTTTGGGGATTTCCCAGTATGCAGAAACATACATTTCCATTTAACAATCAGAATCTACACAACTTTTCTCTTTTGCCCTTTTTGTATCTACACCTCTGGAGCGGCAGTACTTTTGTCCCACATTTAAATTAAAATACTCTAAAATAATATTTGAATAATAAATGAATGAAGCACAGACTCTAAATTTTATATTGTGGCTATAATAATATGAACACTTTTTTATATTTCCGCTAAAGATTAAAATTTCCAGATTCAGATGAAAATGGACTTGTTGGCATTAATAAAAATAAATTCTTATCAACATTAATTTGAAAACAAATGAAGAGTTGTTGTGTTTTGGGTTCACTGACAACATGGGCTGGCTGCATAGTGGCCTGGTGGTTAGCACTGTGGCGTCACAGCAAGAAGGTTGGTGGTTCGATCCTTGGCTGGGGCAAGGTTTGGTCAGTGGCCTTTGGTCAGTACATGGGTTCTCTCCAGGCACTCCGACTTCCTCCCACCATCCAAAGACATGTGTGTTAGGTTAATTGGTTACTCTAAATTGTCCCTAGGAGTGAGTGTGAGTGGTTGTTTGTCTCTGTTTGTCTCTGTGTGTCCCTGCGATGGACTGGTGAGCTGTCCAGGGTGTACCCTGCCTTTCACCCAAAGACAGCTGGGATAGGCTCCAGCTTCCCCACAACCCTGAATTGGATTAAGCAGTTTGGAAAACAAATGAATGAATGACAACATGGGAATAATCTGTGAAAAGTTTTTTTTTTTTTTTTTTAATTCCATTTTGAAAGTAAGCACCAAGAACCTAAAATATTAAGACAAATTTCCCCCACGTCACTATACTGCAAGACTGCTTTCATCGTAAAATTGTGGCACACACAAAACAACTGTTCATACGGTGTCACCACCATAGGCTGCTATAAGATTTCCATAAAGTTTTGCTTTAATTCCTCATAAAATTTCATTTTGAGGTTTCAGTCTTTCAGAGTTTGGGCCACTTATAACTTTAAAACCATTTTTAACCTTTTACCGCCCTGAGTTACAGCTTCAAGCCCACAATCTGGTTATTATCTTTTCAGTCTCATGATTTTACCGAACTAGAAGAGCACAGAACCCTGTCAAGTGGAACATGTCCATCCATACTGAGATTTCCACCCTGTGTTTTAGTCTTACATTCATTTCATATGATGGTGCAGTTGATTCCTAGATCATATATTAGATTTTTATTAGATTCCTAGATATTTTGAAAATATTGTTGTCACTATATTGTAGTGGTTGTTGCATGTTTACATCCTTATTTTTTCTCTTGCAATGATGAAAATTCCAATGATAACCTATTTTTTCCCCCTGTTATGGGTCGTAGTACCCAAAATTTTGCCAGACAGACAGACAGACAGACTATAATGTCAACCACCTCTTTGGTGGAGGTTAATAATGCCATCCATCCATCCATCCATCCACTTTGTCCAATATTCAGGGTAGTGGAGAAGGTGGGACCTGTCCTAGCAATTGTTGGGCGAGAGGCAGGGTACACCCTGGACAGATCGCCCGGCCATCACGGGGTAAATGATGCATCTTTTGCCAAGCTGTAATGTAAAGTGCTACCTGTCACACCTTGTTGATTCAAAACAAAATACCTGTAAGGTTGGGGACTGGGGGTTTAGGTACGTAGACCAACCAGACCAACCAAAACCTAGATCACCTGGTAAAAAATCCGGAACAATTGTAGGTTTATAGCATGGTATTACAGTGTTGTAATAGGGGTTTGCATCTTAACCTGCTTAAACAAAAGGCAAATGAAAAAATGCCACGCTACAGCATAGACATACAACATGTATGAATCTGACTTGTATCAGAGTTTGTAGGTATTGGTGAGCATTTGGAAATGCCTGAAGATCTGAAGATGTTGGTTTTCTGGATGAAGCAAGACAAACCCTGGAATCTGTGATTTTTTGTGGAGAAAAACTGTCTTCCTGAACTGTTGTTCTTTTCAGAAATTCAGAAAACATTGAAAGGTTAGGATAATACCTAAAACAAACTAACACTGGCTCTGGCAGTGCTAGACAAACACTAGAAGTGTTTGGGTCAGTAAAACTTATCTAAGGTCACATTTTCTTCTTTACCAATTTCCAAGCAAGGAAATGTTTTCTGTCTTTATCATTTCCAAAATGTTCACATCAACTCTGTTATGTTTTTGCCATCTGCTGATTCCTGCCATCACATAGAAAAGCATGAGACTCCTCTTTCCAATCAAATTTCTTAGCAAACAAGTAACATTATAGACTCAGATTTTCCACCATTTTCTCTTATTTCTTGCCTTTTAAACAGGAGTTGTCTTTCACGGCACCCCTTCATGTTCATTCATTCATTATCCCAACCACTTAGTCCAATGAAGGATCGCGGGGAAGCTGGAGCCTATCCCAGCTGTCTTTGGGCGAAAGGCAGGGTACACCTTGGACAGCTCGCGGTCCATCGCAGGGCCCCCTTCATGTTAATTGTAAAACGTATAACTCTAATCCCATTTTACCTGACAGCCCTTTATATCCTTAACTTACCGCTGTAATATGACAAATTACGCTAACACTTCATTTCACTAGAAAAAGTCTCATTTGTGCATAAAACCCACTCCTCAGTTCAATGGACTTGGGGATTGCAATTTACTCTTAGGGAAATATGCTTTGCTTAAAAAGATCCATCATACACACCTAAACTCACCATAACCTCAATTCATGCTACTTTTAACCACTTTCCACTCTCAACACACACCCAGTGCTACTGTATTATCCAGTTCCAGTCTACCTACTGTTCTTCCCATATAACACAAATAACCCCCCTGGCAATTGGTAGTGTCTGCCTCATTATCATATTTATTTAAAGTATCGTATGACCCATTTCATTCCAACATGGGTTCCTCTCGTCATGATTGAGTAGTTCCGTATCTGAGGGTCGTCTCCAGAGATACTGCTGTACATAATGGGAACATTACTATTAAGCATAGTAACCAGCCTGTCCTTCTTTGTTAAAAGAAGTAGAGGAGCACTTCTTTTGTATCTAACTAAGAATAGTTTTATATTACAATTACTGCAATATTACATTCAAAAACTGCAGACTGTAAAAGAAGTCGCTCTGAAGCTTCCCATGGAGGGAATGCTGGAAATCCAACTCAAGCGATCAATTATCTGTCATGTAAGCAATATGAGATGAAATACTGGCTTTGTTTCCCAGTTCCCATTGATATAGTGCATAGAGTCATGCTGTTGAAAGGAAAGGCTTTGGTGGTGCCCTTTGTAATGCGACCACTCTAATGGACCATATCTGATAAACGACCACCAGTAATACACCAAGAAATCTGTCTGGTTAACGGTTTTAACATCAGTGGAAGCTTAATGATGAAATCTTTTGCAAAATGTTTCAAACTGGTTCTTATTGGCCATTTGCCTGTGGCTGGTAATGGAGGATTAATAGAAGGCAACTGGTCCATCTCTGTTTTGACTTATCGAATGGTTTCCCTTGGATACGTTTCTTAGACTTGGCTTTGTCTGCATTGTATTGATCTGCCGCTTGCAAATTTATGGTTATGTTTCTTCAATTTGCACAAAGGCAAAAACATTGTTGTCTGCTGGCATCAGTCATTGGCATCCTGCAGATGTGGCTGCAGCAGCGGGTCACAACTTTATCCGTCCCACTGGGATGAGACCTCTCCTTTTGTGACAACTTGAATGTCATCGCTGTTACTTTATACATCTAATTGACTGTGACCTTCTCAATGTTTTGCATTTCAGAAATGCTTATTGATAATCATTGCTCTCCGGTGCTTATAAATACTACACATGCTCATATGATACAACTCTGCTTGCCTTTTTTCTTCTTCTTCTTTTCAACAGTTCAGTTTTTTTCTTGTAAATTTTTACAAGACTGGCTTGTTTTTCTTAATATAAGGGGATTTTTTTTTTTTTTTTTGTAAGAATGTCTTGGATACTTTTGGATATAAGAACTACAATATTTTACGACTCAGCTCCTTCCTAACTTGGCACCACTTGCATACAGCCAGCGTCTCTGCACTATCCGGTTTAGCTTCAATGCACGAGGTTTCATTACCTCTGTCTTAGTCAAATGGCCGGGAGCTCTGGACTTATATTCCGACTGAGACATAATTAATGAGATGTGCACGTCTGGTTCTCTCTCCTCTGAGCAAAGTACTGGAAGACGTCTGCTGGGACTAAGCATAGAGGTCAAGAGCAGCAGAAGGAGCAAACTGTATGTAGAACCAGGATAATAAGAAATTTAGCATGTTTTATCAGAAAAAAAGCCTAAACTTACATCAAATTTGTTGCACTGACTTCATGTTTAGTAGTTGTGCATATTTTGTTACAACAGTGTTTCTCAGTTCCGGTCCTCAGGGCCCCTGCCCTGCATGTTTTAGACATGATCCTCTTTAAAAGCACCTGTTTCAGATTATTGAACTTCCTCATCATGTTCTTTGCTTTATTCCATTTGGGTGTGTTAAAGTAGGGTTGTCTATAAAACCTGCAGGGCTACAACATCCTTCAGTTCTGGATGGAAAATAAACCTTGCTTAGCTTAAATCAGTAACTTATAGCAGTTCAAATGAACTGAAAAGAGATTTCTTTTAACCTGTTTTAGGCATCAAAGATGTCAGAGCATCTATATGCTGATCTGTGGATCAATTAACATGTTTTATACAAACAATTAATAAGCTGTTAAACTTGTTAAAGTCAGTTTACCACAGTTTTGTTGCCGATCAAGTGAAGATAAGAATCTGTAGCAACTTGAAAGGTAAATACATTGTCTGCAAAGTAAAAACCAAATGATTTCTTATTTGTCAATATGGTTTTCCATTTTAGGTGTAAGTATAAAAAACTAAATCCTGGATATTTTATAATCAGCAAGAAAATTCAGGAAAAAAAATGGCAATTTTTTTTTGCAAGGTCTGTAAGGAATCAAGCGGAAAGTGCAACAAATTCTAAGACTATCTCTGCAAGACTGCATGTTGCAACTTTGCTTCCAGCAATACGACAAATATTACCGATTTTAACAACTAAAACTACACAGTGAAGTCAGAGAAAATGACACGGAGTGTAAACCACCGTAAACCAACACAAACCTTCATGTCAGGGATGTTGCATCAGCATATATTGACCCTAAGACCATAAATAAAATGTGCCGTAAACCTGTTGATGACTTAGTTTTTTCCTTTTAAATGGTCGGGTTCTGCTGCAGCGTCAATGAAAGATTTCCACATGAAAATAAAACCTGAAAGTGTGGCCTTACCATGACTGCATCAGCCCGCTTCAGCGGTGCGATGACTGCATGACAAATGTCAACACTCACATCAGATGAGATGTCATGATAAATCTGTGAAAGCTAACTCAGCAAACGCAAGTAAGAACAACCACAGCATACAAGACAGGCAGTCGGACCTGAGCAAGGTCGAAGGGAATTGCAGCGTCTGTTGCTTGATTTATCTCTAATGGTTTATGATGGTACATTGTGGATGAGAGTGACAGCTCCAGTGACAAATTACACACAACAGTGACAATTTAAAGATATCAAATCGACTGTATTTCACTGTCAAATGTGTGCTCGAGTTATAAATCAAAATAAAACGTAAGTGTACACACAGACTATTAATTTTCAGGTTGAGTAATTTGTGTTTATCAAACACTTATGTTACTGTTGCACCACATTTCTCTGTTTTACTGTTAAATATTTTAGAAGGGAACTAATCAATAGTACACAGAAATATTTCTAATAGCGGATGAGTATCTTTTGCTAAGAACAGTATCAGAGTTCACTGAACCGCATCAAAGTCAACTGCACCAGCAGGTATGTCGTACCACATATATTGTCATATGTATCAGGTTATATTATAAAGGAGTAGTACGCATGTTTATTGAAATCTATGCTTTTAATAAAGCAAACCAGCAGTCAACCTTTACAGTCTTTATTCAGACAAAAGTAAAAAACAAACAACTTTATATTTAAACTATTTTGAAAGGAGACCCATGGAAATAAAAATACTTTGTAAACAATCAACATATTTTCACATGAAAAATTTATGATTTTTCTTTGACAATTAAGACACGTTTAAGAAAAATACTTTTTTTTTTCTGTGTAATTCTGTCATTTATATGTAAAGCAAATTGTCCTTAGGTATTTAATTCAATTTAATTGTTTTGTTAGACAAAGGAGACATTATCTTTGTTTCCAGAAACACATTTTAAAAGTCATTTGATCAATATATCAGCAAAACAGTTAAATTATTAATAAATCAATCCAACTATAGCCCTTCTCTTTTTCTTTATTTAATTGGTTGATGAAGGTAGATAAGAGTGAAAACAATTATTTCAGCCTAAATGAAGCCTTTTCATATAGACGACATTTTCCTCCTTCTCCTGAAGACATTTTCTTTCATCTTCAGAGGAAGCGTAAGATTCACTGTCTGAAAATGTGATTGAGCACTTAGCCTCTGCATTGATATCGTAAAAGGCCTTCCTCTTTCCGTAACACACTTAAATGTTTTTGAACTCACAAGCCTGAAGTTTTAAAAGTTGAATTTTCTCCAAACTGCTCGCAGGCATTCAGAGGCAGAGTCGCTGAAGCTCCAGCACTAAAAGGTGGAGATGGAGAGCAGCAACAATCAAATGCATGTGTTGACAATGATGTTTTAGTTTGTGGAGGCGGCCTGCACACTGTTGGAGATGTTCTGCTCATGTAGTTCATCCAACAGAGGCTCTGCGAAGCAGGCTGGTGAAAACAACAATTAGAACAACACAGAAAGTCCCGCAGCGATGCTAAAATCATCATCGTGATATTCTGTGTTTTCTGGAAGAGCACGCAATAATCATGCTTTTGGCACTGCATGAAAATACAGATTTATGACCCTGGATCAGCCCTGGTGTCGATAATATTGCTTCATATGCTGAATTCAGATGATCAAATTCATCTCAGAAGGCTTGTAAAAGAGAAAGTATGTTTTCCTCTGTGCTGAGGTTTAACAAGTATCCTAAACAAGCCATAAAAAATGACTAAATATATTTTTTTACCATATTATATTTGATTTATTTAACAAAAATCAAGGTAAAGTCCTAACTCAACATGCCGACTGAGGCCTGTAAAGATCTGAAAGTTCATAACGGGACATTTAGAACAATAAACGTTCTGTGAAAGGAAGATTGCAGATTACTGGTACTTCCTTTGGACAGAAAAGACCAAAGATGAGACTTTTGGTCTCAATGTAAACCAGATGTAGAGCCATGATTGGTGGAAACAAATCAGCACAGTCACCTCCCACCAGCTGTGAGTCATGGTGGTGGAAGCTTCATGATTTGGGGTTGTTTTTTAAGCCACAGCACCTGGAACCCTTGTTGCCAGTAAATTAACAATGAACTCTTCGGCATACCAACGTATTCTTTAGTCCAGAGGTGGTCAATTCCGGTCCTCGAGATCCGCGGTCCTGCACGTGACCTGACTCAAATCAATGGCTAAGTAGCAGACTGTCTGACATCCAACTCTGCACAAGCCTGCTACTTATGTAAGATGTGTTGAAGCAGTGAAATTCCAAACACGTGGAGGACTGTGGTTCTCCAGGACCAGAGCTGCCCACCCCTGCTTTAGTCCAATGTGAAGTCATCTGTCTGACAGCTAAAGACTGTCCAAAACCGTCTCTTGCAACAAGACAATGATCCAAAACGTTGCAGCAAATCTGCAACAGAATGTCTGAAAAGAAAGAAGCAACTGTCACGATGGCGACGTGTGGGGGGTGAAGGTGTGGACCCAAATGCAGGAGTCGGGTACAAGGATGCAGGTTGGAGACTGATTTCATTTTAACACAGGAACTCAGGTGACTAACTCTAAACCAGGGGTGTCAAACTCCAGTCCTCGCGGGCCGGTATCCGGCAGGTTTTTGTTGTTTCCTTCTGCCAACACAGCTGATTCAAATCAAATGGATCCAGCAGCTTCTTGTCAACCTATTTAGGAATTTCGGTCAGGTGTGTTGGAGCATGGAGACAACAAAAAGGATCCCGGCCTTCGAGGACCGGAGTTTGACACCTTTGCTCTAAACAAAACAATCCAGCAAAGAAAACCAACAAGTGAGGACTATAAATACACTGAACCAAACGAGACACGGGTGACACAGATGAACTAACTGAACATGGAACAAAAGCTAAACAAGACATAAGGGAACTAAAAAGGAAAAACCACAAAATAAAACAGGAAAACTAAGACATGAAAGGTCTTAACCATGAGTCAGACGTCAGCATGATTAAAATGTTCTGCTGGGACCACGGCCGTCTGAAGTTCACTGAGAAATAAAGAGACAATATTTATAATTTGCATGTGTTTGAAGAATCACTTTAAACAAATGATTCAGTTAAAATAATCAATTGTGAAATGGTGAAATAAAGAAAACAAAACATTTGCTTTTGGCATTACATTCCCAAAGCAAGATGCTTCAGACAGGTTTCATTTCCACTAAGCTGTTGTCATAATTATTCCAGTTACTGAAGTTTTTCTTCTACCAAATGTTTGAATAAGCTGTTAAAGAGTTAAACGTTGTCAAATGCTGAAAACCTCAATGAACTGAAGAAACACTGTAAAGACCAGTATGACACGACAGACCAGTAACACGATGCTGGAAACCATTACTTGAATGAATTGCTGATGGAAACTGTACACAAGCTTTTATTTTATTTCCACACATCTGTTTCTGCAATTAGCTTTAATTTATGATAAGTAATGATGCTTTGTTCTTCTGAGGGTTCCCTCGTTTTCAGATCTACTAAAGACCAATTTATTCTATTTCTGTCCTGCTGAACGGACAAGAGGGCGGACTTATCTGTCAAACTAAAATTCATTTTTTACCAAAGCATTTTATAATGGTGTAGAGATTTAGAACTCTTCCTAAAAGGGTATTAGGGAGTTTTCTAAATGCTTTATTGCTAGTTTTTCTTACAACGCCGCATCACAGTTAAACACAAAACATGCTCGTTACATTAAACTGCCAAAAATTTTGATCCTATTATCACCTGCCTAAAAGCAGCTTTCACACCCTGCTCTCTTTTAACACGGAGATCCGACTGCAGCGTTTGTGTGACTGCAACGCAGAAACGTGCTTTTTGTGTGGATTTAAATAAGCCGTTAACCACATAAGGTTTCGCGTACATGCTCGGTAAGACCCGAGCTGGATAAACCTTCATGGTGGACAGCTGCCTGCTGTAGTTTTCAGCTGCTGTGGTAATGATGTGAAGTGGGTGGTGATGCACTGAGGCATTACACATGCTTGTGCCATGGTGTGAGAACATATTCTCACTTTCAGACGACACAAAGCTGCATCCTCAGCGCGCTAGCTCGCAAACAGCCATCCACAGGAGTATGCGTACCCTTCACACTTCCTTGTCTTGCTCATTTTCACAGCTTATTTGCTCATGTCATCTTCACTGACAACGCTGTCAAAGATCACTATCAGACGGTAGCCGCATCTCTTAAGATAATGGACGCAGCACGGAAAGAGATGCCTTTTAAAGGGCGCTGTCTAACCTTGCAGTTTACATGCTGCACAGTTGAGGAAACAACTCCAGCTATTCCGGTTTTTGCTGTTGTCTTTCTGCTCGGCGCTGCTTGACTGAAGCGCCGCGCCACTCGGTGACGACGTACAGCAAAATACAGTTAACATGTTTCCTGTGACACTTCAATTTCCCCACTGTCAATCAGTGCTGCTGCTGGATGTGTCTTATTGCTTCGTTAGATGGACAGCTCCTGATAGATCAGCTCCAGCTCAGCTGCTGAAAAGTGTGATTACACACAGCAGAGATCACATACATGCATAAACGCAAGCCAGTCCTGCACACACACACCCGCACACTGCATGTGTGTGCTTATTGTTATTAATGCCTTTTGGTTCGGATCGATTCTAGTTTTAATTTTTATTTTCTAAATCTACATGGTTCCATTTAAAGCCAGCCTTGACTCAGGTTCAGTTGTAGAGTGCGTTTTAACCAAGCAGCAACCTCCGGCGGTTAAAAATGAAGCCTATGTGGAAGTGCATAAAACTGCAGTTCCCCTTTCATCCACTAGAGGCTCCAAAACAGAGCAAATCCCCATAGACTCCCATGTTAAAAAGACCAACTTCACAGCAGAAATAAACATGTTTACAGCCTGGTTCAAAAATCCATTTTCGATTTATAGGTCAGGTTTACCTTCATGACAACTGTAGGGTGAGTGAATTTTTTCTAACTCACCCGTTTTAAAGTAATTTAATCTCGAAGTTCGGCATATTTACGGGCGTGTCCTTTTGATTGACAGGTACCAATCTCCGGCTTCAAGTAAGAAGAACGTAGAACAACCGCAGCTTTTAGCCAGTTAACAACATGACTTAGCTTTAGCCCGCTTAGCTCTGTTAGCTGGTTAGCTCCTGTTATCTCGGGGTTAGCTCGGTTAGCATTTAGCTAAAGAAAGCTCGGAGTTCACTCGATGTCAATCATCCGCCATGACGCTCACGGCTGCCCTCTCAGCTCCACCTCTTTGCCCATATTTGTGTTTTCCAGACGAGACGACACGCATGACCCTGCCAAGATGGCGATGGTAGGAACCGCCCACCAAGCTTCAATTCAGCTCTTTAGAAACCTATGGGTGACGTCACGGAGACTCCGTCCATCTCTTTATTATATACAGTCTATGGTTTTAACCTGTGACTAAATGGCTTGTTTGTATTGCGACAAAAGAGCAGGTGGTATGATTAATGTCAACACCCTGCTCTGGGGAAAAAAAAAAACTCCATGAAAATTGATTTGTTTACAGTAAATCCGCCACAGCCTAGGCACCGAGGTGATGGCTCCTGGGTCCCTGTATACCTGCTGTGGCCTCCAAGAGATTGTCATAAAAATGGGGTGCGCTGAAGAGACAGCCGGCGGCATTGCTGAGTCGACAGACCCGCTGTTTCCTGGAGTAGTCCATTAGCTCTACCTGCCCTTTTTCTCCACAGGACCCCCACAGCACTAAATGAAGCAAGGCATATTTTCATCTTCCTGACAGGCTGGCTGTGGCTGCAGCCGTTGGGAGATGGAGGTCTGTGTCAGCCTGAACACTCTGCTGTGTTTCTGTATTGGCCTAGATGCCGATGCACAGACAGCCGTATCACTCAAACACTTCTTACCTTTTTGTGGCATTTCATTACATTGAAGAAGTGCTCTATCTATATTCTGTGTGCATTTTTGTGAAATGTTTGTAAATGAACATTCCTCAACACCACAGCTGGAAGCCGAAGTACCCTGCAGGTCAATACGGTGTCATTTGTCAAGTTCAGATTCAACAAAAGGAGCTGCGGAGCCACCGTTTTCACAACCAAGCACCACTGCAAATGACAGTTTACAACATCCAAAAGAAATGAGCAGAACATGTAGGTCCAATGCTTCCAGTACTAAAAGGACTCTCACACTGTGCCAACTTCTCCAAGTTAGCCAGTTAACCTCCAGGTTCAAATGAGCCGTGCCAGCCTGCAGCTACCGTATCTAGGCAACGTCTGAAAAATCTCGGGATGGAAATTAGTTTCTGTATAGATCTGCGCTTGCACACATACTTACAAACCGCTGACAGTGTGTCTACTGAAGTGAGTCTTGGTGATTGTGTAACTCCAGAACAGTCACACAGAGCTAACGGTGAAGAAACACTAAACAGCTGTAATGGAAGCTCACCCACTGGTCCCAACACGGACTTTTTATACTCTTTAACTTCTGTTTTGGATGAACTTGCATCATTATTAGATTCACAAAGATGGGAAAGTTAAAACCCCACTGTTTTTGTTCATTTCAAAGAAGGCTGTGAAGCCTTTGTAAACATCTGTTCTCTTTAAACCAAACAAATGAAACAGAAGCTTGAGTTTATGGAGAATTCAGGCCGAAATGCAACCATTACTCCCAGTGTAAACCAGCTGTGTCGAGCTGTCTGAAGACATTTTTAAGGTCTGAAAACTGAGGACACAAATTTTTCTCAGCATGTCACGTAAACACACGTATAAGACGCTGTATACACTGCTTGAGAAAAATACGTAATTTACAGTTCAACATTTGTTTAGTCATTTTGTGCTCATTTGTTAATGGCTACGGTTACATGATGTTTTTTAATTCGGATTTAATAATTCGGAATTAACTTGTTCTCTTACGAGTTTATAATAATTCCGAATAAAGGTTTACATCAAACACATCCTTATTTAAATTCTCTTTAGAGCGGCGGGTTAGGAAGGGTTCTGATTGGACAGAGGGTGCACATGACGTATGATGTATACCAGGAAAAAACAAAGTTAGCTCCCTGTTTCTCGTCTTTTCAGTCGTAACTTGTAAAAACTACATAATAAGTACCAGTTCCGCCATTATTTATTATAAATGTGAAGTAGCAGCTTAACACCAGCATACTACTTCACTTTCTGCAGCAACTGAGAAGGAGAAGAAAGACAGACCACCGAACATGGGAGGCAAAACAACGCGTGTCATCAGACAGGACAAGATAACGAGCATGCTCAGAACGACCGGAGTTAACTTAGAGCGGAATGAAGGTTTACATGACAGAGGAATTAAATAGATCAGAATTAAAATGCAAATAAACCAGACACTTACATTGGAATTAAATTTAATTCCGAACAGAAATTAGCATGAAGTGTTTACATGGCTGTTTTAACCGGAATGAACTTTTATTCGGAATTAAACAGGAATTAAAACTCCATGAAATGCATATTTAAAGTGGAACTATTCTGTGCATTTCAGGCTAATTTATTTTTATTTCTGAGACCAGAAGGGCTGGGATTGATCGAGTTATTGTCACAAATGGCTTTATTTACTTCAGACCGACCCTCTCCGTAGGCTGTCAGATCAGCCTGCGGGCAAAACGAGTGGATTGAGACTCTTCCGCATTAAGCCCCGCCTCCCGCCACTGCACTACATCGGGAGCGCACACCGCACCTGCTTTCACCGTCATTGTAACATCTCATAAACAGAAGGATTAGGCTGATATGAACTCAATAAAAAAACAAAACACAATGTCAACACATAGCATCCAGCCCTACATGCTGGAACCTGAATCAGAGCCTGAAAACAAAGTGGAAAACAGCAACCCACAGCAACGAATGCAGCAGGATGTCTCTCTTTGGTAAACTCACCAGCCATCGTTGGAAATAACTTTATCCCACGTTTTCCACCCGCCTGATGTATTTGTACATGCCCTTGTTAACCAGTAGAAGGTAACCAATCACCGAACCGTATCCCCCGGGACGTCACAAGGATTTCCAAGTAGAAAAAAACTCTCTAAAACGACACGTTTTTCGTCGCCATGGAAACCGAACAGAGAGAGTGCTGGAACTCCAACTCCAACTCAAACATGCGTTTAGGTGATAAAAAACAGTGCCGTTCGCATGTCTGATGAGGATTCAACACTGTAACACTGTAGAAAGCTCAGAAAACTCCAAATACCATAATAGCACCACTTTAAACATCGACACAGGTATGGAAAAGAATAGAGTGTGAACTAAAAAGCATGAAGGAAAACCCAGAATGTTTCTGTTTCTGGTCTTTCCCACCGTTTAAGTTCCTTGCAGATTTGTAATATCTCCGCAAGTATTATTTCTCCATAGCGCAGGTTCAGACTTACCCATACAACATCCTCCAGAATAGCTTCCCCTGGAAACTATCTGTGGAACAAAACACTATAATCTGCAGAATGAATGCTGCGGTACCTGGAGTATTTATGCAAAAGCCGGGGAGAAGGCTTTCTGGTTTGTGGAGTTGTGTAGCAGCTCAATCTTAAACCACAGAAGCCTGTACAAAGATAGCCGCCTACAACTTTCTCTGGATGCCAAGATGACTGAGCAGGAAGGTGAAAAAGATAAAAATGTGCCCAGTCAACAGTTCTACTTTAACTTTTCCATGCAGCGCTGTATGTAAACCCAAACGTACACACCAGAGCGTTTGCTGTTTTCCTTCACAGAATGTGTTTAGTATTGGATTTCTGCGCTAACAATAGCAGCTCTGAGGCAAAAAAAACAGCAACAATGGTTCCCATCCATTGTGGACTCAACATTCACGCTGTCAGTCGATTGAGCGACAACTGCAGTTCCAGCTTCTCCTTTCTGCCACCGCTCCCCTGCCTCTTTCAGCTACAGCTTTAATTTCCTCCCTCCTGATGTTGTTTGGAGTCAAGGCGAAGTTAGTGGGCTGCGAGGACGCAGGTGCTGAAAGCTGAAGTGTCATCCCCTCTGGTGTGTGGTCGATAATGAGACTGGGAGAGCGGTATGAATAACTCCATGAACACTTTTTCATTTCCTTAATCTCTGCCCACAGGCCAGTCCGGCAACACTGAGTCAATTATTTTTCATCAGTTCGCTCGCTACTTGATCACACGTATCGGCTCCTGTGGGGTGGGGTGGAGAAGGGAAATCCACTGCACAAATGAAAATCACTCTGTAATTCAATATCTTTAATAAAGATTGGGAACTGATCTCCTTGTTAAGCTCCATGTAGGCTGATTAATCGCTGAAGCCTTGCAACTGCAAGCCTGCAAGCCCGCAAGCGACTTGTGACCTCAGGCTGGAAGTAGACTTCCATAATCTTCAGGCTTTGACCGAGAACAATGAGCCTCACAAAGGCACGGATTCTTGTTGATGCGTTTTCTCATTTTCTTCCAGTCGGCCTTGTCATGAAGCTGGCTCCCTTTCTAGTTGTCGGCATATCCTCTTTCATAAAATCCCAGGTTTGATGTGCTTCCCAGGGATCTGTTCAGTGCTTGGCACCACACGGTGGGTGACTCAGCGAACACAGGCTCAACAGGCCGACACTATCGCTCCTGCTGCAAAGACCTGAAGCAAGGCTAAGCACTCGCAATTGATTTAATCACTTTAGAGTAGGAAAAGCATATAAGGAGGCTCCGCTCACATCTTCCTCTGCCTTTAAAAGCTCGGCCATGTACAGCAGAGACTGACGCTGTGTGGTGACCTGCTTGAAATTGTGCTATGAAAGCTGCAAGGGCTGTTTCTTTTTTTTAATAAAAGTGTGCAGTTTCATCAATAATGCTGTCTACTGGGTCGTAGTCGATACCGTTAAAGCAGAATTTGAAAATGGGAAAGCAAAGAAGATTCTTTAGATTATTCATAAGCATGTCTTCACTGTAAAGGGACATCAAGTTGTCTCAAAGAATACATTCCCAGTGTCAAAACTTTGTTATTGTGCTGAAGTAGAATAGAAATAGAGAAGAAATGTGATATTCCTATCATGAAAATGGCCCAGTCATCTCCATATCACATTCTGTATGTAGCCCCAAAAAGAAAACCATTATTATTCTACATCTAAACCTTATTAAAATATATTATTTGAACACCTGCACTGTGATCTATCCTCTCACAAGGAGACATTGGAACAGAGCAAAGAGAGGCTGAGACGGCTTTTTCAATTTATAAAATTATTTTTTTCATTCATTCATGTTTTTCTTTTTTTTCTTTTAAAGTTGAGAATATGTATACCCTTATTTGAAGGCTTTTTATCACATGCTGATTCTTTTTTTTTTTTTTTTCCACCTTCTAACATATTTATACCATAGTTTTACTTCATGCGCTGTTCGCATTGTTTTAAGTCAGTAAATCACCTGCAAACTGTGGTTCAGGCACAGAATTCTAGATTACACATGGACATTACAACATGCAAATTGGGATCTTAGTAGATCCGTCCTGATGTCTTTAAAAGTTTTTTTTTTTTGTAGCTGTGAGGGTGAAAAGGGGTTTAAGGGTTTAAAAACTTGTTTAAAAAAGTTCCTGTTATATGAGGAAAATGCTGTGTGGCATGAAACGTAGAGTCAAGTTGAAAGTTTTAAGTAAATTTCTGAGGTGAAGGTATTTCCAAGATAACAGTACTCAACCTTTTATCCAAATCAAGTACTTTAATTTTCCACATAGTGAGTGTAAATTAATCTGAAGGACATGAAAAGCACATTCTGTACAGATCATCCACTCCCCTGCCCTAAACTTCTTTTTGCTTTCTATGAATAATTCCATGTTGTAAAGACATTTCCAGTTTTCCTTGTTGCCATGGACTGTTGGTGAAAGTGATGTGTAGATTACGGTTGCAGGAAACCTCACTGTCTCAAAAATATGACAGCAAGGGGTACCTCAATGGACTGAAAGCTAACATAGGGAAGTATGTCTGTCAGTGACCTTCTGTCTGATCATCCACCACTGCACACGTCCAATTGGACAGCTGAGGATTAAAGGTTAACCGGTGAGGTCTCTAAAATAACATAAATGCCCTGAAGGTTGGCAGAGCTGGAGGGCAGTGTGATCCCGCTTTTGAGGGCATTGAACCCTACATGTCAACATTTGACAAGTTGTGATTGAAAATGTCTTGGTGAACCAGGAAAGAAGCGTTTCATCCGTACCATAGACGAGAAAACGGACGAAGATTTATGTTGACATTGAGCCCTCTGTTTGTAGAGGGGAGCTGTTTTCTTTCAGTCAGCTCTAAAAAGTCACCATACACTTCCTGCTTAGCATCAAACAGTTCACATCAGGGCCTGACTTCTCCCTCTGGACTTGGCAGAGTCTGAAAGCAGTGCTGAGAGAGAATTAAAATTGGTCTTGCATTTGCCCAATACAGGGACGCATTTAAAGTAAGATGCAGTGTTTCCTGTTCTCTTCATAGACCACTTTGTAAAATGCACCTGGCTAGTTTGGTGGATGTGTGTACAAATATATAAAAAACCACTTATAGATGGATTGTTTAAATATTCAGTAATTAATATATTAATAAAGAAAGTAACAAGCAAATGAATGAGATTGAAGGTTTTTGTTTACAACCTTAACACAGAGTATGTGGATCATTGTTACATGAAAGTTTCCAACAAGCTTTCTCTGATGGGTTATGTTTCACTCGATCCATTAATGACTTTAATCATTACTGTAACATGAAGCTTTGGAGCTATTCTTAAAATCAGTAACAATTAACAGCTGACTTCAATTCAGTTCAGTTGTATTTGTCCAGCACCAGTTCACAACAAAATCATCTTAAGGCTCGTTATTGATCCAATGTCCAGTTCTGTTAAATTGGAATCTAGTTCCATGCCAATTAAAAGATATCCATTACATGACCCAACATCCATCTATCTAAAGAAACCAATGGATGCCATTGAGTCGTCTCCTTTATCAATGTTACAACCGCAGCTCTGCTTGGGGAAAGGGGCATCAACATTTAAGACGAATGCAAATGGTATAGACCAGGGGTCGGCAACCCGCGGCTCTAGAGCTGCATGCGGCTCTTTAGCGCCACCCTAGTGGCTCCCTGGAGCTTTTTCAAAAATGTTTTTAAAAAAATGGAAAAAGATGTATATTTTTGTTTTGATCTGGTTCTGTAGGAGGACAAACATGAAACAAACATTCTTAACGTTTTCCAATGCTGTAAAAATGTGTAGAATAAATATTAAATTTCAACATTTCTGTCAAGGAAGATTTGCGTCAAAGGGAAAAAGAGAAAAATAACCGAGGAGAACAGAGGATTCAACGTTTCTTGGACCGAATCATTTGCATTCATTGCCAATGCGGAAGGATTGCCTGAATGTTTGCTCTGTAGCGAGAAGTTGTCAAATAACAAAAAGAGTAACGTGGAAAGGGAAAGCATGCTACATTTGCAGCCAGTACCCAGTTGGGAGTGACACAGAAAGTGCGATTGCATTACTTCTGGAGAAATTAGAGAAGCGCAAAAATAGATTTAAGTGGATTGCATTTCCAACTCCACTACTGCTGCAAGTTTAGTTGCAACCTGGGAGATAATAAAGCGTAGAAAACCGTTCACAGATGGTGACTACATGAAGGAGTCAGTCATCAACATATCAGGACATGTATTTGCTAAGTTCAAAAACAAAACTGAGATAATACAGAAAATCAAAGACACACCCCTCTCCGCTAAGACAGTGAAGGAAAGCACCATTAAAATGGCGGCAACATCACCGATCAGCAAATCAAGGACATTAATTCAGCACAAGTTACATCTTACATGTTGAGAAGCTGACCAGTGATGTCCGACAACAGAAGTCACATTAAACGGGGAAGAACATCATCCTTCATAGACACATATTGAGTAACAAAGTGGCTGTTTTTATAAAATGATTTCTGATTTTTGTCAGTATATATTTGGAAAGACACTTGGTAATATCATCAGGTTTTGGTGCTCAGGTCAGAGGATAGCTGCGTTGGTTGCGGGTCAAAAGAGATGCTGCGGCGTTTTACCCTTGCACTGACTTGCTTGGCATTTGCACAGTAATCAAACTGTATGAATTTGATTCATTGGTTTATTTTTTGTAAATGCAGGCTGCGTTTTATTGCGCTGTTTGTTGCCCAGATAAGGGGCGCGTTATGCACATTCCATTTTGTTGGTTTTTTTTCGAATCCTCAAAATAAAAATGACATAAAAAATCGGATTTCTATTTTGCATTTTTTTAATTTCATCAAAGCAACGGAACATAACTCATTAATACATTAATGAAGTTAAACAAGAGACGGCATCGTAATACAGAGTAGTCACGTGGTGCGTCATTCTCTACAGGATGCGCAGCGGGGAAAATAAACATTTTATCATTAAGGCTCATTATGTATTTGTAGCCAACTTGGTCATTTTGATTGTAGGCTAATATAGCTAATATAGATACATAAAGCACGTGTTGCCTTCATGATAAGGCTTATATTAGGCTTTTAATTTTTTGCGGCTCCGGACATATTTGTTTTTAGTTTTTTTGGTCCAATATGGTTCTTTCAACATTTTGGGTTGCCGACCCCTGGTATGGATAATAATTTATTGACCAAACAAAACGCCAAGGACAAAACACCTCAACGCCAGAAGGGTTTTATGTTTCAAAAACACAACAAGATATCCCAACACAGTCCACTCTTTTAAAGACAACTTCAGCTATGTTGAAATGGTAAACACACAAGTATCCAATGCACCAAGCTTTAGGTGGCATGAGATGTCTCATGGCACTCTGGTTGTAGCAGAGCTCCAGTTGGACAGCAGACGAATGGGCCAATCACAGGCGAGGTATCTCAGATCCAACCAATCGCGGATGGGTGATAGAACACTTAGTTGTGTTCTGATGGGGTCAGTCTGGTTTTTACCAAATAAAACAAGAGGCCAAAGCCTGAAGCTGTAACACTCAGCATGTATAGCATTCAGGGTATCAGTGACGAGGAAAAACTGGCCTTTAACAGAAGGAAAACCTCCAGCAGAATCAGAGTCGGGAAGGGAAACCAGTGATTGCAATAGGTATGCAAATGGTTCAGTGGTTGTTATGGTTGAAAATGGTTGTTATTTTCCTCTTTCAATATTGAAGAATAAGAAAAAAATTCTCAATATGTCTCAATATTTGGTTATTTGTGAAACAAATATGGGCATAATATCAGTGTTAGGCTGTAAAAACGAGACCAAGGTGTTGGTGACTGAGTTCCTGCTCCTGTAATTTGTTACTCTGCATCTCAGCTCAGGAAAGTGTTTCAGACAGGGCCGCGACTGTGGGATTTCCTGGCTGCAAAGCTTGATGAAGTAGTTTGGAAAATGTCAAGGGCTTTACTGAGGACTCAGTTTGTACCTGTGAAACATGAGGACGGCTCCTCGACACACACACTTAAGAGAGGAAATGTGAAAGTGTGTGTGAGTGTGTTTAGTAGAGGGTGGTGGTGTGTGTGTGGGGGGGTAATTTGCACTGCTTTGCTCTTGTACATTCCCATTACTCATTATTTATTTAGTGGAAGTACGCTCTTAAGGAGTGCGACGTTTCAGCTACAGTCCCCATTGAAGCTGCTAGCGTAGCGTTCGGCGGATTCTGCAACGCTTCCGTCTCACTGAGAGAAGCAGCGGTGAGCCCCGGTGTCGTAACCTGTAAAACCACATGCCAGGTTGCGGCGGAGGAGCCGCTGCACTCATGGCTGCACATGACAAGAAGGAGATATGAAGGGAAACAATATGGGCTTTTTTTCCAGCAATTAGTCTTGACTGAATCGATGAACGACTGGATTGTCTTGTTCTCCAGCTCCCGCCTCGCATACAATATTGGTATTTGCAGTCATTTCTAAGAAAATGATATCAGGCTTGTTTAGAAAAATCTCTTGCAGAGGATCTCTCAAATGCAACTGCTTGTGGCAGAAAAGGTAGCCTCTCAGATTAAGTGGCTCAGCTGCATGTTCACCTCCATCTTTGGAGACATTTCAATGACGATACAGGCTGAGACATTGTTAAAAGGGGAGGGGGGGTGGTGGTGTCCGTTTACCCAGGAGAGAGCCGGTGTAATCCATCAGCCTGGCTGCTGCCCATTCAGCACAGCCGGCCCCAGCTGCATACTGCTAACCACTCCTCCACATCTCCCTCCGACTCCTTCTCCTTCCTCCCTCTATCAACATCTCTCTGCCATCCTCTGCCTCTCTAGACTTACTGTCTAGCTGCGTTGCACACTAAAAGCTTTCCGAGATTTTATCATTTATCAGACCTAAATATCTGCTGCTGACCTCACCGCTTACAGAAGCAGATGAAGAAAACATTAAATATACATTATAAACTTCCATCTGTTTTCACTGAGCTTCGATACACAAACAACTGAGTGTGAGGGCAGAACAGGTCCTTTATTTTCTAAAGATGTGGGATGTTTTTTATCAGCAATATTTACCATAAAATATGCATTTAGATTAGTTTTAATGTCAATAGGAAGGTGGGAAGAAGTTATTTAAACAAGTCAAAGCGGTATCCTATAAAATGATAATTTAACATTTTGGGGATAGTGGTTTATTTATTGTATGTCTGTTGTGTTGAGGTGCTAAATATGAAGACAGAGCCAGCTGTATATCGACTGAAGGAACCACCTTGTGTGTGTTTTCCCTTGTTTCGGCCAAAATCCTTAAAGAGACGAGACGCGCCACACGGCAGCCATTTTGTAAATGCAAAAAAAAAGGCAGGTTTTATTTAATTCAAATGGTTACTGAGTAAAACTCACATGCACAGGGTCATCATATTTATTACTGCTCACAGGGTTTGTAGTTTGCCCTAAAATACGGCTGGGAAACACTTTAACACGACACCTCAATCACAGAAATAAATAAAAACAGGAATTGGGGAAAGAAATCACAAAACGACGTAGAAAGAATGAAATCTTGAAGTTAAAAATTCTAGTATTAAAATGTACTCAGAATTAAATTTCAGTTCTTTAGTTTAGTAGTTAACACCTTTTATATTTTAATTAGGCCATTCTGATGTATCCATTAATCAATGCTACATTTTGTAGAAACAGCTGGAATCCAGGCCCCAAAACGGAACATCTCATAGTGAACACTTTATTATTCTAACTCCATTAAGCATCACCCATCTGTAAGCAACACGACTTACAATGATAAGTGCAAAACATGAAGAATTGATCATTTTTCCATTCCAAACTTTCCATCCATTCATCTGTTTGACCACGTAGAATTTCATCTGATACTATGGAACCACATTTCTCCAAATCAAATCTTTCTTGCATAATGTCAAAGGACCTATGAGATCACATAACACATGTATACAGTGTGTAATCTCTTATACAAACAATGTAAACTAGATAATCTAGAATATCTAGTATCTTTGCAGAGCATTAACAGTTTTGGTTTGTATAACCAGCACTGGGTTCACAGTGGCTCATTTTGTTAATGGATGGCACATCTGTTCAGACATTTTAGATGCGGGTTTGTCTCAATTAACATTAATTTCTCACCGACCAGCATGTTTAAAGATACAGACTTGATTAAATGTCATAAATATATGAATAAAAATGTATGTATTTTTGCTCTTGAACAGAGCCAAAATTGCTAAAGCTAGCTCTGCTGCAGAGAGAGAACATTTTCCTAAAATGTAAATCTGTTAATTATATTTTAATGGGTGAAAACAAAACACAACTATGTGAACTGAAACCCTGTCATTTATTACAGAATCCTCTTTTCTTTCCTTTCAGCTAGATACATTAGTTAGCTGCACAAGAAGAAGTTTAGCATGCAGTAGTATAATGCTACATAGTCACATCAGTCTAAGCAGAAAGTCATGACTCCAATCTAGAATAAAATGAACAACACTGCTGAACTACAGTAATTAGCATGAATGTAATTCCACTCTTCATGAATGTTTCATGGGCTAATGTTTAGCGTCTTAATTTGCTGCCCACTCCTCTACGCACAGACCATCTTTCGTTCCTCCTCCCTAACACGGCGTACAACCATCTTTCAGCTAAATTTAGCACCTGTATGCCATTCTTAGTTGTCTCAGCCTCAAAGTGCTCAGAAAAGTAAAAGTGAACAACGCTTTTTGTGTGTCCGTCAGGAAATAAGAGACAAGTGAGTATCAGTTTCTGGTCTATTCAACAATATCACTTACGGTAACTCTATATGTCGTCATGGGACTCTGAGTAGGCGCTGGAGTACTTTTCACTGCTGTCTAAACTGTGTCTGAGGCTGTGAGGGGTGGACGTAAGCCGTTATGGTATGTGCTTCACAGGATATCTTGGTTAAAAATGTCCAGACATTTTAACTGAAAACACCAACAAGACAAACGCTTCAATTTAAGTGATTAGCACAAGGTCAAGTCACCTGCAGACAATAATAAAATTAAAAAAAAAAACAACTTTGAAACAGTCAGCCTGTTGCTAAAAAAATATTAAATCCATGAGAAATGATCACAGCAGTCGCGTTAATATTTGATAATCATAGAGCCATTTAATCTCCTTTTGTAATTAAACCTTTGACAGTCATGTAATAAAGGTTGAGCAGAGGGAATGTGGAATATATATTTTACATAACTATTTAATTATTTCCTGAACTCATTGGAGATTTTATTTTTTGTATATACATTACATATTAAGGGGACATTATAGAGCCAATTAAAAGATTGGATACACTTTCCCACTGAATTTAATGGGAAAGTGTGTCTAAACTTTTGATAGGTAGTGTTTACATACATATATAAATAAAACGGAACCTTGAAGTACGCGGCAGGACTCTGCACAACCCCCACTTGCCTGGCATGCACTCCTAATGCTGGTTACCATCTAGGTCAAAGTCCTGGGAGCTTGCATCCCCATGTATTCCCACCAGCTTTTGTTACCAGTCAGTTAATCTGGTTGTGTTGGTCACTCAGGCACGAACATCGAGTCCAAGTTGATCCAGCAGGTCTTTCCATCCTCTCCACTCCAGTGGCGATCTTTAAAACTATACCATCCTTGGGGGAACGGGGCACACATTTGTCCACTTAAAGGATAGGTTTTATCGCAGACGGTGGAGATGTGGGATTGCCACTGGTTGAAGAATCTCATCTTGATATCTCTCTTCAATGGGATTGCCCTAAGTGACAACATGGCTTGTTTTATCAGTACGGAGTGCAGCCCCATGTCAGTCCATTGCCTCCACCCAACGCTATACCTTCCAACCCAGTGACCAGGATGAGTCTTATTGAGTTGTGTTTCTTCAGAACTCAGTTATCTAATCAAATAAACAGTACCAAATCATGAGCAGAATAAGCTGTTTCATAGGCCATTATGTTTGGAGTGTAACAAAATGTGCTCTGTAAAAAACTTACCAGATTTCTCTTCCAATGCCAAAAGGTTTATTCTATAACAAGAGAACGCAATAGACAGACATGCCTTGATGCATATTAATTCTGCCTTTTCTTGATTTTGTTAATTTTAATTCAGCTTTATTTGTATAGCCCAAGCTCACAACAGAATTGTCTCAGGACACTTAACAGATAAATCATTTCAGGCCATTTTACAATAAATAATATCCTAATAAGAAAAAAACAATGGGTTGCATTGAATTTTGACTTTGATTTTATCCCCATCCTGATCCTGCAGGTGGTGGTTGTTGATAGTGGAAAGGAGCAAAGCCCCTTGAATGGGAAGAAATAACTCCAGTTCAGGCAAGACGGCCATCAACCTGGACTGTCTGAGTTGGAAAAGATGCAGACAAAAGAATAACAAGAACCCCAAATTTTAGCTAGGGACACCTGCTGAGGAAGAAGAGGAGAAATGGACATTAGAGTTGCCAATAATGTCAAAAAATGTTTGCATTAAAACTCGATCATGCTGATGGATCATGAGGATGTCCATCAGCAGTCTAAGCCTATGGCAGCTTAACTAAAAGGTAGCTAGACCAGGCCTCACTATACAACTTATCAAAAAGGACGGTTTGAGCCTGATTTTGCTTCCCATAACCACACTGGGAGCTGGTTCCATCAGAGAAAGGCCTGATAGCCGAAGCCTCTTTCTCCCATTGTACTCTTAGACTCTGGAAGCTCAAGTAAACCTGCAGTCTGAGTGCTCTGTTGGGAATATATGAAACTATTGGATCTTGGATAGAATGGAGTTTGGTCATGGAGGGCTTTATATGTGAGGAGAAGAATTTTAAATACCATCCTAGCTTTAACAGGGAGCCAATGGAGAGAAACTGAAACTGGAGAAATGTGATCTCTCCTGCTGGTTCTCATCAGAACCCTCGCTGCTGCATTTTGGATCAACAATTTGGATGTTAAGTTGAGTGTATGTAGGAACATAGCATCACACGACACCAGGGAAAAATACAGATTATGTTCAACAAATGCAAAACAGAGCTGCTGCTTTTCCCTCCCCTGCAGAGCAAAGTTCATGTAAAAAAAAAAAAAAAGCTCTTTCAGCATATCCATCTATAAACCGCAAGCCTGAGATCTTTCATGCAGTGTGTGTAGGAGATCAGATCATGACATCTTCCACACACCACTCATGACATTTCACATCTTCAAGCGAAACCTTCATGAGTAAACTTTTCTCAGCAACATGCATTGAGAAATAAGGAGCCAAAAGGCTTTGAATGCGTAATGGCTTTAAAGCATTGACATGACAACAGGAGAACGAAGTCAGGGAGAAGAAATACACAAGAAATAACAAATCCACCACAAGAGGAATATCATCTGTGCAAGGAACTCTGTTAAGACCAAGTCTTTGCTCTTCAGACCCTTCAGAGACGCATCTGGTCCTCTCAGAACTGTATAACTCGTCACGGTCTGCTCCCTGAGAGAAAAAGGATCTTTTCAGGGCATTACAAACTGCCTCAAGGTCTCAAACCTCAACTTAATCAAGAAGTTTTTTGATTAAGTTTTGGCAAAGTTTTTCACAGTTATGAATTTGTTAAACCAATTAAAACAAAGTGATACATCTCTGGTGAAATGGCGACCCACAGAGATAATGTGATGGGAGTGGGTTTTTGATAGCAAGTTGCTGTGTTTGGCATTAATACTACTGTTTGTATGTGCGTTTTAACAATTGTTTGGCTAATCTTATTAGTATGACCCCTGAACAGTAACAACATAAAAAAAAGTATAAACCGCTAACAGACCCTCAAAAAAAACTGCTTATTCACATTGACTGAATATGGCAGTACAACTATGGACTCACTAGATGAATTACTTTAAACTTAATGAAGCATACCATTGGCTAATCAGCACATTGACGTGACAATGAAAAGGAATTGATTATTGTGTAAGTCAGACCAAAACTAAACCTTATCAATACAAGTTAACATGTCAGTACAACTGAAATCAGTTCTTAAAAGCAGCCTTACAAACCAGTATAATCCCCTTTGAGATTAAATTCTCCAATTCTCACCTGCGCCTGAGGAATTTCTTTCTCCATTTGCCTCAATATAAAATATATTTACCTGACCCAAGTTTCTCCTTTAGACAAAAAGTGTTTTCTTCTTCCCACAGTCTTGCTGTTTCCTATCAATCTGTTCAGGTTGGTGTTCCTAGATCTTGTAACTCAACTAACCTGCTCTATGAAAACAAGCTCAACATATACCTCATCTAAAATATCCTGAAATAAAACAAGCAATGGTCTTTTTAACAAAGCAAGCCCAGACCTGCTCATAATAAATAGATCTTGAGTCTATAACATGCAAGATGTTGGAAACACCCAAACACAGTTTAGTAATGATTCTGTCATGATGCGATTAAGATCTTCACATGACATATCTCCCTCTGTTGTTTCACAGCGGTGGAATGACTCGTCAAACTTCTTCCATTCTGCTGAGTCGTTATCTGCTTTTAAGAGCAAGCCAAAGATTCAGCCTTTCCACACTTATGCAAACTCTTCTATTCGTCGGAGGAGTTGGAGAACATGGTTCTTTTCTTCGCAACAAACCAGCAATGAAAGAGCTGTGCCCAAGGAGATACTGTGAGATCTATTGTTTCTTGTATTTTAGCAAACGGACTTCTGCAGGGAAGGAAGGGAACAAAAGAAAACAAAACTAAAAATTGCACTGCTGACAGTACTACATTGCAGCACCTGCATCCAACTGGACTCACATTAGCCTGACTCGCACTTATCTATGATGTCCTCTATTGAAACCTAAGCTAAGCTAACAACTGCTATTTTCAAAGCAAGATCATCATAATAAATAATAATCATATCAGATGTCTAATCAGATTCTTATTTCCTAATTTTCTGAATAAATTGTCCCAAGACATCAAACCAAATTAGCTATAGCCAAAGCTAGCTCTCCTAATTTGCATTAAAACTTACGTGTTATGAAACTCAGCATTTAATTAGCCCTCCAGACCACTGAAAGCCATCTCTGGTGAAGTTCTTCTTTTGGTAACTGATCCAACAAATATCTGGGTTTTCTTTCATCTTGTCCTACAGATCTCGTATACCCTACTCAGTAAGGAAGTTACTGTCCGACTATCCTATTTCTAAAAAGGAATTGGATACTCAGACAATAACTTCCTTACTGAGTGACAGTGACAGCTAATCCTGGATACAAAACTGTCAGAAGATGAGTGCTGATAAAACACCAGAGGATGTGTTTGCAGAGCAGATCCAGGTCTTTGCCAGTAGCATGCGGTGGGAGCCGAAACACCATCTCTGCGTGGAAATGAGTGTATTGCTGTTGGAGAACATCAAGTACCTTATTGCATTTACAATATTGATCCTTTTCCATCTCAAATTGTTTGATGCTCAACACCGTGAAAAGACGACAGCGTGCGATCTAATTGATTTGCCTCCGTTAGGAACAGAAGTTGACTGAGCTTGTTGCGATCAGAGGACAAACACAGCAGACAGGCTGCGCACCATGTTGGAAAATGTTAAGGAATAATACTCTCATGATAATATCATAAACGCTCATATTCTCTTTAATATCTGGCTAATGCTCGCTGGTGTGCAAATTAATTTCTCCGTCTGCCAGAATCAAAGATCTGGTATATATGTGGATCCAAACAAGCTGAAAATGCTTTTCAGAAGCATTTCTAAGCATTTGTTTGCAGTATTAATTGTAACCCGATGAGTAATTGAAATACAAAATGAAGATGGTCTGGTCATTATAAGTTATGATGATCCAGTGTCTTTTGATAATGCAGACTGAGATGAGTCCCAGATAATGATGTACATTAAGCTGCAGTTTTCATTTTCTTCCTCCACTCCCTCCTCGCCAGCCCTCTGCCCTTCAACAGCCTAATGATAGTTTTATGGGAAACTTCATTAGCCAAAGGGATGTTGAAATGATAAACATTCACATGTAATTGTGGAATAAAGTGGCCATACCACATTCCTGGCTTGTTGGCGTTGACCACAGGAAAAAAAAAGAAAAAGAAAAAGGTTTTGTATTGTTTGGGTGGGTTGCGTCCATTTCTAGATGTTCTTTAATGATCCATCTTTGCAGGTTTTCTTTTCAGCCTTATTCAGAACACTGCTTAGCAGCACATGTAACCGCTTCCTCTTCACATGGCTGCTACTGTTGACTGCTGAACAAAGATAGGGATTTATCTCCACGGTAATCAGAGCAGTAGACAGTAAATTGGCATCTTTTTGTGGTAGACCAAGATATTGGGACCATGGAGTCTCTTATCAAGTATCCCTCCTCCGGTGTTCCTCTTCACCCAGCCTGGATAAAGAAACTCTGTACAATTAATGTCCATCCATCAACTCCCCAACCTTCACCAAAAAGCGGTCTTTAGTGTTTAAGTCTTTACTATAATTATACAACACACAAACATTAAAATACCATTGAATGACATAAATGTCAATGAAAGCAGTAAATCAAATCATTTGACTGTTAATAATATTAAACTGGCTTCTTTTAAAAGGTCAAATATGTGACAATATTGCATTCAAATGGCTACATGTCAGATTGTTTTCTGTTGGCATGAGAGTTGCAGTTAATATGTTTAATATGAGACATTTAAAAATAGACTTTTACTGCTTCTATATGTGGACAAATAGACTAAAACCTTCCAGACAAATAGGCTGGGGTGAGTCGCATGCTTGTCTGATGTGAATACTGAGATAAATGCGTTATGAATATTTGATAGGATTATATCCAGAAGGCACAGTGGACCCTGGAGAGGTCGGCAGGGCCGACACAGAGAGACAAACAACCATGATCACACTTATTCATCATATTATTTAAAAAAAATCAGCTTGATATGCATTGTCAGGGTGTAGATCATGCCTCCTAGTGGGTAGATGAACCAGAACAGTGAGCGTCCAAATACCTTTATAGAGCAGGTGAAATGGCTTGTTCCATGTGTAGATACCTTGAAGGGGTGTTTCCTGTTCATGTTAATATAACATATTATTTCTAAAGGATCTATTTTCATATGTATATATTGAGCCATGTTGGGATGTTTATAGCCTTGGCTAAATTTCACTTGCATGGTGACGTACACAGTAAATTTAGTGTCTGGGCATTGTATTAATTGGAAAGTGAATGTCAATTAATGTTGGTTTGTCTTGTAGGAGGGGCCTCCAGTATAAAGCTGGAGGAGAAGCTTCAGGTGAGGGAGAGCATTTTGTTGTGATTGGGCAGCCATTGGATATTGCTTCAACTGCTAGCTGGTGCATGGCTGACTCATGGGTTTTTGTTTTGTGACTAATAAAGACAAGACAAAGCTGAAGAGCTGAGCTTCAGGAATTTTCTCCTACCACCACAGTCAGCCTCACATGCATGTGACAGAAATGCAAACTTCAGAAAGAAACCTCCCCGGCCGAGGATCAAACCAGGAAACTTCTCTCTGCGAGACAACAGAGCGTGAGAGGTGTTTGTTTGAGAAAATTTCAGAATAACCATTTGGAAAAGACTTAGACTGCAGTAGAATTTTAGACATTTTCTGACTTTTCTTTGCAGCTATTTCGAACAAAAAAGAGAAAACCACATGTTCTTTTCATGTTTCTCACCAAAAGTTTCTGATACCACCAAAAAAAAGAAACCAGACTTGTTCTTGCTCACTTTGTCTTGAAATAGCCTCACTGAAGGGTCTGAAACATCTCTAAGCATAGCGCCAATGTGGCTAAGTTAGTAGAGGTACCGTGTGCATCTGTGTACCAGGAAATTATGCTCTGACAACTGTTATGTGATTAAATGTGTTATTTTATTAATGCGTTTTGTGTGTGTGTGTGTATGAATAAAGACACATATGACCACAAGGACACATATTAACGCATACCAATGGAGAATAAGATGGAATGTACTATTTTTTTTTTCCCATTACATGATACATGCACCAATATTGTGTCCAATTCTGTAGCTTAGTGAAACCATCAACTGGCTGCAATGATGAAAAAATTAGTGGCAGCAATGAACAGTGTCAGTATTTCAAATTGGTGCGTAGCGTGGCAACTTTGACAGAAAGTTGATGATTAAAAATGTGAAGTTGATTATAAATGGTTAAAAGATAAGAATGAAAACATCCCCCCAACATTCCCAGCTAGAAGAAATATCAGACTGGAAATGTTCTTAGTTTGAGCAAACATAACATTTCTTTCCTTAACTTTGAAATAATTTCATCTTTCCCAGAGTTTTCCTGCGGAGATGTTATTATTGAGCTAAAGTTATAACTCGTGGCTTCTTAAAGGACTTTCAGTTTTTGGACTAATATTTTTAACTGTCCAGACTTTTATGTGTCGGACTAATATATGTGAAGCTGAAAAGTAAACATTATTAATACGTGGGACTTTGGAAGACATTACATAGAAATATTTAATCTAGTTTGCTTAAAGACAGCTGATGTATATTTTAGGTTCCAGTCTAGTTTCGCAATGGGAAATCTCTTCATCAGAATATATTTGGGGTGTGTTTTAGTGCTGCTTTCAGGAAACTTCTCAGCATTGTGCTCTTTTTTTTATCTATTGTGTGAAAACAGAATATTTTATGATGAGAAATATTCTGAATTATGTATTGCGGAATATTATTAACCTACATAGGACTAAACTCAATCCATATTCAGCATTTTTAATCCAACTTTGACTGTTTTCTGCATTTACAATGGGACTTTCATCCACATCGACTGTTATGTCTTTCAGTGATCTTTGTGAATATACAGACCACTTTATTAAAAGGATGTGATGGCACAGACACTGCTGCAAGGGGTCAAGTTGAGTTTGGAATCAGTAGCATTGCTTTTTCATTAAATAACCATAACAGTTCAAAAAGCAGTAACTCTTCAAAGTAAATTTGATCTTATGTTAATTTTTAGGCCTCTGACCAAGTGGCAACCTCCGGCGGTTAAAAGTGAAGCCTATGTGGAAGTGCAGAAAACTGCAGTTCCCCCTTCATCCACTAGGGGCTGCAAAACAGAGCAAATCCCCATAGACTCCCATGTTAAAAAGACCAACTTCACAGCAGAAATAAACGTGTTTACAGCCTGGTACAAAAATCCATTTTTGGTTTAATAGGTCAGGTTTACCTTCATGACAACTGTGGGGGGAGTGAATTTTTTTCTAACTCGCCCGTTTAAAAGTAATTTAATCTCAAAGTTTGGCATATTTAGGGGCGTGTCCTTTTGATTGACAGGTACCGATCTCCTGCTTTAAGTTAGAAGAACGTAGAATAACCGCGGTTTTTAGCCGGTTAACAACGTAACTTAGCTTTAGCCCGCTTACCTCCGTCAGCTGGTTAGCTCCTGTTATCTTGGGGTTAGCTCGATGGAGTTGACTTGATGTCAATCATCCACCATGCCGCTCACGGCTGCCCTCTCAGCTCCACCTCTTTGCCCATATTTGTATTTTCTGGGCGAGACGACAGGCATGCCCCTGCCAAGATGGCGGTGGTGGGAACCGCCCACCGAGTTTCAATTCATCTCTTCAGAAAGCTATGGGTGACGTCACAGAGGCTCCGCCCATCTTTCTATATACAGTCTATGATCCTGACTTTGCTTTCAGACTTTCAGTTGTACCACCAGATGTTTTTAGATGAGTCCTTGTTATCATCTGAATGAGAGGCACACAACACACACCTGGAGTTTCTGAAGTACTGCCACACAAAAGAAAAGTGTGCAGCAACTTTGTCATATTTTCAAGGTATTAAAAAGCATCTTTCAGGCATTAAATGGGCCTTAAAATCTAAGCTCATGCACTTTAAATAACTCAGCCACCCAGGGGGATCTTCGGGGAGCTTTTAATGTTCTTACACAGCCATTTTAATTTGGTGACTCACCCTGAGGGCAACAAGAGCATCCCCAAAGATCCTGTAAATTTTTGGAGTGCAAATCCTCTTTTGTATATTTGTGATGCTGCAGCCATTACCAAGAAGTTTGGTGGCTTTGGACCATATGCAAAGACTCACTTCCATAAGTTTGACTTCCACAGAGATCCACAGAGTGGTGTGTGACTAGCTGGGTGTATGTATGACGCTTCACAGTCCAGATACTGAAATGAAAGAGGCACCACTCGAGGGGCTCTCTGTCTTAATCCGTGGACATTATCTCTACACTGTAAGCAGGTCTTGGCTCGTTACCTCGCAGTACAGAGCCAGGCTGGCAGGGTTGCAGGGAGAGAGGCAGAAAGGAAAGGGGGGAGAGGGAGGGCTTTGCCCGGCCGTCGAGAATGTAATCTCCAGATTAGGGGGCGAGACAAATTCCTGCTGCCAGCCTGACCTTGTCAAGGCAGTGGAGGAGCCAGAGTGAAATTGAGATTTCAGGACAGCAGCGGGCAGAGATGTGTGTTTTTTCTTCCGTTTTTTTTTCTTTCTCTTGAGCGTGAGCATTTCTCTTTCGAGGGTCAGAGTCCTGACACCATGATTCATACTAAATGTGTGTGGTCACGCTCATAGCACATATTACATGTGTGCAGGGCAAACTGTTTCTGCCATCGAGCGAACTGTCTGAAAGGCTCAGCGGTCACTCAGTCCAGTGGAGAGGTTATGAAAACTGTCACCAAAGATTTTCTCACTTATTTACTCAGTGGCATTTTTTTATTTTTAACATTTTTATGTGTTTAGTAATAGCAGCGTGAATCCCAAGTTTGATTATGATATGTGATCAATTCTGCGGAATAAATTTTCATTTCATTTTATTTTTTATTTTCATTCAAAACAACATAAAAATAAATACAAAATAAAACTGCCAATTAAATATGGCTTGAATGAAAAGGAGCAGAAAGGAGAGCACTCCTATGATTTCTGCCCCTTAATTTCATAATCATCTTATGTCCATTCTTATTATACATTTTACAATATTCACATACAACATCCAGTTGTTCCAAAATTTGCATTAATTACCCATTACATTCCTTTCTTATTAATAGCTCTGATAGCTTTTACAGATATTCAAATTGTAACACCATCGTAATTATTCAAGGTAATTCACATTATGCCTCTAACTCTTCATGAGTCTTTAATATTGTTCTTTTTATGTTTTTCATAAACACAATTTTATATCTGTCTCCATCACAAATTCTATTACAAAAAGATTTATTATATGTTGATTTAACCCAATCACTTCCACTTTCATAAAATCTAAAAAAAACAACAAAATAATGACATATTGAGGTCAATCAGATATTTAATAGAAATTTGTTCTTAACTAAAATAAATACGCTGTGCTGCACTGTGGAATAAATTACAGTTCCTCTCACAGGATCAATACAGCATGACTGAAATTGTTTTCATTTAACTGAATTCATTTTGTATAAAACTTTATAATGTAAAAAAAGGTCAACATTTCTTTTTGTAGAATTTATAGCTGGCTGGAATAAAAAGTACATATTTTTAGAACATAATATAGCAAAAATAGGATAGTCTGACTTTATTACAGTTACACACTAAACTTCTGGATGTCAGCATTTTCCTTATCAGATCAAAAAAGTATTATGGTGACTGGAACAACGCAACTAGAAAAGATTCCAGATGATTTTACTGAATCAATGTTTGGTATTTTCAGTGTTGATCACTACTAATGGCACGTTAATAATTGACCCAATGCTTTGTATTGATTTTATCTTAGCTGATACAGTACCTTGAGGTGTAACCAACGACCAACCATCATGCTGCTGTTTCAGGGTGAAACGTCACGTCGAAATTTTGATGTAGATCATGCAAAAACGCAAATGAGACAAATTAAATTATTATTTGTCGGTAAATTAGTATTCAAGATTAGCCAAGTAAGATGTCAATGCGTAAAAGAGCGGTTTTGTCATCAAAGCTGCAAACTGGAGAATCCAAGATTTTAATATGTGTGATTGGAATATGTGGGATTGACATAAACACTACTTTATTGTTTAAAAAAATATATACAATTCATGAATGTCATGTGTGTCATTTCAGTGAATTTGAAGCGTTTAATAATCAATTAAATGAATACTAATCCGAAATGGTCTTCCTTATTTCAAAGTGTTTCAAATAACTGTAGCCACGTTACTAAAGCCGGCTAACAAAAAATTTCATATTAACAGCAAACTGGTCTTTCGTTTTTCTAGGTTGTTAAATCTGTGGGTCACTTCATTTATCAAGGTAGCATAACTACCATTTAAGTCATTAATTGTGCAATACTGCTCAAGATACTAAAAACACTATTATATTGTGAAATATTGCTGAAGTTGTGTTGGACCTTCTTCAAGAAGCGACTTAGTTCTCTTGTCCTAAACTGACCCATTTCAGTTTATTCACTTCAAGTCAACAAATATACAATAAAAATGTAAATAGAAATGAGAAATAGAAATGGTAAATATGAAAAAAGAAGAAAAAAACAATGACAGTAAGGATTGTCCTACCAAAAGGACCATTTATTTTGTTTTGCAGACAGCAGCAGACAGCAGCACACAGTTACAGTAACATAAACAAAGATGGAGAACGGTTTCAATAATCTCTTATTGTACAAATTAGATTAAATATTCTTTCATTGGTGGACCAAAGGAGAAACTCTGTCTGTCAATTTCTGATTGAACTATTACATAAATGTACCAAGAGCTATGCAAGTACATCCTGTCTGTGCCGTTGTGGAATAAGTGCTAAAAAATTAAGATAATGTTTGTAAAATGTCCATGAACACAGAAAAACTGCCAGCTTGTTCGGTCATTCATGACTGGGAGTGTGCATTGCATTGTGTGGAGATGAAAAATGAAACTGAACACAATATTTTACATCAAACACAACAAAAAGTGTCTGTGTTACTGAATGTAAAATGCCAGATCCTTCTCTATTCGAGACCAAAGCGGTTTTATTAATACAGTACAAAGACTGATGGAAGCCTGACAGTCTGTCTTCATCGTAGTGAAGATGCTTCTGGACGAAGCATTCTTTACCTGGGGGTATAACTACACACTGTTAGACAAACACCGTGCTTAGCTATATACGCTACTTGTAGGTTTAACCACGAGCATTAAAAGAAATGTGGCATGAAGCTCTTTTTATGCACAGTAAAATCAAAGCGTGAGTTATATCTGCTGAACTGAATCTAAACGTGGCATTGTAAACGCTTTGGATAAGAAAATGCTTCTTATTCCAGGCTATACTGCCTCAGACTCCACCACAGCTTTTATGTACATCATAACGACATGCCTTTGGAGAAAAAATAAAAGTTTTCACATTAATCAAAGTTTTGGGACATCAGGCTTAAATCTATAAACATTCAAAATCAGAGGCTATATTTGTACATATGTAGCGTGTGTATTCACAGATAATTAGCATGTTGGCTAGTGCCCTTGCTCATGTCGGTTGTTGTGAACTTTTGTCTGATACTATTTATAAAGTTTATGGTTTAATTTTAGAACTCAACACAACTTGAAATCTCTATATGTGTTCTTGTGTGATGATATCCATTCTCATGTTTCCTTACTACTGAACTGAACACACAGGTTTTTGAACTTGGTATGATGTGCAGGAAAGTAATTGGATTTCTAAGAGACACAGTTCCACAGTTTAATTAATAAATGTGTTGGGACCAAGTGGCAATCTCCGGTGGTTAAAAGTGAAGCCTGTGAGGAAGTATATAAAACTGCAGTTCCCCCTTCATCCACTAGGGGCTCCAAAACAGAGCAAATCCCTAGACTCCCATTTTAAAAAGACCAACTTCACAGCAGAAATAAACATGTTTACAGCCTGGTACAAAAATCAATTTTCGGTTTATAGGTCAGGTTTACCTTCATGACAACTTTGGGGTAGTGATTTTTTTTCTAACGCGCCCGTTTAATCATTTAATCTCGAAGTTTGGCATATTCAGGCGCATGTCCTTTTGATTGACAGGTACCTGATCTCCCGTTTCAAGTAAGAAGAACGTAGAACAACCGCGTTTTTTAGCTAACAAGTTAAGTTTATTTAACAACATGACTTAGCTTTAGCCCACTTACCTCCGTTAGCTGGTTAGCACCTGTTAGCTCCGAGGTAGCTCGGTTAGCTTTTAGCTGCAGAAAGCTCGGAGTTCGCTCGATGTCAATCATCCATCATGATGCTTACGGCTCGCCTCTCAGCTCCACTTCTTTGCCCATATTTGTATTTTCCGAGCGAGACGACACGGATGACGCTGCCAAGATGGCGACGGTAGGAACCGCCCACTGAGCTTCAATTCAGATCTTCAGAAACCTACGGGTGACGTCACGGAGGCTCTGTCCATGTCTTTATATACAGTCTATGGTTGGGACTGGCAGGATTTTACGTAAATGCTGCTTCATGTGTTGTTTCACTTTACAGCCATGGATTTTGACATCCACTGTGCTTTGACCTCATCTATTTTGCCAAAAATGTAATTAGCCTAGCTTAATATGCAATCTGGATGTTAGCGAAAAAGAAGGGACATTTAGCATATATAGCATAGCATATATTTCACATTTAGCATTTTTTTCAACAGCTCCCTGGAAAGTCACAGAGCTATAAACTAAGGGCTGGATGTACTAACAGTTTGCATGTACCAAAATGTGCTCACTGCACATGCAAAAAAAAGTAGTGCATTAAGGATTGCATCTTTCAAAGGTGTGAAATAGTGTGCTTCCATTCAGTTGGCACTTTTGCCACAATGAATATGCAATATTAAAGTTCTCACATTATCGTTTATGTGTTGGGAGGTGAAAATATGAATATATCAACTTAATACCTGCAATGTGATCTATCAAATCTGAAAGCTATTTTACACATAGAAACTGCACCAATATTTAATACATTTAAAATGAAGATGGAAACAGTATGTGTGGGTGATTGTTCTCACATGAATGTGCCAACAAGGAGACATGAAAATTAAGCAAAGAGATGCATAGAAGACCCTTTTCACCCTCATGTACTTTTAGGATGAACAGGGGAACAATAATCAAAAAAGTCCTAAATGCCACGTGTTGTTGGATGGTCAGAGTTGTTAGGTTTCTAAGCACTCTGCAGTCATTAAATCAAACCAAACTAGTTTTACTGTAACTGGATTTTTCAGGTTAATAGATGAACCCATATATAGCTTGAAAATTCATGTATAGAAACTCAAAAGTGCACACATTCACGGAATGTGCCATGCATCTGTGATTCTAATGGCATAATTACCAGCACTGTAGCAAAATATCTTCAGTCAGTGCATGATTGTTTTAGTTACTTATTTATGGATTTTATTATTTTATTTCTTTGCTTTGGATTTTTCTTATTTACCTTTTAGTTCTTCAAGTTGCAATTTGTCGAGTTTTTATACAGCTGGCTAGTAGGTGGGTCAGTTTATGAAAATCTGAGCAAATTAAATGAGAATCACAATAAAATTAAGTCTGTCACATTCATTCACATTTTCTGTGTTTTTCTTTTAAAGGTGACAGTATATATTACTCCCTCACCTGTTTAATTGCAGAGGTTTTTATTATATCCCAGTATCTCTCATTGTTTGCCTTCTAATATCTTTATACTGTCTTTTTACTTCATCCACTTTTTGCATCGTTTTACCAGCAACATTCACTTTTTCATGAATTTGCTCATAAAGCGTTTCTTTGCGAGCCAGTCAGATTTCATTGCTGTGGGTCATTTTAGTGTTTATTGACTTGAAACTACTTATTAAGAACAGTGAAAAAAAAAAAAAAAAAAAAAAAAAATATATATATATATATATATATATATATATATATATATATATATATATTTTTTTTTTTTTTTTTTTTTTTTTAAAGACCAATGTAATATAATGCTTACAGAACTAATAAGAATCATATTTTCACCCGAAAGAAACATAATAACAACATCTGATTTAAATTCAAATCAAAATTTTGTGTAGTTGTGTTTACTGTCTGCGAATCACATGAAACTACCAAATATCAGCTTATTAGTCTTGTCTTGTAGCAGTACTTGTACAACCAGTTTGCATATGATGATGCCGCCCACTACTCAACATAAAATTGATAAAATTAATGACCTTATTGCTTCCGCCTTTAAATCCATTCTCCAGATCGCTGCTGACATCATGCATAATCCCACCAGATCTACATAGCTTTTGAATTTTAAATGGAAAGCTGTAATCACAAAGCTGCTTAAACGTCATTCTGTTTCTAATGGGAAGTCCGATAGCTGCAATGGATTCCCATCGTAGGGTGTCACCTCTTAGACTATATTTTGAATTTTTGCTGGGGTTAATAAAACAACATTTCTACAAACTTTAGCATGAAGTGCTCATGGATAAACAGATTTAGGAAGAATGGGTGCTTCATCCACCTTAATTGAACTGCAATTTCATCTTCTCCTTTAAACTTTAGTTTTGGGAAAATCACTCAGCAACTGACTTGGGAAGGTATTTGAACATGTTTTAGACATTAATATGTTCAAAAAAACATATTAATGAATTTTAACCCCAATGCTAATGCTTGTGTAAAGCGTAAACAAAATCTGAACACTAACAGAACGCAAATCATTCATAAAAACGTAAATCTCCTGTATACAGGCTGAATACACTACAAAGACAAGATGATTAAGATTCCATTTTTATAGACTATATACATATATATTTTTTCTAAAATCTAGTGATTCTGATAGGTGGGTGGGTGGATGAATGAGGGATTTTCATACATCATTCCTTGAAATAACTAAATTCCACACAATGGAGGAGCTTTTATATGGAGGCCATAATATCATGTTCACTAATCTTGTTTTCTGGAAAAAGAAAACTTTGTTTTCTAGAGTTCACCAAACAATTAAGGTGGGCTCAAAACTTAGTGACTACATCTGATGTCATTGTTTAGAAATACACTCCATGGTGAGCATAGCAATTCTGTGAATGAGTATAACTTTGCAATTTCAGTCCGTGTCAGACTCAGTAGAAGTAAAAGTGCTTTCATTAATGATGGATGTTTCTCAGTCTGACATGTTCAGCTTTCATCTATTGCCGGCTTGGCTGTAATGGGGCATCCCAGTACAGTATATCTCTGAACAGGCAGGTCCCTAAGACCCAGTTAAAGCTATAGTTGGTAATATTACTCAGACATTTTTTTTTTTTACTGTGGGTGAAGTGGTTCCTCGTCCTGATAGTAGTCTGTACATTTTGTAATCATGAACAATAAGAAATATAGTTAGACCCCTCAGTTTCCTGTAAATCTGTAAAAACTCTGACCAGTCCAAAAGTTCAGACCAAATTGAACTTGATCATTTCTCATATTTTGTAAGCTTCCTCTACCGGCTCCCCTCCTCCCCCTCCAGCAGCGCATACCTGATAGCCACACCCTGCATATAAACAGCGTGTTAGGATGAAAATACAAAGTAGTGAAGAAGAAACTCGGAAGGCAAACATGGCTGAGAAAATGAAAGAAGGATTTCTTGACCCGGTTCGGTTTGTCTCCTCCTGCTAAACAACTGCGAACAAAAAAGCCTTGGATCATGTAAGGAGCAAAACCAGAGGGGGAGGGGCCAAGACAGGGGGAGGAGCCAATACAGGGTGCCACTTTCACATCTTGCTAGCCCCCCAACATTACCTACCCCAACTTTAAGGTAGTGGGAGTGGGGAACTTGATGTCTAAGCTTTCATCTTTGTGGAAGAATGACTAGCTGCCAACACAAGTGAGAATAGAAATTATTTAGTCATGGAAAAGAACCTTGCGACAAACTTCTCAAGCCCAGCTTTTATATTTTTACCAAGCATCCTCAGGCAATGGACTCTTCCTGGGCCTCATCCATGTCCTTCATGTTCACATCCTCAACATTCAGCTCATTCTTGTTGGAGCAGGAAGTATATTGCAAACTGTATATTTACCCAGATTATATTTAAAAAATTCTCACCGGCTTATTGCTAAGACAGGTTACAGCCACCCGCAACCATGACCTGAATTAAGCAGGATAGAAATTTAAAGTGTCTCTATGATGCACATTTCAGTCTAATTTATTTTAATATGCAAGTCAAGAAGGGCAAGACATAATGAAGTAATTTTCACAAACCCCTTCATTCATGTTGTATTGATCCTCTCAGATCAGCCTCTGCCAGATACAAGCCAACAGAGAAAGCTCCGCCCTCTGTCCTGCCCAGGGCTGCGTATGATTGGTCAGCTTCTAGGAGTAGTTATACCGAGCAGTGAAGGTGGGCGTGGCTTTCTTCTCGTGAAAGGGCACAACCTAGAGAAGATGACCAATCACTGAGTCCCTCCCCCGGGATGTCACAAAAATTTCCAAGTAGAAAAAATTCTCTAAAACCATTAGTTTCTGTCACCATGGAAACCAAACGTAGAGAGAGCTGGAAAACTCAGATATGCATTTAGATAATAAAAAAACAACGTCGTTCATATGTCTGATGAGGATTCAACGCTATAACACTGTAGAAAGCTCAGAAAACTACTAATAGCAGCGTAGAGCTGCTTTAATGAATGAAATTTTAAAATTCATATTTAGACACTCATAAACATTTAAAATTAAACTTAACTCAAACTGTTAACTTCAATAAATTCCCATTAATTCCCTAACTGCAACCTTATTTGATGCAAGTATCACAGTCTCTGAGTTCTTTAGATGTCTGGAGACACCAAGAACTTTAGATGAAGTTTGTTATAAGAGGCAAGTCCTCATTTACTGACACTGGTTAATAATGACTTGGTCATGCCAGATTTAGTGGATTGTCTTCATCTTTATTCATTGTTTATGAAAAAATACATGACTGAAGAAACATTGGCCTTCCACACCAAGGAGGAAAGACATTAGTAATAATCCTGCTGCTAATCAGTCTGGAGGGACTGTGTGGGACTTTGTATGACATCCTCTGCAATAAAAAAGTCAAGTCACCATAGAGTCAAACATTTAATTTCTTTTGGAAATGCATAAATGCAATGTTGTATTTATTTTTATACAACATCTCTCAGAACAAACAGGCTTTTAAGAGTTAGCAGACTCATGTCTGTTCATTCTTCGTGTAGCTTCATGACTCATCGTTGCTGCTCATTAAAAAACTTACTTATGGAAAAGCAACATTTCCAGTCATAAATAAAAACCTTCTAATGAGTTTTTTTTTTTCTTAATTAAGTTTGAAGATAAGTTTCAGATTTAATAAAGGTTGCCATTGTGCCTATTAAACAACAGAATAGTGTCAGGGCAGGAGAATCTGAAGAAGCTGGAAGAAAAGGGAGAAAAAAGCGAAGAAACAGCAGGCGCATTGTGCAGGAGTCAGTGATGCATGTTTAATCTCTTTCGTTTAAGCACATGGTAATGACTCTGAGGTGGAGGTGCTTCTCAGTTCACGCTGTGGTTAGTTCATTTGCACTTACTGATCCTATGACACCATGTTTAGGGCATGAGCTCATTTAAAGCTTCGCTTTTGCCCGTCAGCTTTGTCAACCTGCTGGCTGATTATTTTGGAATAAAAAATGCGTCGTGCATTCAACATTATCTCCGTCACAATCTTCTAACACATTAGAGCCGGAGTGTTTTGAGGACAATGCTGCGTGGAGGGAGGAAATTCCGTGTTGGCATGTTGCTAGGCGATGTATTAATATTAATGTTGTCTTTTCTCAGAATGTGTGCACTCTCTGCCCCCCTTGGGATAAACCGAGGCTTAAAGATATCTCCATCTCACTGGTACTTCTTTTTATCCTGCTTAAAACTCATATCAAAGGTTTTAATTGCATTCTGCTAACGAAATGCTGCAGACCTTTGTTGAGACGTCACAGCCGCCCTTGTGATGTGCTCTGCTCGCTTTAATTGAAAAACGTGGGCCATTTTCTCATGTTTCTTATGTTTCCCAATTATAAAGAGTCTCTTTTGCCTTTATCTGACTATCATCATTAATGATTCTACGCCTGAACCTGAAAGAAAAGAAAAAAAAAAGCTGAAACTATGGTGGTTTTCATCTGTTTTTTTTTTTTCTTTCTTCCTATCTGAAAATTTTGCACGGTAGAAATGAATCTGTGATGGAGTTTGCCCTTTGCCTCATCCTTTCCCTCTGCCGGGCTTTTAGCCTGGAGTCTTTGTGGTGGACCTCCCTGCTGCCCTCTCTGCAAAACCATTTTCCTGGCACTGAAACACAGATGTTATCCATCTGATTAAACGTTCAAGGTTACGTCTCCCCATACATCAAAGTCTACCTCTGTGGAAAGAAAAAGTGTGACAGCCAGTATTTTTTTGTAGCCTGGAGCTGCGAGCTCTTGTGTGCTTTCATTCATTTTTTTTTCTCTAATCAGGGACTGTCGCTGATGTCATGTCTGCTCAATAAAACAATCTGATCTGCTAAAATTATGAAGTGCTAATCGTGATTGAGCTTCACTCGGAAGGTGAATGAGGCTAATGGGAACTAATATTTTACCAGTAACATTTTTTTACTCTAAATAGTTTTCACAATATAATGTAACATGTGCAATAACAATAGAGATCCTCTTATTGGAAAATAAATAACCTATATTTTCCCTTTTTTTATATATTGCAGAGTTTTTTTCTCCTTGTTTTAAAATATCAGTGTTGCATGTGAAGGAAATGTACAATTTGACTTCACCAGCCAGAAAAATGTGATGTAACAATTATAGATTGACCTATTAAAAATATTTCTATTATTCTGCAAAGTATGCTAAATCAGGTCACTCAAACACAGTAAGTCCCAGCAAAGATCACATCACAAAGATTAAAAAAAAAAAATAATGAAAAGGCAACAAAAGCACATGTTGAGTTAAAAGTTGTTTCCATGAGCATAATTTAATAACCCAAACTCTTTAATCCTAACTTGTAGCAGTCTGTTGGCGACCCATCGGGTGTCTGTTTGTTTATATCACAAACGTTCCGTCTTTAGCTTCATAAGGGAAGTCAGAATAGATAGAAACAAACATTGATTCACATGAAAGGTGTGTTTAGCAGTCTTTTGACCCATGAATCCATAATGCACCACTTTTACCTGTGTTTTAAAATATCTTCCTCTAACCATGGTGAAACTAGCGACTTGCTCAGGTGTGGTGATAATTTATTGTTGCTGTCAAACTGGGAGTCAGGACATCTGTGGGGGTCGCAAGATAATCTCAGAGGTGATTGTAAAGGTAAGAAATAGCTTAAATTTATCAAATGAATTTGGAATTTTTAGCAGGACTGTCCAAATTAAGCCATTATTGCAGAGAAAAATCTGCAAAATTACCTTTGTTTTTTTAAAACATCAAAGCAAAAAAATGCCATTTTCTAAATCATGCATTTCCCTGCGAGAGAAGCTGATTTAGGGCATGTAGGTGCTCTGTCGAATCCATCAAAATCCACTTTCTTCTCCTTTTTTATATAAAGATTTGGAATGTTATCAAGCCTTACATTCAGAGGAAGACTCAATCGTACATTATATCAATCAGTCATTACGTGCGGGTCACGAACACCAACGTATGGTTTCTTGTTGGGAGTCATGGTAAGCAGAAAACAGCAAATGAGTTGCTAAAACTAAAGAAATGCTAGTTGAGGAGATTGTGGTTTTAAACTGGAGAATCAGACTTTGAGTTGGATCTTGTTTTATTTTCATTTAGTTTCTTTATTTGTTATTCTCCCATTATTAATGCTTCTTTTGCCCTCTGCTGTAATACTTTTACTGTTTTATGTGAAGTATTTCATGTCCTCTTCGACATGAAAATGTGTTATGCAAATAAACTTGACTTGCTATTTAAGTGCTGCAGGAAAGTTTCCCTTTTTTGTACCCTCTTCACAGGAACTGCAGTCAGTCGTGTTCATGAGAACAGTTTTCATCGGGTCGTGTTTTAAGCTATTTTAGAGGTGTATGAAACTGAATGTATGCTTTTTAATATGTTTTTTGCCGTGGGTACTTCTTGTTCACTTTATGTTAATTTAAAGCAGGAGTGTCAAGTTCTGGTCCTCGAGGGCCACAATCCTGGAGGTTTTCCATGTACCCCTGTTCCAACACACCTGACTCAGACTAATCAGCCATTGTACAGAATGGCATTGGCTTTTGGATCCATTTAATGGAAGCCAGGTGTGTTGGAACAAGGATACATTGTAAACCTGCAGGACAGCGGCCCTAGAAGATCAACTTTGGGCACCCCTGACTTAAAGCATTGTCTGTGTAAGTCCTCAGTATATGGATACCCACTAGGGGCAGTGTAGGCACCAGTTGACCATTCATTCATTCATTCATTCATTCATTTTCTGAACCGCTTATTCCAATTCAGGGTCGCGGGGAAGCTGGAGCCTATCCCAGCTGGCTTTGGGCGACAGGCAGGGTACACCCTGGACAGCTCGCCAGTCCATCGCAGGGCACCAGTTGACCAGTTGTAGGTAATAAGACTGACAGCAGTAAAAATAACAGAAAGCTTTGATCACAGGACACGATTTGTTTGGTTTGATGATCTTACATACTGGTTATGATGCTGCTGTTGTTGTTTTCTTCCTCTGTTCTCATAATTAACTACATACTATGCTCCTCCATTGTCACCATGCTTAATGTTTACATTGCAAACTAAACGACAATATCTGGTCCCAGCTCTCTTACGCGCCTCCATGAATCCTCCAGTAACAAGCAAGTGAACAATTACACTTACAATGGAGCTCGTTGTTTCTGCAAATGAGAGGTTAAAAAACAAGTGTGTTCTCCGCCTTAGGCTGACGAGCACAATATGGCTGTTCCACGCGGCATACTGTAGATGTCACCGGGTGAAAACAAGTGAATCAAATGAACCATGCTCTGGATGAATGGAGACCTGTGTTCCGCTGTGCTTGGAGATGAAAACTTCCAGTTCTTGTCATTCTGTTTGTGGGAACTATTCCCAGCAGGAAGGGGAAAGATTAGCTCTTCTTTTATTACTTTATTGGCGGTAGTTCATCCCCATACTGATGTTTTCACACATCGTGTAAAGTTACTGCTATTAATACTACTAATGTATAGATACAACACCCAAACTCATCATCAGACTGTAAAAAGCAGCTGGATTTTTTTTCTTTTATGTTTACATCTGGACTGCACAGTGGCATAGTGGTTAGCACTGTGGCCTCTCAACAAGAAGGTCACTGGTTCAGTTCTTGAACTGGGGCACGATTTGGTCAGTGCCCTTTCTGTGTGGAGTTTGCATGTTCTCTCACCATCCAAAGACATGCATGTTAGGTTAATTGATTAGTCTAAATGTGAATGTGAGCATGACTGGTTGTTTGTCTCTGTGTGGCCCTGTGATGGACTGGCAAGCTGTCAGGGGTGTACCCTACTGGGATAGGCTCCAGCTCCCTGTGACCCTGAATTATATTGGGCTGTTTGGAAAATGAATACATCTGAATAAAACAGAGGATTGGAAAGATTGCTTTGTTCCTCAGTCTCATCATCACCAAGTCCATTTTATGTCCAGTAAACCGTTTCATCTCATATTGTTGGCAAAGTCTCTTCCATAGGACCCCGGGGTTTACTGAGTTTCTGACAAATCCACTTCCTGCTGCCTGGTTCTTACTTTATGGCACCACTTTAGTGTTTCTGTCTGCTGGCCAACTGCAGAGAAAAAGACCTTGAAGGTGTGTTGTCCTTCAGGGAGCTCCCCAGTTCCCATTACCCTCAAGAGGCCATAGAGCCATTTCTGTTCAAATGTGCCTAATCGTGCACCTGATGACGGATACTTTCACTGGTTTCACCTGCACCGTAAAAGTGCTGTTTTTGACCTTATTAGTTCCAGCTTTTCAGAACCGACTCACATCCCTTTTCTTCTTTGTTTGTTTGCTTTCCTAGAGATCGAAAAAATTCAGAGAGACGACGGGAAGGAAGAGGAGAAGTTCATCGACGTCGTCATCAACAAGAACATGAAACTGGGCCAGAAAGTTTTAATACCAGTCAAGCAGTTTCCTAAAGTAAGTGACATAGCGGCATCGCCAGAGACTTCTCCCAGTGTGAAGTTCAGTCAGAGTATTCCAGATTTAGTTATTTATAGAAAATAAAACCAACTTCAGGAGCTTTGATTTTGATTCGAATTCCTTCCAACAGCCACTTGACACTTTTTGTTGATGTTTTATGTTATTAGATGTAGCATATCTGCATATCTGGTGTACAGGCAGAGGGCTGGATGACAGAACTGGGGTACAACTATGTTCAGGATGTTACTTTCTGTTTGATGCTCTGGAGCTGTTACACGACAGTAATTCTAACTCTGCTCCGTTTGACTGACCTTGATCAATGATGCTTTGGAAAGTCTATATTAATTTGTTGATGAATATTTATGAATGTAGAACATGATCTAAAGGAATTATCTAACGGTGGGTTTAATTTCCTTTGAGTGTACAGTGGATTTTACAGGATACAGATTTAATTCCAGGTCATTTTCAAGCTGAAGGAGCTTTTTATTAACAATGATTAAAAGCAGGAAAAAGGTTCAAGAGAATCTGCTTCATGTCATCAAACCATTTGTTGTTGTTTTGAGGATCGCCACAAGGAACCTTCGCCAGTATCACCGCTTGTTTTTTTTCATGCTCATCGCATGGCAGTGATTTCCCACTGGGAGCTCGATGGGAAGGCTTGTGTAAAAGTGAAAAGCTTGCTCTTAGCCAGGGGGGTGTGGAGATGGGGGCAACACTCAAGTTTTCACCTCAGCCCTCCAGAGGAAAGGACGGCAGTAACCTGCACGATGTCGCTGGAGAGGGCAGTGAGAGGGCAATGCTCCACATGAGTAACACACTGAACCCGTGAAGATATGGGATTAGTTTCCCAAAAACATGCTTTTCTGCTCATTAAACATTAACATGTTCAGTTCCCCACAGCAGACAGTCAAATCTCTTACATGCCGAGTAGCTTTTTACTGCTGAAAGAAAAGTTTTTAGCTTGTGAAGATATTTCTGTTCTCATTTCTCTAAATACCAAACTAATGTCTACATACAGGTTATGTCATAAACAGAGGTGGTCCTGACTAGTTTTTCACACAAACCAACCTATTGGTGAAATCAACTGCATGACTTCATGCTTCAAATTTTAATAGTTGCTTAAAGCGGTTCTATGATGATATTTCTAGTTTTCTGAGCTCTGTACAGTGTCGTAGTGTTGAATACTTATCAGACATATGAGCAGGGCCGTTTATTATCACCTAAGCACATGTTTGAGTTTTCCAGCACTCTCTATGTTCAGTTTCCATGGTGACAGAAGCTAATGGTTTTAGGGAGTTTATTTTACTTCAAAATTTGAGTGACGTCCCTGGGGAGGGACTAAATGATTGGTCATCTTCTCTGGGTTGTGCACGTTCACGATCACAAGGCCACGCCCACCTTCACTGCTCAGTATAACTACTCTGACCAATCAGACGCAGCTGCAGGCAGGCAGGGGGCGGAGCTTTCTCTGTTGGCTTGTTTCTGGCAGAGGCTGATCTGAAAGGATCAATACAACATGAATGAAAGGGTTTGTGAAAAATGCTTCATTATTTCTTGCCCGTCTTGACTTGCATATTAAAATAAATTAGACTGAAATGGGCATCGTAGAGACACTTTAATCAAAGCTGAAAACTAAATGCAGTCGTCTTCTATGGCTGTGTTGCAACATATCAGCCAGAGGATAATAAATAGAGTACAGATCACTGTTTCATTACAAGCACAATTATTGTCACTCATAGGGACCTGCATACCTTTATCTTTTGAGCATTTATCTCTTCTTTCCTTATCTTTCTGAACTGGGCACCTGATGGTTTCTATGTTTTTGTCCATGACACACGCTTGACTTGACTTGACATCATCACTTTTTCCGTCTGTCAAATACCTAAAGTTAAGGCAGATTTGTGTTTTCTTTTCTTTTCTTTTTTTTTTTTTTTACATAACCCAATAAATTTAATAACGTGTTAATTTTATGAATAAAATACAATTTATTTGGAAGAGGCTGTTTGTGTTGGGCGTGTGGCCTGAACTTATTAGCTTGTTACATCCTCCACTAGAAATGAGAACTTAATTTCGTGGCCCCGAGAAGAAAAAGACGTCATTTTGTTCTCGCAGTCGTGTTTGATTACAGTTCTCGACACATCAGGCGGACAGAAGTTTTTTCTTGTGGGGCTCTGAGAAGTATCCCGCGAACGGTCGGATATCTGAGGTGGGCGTGGTTAACATGGAAACGCATGAAGTAGAAAGATGCGGCTTCCGTGATTTGCTGTTGAAGTTAAAATGGATAGTTCAGATAAAAAAGCTAATCGATGTGAGCAAAAAAAAGTACAAACATTTTTACAACATGTGTCAGCCATGGACGAAGTTGCTCATTAAATATGAAATAACCGGATTAATTGCACATAAAGCAGACATCCCCCGCCTGCAGCGATCCCTCCCTGCTGCAGGCGAAGCTCCTCGTGGAGGATTATTGGACCAGACGAAAAAGAATTATTTTCTGGTTCTTGCAGCCTCGAGAGCAAAAGCAAAGTTTTCGCTTCTCGTGGAGGATGGAACAAGCTGCTGCAGTTGAGAATTGATCGCCCTCCGTCTTCCCTCTCTTTACTTCTTACACACACACAACCTGTAAACATGATTCTCAGCAGCAAGGTGGCCCGATAGTAGGGGGCGCCCTAGTGCTTATTTACTTGACGTGAAAATTAACGGTATTTTAGAAAACTGTTTTGTTTTTTGTTTTTTTTTGTCTTGAGGGCTCTGGTGCGTCCCCAAATAGATTGTGCCCAGCTTCCCCATTGCAGAAAACCAGACCATAAAGTTTTAAAAAACAGATTTATCCATTGTCAGTCCAGTTAATGAAGACATTAGACAATTTAATTTAGCACTAAAAGTCAGGAAATTTGTGTTTGTTTGATTATTTCTGTGGTGAAAAAAATGCTTCTTTCCAATGACAATAATACCATTAGAAAACCAGTTTACTTCCGTTTAAAATGGACACATTAGTGGGATGAGCAGCAGAGTTGAGCACGTTGGTCGCACCCATAAAAAACTTACCAGCTTGTTCTGCCGTTGAGTCGTTGGTGTTGTTGTTTATTGTTTATTAGACTGAATGATTGACGTCTGATTAAACATTTTGTTTACTTCACAAACATGGCTATAAGTGTGAGGAAGATCCATGCACAGCCACAACAGCCTACTGCCTCTTCATCACGTTGGGCACCAGCTTGGCCACATACTGCTGGGGGATGGTATCCCATCCTTCAACCAGCATTTGTCACAAGTCAGCCAGCTAATGTGGTTGTGCTGGTCACTGGCAGGAACCGCACATCCAGGCAGGTGCCACGGGTGTTTAATGGTGTTCAGGTCAGGACTGTGGGAAGGCCAATGCATCCTCCCAAATTCTGCAGGCGGTCTCTGATAAATCCTGCTCTGTGCGGTCGAGTAAGGCTATTTTGAGGTGAGAATTTGGTCCCAGATTGCAGAGATATGGAATTTTCAGCAACTAGAGAATCTCTTCTTTCTATTTCTTTGCATTTCCATCAACTGTAATGATGAAATACTTTGTATTCCTAGTAAGGCTGATTGCACCTGACACCATCACAATGCCTCATATGGACTTGTAGATGTAACAAAGGTTGGATTCCTTAAAGTAAATAAATTGAAACATTTCAAAATGTGATAAATTGGTTATATTCATGTAAATTCTCAGTGTATAAATAATCTGCCAGTGCAAGCAAATTGCACATATTAGCATCTTGTTAGCTAAAACTTTAAGATGCTGACAAGCATAATTATTGTTTTTGACAATTAACGTGATTTTCTTTTGTTGCTAGAAATTGCTTCAAAAGTGAAACACAGTTACAGAAAAGAACAAAGTATTTAACAAAAGTCAAAGTAAACTTTTAAATGCAACTTCTGTTGTTAGTTTTTGTCCTCCTGCCGGCTGATCAGCAGATCAAAACTTGCAGTTTTATCTGAGGCTGATCTGCGTCACCTAAGTTCACAGCCAAAACCATTTGCTTTGACAGCTTTGATAAGTAGGGCCACTAATACGCTGTTTAGAGCTTCAACAAGCCACCAAAGGAAGACAAATTCAATTTGTTCTATCTGACAGGTAGCAAAGGCAAGAGTGATGGTTGGGAGTTGAATGGGTTTCCTCCTGAGCCGCAAGCGTCACCTTTGGCTTCTGGCATTGGAGTGGCAAAGCCATTTTCCAAACAGCCATTTAAAAAAAGTTAAATCCATCCTCTGGAAACAGCTTTTTATCAAAATGAAGCAGACAAGGACACCAAGTGGCAAGTTCCAGGCTGTTGGCTCTGATAAAACAGAGCTGTTTCTGATGAAGAGGTACAACTCGTATGATATCCATAAGACTGATGATACTGAAGTGTGATTTGCATTTAATTGGAATCAAATCTGCAGAAGTAGAGTGAGATTTTTAAATCATGATTTAACCATTGTGACACATCATGATACACCTACTCAAGGACTAAGAATACCCTGCCTTTTAAAGATAGATGCGGGATCAGAGCTCATCTTTACATTTCCTGGATCCGTCTCACAGAGAGCATCTTTTGGCTGAAAGCACCACAGGCCATTAGCGAGGCATAAGGAGTCCCACTGGTTTATTTCCAGTTCCGACTGTGGCTTTTCTCTGCGCTGGGAGTGGTGATTTATCCTTCTGCTGTCGTTCCTGTCCTGCTGTCCTCAGCACAATTACTCCGCGCTGGCTCTCTGTGAGCACAGCTTCCACGAAAGTCGCAGAAATGCATTCAGCAAATGATGAGAATTTGTCAGATGTCCCCCACCCCCCTCCCCCACCCCCCCACCCCACCCCCACACCCACTCTCCCTCTGCAACCCCACCCCACTTTCAGGTTAAGTGTGATTAATCATACATCCTCTCTTCTCCTGCGTCTGCTGTCTCCCTAATGATCCACATGATGCCTTGGCTCCTTTAGTTGTACGAGCAGCGAAAGGATTCAGGATCTGCCTTATTTTTTCACACAAACAACAACACAACGGAGCAAAAGGTGTCAGTCTGTGACTAAACACAGTTCGGTGGGTACAGAAAGCAGCAGCACAATCCTCTTACAGCATCTACAGATATGAAGCCATGCAGGATCTCAGGCAGGTTTTTGTAAGTCACGTAATCCCTCATATTAACTAAAGCATTAGCAAAAGCCAAAGCATCAATCACAGGAGATTTTGAAATGCGATAAACCACACGGATTACGGCTATTTGTTCAGGAAGACTCAGACTGTCCATGTAAGGAGATGTGTGTGCTTACTGGTGATGTGTTTAAATGTTCAAATTAAGACCTCTCTGGCATTTACTGGCATTAATCAAACATGTACTCAGCAAATCTGCATTATCTCTTTTTAAATAGTCTTGAAGTGGAAATAGTCCCGTGCAAATGTCGTTGCATCACGCTAGGAAATAATCTATGAAGAATGTGCAGAACGTAGATGAATTAAAGAAAGAAAAGTGTCTTCTGTTACCGTCTGTTAACTTCTGTTTCTGCATCCTTACGCTAAAGTATAAATACACATAGTACGTTTGAATATATGTAATATTCCTGAAGATTCAGCTGTATTTATGTCGTACATCACACACACATTCTCTCACCACTGTCTGGATTTATTTGCTTTAATACCACTGAGGTTCAGAGTGTAAAAGGCTGTTTTAAACTGCTTTTGATTTTTCTGTTTTTTTTTCTTCTTATTATCAAAATTATAAAGGTGTTGCACAAGCTAAAGGTAAAAAAAAAAAATCCAGATTTTCATAAAAATAAATCTTCATAAACAGCAAATTTGTATCAATCAATTAAATGGATTAATCGCCCAGCCCTGGCATCTGGTAAACTATGTACCAGACCTTGTTTGGTGTAATTTGTCTCAGCATAATCTCACATGTTAGATTCTATAGTTGTTTTTTTTATTTTATTATATCTTGACTCATTATATGAACACACTGTATGTAAAATTATACTAAAGATGTAAAATTCCAATAGGAAAAAGTGAGAATTTTTTCACAGCAAGAACCATAAACATCCTAAATGAACTAAAATTGCAAATGAAATTAAAGCTTTTGTGCTGTTTTTAAAAACTTGGTTAAAATTTAAAGTCTGCATTTTTTTTTTTAATACGTTGAAACAAAGACTGTAAGGCTGCAGGTTGCTGCTATCTCATGTTAAAGTATTACTTTGTTATTTTATGACCTTAAAACTGCGTGTTTTAATACATTTTGATGGCACAATTAAATTCATTATTTCTGGAGCCGTCTCTGCCCGGCAGCGTCTCACCAGAAAAAAGCTTTAAGGAGCTATTTCCAGTAGGAGAATGCAAGATGGTTGCTAAATTAGCCGTTGCCATGGGAAGCCTTACTGAGAAAATCACACAAAAAGTACATAAAAACATAATAAATTAGTATCAAGTGTCAGAACAATAAAAAAAAAAAAAAAAAAAAAAGTAATTAAAGTGGTATAAAAATGTTCCAGCTGCTAACCCTAACCCTGAATGTAAGAATCTACATCATTTAGTTCCTTTAGTTAATTATTTTGTCAATCATTCTGGCAGGAAATATTACATAAGTGTTCATTTTGTTAGAACATTTCTCCAACTTTTTGGCCTGATTGGTTGGTTTGCTCAGAAAAATGAGGCACTGCTGGATTTCAGTTCAAATCAAAACCAATTTCTTGACTTTTTTTATGTCTTTTTCAAAAGATTTGATCTCTTTTTGCTCCAAGTTGTCCTCTACAAACAACTTTTGCAAACAGAATCAAATTAAATTAGCATATTTCTCTGAGTCCCAGTCTTCTCCATTTCCTTCTTTGAAAGCGCTTATTTGTATTCTGAGGCTGAAACGCCGTTGATATGGCTTCTGCAGCATAATGCTGAAAGCAGCACAGTGATGCTTTGTTCTCCATCAGAAAAACGAGCTTTTCTGCTTGTACAAGCATTTTCACCCGTTGGCAAGTTAGCAGCCGGGAGTCGGCAGGCTGAGATATTTCAACAACCACCCTGGATGCCGCGGCCGATACACAACCTGTCAAAAAGGACGGAATGGGTGCACAAAAGCTGTCGGATTGCAGAGAGATGTCTGCTGTGCGATGCGCAGATCATTGTTCGAGGGATGCTACATCTCAGCAATCAGGGCTCCATCCAGGTGGAAATGATGGATGCATCCAACTCCGGTGAAACTCGGCAAATTTCCTGACACACTGTTTGCACCGCTGCTGCTGCCTCCTCTGATGATCCTTTTGTAAACTTGAATCCATTAGAAGGAGGACGCATTTTCCTTTCCTGACGCAGCAGTTTACTCCGTTTATTTGGAATTAGCTTGTAGATTGCACGAGTGCAGCTGAAATGATGAAGGCGATTGAAGAAGCATGCGAATATTAGCATTAAAGTCCGCAAGGGCTAACGTTAAACTTATACGCGTCATACATATTAATCAGTTGTAACTTTTCAGCAGGCTGGTTCCCATTTGCAAGCTGGAATTAGCAGAGTGGAATTAGGATTAGGTGAAACATGATCACAGCCACGTCACGGGACGTAATAAGAGAAAGCTGAAGGAACAAAGAGCGGCTGAGAAATGCTGGAGTTCAGACTGACCAGAAAGAAAAAAAAACCCAGCAGTCAGTTACTGCATTAGAGCCAATCACTAACGCTCGCTTCTCAAATCCCTCAACCTGGAATCGGTTTCCTAATAACATCTGAACAAAAGGCCGAGGAGATAGAGGTGAGGAGCAAAACAAAACCAGCTGCTTATCTTTTTTTTCTTTCTTAACCTTCTGTTTGCTAATGGATGACCTGGATAGTGGAGGAAGACGGCTGAACAAGTCACTGCTGTAGGAAAACATGGACCTTTCCCAGCTGCTGCTGGAGTTCTGCTTTGTTGCTGTTAAGGTTACATGACTTTGATGAGTGTCTGCACACAATATGCAGCAACTTTTAAGGCATCGCGTCATGGGGGGGGGTTATCGCCACAAAGCAGCGACCTTGTGAAGCGATCTAACCCGGAAAGCCTTTGATGGAAGGTGACGAGCCAGAGGTGGTCAAGTTCAATGGCAGCACATGAAGTGAATATGATAATGTTGCCCATTAAAAATGTAAATTCGGATTTCTCAACACTTCTGGGGAGGAAAAAAATCAATGGATGTCAGGAGGGAAATGTCTGAGGAAGGAATGCAGCCTGCGGCGATGGACTATCGTAACCTTTCATACCACGCAGTCTTGACAAATTATCACAATTTCCTACACGTGGAGAAAAAAATGATGTCATTATAAGGTGTACTTCTAAGAAAAGGACCCTATAAGGTGCAGAAATGGCCCTTCATTTAAATACTCTGGGGCTATTGTTAAATTTTAAAGATGCAGTATTATCGCTAAATGTAGATAATTATATCTTTAATAACCGTGAGCTGAAGGCAGGTGAGTTTAGCTCTGGATGGGCTGCACAGCGGTGTGATCATTCTGCAGCTGCAACAGGAGGATTCTGCTTTCATATATCAGCAACGACCTTTTCACCTGGAGCTTACCCGTTCTCTCTTTGCTTATGAGGTTTTTTTTCTTCTCTTGCAATGGCTGAATTCCTGCTAACATGTTTCTGTGCAGAAGACAAAGGAACATAAAGGATGTCTTTTTTTTTTATTTCTAAGGTAAAGCCAAGCAGACGGAAAAAAAGTCAAAATTTTCAGTGCTTCTAACTGTACAGCTGGGGCAGCCGAGCTTTTTAAAGGTTCTTGCACCTTGATCTGTTTTATTTCTTTCATGACTGACATTTTATTGTTGTTTTTATTTTCATTACATCTCAACACATCACATTTTTGGTAAGACGGGAAGAGTCATGTAAAGCAGGAAGCGTCATATCAGCGTGAAGACTCTGATGTGGGCATTGTGTTCCTTCATTATCTTATTTTACAGAAAAGATGATGTTAGATGTTAGATTTACTGCTAAAGAGGCTAAAGAACATGATACTTTAAGTCACTTATCAAGTTTGATGCACACTGATCATTACAGTGGTTATTATATAAAAGAGAGATCAAATTACCCGCTAAAGTTGCATTCATGTGGAACAAGACACAGACAGGGCTTCAAATGCGTTTTGATGGTGCATGGTTGCACATGGGATATAATAAATAAATAAATAATCAGTAAATAAATAAATAAATAATGAATAAATAAAATTGTCAAGACATTTTGATTAAAAAAATGTTACAAATATACAACTGAATAATTCAAATAAAAATGGTGAAACATGCTTAATAGTTTTCATTATGGTTGCACATCTTTATAAATCATTAAAGTTTACAGACATAAGAAGTTAAGGACAAATCAGCTTTGGTTTTAGGATAATTTTGATGGCCAGATATTTTTGCTTAATTTGTTTACTCTAATTGTAATAATAATGTAATTATGCATTTGTTTGTATAGCACTTTTGACAGATATAGAATCACAACGTGTTTTACACTACAAATAAATCTACATAAAAGAATATTTAAAGACTTTATACAAACATAAGCAAAAAATTTAAAAAAATAAATAAATAAATAAATAAAAAAAAAAACCTGAAATAAAGCCCATCTTTGACTAAAGGACTCTTTTTTAAAAACTATTTCAGTGCTTTTTAATCTAACCAACAGTTTCTGTGCAGAGAGGTGAGGAAGACTGTTGCACAGTGTAGATAACATCACCTCAACAGAACAATCATCTCATGCCTTAAAACAAGTGTTTTAAAAGTATCTGCACATGGCTGACATGTGCTTCATAAACGAAACTTGGCTGCATGTACGAACAGTAATGCTTGTGGGAAAAGCTGTGAGTACAGAGGAATGCTACAAGTACAGAAACGTGAAGCAAACAAAGGAAATTACTGCAAATAAAAGGACTGCATAAACAGTGGAGTGCCGCTCAAACAGAACTGCGAGAAGAAAACACTAAAACACTAATGCTTAGTCACACTATGGAAGTGCCTGACGTTACCAAAGGTTCTAGTAGCTCACGTCAATACGTTACACCCCTAATCGGGGGGGCTTTTGTCTACTTTACCAGTATGAGTTTGTGAGACGTCATGAATGACTTTGGTTAGTTTATATGCTTGCAGGCTTGTTTTGGATTATTATCTTAACTTGATATTTAATCACTGTTGTTATTATGTACAGCACTTTGCACTGCTCCTTGGTATGAAAAGTGCTGTATAAAAACATTTTGATTTGATATGAATAGCACTTTGATAAAAAAAACAAACAAAACAAAACTGAACGCATGACTCCGTCGAAGCTGATATGAAGAAATATGTGATGGCTCAAGAGTTTTGCACCATATTGAATGATTGTTTTCTTCTCTGTCTGTAAAGCGTCTTGAGATGGTGTTGCCGTGATTTGACGCTATATAAATATAGTTGAATTGAATTGAATTGAATTGAATCTAATTGAACGCATCGATGTGATAAAATATGGGTTCTATAATCCAGCTGATAGTAGAAGCTTGTTGCCAATGCCCAAGTTCACATAAGACAATAGAACTTCTTTTTTCCTTCGGGGAAATATATCTCAGATTGGAGTGCTGTGCACGTACACTATAGGGGCTTCAAATAAAACTGAAAAAAATAGCCAGCACCTCGCTCTGTTTCAATTTCAGAGTGTTTTACTGTCCTAAATCTCTGGAAATAGTCTTCTTGCTGTCTTATAAGTTGTTCCCAGACGTGTTTTTCCCCTTTTTTTTTGCTCTGGTTTCTTCATGTCAGGGACCCCTCAGCTTCCTTGTTTCAGAGGAATATTGGTGGAAGTACAATAAAAAAAACAAAACAAAACAAACTAACAAATGAACAAAAAAAGCTGGGACCCTGTTGCATAACCTGTAGGTGAAATATATTTAACCTACTATAATACTATTATATAAATAACTAAAAAAGCACTCGCAAACCGCCACCAAGAGCCACAGTTCTAAAGAATTTCCTGGATCCAAACGGTGATCCGGATCACCACCAAAATTCAAGCAGTTCTTCCTTTTCACATTTCCAACAACTCTTTAAGATTTCATGAAAATCTGTCTATAACTGTTTGAGTCATTTTAAACACAAACAGATAAACGACAGTAAAAACATAACCTCCTTGGCGGGGGTAATGATAACTATTATAGTAGTTATTTGGTTAACAGCACCGCAACACACACCAGCAACCGGATATCAAGCCATATCGATAATGTGCAACATTGCTGAAGGAATGCAAAAGGAAACGGAGACCGTGAGGAAAAAAAGAAAGTGACAGAAAACGACATTAGATAGTCAATATCGGAAAAACTTTTACTGGCTTGAGAGAGCCTTAGAGAAGAGATAGGATGCAAAGTTAATATTCTACTAACGTTTAGAATAGGAGATAGAAGAATTAGAAAAACATCCTGGTTCTTAATGCTACAATAATAATAATATTTTCAGTATTGTTTGCTTTGTTTCAGTGCATCCACTTCCATGCGTCTTACGACCACCAACTTAAAGAGAATTTCCAGAACACTTAAATCAGGCTTTGTAACTAAAAAAAAAGTCTATAAATCAAACAAATAGCATCTTTATCTTGACAAATACAGTCAGCAATAACAAAGAGCTGAAAACTGTGAATGAGTCTCCTCAGATATGCAACCTCTCCGCTAAGTTTTCATCAGCATCAGCTTCTGTCTGAACGATGCCGTCTCACCTTCTGTTGCAGTTTAACTTTGTGGGCAAACTCCTCGGGCCGCGGGGGAACTCCTTAAAGAGACTACAAGAGGACACCCTCACAAAGATGTCCATCCTGGGAAAAGGATCCATGCGAGACAAAGAGAAGGTAACCCTGCAGTCTGATTTCCCTTTTTCTTCTCTTTTACCTGCGCATCATCTTAACTTGCTGTGCCTTTAACAGGGTTTGAATACGGGATGATTTTATGTTATCGCAGCTCTCTTATGGAAGTCTTTTCCCTTCAAGAAAATGTCTAAACTTTCCGACCAAGCGGCAACCTCCAGCGGTTAAAAGTGAAGCCTATGCGGAAGTGCATAAAACTGCAGTTCCTCCTTCATCCACTAGGGGCTCCAAAACAAAGCAAATCTCCATAGACTCCCATGTTAAAAAGACCAACTTCACGGCAGAAATGAACATGTTTACTGGTTCAAAAATCCATTTTCGGTTTAATAGGTCAGGTTTACCTTCATGACAACTGTGGGGGGAGTGAATTTTTTTCTAACTTGCCCTTTTAAAAATAATTTAATCTTGAAGTTTGGTAAATTTAGGGGCGTGTCCTTTTGATTGACACGTACCAATCTCACGCTTAAAGTCAGAAGAAAGTAGAACAACCACGGTTTTTAGCCGGTTAACAACATGACTTAGCTTTAGCCCGCTTACCTCCGTTAGCTGGTTAGCTCCCGTTATCTCGGGGTTAGCTCGGTTAGCTCTTAGCTACAGAAAGTTCGGAGTTCGCTTGATGTAAATCATCTGCCATGACGCTCACAGCCCCCCTCTCAGCTTCACCTCTTTGCCCATATTTGTATTTTCCGGGCGAGACGACACGCATGACGCTGCCAAGATGGTGATGGTAGGAACCGCCCACCGAGCTTCAGTTCAGCTCTTCAGAAACCTATGGGTGACGTCAGGGAGACTCTGTCCATCTCTGTATACAGTCTATGTTTCCGACACATTATTCTCTAGATGGTGTCGTCATTACTAAAGCTCAAACATCCAAAAGGTCTGTGTAATGCCGCTTGAAAACTCCAGAAGATCAGAAGTTTTTCATTTTTATAGTCCTTTTATTTAGCATTATAAAGTGCAAACAAAATGTTTACAATCCCTGAAAACAAACTGGAAGAATGAATCAGAATAATTTCACATGAATTGATTATTCATCTTCTAAGCTGTGATATTCATTTTCTTATCCTTTAATATCAGATTCTAATTAACATTCATTAAATGGGAATTAAAATAGAAGAGTTTAATTTTGAAGCGGTCCCCGTTTCATCTTCTCTTCTGGATCACTAGAAGGAAAAAGGATGTGAACATTTCTGTCTTTTTATCTGTTCATCTCTGCTCAGGCCAGTTTGATTGACAGCTCTTGGGATTGCATCGGCTACATTTAAAGTAGTGCCAAAACAGATACGGCTTGAAAAATACATTTCAAAAGTTTATGGAAATGAGAACAATCTTGGGGATCACCAAACACATCTGACGTCCTTCAAAGCCGGTCACAGCGAGCGACGTGCACACAGTCGAATCAAAAGCAGAGTAAACATGCAATGACGTACAGCATCATCCAGATCGATGCTTTTTGTTTTCATATAGTTCAAAACTCTACATGAAAATAAACTTAGTAATGTCTGAACTGAAGGATTTTGTGGAGAATATGCAGTAAAAAATAAAGAAACACTTTGACTTGTCAGGTTTTGTGTTAAAATCTCCTCCTTGCCAGAAAGCAAAAAGTGCTTCAGTCTCCACAACACGTGATTTGTGATGCTTAGTCTTCTGTTTGTTGAGAAAAAACTGAACCAAAATACAGAAGCTGTGTTTAAAAGTACAAAGTCTGCTCTTTTTGTTTCCACAGGATCTGCTAACCAGATGCAGGTTTAAAACTCCTCACCAGTGTGATGCTCCCCTCCGCACATAAACAAGGACGTCCGTTGCTATACGTCTCAGTCCTCATAGTTCCACGCATCTTTTACGTTGCCATGGTTCATAGTGGGCAGAGCTGACTTCAGAGTTCACTTCCATGTTTTAACACTTGCTGGTAGCCGTAAAGCCTCGCTAAAAAGTCGTTTACAACCATCTGATAAACAGGAAAAAGTAGAAGAATAAAACATCAAAGCTTTTTCCTCTTCTTCTCAATGATTGTGGTCGTACTTTTTATTTGGCAGTCTTTAGGTTGGCTTCTTCCTTTTTCTTCTTCTCTGGTTTGTTCCTTTCACTGATTGCAGGTCAGCTATGAAACTGAATTTCATTTCAATTATGCACGTAACTGAAAACTGACCCTATCATACAAGTAACGGACACAAGCGTTGGAGGAAACTATCCGTCTGTGTATCTACGTTTGCATCAAGCACAGATGGGCCTAAAGCGATTCCAAAGTATAGCATACAAATATGAAATATGTTCACATATTGGTTTAATTGTGAAAAAATGAATGTATTTGTTAGTAGGAATAGTTGGGGGAATGTGGCCCAGCGATCCCAAACACCGCAGCACATCTACGACTGAATGACTGGCAAAGCAAAGAACTGAGGCGTAGCAATGACCCAAAGTTCAGACCCTCGCTTGCTTGAGCATAAGAAAGCTGCGCATAAATGACACGAACTGAAGTCCTATCGCAATCATGACACCAGAAAAAAAAGATGTCAAGTTGCTCTTAAAGGTGTTTTTCCAAGCTCTCCATTCATGAGGTGTTCTCTTCAGTTTGTGTGACTCGCAGTTTAGCTCACTTCAGTTAAATAATGATGTGTTGTAATATGCCACGTTACTGCTCATCATCGGTTATATTTGCCTCATTTTAAAACCTGGGAAAACCAGATGATTTGATTCATTATACTATGTAAAACGTAACGGAGAGGGTCATGGTCTTTACATGGTTGCATATAGTAGAACAGTCCACTTAAATGGCCTCTGTCATCCATGATCATGTAAGCACATATATAGGGGCTATAAATGGGCCTAAGAGCTGATCTTTGGCTGCAGAATTGATCGTACACCAGACTGTTTAACTGGGAATAAATCGACTTCACTTGGCTCGTCTCTCTCCGCTCTCCCTCTGTTTTTCAGGGATGATCTGTCAGAGCCGATGATTCTTGCTATCATACAGCACATTCATTTTGATTACCATGATCAATGGGCTTTGATAGTCGACTTCTCTCGAGTACCTGCAGAAAAGATCAGTCATGGAGATGCGCTGACCTCTGCAGCCCTCACTTGTCTGCACATAGTCAGTTTGGGATTTATGACTGGCAGCTTTCCTGTCAGGGACGACCTGCACGGGGCTGCTTTCTCTTCTCGTAGGAGGCTTGAAGGAAACACCCAAAAGTAATGCTTTATGTTCAGCTTGTTGCTGACTCTCAGTTTTCAGCTGCGCAGCATGTGTCCTTGTAGCTGTCTGCACACAGTTGTAGCTATGGAACTGGGCCAATGCAGTGTAAAGAGGGAACCAAAGGCTTTTTCAAGACAAGTAAATACAACCCTGCTTTGTGTATGGATCTGCAAGAGAGGCGCGGTTGCTTTTAGCCACATTTATTTCTACAGGGATAAATTTAATGGTGTTCTGTACTTCTGGGATGGACCTGCCTCATTTACAGATTTCACCATGTGCAAGACATGAAATGGAAATATAATAGTGTGTTTCTACTTGGAGTGAAACAATGCATCGTTCTGAACATGCCACCGCAAAGCATAAGGCACTGCAAGAGCTGATATAATTGCCCAAATATTTACTACTGGGGGACCTTGATCTTCTGCTGACAAGAATGCGAGTTCACAGAGGTTGAAAGGCTCTGAGCTGTCGGAGTCTCCTCGCATGGTTATGGCACCTCAGTAGTCCATGCTGCTGTCAGAGCAGGATGATATAATGGCATCTGTGCTCTGCACCTCCAGCCCTCCAACACCCCACCCCAACCCAACCCTCATTAGCAACATGATTAACTCATCCATTTTCCTCCTTGGGACCTGTTCTCCCGCTTTAATTTTCATTAAAGATAAAACAATCACATTTCTTTGTTTCACTTTTAGTAAGTTCTGTGTCAGGCTTAATTTACAAGCTGCCCCTGAAGAGAAAACCCTCCACATGCGCAGAAACAGTCCAACGCCTTGGGTGGCAAATAAACTGTATGTCATTTTTCCACCCAAAACCTAAAGATGCTTAGTTAAAATAAGGTTAAATATACTGCAGAACCTTTTTTATTAGCTGGCACACACAGTTATTAAAATGTTCACTGGTTACATGTTTAAGAGAAAATAAGCTAAATTACAAATGAAACTTAATGGGTTTAATAGTTTTTTTTTTTTTTTTTATAGTAGGCCAAATAACACTTATTTTCCACCCAATCTAAAAGAAATGTAAAAAACAAAGACATGCTTAATCCTTAGTTAAGAAAATATAAAATGACTAAAGAACAATAACATGCTTAGAACATAACAGCATCACCTCCATCAGCGTTACAAGTAAAAAAAAGAAAAGAAAAAAAAGTGGCTTTTAAGAAAGGGTTTAAAAACAGAAGCATGAGGTGTGTATAATGGTTCCACAGCTTTTGTGCTGCCATGGCGAAAGCTCAGACCCTTTTTGGATTTTTTTTTTTATTAACAAATAATCAAATGTCCTTACCAACCATGGACTTCAGTTTTCTTTGAATCTGTGCCATGATGGATATGATCATTTTCCTTAACTTGGTGTTCATGTTCAGGAATGAACCTTGGCCTGAAAGACTGAACGAATGAACGTTGGTTAGACAGTCCTTTCATTAAAGCCATCTACCCATTGCCACATTTCTGTTTTCATTTTAATGTCACTTACTTTGTTTGAACTTTCCACATTCAGATGATCTTTCTTCAGGCAGCAGCGTGTCGATGACAGCAGATATGCTAAAGTAAGCGAGCAGCATGTGGAAGTATGGAATATGACATGCACAGCCATGTTTTCATTTCTACCTATCTTTCGATAGGTAGAAATGAGTAGAAATGAATTGGTCCATCCATCCATCCATCCATATTTCCATCCTCCCATCTATTCATCCTCCCATCCATCCATCTATCCATCCATCCACACATTAATATCTGTTTAAGCTTTGCATCATAAATCTCTTAAAGCATTGTAAAGTCAGGAAGTCCAGTATCTGACCTGATGATAAGATTGTGTTATTTAAAAATTGTTTGCAAGGTTGCAAAGATTCATTTAAGAACCAATAGTTTTCTATTGAAAACAGATTTTTGAGTGTCAGCCATGACAAATGTGTATTGCATTAATAAGACATGTCTAGGCAAAACATACAAACAGGTTGACCTCTAACATGGAAACAGAAGAATGGATTTGCCCCACAAGGCATCACAATCTCAGTTAATGCACTGGTCATCCAAAAATAAAGTCACACAGTAATATTGTGTAGAACCACCTTCAGCTTTAATTAAAGCACATTTGCTTCGGCATCCTTTTAAGAAGCTTCAGTAGTGCCTTAACATTTATTTCCATCCAGTGTTGCTTTATTCTGTCTCCAAGATCTTGTATTGATGACAGAAGAGTCAGACTACTGCACACAAGCTCCAGTATATCCCATCTCAACGGGGTTCATGGCCAATCCATGTGTGAAAATTATGTCTCCAGGTCCCTAAACCAGTCTTTCACAATCTGTACCTGATGATCATCTTGGGATATTTCTATACCGCCCTGAAAAATCCACTGATGGAATAACCTGCCCATCCAGCATAATTATGCAGCTAACTGACCTCAGTCTTTGAACACAACACTACAGATCGTAGACCTAACCAAATCACCGATTATAGACCCGAGATTCTTGTACACTAGGCACTAGGCATCACTCTTGAACAGGGTAAAGCTGGACTCATAAAAGCACATGACCTCCTTTCTTTGCTCCAGAGTATTATCTTTATGCTCCCTAGCAAACAGAAACTTTTTTTTTTTTTATTAGCTTCACTGATCAGGCTGATGAGGCTGCATTTCAAGATTTAGTTTTTGTGTCTAAAATCCACTTGTGCTGTCAGAATTTCTGATGAATGGGGCCGATAGAGGTGTAGTCTTTCAAAAGTAGATGCATCTTCCGCCATACAAACAGAATAATACAACTTCCCACTGTCTGTCTCTAAATATGTCACTTCAATGGCAATTTCAGTGGAATTTGCGGAGCTTGACATTTTGCCTTACTTCAAAGCTGTGGCTGCAGAGGCTCTTACATCTGGAGTGCTGCGTTGCCCTGTTTCCAGGGTGAACAGCTTTTCATAAGCAGATTTACAGAGAGAAAGTAAACAGAAGGAAGATGCTGCCAACAGATATGAAAAAACAGACAGCTGTAATCTCTTGCCCAGGGCTGCTTAACTGCTAGAAAACTATGCTGGATCTTGTGTGTTTCCGTGAGAGGTCACATCATGTATGACAACTGCCTCAGTATCATGTGAGAATGGTGTTCACACTCGCAGCACGGACTAACAGTTAAATAACAGTTCTCCTAACATTACACCACATTCCCTTTTTCAGTCTGAGGTTTAGTTGAAAGAACTTTATAATGATGGTTTTCAATATTTTTTTTTTACATGCAAATCTACCCGAGAACACATGAAAGGGAAGAAGAGACAGATCAACAAGCAGTTGTCTCTTTCCAACGCCCTGCTCGTACTCCCCACTCAACACCAACAGCTCCAGCAGCACTGGTGCGATGCGCAGAGAAACCCTCTGCTCGTAAAGTACAGATTTATTGGAGAAATTAACATATCATTAACATACCGCAGGCACTCTTAAAAGAAGGTTATTTATAATTAGGTGACATCAGAGACACTGGTGCACATGGTGCTGGAGAGGGAAAAGGGGAAGAGGAAGTTGCCGCAACTGGAATTGCCCAAGAGAAGACTTTTTCCTTTTTTTTTTTTTTCCTCTTTCTTTTTATTTTTTGTTAAAAAAAAAGAAAATCTGGGACGGCAAACCTGTTGTTTCCTTTGTATGAAGTGGTGGGGGACATTCGGGGCTTTTGCTGTCCTATTTCTCATCATCAGTAACATTATACTGGCCTGCTTCTGGTGAGTGTGAGCAGGGTGAGTGTGAGCAGGGCTTCTGATGTTTACGTGGTATTTTCCTCTGCGGCAGCCTCAATGCATCAGGCTTCTGCGGATGGAGGTGGGGAATACTTTGCTTTCAGGAGTTTGAGTGGAACTAATCAACAACAACACACAAACATTAGTGCTCAGAAAGCACAAAGCTCTGCCAAACCATTGTAAATTTTTGCCAATTATTGTGGGAATTATATTTTAGTTGGAAGCTATAATGAAAAAGAATACTTCAAAAAAATTCCTGTTTCCTGGCAGTAACCTGCATCGCTCCAAAAATCACTCGTTCCTCATACCATTTCTGTTTTTTTTTGTTTTATTTTTATCTAATCAAAATCCATCCAGAAATGTCAGGCTTTTGTTGTTAACAATTTTAACTCCAAACGAGCTCTAAAGTTTACAGAGAATGGTCTGAAAGAGACCAAAATGTCTTATTGATGTCAGAATACTGGACAGACTGGTTAGAGGCAGGAGGGACAGTAGCTCAGAAACAACGCTGGGTCCAACCAAGGTATCCAGAATCTTTGAGCGCACAACGCTTCCAAACTTGAAACATTCACAGTCACCAGATCTCGATCCAATCAGAATGTATTGTTCTTTGGGAAGCAGCAGAACACCAGGTTCTTGTCATGGATGTGCTGCAGCAACGGGGTGTTGCTTCATGTCAGGATGGAGCAAGATCTTTCATGACAGGTACAATTGCAAGGATGTTACGGGTTGCCTGTTTGCAGAAGTTTACAACAACACTCATCTGTATTTTGTTTTGTATCTCTGCTGCATCGAAGGATCAAACCTCATTATATCAGCAGTTATGGGAAAAATGCCCAGCAGTAAAGCTAGGCTGAAATATAAAACAATGACTATTCCTCGATGTGGCAGCTAACCTCTGCTCAATGCAGAGACAAAAGATCTTCCCTTTGCAGGGTTGTGTTCAGCTATTTATTCATTTTTTTCTAAACCTTCAGGAGGAGGAGCTACGGCAGAGCGGTGAGGCCAAATACCACCACCTGAATGAAGACTTGCACGTGCTTATAGAGGTGTTTGCCCCGCCGGCCGAGGCCTACGCCCGGATGGGTCACGCTTTGGAGGAGATCAAGAAGTTTCTCATACCAGTACGTTCCCCTGACTCTGTCCACACACACACACACACACACACACACACACACACCCACCCAAACACACAGACGCAGTGCCTCTTACTTTTCCTTTTTCTTTTACTGAATCTCCTTTTAACCGCTCTTTGGCCTCAGCCAACTCATTTTCAGCCTGTCTGCAACAAAGCGAATAGCAGAGGAGACGACTCGCTCTTTAGCTCTTTCTGTCTGTAACTTGAACTGTAATTCTGTCAGAGCCTGTGGAGTGTGTGTGCATCTGTGTGAGCCTCTGCGTGTGTGTGTGTGTGGTAAATTGTGGGTTTAAGAGGAATGAAAGAAAGTAGAAATGAGTCTCTCTGCATAGAGCGAGCCCTTCCCAGCAGCATCGTGCTGCACAGAGCTTATTTACTCCTCCTCTGTTCATTATAGATGATCCAACCAATGCTCAAGGCTTTAATGATTTACATCTCATTATTAATTATGAGCAGACCCCTCTAACAACCCCTTCAATGTTACCACTTCCCACTGTTTTAAACAAAAAAAAAACATATTTATTAATAAAGTTGACACATGACATCATATCAGTCAGTCATTTTTATCATTAGAGAACAATTTCCATAGTAATTATGTGTTTTAATTTGGCACAAAACCAAAAAACAAAAAGGCAGATGTGAGAAGATGGAGGCAAACGGGGTCCTGAGGATTTATCGGTGGGAGATCTGGAATGTTTTGCGGCTTTAGAAACAGCGGTCACGGCACTACAGTAAAGTACATTAATTAGATATTCCCCGGGCTGTAGCCCTGGAGATAAAGGACGTAATTTAATACAGTGTAATTGAAAGCAAGTCTACTGCTGTCTGGGTGTGTGTGTGTGTGTGTGCATGTGTGTGTATGTCAACACCATACCTCTGTGTGTGCAGGATTACAATGATGAGATCAGACAGGCCCAGCTGCAGGAGCTCACATACCTGAATGGCGGCTCTGAGGATGCCAAAGTGCCGTCAGTCAGGGGCAAGTCGGCCGCCCGTGGCAGAGGGACACCTGTTCCAGGCCCTCCCAGGTAAACTGCTTCAGTATGTGCATCAATGTGTGTGTGTGCATGTGGATGAAACATACTTCGATTCAGCTTGGAAATGAGTATTACTTACAGTTAAGAAGTGAGTGGGAAGGCTTTTTGTCTATAAGTGGGTGTGTACGGTGTCCTGTTGCATTATCGGAGTTAATGGTGTCATTTACAGTTACAGCACATTTAGCCGTTGCTTTATTTAGTTATCTGTTAAGCTGGCAGCTCTAATGTGTTGTTTATAGATTAGGAGACACTGGAGTTAAAAGAGACACATTTTAACCCTTTCCTAACACAGAAGCTCGTTTTTTTAGAAGACCGTTTTCTTTTTCCAATTTCAATTCAGTTCATTTATAAAGCAGCAGTTTGATAGAAAAGCCATTCTAAAGGAAAAAAATACATGTTTTTATGCAATTTGGTGTCTTTGTTTTTCAGTTGTTTTTGGTCAGTCTATTGAGTAATATGTCATTTACTTTTAGTCATAATTTAATCGTCTGAGTCATGTCATTTTTTATTCAAATACAGAAAATCCATTAAAGATTTAAAGTGGAACTATTATGTGCATTTCAGGCTAATTTATTTTTATTTCTGAGACCAGAAGGGCTGGGATTGATGGAGTTATTGTCACAAATGGCTTTATTTACTTCAGACCGACCCTCTCCGTAGGCTGTCAGATCAGCCTGCGGGCAAAACGAGTGGATTGAGACTCTTCCGCATTAAGCCCCGCCTCCCGCCACTGCACTACATCGGGAGCGCGCACCGCACCTGCTTTCACCGTCATTGTAACGTCTCATAAACAGAAGGATTAGGCTCATATGAACTCAATAAAAAAACAAAATACAATGTCAACACATAGCATACAGCCCTACATGTTGGAACCTGAATCAGAGCCTGAAAACGAAGTGGAAAACAGCAACCCACAGCAACGAATGCAGCAGGATGTCTCTCTTTGGTAAACTCACCAGCCATCGTTGGAAATAACTTTATCCCACGTTTTCCACCCGCCTGATGTATTTGTACATGCCCTTGTTAACCAGTAGAAGGTAACCAATCACCGAACCTTATCCCCCGGGACGTCACAAGGATTTCCAAGTGGAAAAAACTCTCTAAAACGACGCGTTTTTTGTTGCCATGGAAACCGCTCGGAGAGCGTGCTGGAACTCAAACTCAAACTCAAACATGTGTTTAGGTGATAAAAAACAGTGCCGTTCGCATGTCTGATGAGGATTCAACACTGTAACACTGTAGAAAGCTCAGAAAACTCCAAATACCACAATAGCACCACTTTAAAAAGTTACAGTAGATTTCAATAAATTTAACTGATTTGATCCAAAAGTGAGGTGCTTGACTGCAATCCTCAATTGGTTGAAAAAATCTCACTTCTCATGCAACCAGGCAGAAAACCAAAGCAGGAATGGCTTCTTCTTTATTTTGTAATAAACAACCACACGCCTGGTAGAAAGATCACAAACTGTTGGATATCCGCCATTCTTCTCCGATGTTTATGAGTTGTGTTTTGGTTGTACTTTCAGGAAGGTGATGCACTGTGAAGGCATCATGCTATGATGTAGCGATGATGAGGCATCTCCTGCCATCCAGCTGACGCTCCACTAATAATGTTACAGTTCGCCACCCTGTCCCGCACCTTACCCCTTCATGCATGGTGGTCACCATAGTGAACGCCTATTTACAAGCTTTTACCGTACATATTCATGAGTTAAGATGATATATTTGTAAATGAACCACTTCAATGGTTGTTAGTGAGTAATCTAATACATTACCACTCACTGAAGAATAAATAAATATAGTTATATTATTCAACATTAATGCATACATTGTAATTACACAAGTTTGCCTTTGTGATAAATAGGAAATAATAATAATAATAATAATAAGAATAAGAATAATAATAATAAACATTTAAACAACAATAGGGCCTGATCTATACTTCGTTTAGCTCGGATCCTATTAAAAGGCTATTTTTTATCAAATATTTACAAATACATTTATGATTGTATATTATTTTATGAATATTATATTGTATACATTCAAATAAATCAAATACATTCAAAATATCACTTATGAATAAAAAGTATACATTGCATATGTCTGTAGAGTTAAAATACTGTTTTTCTTTTTCAAATAAAAAAGTTAAAAAACAAAATACTGTATTAAAAGAAAATTGTGGCATCGTTTTTTCTTAGTGCATCCATGGAAGGGCTAACCGTCACGTCTCGACACGCATCGCATGAAACGAGGTTAACCTTCCTCCTTACCGCGCATGAAGATTGGATCTGATTGGTTTCTGTCCCTCGCCTCTGTGAGGTTTGACTGCGTCTCTCTCCTGTAGGACATTTCTGTCTGATTTTTATGTTTAGACAAAAAGCTTGAAATACTACACTAAAGTTTGTGCAACTAGTTCTTATTTAGTGTTCATCTTGTTCTCATCAGCAAAAAAATAGTCAACAATATGAACTATCATTTGACTAATTTAAACATCAAATTCGTTGTAATCCAGGCGTTCCAGCTCAGTGCTGTACGTTTATGTTTGTATAAAACTAATCGATGAAAAGTTGCTGAGCGAAAGCAAGCGTACACAGATGTGTCTGTTTATAATCAGGCACCGCTTTGAAGGTTTGCTACTGCAAAAGGAAAACAGAAGTAAGCAAACAGGTTTTCCAGCTTTATAAACAGTTAAAATGAAATACTTTTATTTTTATGGTGTTATTTTCTAGTTACACAAACAGATGGAAGCTGCAGTGAGTAAAAACGTGCTGCTATGTTGATATCTAATCTTCCTGACACACTGACCAGTGTAATGAGAATACTTTATAATACTTTAGCCAGGAGTTTGGTTTGTAAGAAATGTTGCCATATTTTTTACACTTTGGCATAATTTACCACCAGCCAGCAGATAAGTTTTCTTCTTCTCTTTTATCAGTTTCTTCCAAACAATCTGTTTTCCTCAGCTTGAATTAAGCTTGGTGATAAATCCTGTCACAATTCCTAAGCAGTAAAATGGGCTGTTTTGGAAAGCTCATGCGAATCTGTCAATAGTGTCAGCTAATGCTTGTTCTGCTGAGAGGAGACATAGTGTTTCATCGTTTCCCTGCGCTGATATGCGAGTCTGTCAATAGGAAATAGCAGCTAAGATATAACTTGGAACAACAAACCAGACAAAAGCTTCCTGTTTAGCTGTTCGACATTTTTTTTTCCAAAAATGAATAGCATCAAATCGCTTCATCTGAAGGCAGAAAAATGAGCTTTGGTGTTTTGTAACAATGCTGACGGTGTGCAGACCTCAGCAGGAATCACACAGAGAAGACGGACCGTGGATGATTGGCATTTACCTGTAAAAAAACCAAAGCACTGCTGTTATCACTTAAAGCTGTCATTGATGGATCTTTTAATATGGTTGTTTTTTTGTTTTCTTTTTGCCAGACTGAAATAAATAACAGCCAAATCATTTAGTGAAGCAAAGAGATTTAAGTCTAATGAAAAGAGCTGCCAAATAAGATGAAAGTGAATCTGGAAAAAAACATTTTTTGATGATTTTCCTGACGCAGACTTCAACACGAGAGCAGTTTGTGTGTCTGCTTACATCACTGACAAATATTAACTCATTTTAACAAAGAGCCAGTCAATGCTATCATGCCGCGAGCAATTATTGCTGTATTAGATCAGCACTTTTGCAGATTTGTGCAGCTAACAATCTGTGGCTTTTTATTTAAATCTAAAACTTTGTCCCTTAAAAAACAAAGAGAGCGAAAAAGAGACAAACAACTAGTTTCACTTTTGTCGAGTGACCTGACGACTTATTATGTTAAAGTCCAGCAGAAAGTGTTGGCGTGCTTTCCCAGTAACTTAAAACACCTCGAATATCAGAGATAAGAGCTGTTATTGAATGAATGGGTTGAATTTCAGTCCACCAAAGTGTCATGCATTTCGTTTCCTGAGCCTTGTGGGATTGTAAGACACCTTCACTTCATAAATCGACTAGCTTTCCTCTGGCAGATAAACAGCTTCCAGCTGGCTGGTCTCGTCGTCTCCTAAACACAAGATGACTGTTTTCAGCACAAAAGGCAGCAAAACTACTGACAATAACACACTGTCTTCCCACTAAACTACACAGTTACCGACTCCTGTTGCCTGTGATCCCCTTGGAAAGAACATTATTTTGTTTTTTTCAAGATCTGGACAAAACCAAAAAAATCGACTTCATGATTTTTGAGTGTGTGAAATAAAACTGCATAAACTAAATGATGTGTAACTTTGGGTGGTTGGATGTGTGTCATATGGTTTACAAACCTTATGAACCATTCTTTGTATAACTTTGATTACTTGCAAATATATTCTTAAATGCAAATTCAACATCTAAAACTTAAATACACAAATTACAAAAATATGCATATATTAATGTTTAACACTTTTTTTTTTTTTACCTTTAACTTCACAAATGTAATAGTTTCATGATCAATAAAGTTTCTACTCTAACAAATGTTAAATACATCGTCACAAATCGCCTGCAAACATGCAGACCTGCAATATAAATAGGATTCTTAAGCAGCATTCTTAATTAGATTAAGTGTTTTCAGGTTGAATTTAGATTTAAGTGGCCTTTCCTTTATATAGAATATAAAAAAGAAACATTTCGAGCATTTAATATTTTAATATAATTATAGTTAGAGTTCATATTTTCTGTACTGGCTTAAATTTCTAGATTCTCAGAATAGTTTGAAAGTATAACTTACTGATAGAATATTCAGTCTTTTATTAGTTTCAGTTTTTGAAGCACATTATAGTGGATTTCTTCAACCATTGCTCTTGACTCATCTTTTTGGAAATGTGTTGCTGCCACCAAATTTAAACCTATTTAAACCTTTTTTTCCCCTGAAATGAAACAATTTCACATTCAAAATCTTTTCTGTGTTTTATTATGAATAAAATAAAGGTACATTTCTCATTTCACACCCTCTTCAACTCTTTGGAATTGAGGTTTTTCTTCATGTGTATATCAGTGAACTGGTCCCTGTTGTTCCAGCTGCTGGTGGGGATTTTCTCCACAAGCACAAAGATGGAACATTTGCTAAAGACATCCAGTGGAGAAGCCAGTAGGCTTAACAGCACCTTCAATAGTTTATCAACACTGATAATTACAGTGATAGAGTCTGTTTCCTATAAACATTCGGAGATAAAGATGCTGTTGTATAAAAGACTTTATATGCAAATAATTACCAGTAAATTCATGCCACTGTCCAGTTCCTGTAAACCAACACTAATTCTAGCTCCTCGGAGACCTCACAAGCCCACAAATAAAAATATTCCTGGATGTCAGATGAATTAAATGCTGTCTGCAGCATCGCAGGGCTTTAAAAGACAAAGGAATGGAAAAAAAAAAAAGAATTGTTCTGTTTACTTTTTATCTGTTTATATAAGAGAAATACTTTTTTTCATCGGTTTTGAGATAAACAAGGTCACAGAGATGGAGTGTTTGTCTTGCTCTGAGTTAGAATATAATTGGCTGTGTTTTAAATTATAATGTAATTAGCATTTAGCACGCCTCATTTGAGTGTTAGAAGACAGAGGTCCCATCGGCTCCTGCACAGGAAGTTCACTACACATTTTCACATATGCGTGATTTTAATCATTACTCTGAACAGGGACTTTACCGCTTCTTCTTCTCTCTGCTTTGAGCCGCTGCTGGAAATCTTTCTCTTAAAGGAGAATTAACTGTCAGGACCCAGGTTTTCTTTCTCAACCACATCCTCCTCTGCGGTAGTCAGACATTTTCAGTTCTTTTTATTTTTTATTCATTATTTTTCTCTCTTCCTGTCCCAAATCTTCACCACACACTCATGGAAAGCAGCTGAAATGGAAAAAAACATAGAAAGCAAATGATCCACACGGCAACCTTGGCGGTTTGCTGCTGCTGCCTCAGATCAGTTAACTCCGTCTAAAAGAAAACTCAGCCAGTGTAAAAAATCTACAAGACCTCAAGGTCAGATGTTCCTGGATTTATAGAGAAGCCCTCTTTATTAAAGCGCGGGTTAGAGTCTGCCTGTGTATTCATCTGGAAGACTGTAAACATCAGTTTTCCTCTAGCTTTCCTATAGATCTTTTATAAATATATTAAAGGTAGAAGTTGTTACCTTTCAGGGCATTCAGAAGATCTTTAAAAAATAAATAATAACATTTTTTTAAGGCGGTGAGATTTCAAGGACAAGGCTTTTTTTCGGCAGAAAAACACACAAATGCAAATTAATGCCAAACATTTATTTTTAAACATACATAAATGCCTTTCTTTTAAAGAAATCTACATTATTCTTAATAGACAGGAAAGCATCTCAGCCACAAGATATGGTGTGTTTTGAGTAATAAACATGACTCACTTTCTCTCGGCTGGAGGAACATGCCCTCCGCCTGCGCTGTTCCTTTCTCTCCACCCACACCTATAACCTGCCTGCTGCATGGTCCATATTCATAGTTCCTGTAGTCGAGTTATTCTGGCCAATAATGTAGGAAGTCAGTAACTAGACTGAAAATAGATGAAGCAACTCACTGCGAACATGTTACATTATGGTAGTTCATAATGAAGATGTGGAATGTATATTTTATTTTAATGGTACATGAACAGTAAGGGAATCATACAAAGCTCATGGAGGTCACATGAACATGCAGCGGTCCACATCCCTCCGTATCTGTCCCCCCTGCAGAAGCTTTTCTAGTTATTTTCCCTCATTCATCTGAACTGGGATGATTTCTGTGTCTTATATCAGGAGTCGTGGAGGAGTACCCCCTTTGCATACAGCGGTGCCTCGCGGAGCAGCCCCACGAGGAGCCCCCCTCAGCCGGGCTCCATCCTCCAGAGGGAGGGGGGTCCAGAGAGCCAGAGGAGCTCCTCCAGCTGCCGGCTACAGACCAGCTCCTCCTATAGTCCAGGACACGTATGGTGAATATGTAAGTACATCAACGACCAAGACATCTATACAAATATGTTAATTTCATGACCAGACTTGGAGACGGTCTGACAGAACAAACACCAATCATTTCAGGATTTCTATAAAGAGAGATAAGAAAAAAAAACCAAAACATGTAGCAACAAATTTAATTCAGTTCAGTTTAGTCACGTTTTGTTTGTGAAAAAGAGCTGAAGAAGCCTCTGGTTGAACACACATTTAAAAATTTTTAATGTATTCATAAAAATTATATGTTATTTCTAAATGAATGTATAGGTTTCATGTTGCTCTCTACTTATTGACCTTTGTTTCATCCAAGATTTATTGATCTATCCCGCCCGATTTGTTATTATAACTGTAAAATATCTGTTTTTCTACTTATGTAACTATAAAAATGTCATCATTTTATATCAAATCACAAGAATTTTGCACCATAAATATATTATCAAAAACATTTTCATAGTCAGATTTAAAAAAAAAAAAATCACATTTCACTGAAACCTCAATAAATTTAAACACACATTATTAGAAGGACTTCCAGCACTGGCCCATGTTGCAGTACAGACGAAGAAGCCTCTGTCTGAACAGACTCCATTATTCAGTCACTATGTCACACAGAGGATGGAGAAATTTGGGCCTTTTCCACAGGTAGCAGGGTATCTCACACAACACGAAGAGACAGAACTTTTGAAACGTCACTGTCTGTGACAAAAAAATACCATAACAAATACCATGACATTCCATGTGCAACTTTTGTTTAAAGATTAAAGCTGGGTAGGTAATCTTGCAAGATTTTTTTTTTTCCTCTGGGTGAACTGGTTCCTTTTTCCCGATAGTAGTCTATACATTCTGTAATCATGAACAATAAGAAATCTAGTTAGACCCCTCAGTTTACTGTAAATCTGTAAAAACTCTGACCAATCCAAACGTTCGGGCCGAATAGTTTGAGCATAGTTTGGGACCCATGAAGTCGTGGGCCCTTGGAATCAGACTAAATCCATGCATGGTGGTTTTCCAAACATCTTCAGACATTTTAGACATTTCAGTTGGCTGCTAAACATGGCTGTAACAGTAAAACAAGATGCATAAAACTCCTCAATGCTCTTTGGCTGCAGTTGTTAACAGTTATCAGCCTCTTAAGTTCTGTTAATAGGAAGTCAATTAGAAATAAGCCTGGATGAATCAGAGTCTAGTACTCGCCTGGGGATTGTCCGTTTTCAGTTTTCCCATCGTTAGAGTAATCCAGTGAGTTTGTGTGTCCATTTAAACAAACACAAATATCTGCTGGATGATTTTATGTGCGTTTCATGGCTAAATTTGACCAACTGCTTACTTATTCACACTAAAACTACATCACTGTCTGCTGACGATTTATTTATGGTTCAGTCTTAAATCAGTTTGGCATAATGAGCGAATTGATGACCTATTTTCAACTAGTTTTAAAAGAAAGCATCAGGTTGTGAAATTGTATATTTATGCTACGCTTACACCAGGTCATGCCACATTTCTGCCGTAAATCGTGAAATTTTCTTTCAAAAATAAAAAGTGCCAGTTTTGGTTTGTGGCTGATGCTGAATTTTCCCATGACAAGTCCCACATAACCAGTGCTTTAAGTGGAACAAAATATTATTTACTAAAAAAATACCCTCCTCAGTCATGAATAAAATATGTAAGAAAAGAGCTTGTAAATAGGTGCCCACGACAGGGTCACGATGCATGAAAGGGTTAAAAACATAAAAAGTTCTACATTTAGACTTACAACTGTTAGTAGTACTACTGTAGTAAATGACTGTTAGTAGTACTACTGTAGTAAATGACTGTTAGTAGTACTACTGTAGTAAATGACTGTTAGTAGTACTACTGTAGTAAATGACTGTTAATAGTACTACTGTAGTACATGACTGTTAGTAGTACTACTGTAGTAAATAACTGTTAGTGGTACTACTGTAGTAAATGACTGTTAGTAGTACTACTGTAGTAAATGACTGTTAGTAGTACTACTGTAGTAAATGACTGTTAATAGTACTACTGTAGTACATGACTGTTAGTAGTACTACTGTAGTAAATAACTGTTAGTGGTACTACTGTAGTAAATGACTGTTAGTAGTACTACTGTAGTAAATGACTGTTAGTAGTACTACTGTAGTAAATAACTGTTAGTAGTACTACTGTAGTAAATGACTGTTAGTAGTACTACTGTAGTAAATAACTGTTAGTAGTACTACTGTAGTAAATGACTGTTAGTAGTACTACTGTAGTAAATAACTGTTAGTGGTACTACTGTAGTAAATGACTGTTAGTAGTACTACTGTAGTAAATAACTGTTAGTTGGGGCGGCTGTAGCTCAGGAGGAAGAGCAGTTGTCCTTCAACTGGTAAGTTGGGGGATCGATTCCAGGCTTCCCCTGAAAAGCCGAAGTGTCCTAGGGCAAGACACTGAACCCCAAACTGCCCCCCGATGTGCCAATCGGGGTATGAGTGTGTTGAGTGAGTGTGTGTGTGAATGGGTGAATGTGACAAGTAGTGTAAAGCGCTTTGAGTGGTCTGTATGACTAGAAAAGCGCTATAGAAGTACAAGTCCATTTACCATTTAGTAGTACTACTGTAGTAAATGACTGTTAGTGGTACTACTGTAGTAAATAACTGCTAGTAGTACTACTGTAGTAAATGACTGTTAGTGGTACTACTGTAGTAAATAACTGCTAGTAGTACTACTGTAGTAAATGACTACTACTGTAGTAAATGACTGTTAGTAGTACTACTGTAGTAAATAACTGCTAGTAGTACTACTGTAGTAAATGACTGTTAGTGGTACTACTGTAGTAAATGACTGTTAGTGGTACTACTGTAGTAAATGACTGTTAAGTAGTACTACTGTAGTAAATGACTGTAAGTAGTACTACTGTAGTAAATGACTGTTAGTGGTACTACTGTAGTAAATGACTGTTAGTGGTACTACTGTAGTAAATAACTGCTAGTAGTACTACTGTAGTAAATGACTGTTAGTAGTACTACTGTAGTAAATAACTGTTAGTAGTACTACTGTAGTAAATGACTGTTAGTGGTACTACTGTAGTAAATGACTGTTAGTAGTACTACTGTAGTAAATAACTGCTAGTAGTACTACTGTAGTAAATAACTGCTAGTAGTACTACTGTAGTAAATGACTGTTAGTGGTACTACTGTAGTAAATAACTGCTAGTAGTACTACTGTAGTAAATGACTGTTAGTAGTACTACTGTAGTAAATAACTGCTAGTGGTACTACTGTAGTAAATGACTGTTAGTGGTACTACTGTAGTAAATGACTGTTAGTAGTACTACTGTAGTAAATGACTGTTAGTGGTACTACTGTAGTAAATAACTGCTAGTAGTACTACTGTAGTAAATGACTGTTAGTAGTACTACTGTAGTAAATAACTGCTAGTAGTACTACTGTAGTAAATGACTGTTAGTGGTACTACTGTAGTAAATAACTGCTAGTAGTACTACTGTAGTAAATGACTGTTAGTGGTACTACTGTAGTAAATAACTGTTAGTAGTACTACTGTAGTAAATAACTGTTAGTAGTACTACTGTAGTAAATGACTGTTAGTGGTACTACTGTAGTAAATAACTGCTAGTAGTACTACTGTAGTAAATGACTGTTAGTGGTACTACTGTAGTAAATGACTGTTAGTAGTACTACTGTAGTAAATAACTGTTAGTAGTACTACTGTAGTAAATGACTGTTAGTGGTACTACTGTAGTAAATGACTGTTAGTAGTACTACTGTCGTAAATGACTGTTAAGTAGTACTACTGTAGTAAATGACTGTTAAGTAGTAGTACTGTAGTAAATGACTGTGAAGTAGTAGTTCTGTAGTAAATGACTGTTAAGTAGTACTACTGTAGTAAATGACTGTTAAGTAGTACTACTGTAGTAAATGACTGTTAGTGGTACTACTGTAGTAAATGACTGTTAGTAGTACTACTGTAGTAAATAACTGCTAGTAGTACTACTGTAGTAAATGACTGTTAGTGGTACTACTGTAGTAAATAACTGTTAGTAGTACTACTGTAGTAAATGACTGTTAGTGGTACTACTGTAGTAAATGACTGTTAGTGGTACTACTGTAGTAAATGACTGTTAAGTAGTACTACTGTAGTAAATGACTGTTAAGTAGTAGTACTGTAGTAAATGACTGTGAAGTAGTAGTTCTGTAGTAAATGACTGTTAAGTAGTACTACTGTAGTAAATGACTGTTAAGTAGTACTACTGTAGTAAATGACTGTTAGTGGTACTACTGTAGTAAATGACTGTTAGTAGTACTACTGTAGTAAATAACTGCTAGTAGTACTACTGTAGTAAATGACTGTTAGTGGTACTACTGTAGTAAATAACTGTTAGTAGTACTACTGTAGTAAATGACTGTTAGTGGTACTACTGTAGTAAATGACTGTTAAGTAGTACTACTGTAGTAAATGACTGTTAGTGGTACTACTGTAGTAAATGACTGTTAAGTAGTACTACTGTAGTAAATAACTGTTAGTAGTACTACTGTAGTAAATGACTGTTAGTAGTACTACTGTAGTAAATAACTGCTAGTAGTACTACTGTAGTAAATGACTGTTAGTGGTACTACTGTAGTAAATGACTGTTAGTGGTACTACTGTAGTAAATGACTGTTAAGTAGTACTACTGTAGTAAATAACTGTTAGTAGTACTACTGTAGTAAATGACTGTTAGTAGTACTACTGTAGTAAATAACTGCTAGTAGTACTACTGTAGTAAATGACTGTTAGTGGTACTACTGTAGTAAATGACTGTTAGTGGTACTACTGTAGTAAATGACTGTTAGTAGTACTACTGTAGTAAATGACTGTTAGTAGTACTACTGTAGTAAATGACTGTTAGTGGTACTACTGTAGTAAATAACTGCTAGTAGTACTACTGTAGTAAATAACTGCTAGTAGTACTACTGTAGTAAATGACTGTTAGTAGTACTACTGTAGTAAATGACTGTTAGTAGTACTACTGTAGTAAATGACTCTTAAGTAGTACTACTGTAGTAAATGACTGTTAGTAGTACTACTGTAGTAAATGACTGTTAGTAGTACTACTGTAGTAAATAACTGCTAGTAGTACTACTGTAGTAAATGACTGTTAGTAGTACTACTGTAGTAAATGACTGTTAGTGGTACTACTGTAGTAAATGACTGTTAGTAGTACTACTGTAGTAAATGACTGTTAGTGGTACTACTGTAGTAAATGACTGTTAGTAGTACTACTGTAGTAAATGACTGTTAGTAGTACTACTGTAGTAAATGACTGTTAGTAGTACTACTGTAGTAAATGACTCTTAAGTAGTACTACTGTAGTAAATGACTGTTAGTAGTACTACTGTAGTAAATGACTGTTAGTAGTACTACTGTAGTAAATAACTGCTAGTAGTACTACTGTAGTAAATGACTGTTAGTAGTACTACTGTAGTAAATGACTGTTAGTGGTACTACTGTAGTAAATGACTGTTAGTAGTACTACTGTAGTAAATGACTGTTAGTGGTACTACTGTAGTAAATAACTGCTAGTAGTACTACTGTAGTAAATGACTGTTAGTAGTACTACTGTAGTAAATAACTGCTAGTAGTACTACTGTCATCACTCAGCTCTGCTCCTGTTCGTGTCCTCGAGCCCTTTTGCAGCCAGGCTAACATTACAGCTGCAATCGTTTTTTTGTCTCCGCCTTTATTTTCATTCAAAGCAGGTCCACCTCAGTGTAAACACAGAAGCGAGTGAACAACGTGACGTTGTAGGCTACAGCAAGCGTTCTGCGTCTAAACCGGTCTTATCAATACATTTCTTTCGAGGCGACTTTTTAAAATTCTTGTTTTATTTTTTTGATTAAAATCAACAAATATAAGCTGTAATGTGTGGTGAAGTCGTAGGAGGGTACTCTGACTGCTGAAGAAAGCCGGTAAGTCCCTGTATGTACTATACGCTGTGAAAAATAAAGTCCCGGTCTGCAAAGGGGGAGAATTAAAAAGTGCTTACCGCTGCATACCGGCCAACTTAAAGCACTGCGCATAACACGTCTCAATATAATCCTTACGGTGGTTCAAACCTCCGTTTTGCTCCACTATGTTTGTGAGAAGCACATGACAGGAAATTGCTTTTTATATTGGCTGGATTTTTCAAAAAACAAAAAATGATTTGTCAGATCAGTCGTGCACCATGGTAGATGTAGAGTTCTCACGATACTCCAGCATAACTTACCAGTCTGTGTTTCTGCCGCAACCAGATGGAAAGTAAGGAATTACATTTACTCCCGCTAACGTAGCTGAGTATATTTTGTAGGTAATTTGTCATATTTTATGTAGTTTCTGAAATGGGTAATTTTACTTTTACTCAGGTAAATTTTGACCCCCATCCTTGTTACTGAGGGAAAAAAAGACATGCAGGAAAAAAACATCAGTGTAACGAGGCATTAAGCTGAATGTGTCCATCTCTGCTGCTAATCTACTCCGGTCACATTCGACGCCCACTGAAAGGAAAATCTGCGGGTTTTTCAGGGTTTTTAACAGATTAACTTAAAGTTTATTTAAAACAATTTTGGATTTTATTGATGACTCGTCCTTTTTTAATATCAGCTTTTAAAAATAACAGTAATTTTTACTCAAACTGAATTTTTCGATTTCGTACTTTTACTCGAGTAGATTTTTAGATGTGTACTTTTAATTTTACTTTAGTATAGTTTAAGCCAAGTAAAGATACTTTGACTTATTTACCATTTTTCTGTGCTTTTTCCAGCCATGGTCGCGCTTCACTTTACCTTTCTGACTTCTCCCATTATTTTTGCAGATTCGGAAATGTTCTTATGCTCAGTGTTAAACATAGTCCTGAGTTCTACTGTTGTTTTTTTTTTTTTTTTTTTTACTTCAGTTTAATTTCAGCAGAGCTATAGATGAGTAACAATCATTTAGGATTTTTTTTCCCCCGAAAAGCAGGGGATGGTTCCCATCATCTTTCCAGCTTTTAATAATGCGTTGTACAGTTCTTAACCCAATTCTAGTTATTTCTGCATCTCCTTAGATGTTTTTTCTGCTTGATTTAAATTATTTGACCCTGCCGTAACAGACCACGGCATATCTCTTAACATGGTTGTTGAAGAAATGACATCAGCTGGGGTCAAATAACTTCTTATCTGCTGAAAGATAACCAGCCATGCAGTAACTTTCCAACAACAGGCTTTTACCTACTTGGTGAATTTTCCTGTGAGAAATCCAAGCCAGGCAGTGTAGATAGCCTTCGGTATGGGAACTGGGAGGTTTTGTGATTTGGTGAAGCGGCCTTTTCAAAACAAGTATGAGCTGAAAATAAACATGTATGCATTAAAACAGTAGAAATATCTCCTATTATTTAGCTTGATAGATGAAAAATGTTTGCATAAATGATGTGAATGTGTTAATGCAGACATGATCATGATCTGGTTATGTGGCGTACATGAACCTGCCTGTAATATCAACAGCTGCCAGAGGTGAATATATTAGGCTTAGACTCAAAGCGTTTGTGCATTTGCCAAGAAAGTCTCCTGCTGCACTGTCAAGACAGGTTCCCCAGAGACACCAGCATCAACATTGCATATTTAGCAGGTGGAAAAAGAAGGGGGGTGTGGGGAGGGGGTGGCCTGTGTTGGAAAATTTCCCCAGCAGCCCATACTTAACCATATCTGACAGGTTTATTCAGAGGTTGCAATTCAAATGCGTGGAGGTCATAGAGAATGACTCCTGCACCAGCTGTTTCCCATCATTGTCACAGTTGTAAACTGCGTCCCTCGACACCTGCACCTGTGTGTCTGCTAAAGGGGGGGGGGGGACCCCCCAACATCTGCCACAAGATAAATCTCACCACATCGCTGCATATTAGTAGCTGAATGAGCTGCTTTGTACCATATGAATACATCACCGCAGCGGGACGAGCGCTCCGTCGGGTGCTGACAAATAGACACTTGTATTTATCAATGAAATGACAGAGATGATTCTTTCTGTAATTTGTTGCCTTCATTTGTCACCGTCTCGCTCCTACACATGTTGCCGTTGTTTTGTTTCCACCGCACAACTTCGCCGCAGGCCAGAACAAACCGACAGCTGGAGGTGGCTTTTTTTTTTTTTTTTTTTAAAAACAAAGAGCTAGATCTTAGTTATCTCTTGGTGGTTTTGTTGTGTTTTTTTTTTTTTTTTTTGTTAATAATCCAGGTTAGTAAAAGCTTCTGTTTGCATCAGCATCAAATTACTCTAAATCCAATTGTTACCAACCAAAATGACTGAAATGTTATTATCCTCCTGATCCCGTCTTGGCTGCCCCATCAGTCTTAAATGCTTGCTGTGATCACGGCCAAATCTCATTTTGTGTAACTCATTAGGAACACTGAGATCTCTGTCTTACCTGCTGCTAATCCCATTGGAGAATAATTAAACATGATGTAATTCTCATCTTGAAGATGAGGCTGCTTAAGATCTTTTCTGTACGATTCCAACATGTTTAAAGTGGAAATGGGATCTGACAAGATCCTTTTAAGGAGCATGAAGTCATTTTCAAAGAGCTCTGTGGACTGAATGTTTCTTTTTTTTATTTCATTTTGTCATTCAAACAGACACTTAATTCCTCCTTGTGAGGAAACCAGGAAATGTGCAGAGCACTCGGGCTGCTATTGTTTATGGTAAATCCTCCAGATCCAGAAATCCCCGCTGAGCGTTGGGAGTCCTGGCTGACTGTTGTGGCATGAATCCATCATTCCCCCTCAAGCACTTTCCAGCATGTCTTCTTCCACATAGATCTAAACATTGTTAATTGAATCCTGCTCTTGACTTCCTCGACCCTGAAAACGGTTAAGTTTCACTGGAAATATTTTCAGGATTATTTTAAAGAAGCTGCAATCAGCTGGTGTGGAAGCTTGCACCAATGTTATTCTGTCTGAAGCTAAAATTCATTAGAATTTGGAAAAAAAAAGCTCAGAAGTAAAGTGAATAAAACACTATTTTTAAATAATGTTTATTAGTTTAGGTATGCGCTTTTATAAATGCTGCTAACTGTTATGTTAATAAAGTGTTAATAAAGAGTTATTACCTGCTAGAAGTCGTACCTTTTATCGCCGCCCAGTATTTTATCACCCAGTATTAATTCCAAGACAGAAAAACAAAGCTGTGCATCTTTTGTGTTGTGGCTAATTGTGAAGAGTTGTAGATTTTGTATTGATGTGACCCTTCATGGCCACCGTAACTATGACCACATTTTCCATGAATCCTAAACCATGACATGGTCTGTGTGTCTTAATCTTGTCATTTTTATTTCCCTTTACTGTTTTATTCTTTTAATCCCCCCTTTTTGTGTTATTTCCTGTTCATTATCTCATGATTGATTGTCAACCCACTCCACCTTTTTCTCCTTAGTTATCTTCTATTTATATCCCCCTTAGTGTCAGTTAGTGTGTGTCAGGTAGTCTACTATGTTTATCCAGTTTCCTTCTGTTTAGTCTTTTGGTGTTGAGTTTCAGTAAACCTGCGTTCCATCTGTCTGCTGCCTCTCGGCCCTGCAATCTGGTCTTCATGTCTGCTGCACCATCACACTATCATTCCTCCACTGGCCATGCCTTTACCTCAGTTAGTTATTGTTAGTGTTATGTGGCACTGCCTGAACAAAGTGCAGCTGTATGAGAAATGAGGTTAATGTAAGGAACAATGCTGGTTACAGTTAAAGAAAGGAGGCAGGTGGGACTGTCTAATGAAACTGAAGGTGAAACATTGTAAACATTATGTCAAAAATAAATTTTCTCCTGAAAATTCTGATTGGTTGTAGGCTTTAGGGATGTACGGGTCACATTGGTTTTTAGAACCATGGTCGCCTCTCAATAAAATCATTTTCATGCCCGGTAAGACATCTACTACAATTAGAAGATGAGTTTCTCTCATACATACCTCTGCCCTTTTGCAAGTATACCAAACAAGCCAGTCTAATCCTGTGGTAGTGTTTCCTTTCACAAATCATTACATGGTGCAAAAAAGGAAGTGTGATGTTAGCTTAGTATTGCTAATCTGTAGTGTTGTATAAAATGTGTGTCTAATATTTCCCAATAATTATTGTTCCAGGTGGGCTATAAAATATACTTATTGTCTCACCGCATGTCCACACATGCAACCAGCTCTGTTGTGAGCATAAATTTTCTACAATACTATCACAGCAGAAAAAATACATATCACTGATGACATATGAGGCCCATAAACCAAACATGCCATGTTTTTCTTTAAAACTTACATTTCACTGAAACCACTGCTGATCTTCATGCTAAATCTGGTCAGATATGGTCCAACGTTTCCTCTGGTGATTATTTATGTTTTTCAACTTGTCAACATATAATGTTATTTTCTGAGGATATGCACAAATGACACTTCAAATAAATGCAAAATCCACAAATCCCCCATGAGAACCACATGTACAAATATATCAAAAGTATTCTTTTTTTCCTTAGCCATACATGGCATAGTGTTATACAAAATAGCCTCATTAAATGACATTATTCAGACTTGTCATGTGGTTTAATATCCGACTATGGACTGGCTACTTACACTTTAAATCCCAGGGTTGATCGGAGGTGGTTCAACTTTGACCCCCATTCCATTTCCATCCGTTCACAACTAATCAATCATCGGTTTTGACTTGAACAGTTGGATGAAAGTGCCTGTTATTTACACCACATTTCTCAAACAGAAAACAGAAGGGATAGCAGCCAGCGTGTTATAGAGTTCATGAAACTGAGATACTGTACTGTATGCCTGCATGGCTGCATCTGCGTGTGCAAGTATTTCCCCTGACAAGCCAAGGTCAAAGTTCAATGATGTTGAAAGTGCATATCAGCATCGCTAAATCCTCCTGAAGGATGTTTATATGCGTTTTAAATGGAAGCATGAAGACTGTTTCATCCACAGTGGGCATTGTTGTGGCTTCCCGTGTAAAATCTTTACAGCTCTGCTCTCCAGTGAGCACATTAACGGCATCTCAGCGTTCCATCTCTATTTGATGTAGGGTGATTCAGGACACTGAATCACCCTACATCAAATAGAGTTGGTCTCAACTTATCTAAGGTGAGACCAACGTCTCACCTTAGATAAGTTGTGTCTTTGAAGTATGCTGTTTAATAGTAAACACAGATGTGTGTTGCTAGACTCTAAAGGATTCTTTTATTTAACTTGCCCTGTATAGTAGCGTTACATGTGCTTCTGATACCTCTTTTGATGCCTCTCTTATTAGAATGGAGCTGATACCAATACTTGCATCTTTGTAATGTAACAAACCGTTTAGTTTCATCAGACTGCACAGACAAGTAAATCTTAGTATCATCAACATAGCAATGTTAAATCAATTTAGTTAGAGTCAAACGAGTTGAATGGAATATGCTGAAAACCTGCAGGATGGTGGAGAAAATTCATCAATTCATTCAATAATTTTAAAAGTTCTGTTGCAATTAGGGTTTTCTATATCATACATCAATGTCTATAGTAAATAGAATTAAATTACAAATCTAATAAACTTCTCAAGCCAGAAGTCCTTGGGTTATTCATAATGGTATTGGACTTGACAAAAATGGTATCGGAGCATCACTATCTGTGACGATGAATTATTAGCCTATGTGAAGTTAGGACATGTGATCTTTGGCATTCTTGTAAGATCAGGGTGGGAAACCCAAGTTGGAAAAGACTGATCCAGCCTTGCAAAAAGACACTGCTGTTCAAAAACCAGTTCCAATCAACCAAGATATGATTCGGATGGGGTGCAGAATCGGCATAGATCTCACTTTTTACCAAGGTTGTTGGAAGTGATGTTCATGATTAAAACAAAGTAGCTTCAACCAATCAGCACCGTGGAAGCTACAGGCAGACTGTACATGTGGTGACATGTACTCACCAAAGAAGAGTTCCACTTAAAGAAGTTTCTACCTTTTCTTCAAGATGACTTCAACCAGAGTTTGAGTTACACAAAGTTTCTGGATATTTTCTTCCAGAACCTGCATTGGTTTCCCTTTCCTAGATCCTTCCTACAGTCTCTACAGTGTCACTGTGAGCTTGTATTGGCACTTTGGATGAGCCCTACGCCGTCAGGATAATCAAATTGTGACAGAAGAAAGTGATTGATGGATTTCACGTCACAGCTATGTTTCTGCAGGGCTAATTTATTAATGACATGGATTCCTCAAATAAAATTTGGCAGACATGAGTAGACCTTATTTAAAACTTCAGTAAGATCGGAACTTGGGATGTTAATATGAAAAGCAAGAAAGACATTTGTCAGGAAGAAAAGAGGGAAGGTAATTCTTCAACTTGATGCATGGGGTCAACTTTTTGGCATCCTAATTCTGATGGCATAAGTATTATTTCTACCCCTGCAGCAAAAAAAAAGAAAAAAAATCCCCAACAAATTCAGCTTTCTGGAATATGCTGGCAGGAAGAAGCAAATAAATGACACGTAGCTGCTTTAGGAAAATTTAGAACATGATCGATGACCAAGGATTTCAACCAGAGGATTACTTCTCTGTAGAGCAGTGTCGTGAGGGCTTATATGGCTTCTATCCTCCAGAAGCTAATGGCACTCTGTTGCACAGACTTACAAAGATGAGGTATTTTTCTTTGGAAAGATAGTGTCAGCTTGGTAGAACAGAGCCTTTCTTCTTTTCACGTTACAAATTTTGCAATACCTTTTGGATCGAAGCACAGCCCATCATTTGTGTGCATATTGTAATATTAAGGGCAGTCAAGTTGTGAAACACATCTGGATTTAGTTCAGGCCCCAGGGAGCAAATCCAATGCCTGAAAAGCCTGCTCTGGGTGTCGGTGGTATCCTATCTGTTACAGTGGTATTGTAGAGCACAGTAGAGTGGCTGTGATACCGCTGTTGTAACATGCAGTGCCAGACCCTCTGTTAGTCTTCAGTGGCCTCAGAGGCCAGGCCTTATCTTTTAACAACACGCCTCTCAGCCATGCACTGGCATACAAATGAAAGACTCACTTAGGGGGCTGCTCTCCTTCCCTCTCTGTCTCATCACCCCTCCCTTCAACCCCTCACTGTCACACTAATCCTATTTAGTACTGGAAACACATCGCCGTTGCGGTATTGTCGTGCTCCAAGATATTTTGAGTAAATGGTACACCAATGCAAACACACTGCATTCATAATAGCCTCACTCACACCATCATCACAGCCTGCTCCCCATTTTAAAACAGTTTTTCCACTTTACAGATTCTTTTACCAGAGAAAAGAATCATTCTGAATGTACCAGCATGATTTATAAACCAGCCGTGTTTCTCTTCTCAGCTTGCTTTTAACTCAATTATAGAGTAGCTGCTCGGATAAATGGCAATAACATGACATTGTTAAAGTTTAATGTGGCCCTTAATACCAGTTGGCGTTGTCCATTGTAAGTGGACAGAAGCAAGATAGAATCACCAAGGAGGATGAAAAGGAGGACTGGGTTAACTTTCATGACTCATGGCTTGTACTGAAAACTAATCAGGTGTCCGGTTGTTCCTCATCCATTTTGTATGGTCTGCACCAGCCATGTTTAAATACTATACTCTACTGAAAACATAAAGTCTAACATATTTACCTTAAGCAATGACAACTATGTTGAGTGATACAGTACATTCATTCATTCATTCATTCATTATCCTAACCGCTTAATCTAATGAATGGTCGCGGTGAAGCTGGAGCCTATCCCAGCAGTCTTTGGGTGAAAGGCAGGGTACACCCTGGACAGCTCGCCAGTCCATCGCAGGGCGATACAGCACATTATTTCTCCTAAAGCATTTTTTTCATTAAGAACACTTTTTAACAGGTTTTGCATATTTCACTTTTACAAAAGATGGTACTTATTGTTGATAATACTGTGATAAGTTCCTCTAATACCTTTCCTTAGGAACAAACAGAGGTGGCAATTCCTGTTGCAGAAAGTAAAAATCCAGTCCGGCAGCTGTTCCGACTAGTCACCAAACAAGCTGTACTTAATGAGAGGAGTTTATTTGCCAGGTAAACAAGCCTATTAGTGAAAACACCTGTTCTAAATGTCCATGTAGATCCAAAAACATGACAGGACTTTTACTTTCTGGACCAGGAATTGCCACCTCTGGGATCAAATGTTATAAGATGTCATAAAATATTATCAAATGTGCTATAAAATTAAGTAATAAAAACTGCCATAAGCTTCAAATACATTATTGGGAAGTAGAAGGGGTAGGGGTGAAAGAAGTTGCAGGACTTTAGATTTAAAGGTGTAAAGCATACACAATGTGGTTAAAACAAGGTTTCTTTAGGTGATCTGAGTGTAACTAACAGATAAGCTCTCCTAGTAAACCCAACCCTTGGAGTCTGGATATGCACTCAGTCATTTAAAGAGGAGGGGTTTACAACAGATTAACCAGTTACGATTGGATATTTATGACTAGCAACATGTTGCTAAAAAGCAACATGGCTGCTGCATGCAGGAAAGAAAGCTAATGTTCATTTCATTAATCCAAACTGGAACATTGATATTTGCATTTAACCATCCTATTTACACTAGGAGTAATGGACTGCCATACTATGCCACCCAAGGAGCAGTTGGGGTTAATGGGTTAAGATCAGGGGCCCAGTGACTCACCTACATTACCAGTTCAGAGACTTGAACAAGTCCCAACTTCACTTCTCGAACCACTAAGTTACCATTCAACCAAAGATGAGAAAGAGTAAGAAAGAAAAGGGTAAGAAAAGTATAATTTACAATTATGCACTTTATTAAATGTGTGTCTTTTATGTGTTCTTGAGGTACATTAGTACATTAATTGGTTTTCCTCTGCCAGGTGCAACACTGACTAATTAAAAATGAAAAGTTAATTAAAACAGTCCATGGATTTACTGTCAATGATCAAATACATTTTCTGTCTGAATATGGGAGTGCAGACATCATTAAATGTAGTGTGGTGCGGCACAAACATACAAAGAAACCTTTTCTACTTCAATCATTGTCGTAAAAAGAAGAAAGTTCAAGTCTTTAAAAGTCCACAGGATCAAAACTTTGATAATCAGTTTATGTTTTTTTTGCCAAATAAACACTTTGTTCTCTTATTAAGATGAAGACAAGCCAGAATCAAACAGCAAAGTCAATCTTTAACTGTGAGAGATTCGAAAAGAGTTTCAGCCTTCACTCAGATGGTTGTTTTGTTTGGGTTTTCACTTTTATTTTCAACAAGTGATTGGTCAGGAGGCGGTGCTTTCATCTGTTAATCTTTCATCCTGGGACCTCAACTGAACCTGAAGTAACCTTGACCAACCTTTAATCCTGTTTTGGAGTAGAGGCTTTGACCTCTACTCGTATCAATTTGAAGTAAAGGAAATTACAGTGTAACAAAAAAGTAGTGACAAAGCACATAATGTGACACACTGTTAGTCGTTCACCTAAACAGCCATTATGTAAACGCTTGCATATACTTTATAGGATGGATGATAGTGACCAATGCTGCACTGAGTTTAGTCGACTGAAGATGCATTCATGACTCTTTGATCATTATAAGCTGCTTCTGACCCCATAGAAGTTTTAATGAAGCAATGATTCTCTTGCAGTGGATTAGAATGAAGAGAATAGCTTGTAATGACAACTCAAATGTCAAACAAAGAAAAAGAGAGAAATAAAATAACATTCTACATTTAGCTAAAGTAATAACCTTTACCTAAAAAATAAAAAAATTGGGGGGAAAAATCAACCAATAAATATCCTACAGGTAAGTATGTGAATCAGCAAACAGCAGTACAGTAATAAAAGACTCGATTACGGCTGTGAGCCGGGCTGTGACCTTTACTATTACAAGTAATATGTAGTATTATTCATTATTATTGTATTTACGAAAGCAAGGACCCTACTGCCCATTCTTGTGGACCCTTAAAAGATCATTTTTGGAACGTTGCATTTAGGGATTCAGAGAAGTTGAATCTGGGCTAAGGTCCATTCCTGATTGAAATCCAGTGCATAATGTGTCCATAAGGTCTCTTTCTTTTTTAATATATGATTAGGCATATGAGTAACATTCAGCTCCTTCAATACAATTCAGTATTATTAACCACTTAGTCCTATCAAGGTTTGTGGGGAAACTGGAGCCTATCACTGAGCTAGAGGCAGGGTACACCCTGGACAGGTTGCCAGTCCATCACAGGGCAAACACTGGAAGACAAACAACAATCCATGCTCACATCCATCCCTAGGGAGAATTTAGAGCAGAGATGGTCAGTTCTGGTCCTCGAGGAACGATGTCCTGCAGGCTTTTCCAAGTGCAACACACTTGATTCAAATCAATGCGTATTTAGCAGACATCTGCAGAGCTTGTCTCCGTCTGAGTGTTCCAGCAGGGACACTTAGAAAATCTGCAGGACACCAGTCCTTGAGGATCAGGATTGAGAATCCCTGATTTAGAGTGATCAATTGACCTAACATGCATGTCTTTGGGCGGTGGGAGGAAGTTTGAGTACCACAGAGAACCCACGCAAACACAGGGAGAACATGCAAAACTTCCAAATAGAAGACTTACAGCCGAGGCTCAAACCAGCAACCTTTTTGCTGTGAGGCTGCAGTGCTCATTGCTATGTCACTGTGCAGTAATCCAATACTATGCCTAAAGATTTCTGGGTTGCATCTACAGGTTCAAAAACCAAAAGAAGATGCTAGTACAAGCTACAGCAGATGTTACCAAAACTCAGTGTAAAGGGCAGTAAAGTAAGGCTAAGAACCTTAGGACCACCATGCCAAACGTACTCTAAAGACCCATTTATGCTGAACGCTGATGGAAATGGAAATGGAGAGACACTTTGGTCTCTTTAGTGCAGGGGTGTCAAACTTCAGTCCTCGAGGGCCGGTATCTGGCAGGTTTTTGTTGTTTCCCTCTTTCAACACAACTTATTCACATAAAATGGATCCAGCAGCTTCTTGTCAACCTATTTATGAATTTCGGTCAGGTTTGTTGGGAGCATGGAGACAACAAAAACCTGCAGGATACCGGCCCTCGAGGACTGGAGTTTGACACCTGTGGTTTAATGTGTCTGTTGTCAACGTAATGTAGTTTGTTTTCAAGGTGTCCATTACTTGACACAGAAAATAAAAAGCAATACAACTGAAAATCATGTGGGTATTATTGAGTTAAATATCCCACACATGCAAGAGGTGAAAGCAAAAAACCCAGGGAAGAAGTGAAGTCACAGGAAGAAGTAGATACAAAAAGTATCCAAAAAAGACACAGAAGTTAAGAACAGCAAAAATAAATAAATAAATGAAGTGTGGTTTAATTCTTCTTCTTCTGGTGTTTTTGGACAGTTGCAAATAGCTCTATAGCAATAAATTACCGCTACAGGCGAGAGTCAAAATGCGGAAGTGAAATCAGAAGTCAACACTGCCCACTAGTGGATGAACTGGCATAACAACTGTGGTAATGTAAAAAAAACAAAACAAAAAAACATGGAAGTATGAGAACATCATATGACAACATTTGAAACATTATATAAGGGAGCACAAAGGGTGCATAAAGCTGGGGTAGGTAATGTTGCTCAGAGACATTTTATTTATACTCTGGGTGAAGCAGTTCCTCATCCTGATAGTAGTCTGTACATTCTGTAATCATGAACAATAAGAAATATAGTTAGACCCCTCTGTTTACTGTAAATCTGTAAAAACTCTGACCAATCCAAACGTTCGGATGAAATTGAAGTTGTTAATTTTCTATATTTCGTAAGCTTCTTCTCAGCGTTGGATCACACAAGGAGCAAAACCAGAGGGGGAGGAGCCAAGACAGGGCGCCAGTTTCACATATTTCTCCCTCCCCAACATTACCTACCCCAGCTTCTTGTGGTGCATTTCTTAAATAACAGAAAGTAAATATTCTAGTGCTCTGCTATCACAGCAAAAGTATGGTTCCTATCTCTGATTATCCTCTTTGTGACCTGCCGGGTGGAGTTTGAGGCAGAACCATTTTTGTGGATCTTTGCATCAATCTTTTCTATTTTTTGAGAAAACTGTACATATTTAGGTATTTCAAGAATCATTTTGTGGTATTTAAGACAAATAATCATTTGATGTTGCACTTTAGACATGTTTTAATTTTAGCCTCTTGCCGCAGCTGCTTCATTATTTTATTTCAAACATAGCTGTGACAATCCAGATGGTGTTGGTTATATCTTGAATACCAACTTATCTGTATAATAAAGTTAACAAGGGTGGGATATGTCACCACTTGAATTTGACACAACACCCACAGGCGCCAAGTAGGAATAGACAATCAAATTCACACATGCTCGAGTGCAAGTCAATGCAGCATGTCATGTACTTTATTTGTTGCTCTACATCAGCACAACTATGTTCTTGTTCCTGAAGATTCAACAGTAAATCAGAATCATCTCCCCAGCTGCATTAGTGTGTAGGAATGGATGGGATTAATAGTAGACTGTAATGGCCTGTAAACAGGAGTTCCCATAAAGAGCATTAAACAGCTGCAGCTCGTTCAGAATGCTGCTGGAGTTTTAACCAGTAAGACCTCTGAACACATCACACCAGTTTTAATATCTTTACACTGACTTCCAGTCTGTCACAGAGTAGATTTTAAAAGCCGACTGATACTCTACAAATTGGTTTGGATTGGTTTAAGACCCAGAACACTGTGGTATGTTTAAAGGGCATAAAAAAGCATCAGAGATTATAAATCCAAGGACTCAGGCCTGCTACCAGAGTCCCCTCGAAGTATGCAGAAGCAGTATTTTCAACACTTGCAAGATGAAAAAGATATCTTTGCTTAAACATGATGCATGAAATCTGCTTTGCATCTTTTAATTTATAAACAGCTAGAGATTTGATTACTTTAAATTATTTTGATGATACTTTTCTACATTTATATTTTATCTTTTCTTTAAACCCTTTAATTATGTCTGAACATAATTAAAATTTTTCTGTTTTGATACTTTCACTATTATATAAAGCAACTGTATATTTTTTTGTAGAAATAAACCTTTTTTTTTTTGCCTTTCCTATAATACTGAAGAAACACTGATTAAATGTGGGATTTCCCTCGGCCTTAATGCCAAAGTAAAAGTCAGAAGTGTGGAACAGTGAATAAAGGCACACATTACAGTATCGTCCTGTTGATAAAAGATACTATTCATACTTTTTGCTCTACTATTTACCGCGACCAATACGGGTAAATCTACACTCGCATGTCTTGTCTTCATGTCTGTGTCTTTGACTCTGAACTAAAATAATTGCTGCTTTATGCCTCAGACGGTAGATTTTCGCCACACAAACTTAGTTATTGAGTAAATGAGTTCTTAAAGTCAAATCATGCAAATGACAGGATAATTAAAAATTTCCTCAGATGTCTTCTTGTTATAAAGCAGCTAAATTAACACAAGTAGCTCAAAAAGAACATCTTTTTTTTTTCTGATTTTGTTTTTAAAATTGTCAAAATGATTGAAATTTCCTTTTAATGACACAACCTTTAGACAAAACCAGCAAGGCTCATATTGTGATAATAAATCATCAGAATCAGGTTGCAGGTTTCTAGTTACAGTAACTATTTTATGTATTATAAAAAACATCTCCTGCTGCTTTCAGAACGGGATTTAATAATGTATGTATAAAACAGAGTCATATTCGGTTATTATTTCTGGCGCTGAAGGAAATTGACCCTGAATAGCCAATTTAAAATAAAACAAAGCATACGTTTTGTCGGGAAAAGAGACTTTTTTTCTGTTGTTTGGTGTCTGCAGGATTGTCATCAGTGTCTCAAAACATAAATGGAAAATCTGAAATAGTTTGGCATTTACTGTGATCACGGTTCGTAATATGAGGAGCTCAGGAAGGTAGACTGACAACAGCCCACACAGCTCATTATTTTTAATTAGCCCCACCTTTTCAGCTAAACCGTTTCATGATAGCGTGCCATTAACTACTGAATACTCAGCTTTAAATACTATAAAACATTTGATGTGGGCCTTTTTTTTAAATGTCAAATTGTGTGTCATAGCAAACTCCTAAACTTAGTGTCTTTATTAAGTTCACATTATGGTTAACATGAATTCAGTTGTTTGTCCCTCAGCATCCTTGGTGCTTCTAGAGACTCGGCTTGAAGCGTGGTTTACACTTTTAGGTTAAAAATTGTTGGATCTGATAGGGAGTAAAATGAAAGTAGATATAACTGAACGATATAACTGAGGCTACCGTTACAATCACAGTTGAAGGCTTGGTTCCTTTTCGTCCTCCTCTTGAGTACAACAACAGAAGATTAAAAGATAGGGGGCGAAAAATAACTAGAAAAATCAATATATTAAATATTTCAGGTTTTGTTGTGAGATGAAACATCCAGAAGCACAGTTTAAAAAACAAACAGGTCAATTGTTGTTGTTTTTTTTTTTTGTTTTTTTATCTGCAATCAAAGTACATCCATAATAAGCAGGTTATTATCATTACCTCCACCAGGAGGTGGCTCAGGTTGTTTTGTCAGCATTTATCTGTCTGTCTGTTTCCAGTCGAATCCAAAAACTAGCAGATGGATTGTCTGAGAATGGGTCTTGGTTTAACATAGATTCCATAAATATTTTGGGAGCGTATCGGATCACCATCTGGATCCAGTAATAGTTTGAACAATCCCTTTTTATTGTGTGATGGAGCCAGTTTAAGAGTATATGCATGTAATTTAATGGTGCTTTGCCAAAACATACTGGAGAAGTTCCCAACAGGTTTTACAAGATATCAAGGTAGATCTGGATAATGGTGAAATTCTGGATACTACCATCCAAAAGGGGGGAAAAATACCAGATCTCTAGGATTTTTCTTACTACAAGAGAACAAATTAAGATATAAGATATAAAAAACACCCTAATATAGCCATGGTGCTGTGGATTCATGAGAAATGTATCTCGGAGTTTTATAGTGTATCCATATAGAATGAATCTGAGGCTGTGACGTAGGCTGGAAATCACAGGATGGGTGGAAACGAGCTGCTCAGCGGATGTCTGCGCTGTTTCTTCAGTTGATTTTTGATTTGCACATAAATGAGACAGGTGAACAAAGACTGCTATATTTAAGATACATTTCATGTAATCCATTTAAGGTGATATTTGCATGTTTCTTACAAGACTTGATGACCATTAGGGATTAAAAAACACTTTCAGAAATTATGTCTGACTTGGTAAAGACTAAATCAGTGTGACTCACCAGCTTTTTCCAGTCTGTGCAGATAAACAGGGTAGTTAAATGACTGGTATCTGTTCAGATTTAATGTAATATTCCTGAAATTCCAAGAGGAGGAGTTTCTCTATTTTCCTCTGGTGGAAATATTGGTGAATATATAATGTCTGTAGATCATCCTGTAAAAACAACAGTTAATAATTGATTATAAGGTTTTCTTTCAGTCAGGAAGCAGCAAAAGGAATGATATACAATGATCATGTAGAACTTTATTCACAGATTAAAAATCAGTGGTAAGGTTAACAAATCAAAGATAGTTTTTGTTCTTGGTCCTAATAAAGGTTGTCACAAGTATCACGTCATAAACAGTTAGACCTGAAGTGAGTTCGGTTGTTCACAAATCTCCCTTCATTTGTCTCTAATAATAGAAATACAATCATTTTTAATGTTTTTAGTAGGGCTGTGACAATATGCTTTTGTCTCTATTCGATTCAATTCCAACTTTTTGGGTGCCGAATCGATTTAAATTGCGATTCTCACAATTCTTCAAAATTGCTGATTTTTGTGTATTAAAAACACAAAAAGACCCTACTGCCTCATTTTTTTTTTTTTTTTTTTTTTTTTGCTCATCATTTTTTTTTTAATTTCAATTGGGAAAAGCAACACAGTAACCAGACCATAATTCTGCTGCTATAATGCCCAAGAAGACAGTAAAAGGATCAATGAAAAATAAAAAATGACAAAATATTTTGTAATTTATTTGAAAAGAAAATTGATTTTTTGACAAAAAAAAAATCGATTTTAAAATTATGAAGCAAAAAAGTCCCGATTTTTCGATTCAATTTTCCCACCCCTAGTTTTTAGTCAAATGAAATCCATCATTTCCTTTCTGTCTGTGTGTTAAATTTAACTTCTGTTTTGTTGACAGCATTTTTGTAAACATCTGCTACTGTTTTAAAGCAAAGCACTTTGCATTTACTAGTAGAATTGTCAGCTTTGGAAGAGCTCTTGTCTCTCCAGAAGAACCATTACGAGCTGGGAGCTGAATTCCCCATGAGGCAAGAGAACTGAAAAAGACTCGTAATTGACAAATGTCGGAGCAACTGTTGCACCAAACCTTCATTTTCTACCCAGACACAAGGAACTATTACATCTGGGTCTCTTCTTTTAGAAAGTCACTCATACTTCGTTACTGTAGGATTAAACATAAAAGAGTGGATTGAAATACTGTCATTTGGCAAATGTATGTTTCTAATCAGGATTTAAGGCCTTTGTAATAACATGGAAGTGATGAGTATTTTCTTCTGCTTCTAAGTCTTGCAGACATTCGCTTCTAGCTGCAAATAAGGAGCAGATGGATTTAGCCTATAAGTGTGTGGGGGATGAGAAATGTGTCACCAGGGGTCGATGCCTTTTGTGAAACTTAAGTCCCATTTATGCCAAATTAGGACGGGTACGGTATTGGTTTGCTTTGATGTTCGCCTGCGTGGAGTCCATGAGAGGACAGCGAAGCAGGACGTTAGACTGAGAGAGTACAAACAGATGTTCAAGGCTCATCCTCTGAGGTTCTGGTGATATGAAGACACAGGGACAGTAACCGTCTTTATGTTCTTCATCATGCATTTGACACGGTGACAAGGGCATGGCTGCTGCACCAGCCTTTTCCACGTCCCTTTTAAAGGCGGTGGCAGAGTGGACTGTCTGAACTTTTTACGCACTTCCAAAAATCCAAATAAAAAAAAGGGAAAGGATTTAGAAAATTACAAATAATTTATTTTTCTTTAAACAAAAAATAGAATAAAGGTGGATCATTACATTTTTTTTTTAACAAAAAAACATAAAAACGCCTGAAAGTGGTAAAAAAAAAAATCATTTCAACCTGTCTCACATCAACTGACACTGATTTCCAACCAAAAACAAACACACCATACATAAATTACCTGTCTTCCCTCACCATTCTCACACTCATCAAAAAGCTAAATAACAGACTATCAATAAAAATCTTTCCGTGTAATATAACCTAATATACTAAAATATAATGTAAAAAATAATGTAACTTCCATAACAGCCATTTCTCATGAAAGAACACATTCATTCATTCATTCATTCATTCATTTTCCAAACCGCTGAAAGAAAACAAAAACACATAAATGGCCTCTACAGCTGCAGCTGCCTCTTCAATATTACTGTGTGTGAGTTTGTGTGGCAACAGGTGAAACATTTAATATGAGACAAATGAAAGTTTGCAGCTAATTCCATGCATTTTCTCTAACTGGGACAATTTTGTCTTTTTACCTTCAGGAATACGACGACGGCTACGGGACAGCGTATGACGACCAAGGATATGAATCATATGACAACAACTACAGCAATCAAGGACAAAAGTAAGCCCAACTGTTTTCTTAAGTTATTCACCATGCCTGGATGGGGGCTTTGTGGTCTGAGCTGAGGCCCTGTGGTTATGTGGTGAATGTTTAAAACATATGTAGCGCCTACGGTGATTAACCTTGTCTGGGTTCAGCAAAGCTGTTAACTTGTGTTTGTTGTTTACATGGACACTTAAACAGTCCTTTTTGTATATCTTGTTATTCATATGTCAAACAAAGATGACTCAGTCTGGTTTCAGTGGGAGTTCACATCCATGACAGCAACAGGGATGAACCCTAAAATGTTGCAAAAGAGTCAGAACCATTTCGCCTCTATAACTCCCACCCTTACCAGTTCAGAGGTATATCAACGGTAAATCAAATTTGTGTGCCACTGCTGCCAACATTTAGGATTGTACTGTTAAAAGCATTTGTCCTCCTCTTTCCAAGAATGAGTACAGATCCGTAGAGACACCTTGTACTGTAAAAAGAGAACAGCTAAACTAACTCAAATGGGTTGTTTCATTTAATAAAAACAAAAAGTGATTGAATTAAGTTTATCCAAGTTATCCAACTATTATTTAGTGTTTAAAATTGGATTATTTTATTGCTGTAAGAAATATAGAGAAAAGACACCAACTTTAAACGTTTGTCAACAACTTTATTTTTGCAGCTGGAAAAACTCGAAAACCAGCGTTAAAGCTGGGGTAGAAAATGTTGGGGAGCTAGCAAGATGTGAAAGTGGCGCCCTGTCTTGGCTCCTTCCCCTCTGGTTTTGCTCGTTACGTGATCCAAGGCCTTTTTATTTGCACCTTTTTCCACCAACGATTTTCTCTTTCTCGGCTGTTTAGCAGGAGGAGACAAATAAACCGAACCGGGTCGGGAAATCCTTCATGCATTTTCTCAGCCATAATTGCCTTTCAAGTTTCTTCTTCACTACTTTGTATTTTCATCCTAACACGCTGTTTATATGCAGAGTGTGGCAATCAGGTATGTTCTGCTGGAGGGGGAGGAGGGGAGCCGGGGGAAGAAGCTACGAAATATAAGAAATGAACAACTTTAATTTGGCCTGAACATTTGGATTGGTCAGATTTTTTACAGATTGACAGTAAACTGAGGGGTCTAACTATATTTCTTATTGTTCATGATTACAAAATGTACAGACTACTATCAGGATAAGGAACCACTTCACCCAGAGTAAAAAAAAAATCTCTGATCAAGATTACCAACTATAGCTTTAAGTTGTGGGTGTCTGTCCTTGTACAGTCTGCCACTCTCATGGTGCCAAACAGAACGGAAGATTCCAACAACAGAGTCTAAATGTAAACAAAACACAGACAGTAAAGGAGATAATTCATATTTATAAGGTAATCATGATAAAATATTAACGTTCTGCTGACTATGCATTACCCACAAATATATGTAGTTGTAACCCACCTTATATGTAAGAGTGTAGAGACTATTGATCTGGGCAATTAAATCAGAAGTCTAGGTAACTACAGTAGGAGGTGGGGATACAGTGAACAGCAATGACGTTCACAGCGCCCACGGCGGGCATAGACGTGTCTAAAATATATGACGACTGTCAAAAGTCACAAGAAACACCTGATGGCGTTTGAATGAGTTTGTTCGGGACCAACCTGTTGCAGCCTCCTCTGACGTTTCTCACACACCTACTGGGAAAGACGCCAGCAGCGTGTAAGAAGAATTGCCGCAACTCGGATTGGCCGGACGGGCTCAGACGTCACCGTGCGTGCATACGTAAAGTGTCACGTGAACAAACGGTGCGTTCAAGGACAATCCGGCACTATAGCGACACATACTCGTAGCACTATGTGGGTTACATCCTCCCCGCCTGAGAACTTGCACGTCCTCGAGCACAAGAAGAATGTCTACTACAAGCAACTACAGGCAACATGTCAGCAGCCAACTGAAAGGACATCAGATAGACTATGCAATAATGTTTGCATGACTGAAATCAGTGGATTACCACGGACCGAATATTGTAGCCTATCGGGCGGTGCTCTTCGCCGTTGCGAACGTCTCAGGGCAATACCAACTACATCAGAGTCCGGCAAAGTGTTGGAACAAGACCCCTCGGGGAAAGAGTCAGCAACTGAGACTCCAGAAGCAGGCAAGTCGTTGTGGGGGACAGCCAAACCATCTGGAACAGGCAAGTCGACAGGATCAGGCAAGACGTCAGGGGCGGGTAAGTCATCGGGAGTAGGTAAGTCGTCAGTTGACCCAATAGGGGGATCATCACTAAGAGATGCAGCTTCAAAAGGGTCAACCTCACTCCCTAGTAAGCCCCCCACAGGCAATTCGCTACTGGCTCCCACCAATTTGGGTGGGATAATGTCTGTAGAGGATACCATGTCTCCATGACGCTCAGATCCCACCGGAGGATCCAACGGAAGTACACTGGAATTCGTCTGAATCCCTGAATCTGAACCATGAGAACGAAGTTTCTCCACTATAAAGCGCACTATAGAGGGACCAAGATCACAAGAAACTACACTCTGGTCAGCCTCTTCCTCATCAGGACAATCTGTAGGAGACTCTGTATTCCGGCCCTGCTGTCGAGTTTGAGGTTTACGAACCGGTGGTGTCTCCATGCCTAGCAGGTCTTCACTGTCTTTCAGGAACCCACACGGGAGGAGGAGGTCTCGATGCAGCGTTCGCATAGGGCCATCACTGGTCTCAGGTTTAACCTTATAGACTGGGAGATCCCCAGCCCGATGGACCACAATATATACCTCCTGTTCCCATTTGTCAGAGAGTTTGTGTTTTCCTCGCAAGCGGACATTTCGCACAAGAACTCTATCCCTGGTTCCAACGCAGACGGAATGACATGACGATCGAACCGGGCTTTGTTCCAGTCAGCTGTTTTTATGGCATTTTTAGACGCCATCTTAAAACTTTCCTCCAGCCTGGACCTTAATGACTGAATATACTTGGAATATTCAGTTGTTTTAGCTTCACACACAGGAAGACCAAAAGCAAGGTCCACAGGCAAGCGTGGCGTTCTTCCAAACATAAGTTCATAGGGGCTGAATCCTGTGACATCATTCCTTGTGCAGTTATAAGCATGAACCAACGGCTTTACATGTTCTTTCCATCTCGTTTTCTGCTTTTGGTCCAAGGTTCCCAGCATAGCCAATAGCGTCCGGTTGAAACGTTCTACAGGGTTCCCCCTCGGATGATATGGAGTTGTGCGACTCTTCTGTATTCCAGCAATGTCACATAGTTCTTTTATCAGTTTGGATTCAAAATCCCTACCCTGATCAGTATGAATATGCTCTGGAATGCCATAATAGACTATGTAATTCTCCCATAAACATTTTGCCACAGTTTTAGCTTTTTGATTGGGCGTGGGAATGGCAACCGCAAATTTAGTGAAGTGATCAGTCAGGACCAAAATGTCCCATGTGCTGCTGGAATCTGGTTCAAGGCTTAAAAAATCCATACATAGCAGCTCAAGCGGTCGCGACGTAGTTATGCTGACAAGTGGCGCAGCTTTCTCCGGCAAAGCCTTCCTGCGCACACATCGACCACGGGTCTTAATCTTCTGCTCCACATCCATCGCCATTTTGGGCCAGAAGAATCTTGAACGAACAAGATCAAGAGTGCGTTCGATTCCCATATGACCCATGTCATCATGAAGATTTCTCAAGACCAATGGACGCAGCTCCTCAGGAAGAACCAATTGATATGAAAGGGTCCCATTTTCCAGTCTCCTTCGATACAAAACTCCATCCACGAGCTCTAACCTTGACAACTCCCTAAGCAGATAAGGGAGTTCAGGAAGCTCCGCTCGAACAGTAGGTGGAATCTTCTCTCCAGTCTCAATCTGGTGTATAAGCTCTCCAATACATGGATCGATATGCTGTTTCTCTTTAATGTCGAACACAGGAACAACTGGCAACTGATAGAGATCCCCGGGACTGCAACCATCAGGGAGGCTATCAGCGGCAACTGACAGGGACTCGACAAGTGTGAAATTAATCTGACCCATGTCATCTGGTTGTGTCAGACGTACCAGATGACTATGGCAGATTGCACTCACAATGTCCTCAGAGATGGTTTCAGAGTCAGCTGTATGCTGGGAGACAAACTGATGGATGAGGTCATGGTCTTTTATAGTTTCATCACTGGTGCACGGATGTGGACGTCGTGAAAGAGCATCTGCATCAATGTTTTGCTTCCCAGCCCGGTACAGCAACTTAAATGAATAGGTTGACAAGGCAGCCAACCATCGATGTCCTGTAGCATCCAACTTAGCTGAGGTCAAGATGTAAGTCAGCGGGTTGCTGTCTGTGACAACTGTGAAATCCGCTCCATACAGGTAATCATGGAATTTTTCTGTGACACTCCATTTAAGAGCAAGAAATTCAAGTTTGTGGGCTGGGTAATGGCTCTCACTTTGCGATAGACCACGGCTAGCAAAAGCTATAACTCACAACTTGCCCTCTTGCTCCTGGTACAATGCAGCTCCCAGCCCTGTCACGCTGGCATCGATATGCAGAATGTAAGGAAGGCCAGGGTTAGCAAACCCAAGGACTGGAGCAGTAGTTAACTTCCTGATCAATGTCTCAAAAGCACACTGACAATTGGTGTCCCATCGTCCTCCAAACGGTTGGTTTGGATCATGGAAAGGCAGGTTGCTAATTCCCAGGCTCTTTGATTTCCGTACGGGTGCATATCCCCGAGTCAGATCATTAAGTGGCTTGGCTATGACAGAATAATCCTTTATGAAGCGGCGATAGTATCCCGCAAAGCCCAGGAAGGATTTCAGCTGTTTCAAGTTTGTTGGGATTGGCCAGGTTTTTATGATTTCAATCTTCTCTGGATCAGTGTGGACACCATTCTCTGACACTATATGGCCCAAGTAGCGAACTGAGGTCTGAAAGAATCTACATTTCTCTGGGGACAGTTTTAACCCATACTCTTGCAATCGGTTCAAAACCCTCAGAAGTCTGCGTTCATGCTCCTCCAAAGTGTCAGAAAACACAATTAAATCATCCAGGAATACCAGCACTTCCCGTAGATGAAGATCACCCATACACCGTTCCATCAACCGCTGGAATGTACTAGGTGCATTGGTGACACCTTGGGGCATCCGATTAAACTCCCAAAAGCCAAGGGGAGTGACAAAAGCAGTCTTTAACTTATCTTCCTCACGCATTTCAATCTGGTAATAACCAGACTTTAGATCGAGTACTGAGAACCATTTGGAACCAGATAGGGCTGAAAAGGATTCTTCCAGATTAGGTAATGGATATGCGTCCTTTATCGTTTGAAGGTTTAATTTACGATAGTCTATGCATAACCTGACTTCTCCATTTTTCTTCCGAACCACCACCACAGGTGATGCAAAGGGGGAAGAAGATTCCCGACTCACACCAGCCACCAGAAGCTCATGTAGATGGCGACGAACAGCTTCATAATTTTGTGGATGGATTGGCCGGGCACGTTGCTTGAACGGTGTACCATCGTGGAGTGGAATGTTGTGTTGTACTGCAGATGTGCATCCAAAATCCAGGTCATGTTGTGAAAAGACCTCTGGTATCGCATTAAGCTTCTTGGTGACTCGTTCTTTCCACTCAGGTGGACATGGTGATTCTCCAAAATTGAAATTTAGGATAGGTGGCTGATTATCATCAGGAAGTGGTCTCACTCGATGTTCAGAGAGAATGCAGTGATATGTTTCTAAATCGGCAATGACACTAAACGGTGGAATAAATGTGTCTTGTTCTGACTCATTGGAAATGACCACGGGCATCTTACATGGAGAAAGAGTCGGAAGCGTGACAAGACAACTATTAACACAAAGACCACTTGGAAGGGTGGACGCAGGATGTCGCATAAGGACACTTTGGCTGGACAGAGGAGTAGAGACTTTGGCAGAGCCCTCGATCACAACAGTGCGGCCGGCCGGAACACGCACGGGGGTCCTGCTATGAAGTCGTACAACCCCGATGTTGCCATGGTCCCTCTGCTGGTGTAGCAGTTGCAAAGTCTTTAGGACAGCTCGGTACCCATAAGCACCAGGTGTGAATGTGAAATTCTCACCGAGATAATATTCATAGAATGGCTCTAAGGTGTTCATGCCAATGAGAACAGTTGCTGGGATGTCAGAGTGTGTATCGGGGACTACGAGTGCGAGGGTTGGTATATCATAGCTTTTACCCACAAAATCCTTGGAGAACTTAACAGACAGTTCCACATAACCAAGGTAAGGAACACTTTGACCAGCAGCTCCTTCCACCTGAAGTAAATCATTAAGAGGATGTATTGGCTGATCATGAAGGTGTTTATTATAAAAGGACACTGGTATTGTGGTCACCTGGGATCCGGTGTCAAATAAGCACTGATGGGTGTGACCTGCAATGCCAACCTCTGCTGTGCATCTTGATCCCACTAACCCGGAGGGGAGCCTTGATTTTGGTCCCGGGCTGGTCTGATGTAGGTCCGCACAATGCACTGTGGTCTTCTTCTCCTTCTTTGCGGGACAGGATAGGTCTTGCACAGTTCCTGTGTGTCCCACGACAGGAACTGGATCTAGTTTAAATGTTCATGAGACGAAGCATTGTGTCTTTGCCATTTCTGTTTCTTTTCATTGAACTGTTTACGCTTTTTGTCAACAAGTGCTTGGTTCGGGGGGTTCTCACATTGTGGCCTGATGTGCCCATCTTCACCGCAACGGAAACAGAACCCAGGCTTTAGACTAGAAGATGGAGCATGTGAAACAGCTTTTGATTTCGGATGCAGCTTTGAAGTAGAAGAGCCTCTTGGAACATAGGACTGATGAGGCTGGGAATGGAGCGAAGCAGTTACAGCAGCCAGTTGTTTTTGTATTTCCGCCATTTGCTTTGTGAGAGTGGACAGTGCAGCACACACTCCTTTTTCCTCTCCAACTGCAAACTGTGCCTGGGCCGAGACTCGTTGCTTGGATGGTCCTAAATGTCGTTTCATCCGTTGAGTTTTGTTGGCCTCCCGATCCTCCTCTGTTCTTAACAACAGCAACAGTTCAGCAAATGAAGGAGGGTTTGTTTTCCTTTGCCTCAGCTGGAGCTCAGAAATTAAACCATTGTCCCAGCATCCTCTGCAGAACTGGCTCAGCAGGTGCCTATTTATGTCACTGGGTTTAACACCTCCCCGCCTTACAGCCAGGCTGAGGGCTACTTGGAGTTTCTGCAAATAAGCAGATGGCTTTTCTCCTGCATCTTGTAATGTGTCCATAAATTTCACATATAGCTCCTCCCCATCCTGTACCGTCCCATAAGCTGAGTCAAGATGTTGAATGAACAGTTCAGCAGGCAGATCTGGATCAAGGTGTTTCACAACATCTGCAGCAGGTGGCAACAAGCTATCCAGAATCTGTCTTGTCTTTTGGAGACCAGTTGTGGACGGGTCCTTCAGGATGAGATCTGCAGCAGAACGCCAGGTGTCAAAATCCACTTCATGCTGTGGCCGGAGTGCTCTTCCAGAGAACGTACGCAATCTATGAGATGAACGAATATCATCTCCCCTAACATGCTCAACGACATACTTCTGCACCCCTGGTGGGTTTAGATCAGCAGCAGACATGTTGTAATTGGGTGGGAGATGTGGAGCAGACAAGGGAGAGGCAGTCATGTTGTGGGAAGGTGGAGGTGCAGCCATCTTGATTTCTGGGGAACCAGCCTGTTCATCAATGGAGCCTTCAGTCTTAGCAGGTCGCAGCTCAGCCACTGAATCACTGATTTGAGTCATCAGTTCTTGTAACACTTCTGCAAAGTCCTGACCAGACAGTCTAGCAACCCGTTTTAAGTCAGCTAAATAAGTCTTTGTCTTAAAGCAACCCACATCCGTAACATAAATACTGGACAGTCTTTTAATACAATATTCATTGTTCTCTGTTTGGAATGTGTGTGGTAAAATAGGTCCCAACAATTCGAAGGGTGCACCGGTTTTAAACTCGACAATGAGCATGTTGTGGTATTCGCTCGCAGGTGCATCTAATGGGATGGAACGCTCTATAGCCCCATATTGAAGAAGAAAATCTTCCACTTCCTCAAGCTCCCATTTTGGGACACCATTCACCAACACGGCATTTGGTATTTTAATACCCAATGACTCCAGCATGTCCATAATGAGATTTTGGATTGGTGAGACTGACCAAACAAAAAAACAACAACGAGAGAAGAAAAAACACAAAGGACAACTGAATCACTGTACAGCCACCTCCTGGCTAGCTCACCACTTTTGTAACCCACCTTATATGTAAGAGTGTAGAGACTATTGATCTGGGCAATTAAATCAGAAGTCTAGGTAACTACAGTAGGAGGTGGGGATACAGTGAACAGCGACAAAGGTTATAAGTTTGGATAACAGGTGGATTATTATTAACAGTGACATGGCACAATGTACAATATTTACAGCTGTTCAGATTATTCAAAAGGTTGCAACAAATAAGATCTCATTCAATCCAGCCAGTTTCGCTGTCTTCGCTCCCAGTTATCCAAGTCAAGGTTTGTGGTTCAAAGGGATGAGAATTGTCCATATGTATAAATATATATATATATCAGTTCTTTTTGAGTCCATGAGTGCTGAAAGTCCAAATGCGCATTGTGTGTTTGAGTGGACAACGGTGGGAGCAGCTGGCTGCAACAATCTCCTACCAGACTGTAGAGGAGACAATCCGGGTAGCGGTTCAGGCTCTTGTTTTAGCTCACCATCCAATTCCTTGTACCCCACGGGGCACACCTGGCCTGCATCAAAACAGCAAAGCCAATCATCAGTCAAAACTAATCATCAGGATTCATGAACCCTTGGTTATTTTCACTAATTCCATTAACTTGGTGCACACAGTTCAATCACTTCAAAGTCTGTTCAGGTTACTTAAGCAACACATACAATAATAGAAAACATATCAATGCAACACTCTATGCAGTTACAGTATGTTGCTGAATTCATAAAACACAAAATCAAACCATTCAACTGACAGCGTCAGCATCAGCAGTGGATGCACCAATGTAGGCACAGCCACAACATGCTACCGCTAACTAAACACATTACTTGGGGCAGACTCACCAATCCAAGGTAGGGGTCCGCCTGCAATGACGTTCACAGCGCCCACGGCGGGCATAGACGTGTCTAAAATATATGACGACTGTCAAAAGTCACAAGAAACACCTGATGGCGTTTGAATGAGTTTGTTCGGGACCAACCTGTTGCAGCCTCCTCTGACGTTTCTCACACACTTACTGGGAAAGACGCCAGCAGCGTGTAAGAAGAATTGCTGCAACTCGGATTGGCCGGACGGGCTCAGACGTCACCGTGCGTGCATACGTAAAGTGTCACGTGAACAAACGGTGCGTTCAAGGACAATCCGGCACTATAGCGACACATACTCGTAGCACTATGTGGGTTACATAGTCTTTGCACAAATGGTACTAAATGTTCTGAGTGGGTCTGGCTGTCCAGCTGAACCAGCTTAATAGATGAACTTGGATACACTTTAATTCATGCAGTTGAAATGGAAGCGCTTCATTTAAATTTCTTCTATTTCTTCTGATATCTAGTTCATTCAATCAACAAAAGTAACTTTTTATCACCAATCAAATTAATCAAGTGGGATTCATATACAAAAAAGGCTGTTTGAGATTAAATCCATCTAGTGTTTAATCTAAAGCACCTTTATGGTTGGTCTTAGTTTAAAAAAAAAAAAAAACAAAAAAAAAAAAAACATTAATAGGATCTCTATTTACATGCTTTTCAATAATAATATCTATGGAAATAATATGAATAATGCACAAATAATTACATGTTTTTTAAAATAAAAGACTGACTTTCAGGCAGACTTTTTACAGAAGCATCGGAATAAAAATATTAGTTAAAATATAATTTTCTGTATGTAATATAAGTAGCATCAACTAAGTTTTTAATTCCATTTTTGAAACACTAAATCATAAAGCAAAAAAACAAAAAACAAAACATATATATATATATATATATATAAACAATATATATAATATAAACAATCAAATTGGATCACCCATTACTGTACTTTCTGATTAAATGCATTGTTTATTGTCCACATCTCACCCAGTTTTGTGTTTTTAGTGTTTCTGTTTTATTTTTTTCTATAGTTTCTGTAAATAGTGAAGAGAAATCAGTTTGATATTACTTTCACAGAAGAATAAATAATTTATCTTGTAATAATTCAACCTTAATTCCAAAGTTAGGATGTTGTGTGAACTCTACATAGAAACAGAAAGAAATTATTCAGAAATCTCATCAGTCCAGTTGTCATTCCCAGTAAGACATACAATAAAACAACATTAACACATGACGTATAAACGGAGACATTTGAGGTTTTCATGGACAATATTAATTCTAGATTATTTTTAAAGATGAATTTGTTAACAGTGTACATTTTACAGTTGTGCTCATATGTATTCATCCCCTTTCATTAAAGAAAAGGCTGAATTTACAACAATCACTCAAATAACTGGAGACCTAAAAAAGGAACAATAACTAAAAATTTGCTAAATGATATTTTAGTAATATAAGACACTGTTTTTTTCATTTAATTGAGTTGAAGAATGAAAAACAAACAAACAAATTGGTCCTGGACAAATTAGAGACTTTTCTGTTGAACAGTGGGACAAAATACCTGTCAACAGGTGCAGAAGTCTGACTGAGAGGAACAGAAAACACCTGACTGGAGCGGAAACATTAAAGGATTGTTCAGCAAAATATTAGTTTATGAGTAATGTAATATGTAATAAATTATATTATTTGTTTGCTTTTAAAAAAAATGTATTTCTATTGAAGCAGAATTAGTAGAATTAGTAAAGATTTTCATAAAAGTTTTATTTATTATTGCTTTAGTCAGTTTCAGCTTATTTTATAGGCAGCTGTTTTTTTCCATCTTTAATAAAAGGGTATGAATAAATATGAGCACAACTGTATGTATTTATTCATTATATTTATTTATTTATTTATTTTTTTTATATGCACACTTATAACAGCTATAATACCATATTCTCAGCTGTCACTGCTAACAAAAGCCCGCATGTAACCGTACATATGCAAAGCCACGGCTAAGGAAGCTCTACTCTGAAAGCTTCTCAGATACACTAAAAAGATTACATCTTTCTGCTAAACCTAGCAGAGTAAAAAACAACAAAAAAAAAAAAAAACATTTATTTTCATGTTCAACTCAGAGTAACTTTTTGCATTCGTCGTTAAAAACTATTTCTATTTTCGATTGAGGGATTATTGAAAATAAATATTTGTTGAGGAAAATAAAATTATGTAATGTACTGGCAACCTGTCCAGTGTGTACTCTGTCTCTTGCCCAATGATTTCTGGGATATTCTCCAGCTTTCCTGTGACTCTTTGGTCTGAACAAGCAGTTAAGAACATTTATAGATGGAAAATGAAATTAGGTTAAAAAAAAAATCATTTACAAAATGAACCAATCTTGCAGAAAGAAAAAGTTTTCTCTGCCTGAGCTCAGTGTGAGATTCATGAATCAAGTTTAACTGAAGGTAAAAAAGAGCTCATAAGGAGAACTTTTTGAATTCTATGCATGAGATCAAAAGCAGCTGCAAGAGCTAAAGAAATGTCTAAATTATTTGTGTTTTATGAGCGTAAAACAAAACTAATCTGAGCCTTTTGGCATCCTTCACTTTTGGAGAAACAGATGAGAAAATGAAGAAATAAGTCTTTGACTTTATCACTTTTATCTTGCAGAAATAAAGAAACATTTCTGAGATGTTTTCTCTGATATTTTATCTGTCCTTTGGAAACCTTGAAATGATCTGTTGTTTTTCCCTGCAATAACACACAAGCACTAAACTAAAGCTCCTTTATGTGGTTTTCACCTGGAGTGTGTATTAGAGAGAAAAAGCAGTGTAAACTGAAATGCTAAGAGAGTTCACTGGCCATTTTATTACACACATGTTCAATAGCCTGTCAACACAAATAATTAGTTAGCCAATCACATGACAGCTATGCAATACTTTTATTAGACATGAACATGATGTCTTGCTGAAGTTCAAACTGAGCATCAGAACGAAAAAGAAAAGGGGATTTAAGGGAAATTCAGCGTATCATCGGTGGTCTGAGGATTTCAGAGCTGCTCATGTACTGGGATTTTAACAGCAAACCATCTCCAGGGTTTATAGAGAAAGGTCTGGAGAAGATAAAGTATGCATTAAGGAGTTATCTGGACCGAACTACCTTTCATCCTGAATGTTTCCAGCACTTTGCTCAATCTGTCACATGAAGAATAAAGGCGGTCCTTCAGGCGAATGGGGTCCAACCCAGTGGTAGCGCTGATAAAATGGTCAGTGAGTGCAGTGTGGAAGTGCTTTGAGTGGTCAACAACAGTAAAAAACTACCTTGCATCTTTACTTAATGAATTTTATTTGATAGATTTTTAATGAAAAAAAAAAAGGTTTTTTTTTTTTTTTTACTAAATTGTCAGATATAACCTTAAAAATGTCCGATACGATGATTCAAGTCAGGAGTAAATGTGTGAACCCGTTTATAGATCTTTACATGGGTTTATAGTCAGTTTGGGCAGATTTGAAGCTGAACAGAAATGAATGAATCTGCATGTTGACGTCACTTTCACTGCTGATTTGCATAATTATAGCAATGTGACTAAATACTCTCCAACTTCCCTGCAATCCCAGATTATTTTACAGTGCAGTGACTAAAACATGACATGACAGTGCTTGAAACATCTTAAAGAAGTCCTGAACACTTGGATATGTGAGAAATCGTATTTATGAATCCTAACAAGTAAAATACACAAACATCTGAGCACAGTGAGCTTCCTGCAGTCTGTGTGTTTTACAGGAAACAGAATGAAAAAAATAAGATAACAGTCTGTAAGTATAGTCTGCTGAAACCAGTTGGATTACGGAGGAGCTGATAGGAGTTATTTATGCTCATGTTTCCCCCCATTTGAAAGCCGTAAAAGCACTTTGTGTGAATGTTTTTGTTGAGGCCTGAAATGTTTTGACTTTTGTTGGGAATTTCAGTTGTTATAATATTTTCAGTTCATATTATGATAATCTTTTATTAATCTTACATTGATGTTTTTCATTAATCCTCATGTACAAGTTCAAAGTTTTCCTCTGTGTGCTGTTTGGATAAGCAGGACATTCCAGTGACGTGCAAGGTCAGAGTGGTCTGACCAAATTTGAGAAACATTCGGTTCCTATCAGAATGGTGTCTTTAAGAAGAGCACACATACCCATTGTCCTATCAGTACATACGCATTGGACTTTTGAACCAAGCAAACACCCACCCACACACACACACACACACACACACACACACACACACACACACACACACACACACACACACACACACACAACTGAATTGTATCAACTTGTATGAATGTCACATGGTATCTTTCAATAAATGAATTGGAGTTTTTTGAAGCTCAGGCTTCTGAGATGAGCCTCCTTGCAAGTTGAACAAGATCGTCTCGTCTGGCTTCCTTCTTATTTAATGATAATTATGTTAAGATGTTAACGGTTTAAACTTAACACCTTTGAGTTGTCCTTTAAGATCAACTCAGAAAAATGGAACGCATCATCGTTTTCTGCATCTCAGTTTTACTTTGAAAAAGAAAAGTCCTACTAGGCAGGAGGAAAGGATTTAAAAAGTTTACTCAGATGCTAATCCTTGAATGGGAGGTCTGAAAATAAACTAAGTGATGTAATCAGCTTGCTCCAAGGAACCACCTGAAGCTCTTTGTGATAAACTAATTATCTTTGTTTTAATCACCCTTAAAATCTATCTTAAGGTGCATTTTCGTCACTGCAGTTTGCATGTTATTACAAAACAAAACCCAAAAAATAGTCTTTTAACAGAGGGTCATGCACGGCTAAATGCAGAATATCGATTGTCTAACATCCATGCAGCTGTCACCATCTCCATGCTACACAAGGTCAAAGGCTTCTGTCCCCGTCTGTCTGTCTGTCCGTCTGCACACAATGCGCTGATCATTTATGCATGCCAGGCTTTACCAGGAAAGAAAAAAAAAAGATTGCCACATTTACAGTGTCAAAACTTGGATTGAATTGGCAGTAGCTGGAATAAAAGGGGGGAGGGGGGGAGCTGTCGCAGAGAAGGGGGAGAAAAGTAATTATTCTGTCCTCTGGCTTTTGTTAGCAGGCTGGTCGATGTTTTCTTTTGTGGAGGTGTCAGGTTGTATGTCACTGAGGCTTCATCCATCTCTTTGTGCTATCTCTTCTTCTTTTTTCCCCACAAACACTCCTCTTCCTCTCTAACAGTCGGAGGTTTTTATCTCAAAGTGTCGCCGGTTGGGCGTGCAGATGCTCGCCGCAGGAAACGCGTTCGCATCGGGAGTCTGCGGCCATTTCTTTTAAAAAGCCGTCCTCGTGAATAACGGCGGGGATGTCTTCGGTGCCTGGTTTGGTGATGGAGAAAGAAGGAGTCCATCATTGTAGAGGCTGGAGGCTAGGTGGACTTAAAGAGATTTCCATGTCTGTTGTCTGGCGGGTGGAGAGGCGAAGCAGCTAATAGGGCCTGCGCCTCCAGAGACAGCTGATTCACTTACTTCCTTTCTTATTTGTGTTCCATGTCCCGGATTTGCTTGAAAAGCTGCTGCGACTGCAGGCTGACATTGAACATGTGTACAACAGAAGTGTCATGCAGTTTTTATGACCAGCTATTGATCACATTGTGTTTGTTTGTTGGTAAGCACAAGGTGTGTTTCCTCCAATAAGCTTTGTACATAATTATTAATGCGAGCCACGTTGTTGTCCATATTTCATGGAAACTAATGCTTCAGCATTCTTTTCCAGACCAATGCCCCATGCTACGTTACCTGCAGCTATGCTTTTATTACCTCAAATCGCTGAAGCTGCAGATGCTTCTGCATTACAGTTGCAGCCCTATTTAGCTTTGTGATGGACAAAGGTGCATTATTTTCCCCTCAAGCCTGACGAAAGCCATTGCAGGTCCCAGCTGCAGCATGGCCCTGAGGAGAGTGTGTATGTGTGTGTGTGTGTGTTCATCTATGTGGACAAGAAGTCTCCTAACAATGTTTCTCACAGCCTAAGGAGCTCCCCGTCACCAGTCTGAGCTCTGACTGCATGGCAGGATTTCAGTTGCCGGAGGATAACAAGCAGAACAATTTACAGTCTCTCTGTCATGGTATTACCCCGGTGGCTTATGCTAGAAACAGGCCGGCTGCTGGTGAACACAAGAAAAAGGAAGAGAGGAGGAAGAAAGTCTGAAGCCTGCTGCTCTTTAACTGCTTGCTATGCTTTATCAATATGTTAATGAACACATTATTTCTTTGACTAAAGTAAAAGAAGCTGTGGGTGGTTATAGGTTATGAGCCTGTAAATCCATATATCTGACTAAATGCAGCGAGGTATCATCTTACACTGATGGATTCAACAAAGTGCATGTGCATTACATTGATTTAGACATTTATTGCGCAATTAACACACACACACACACACACACACACACACACACACACACATACATACATACACCACTGCTCAAGTGGCTATTTCTGTGCAGAATTTGGCATTTAATTGATTTGTTATTAGTGATGCATATTGATTAAAAAGACCTCCGAACATCTCCAGTCTCCATGATTAAATGCCAGGAATTATCTGCATTGATAATTGTGACATAATGATAATATGTTGATAATATACTTCCTAAAATCCATTTCTTAAGCGCTTAGTTTAAGTAAGGGTCGCAGGGAAGCTGGAGTCTATCCTGGCAACCACAGAATGAGAGGCAAGGTACATCCTGGACAGGTTGCCAGTCCATCACAGGGCCAACAGAGAGACACACAGCCATCCACCCTCACACAAACACTCCTACAGACAATTTAGACTAACTGATTAATCCAACATGCATGTCTTTGGAAGGGGGGAGGACGTTGGAGTACCTGGAGAGAACCCACACATACACAGGGCTAACATGTGAAACTAACCACAGAAAGGCTTCCATTCGTTCCTCGGTAACAGAAAAGACTCCTGGTCCAGGTTATTTTGTTAAAATAATGCTTCCATCTGTGGGATTACTGACCAGTCTTGCCAGATTTAACACTGGATTAACATGGAATCCTGATACATGACTCCAGTCTACATGATCTTAAACATGAGGCTCTTTGTTGGGAAAACTTTGTCCTGACAAGCAGCTTCATGTTTACACTGTGCAATTTTTATTCATTTTACTCTCAATTTTTCTTTTTTATTCCAACACAGTAATTTAGGCTAACTAATAGGGGTGGGAAAATCAAATTGAAAAATTGAAAATCGGAATTTTTTTTGCAATTTTAAAATAGTTTTTTTTTATTATTTTTTTTTTCAAATTAATAAAAATAATACATTATGAATTTTTGGTCATTGTATTGTTTATATGGATCTTTTTACTCGTCTTCTAGGGCATTATAGCAGCAGAATGATGGTCTGGCTACTGTGTTGTTGTTTCCTAACTGAAATAACAAATGACAAGCAAAAAAATGTTTTTGAATTTTTTTTTGTTTTTAATAAAAAAAAAAAAAATCTGCAATATTGAAGAATTGTGAGAATCACAATTTCAATCGAATCGGCACCCAGAAAATCTGAATCAAATCGAATTGGCACAAAAGCATATTGTCACAACCCTACTAACTAAGTATTCTTTTGTCAATTGGAGCTTTTACCACTTTTTGATGACATTTTTCCACCCACAGAGATGTCACACCGCCTGACCTTTGGGTCCACTTAGTTCGGGTCCCCCGGTCTGCGAGGCGCTACCACACCCAGCTACCAGTTTACTTCCATTTGTTTACTTCTTTGGCATCCGAACTCCACTAACAGACAGTGAATTATATTCTGTGAAACCTTTAGCGTTTCAGTTTACACATACAGAAATGTTAACTGTCTGTAGATGCGCAACTTCGCAAAGTAGCTTTAAAATTCTGCCGTGGTGAAACGTGCAGGCTCTCACATTTAAACCTTCAACACCACGACTGAAAAATGTGATTTTATCTGTAAGATGGGTTGTAGTTAATCATTCATATCCCAGATGTTTATGAATGGAGTCATACAAGTTCCTTAACATGGATTGTGGTTGCTTTTGTGTCCAACAAATAATGTATTTACTTAAAATATACATATAGCGGTTAAAGGCAACAACAACAAAAATGTGGCATCTTTAACATTTCTTTTTCAAAGTTGATCATTTGCTTATATACATAATAATTAGTTTTAGCTTCAGAAAAACTATCTAAACAATATCTATACATGATCTGACCCGTGTCTGTGGAATCTCCAAACTCAGCTGACATTGTTTTTACCTGAAATGTGCCAATGCATATATTAATTTCCTCAACATCTCTGGGTGACACTGCCCAGCAGTGATGGTGATAAAATCTTATCATTCCCTACTGCATTTAACTTGTACAAAATGCTATATGACACATGACTGTCCACAAAGGCAAAACCAAACCTTGACAAATGCAATAAGACAACGTGTGTAACTGTACTGTACACACGGTGTCATACCAAACAGCCAGAGCTTAGTAATTTGGACATAATTACATTTGAAAGGCAAATAAGGCACTTGGGACCTTAAGACATGAGACTTGAGCTAAAAAGCTGTTTTTAGAGACCCTGAAGATATTTTATGACATTTACATGTTTCAGAAGAGAGCTGACGCCTGGGGGAACCTCAAAGAGCGCTACCTCAGCATGACAGCCGTGGCGGTCGGGCCACGAGCTCCCAGATCACAGCCTCCCCTTACCGTGTTTATACAACACACAGCACAGAGCTATCATCTTTTCTGGAGAGGCGGCAGAGGGCTTTATCTCTTGAGTTATGGAGTGCTGCAGTGCTTTGCAACCAATCAAGTTCTAAGGTCAAGCAGCCTGGAGGGGGCTACTTGTGTGCAGAGTGTCCTTAATGTTATTAGCAGAGGAGGTGACGTCTCTGTAGAGAAATGAGAGGGATGACAGCTGCAGCACAGCCTCGGCTGGACGGTGAGGTCAAGACGAGGTGATCTCTTACAGCACGGGTGTGATCAAAGCATTATTTTATATTTGACACCTGAGAGACTTCCTCATGCAGACACCTTGCACCTTCCATTGCACCTCGCTTTGGTATGCAGCACCGTCGGCCGGATCTTAGAGACCCGCAGACACAAGGGTGTCAGTGTGTGAAAAGGCAACATGCTTCCCTGAGGAGCATTATTAAATCTTAGCACAGGGACTTGAGCACAGGGGAGAACAAAGAAGATTGGAGGAATTTCTCAGTTTCACGGTAAAGCAGCTCAGAATCAATTATTTAAATGGGCTCCGAAACAGGCATCATCAATAACACCAAAAAACATCTGTAGCATCACTGCAGATAACTTCTGAGAGCGGAATCCATAGCAACTTCCTTGTAAAAGTGCTGATAATTAATTTTACAAGATATGCAGTCAGAGTTTAAATCCACAGTACTGTGCTGAGTAAAACGGGGTGGGGGGGATGGGGGGCAATGGGATCTGCAATGTATCACAAATTCACAGTTCTGTCTAGGTTGCAAGTCAATATTTAGCATGACCATCTTTTCTTAAGACAGCTTAAAGCCTCTCAGAAAAAGACTATTCACATCTTTGTCTGTTGGAATATTTGTCAAGGATTCTTGAAGGACTTTCTAAAGGTCTTCTTTGGATGTTTCCAACTTTTGTTCCATTTTCTGTCCAGATGATGCCACACTGCTTTCATAATCATGAAGTCCAGGCTCTGGGTGGGGCTCATCCCTCCATCTGGCCTGTTGTCTCAGATTTTCAGTCCAATTATTGTGTCATTTGGCACACCTAAGCCTTTTTCACCCCTTTCGGTTCATTAGAAAAGACTTCTTGACAGCCAACTTGGGCACTATTTCTGATGAGGCAGTAGTGATTAGTAGATGGATCAACTGAAGGTACAAATGCCCTTTTCAGGCCTTTTTCGCTCATTCCATCAGTGTGTTTGCAATCAGTTATTGTATACATGGTAACAGCACATGTTGCTCCAATATTTTTAGGGGGTTTTGATGGCAGATATCTTTTAATCAGTTTTCTGATTGGCCGTCGTTTAAAGGCAGAAGATGGGTCACCGTCTTTTTGAAGGGCGTGCTCCTGACAGCGTCCAGATAGAGATGTTTTTGTAAATGCAAAGTGTGGGTGGGGATTTGGGGGGGATTTTACTTTGCCAAACACCCATTTCCAAGTGGACATAGCCTTAAGTGTTTCTTAAACACACACTCATCCCAACTGTACTGCCTCAATGTGGGTCTCAGTTGTAAGTTGCTTGGAAAAGGTGTCTAGTAAAATTAACTGTGGATTTTTAAGAGTGTGATAAAGCTTTAAAACATTGGCTTCATTAAAACAATCTGCAGATAAAGTGACAAGAACAAAGACCATCTTTCCACAACTCAGTGTTAATATGGGGTATGAAAGATCGTATTCTTTGCTCTGGGTAAACCTTTAAATAGATACAACAAACACACAGTGATGGTGAAATAGAGCTTTGTACATATTTTAATGTGCAGTGGGATCCTGAGATTCATGCCAATACAAAACCTCAAAATAATACTCAGAGATACATTCTGTAAAGGTCACAGATTCCCTGCTAACGTGCTCCGACACATCTATTATCACTTGGCCACATATAATCACCTCAGACAAACATAGTCCATAGTTTCTGTCATTTTTTTGGACGTAACCTTGATCATTTCTCTCAATTAGTACAACCTCTTTCCTTTCCTTTCACCAGAAAACCACCAGCTGACAACAGCAGCCTGGAGATTTGTCCTCTTACGCCAACCCAGTATGTCAGCAGTCACTCAGTTATAGTCTTTTTAGTGTTTTCAACTCCATGAGGTGGCGCAAAGTGTTTGATCGTTTGGCCATTGTCAGAAACTCCCACTGTGAGCTCCACTTGTTACAACATGAGGGACAGGTTGCAAAACAGAGACATTTATGGTTTTTTCTTAGTACAGGAAGGCTGAGATTGCTGTCTGATCCTGCAACCCCTTCACAAACGCTAGGTGCTTGCATGCTGTTTTTCAAGATGGACAGCTCGTCAAGTGATGGATGCTGTGGTGGGAATCTGGCTGTGTGAAGGTGTGTGTGTGCATCTTATAACAAAACATACTGTAAATTTAATAACATTATGTTTCAGAAACACCAGAGTCAGAGGGCAGCAGCCAAAGCAAGTCTCTAGATTATGAATATAAAAGTATAATATACTTGCATCAGGTGTGTTGGAGCAGGGAAACATGGAAAGCTTGCAGGACTGCTGCTGTCATAAACAAACCCTTCCCACCACTGCTGTACCTGATTTTACTTTGAAAGTGGATTTCATTTAGTTTCCTAAAAAGAAGTAAAGTTACATAAATGATCCAGACAAAACCAGACGTTCGCATCTGAAAAGTCTAATCTTTGCCATGGGCCATTTTGTCCCCATTTGTGTCTCTCCAGTGGGGGGTCAGCAGTGGAGAAAGCTTTCCAATCAGTCACCACACTAAGCAATCACTGGTGTATCCATAATGAAGGTTTTCATTTGAAATTACATGTGTTTCATTTCATACAAAATTGTGAGGAAAAAAAAAAAGCAGCTTTCTTTTCCCCATTTGTCCTCATTGTAATGTTATCTGTGAAAGAAATCACTGGCCAGTATAATCAGAGCATTCAGGGAGAGGCATTTTTCACCACCTCTTTACTTTTCAACCTTCTGCCAAGAATGAATGAAAACCATGATTTCATAAGAAGCATCCAGGAAGGTTTCTTCTTGCTTTAAAAGACAAAAGCAAGTCCAGTTAAAGTGTGCTACATTACAGAAGTAGGCTAACAGCGGAAACGCTGTGTCTCTCCACATCAGACCAATCCCGTAATATTTATAATGCCTCCTGTAATGTCCTGCTAGATTTCTTAAAATGTATCACAGAAGACTGGAAGAGTAATGGCGATGTAAGAAAACGAAGTCCACAAGGGACGTGTACTACATCATTCAGATTTAACACTGCCATCTGTTCCTTGGTGCCCTGGAACAGCAACATCAGTGCTTAAGATGGAGCATTTACAGAGATGACAAATGAATTTGAGAGGCAGAGCCTTTACCTGTGGAAAGTAGGCCTGGATTCAGATGTCTGATGAAGGAGACACATACCTAAAAGGTCTCGTGTTTTCCCCTCTTGGTCCATGTGTTTTTTTTCTCCTTCCCTGGCCTGAAGTACGGGGAGACACAAAGCAGCGGATGCCTTCTGCTAATGAATGTCAAATCAAAGCTGACCTATTTAGAAAGTCAAAGCACTTTCGCACCTATGACAGGGTGATATCTCGTCTGAGATGCATCACAGGCTCACCTTCTCACGCCTGCGTTCAGCTGCCAGCTGTGCTCTGTTGACTTACATAATGATGAATGTACGGACTGTATGAGGATGTGACTCTGGAGCAGTCAAGTCTTCTCAACGTTAAGTTATCTTTATTGTTTTATTGTTTTATTGTCTTCCTTACACACTGTAGCCACTTCATGATGCACCTGTTTAAATGCTTGGTAACAAAAATCAAGCAACACCTGCAAGCTGGTTGAGGTCAAAAACTGGAGGTGCACTGCTGCAACCCATATGATCCGCCTCAAACTATAATGTTACAGATCAAACATTCCCATCCAATCTGGGTGGCCTACTCCAGCTGCATTTCATCTCCCTTATGCTTTGCCTCACGCTTGCTGCTGCCCTGAACAATGCACACTACCTGATTTGGTTTCAGGTCCTCTCCACCTCCCCCAGTAGGTCCCGGGTAAAAGAAAATATTGTTTGGCATTCACTCCATATTTTATTGATTAAAACCATGCATGCACATGGACTGATGGGATCGGAGCCGAATGACCAGACTATATTTCTCAATAAAGTTTCTGTTCATCAGCTCCTGTGTTGGTGGCATCAACTCTGTGATTCTATGATGCTATTTCTAGTTTTCTGAGCTTTCTACTGTGTTATAATGCGGAATACACATCAGACATATAAGCAATGTTGTTTTTTATCACCTAAACGCATGTTTGAGCTGTCCAGCATTCTCTACATTTGGTTTCCATGGCAACGGAAACGATTGATTTTCGAGAGTTTTTACCTACTTGGAAATTTTAGTGATGTCCTTGGGGAGGGACTCAGTGATTGATCATCTTCTCTAAGTTGTGTACGTTCACAAGAAGAAAGCCACGCCCACCTTTACTGCTCAGTATAACTACTGCTAGCAGCTGACCAATCAGACGCAGCCTGCAGGACAGAGGGCGGAGCTTCCTCTGTTGGCTTGTTTCTGGCAGAGGCTGATCTGAAAGGATCAATCCAACATGAATAAAGGGGTTTGTGAAAAATGCTTGATTATTTTTTTGCCCGTCTGGACTTACATATTAAAATAAATTGGACTGAAATGTGCATCATAGAGACTCTTTAATCATGCAGACGACCTGCTGAAGTTCAAACTGTGCGAATGTTTCCAGAGTATGCAGAACTCCATTCCTAAACATATCCAACCTTGAACCAGATGGGGTTCAGAAATCTCTGAGGAATATTTCCAACACCACAAAGAGTCGATGCAGCTCTGAAGGCAAATGGGTGTCCAACCCTCAATTAAAAAAATCAATCTAATAATGTGGCCAGCGAGTATATTTGCTTCTTACGTAGGTGATATGATTAAAGTGGACTTGATGGCTGAAAATCTTCACCATACACTCATTTTTTTATATTATCTAGTTTTTCTTTTCAAAATGTTATTCTCTTTTGACTGAACCTGTTTGGATAAATCCTCCGTTTTCATGGAGCTGCTTGCTTGTTTGATGGCTTCTCTTGGTTAGTGGTGTTGCGGTCTCTGAGGTCTTTTCATTGGACACAGATGGACCTTATTTAGTATTTGACTACTAAGGATGATTAGGTGCTTCATAGAAAAGGGTATGAATAGATAAGCACACACAACACTAGTTTTTTTAAATGAGTCAAGTTAGCTGTTTATTTATTTTTACCAATTTGGACTATTTTGTGCAAGTTAACCTCAAAATTTAAAAAAAAAAAAGAGTTTACGTCACAGGTTATAACAAACCAAATTTTTAAAACTATGAGGGTGCAAGTCACTCTAAATGTTTCCATTTAAAATGATTAAAACAAATAAAATAAAAGGAAACAAAGAAAGAAAGAAACAAAACCATCTATGAAGGCAATTTATTTGTTTGACCTCAGCATGCACTTTTCACTGATTACTCATCAGTTGTGCTGAAATATTAAATATGGCAAGCTAATTTATGACAAAAATTATTGTGCGTCTCAGTGTACAAGGATTAAACATGAATAATTCTGTTCTTGTATTACTCTTCAAAAAATGCTTTGGGTCTATAATTGCACTGATCTTGTAGGATCACCTTGAAACATTTAAAGTGGAAAACATCAGATAAACTACTAACTACTTACTGATTTACTTACAATGAAAACAAAATGAATGGATTGTTAAAATTAAGATGTTTTATGGCTGTCAAAAAATAACCTGTTAATGCAACTTCTTTGTAGTGATGAAGCTTTACAAGAGTTTTCCTATCATTTTAGTCCTTCTTACAGTATTTAGTATGTAAATGAGTCTATCAGAAGTGGTAGGAGAGAGGCCATGCAGGTTATGTGTGTATGTAACCTCAATAAACTTTAAGTGGGTACAAGTAATTCAAGTGACTTATTTAATAACTGCAGGTACAGAACTGATTACATGAGCATTAGAAACATGATATGTATCCTGTTATGGTGTATGTTTTAAAACCATAAAAAATGTGTGATAACTTGCCAGTTGACTCAGGAAGTACAAGTACACTGGTATCACTGAAAGCCTTAATATAAATACACATGCATGTTTTTTCAACACAATAGACATTGTCAGTACTTATCTTCACTTTAACAACATGACACTTGTGTAATGCTGGCTCAATATGTATAAACACACATGGAAAGTTGGCCCATTGTGCCCTCACTACCATCCCCCATGTTGTCTCAGATGTGCTTCTTTGGCAGATCAACTTTATTCCCTGATGTCGCTTTTACACTTTTACACATTACATCAATGCACACCGAAGGCACATCAATCGTGACTTGAAAGGGGCGAAAAAAGCCTTTTGACCTTCAGGATGCATCTTGCAATTCTGTAATTGAGAGGAATAAAGTAAGTATGGCAAGAAGTTGTGGAGGAATATTGACGATATGTCACCTCAGAAATTAGAGCTACTTCACAGCTTCTGGTGCAGTCTTCCGCTCCGTGGTTAGAGCGTGTCTGCGACGGCAGCTTTCTGCACAGCAGAAGACAATTATCAGGTCTGCATAAACTTTCACAATTAAAAGAAAAATGTTTTCCTTTTTTTTTATATTATTATTTTGTACAAGGCAGATGAAAAAAAAAAAAAAACACTCAAAACCTGTCAAATGGTTCCAACAGTTTACTGTAAAATCCTGGTTTGTGTTACACTGCTCAGATTTATTATTTTTATTATTTTGCGTAACATGACAGAGATACAGAAAAAAGCCTAAATTATCCAGTATGTGTGCAAGCACCTGTGGATTGCAGCAAATTGATTTACTGTCAGTCATAAAACCGATGCTTATTGCAACGACAACCTCTGTGGAATACGCATTTTAGCATATCTAATTATTTAATATCCTGTCAGGGCTTGTCTGGGTGTACACAACATGACAAGCCAAAACAAGCATTCAGCTGTGGCATGTTTCTGTCGTCCCTTCTTCTCCCTCTCTGTGGTGTCAGGGATATTTCAATGGCTTGACATCCATGGGAGATGCATGGTGGCACCTCACCCGCAAGGGCTGACTGGAAGCTTCGGCAGCTGGCCTCGTTCCTTCTGGGGAGATTGGTCCCAGAGAAATCGTCTTGTTTGCCTCTGCCAGCTTGACACTGTTTGTAGATGAATTATGTACATGGTGAGATTTATGCTAAGCCTGACTTAACGTGCAAGAGTTGTTTCGTGTCTCATTGAGTCACAATGCTGTTAAACTGATATCTAAACTTATCCACACCATCAGTTTATTGTGATTTTTATTTATGTTGGCAGACAGTCTTAGAAATAAGTATGAAAAATAAAAGAAATGAGTTAGGCTGTCCTGTTTAAAGGAAAATTTTCACCAACATGTATATTATTTTCTGACTTTTAGCAATAAGTAGCCATGCAGACGATGTAGCGCAAAGCACAGAGAAGCCTTTTTCCAATCGAGGGTCGTGTTTCCCACTGGGGGTCCCAAGATAATTTCAAAAAATAGAAAAAGGGAAATAAAATAGCTTACATACACATTACACACAGATTAATCTGCAAAATTATTATCCTTGTTTTTAAAAAACAAAATTCCACAAACATGACATACTAAAAATTTGCCAATTTGGCATTATCTTGGTGAAAGATGCTGATGTTTGGCATGTAGGTGGAAAAGAATCCAACATATGTCGTCTTGTGGGTCATGGCTCAAAAAGTATAGGAACTACACAAGGAACTTATTGATTTTCAAGTCCAGGCTCGCTTCTCATATTTGAAACATTTTCTGGAAAACACAACAGTGTCAGTAATCCACGTCCAGGCTGGCGACTGACATCTGGGCCATGTCAGGCCCACAAAACACCAGTTCCATAACTGAGCTATAACTGCCAAAAATAGCTCGGATTATGCCCAAACATGTCTATAATGACGAGTGAAAACCCTCTCTTGAGTTCAGTAGCATTAAAGACAGATCGTTGTGAAATCTGCATAACTTAATATTAGTATAACTGCAAACGAAAATGTAATGATTGTTTCCCAGGTCTCAGATCTACTAATGATTTGCGTATGAAAGGCTAAAAATAATGTGTTTGCATCCATTTAGTGCGTTTCGTGAATGTATGTGCAATATGGGGGACTATTTTGTGTTTGAATTTGTGAATTTATTCATTTAACACCCACAATGTGATCTATCTAAACCTGAGAACAATTCTGCTCATAGCAACTGCACCGATATTTAACATGTTTCAGAAGCATGGGCAAACAGTCCGTGTGCGTAATTGCGCACGGTCTGTGGTTACTGTCATAAGAAGGAGATATTAAGAGATATTGAAACATATGATGTTATTCTTATGCCTCATGTTTTATCGGAATGACAGACATTCTGAGTGCAGAAAACTATGTTTATCAAATGGTGTTTTATGTGTTTTTTAAGTTCTGGTTTCCTGTTTTATTCTTTAGTTTTAGTTATTTTGTTCCCTTTTGTCCTGTTTCCTGTTTTGCTTTCTCATTCATTCGGTTCACCTAGACTCATTTAGGGTGCATTCACATCAGGATAGTCCTCCAGACTTGGTCCGTTTGGGGACTCAGCTCAGTTGTAGCGGCGTGTATCCATTCAAACAGAGATTTCATTCACGCTGCAAAATGGTGGAAAAGGGAATACATGATTGTAAAAGTTTGGCACATTTGACCAAAGGTGGCGCTGCGCTAGTATTTATCAGAAAAGATGACAAGATCTGAATTAAGAAGAAAACTCTGTTGCAAGTTAAACACGGGGCACAAAACTATCACTGTTTTGGGTTTTTATTGTGTCTTATGTAAGTAGGAAGTATGTAGCAGGAATACACTGCAACCATGGACGCAGTATGAACAACAGACGAGGCAGAGGACTCTAAACGTGATCGCTATGTATTTACCCACAATGCAATGCAGGAAGTGCCTTTTTTGTAGTCCGCTTCCTGTATTTGGTCTGCTTGAAACACGCCGAGACCTGCGTTTGTAGGCGGGCCGAGTCCACTGCTTTGGTCTGAATCAGAATTAGTTTGACGCATTCACATTTCCCCAAACGAAGCGACTTTCCGAGCAAACTGACTCAGATTCGAATCGAAAAGGCTGATGTGAATGTTCCCTTGGTTAAAGCTGGGGTAGGAAAATGTTGGAGAGCTAGTAAGATGTGAAAGTGGCGCCCTGTCTTGGCTCCTCCCCCTCTGGTTCTGCTCCTTACGTGATCCAAGGTTTTTTTATTCGCAGCTTTTTCCACCAACGATTTTCTCTTTCTCAGCTGTTTAGCAGGAGGAGGCAAATAAACCGAGCCGGGTCGGGAAGTCCTTCCTGCATTTTCTCAGCCATGTTTGCCTTCCGAGTTTCTTCTTCTCTGCTTTGTATTTTCATCCTAACACGCTGTTTATATGCAGGGTGTGGCTATCAGGTATGTGCTGCTGGAGGGGGAGGAGGGGAGCCGGGAGAAGAAGCTACGAAATAAAAGAAATGAACAACTTCAATTCGGTCCGAACATTTGGATTGGTCAGAGTTTTTACAGATTTACAGTAAACTGAGGGGTCTAACTATATTTCTTATTGTTCATGATTACAAAATATACAGACTACTATCAGGATGAGGAACCGCTTCATCCAGAATAAAAAAAAAATGTCTCAGCAAGATTTCCTTTCCCAGCTTGAAGCCATTCCACAGGTGGAACAAGACAGGTCTTTGTCTTGTTCCTGTTCTTGTAGCAGGTCCATTGTATTTGTTTCTCCATAATAATTTGGATTCAGTTTTTTTTTTTTTTTGGACATTAAAAACATCTTGATTCTGCAGCTCCACCTCCCGACTCTGCATTTGGGTCCACACCTTCATCAATCCGTGACACTAAACCTTCATTTAAATAGGGAGTCTGCAAAACATTGCACACTCAAATTACGACTTGTAAATTGGGATCTCACTAGATCTGGCCCTATGTTTATTCTTTGCTTTGGTTGAGGTTGAGTGTGCTAGCAAAGCCAGTAAGTAAGCCAGGTGACAGTTAAGCTAACAAAAACCAGTTGACTGCTTTAGCTGGACCACTGAAGCCCATAAAAAGGCAATAAAAACATGTTGATTACTGTTTTTTAGCACTCAAACCTTTCAAGCAAACACCCAGAGTTCAACAAGCTAAAGAAATATGTATGAAAGTAATATTTTCATCCATTTACCCAGATGATGTCTTACACCACCGCACTGGATCTGACAGGCAGATTAATGGTGATGGCAATGCATGTGGAAAAAAAAAGGATTATCATGTATTACTGCCCTTTAATGCTCTGTCCAATCTGGCATCAATCATAAGTATTTCAAACATGCTTATCTTTTTGTTGCACTTACTGACATGTCTCCAATGAACGGTGAGAAACTGATTTAAAAAAGGTGCTGGATCTGTAGACGTTTTAATGTCATGACTTAACAGACTGTTAAAGACGTTAATGTTACATATTGCATGTGTAAAAGAGGCTTTAATGAAATTTTGTGCAGTAAGCTGACCATTAAAAGATTGCCCATGCTCTCCATAAGGATGAAGTCCAGTCTAAAACACGTGGAATACACACTTAGTTTTACTTGTCTCATGCAAGCTACAGAAGATCTATTGTTTTATACGGAAGAAATGCAAACCAGTGCATCTCTTGGACAATACAAAGTAAAAGACTGATGAAGATTAATAGTCACATTTTACCAAATGGTCCTGCTTCTTTTAGTGAAACAGATATTTCATGAAAGCTGCTTTAATAGCAGAAATTGATTTCCTGAAGCACTGCAAACTGTGGTGTAATTTGATAAAGGAGTGGACTATCTCAGCTTCCTGGACCTCAGTTTGACACACACAGGCTTTTTTTTAAGGATTGTAGCACAAATAAATATATATATATATATATATATATATATATATATATATATATATATATATATATATATATATATATATATATATATATTTATATGTATATCTGTATATATATATATATATATATAAAAATACATATATATTTATATGTATATCTGTATATATATATATATATAAAAATACATATATATATATATATATATATATATATATATATATATATATATATATATATATATATATATATATATATATATTAGAATGAGTAAAATATAATTTGTTACTTCTGCATGTCATAAGTGTCACCTTTTTGCCCTCAGTAGTTGGGCAGAGCTGACATGGTGTTTGTGGGTTTCGGATAATGCCTGCAGCTCTAATCTGAAGAGCAGAGAGGTGCTGCTGTCGCTGACAGCCTGACTGACAGGCAGGCGGTGAGGACCCAGCTGTGATGGCTGGTGTCGGCTCTGTGGCAGCCTTATGATGAATTGCCTCTCTTGAATGATAGTGCTGTTACTGAGTGATACTGACGCAGGACTGTTCTGTCAGCATCTCACTGGTGAAGGCAAAATAAAAATAAATAAATAAACAAGCAAGCGAGAAATGAAGCTCTGTGCAACTTGCCTCCCCATCTTTTTATTTTTCATTAATTCTGTCACCTCTCATACATCTCCATATGCAGCTATATGGAGCTGGAAGCATGAGCAGAATTATGAAGGAGAAAATTGTCTTGCAGAGTCAAACTTTTGAGTGACTGAAATCTGAAATCCATTTCTTTTTTTCACAACCATGGTTTTAAAAAATGTTTGCTATCTAACATCTAAATAAAAACTAAATACAGTCATTTCTGAGTCTCATATCATATGGCAGACATTTAAAGCCCCAGTGTGTAAGAAATATACCATCTAGGGTTTGCAAATGTGAAAATGTCAACATCTTGCACAAGTTGGACTGTCCAGTCAGATGATGAGGTGCAGAACAATTCATAAATTCTATTTTGTTATTCATGCCAACAATAAGTTACATGTATTTTGTTGCAGGCTACTGACCATAGTGATATTGTGTAAGTAGAAGGAAGACATCAACCCCCCATCCCCCTTCACAAATCAGCTGAAATAAATTTTAAAACTTTCATATGGTTTTATATGAATGGTTTATCCATGACCCAACCTAACATCATCACCTTTTCTATCTATCAAACATTCAGAGTTAATGTGAACAAATTCACGTTGATCCCGTTTACTTTTACCAGCTGTCTCTAGACACCTGGAGATTCAGGTTGCCGTGAGTTTAGGAGAGGAATTTTGTCCCATTCTGGTCTGGTGCAGGATTTTAGATGCTCAACAGTCCTGGAAATTCATTTCTTGATTTTGCTTTCATGATGCTTTTCTGTTGGTGAAAGTTCTGGACAACAGGCAGGTCAGTTCATCAGCTGGGCTCTTCTCCTGGGAAGCCATGCTGTAGTGATGGATACAGTATGTGGGTTAGCATTGCATTGCTGAAATCTGCAACGCCTGCCCTGACGGAGACGTCTGCATGAGAGCAAATGTTGCTCCTAAAAAGCTCCATGTCCTTTTCAGCAGTGATGGAGTGAAGGAGTGGAGACACTACCACATACCTTTAGAGATGCACCAGAACCCTCCTGACTCTTTCGGATAAATTATTGACTGTACATGGTGGTATTTTTAAAGTCTTGGCAATTTTACATTGATTGACAGTTTTTGTTCCAATTTCGAGACATCATTTGTTGCAGACTGAGGGACCTCTAGACATCTTTACACTAAAAGTTTCTGCCTTTCTGAAATGCTCTTTCCATATGTATTCCTGTTCCTGACCCAACATTCAAGACAATTAAATGACGAGTTCTTCTGCAGGTGTGACAGAGATGTATTTCTGCTATTGAATTTGAAATGAGCTCAAATTTTCTATAAAATGGTAAAATGTTTCAGAATCTCATATTTTGGTTATGTTCCTTTGAGTGTTTGTGAAATTTTCTAATCATTGCATTCTGGTTTTTTCTATGTACATTTTACAAACATAAAAGGGAGTTTTTTCCTTCCCACTGTCGCCAGTGTGCTTGCTCAGGATGGGAGATTTAGTTGGACCCTCCAACTCAATCTGTTGGTTTTCTTATATAGGCTATTATGAATTGGCTTTCATTATGTTTTTTTCTTCTGTCTGTAAAGCATCTTGAGATGGCGTTGCCATGATTTGACGCTATATAAATAAAGTTGAATTTAACTGAATTGAAACTTTTTGGAAATTTGGGCTTTACTGTAATTTCCAACCAAGTTTTTAAATCCAAGAACTACTTAAAAGTTAGAACATGAATTCGTTGATAATTGCAATGTATCACCTTCATGACGCTTCTAATATTCACTTCAGCATTTTGTCTCTTTACAGTTCAGATGAATACTATGAATATGGACACAGCGGGGAGTCTTATGATTCGTACGGTGAGTCCAAATACAATATTTTAAAATTATACAATGTGATTTCTGCATTGTTCTTTTGTTAGAATCTGTCTCTCACAGTGGAAATGCTTCTACGGTGACATTTTCAGACCTTTCCATCATTTCTAAATGGGAGAACTTATATTGTGTTCAGATACATCCCACTTCTGCTCTGCTGACTTTACCTCAGTTGCCATGGTACCTGTTGAATTGAATTCTGTTTCATATACATTCAGAATGAGGGTGTTTAATAGTCATTTGATAGAATCATGAACCTTTTTGGTGTTTTTGGTGAAAAAAAATTTACTTTTGTGGTCAAATCCAGACACTAAATCAGAAATTTTATATTGGTAAATTAATGTACTTATAGAACGCTTCTCTAGCCATGTGCTGACTATATTTTAACAAGTTACAAAGCACTTCTATGTGTTTTTTATCTATCATGTACATTTGTGGGGTTCGGTATCTTGTCCAAGGACACTCTGGTGCAGTCAAGGAAGGAATCGATCCATTGACCTCCCAATTGATAGACTACTCTTATTGCTTCATAGCTACAGCTTCCTCATGCTATGTTCTGCTAGGTTTTATACATATATTTGTTTTAAAACATTTCATACATGCATACATATTATTGTAACAACATATAAATCCTCCTTAAACAGGCTAACATCTTTTCCACGACCACTGGATGTGTCTGGATGCAGCTGTTTGAGAAATGGGAAGCTACTTGTTATTTAAAATGGGTAAAGCTGAGAAATAATCACTCATAAGTAAACAATAGGAGGCTCCAGTATCTTTTTTTTTTTTTTTTTATTAAATCCATGTGGCAACTTTTTTTTAAGCCAGTTTGAATAATGTACAAACCTATAAGCAAATGTTCACAAAATTAAATTCCTTTTTTTTCACCATTTATTTTGTGTTGAATTAAAATACAATGTTTCTCTCAAAGTTGAATTTTGTTGTATAAACAAATATTTAATTTATTTTACATACATTATATCAGATTTTAGATTTAATAGAAACAAGAAGTCTGATTTAAATAAGTAGCTCAACTAATCTGATCAAACTGAGACACAGACATGAAGAATAAACTGAATAAACTCTAGTGGATTACTTTGACCCAATCCAGGAAAGTCCATTTGGGACAAAATGGCTCAATGTTGAAGGAAAGGCTTGTACTTGTATAGAAACCTTTTCCACGATTCCATCATGTTTAAACAATAAAAGGAAGGTTACAGCTTTGAAACGTCTTTGCTTTGTTCCTAACACTCATGTTAAACACAAATGATAACATGATTTTTCTGTTAGATGCTTAAAGCAGACTGATGAACTGGCGAGCTGTCCAGGGTGTACCCTGCCTGTCACCCAAAGACTGCTGGGATAGGCTCCAGCTTCCCACGACCCTGAATTGGAATAAGCGGTTCGGAAAATGAATGAATGATTGAATGCTTAAAGCTGATTTACATTCAACATTTTCTGGTTCACTAACTTAGTTCTAATAATCTGCATTTCATTCATTTGACTGAATCCAAACTACTTCCATACTACTGATGGGTCATATTACTAATGTAACTAATAACCCCGTTGCCTCAACTGTTCCCTCAACAGCAATAAATAACACATGTTAAATGATAATTAAAATGTACTACTTTTTATTTCATTAATCATAATGATTAGTTTAGGACCCTGTAGTTCAGGAGTGGGTGAGTCCGGTCCTCAAGGGCCTGCAGTCCTGCAAATGTTAGGAGTTTATCTGCTGCAACACACCTGCTGCAGGCTTGACATCAAACTCTGCACTAGTCTGCTAATTACACATGAGTTTGAGTCAGGTGTGTTGCAGCAGGGAAAGTCTGAACATCTGCAGGACCGCGGCTCATCCTTGCTCTAGTTAATAACACAAGTGACCAACCTGCACACACACCAGGAGGTTTTATTCAGACACTCGTTGCAATGGTGCGTTGCATCCTAACAGGGTCCTGGATGTGTTTATGTGCACAAGGTTGTGTGTCTTGACTCAGACTGCAGACTTACTGTCCAAGTCTAGAAGTAATTAGTAACCGTTTCTCACACAAAACTTCTGTTTTACAGTTTGCATCTCATCGTGTGATTATTTATAGCCATCTACATCACATTATAAAAACAGAAAAGAAGCTATAAGCTGCTAGCTATTTTCGTTCATCTTTTGTCGTCCTGTTTGGTATTTTGTCATATCTCTGTCTCACCTTATTCTGGTACCATTAAAGTTTCCTTCAGTAAAATAAAAGCAATACTTCTAACATTTTGGTAAAGTAGAAAAGTGATTTGAATGCGTTTCCACTGAATGGTGTTTAGCGTACAAGTCAATTCTAAAACAGTCTTGTCCCACAAGACACTTCAGGAGGACGGAGTAACAAAACATTTTGCGCCTTGGAGCAGCTATTAATAGACGATCTGATGATGACTCCTCTTTTTATCTTTCTCTCTTTTAATCTTCCTGTATTTCTTTGCTGAATCAGCGACTTTGCGTGTTCAAAACAACCGATGTGTTTTTCGGTTGAAGCGAAACTGATGCAACGTCACGCGGTATACTGGATGTAAAAGTTGTACAGGGCAGTTTCTCGGCCTCAGGATGCTGCTGGGCAGCAGCGGCTCCAGAGATACACATGATAGATGCCACTGTGTCATATAAACAAGTCTGGAAAGCAGAGTTTTAAGACCAGAAAGTCACGTGTCTTTAATGTTTCAGGGTAAAATTTAAGGAAGACATCTTTACTGGTAAAATCCACTGGATCTCGTTTGGTTTCCAGTGACTGATTTCCTGCCGGAACAATCCACTCTGCTCTGGATTGATGCTCATTTAAAGCAGTAAGCAGCAGGAATAGAACAGACACGTATTTTAGAGAATCAGAAAGCGACGTCTTCAGAAACGCACCGCAGCGCACCTGGCGGGATTCCTCCCGTTGACTGGAGTTGCTGCGATCAGCACCACGGCGCGTTCGGAGGAACTTAAGGATTAACGAGTCGGGGATGTTAATTAAAGGACTTAAAAAGACTTTTAGACTTCAGGTCTGTTTACTTTTGGTCAGGAATGTTTTCTGTTTCATTTGTTATTGTTTTGAATTGAAATGCAGTTAAATGCGTTTTTCCAGTCATTCGTAAAGCTTGAGTTTACAATATGAATGTCTGTGTTAGGTGTCCACTAAAATCCATTTAAATTTACATACTTTGTGTTTGGGGGCAAATGTTATTTTATTATTATAATACAATTTGTCCTGATAAAATAATTACAAAGCCTGTAATTAATAATTAATAATTAATTAATAAAATTGCCCTTATTGTAATATAACATGTCGGATTTGAACTCCTGCGGACTCCAACCACAAACCACCAGAACCGTCTGAAATGGGACCAGAACTGCAGCTGTTGCCCGACTCTTCATATCCTTCTGGCTGTACTGCTGCTGTCTTTTAATTATATCGTCAGCTTTTTCACATTATCAGACCTTTCCACAAAGAACATTCTATTTTGGGTGTTTCTTGTTTAATTGAATGCCAATTTTAATGAAGGTTTTGACATTTTCAGATAAAACAAAAAAGAAAAAACTGCACCATTGCGATTCAATATGCAAGTATTATTTTCACAATATTTTTTTTTTTTTTCAATTCATTCTTCATCTTAGTGATTGAAACTTTCAGCCAACTTCCCACAAGCCCATGTGTCCTCATTACTGTAACAACAAAACTGTTTTCAGTTTAAAAGCATTTTATCATGTCTCCAGCTGCAGCAGGCAAACTTATCACCGCCGAAACAATGTTCAACAAATGGCTGTCAGCTTTTGACAAGACCCAGTAAGAAGTGGGCCAAGGTCATACCTGCTGCAGAGCGCATTGCTCAGATAGCAGAGCTGCACTGTGTGGCGGACTGTGCTGCTGCCCAGCTGAAGGTTGATCCACTTGTTATTATGTGCAGTATTTGTGGCCTTTGTGTGTACTTGAGTTATTTAAAGTCTGGTTCTGGTATGCAGAGTTGAATTCTCATAAAATGATCAAAACGTAGAGAATGCCACATTGACACTTAATTCAGTCCTCAAACTGGATGATTAAAATGTATTATTTATTATGCCGAATAAAAGAAAGACGTTGGTGACTGATAGCAAGCAGATGGCAAGGCGGAGCTGCCACGGGAATTATGTTATGCTGTTATTTGTGTGTTTGTCAGCAGGGTTGTGTATAATCTCTGCAACCAAATTTAATGAAATGGGTGGAAAGGTGGAGGGAAAGGAGAGAAATAATTACTAAAACTGGATTACAAGTAATAGGATTGAATGAAAGAAGCAAAGTGTGACTAATTGGACTTTTACTTACCTTGTTCTTTAAAGATGGAGTATGTAAGATTTTCGATATTTTCAAAATAAATTAACTAATAAAATAACTACAATAATAATTAGATAGTTTTTTGAACATGTAGGTTCCAGTCTGTCCGTATTTGATGCGTTATTAAATTACAAGTTTAATTAATGACAAATGATAAAAAGCACTTTTTTTTTACTAGCAGGCAAACATTTAAGAAGGGTCTTTGTCATTAATTAAACTTGTAATTTAATAACATCAAATATGGACAGACTGGAACCTACATGTTCAAAAACTATCTAATTATGATTGTAGTTATTTTCTTAGTTAATTTATTATGAAAATATTGAAAATCTTACATACTCCACCTTTAAAGTGTCTCAAAATAATTTTATATTACAAATTGTCACTATAAACAAGCAGTGGATAAATATTGTGTAGTTTGTCTGAATGTGTAAAATGCTCTTATTATTGTATAAATGGTTATCTACTCATCATTAAATATTAGGCGGAACAGTTAGAAAGATAATCCTCCAACAAGGCCAATGTAGCAATCATGAAAAAGTGTCCAAGTTCACAGTAAAATTTAGGGATCTGTTGTCTCATTTCTTCATGTTTTTACTACTTGAGTGTCTTTCTGCTAGCAAACCATACAATGTCTCAGCTGAAGACATATCTTCCACACTCCAAAGAAAATCTGTATGTATTTCTGTATGCAGGAGTTTCTAGAAGCATTCTGACTTTCTCGTTATCTTTTAAACTGTATCCTGATCAATACTTCAGGTTTTTCTCCGAAGTTTTCTTTGGTCATCTACTGACTATTTATTTTCAATCCACTACTTTCCATCTACTTTCCCATTTTCAGAATAATGTGTTTTTCTAATTTAAGCTATTCAACACTAAATAAATGCATTGAAAAAACATTGTAATTTAGGGGATGAACAATTTTTTTGGACTCGCATAACCAGAACTCATTGCAAAGATACCATCTTAAATAGACTTTTAACCATTTTTTTTCTAGCATTTGATATTTTTTCCCAGCTTAATTGAGTATCAGAGAGCCTGTTCCAGCACCAGTCAGGCTGAAGACATGATAAACTCTGGACAGGTCACCAGTGCATCACAGAGTGAAGATGGAACCAAATGCCCACATAGAGAATCCAGAGGAACCAGGAAGAACAAGACCTTCTTGCTCTGAGGTGCAGGAATGACCTTGCAAAAAGACAAATCATCTGCCCCCCCCAATTCTGTGTTAAACCTATGAAGAAGACCAAAAATCAAACATTTCATCCACTGAAAATAAGATGTATCGTAGCATGGTGTTTTCACAAAACAAAAACAAAAAAATTAAAGAAGCAATTAATTTATTTTAAACATTGGAGAAAGATTAAGGCCGACCGAACCATTTACAGCAGATAAACAGTATCTGAAAGTGATATCCCACAACTTTATGCCAAATGAGACAAGACCTGGACTAAGGACACGTTCACATCAGCCTTTGTGATCTGAATCCGAGTTGGTTGGAAAGTCTGATTCGTTTGGGGAAATGTGAATATGCCAAGAGAATTCTGATTTGGATCAAAGGCCCGCCAACAAACGCAGGTCTCTGCCCGTATCAAGCAGGCCAAATACAGAGAGTAGACTACAAAAATAAGTCTCTTCCTGCGTTTGGTGAAGTGCATTGTGGGTAAATATATAGTGATTATCTTCTGCCTCATCTGCTGTTCATGCTGCATCCATTGGTGGAGTGTATATCTGCAGAATACTTGCATAAGACACAAAAAAAACCCAAAACATCGATAATTTCATCTCCATGTTTATGGAGTTTTCTTCTTCTTGTCCTCTCTTTTGATAAATCCTATTGCAGCGACACCTTTGGTGAGAATGGGGACATATTATTCTAATGATTTGGCTCGTTTGACCATAGTGCAGCATGAATGTGACCTTAGTCCACATGGATACACCCCGCCTACAACTGAGCCAAGTCCCCAATCAGACTGAGTCTAGTGAACTATCCTGATGTGAATGCACCCTAAAAGTCTTCAGACACAAGTTCTGACGGAGGAATGAACCCTCCCAAAAGCCTGGATATCAGTAGTCTGTGATCATCTTGACAGAGAACAGAACAAAAAGCAACAAACATCCAAATCACTCCACGCATTTTCTGATAATATAGAGAGGTGGTTTAAGACTGTAGCTCAATGTGTCTGTTCTTTCTTTTTTCCCCTCATGAATATGGTTTTACGGGTGAGTTAGAGCCATTAAAACTCCCCCAACTTTTCTGTCCACACAGAAATAAGCATGCTCTGCTCATTAGTGTTCAGCCTTACCTGCACATAGAATAAATATAATAATAATAATGCTGTGTGGGTCACATGGAAAGCGACAGTTCAAAGAAAACACATAAACAGCGCCGATGTTCATCTTTGTTTTAAAAAACACAAGGTTACCTTGGTGTGTTTCTTCAAAGTGACTGTCAGTGGAAAGGTGACAGGTTTAATTAAGGGGTATTGGCCATGTGCTGCCAACAGAAAGCTTCTACACACAAGAAAAGGAACAAAAAAAACAAGCCTTTGTGAGTCGCGGCTCTAGGGAAGTCTCAGAGTTGGCTGAAGATCAGACAAAGGGTCCCGTCAATACTGGCACTTTCACATTGACAGTAGCGGCGGGGTGAACAGGGCTGATTTGGGCTAATGGTAATTGTGACCTTTTTGCTGGGAGCCACTAAACGGGTCCTTTTCAAGTAGCTATTTGATCCTCTCATTCAATTATCTGAGATGAATCCTTCCAGGTGAAAGTCAAGCTTCTTGGTGCAACGCAACCACATTGGTTTTTTTTCAGCTGCAGAAGCTGCTTTTGTTTTTATAGCAGCCATATTTCCATTGATGGGAGGATATTTACTATAACCACACAGAGTTTGAAAGACTTTGGAGGGTTGTTATGAGTGAATGATTTAAGCCTTCTGTAATCATTCCCCATCTGTTTCTTTTCTTTTCTTCCTAATCAGGTCAGGAAGAGTGGGCAAACAATCGCGGCAAGGCTCCGTCGGCACGAGCAACCAAGGGAGTGTACAGAGATCAGCCATACTCCAGATATTGAACTGTTTATACAACTCGCACCCAAGTCATCATGGCTGTTTCAACCCAAGTAATGGATTTTTTTTATGGACGCTCCCAAAATTTTTAGAATTGAAAATTAAACCTGAAAAAAATTGCTCAAACAAAACACCGAACTGGTTTTCAATAATGGAATTCCTTTGATTGTCAAAAAGTCAGTAACTGGGTAAAATATGGAAAGAAATGTAGAAATCTCCCCTTTCCCCTGATGAGATTCGACTGGACATTAGGATTAAGGGAAGCAACGTAGAACATTAAGTTTTTCTCCCAGCTAAGTGATTGTGAAGAATGGCATCGTATCAAGCTATTTTACTCGGTAACGGTAACCGAGCCGCGACAAGCTGACGAGTCTTTCTGCACATCGGCCAGCGCAGCTTGGTTTATCTCCCTCTACTCTTTAGACTTTGATCTCAGAAATGTAGTAGCTTAGTTCTAGGAACGTGCAGTACTGTAGATATTTTTTCTGAAGGGTAATTGGTGAAACTTGTGTCCCTTGTAAATGAAACATTTGCAAATAGAGAATGAGAAGAAGTCATACTGTACACACATTGTATCGCCGTTTCCTCCTCTTTTTTGTATAATAGTTGGTTAGTGTTAAAGGGCTTATAAAAGCATGGTGTGCAACTGTGGGTATTGTCAGCTGTTTAACTATGAAAGCCTGTGTAGTTGTGTTTGTCACCCCCCCCCCCAAAAAAAAGAGGAAAAAAAAACATACGCTAAAATACATCTATAAATAGCTGCATTTACTTTATATAGACTGAATTGCAAACCATTTGGAAGCTTTTAATGTCTGTTATTACTTTTAACTTTTTTTTTTTAATTTCAATCAATACTTTTCTGACTTTGTTGACTTAATTTTTAGTTTTAAGATCTGAAATAATCCATCTTTGTTCAACTCTTAACAATTTTGAGCTTATGTAAGCCCTTTAATATTTTATTCTTTGTTGATGCTGAATAAATGTTTTGAAAAAAAAAGAAAACCACTTGTGTTGACGAGAATAATTCTGGACTCATAAAACAGCTTCATAATTTAAACTAACAACCCAAAATGAAAACATTGATACTTTTGGGCCATCGAAGCTTGTAATAAATTATAATTAACATAATGTAATAATTCTTATCTTGATAAAATGTTGGAAATTATAAAATATCGAGTATTAAACTCAGAGGGAGGAAGGAAGACGGTGTGACATCCAAACAGTGTAAACTTTAAATAGCTGTTTGTGACCTTGCAGAGGACCTTGGTGATCTGATAAGGACTCGTTCCTATTTGTTTTGGAGCGTTATGCATTTTCATAGGAAATCTCTCCAGCTGAAATTCAGAGGATTTAGTGATAAGAGCGTTGCCACTATTGAAACTCCATCCACTCTGTTTGCTCACATAATTTGATGTGACGGCGTTGAGCATCATCGGTAAACACACAATACATTTCTGAGTGTTTACTCCGACAGAAACGAGTCGTAGTGCTGCATCAAAAGTCTCCCCCGACCTCCTCCGGGGCCGTGTTGAGCTCAGTCCGGGCATGGGTGGGGTGAGCTGAGGTGAGGGAGGATTGGGGGTGAGGATGGTGGGGTCTCTCTCTCTCTTCTTGTTTTTGCTCTCTGCTCTCCTCCGGTCATGTGACCCTCTCCCAGTCGTTTAAAGAGCCTGCCTTTGCCCCATCCGTTAAAATGAACCCCAGCTGACCTCCGCAGAGAGAGGATGCAGTAGCTGTTTAAAAAGACCTCCGTCCCACAAGGTAAACAACATGACCCAGTTTAACCTCAACCCTAACGTAGTTGCTCATAAACCCTCTCTAAACTTCAATGTAATATGTTTTCCTGTCTCTTTAAGTCCGTAATCCACAAAGCTAGAAATAATTAGATGTCTGTAACAAAACAACAGTAAAAATAAAGATAAATAGCAGTAATATTTCAACAAACTGTGTTGTGAAATAACTTTAATCTAAGACATTGATAAAAAATATACCCATTGTTACAATAACTGAACCATAAAATACAAATATAATCTGTATATAACAAAGTATTTTTCATGCTCCCAAACTGAAAGCTGAAGGTTGTTGTTTATCTTCTCCTTCAGGCCAAAGTCAGACAGTGCACAGTGCCGTCTGTCCTGGTGCATCGCTGGTGCTAACGGTATGTTGTTTCCAGGTGACCATGATGTTGTTGCTGCATGCAAACATTGAAATGAACTCAACAGCCACTTTATAGGTCTTTCCTGCAGGTTCCATGTTCTGCCCCATTTTGCTTTCAGAGCTTCTTTAACTCTTAATGTCATAGATTCAACAACAGGTTGGAAAAATCCCTTAAAGGCAGAGTATGTAAGATTTCAAGGTGATTCTTTCCACCACCAGGTGGCAAACACCAGGTCGTGAGCAAAACCACAAAACTGCTTCCTCCACAAACGACCACAGGTTGGCAGTAATGAGCAAAACTCACCCCTCCTCCTTGCCAGCTCCAATGAGGGCAGGAATCGCTTTTGAGCTGTAGCTCAGAGCCGCTCTGCAATAAATGGGCTTATACTCCCCCTACTGGTAGAAAAAAAGTACTTTTTTTTTTTTACTGGTCAGAAAACATTTAAGAAGGGTCTTTGTCATTGATTAAACTTGTAATTTAATAACGCATCAAATACGGACAGACTGGAACCTACATGTTTAAAAAACTATCTAATTATGATTGTAGTTATTTTTTTTAGTTAATTTATTTTGAAAATATTGAAAATCTTACATACTCTACCTTTAAGGAATTGACTCCATGTTGACATAAAGCATCACACATTTGCTGCTGACTAGTTGGCTGAATCTCTAGCTGCTCCGTTGGGCTGGGATCTGTGACTGTGCACGCCGTTGTGGAGGACGGTGAAGTCACTGCCCTGCTGAAGAAGCTGGAGATGATTTTAGCTTTGAGACGTAATTCTGGACGCAGTTATTAGAAGATGCTTCGCTGTGGTCATACAGAGCTGGAAAGGGTCAGCAACAACTGGGGTAGGCTGTGGCGTTTAAACCATAGCAACAGCCTGAACCATTGACAACATGTAACTGATGATGCTTGGTGTTATGGGTGTTTCCACAAAATTCTGACCCCAACGTGTGAATGTTGAGTTTGCAATGGCCGCCCACCATACTAGGCAACATTTTCCTGCTTTAGCTACCACTCTTTTTTATATTTAGATATTTTCTCTTTTATAAATGATTCCTTGTAAACTCTAACAAGAATTTGGTGTTAAAATCCCCACAGATGAGCAGTTTATAAAGCACTCAGACCAGCTCATCATCAACCACATTCAAAGTCAATGGAATCTCATTTATCCATGTTTGTTGACATTGTCTGCATGCTGCTGCATATTGTTTATTTTTTAACAATATGATATTAGTATGTTTGTGTTAACAAGCAGTTGAATAAGTGGACCTAATAAAATGGATGGTGTGTGTGTACCGCACATTTAAAGGGGTGATGAATTAGAGAATCTTGGAAAACCATCCAGTCTTCCAAAGTCTAAAATCCCAATCCTTCCAGCTGTTAAAAAATGCATGTTGGTTTTCTTTTTTTTTTTCTTATTATAGTGATTTTTCAAACACACACTTTCTGGGTAATAGAGTTTCACTTGCAGCTCATGTTGTTCAGAAAGTCTGAGACAGAACAGAAAACCATTTAAATGAAAAATTAGTTGCAGTTACATGGCGAGGCTTCATGGACATGAGGACTGATGTTTGATTGTGTTCCTTCACTCATATAGGTGGAGAAATTAATGTTAAAAGTCATCAAGATGTTCCAGGAGGAAATAAGAAATCATTTCCATTCCTTTTAAAGTTATATCCAAATATGTGATAAAGCTGTAACATATTAATCTAAACAGTGCAGTAATATCTATTTAATCAAGCTTAGTTATACTATAACATCATGAATCCTTCAAGCTGAAGTTGTTGCCAATGAAATGGTCCAACTGGACCGTCACTGGAAGTACAAAATGAAACATTCTGCAGGGGACAAAACAATATCATGATGGATCAAATATTTATGTGACTTTGAGGCAACTTGATATTCTCTTGATGGATGTTTAAAGATGAAAATATTTTTTCCAAGCTTCTGAAATCCTTCAGGATTTCCCCCCCGAAGGCTTAGTCTCCCACTCCCCTGCCGTACCCCAGCGCAATCTCCTCAAGGGGTTTCTGGACTGTTTGCCTCTCTTTGTAGCAATCCCATTAGCGAGTGAGAACATTGTGTGTCATCTGAACCCTGAACAGAATATGAAAATGTCAGCTTGTGCAGATAGAAGGGAAAGTGTGTGTTGGCAAACCGATTTCTGTCACTAAAACACCTGAAATGCCAAAATGTGACAAAGAACCCTGCATTGCTTTGGCTTCTCATTGCTGGATGTCATATTATTCTCTCTCTTCTTTCCTTTTTAACAGACTTGATGAATGACACAAAAGCTTCTCTCCAAACGTCCGACCCCGAACAACAGCAGACTGAATCTTGATGGAAAGAACTTTGCAGCGTCACTGAGCATGCTCCCCTTGGCCAAACACTGGACGTTCTTATTTTCACAGTCGGGACCAAGGTGAATCCTGAAGGGGGGGGCGGAAGATGGAGTGACCTGGATAGACGTGCAGAAATGGGGGAAAGATATTACATGTATCACACTTCAACATTCTCCAGAGGAAGAAGGGAGGAGAAGAAAGTTGTGAAGCAAATGGAGTTCCTCGTCCTCTGGGATGGTTGAGTAAAATTTCCGGCAGAGCTTCACTTACTCTTTATACCTCCTGCATACACACAGGACTGCTTTGAACCAACTGTGAACCTGAACTGTCTTTCTTGATTCAGACTGCTGTAAGAGGGTGGTGTGTGTGTTAGGCTTACGTTAGACGTGAACCGTTACTTGCTCGGAGGGATGACTGAACAAATAACACCACATGTCGTCAGAAGTTTGTCACAGTTCCAGCAAAGAGACTCCTGTTTTCTGCTCATTTATCTTCATCCAATCTGCCCCGATGAATGAATAATTCACAAAGTGCCTTATTTTTTTGCATTGTTGTGGCAGTTTCATGTGCTTGGTCCTGTTGCTGGTCTTCTTTATGCTGCATTTGTTTGTTTGTTTTTCTGCATCTTTGCAGTGCTAGAAAACATCCCCCAGCCTCACACAGGAGTCTCCTCCAGATGTATTGCTTAATCACAACCGACTACAGTGGATATTACAATTCCAAAATAGCTTTCTGGCAGGCAGAGAGTTCATTCTGTGCTGTGCATAAATCCAGATAGGCTGATCCGTATTCCACACAGCTGTATGTTCACAGTGGCAGACAATAGTTTTCCATTAGAGGAAGTGATTCTCTGTGGAGCATCAGGCCAAGCCTCAGACAATAACACACCGACCTAAAGCTCACAAGTCGGGCTGGCGGAGTCAAATCTCATCACCTCCAGGGGCTGATTTCCACTCTGAAGTGGCTTAAAGCGACGGGCTTATCTGAAGTAAGCTTGTCCAAGTTAATAAAGTAAGAACATCTTATTTGATTAAGAATGCATACAAAGGAGGATGCAGTGATCTCAGAGTAGGAGACAAGTCAATTTCAACTGGAGAATACCAATTCATGCATCCTGAGCAGACATCCGACTGTTCGGCCTCCGTTTTCTTCTTACAACCAGTGTGGTGCATGGGGTCATTGGTTTTAGAAAATTTTAGAATTATTTTGGTTAATTTCAATAAAACTGTCTGTGAACAAGTTATAAAAGAATCCAATTTGATTTTTTTTTTTTTTTTTTGAAGAGGCAATTCATTTTTTCGAGGACTGTCAATCAAATCTGTTTTATCTAGACTCACCCATTCCTGAAAACAAGGAGCCATATTAGATAATTATTTAAAGGGATAAATGAGAAGGTAATAACTAACCTGACTCTGTTTGGTTCTCTTCTAAAAGTATTAAAGATAAGCGATTAAACCAGTAATGTGTCCAGTTTATAACCAGCACAGACAAAAGTCCCCCCCCCCTCGGTCTCTAATATATATATATATATATATATATATATATATATATATATAGATATATAGATATATAGATAGATAGATAGATAGATATATAGATAGATACAGATACAGTTGTGCTCATTATTATTCATACCATTTCATTAAAGAAGGGAAAAAAAACAGCTGCCTGTAACATAAGATAAAATTGACTAAAGTAATAATAAATAAAAATTTTATGAATATCATTACATTATTTTCTAATTCTGGTTCAATAGAAATATTTTTTAAAAAGGAAACAAAGAAGATAATTTATTACATATCCCATCAGTCATAAAGTAATATTCAGTTGAACAATGCTTTAATGTTTCCGCTCCAGTCAGGTGTTTTCTGTTCCTCTCAGTCAGACTTCTGCACCTGTTGACAGGTATTTTGTCCCACTGTTCAACAGAAAAATTCTCTAATTTGTCCAGGACCAATGTGTTTGTTTGTTTTTTTTTTTCTTTCTTCAACTCAATTGAATTAAAAAGACAGTGTCTTATATTTTTAGTTATTGTTCCTTTTTTAAGTCTCCAGTTATTTGAGTACCTGTGTAAATTGAGACTGTTGTAAATTCAGCTTTTTCTTTAATGAAAGGGGATGAATACATATGAGCACAACTGTACATATCAGGACAAGTTAGCTATTAGCTTCGATCATACCGCTACCGACCGTCCCATGCACTCATCTCCTAACCTAAACAAACAACCAAGTTTGTTTAGTAATTTTCAGCCTGAACTGCGGGGGTGGACATTCTGCAAGTCTATGCAGCTAATCAATATGGCCCTACAGATTTTGGGGGTTCTTAAACTGCTTCCTAGCCATTATAATGGAAATGGGGTCTTCAGAGAGAAACATTTGAATCATTGTTTGAAAATGCTGAAGTAGATGGTTTCAGCTGCACAGCGGCTCCTTTTATTTTTAAATAAGACTCAAGTTCCAGTCCAGACGTGGAAGATGTTTCCCTGCTTCTACACACCACATTCAACAAATAAATGTCCAAACAGCTTGTTGTGAAGGTTTCCACAAGTTCAATCAAAGGTTTATTCATTTGTTGACCGTAAAGACCAAGCTAAGCTAGGAAACGCCGTGGTCAGCTACATTTCTAAAATATGTATTTAAAGTGCAGAAATGGGCCTTTACACAACTCTCAGCTGCAGGAGACATTGGAGCAATGTTGTGTTTCATTTTATTTTTTCTGAATATATACAGTATATTTTTTATTTATTTTGTCCACCTTGAAATCCTCATTAACTCAGTGACACTATTGTGTAATTTTCAGTCAGCGTTTGAGGAAACCAATAAGACAAGTCCCAGTATTACACTGGTGTTCCTGGTTATTACATTTTCTTCAGAGGAAGAGATTGTAAAGAAAAAAAGAAAAAAAGAAGCTCAGTTCTGATTATCCTTTCCCTGTGAAAAACATAGGAATGATGATTTCTGCTTGTTTTGGACAATAAAGCTAATAATATTATACAATTTTGATGCTTTTTGATTCAGTAATGTCTGCCTAACCAATATTCCTCATGCTGCAGATCTAAAACAACCTCCTCCTGTTGTTTGTTCTGTAATTAACCAGGAGGCTCTTAATCTTCCTGAGATTAAAACCTCCAGATCGATGGAGGGGTCCCCATGTCTCATTTGGCAGCGAGCACTAATGTGACAATAGGTCAGCATTTCTCGCCTCCTAAGTGGGCGCTGAGATTGAGAGGGATCGATCATTACACGACTGTGAGTCAACCGGGGAGAACGATAGTGGGGAACATAGCCAATATAGATATCTATTAGGGTGGGGGGGAGGGGTTGCTATTTTTCCAAAGCTTCGAACAGGAGGTGAAAAATGCTCTGAACAGATAAAAATTGAATAACACATAAACATGCAGTCCGTGTATGTAACTGTGTACATTATATTGCTGTTATATTCCCATGTGTTGTCAACAAATACAGAACCTTGTAAATAAAGACCTGTTTGCCTGCAGACCTTTTCATCATGGATACACTTTGCTCCCTATTGATTTCTATATACTGCATATATATATATATATATATATATATATATAAATCACACCCTTTCATTAAAGATAGAAAAAAAACAGCTGCCTGTAAAATAAGCTGAAATTGATTAAAGTAACAATAAATAAAAATTTGATGAAAATCATTACATATTTTGTCTAATTCTGGTTCAATAGAAATATATGTTTAATTTTTTTGTTTTAATTTTTGTTTTCTGTTCCTCTCAGTCAGACTTCTGCACCTGTTGACAGGTATTTTGTTCCACTGTTCAACAGAAAAGTCTCTAATTTGTCCAGGACCAATTTGTTTGTTTGTTTTTTCTTTCTTTCTTTCTTCAACTCAATTAAATGAAAAAACAGTGTCTTATATTACTAAATTATATTTTTGCAAATTTTTAGTTATTGTTCCTTTTTTAAGGCTCCAGTTATTTGAGTGACTGTTGTAAATTCAGCCTTTTCTTTAATGAAAGGGGATGAATACATATGAGCACAGCTGTTATATATATATATATATATATATATATATATATATATATATATATATATGTTTGTAGATCTTAGTGTGTCATGCTGGGAAGGAAATCGTGAACACACTTCCACTGTAATGACTGTTAAGTGCAGACACTCCCTAACGAAATCTGAAATAAAACTGCAGGGGGAAGTTCTGGCAGTTGGCATGTTTTTCTGACTTCAAGCCTCACAACTGCAGGGATATTATTTACCTTGATACGCCCTTGAAATAATAGCTGAAGATCAAATAAGTTTGTGTAGCAACGGCTGTCTCAGTCTCCAACCTTTTAAATATTGTATGTTCCTCTCCACCGCTGCCTGGGATCCATCTCTCTCCTCATGTAAATGCTGCTCTTCTATTTTTTTCTTTGTTTTTTTCTCCCTCCGCCTCCATCCTTCAGGCCATTCCACTTTGAAGTTGCTTCTCAGCTGTGTGAAATTTGAGATTAAAGTCCATCTGTGCATGCCCCTGCCATCGATATGTACACAGACATAAACAAAAACACAACAACAACAACAGCAAAAATCCAGTTTTTGTCTTCTGAATGGGTCAAAGGCAGACTCTATATGACTGAGAGGGAAATCCTGAGTGGAAGAAGCTCTTTCAGCATCGCTGGGAAATGAAAATAATAAGTGGAGCTGATATGACTGCAGTAATTTAAAAGGCTTTTTTCCTCCGCAGCATTTAAACACAGTGCACTCCTCTGGGCACGTCCGTGTTGCGCCTGGGGCTTGCAGATTTAAAGTCAGGATGATAACACACTACATACCGGCAATGAAGCTGCTGTGAGGTTGAAGATGCACAAGTCAACCGTCTCAAACAGATTTGCTGCAAAGTCTCTTGTCTATTGTTTGCTTTTCATTCCAGGTCGAGCAGCATGGAGGTAGATTGTCTGTAAACCTGCAGCACCACAGCAGAGCCAGGGGTTAAAACTGTTGTTTATCATTTCACAGCATATCAAGGGGAACATAAGCAGCCAGAAAACAGGAACTACCGTATCATGGTCAGGTCAACACCATGATGTCAAAAAGTTAAAAGGACATCACCTACTTTGTTCACCTTAACACCAATTTCTACACGTAGTTTACTGACCTTCTAAATGACATTTGCCTCCAAGCCGAGCGCATTTGCCCTTTAAAAAGCAGCCTTCCAAACACTATACCTTAACTCTGCGTAGAAACAGTAAATAACCCCGGAAAGAATCAATAAACTGTCCTCTTAGCTGATGGGAACGGTCCAGTTGCACTTCATGTCACTTTAACTGCATTTTAACTTCAGCCGGCTGTTTGTCTCTGTGAAATATGACAAATAGGAATTCACAGTTCACATATTCCTGCCAATTACAAGCACATCAGAATAATAACAGAGTGCAGACGTAATGGCTTTAATGGCGGCTTGTAACACAGAGTAAACCCAACAGACGGACGTGACTGCGGCTCCCCAAGTAGCAAAGCTAAAGTAGATGTATGTCAAAGGTAAAGAATAATTTGAAGAATACGTTCAATGTGTCTCCTCAGAGACCTCAACCCCATACTGCTTCCAACAGCCTCTAAGGGAAGGTATGTGGACAGCTTATAAAGGCTGTCAAGTGCCATGTCAAACTAGCATCAAATTGCAGCACATATACAACTGAGCCAGCACTCTATTTTAAATGCACGTCGGTATAATGAGGAAACGTAGAGCAATAATGGGCCCTCCTGATAAATCACCATTTCTAAAAGGTATGTCGTGAGCTTTATTAATAAATCATCACCTTCTAAAGTTGTGATTTGCAGGAGCCACTTCTGGAGAGCGAAGGTCCAAAATGAAAAAAGAAAAAAGGTTTAGAATCATTTAAACACTAAAAATGTTGAATTTGGACGTTTTCTTTGGTTGAGTTCATTAAGTCATTTAAAACTTTATAAATTAAAGCTGATCATCAAGTTGATCATTTGTTCATTTAATATTCAGTTTAAAATCAGAAAACAAAAATTAAAAAAATGAGCTTCTTTTCATAATTCTGTTTGAATTCTGAAACTAACCGGCTCTGCAACTAACCCGGCTCTTTCTGAACTTCTGGTTTGAAGGTGTGGGGAATTAAGAGATGAGCTTTGTGGGATCGTAGTTTGATACTTCCTGGTACGCACGCAGCTGAGGTCCAGGGGTTGACACACGTGTGCATTTGGTGTGTTTAAAAAGCCGCGCCCTACGGAAGCACAGCAGAGATCCGACTGACTCTCACCCGACGCCGCGAAATCTGTAATCTGAATCTTATAACCTACGCATAATAAACTGATATTCCTTAAAGAGCGTCGTTGTATGCCTCATCCCTCCCAGAAGCCTGCCTGATCCTGAGGCTGCTCTGCTCTGCTCTCCGGAGCGTCCAGCCTCACGTAGGCGGCTCTCTTTTGCACCTGACCGACTGAAGGTACGCACTCTTCTGACCCTCCGGTATGTAATGCTTGGCATTATTTAACCAACAAAGGTAACATTAGAAGAACTTTAACTAGAAAAATGAGCCACAGACAGAAACTAACTTTAATATTTGTCGGATTTCCGTCACCTGAAGCTGCAGTCTCTTTCTGCAATCCTGAGTTGTGTCAGCAGAATAGCATCGCATATCTTCACACGTATAGGCAATTCAGTTTAGGCTTCTTTGTCAAAACAGCATACCAGCTAAGCCTAACCCAAGCCATAACCCTAAACCCAACCCCCAAAATACATCACAGAAAACTGTAGTGTTATTATACTGCCATAATGTGTCTATGCATGCATAAAATCTGTGGTATACATGATCACCGGAGTTATGCATCTGTTACCTCTGTTGGGCGGGAACGTTCGCCCTCTCCCAGCTTCCTCCATACACAGCAGTCACTATGTCAGTGGTGCTTGGATTTCAGAATAACCACGGCTGCATGAGGAGGTGCACCACCTGACTGCCTTTCTGTACATACGTGGGTTCTCTGGGTACTCCAGCTTCCTCCCACCGTCAAAATACATGCATGTTCGGTGAACTGATTAATCTAAATTGTCTGTAGGAGCGAGTGTGTGTGTGTGTGGTTGTTTGTCTTTCTGCCTTTCACCCAATGAACGCCGGAATCGGCTCCAGCTTCTCCAAAAACCCTTAATTGCGCTAAACGGTCAAGAAGATGTATGGATGGAATCCATCCATCCATCCATCCATCCATCTTCTGCCGCTTATCCGGGGTCGGGTCGCGGGGGCAGCAGCCTAAGCAGGGAAGCCCAGACTTCCCTCTCCCCAGCCACATTTGCCAACTCTGCGGGGGGGATCCCGAGGCGTTCCCAGGCCAGCCGAGAGATGTAATCCCTCCAGCGTGTCCTGGGTCTTCCCCGGGGTCTCCTCCCCGAGGGACGTGCCTGGAACACCTCACCAGGGAGGCGTCCAGGAGGCATCCTGACCAGATGCCCGAGCCACCTCAACTGGTTCCTCTCGATGCGAAGGAGCAGCGGCTCTACTCTGAGCCCCTCCCGGATGACCGAGCTCCTCACCCTATCTCTAAGGGAGAGCCCGGCCACCCTGCGGAGGAAACTCATTTCAGCCGCCTGTATACGAGATCTCGTTCTTTCGGTCACGACCCACAGCTCATGACCATAGGTGAGGGTAGGAACGTAGATCGACTGGTAAATTGAGAGCTTCACCTTCTGGCTCAGCTCCTTCTTCACCACGACAGACCGGCGCAGAGTCCGCATTACTGCAGACGCCGCACCGATCCGTCTGTCGATCTCGCGCTCCATCCTTCCCTCACTCATGAACAAGACCCCGAGATATTTAAACTCCTCCACTTGAGGCAGGACCTGACCCCCGACCCGGAGAGGGCAATCCACCCTATTCCGGCTGAGGACCATGGTCTCAGATTTTGAGGTGCTGATTCTCATCCCAGCCGCTTCACACTCGGCCGCGAATCGCTCAAGCGAGAGTTGGAGATCACGACCAGATGAAGCCAACAGGACCACGTCATCCGCAAAAAGCAGGGACCCAATCCTGAGGCCACCAAGTCGGATCCCCTCAACACCTCGGCTGCGCCTAGAAATTCTGTCCATATAAGTTATGAACAGAATCTGTGATAAAGGGCAGCCTTGGCGGAGTCCAACCCTCACCGGAAACGGATCCGACTTACTACCGGCAATGCGGACCAAGCTCTGACACCTGTCGTACAGGGACCGGACAGCTCGTACAAGGGGGTCCGGTACCCCATACTCCCGGAGTACCCCCACAGGAGCCCCCGGGGGACACGGTCGAATGCCTTCTCCAGGTCCACAAAGCACATGTAGACTGGTTGGGCAAACTCCCATGCCCCCTCCAGGACCCCAGAGAGGGTATAGAGCTGGTCCACTGTTCCGCGACCAGGACGAAAACCACACTGCTCCTCCTCAATCCGGGATTCGACTATCCGGCGGACCCTCCTCTCCAGGACCCCTGAATAGACCTTACCAGGGAGGCTGAGGAGTGTGATTCCCCTGTAATTGGAACACACCCTCCGGTCCCCCTTCTTAAAAAGGGGGACCACCACCCCAGTCTGCCAATCCAGCGGTACTGCCCCCGATGTCCACGCGATGCTGCAGAGGCGTGTCAGCCAGGACAGCCCCACAGCATCCAGAGCCTTAAGGAACTCCGGGCGGATCTCATCCACCCCCGGGGCCTTGCCGCCAAGGAGCTTTTTGACCACCTCAGCGACTTCAGCCCAAGAGATAGGAGAGTCCACCCCTGAGTCCACCAGCTCTGCTCCCTCATGGGAAGACGTGTTGGTAGGATTGAGGAGGTCTTCGAAGTATTCCCTCCACCGACCCACAACGTCCCGAGTTGAGGTCAGCAGCTCCCCACCTCCACTGTACACAGTATTGATGGAGCACTGCTTCCCCCTCCTGAGCCGCCGGATGGTGGACCAGAATCTCCTCGAAGCCGTCCGGAAGTCTTTCTCCATGGCCTCGCCGAACTCCTCCCATGCCCGAATTTTTGCCTCGGCAACAGCCGAAGCCGCATGCCGCTTAGCCCGCCGGTACCCATCAGCTGCCTCCAGAGTCCCACAGGCCAAGAAGGCTCGATAGGACTCCTTCTTCAGCTTGACGGCATCCCTCACTGCTGGTGTCCACCAATGAGTCCTGGGATTACCGCCACGACAGGCACCAACTACCTTACAGCCACAGCTCCGGCTGGCCGCCTCAGCAATAGAGGCACGGAACACAGCCCATTCGGACTCAATGTCCCCCGCCTCACTCGGGACATGTTCGAAGCTCTGCTGAAGGTGGGAGTTGAAGCTCGCTCTGACAGGGGACTCAGCCAGACGTTCCCAGCAGACCCTCACAACACGTTTGGGCCTGCCAGCTCTGACCGGCTTCCTCCCCCACCATCTGAGCCAACTCACCACCAGGTGGTGATCAGTTGACAGCTCCGCCCCCCTCTTCACCCGAGTGTCCAAGGCATGTGGCCGCAGGTCCGACGATACGACTACAAAGTCGATCATTGAACTGCGGCCCAAGGAATCCTGATGCCAGGTGTACATATGGACACTCTTATGCTGGAACATGGTGTTCGTTATAGACAATCCATAACGAGCACAGAAGTCCAATAACAAAACACCATTTGGGTTCAGAGGGGGGGGGACCATGCCTCCCAATCACTCCCCTCCAGGTCTCACTGTCATTGCCCACATGAGCATTGAAGTCCCCCAGCAGAACAATGGAGTCCCCAGAAGGAGCACCCTCCAGCACTCCCTCCAAGGACTCCAGAAAGGGTGGGTACTCTGAACTGCTGTTCGGTGCATAAGCACAGACAACAGTCAGGACCCGTCCCCCCACCCGGAGGCGGAGGGAAACTACCCTTTCATCCACCGGGGTAAACCCCAACGTGCAGGCACCAAGCTGGGGGCTGATGAGAATGCCCACACCTGCTCGGCGCCTCCCACCATGAGCAACTCCAGAGTGGAAGAAGGTCCAGCCCCTCTCGAGGGTACTGGTTCCAGAGCCCAAGCCATGCGTCGAGGTGAGTCCAACTATATCTAGTCGGAATCGCTCAACCTCGCGCACAAGCTCAGGCTCCTTCCCCACCAGAGAGGTGACGTTCCACGTCCCTAGAGCCAGCTTCTGCAGCCGGGGATTGGACCGCCAGGGTCCCCGCCCCTGGATGGAATCATTTTCGTCAAAAATGATCTTCAGACTGAAAGTTGTAAAACAGCCTGTTTGTAGTTTCAGATTTCTAACAAAATAATTAAAAACAAGCTGATTCTTTTTATTTTATGATTTCCGATTTTGAATTTAATATTAAATGAAGGAATGATACACAGACCGTGATCTTTTTAGGCCCAAGCATCTTACATTCAATTCATAATTAATTCTAAATCAAAAGTAAAAGAGAAATAATCAGCTTGTTTTGTCATTGTTCCTTCAGAAATCTGAAACTAAAAACTACAATCAGGCTGGTTCTGCACATTTGATATGAAAACAGTTTCTTTTTATGTTTAATTTGTTGAATTCAAGTGTTCAAGTGGTGATAAAAACCGTAGTCAACCAGTCATCTCCAAACCTTCTGAGCCACAACCTCCAAGAAACTATATGTTGGTGTTCAACAGTGTTTGTGATTCTTCCATCACTCTCTGGTAAGCAGTTATATAGATCAGAGCCGTCCACATCTGGTCCGTGAGATCTACTGTCCTGCAACTTTTAAATGCCTTTATTCTGTCCACCGCACGTGCGGGACTTGCACGGCATAACAGATAGCTAAACACTTCATATGGCGTTGAAGAGGATTAAGGATGACTCGGACGTAGACGTAAATTGAGGCTTTACTGTTTGTCTTGTCATGTGCCTTACAATGCCAGACTTTCTTTCTTGTGAAACTGCAACACGAATACAAGAGTATGTTTCAATAAAAAAATAAAAAAATCACAATGATGGCACAAAGTATAGGCTGTATGAGCTACATGCTACATAGAAGAAAATGTTCATTTACCAATTACTGAAAGGTGTAAAATAAGCAACCAATATACACTATTATAGTACAAACATATAAACTCACTAACAAAGCTTCTCCAGGGCTCAATGCAGGTGGATGGACAAGATATTTGACGGATTCTCTGAAGCACATTTTTTATGTCCCACAATCAAAGATGGCTGCTCTGACCTGTGACCTGGCCCATGTGACTTTGACAACCAATAGAAAGAGGTTTCAAAATAAAGGAACAGTTTCAAAATAAAAGAACATCTTTCCAGCACACTCCCCGTCTGGTATTGAACACAAAATCACTATCATTTACTAAATAAATCCAACAATCACAAGATACAAAGTAAAGAACTGTCCATGGCAGGAGCTTAGGAAGACAGAAGTACTACTACTTCAGTCACTGGCCTGGAGAAAGTCTTCGCAGTCCCACCCTTGGTTACCTTCAGTTCAAGTTTTCTGACTTTTCCATCACTTCCAGAGTGAGTTTTGATTACGAGAGCCATGGGCCAAAGGCTCCTCTTCACCTGACTGTCTCTGAGTAGCACCAGATCTCCTTCTTTGACATTGGGATGTGCATCCTGCCACTTGTTCCGGGCTTGAAGAGTGGAAAGATATTCTCGCCTCCACCTTTCCCAAAAGGCATTTGCCATGTGCTGAACGCGCTTCCACTGCTGACGATAAATATCTGCATTATCAAAAGTTCCTGGTGGAGGAAGGAGGGTGCAGACTTTCTGCGTCATGATCATTGCAGGAGTCAAAAGACAAGGGGAGTCTGCATCCGACGGGATGGGCGTAATAGGTCTTGCATTTATAATGGCAGAAACCTCAGCCATAAAAGTTGAGAGTACTTCATGGGTGAGATGCGAGGGGCTGATCTGAGATAGCATTGAGTCAAGGATCCGTCTGGAAACCCCAATCATTCTCTCCCACACTCCTCCCATGTGGGAAGAATGAGGTGGGTTAAACAACCATGTGCATCCTTCTTCACTAAGATATCTTGATACGTTGTACTCATCTTGCAGAAGGATTTGAAGCTCTTTGCAGGCCCCTTTAAAGTTTGTGCCGCAGTCAGACCGAATCACCTTTATTGGACCACGGAGAGCAAAGAAGCGCCGTAGAGCATTGATGAAGCTTGACGTGTCCATCAATTCTATAAGCTCAATATGCACAGCTCGTATGCTGAGGCATGTAAAAAGTACCGCCCACCTTTTACTGTTCACTGTCCCTCCTCTGGTACGACGAGTGGAAATTGTCCAAGGCCCAAACACATCCAGGCCTACATTTGTAAAGGGGGGTTCGATGCTGAGACGATCTGATGGCAAATCTGCCATCTGCTGTTCTGCAAACTTTCCACGAAGTTTGTTGCATGTGACACACTTGCGCAGAATTCTAGAGATGCATTTCCTTGCTCCGATGATCCAGATTCCAGCTGGACCTGTGAATCTGCTTATTCGTTCCACTCTATTATTGACATAGACATAGAATCTCCTGGTTTCATTGTAGATATACCCCAACACTACCTTGCTGTCAGTATAGAATCTAAAATTGTTTGGCTCTATGTCCAGCTCGCTCACAACCAGCTCAGCAATCTCCACAGCCAGGACAGCAGCGCCTAACTCAAGCCTGGGAACAGTATGGGCTGACACCGGGGCCAGCTTGGCTTTCCCTATGAGGAAACCTACGTGGCACTCCCCTTCACTATCAGTCACCTTGATATATGCAACTGCTGCAATGGCTTTAACAGAGGCATCTGAAAAGATGTGAACTTCTGCATGTTGCGCAGCAGACAGGCTGGTAGCGGTGTAGGCTCTAGGAATTTCAAGCTGTTTTAGACTTTGTAGAGAGTCTCTCCAAACAATCCATTCCATCTCCTTTTCAGTTGAAAGAGGAGCATCCCAGTCACTGACTTCACTTGTAAGCTGTCGTAGTAAATGCTTTCCTTGGATGATAACAGGAGCAACAAGACCAAGCGGATCAAAAAGGCTGTTGATGGTTGCAAGCACTCCTCTACGTGTGAATGGCCTTTTACTGTTCCCAACACGGAACGTGAAGGCATCCTTCATTAGGTCCCAACTTAATCCAAGACTCCGTTGCACAGGAGCTACATTAGTGTCCAGATCAAGGTCTTTCAAATCCTTTGCATGGTCTGTTGATGGAAATGCCTGCATGACAGCTGGGCAGTTTGATGCTATTTTATGGAGTCTCAGATTGGAGATAGCCAGCACGTCTTGGGCTGCTTTCAGTAGATCAACGATTGCGCTTGCAGATGGCAATGACTTGAGTCCGTCGTCAACGTAGAAGTTTCTGTATATGAACTGCTTCACCTCTTCCCCAAACTCTTCTTTCCCATGTAGAGCCGCACGGCGTAACCCATGGACAGCAACAGCTGGAGAAGGGCGATTGCCAAAGACATGGACTCTCATTCTATATTCCACAACTTCCTTGGTGGTGTCGTTGTCTTTGAACCACAGAAATCTGAGGAAGTTCCGATGATCCTCCTTGACAACAAAACTGTGGAATATTTGTTCAATATCTGCCATGGTGGCTACCTGATCACACCTGAATCGCATCAGCACTCCCAGCAAGCTGTTGTTTAAATCTGGGCCTGTCAACAGGACATCATTAAGTGAAATGCCTTGATGTGAAGCACTGGAGTCAAACACAACTCGGATTTGGTCAGGCTTGCGTGGATGATACACACCAAAACTGGGAAGGTACCAGCATTCTTCTCCATCAAGCCGAGGCGGTGCCAATTCAGCATGATTTTGGTCCATGATCTTCTGCATGAAAGCCAGAAAATGACTCTTCATGTCAGGTTTCCTGTCAAGAGTGCGGCAAAGGCTGGTAAAGCGGTAGAAAGCTTGCTCTCTGTTGTTGGGGAGCCGTGGCCTTGGTGTGCGAAATGGAAGTGGAGCCACCCAACTGTCAGCATCATTCATAAACATCTCTCTGTCCATCAGCTGAATGAAGTGTCTGTCCTCAATAGATGGAGCAACTTTGTTGTCATCATTAGTTCTTTCGAAGATCTTGCTCCCCAGTGAATGATCTCCGGTGTTCTGTACTAAGCTGTCAGTGGAATGAATGTGACCGCGGTTTTGACAGCTACGAGGTTTGTGGCTTTGACCCACTGTAAAAGATTCTTTTAAAACCACGTGATTAGGACATGGATAGAAATGAGAATGACGTCCATTCTCCAAAACATGAGTCCGGTATGTGCTAACTGCCTTAGGCCTGTGGGCTGCACCTAAACAGACTTCTCCGACTACAACCCAGCCAAGGTAAAGTTTTTGAGCTTAAGGGGCATTGTTTGGTCCATTACACTGTTTTCTTACCTTATGCACTTGTAAGATGTCCCGGCCAAGAAGCAGGAGGATCTGTGCATTAGGGTCAAGCTCAGGGATCAGGTGTGCAATAGGCTTAAGATGGGGGTGGTGTTTTGCAGCTGTGGGAGTAGGGATTTCTGACCTGTCATCAGGCATGTGGTTACACTCTATAAGAGTGGGAAGAGCCACATTAAGACTTCCATCCAAAGGCTGAGCGATGAAACCAGTTCCTCTTCTTCCTGACATCTCTGTGACTCCAGCACATGTGCGAAGAGTGTAAGGAGAATCTAAACCTACCAAGTTGAACAAGTCAAAGAACTCAAACCGAGCAAGAGACCTGTTACTCTGGTCATCAAGTATAGCATAGACATTGACTGATCTGTTTGGTTGGTCCTTTGGGTGCACTTTTATGAGACAGATTTTAGAGCAAGATCGAGATGTGTTGACTTCTCCACACACTTCTGTGCATTTGGAGGTTATATCAGGCACACAGTCTTGCTTTTTCTCCCCGCCATGCTCTAAGTCTCGCTCTTTTGTTGTCCATGGAGCATGTCCTGGATGAAGTGCCATAACATGTCTATCACTTTCACACTCTTTGCATTCAATGATCATTTTGCAGTCCTTAGCCATATGATCAGTTGATGCACAGCATCTGAAACAAACACCACTCTCTTTAAGAAATGTTTTGCGTTCGTCTAATGTCTTAGCACGGAAGCCTCTACATCGTTTTAGAGGATGAGGCTTTTTGTGAATCGGACACTGTCTGTTGATGTCCAGGTTGGTACTGGGAGTGTCTACAGATTTGGTGTTGGTAATTGATGTTATCTCTGTTTTGTGTGATGAAACTTGGCCTCTAGATGTAGCACACCTCTTTGCAGGATTGTCTGTCTTCACTGCTGTGGTACTAGATGAGCTGAGTGTGAAACTTGGGTCATTGCGGATCTGAGCCTCTCTGAAGACGAAGTCCACAAAGAATGAAAATGGTGGAAACTGAACTTGATTCTGCATCTTGTACACACTACCCTGCGATATCCATTTCTCCTGAAGTGCATATGGCAATTTCTCCATGATTGGGTTAACACCTCGAGATGTGTCCAAAAAGGCAAGTCCAGATAAGTAGCCCTCTAGTTTAGCTGACTCTAGCTCTTTAAGCAGATCGCCAAGTTCTCTAAGTTTCAAGGAGTCTTTGTTTCCGATTCTAGGAAACTGCTCAAGCTTGTCCAAAAGAGCCTTCTCAATTGTTTCAGGAGAACCATAGGACTCTTCCAGGCGCATCCAGGCCATCCTGAGTCCTGCCTCAGGGTCACTAACATGAACGGCTCCGATTCTCCTGACCTGTTCTGATGACTGAGGACCCAACCATTTTGCTAGAAGATCAAGCTCTTCGTTGCAAGCCAATGTCAGCCCATGTGTGGCATTCGTAAAGGTCGACTTCCATCCCCAGTAGTTGTCTGGTCTGTCATCAAACTTGATCATCCCAGAGGTCACAAGTTCACGTCGAGCCATATAAATAGCAAAGTCATTCATGCCTGTATGGCCAGGCACATATGGCTGTGATGCATGTGTCTTATGTGGGGATGTGTATGTTTGGGTTCTCCTCATGGGATAGAAGCTCTGTGACTGCGTCTTTTGTGACCAACTGACAGCTGGCTGGTTCCTGCTCTGAGCTTCAGAGTAGCTAATATGATGCTTCACAGAAGGAGGAGTAATGTTCAGACCATTCCCAGCCATGTGTTGAGTGGACTTATGAATGCTGTCTTGATATGGTGGCACAGATTGAGGAGCTCCATAAGGCTGATCAAGTACAGTATGAGCTTCAGGATGAGGCAATGACTGGTGACTGGAATGCATTCTAGAATGGCACTCAACATAGTCACTTGTTCTTTTTTCTTTGGAGTCATGTGGAATACCTGCTATCATCAGAAAGCCTGCTTTTGAGTCAATTTCTGCCACTGCTGCTTCCAGGATCTCTGTTTCTGCTTCTGCAGCTGCAACTTCTTCTTCTTGCTTTAATGTTGTTAATGCTGCCTCCATACGTACCTCCTGTACTTTCAACTGAGCCTTTTCAACCATGAGCTCAGTTTCTCTTTGCACAAAAGAGGAGCAAGCACGCGCTGCCTCTGCCCTGGCTCGTGCTTTCGCTGCTACTAAATTAGCTGAAGATTTGCTGGAACCAGTAGATGCAGCAATTACTGACCTGGTTGCATTGGATTTAACAGAGGCCGGCTGAGATGGAGCTTTCTGTTGACCCTCCATGCTTCCTTCGTTGTCCATCTTGAATAGACGTTGCACCACGTACGTAGAAGGAAGAGCACAAATCTGGTGAGGCCAGGTAGCAGAAAAAGTGCTGTCGACTTGTCCCCTCTCTAACCGCTGTGTTGAGCCTTTGTGATGCTGTTATTTCACTATTCTGTCCACCGCACGTGCGGGACTTGCACGGCATAACAGATAGCTAAACACTTCATATGGCGTTGAAGAGGATTAAGGATGACTCGGACGTAGACGTAAATTGAGGCTTTACTGTTTGTCTTGTCATGTGCCTTACAATGCCAGACTTTCTTTCTTGTGAAACTGCAACACGAATACAAGAGTATGTTTCAATAAAAAATAAAGAAATCACAATGATGGCACAAAGTATAGGCTGTATGAGCTACATGCTACATAGAAGAAAATGTTCATTTACCAATTACTGAAAGGTGTAAAATAAGCAACCAATATACACTATTATAAGTAGTACAAACATATAAACTCACTAACAAAGCTTCTCCAGGGCTCAATGCAGGTGGATGGACAAGATATTTGACGGATTCTCTGAAGCACATTTTTTATGTCCCACAATCAAAGATGGCTGCTCTGACCTGTGACCTGGCCCATGTGACTTTGACAACCAATAGAAAGAGGTTTCAAAATAAAGGAACAGTTTCAAAATAAAAGAACATCTTTCCAGCACAGCCTTCCTTCTGCAACACCTGAATTAATCATCTGAATTCCTTGATGTGCATCTGATCCGCCCCTACAGAAACCTGGGATGGGGGACATTCTCTGTGAATCTCCAGCTCCTGGAGAACATCCTGATGCAGAAACAGAAAATACCTGAAATCCAAGCACCTTTTATATGGTGACTGTGGGACACAGAGGCCAACCAGGAGAAAGCAAAAGACTTGGACAACCTCTGGAAAGATGCCGATTCACAGAAAGACAATCTGCAGCAACTTTTGGGTGACAAGAAATGGAAAAAAACTAAATATTGAAATCAGTTTCTGCCTACAGATCATCTTTTTAATAATTGTATCTGTATTTTATCTTCTAATCTTAATTTCAAATCAACACTGCAAAAACAGGTTGATTTGATTGTTACATAAAAACAAAAAATGATCGTTTATATTTACCGTTTCTATTTGAATTAAATATTAAATGAATAAATAATATACATACCTTTTCATTTGAATGGTGGAAAATACCAGTTTAGAGATGACTGTAAGGTAACACATGACTATATTGGCTTAATACTAAAGTTTGCAAGTTGTGCATGAGATGTGTGCGCAATCGTTACCATATGTATTGTCTTGTGTATGTCCAAGTATAAACTTAGGAATTCTTTCAGTTCTGATTATAACTAATGTCCCGCCTTGTGGAATCCTGCAGTAATGTGATGTCTGAATACACAAACATGAAATGAAAAAGCATGATTTTTCTATGCCTAAAAGTTGCTGCAGTTTACTTCAACTATCAGTTAATATATTATGGTTGTATTACACCCCCCCCCCCCCCCCCCCCCCAACAGTGTTATTATCACCTTTTCTAACCAGAATGTTGCTAAAAGAGCAGAACTTCTATTCTTTCTTCATGCATGACCTCATCAACACATCTGTTAGATAAAGTTGGAAGAATGAATCAAAGCTGTGAGACTTACCGTTGTTTGTTTGTTTTGGTCAGTGGTCAGCCCAGAAACAGATTTTGTCGCGGGTTAAAGCGTGATCTACTAGGCCCCCAACTGAACATGCCTCAGCTTTAGCATTTCATCATCTCATCCTGCACTGACATAACCACCAGTGCTTCTTTTTCTTCATTCCCACAGAATGAAAGCACAGACACCGACCTCTTGACCTCTGGGATTTTCCATCTGTACAACCTCTTTTTTTTTTTTTTTCCTCAGTTCAGCTCAGGATGTCTTTCACACATCAAATCACCTTTGTTCTCTTTTTTACATTTGCCCTGTATGATCATACTGATTACATGAAGAGTCACACTGAGAAAACGATGTAGAAGGCACACACTTTGACCTCTCACCGTTTCAGACGTGTGACATACTGATGAAAAGACACCAAAGCATATGGTGCCTGAATACAGCCAGTAAAGCAATGACTTCACAACATTGCAAAGGTTTTTATTTGGACAATTTGTTGAGTCAGTTATTTTAACAACCAGCCATGAAAGGCAGGAACGCCATGCATAATGATTCTTCAGGATTTTTAAATAACCAGGCTAGGATGTACTTTGTTTATGCCACCTGAAGAAAATGAACACATTTCTCTGTTATTCTAAAGTACCTGGCTTTAGTCAGCTAAAACAGCCCAGTATCAGCCAAGCTTTAGATTAAGTCCCAAGGTGTGGAAGTTAGGCCTTAACACTCTGATTATTTTGTATGGGCATTCGCCAGCAATATTTTTATTGAAATAAAGTCAATGGGAATGTTCACACCTGAGATGAAATTCTGTCCTGCGATCTTTTATTTATTTTTTTAATAGAATGATGTAGACTTTTTTTTTTCAGTATTTGCATTTGATTGACCTAACTGACCAATCAGAGAAGACATGTTGAGTGTGTCACCAGAGCTGTCGCAAGCTATGTGTGGTACGTTGGAAGAATGGCTTACAATACTTTGTGTAAACATACCACCCCCCATTTTTTTGTTTATAATTGTGAACTGTTCTAATAACCATTTCAATGTTCTCACGGTGTTAACATAATACCAAGTCAGCAGATGGCACCCTTGCGCCGTGGTTGGCCCTACTAAGAGGCTTTAGCTACGTACTTGCACATGCGCAGCTCAGAAAAAAAAACGAGCTCTGGCCTGGGCAAGAGGTTAAACTGGTCTCCTCTCTGTAATACACAGGTACGAACACATCCGAACACATTTTAATTGGTTTTTTGGTGTTTATAAAGTTATTAGATGTGTGTATTTCAAGTGGTTATTTGGTTTAACTCTGGTTTATATGGTCCGTGTTGGAATGTGTTCTCAGCATGTCAGATACAGGGCGATTGAATGAAATTAACTGACAAAAAATCCAGATTATTTTAAATACATGTTTTTTTGGGCTGTTGAAACTTTAACCAGCTGTAAGTATTTCGGTGTATCTGTAAGGAAGTTTTTGCGGCCACTGCCATTTTGTTCCTTTGCCATTCAGTCTAAGCTGACTTTGCTGCACTGGAAAGACTGAGAAAGAGGGTCTGATTCCTGCATATTGGGTAATCACCACAGTGATTTTTACTTGTTAGTAAATGTAATATTTTTTAGGGTTATTCGTTATTTTAATTTACGAGTGATTGATATTTATTTCCTTTTGTAAATTTCTTTGTTGTTTTTATTTACTTTATAGACATTTATTATTTTGTCCTTATTTTATATGTGAAAGTTTTGGTTTCCTTTGTCTTTAGTGATGAACCCTTGAGAGATACAAATGTATTTATTTGTATTTGAGTGCAGCTCAGAATAAAACCCGCTCTGGCTTGGGCAACAGGTTAAACCAGTCTCCTCTGTAATCCACAGTACACCTGGTTACACAGTGCTCACTAGCCTGTGTGCCGCTTGCTGCTAGTCCAGTTTCCCCTAGGTCTGGCGCTGGTAACATATGCAAGTGTCACTTCATTCAAAATTTGTATAATCATGGTCAAGCAACTTGATTACTTGTCTCTGCTTCCTTAGCTAGTTACTTAAAAAAATTCTCAAACTTCTCATCTGCTAGGATAGTAGCATCAGAACCAGAGACTTGAAGAGAATCAACAAACTGATCAAGAAAGCTGGTTCTGTGCTTGGAGTAACTCTGGAGCCGCTGGAGCTGATTGTCCAAAGAAGAATGCTGCACAAGCTGATGAAGATGATGGAGGATTCTTCACACCCTCTGCACAACACAGTGATGAAACAACAAAGTGTGTTCAGTGAGAGGCTTCTTCAGGTCTGATGTAAGACTGAAAGATACAGAAGAACATTCCTGCCAGCAGCCATCAGCCTCCGGAACAAGACCTCCTCAAGTTAATTATCTACTACAATATTGAATTTCCCTTTGGGGATTAATAAAGTATTTTTCATTGCATTTTATTTTCATTTACTTTAATTTCAAACTGTCCTATGGACATCCTAAAGCCTAAAAATAATTGCAACAGTTATTTGTCAATACGCGTTTACAAAGTGTGTTTACAGCACTATGTTAAAAGAACAGCGTGGCCACTTTAAGAGTGGTCGAGGTAGAGAGAGGAGAGAGAGATGCACATCCCGTCAGCTGTGTCAGAAGCAGACAGTTTAACAGCTTTTTTTCAGTTTTCAGACAGTGGAGGCAACAGACCGGCACATCACGGTTACTAAACCAGCTAAACCAACTGAACTTTAGGACCAAAACTACCAAACAGAAAGACGAGGAAAGTAACTGGTTTTGTTGGAGCTGAATGCTCATGTAGGTGTTCAGTTCACCTGGAAAAGCAGCTGCTCGTTGCATGCAGATGGAAGGTTCAGTTACCACATCTCCCTGACTCACTTTCTCATCTGCTGCTGAACAAGACACTAAAGCCCACACAATGTTAAACAACACACACAGTATACAAATAACATGTTTCCATTTAAATATAGTGACACATAACATTAAATAATATATATAAATAAATGTATAAATACAAAGAAAAAAGGGTTTGAGCTGTGAAGAGGTCGTTTTGACCTGTTATTTGGTTAGCCAGTTTTCTTTTTCAAATCCAAATAATCTGCAGTTTTGTGTTGTTTATTTGCAAAAGTCCCGGTGTGTAAATACTCTGAAAGCGGAAGTCACTGAAAGTGGAATTACAATGACAACCAGTTCAATCCAGTGTCATGTCACAGGATTTCATACCTTTCACAAACAGGCTAAAAATAAATTTGACTATATTTTCTTCCTGGCTTATTTGCCTTTCTCAATACTGATGCAAACATTGGTACATAACAATAAGTTTTCAAGCTTTGCACTAATGGTCCTACATCCAACCGTGTACATCAACTCTAATGTCCACATCACAACTGTAGTCATTTAAAAACACAACTGGATCCATTTTAATCCTGTAATCTGATGGAATTGCTAATAAGTAGGAGGAATCTGCCTTCCCAACCCATCTAAAGGTTCTTCGCAGCGCCTGACTCATATGAAGAGGAAAAGCTAGATGAGAATACTTTGACCGCTGGTGCCGTCCTCGCTGTTTGACATGTTTAGAGCTTACGCAGCTCAAGTTTCTCCCAGAAGGTCAGCCACAGCTAAGAGGCTGGCAGGAACATCTATGTGGTTTAAGAAATTAAGAAACTCGACACTAAGTACCTTTAGAAGCTTTGCAACAAGAACGATCTTTGCCAGAAAATGAGAGCAGCCTGCGTGAGCCGCGCTTGCGCTGTGTGTCTGAGCTGCACTTGGAGGCTGCCCTGCAGAAGATCCGTGGGAAAGAAAAAGGCTTTTGCTGTTGAGCATGTGAGCAGCTGGTGACAATATGATAATTTCTTTAGATTTTCCTATCGTAGTGCTAAATTTTAAACATCCACCAGGTGGTCAGACACCGATCCCCTGTCAAACAAGATTCAGGGAAAAAAATGAAAGTCAAAAAGAAAAAAATAAAACAGGAATCTTAAAAAAAAAAAAAAAAAAAAAAAAGGTTGCACGGTGGAATAGTGGTTAGCGCTGGTTTGATCCTTAGCTGGGGCGAGGCTTGGACATTGGCCTTTCTGTGTAGAGTTTGCATGTTGTTCCTGTGTATATGTGTGTCTCTCTCTCTCTGGGTGCTCCAGTTTCCTCCCACCATCCAAACACATGCATGTTGGTTAATTGGTTACTCTAAATTGCCCCTAGGAGTGAGTGTGAGTGGTTGTTTGTCTCTGTGTGGCCCTGCGATGGACTGGCAAGCTGTCCAGGGTGTACCCTGCCTTTTGCCCAAAGACTGCTGGGATAGGCTCCAGCTTCCCCGCGACCCTGAATTGGATTAAGCGGTTTGGATAATGAATGAATCTTAAAAAAAATTTCATCAGGTTCTAATACTAAATAAGAAAATTCATGAAAACCACAATGTCCCAGTATTAGTATGGGAATTTTTAAAATGCCTGATATGACTTTTACGTGAATTGGCTCAATGCAAATCAAATCCTTCATGGGCTGAAATGATGCTAAAACCTTAAACATAACAGTAAATAAAATTCAGTAAATAACTTCATCACAACGGACATGAACTCACGCAGGTCGTTAGACTGAATGAATTACAGACAATACTTTGGCATGTCACAGATATCTATGTTTTGTCCTGTTTTTCCTGTTTTTAGGATCCTGTTACTTCCTGTCAGATAATGTTTGTTTAACCTGAAGGACAACAAAGTTTTTTCTTTTTCAGTTTTGTACCCAAAAGCGGTGAGCGCATAAGGATACCATAACTTGTTAATTAGAAACTGTTCATGTGATGTCACCGCTGCCTTGACCACCATTTTAGGGGGATTTCCATCAACACATTCAGGTTTCTCCTCTGTGAACGATATAAAAACATGAACAGAATCACTAATAAGTAAGCTCATTCAGAACAGCTGAACAGTGAGTGAAGTTCAGATCTAGATGCGTTGCCACCTGTTTCTGTGTAAAACATCAGTTTATGTGGTGTTTGCTGGAAGTTCTGTCAAGAATATCAGAACTTTGACACTAAATATCACTAAATCTGTATTTCTTTGGTGTTGGACCAGAGAAATAACAAAAACCTGCCAGAAAGGGTCTCTGAAGTGCTCAGTTTGAGAGCCCTGCTCCAGACAGTAAAAGACAATCCTCTGTTGACTCTTGTTTTGTATGTTGGCCTGTTTCTTTCTTGTCCTCTTTTCCTTTGAATATTTCTTTTCTAATTTCTTTGCTAAATCAGGCACTGTGTGCATTTTATATGGATGATGTGCTGATATCCACTTACAAGCATGTGTTGTGGTGCGTGAAACAAAACTCAGCTGCAGCATTGCACCACATCCTGGAAGCAAACGTTGTGAAGAGAAGTTACACACTAGATGTCACTGTGCAAATAAACAAAGCCGGAACAAATGAAACTAATATTCTACGTCTTTAGACCAGAGGTGGATTTAGTTTAGTTACTGAATACAAATTAAGCATGAAATCAGTTAAAGAAATACATGAAAGGGACCCAGGTCCACAAAGTCAGAGATCTTAAAAAACCATACTTTAGGAAGCAGAACGTACTTGGTTAGGTTTTGGCACGAGCTGCTTGGTGAGGGTTTATATGGCTCAAATAATCTCTGGATAATAATACTTGAACTTGATTTCTGTTTTCTGTTGGATGAATTGATCCTTTATGCATAAATTCTGGCATCATCCCCACCAGCTGGTGCAGGATTAATCCTTCTGTGGGTCATCACCTCACGTTTTAATTACTTTCAAAGTTACAAGATGAGGGTTTAATTTTGAACAAGTTAATTACACAAAAGCTGTTTTAATTTCACTTAAAAAACCTCTTGCAGATGAAGAAACCTCCCATGGCTGCTGCGTGTTGCGCTGGACCAGATTCAGGCTGAGTAATTTAGCTTCAGGTTTTATTAAACAGCTCAGTTTGCTGTCTGAGTGGTCAGCGTGGCTGCCGTCTGTGGGAGTGGTGGAATGACATTAATCATCCCAGAGGAAGCCCCCCCCCCCCTCCTCTTTCACACCTCTGCCTCTTGCTTCTGGAAACAACTTTCTGATGTTAATTTGTCACAAAGCTATGCGCACACATCCCTGGGGAAAGCGATACCGGGCCTTCCCTCCGCTCTCCTACAGCCGTCCCTGTTTAATAAATCACTTGGGGAAAAATATCACATCTCAGGGGTGTCTAAGACAAGAAATCCTCCCCTCCAGTTCCAGCAGGGTCACATTCATACAAGGACTGGTGAAATTAGCATTTTTTTGTCTTTACCCAAGCAATTCTTCACAGGGAATTAAACCGGGTTCCTGCAAAACGACTTCCCCTAATGATACCCAGGAGTCTCGTCGGCATTTACCGTCTCTGTTGTGGCACCAGTCTGTCCTAATTCCAGCTTTGCTTGTGGGTTTTATTCTGAAGTCATTTGCTAGACACTGTGGGAGCCTTTAGAATAAAGTCATCGTTCCCAAACAGCCTTTTCACAGCGAAGTGTTGTCGCAGAAAACCGCTGCTCACTGCTGTGACGTAAAGGTGCAACTAAAGCTGCAGTTCTGTTTTCTTTTTAAAATGTTTGTATTGAAACAGGAAGATGTCAGAGCAGACGTGCCTCTCCTCATGTGGCCAAACCAGTGGAAAGACTTGAAATGACGTCCTGATTCCAGCCACGGCGATGAATAAACTCCGTGTCATGAAGTGATTTGTGTAACATTTTCAATACGACCCAGGTCAGAACTGAAAGCTGTCAGATAAAGGTTGAATGCAGAGACTGAGACATGTTCTTGTCTTATTATAATAAATATGTCACAAAGCACAAAGAAGAGACAAGCAGAACGAAGAAACGGTTCGTGTTCTCATGACAAATCAGCCTGGTAGAAGTAAATAAATCAATCAAACAGATTAAGACTCGCTGCTCTGTAATGGAGAGAACAGACTCCTGCAGCCTTGATGCTGATGCTGGGTGAGCATGGCTGACAGGAGTCAGGATAACACGCTGCTGATCAGATTTATAGGAGAGTGATGCAGTAGAGGAACCTGATCTTCCGGCCTTTAGAGGAAGACAAGAGCAGCCGAGAGCAGAAGGAACAGCTGTAGCTTCATAGCCAAAGCGAAGTGACATAAAACATTTAGAACGGCAGGCTGTGGCGTCTGAAAGCAGAGTTTTAGAATTGTAGAGGAGAAATAATGTGATAATGAAGGAGAGAACTGGGCTCTGCTGGTGCAAGAGTTGAGGATGCTGGGATTCTGCTCTGCAGGGGCGCCGACCCAGTTTAACAACATGTCATGACACCCAATCAACGCCGGCTCGATTCAAAAGATTTAGTAACTCATCAGAGAGAGGAATGTGGAGAATCATGGCGTTTCCTGCAGGGATTCTTTCTGAATGAGTGGAAAACAACACCAGAAGTCGTCCACTAATCAGCCTTTTGCAATATCTTAAATTATAATCGTTGTCTTTCTTGGATTTGCATGAATTTGACTTTCAAACCTGGAACCAGTTCAGGAAAGAACGGCTCTTTTTGTAGTCAGCTCTTAAAATATACACTCATGTTTTGGTTTGGTTTGTTTTTTTAATGTAAGAAATACCAAACTAATTCCAATTCAGCTACTTTTTATTCCACCATGCTTTAAAATATATATTCAGACAGTTTATTATCATTATCAAACAGAATAACACTTTTAATATGCCTTTAATATGCCATTAGTGCAACGCTTTAATATGCCTATTAATGCCTTTTTGGTTTTATTCCAGCCACTGAGGAGCATTATTGTTGTTCTTTTCAGACAGGCATATCATTTTCTTGTCGCTTGTTGAACTTTGAACGCTCCTGATTGGACATAATCTTCACACTAAGTTATCTAACGGTAGAAAGTTTGACGGGAAGTGGCTTCAACTTAATTGCTGGGTTTATAATACAGGTTTCATAACAACAAGGTAATGTTAGAAATGTATTTCATTCTCAAAAAGAGATAAATACTGTTCTGATAGGTGCTTTAACTGTGGATTTTGCATTTAGTCTCAGAATAAATTCAGTATTTTATATACTATAAAGGTATTGTATAAACCTACTGAACCAGATTAAATTCCTGGAAAATGTAGATTAATAATTGATCTATTATCTACGTTTTACCCCCCAGTTAGACACTTACGTTCCTGAGAACACATCGACAACATCGCAGTGGTTCTGGTGACCTTGCAGAGTTTTAAGGCTTGATGTTAACTTACACATGATCCTTAACACCAGCTAATGACCCGTCTTTAACCTGAATGTCTTTTCCTCCATTTTAATTTGTTTTGTCGTCTGTTCCAAAGGCAGAATTTGAATTTCCTATAAAAGCAATTATTTTAATGCCAGAGAAACAATTGACTTCTCTCTGATGCAATTAAATATCACAAAAAGAGCCAAATTACAAGTGAACAAAGCCCCACAGTGAGTGACCAGGGTACGCCCAGGTCCATCCAGGGATGCTGGCATCCACAATGAAGAGCAGCTCGTCTGCAGGAATTTGATAGGACTGGCTTCACCAAACCCCATGCTTAATGAGAGCTCTGTTTTCTTCACATTTATGGAAAATGGGCTTAAGAGCAGATCAAATTTAATTCCTCCCTCCTCTGTGAAATCTAGAAAATGAGCCAAAAGGTTGGCAAAGCTTAAAAAACACCAATTAAAGGGACTTAAATGAATCTCTTTGAAAGTCTGTCAGCGGCAGAAATTCCAACATCTTCTGCCAGGTGTTTGGCACGGACCTGCTGCCCCCTTTACAAGCAACCTGCCCAGCCCATTTCCTCATTGTGGACAAGCACGCTGGTTAATTACAGAACAGTCCAACAGAACCGTCTGGTGAAAAGGAAACATGCTGGACGATAAATGCAGGAATAACAATGCAGCTTTGTCAGCACATCATTTACATTTTTTTTAACCTTCGAAACGTTCCCTGATGCCATTTGGCTGCTTTTTAGCATCGCTGACTGGTTGGAAATGCCAGTTGGGGGTTGTGGCAGGTGTGTGTTGGTGTGTGAGCAGCGGGAGGTTTTGGGGCAGAAAGGAAGCCAGACAGCTCAGCTCCAGGCCAAACAATTACCGAGTCATTCGTCATTGATCAAAAAGCACTCGCAGACACATAATGGCAAACTGTGCGTCGTGGCGTAGGAAGCCCTCAGAAGACAAAGCAAAATCTGCTTTGAACTGTTCTGTTCTCATAATGCAGGGTTCCTGATTTAAATAAGCTGATGTGCTTTATCAAGTGTCATAAAGAGGCTGATGGAAAGCCAAACCTGCATTAGGATGATTTGGTGGCTGAGCGATGAAGCCACAAGCTGTCCCCATCAGGCCACTTTCACACTGGATAATTGACAGTACAGATTCTCACTCCTTCGCACTGCCAGGCTGCTGGACACAATTCAGCCTGGGAGATGCTCATTAACATAAGTTGGGAAGATGCTGTCGTCCAAGAGCTCAACTATGAACATTACATAACAGAAAGATGGAGATGGACAGTCAGTGTTTATCAAAAAGAATGAAAGAGATTACTACTACATGTACCCTACATTCATCCTCCAGATGCTGCTGTTAATGAAATGATCCATCACTGGTTAAAAGCGAAAACTACAAGTGCATTTTTAATTAATGGCTGTAGCTCTGTAGGAAGCAATATAGTCAAAGAAAACAAACAAAACAGGTTGATTTTATTTGCATTTTGCACATTTTTGCATAGTTTTTGACCAGTGTTTTATGGGTTGGATCTACTAAAGGTTTGCATGTTCTAAAACATGTGCAAACTCATCATGCATGCAAAAACATTTACAACCTGACCCTCAAACAAACCTGAGAGCAAGTCTGCTCACAGAAACTGGGCCTGTATATTTAACACGTTAAAAGGACGTGCACCGTCTGTGCATAATTCGCTGCATGGCTGCGGTTATTGTGGCAACCAGGAGACATCAAATAGAACATGTTTCACCCTTGTGTGAATATTTTAAGGATGAACAAGGAGCCAGTGATAAAACATATGGCTTAACCTGCATTTTGGAGCTGTTGGATGAACTCAGACTGGATTTGGAACCAGGAGGAGTCCCATAATACCTGCATTGACACAACTGCTTACAAGTCTGTCCTTTTTGGCGTTTGGGTCATTCCAGCATATGAAAGCTGCTACAGCTGGGATCTGCCAGTTGTCAGATGTGCAGTCCTAAACACCACATGTCGCTGGATGGCCAGTTATAGGTTTCCACACACTCTTCAGGCATTAAATGATATCAAACAAAGTTTTTATTTGTTTGTTTATCTGCAGAACTGGTTTTTCTAGATGAACAGATGACTAAACCCGTGTGTGTCTAGTACCCCTTCTCCCTCAGACAATTAGCATGTGAACAGAAATCTGTGATGCAAAAGGCATAATGACACCGCTGTAGTAAAATATCTTGAGTCAGTACTTGATTCTTCATTTATTTGGTTTATTTTTGTTTAGCAATTTTAACTTTTTTTTTTTTTTTTTTCCCACAAAGTAGTTTTCTGTTCTTCAGCTTGGGATCTGGTGACATTTTACACAAATGACATGTAGGTGTGTTAATTTATAAAATCCTCATAAAAACATCATAAGGAGAGTCTGTGTCATGTTCATTCATGTTTTTTTTAAGGTGACAGTACGTACCCCCCCCCCACACCCTATACCCCCACCTGTTGTATTTGCAGACATTTTAGTAAATCCCAGAATTTCTTTTGTTAACCTTCTTATGCCTTTATACTGTTTTTACCTCTTCCACTGTTTGTGTCGTTTTACCCTAAATTTTTCATAAATTTTGTTTTTGCACCTTCTCTCCAAGCTAGCAATGCTACAAATCATAAAATGCACAAAACCATCATTTAACCCTTTCAACAGGTGCACCTGCTGCCCGTTTACACAGTCACTCTTATCAAATAATCTGCAATGTGTTGTTCAGCTCCATGCATAAAATTCAAGATTCCACACACAAAGTACTATTCACAAACTGGGATCCAAGTAGATCTGGCCATACAGGATTTGCTTCACGTTTTCTCAGGGTGAGGCGGCTGTGAGGACCCAGTTGCAGGACGAAGAGGCACAAGGCAGGTAGAAAGCAGGAACAGAAGTTAATTATGCCATGTTACAAACCCCTGGCTCTGCTAGGGGAAGAAGGGCCGCAACATTTAAGACAAGGGTTAGGGGAAATTGGGGGAAACAAAAGATTTAATATTTCACCAACACTTTGGTCACAAAACATCCTTGCTGGTTCACACCACAAAACGATACAATAACCAAAGAAAACCACACAGCCAAAGGCCAACCACAAGGGCTGACAAGGGCAGCCACGACAAAGCCAACCAGTCTCAAGATTTCCTAAGCTGTTCCACACCAGAACAACAGCTGTCCTGAACGTTCATCAGAAGCTGGTTTAAATAGGGAAGCTCCAGCCGGCCAGCCAAGGAAGGGGCCAATCACAGGCAGGGGATGAAGCAGCGTGTCCTACAGAAGCAGCCTATCGCAGCTATAGCTGCTTGTAGGAGTTTTCTTGAAATACATAAGAAGCTGAGGCCTGGGGCCGTAACATGCCAGAACCAAACTGGGAAACTCAACATGATGGTCTGATAAAGAAAACTGAAAACCAAGTCTATAAACACACTGAGGAAATGATGAGGAGCAGCTGAAATGAATGAGAAAATCAAACCAGGTGATCTGATGAACAGGAAGTAAAACAGGATACAAAACAAGATCCTACAAAATAAAACACAAAAGCTAAACTAAACGTGACCGGACAAAAAAAACCCAAACCAAAACATGACGTTCTCTGTTCATCTTTATACAGGTTTAAATTTAGAATAATTGATGATAATACATGAATAAGTAAACTAAATTGAATGATAACTATATTTTGAATATATAAATCATATTAAAACTGATGTTATCTTTATCAATGTTTTAAGACAAAGTCCTATTTAAGGTATCATTTACATATATTTACATATATTTCTGTTAATGCGACTGCAAAGTCAGTTCGAAATTGAAGCGAAAAATGATTCATAAAGTAGCTTCCCTGCTTTTTTTTGTTTATATGCTTGTTTGTTTGTTTTTTGTGATGTTTTCCATTAAGTAAACAAATGAGACATTTCCTTCCCTCTTTCCTTTAACAGTTCTTAAATATGTACATAAAACATTCAGATATTATACATGAAGTCAGCGTGTGGTTGGGGAGAGAAAAAGCACAGAGTGTGCCACTTCTAGTAGCAAATAAAAAAATACCAAGATGCAAGGGTCTTTAGGTTCTTCTTGAAATATTTCCTTTATATTTTATTATTTTTATTTATGTCTGTACAGTAAGTATGCATTTTTTGGCACACATTTCCAGCCCCTTGCATCCCGACCCCAAAGTATTCTTGCTGACCATGCCCATGACCACAGCATACGTCTGACAGCTGCTTCCAGCAGGATGATGCACCATGTCACAAAGCTCAAATCATTTCCATCTGTTATGTATGAATATATTTACAAATAACAGTATTTAACAATGAATAATATTACAATTAGCAGTTTTTTTTTAATATTTTGATTTTTTTTACAAAACGTTTTGCAAATTGCTTTGTTTTATTGTATGAATTAATAATTGAATTTTAAATTATGTTAAGCAATCAATAATTATAGTTCACAAATTATTTCTACTTATGAATATATAGATGACATACAAATCTTGTGCTCAGTCTCAAGACTATATTATGCAAAGTTCATAAAATATGTGCACACAGCAGGAGCATGAACCTGGAGTTAGTGGAATCTCCATGTATTCTTACTCTATTCGGTTCATGATGAAGTTTTAGTATTTATTAAGTGTGTTTTTTTAAAGCATTAAGTTTATAATCGGTTCCATCTGGCAAAGATCACAAATGTTTTTAATTGCAGATAATTTATGCAGGAGGATCCATTTCCATCCATCTGTTGTATGTTTAAAAGAAAACTTTTGATCTCTTTATTCAAACTCTCAGATACAGTCTATAGTAGATTCATGAGGTAACTTGCAGAAAATTCTCTTTAAGTGCATCAAATACATTTGGAACATTAGGAAATGTGAATCACATCTGTTTGGTGCAGTTTTGGTTGTTTAAGGTACTAAAAGTGTTTCCTAAGTGGCCACATTGACTCAATCTCCACCAAGTGGTCCAGCGGATAATCTGGCACCATTTTCTCCCAGTAGAACCACAAAAACAAGCTTCACACTCCATACCCCTTGGTGCAAACGGGTCTGTTGTGAGCTACTGGCTTACTTACCCCTCATCAGAAGTAGCCCCCACTCACCAAACTCAGTCTTCTGATTACAACAGATCAGACACTAAATGCTCATAAATACTTATAAACTTACTGAAAAAAGTCCACTGACCCTTTTAGTGCCTTCATTTTTACAATGTTCCTGCATTTCCATTGCTCTTGTTTCCTTATGTGGTCAAAAAAAGAACCCAATTAGCCATGTATCAAACCAATAAATGCAGGTACACGATTTGTGCAGGCAATAAAAAAAAAATCCACCCACAAGTTTCTTCTTCATTATCAAAAAATGTTTTGTTTTCTTCAGAACGTTGATCAAAGTTTATTCAAATGGGACCTGCGATGGAGGTTTGTGTAAAAATAAAGGGATAAAAAGTAAAAGCAAGAAAAAGAAAACAAATGTACTCCCCAAACACACACACACACACAAACACACACTCTCCTCCTTTTCACTGTTAGCAAAGCTACAAATCCAAGTCTGTTGCCATGACACCATGAAAGTTTGACAACGGTGCCATACATTTTTAAACCACTTATTGGCAATGCCTCAAAGGTTGCACCTCCTGCTGCCCTCCCCTTCAGCGGCTGTTCAGCTACATCAGTGTCAGGCCGCCGGCTCCCTGGAGGAGGGCTTCCGCAGCAGGCCGGCTGGGACTCAGGAGCCTAATTGGGGCCCGAGGATGCCTCCCTCTGCTGCTACAGCTGTGCTGCCGCCAGCTGATGGTAGGATCAAAACCCCATCACTAGCCAGGGGTCAAAGGTCGGTGGGTGGCTGCTTCGCGCACGTGGCCAGAAGAAGACTCAGCAGTGACGGCAGGCGGATCAGGCATTGCTGTCCTTCAGTATGAACTCGGACTGATGCCTTCAGCTGCTCAGGCTGCTTCTGATATGAAAACACAGCTAAATGGAGCTGATGTATGCTTTAGCTGGAGCTCTGCTCTGAAACAGACAAAATAATGAAAGTTGACTCATTCCTTTTCCTTTTACAGTTATCTTAAGCTAGTCATGTAAAGCCCTGACTGCGGCAGCTTTGGACAGATTTGACAGAATTTCCAGGACAATTAAGGCTTCATGTGATTTTCTTTACAAACACGTTGATCTGTCAAGTGGAGAAACATGTTAACTAACATTGGATCAATGGTTTGGAGGGAATGTTGAAGCATTTTGCCATTTTTGAAACGTATGCTTCAGTACAGAGTGATTACTGGATTTCATAACATTTGTCAGCTACATTTTCGCTTAGCTTCTTTGTACCCCATCTGTAGAGGTAATTCTGCAGAATGAAAAGAAGTGACCAGAGTCATCAGAGGTCTCACTTTAAGCCTCTGAGGTAAAAACACCTCATTGTGCAAAAGGTTACTTTACATCCAGACACGTAATTAAAGCCGAGCCACAGGCAAACATCTCATCAGTCCACTGTGAAATCAGCTGATGGATAAAAAATGGACTTCTATCTTCACTGTGCTGATGATACAGTTATGAGAACTGTTTTCCATTTCAAAGGTTATATTAAAACCCTGATTTTTTAAATAAATATTCATCTGGTCCTTTCCCATTTTTGAAGTAGGGTTAGAGACCTTCACAATGAGGTTGATGCTTGAGCTGTTTCATATGTTGAGTTTGATTCCTTCTTCATATCCCACCAAACATCAGAAGTCAACGGACGTTGTTTTTATTCATAAATCAGATCAGTCCATCAAAGCCTTTGTTTAACCTAAAATTAGATGTTAGAGACAGTCAATGATTTTGTGCAAAATCTGCTTTGAACATTGTCTGCTGCAGGTACCATTCTGACTCCCCATTATAATCACATACAATTCACCTTAAATAAAGTTTGATTATCATTTTAGATGGAAAATGGAAAACTTGCTGAATATTGTCCGAAGTTAAATAGTGTCAAATAATGGGATGAGAAAAAAATGTATTTTAAAAAATTAAGTGTGTAAAGTTCTAATTTAAATCTATTTTAGTGTATTTATTGAGTTTATAGAGAACCATAAATTATATATATATATATATATATATATATATATATATATATATATATATATATATATATATATATATATATATATATATATATATATATGTATATATATTTCCCGAGGCCGAGACACTTCGCAACTTTATTTCCGGAATTCTCCCAATGTCTCCCATTGACATTTTACTCTACAGTGTAGTGTTACAATCCAGTAACTGGGTATGAATACACTGATCATTTTGTATATAACGATGGCTGACACATTAAAGAAATGCAAGAAGACATTTGTGAACTTCATTGGCTGTTGGATCCATTTAATGGACGCCAGGTGTGTTGGATCAGGGATATATGGAACACCTGCAGGACAGCGGCCATCGAGGACCAACTCTGGGCATCCCTGTGCTGATGGAATTATATCTCTTGGATGGCATAAGACCGCCTTGGGAGCTGGCAAATGTAGCTGAGGAGAGGAAGGTCTAGATTTCCCCATTTAGGCAGCTTTCCCTGCAACCCAACCCCGAAAAAGCAGAAGAAAATGGATGGATGGACGGATGGATAAAATTCTTTATGCAAATGCATTGTGCATTAATTATCAGTTCTTTTTGTTTATAAATGATCTCAGTTCCCCTCCGAATAAATTGCAATTTTTTGGTTTTCAGAGAAAGTTTGCAACCCCTTTTGTTCTCAAACCTCTTAGTCAGAGGGAGGTGTCACCATGTCATAAAGCAGAGCTATGGAAGAATAAGTGCAGCAAGATGATTGAATTTGAAAAGAAGCATGTCAAACTTCTCATGAAGGGAAACAAATGTAGAATAAATGGATGTGATGGAAAGGCTGGTGATGGAGCTCAGGGGACAATACAAACCTACACTTAAAAATAATAACTTCTCTGAGAACTTCACAGTCTGCTCATATATATAAAGCTTTAAGTTGAACCGGTTTCCTCTGAGCTGTGTTGCATTTCCTTTTGTTTTCCACCTCCCAAAACATATCTTCATTTTCTCACAATGTTTCAGATTTTTGCAAACATATGGTATGTTTATTCAACCATGTTTATTTAAATTTAAAATGTACCCAAAAATAAATAAATTGAAAAAATACAGCAGCTGGATGGAAATGCCCTTATTTAAATCTAATATTTGTTTGTATGTAGCATTTGTCCCAGCAGTAACAGTTGAGCGTACGCTCACAGCACTGTTTATTAACTGTGCAGACTCCCTGTAGAAAACAATAATAGAACAAATTAAATGAATAAATAAAATCTCGTACCAGACATTTCTTTGTAAACAGCACAGATGAGCGATGCAAAATTTAGCAGTATCTCCTTTCATTTTCTACTCATTTTTCCAACTTAAGCCACTGTTGTGTCTCTAAGTAAGACATCTGAAGAAATGACTTGTTTCAAACCAAAGAGAAGCCCCCAAACCCCCCCACCCGCCCACACACACACACACACACACACACGCACACACACACACACACACACACACACACACACACACACACACACACACACACACACACACACACACACAGCAGTGAGTGTGGAGGATTTTTGATGTACGATGATTCAAACTTAGCCCAAAAATTTTTTAAAAAGTGTTTATTCTATCATTTTTCATCTTTAATAATGCCAACTGTCGTATCATACATCTTTGGAAAGCCTGATTAACCACCATTCATTACCCGGTAGGAATGAAGAGTTTAATCTGTTGTAGCTGAGGATTTAAAAAAAATCTTTGAACTTCAGAGCCCAAAACAAACAGGTTGTTGGACCTTCATCCATCCATCCATTTTCTGCCGCTTATCCGGGGTCGGGTCGCGGGGGCAGCAGCCTCCGGAAGCCCAGACTTCCCTCTCCCCAGCCACATTTGTCAACTCTGCGGGGGGGGATCCCGAGGCGTTCCCAGGCCAGCCGGGAGATATAATCCCTCCAGCGTTTCCTGGGTCTTCCCCGGGGTCTCCTCCCAGAGGGACGTGCCTGGAACACCTCACCAGGGAGGTCCAGGAGGCATCCTGACCAGATGCCTGAGCCACCTCAACTGGTTCCTCTCGATGCGGAGGAGCAGCGGCTCTACTCTGAGTCCCTCCCGGATGACCGAGCTCCTCACCCTATCTCTAAGGGTGAGCCCGGCCACCCTGCGGAGGAAACTCATTTCAGTCGCCTGTATACAAGATCTTGTTCTTTCGGTCACGACCCACAGCTCATGACCATAGGTGAGGGTAGGAACGTAGATCGACTGGTAAATCGAGAGCTTCGCCTTCTGGCTCAGCTCCTTCTTCACCACGACAGACCAGTGCAGAGTCCGCTGCACCAATCCGTCTGTCGATCTCACGCTCCATCCTTCACCTCACTCATGAATAAGACCCTGAGATATTTAAATTCCTCCACTCCAAGTGGAGGTTGTTGCACCTTATCTATCTGAATGATGTTTTTGTGCTTATATTCTTTTATACCACATTTTGGGTGTTTTTCTACTGTGGGACTTCACCTAAATACACTTCAGATTTGATTCTATCCACTGATGTTTTAACCCAAATGTTATTTTTGTAATGAAGTTGCATTTTAAGCCAGTGGAGAAATGGATTCCAACTTATGCAAGTAGCAGTTTTTCTGCCATGTTGCTTCACTGTCTTTAGCAGCAGCAGCAGCATTTCCTTTTACTTACAAAATATCTCCATTTCCTTCCTGTATGCTTGAATAAGAACTTCTTGCCCTAAAAGAACTACCAGATTTTTATCAATGGTTGCCATGCTGAATCCAATCCATTGGGCCTTCACTGATGATGACTTTTCATTGTGGTTCCTAACTCTGGGGCAAGATAGTCAGTCAATTAAACCATCTCAGCTGTTTCAAAACCAAAAAGCTTAGTTGCTTAGCTCAGAATAATAAAAACTAGAGTTTCTCTTTAGCTGAACCTCCTTTCTGGAACAGGCTCTAGGAAAGTCTGGGAGACCTGGTTCAGTTGGGACGGGAGTTGCAAAGAGCGTGCTTTCATGCTGAACTTCACTCTGAAAGCGGAAACTCCCAGTTTTCTCAGTAGGGGACGACATTTGCTGAAACAACCACTGACTAAGAAGCGGAGACAAGAAAATCTGCCTCATTGATTGGCCAGAACTGCAAATGGCCTATTTATTGAAGTAAAAAGTGGTGCAATGTCATTTTCATGCAATTTTGGGGTTTCTAATTTCAGCGTGATGTTCAAACCTTATGTGTTCACAAGAAGCTGCCCAGTATGAGGAGCAGCAAAGGCAGTAAGCCTCTCTATGACACGTTTACATCACTTCCTCTCTTTTATTCACTGGTTGGCCCATTTCGTTCATACTTGAAGTAAACTGTGAGTGAAAGAATTAATTTAGAAGTGAGCCAAGACTCCCCTTTTTAGACCAGAGCTCGCTGCTTTGGTCCTGGAAATGAGCATTCACACTGCATATGAACCATATCTGTGAAAGTGGACAAAACAGCAGTTTGAACTTATCTGGACATCTGACATTTCCTCGTTGGAGATTCCTGGTCTTCTTTCCACTGTCTCTATGTTCAGCTTCTTGGAATATCAGGCTTCAACCAAGCAAGGCTGAGCCACAAGCCTCCTTGTTACTCTGACTATTTAGAATAGATAATACTTAGATTTGGAATATGCAGCCAGTTGATCAAGTATGTGCTCTTTTAGTAGCTTTTATGACTTTTTTGGAGACCGCACTGCCTGACCATTTCTACTTTTACGTACTTTATCTTCTCTGTGAAAATAAGGAAATATTTGACAGCATTCGTTTATGGACAGATTTAGTTTTTAAGTCTACCAGTCATAATTTGACATCAGCGGTATGAAGAAAAACTGAATGTGGACTTTTATAATATGCCTATCCAAGTATTGTAAGTTATTAGAAAAAAAAAACTAAACAAAAGAAAACAAAACCAAATCAAGCAGAGCATTGGCTGACAATGGAATGGTTCTTGCTGTATTGATGAGTGGGTGTATGGACAATGCATGAGCTGGATCAACGCGAACCACTGATCACATCCATCATGTTGCTGCTCAGCCTTCAAAGAGAAAAATCTGTTTTTGTTTAGGATCAACAGACGGCTGCAGGGAAAGTGCTGTCTTTGTAAACAACATGGATCCACCGCAACAAAGTATCGGTAAGAAAAGAAAACAATCAAACTAAAAGAGATGTTCCAGAAGTTAATTTATCCTAACAGCACAAACGGAGCGGAAGCTTTCACGCCTGATTATTACATTCACTCTGTGCAGGGGAGGGGGCATGATTTATTTTTGTTTTTACAAATAAACTCTCCGTGCAGCGGTCTATGACAAACACTCTGTTGAACAGCTATTGTGATAAACAAGTAGTTTCTCAGACACCTTTTATTTAAATGAGGCTGGTGAAGCAAAGTGCTGCAGTTCCACAGCGAAGCCGGATAAACTCAGCGTCACCCCGCCGACAGCTGCTCGCCTTTCAGGTGGAGGGAATAAATCGGATTAAAGGCTGAAATCATCTGCGGATCTATGGAAAGCACCTTAGGAGTAGCGTTTTTATTATAACAGGGAAATGAAAATTTCCCTTAATAAGACACTTTTGTTCTGAATCTTCTGAACTTATTTAGGGTTACGGAGCTTTTACTGGATACATCTTTTATACAAACGTATCTCCTCTGGGTTAAAAGTCATGAAGTATTTTCTCCTAAATTTCCCCAAAAAACATGATTTCTAATGTTGCTGATGTTTCTGATGTGTTGACACTGACTGTTTTATCCTCCCATGTGAATCTACAGCATGCTCTACATTTACATAATTTTTCAAGCAAACTGAGATGCTTTTTATTATTTAATAAAACCTTTCACAGTAGTAGTACTTTGTAGTACTCGGCATTATTACTAGCTTTTTGAAGACCTTTGTGTGTGGATTATAAAAGCCTTGTCTCAGATTTCATCTCTGATTTTGCTGTTCATATGGCCAGAGAAGCATTTACTCTAATAAAAAAAAAAATTATGCTGTGAGAGAAAATAATACTTTTACTGTTTGTATGTTGAAAATACTGTATATCTGAGATTTGTATAACTTTTTTAGCCAGTTGTAAACTTCTGGTTATTGCCTTATTTTGGCCAGAAAAGGGTGGAGGTATGGGGGTCTTGATTGACAACCTGCCCCAAGTGGAGGAGTTAAAGTATCTCAGGGTTGTGTTGTTGAGGGAGGGAGGGATGGAGAGGGAGACTGAAATGCAGATCTGTGAAGCATCAGGAGTATATCTCCATCGATTGTTGTTCGTGTTTTCGCAAAAGCCGGTATTATCATTGAAAAGCCACCCAGCAACGACACTGACTCTGACAACAAAGAGAGAAATATTCAGTATGTTAAACCTAATGAACAGTGGTTTTAAAACAATAGAAAAATATCTGTATGGCTACCTATGGTACTTTTATTATTTCTGTTCTGTCAAATGGACCAATGACTAAAATAATGAAATCAAAGGAGGTAACATATTTTATACAAGCAGTTTCCATTCTTCTTGTAATATCCCAAGGCTCCAAAAAGTACTTTCAATCCTAATGCTGGTGGTTTTTTTTTTATTTATTTATTTATTTTTTTGTTTTTTCCCTTTATGCCTTTCTAACTTTTAACATGGATGCATTTATTTAATTAATTTTTCACCTGTCTTTAAAAATAGACAGGTGAAAAACCTGTTTAAAAATAAATTGCTTATTCTAGCCAATCACATGTAATTAAATATAGGAAAATATAGCAAGTGAACACATCAGTGCTGACTGCTTTGCAGTGTGCTGACAGACTCTCCAGGTCAGTCATGTAGTTATTAATGTTATTGATGTGCATGTACATGTGGATGACATCACTCTAATACCTGACTTGGGACTGCTAAAAGCTAATACACTAAAAATGCATCTACATTAAAGGGGTACTGTGTAACTTTTGGTCACTAGGGGGCACTAAGCCTGTAATTTCCCACCAGCTACACAACACCGTTGTAAATTAGGACGTTGTCGTAAACAGTCTCTGCTGTAAATAGTTTTTTCAATGCTGTATATTTTTGAGCGTCATATGAAGCAGTAACTTTGACATTCAAGCTCCTTCCCCGACAGAGAGGTGACGTTCCACACCAGTTTTTGCAGCCGAGGATCGGACCGCCAGGGTCCCCACCTCTTGCCGCTGCCCAGCTCACATTGCATCTGACCCCACGGCACCTCCCACTGCCAAAGGTCATCATCTTCATGGGGGTCGCTGAGCAGAGCTTAGTCACCTTTTGTGTCATTAAATGTAACTACATGAAACAGCTTAGTTGGGTTTATGGAAATCAGAAGCTGGGTTGAAATGCAGATTAACTACAGGTCAGGTCATATTTAAAGTTGTTGAAACAGTTATGATTCTATTCCTACCAGAAGATGCTGTCACAATGAAATGTTCAGATTATTCTGTTATTACAATGTTCAGACCATTCAGACAAATTATCGGAGGAATCAGAACCGTATATTGTGGGGGTCACTTTTGTGGCTGATTTGGTCCATGTATTTGCTAGGAGGAAAAAGTCAACGAAAATGAAGACAGTGTTTTTGTAGGATGTTAGATTCCACATTCTATGGTAGTTATTCAATTCAATTCTGCTTTATTTGTACCGTGCCACTTCACAACAATGTTGTCACAGGACATTTTACATACACATCATTTCAAGCCAATTCATACATATCCTTTAATAGAAACCAACTGATTGCATTGAATCATGACTTTGATCCAATCCTCCATCCTGAGCTGCACACGGCGACAGTGGGAAGGAAAAAACTCCCCTTTAACAGGAAGAAAACCTCCAGCAGAACCCGGCTCAGGGAGGGCAGCCATCTGCCTCGACTGGTTGGGGTGGAGAGGACAGGCATAAGAGAGAGCCTGATAGCTAAAGGCTCTTCCTCCCATAGTACTCTTTGAGACTCTGGGAACCACCAGTAAACCTGCAGTCTGAGAGTAAAGTGCTCTATTTGGAATATATGGAACTATGAGATCTTTTATGTACAATGGAGTTTGGTCATGGAGAGCTTCATGTGTGAGAAGAAGAATTTCAAACTTTGTCCTGGATAGTAAGTCTTCACCAGGTGAAAATTGCAATCCAGTCGTGCAGTATGAGTCGGTGAATAGTTTGCAAATGATGTTTTTGTTGTAACAAATGTGTTCAAGGTTCAAAGTCAAAACTTTTGGGATTTCAACTACAGCTGGACCTCATGTATTCCCTCAGAACCAACTTACTATATAGGCTACTGCATTGTTGGAAGCATCACCCAACCTGCTGAGTTAGTCATTCTGGGGTATCTGGGGAAAGTCTGCATGCCTCCTACAAGACTACAGATGAACACACATTACCTATAAAAGAGAATGTTTGCTGCTCTTGTCTTTGACTAAATCAGGAGTGTACCTCTGGTCTTCAAGAGACCCACACTCCTGCAGGTTTTAGATGAATCCATGCACATTCCTATGAAGCTACCAATAGAGAAAAACATAGAAAATTACTATGATCAGATAAATCAGCAGGATTTAGAAAATCTCCATGCATTTCTCTTTAGCAGACCAGCCTACTGTAACAACATCCTTACAGTTCTCCCTGAAAAGTCCATTAGGCAGCTGCTGGTAGTCCAGAAAGCTGCTGCTTTAGTCCTCACAAGGACCAAGAAACTGGATCATAAAACTCCAGTCCTCAGATCTTTACACCGGCTTCCTGTCTGTCAAAAAACTGAATTTAAAAATGAACTGGTTTAGGACCAAAATACTTTCATGATCCAACCAGACTCCTCAGATGATCAGGATCAGGTCTACTTTCTGTTCCCAGAGTCAGAACCAAACATGGAGAATCATCGTTCAGTTTCCATCCGGATCAAACTCCCAGAAGCCTGGAGGTCTGCTGAAACTCAGCTCCCTTAACTCAAGGTTCAAAATGTCTTTATATGCCACCTTTTTTTTAAAAAATACCAGTAAATTTCCCTTACTTTGACTTTAATTCAATTAAAGTCCCCCCCGTAAAGCTTTTAATGTTTCTGTGAAGGTACTTGATGAGACACACAAAGAAACTTGCCTTGCTAAACAAAACATTATATAGTTTGTATTTTTCATCATAACAGTCATTCTTATTGGTATCATTATCACTACATCACACTCATTCCTATTATTTGGATAATCCATTTTTTATACCGCTTATTTAGAGTCAGCCGAAGCCTTTCTCAGCAGATACCCAGCAAGAGGCAGGGTACACCCTTGACAGGTCACCAGTCTATCCTTGGGTCAACACAGAAGGATAGACAGCCATTAAAACCCACATTCATACCTGGGGACACTTTAGAGTGACCAGTTAACCTAACATGCATCTGTTTGGACAGTAGAAGGAAGCTGGAATGCCCAGAGAGAACCCACACATACATGGGGAGAACAAGCAAAGTCCACACAGAAAGGCCACTGCCCAAACCTTGCCCCAGCCAAGGATCGAACCAGCGACCTTCTTGCTGTGCTAACCACTACGCCAACATGCAGCCCACACACATAGTTAAAAAATAAATTTAAAAAAAAAAAGGATAAAAAGAAATGGAGAGTGAGTTTTCCCAAAAAGATTAATATGAAGATGGAACTGGACACTGCTGTAAAGTGAAAAGATTTTTTTTTTTTTTTTAATCTTCTTTTTAAATGCTAGTTTTTATGTATGTAGCCACTTGTTAAGCACCCAGTCCCTCCCTGCCTGGACCCTTGGGTAAACTCCAACTCTTACCTGACATCTCCCGTTAAAGTTATTCCCAAAGAAGTCTGGCATAAAGCTGTAGACCTGAGGGAGCCCCCTGAAGTTGTAGTGGGCCCAATTTTCCTGGTATGCATCTGCCCTGCTTTAATTACATAAATGTTAGAAGTGACAGATGTTTTTAATAAAAAATGTAAAAGACAAACAAACAAAAAACCCTTTAAAACAACAAAAACAAAAAGCATATGATGACTAGCTGGTTGATGGAGTTGAACATGTGTACTGAATGAACTGGCCACTAAGTGTGTATTTACTCTACATAATAGTCAAAACAGACACAACATGACATGTTTGGGTGAAAAAAAACTCACCTTGTCCTTGGTCAAGGTCACTGACTGTGGAAACTCCAGGAAATCTTTTTAACATTCACTAATTCAGACTTTTAGCATTTATTTTAAATCCATTTTGCCATATTTTATGGACCACCTAACACCGTGCTATGAAGACAAAACTGGAAGCACAAGACTGACACGGTTTTAGTTCCACCTTTATTGGCCTGGAGTCTCATAATTAAGACTCAAACATAGACAATAAATCCATGTCCTAATGAATTGTAAAGGCATTTTGACACCGAAGCTGTTATAAATTTGTAACTTGCAGAAGCCACTGTTGCATGTTGACTCCTGAAGCTTTTCTCATTATGGCTCCTTTTTTTGTGTTTGCCTCATTTGTTGTGGTCTTTCCGATAAAAGTACCGACACAAAAACCTTCTTCATTTCCAGTAAGGGCTTAACGACAGAGCAAGCAGACATCTGAAGACATTATCATCCCGGAGGACGAAAACGCTATTATAAACTGATTAGGTGGAGGAGAGCTGGATGGAAATCACTCTTGAATCTTTTTTTAACCATTAATTAGTGGTTCTGTCAGTGCGGTTCATTCTGCGGGGATGATCAATGTGTAGAGCTCTCCCACTGCTCTTCATGACCAGTTGGTACATTGCTGTCACATTTGCATACGTAGCTCTGACAGCAAAGAAAAATCCCATCGCCTATTAATGCAGCCGCAGTTTAGTGTGCAGTGTGTGAACTGTGGTGCAGACTGTCGGACACAAGATGACATGAACCTAACAAGGTAGCCGGCGAGCATTTATAGTGATTGAATTGTGAATATGGCAACACTGAGATGTGTTGCAGCATTTATCAAACCCCACTTTGACGTTATTGAAGGTTCAAGTACAATCTCTTTCATATTCTCTCAAATAAAGATGAAAATTTATGACTCTGTAATGGTTTTTAAAGAGGTGCTCTGAAGCCGAGGCTCAGTTAAATTACTACTTCAGCTTAAAGCACCATGATTTCACCTCTACACACACATCTCACAGAGAACTTTGTGCAAACAGGATTCATGTACACCTGCTGGGACTTAGTTAAAGCATTGATTGGCAGGTGGGTGTTTCCTCTCTTTGCTTAAAAAAACCTTTTTAACACTTTTTTTCTTGTTTTTCTGGATGTTTGACTTTTACTTTGAACTGTGTGCTATCTGTTAATATAAGCCATTGGGCACCCGCCCAATATTCTTTAGACCTCAGTGAAATCGGAGTTATCTGTATTTATTTGTTGTAGTTATTTGTTGAGAACATCCATCCGTCTGTCTTTAAATCCAAATCAGAGGTTCGCACTGAAAGACCTATGGCCTGATCCTGGTGATGGATAAAGGTTATTGGTGCTCTATTTGTTTTTTGTTGTTGTTTCTTTTTTAGGGGAATTTAGTGCAAATGGCTAGCAAGTAACCAAAGTTTAATCCCAAGACGATGACTTGGAACTTTATATTACACTCGTCAATTATCTTTCTGCTCCAAACTTTAGCAAGTAGCTAAAATAGCTTCAAAATAATTAGATTTTCCTCATTATAATCCTGAGATGATTTGTTTTGTCAAGTTCTTGTCCGACCAGTGGAAACAAACATCAGTCATCACACCACCTGTGTTGTTACTAAGCAACTCAGCCAGGAGAACATGTGAAAACTACTGAAACCCAACCAGTTACCTCAAGCTTGTTTGTGTTCCAGGTTCCAGATCTTCTCTGCTGAACTCACAATCTGGTTAGTTAGTCACATGTGTCATGTTATAAACACATAGACCAAATAAAAAGATGTTGGCATTGTGTTGCTGGTGTGTTCAGAACAGAAAAAACACACTGATCATGTGTCATTTTATTTTATTTCTGTCGTGGAATGTATCCGATGAGAAATAAATCTATAGATCAACTGTTTTCTGTTCAATTTATTGACCATGTACAGATGTTGCGGGTGAGAGGTCTGGAGAGCTCTGCCCCTGCTCAGGGTGTTACAGCGATCTCTAGGGATACACAAACAACCTTTGCCTGGCAGCACTAGTCAAATCAACTGCTAGCTTGGAGATAACAACAGTCAAAGCTGAAACATGCCTTGAACAGAACACTTAGTTTTATGCATGAATCGACTAAAGCAAGCTTACTGAACTACTCTAACTATGCAGAATATATGTCTTGTACTACATAAAAGAAACTTAATAAATGAGTAACATTAAAACTACACGATACACATTATCCCCACCACAGTTTCTCACAGGCCTTTTCGTATTAAAAATACCTCACAACTGTTGAGGCAGATGACACACAGCTGTTATCCATGAAGATAAATAAAAAGTTTGTTTTTAAAGAAAAAATAAAAACATATTTAAAAAACTTGGACAAAACTCATTTTGTTCCCCGACACATGAAAAAACACACTGTAACCATTTTAGTTCATCTCTTTGGAATTAGCTGAAATTCTTTACTCAGTATCAGAGCAGATGAACGATACTGATGTGAGCACTGACCTGGAAGTCTGTGTTGGCCTGTGGTTCAGACCCAGAACCCTGCTTGGCTGCTGGGTTCCTACTGATTCATTGAACAGTGGAGACTGGAAACAACACCTACTGGATGGAGCCATGATTCTAAGAGCTGGCAAATGATGAGCAGTACATAGTTTTGATTAAATTACAGAAACACAGAAGCGAAGAAGGATGTTACCAGAAACTATTTGTACATGTGTAAACTTAGACGGACATAGCTTTAAAACAGCAAATTGCTCCGGGTTGCTTATTGTATTATCTTTATGACCAAACCTGAACCTCTTTGAGCCTGTTAATCTTTACACTTTTCATTCTCCTGGACAGCATGTCTGAATGAAGCAGTGTGCTATAAGGAAGCTTGGTTTCAGAGACGTTTATGAGCAGCTGAATAAGACAGAATGTTTTTTTTTAACTCTTACAAACACCCCTGAAATCATACATATAATATCCACTGATATAATAAATCTACTCTCACATGCACACATCAGCAACTTTTCACATTTAAACTAATGAAAACTCACACATACATCCTGCTTAAAACTCACATACACATTCATACAAGACACACTAAATGCCCACTGAATCAGTGATAACTGAACATGAAACAACTCAGTGGATGTGTGAACTTACAGTATTATAAATGAAAGGTTTTGTAAATGTATGTGTGAGCTGACATTAGCTTGAAGTAATTTTCTCACAAAAGAGGTGCGACTTCAGGCTCGATAGTAAGATTCATAATGCGTCCCGCAACGTTAAAATATTCTTGACTGTCGCCTGACTGAATCACACTAAACTCTTCGGAATTTGATACTTTTGGATTATCTCACACGTGCTGCTTCAGGTTGGTGATAGATGGATGCACAGTGATATCCAACAGAAGCGTCACTTTCACTGCAAATTTTCCCCTCCAGAATCTGGTTAATTGCTGAGAAAGCTCTTCATCAGCAGCGAAAAGGCATGGCGATATGTTGTATGCATTCTCTACTCTGCTTTGCTGAGCGCTTCCTCACCAGCACCGTGCCATTCCATACATCCATTTTCTTAACCGCTTGTTCCTATTATGGGTCGCAGGGAAGCTGGAGCCTATCCCAGCAATCATTGGGCGAGGAGCAAGGTACACCCTGGACAGGTCACCAGTCCGTGACAGGCAGCTCTGTTTCATTTCCGTCAATGTGATTTACTTATAACTTTTATTTGACCCCATCCTTCGCATCCTCCAACTCCTCCTCTCCACCAGCTGTGTTAAGTCTGTTCCATACTCCACGAGAAGCAAGAACTGAGTTCTTCTTCTCGAGGCTGCAAGAACAAGAAAAAACATCTTGTTCGGCAGGTTCATACATACTACACGAGAAGCAGGTCTGCAGCGGGGAGGGGTCACTGCGGGGGGCGATGACTGCTTTATGTGCAATGAACCCGGTTGTTACCTCCACCAGGGAGGTTGTTTCCCCCGGCGTCTTTTTGCTCAAGATAACTTAAAAGGTTACGGAGGGATTTTATAAATATTTCAAGAGTTGTTGCAAAAGTAAAAATGAAGAACTGATTAAATTCTGGTGGTGATCAGGATCACTGTTTGGATCCAGGAATGTTTTAAAAGGATTCTTAAACATTGTGCTTGGCGGAGGTTTCCGCTCTCCGAGTTTCTAGTTTCATATTTCACGAGCAGCTTTGTCCGCGGCAGGGCGGGTCGTGCACGCGGCTGGGTCCGAGTGTTTTAAAAACACATGTAAAAATGTTCGTACTTTCTCACCACCTCCATAAGCTGTTTTATCAAAACAATCCGTTTTGCCGGCAACAGCAAACACACGGAAGCAGCAATTCCGCTTCATGCTTTCTCTGTGTTAATGACGCCCACCTCCAATGTCCGACCAATCACACGATACTTCTCGCAGCCCTGCAAGAAAAAAGTTCTGCCAGCCCGATGTGTCAAGAACTGTCCTCAAACACGTCCGCAAGAACAAAATGACGTCATTTTCTTCTCGGAGCCTCGAGAACAAGAAAAATGTTCTCGCTTCTCGTGGAGGATGGAACAGGCTTAACACTGAAGACTGCCATGTCTGCCGTCTTGCCATGGAAAGTGGAACAGGTTTAAGCTCTCTTCCTGCCTTGGTGCTTCTTGCAATTTTATGACTTTGGTGGTTAGATGGTAAACTTGCATTGCTAACCATCTCCTCTTGTTGCTGTTTGTAAACATACTTTGCTGCACTACTGCCACCTACTGGATGGTAGTAGTACTGAGCCTTACGGTGGATAAGGTCAGTTAGAGTAGGGCTGGGTGATATGACCTTTTAGTAATATCCCAATATTTTTATGGCATGTCACGATATACGATATATATTTACCTTAACCTTGAATTAATGCTTTGGTGCATACAATCACCTTAGTAAGATGACATTGTTTCTATATTGAAACATAATTGTTCATACTGCATTGATATTGATATGCTAATTTTAAACATTCATGCCAAAAGGAGGAAATTGTAATGAAGCAAATTAATCAATACCGTATTTATTGAATAGTTAAAGGAGTGGCAGAAACATGTAATTTTCAAACAAAATAAAGTGCCTTTGCATGATGTAATAAATGCAACGTATGAAAATAATATAAATTCAAGTGCACATTTTGTGGAGTGCATAACAGCAGTAAGAAATAAAATGATAAAGTTTTTTCTTGTATAATTGAGCTACTGTAATAACACAAAAAAATGCACAGATTTTCAAAAAACAGTCAAATGAAAATTAGCTGCCTGATAAAGTGAAAATGAAAAGTTCACAACATTTTTTTTTTTTTGGGGGGGGGGGGTTCTTCTTGTGGCATAAATCAAAAGTTAAAAAAAATAGTCGCATTTCGTGGATGGTGTGTTGTACCTTTGTGCCAACAACCAGCATGCGCTAGGTTGTCTTTGGGCTATAAACACAAGTCTATCAACAGCATCGGGTTTGAGAGATGCTCGATGCCACGTAACCATGTTCCCACTAGTACTAAATACTCTTTCCGATGGGGAACTAGTGCTGGGAACCCAGAGGTACTTTTTTGCCATATTTTTGAGGTTTGGGAACACCTCTTGATGATTATTCCACCATTGCAGGAGATTTGCTTCACTATCAACACAGATTAACTGTGGAAGACAGCTCTTTTTCCATACGCTCTCTCTGTGATAGTGTAGCAGAGGATGCTGCTGCCCCTCTGAAGAAGCTTCCAAGGGTTTTTTTCTTTAGTTGCTCTGTTGGTTGTGAAACAGACAACTCATCTGTGCTCTGAATCTGGTCAGACTCAGACAGTGTCGCCTCCCTCTCGGTTATGGCTCTGCTCTTGATGTCCTCCACCTTTTCATTTGTGCAGTATGTTGTCTTGAACCTGGGATCCATTAAGCCTGCCATGTCGAGCAGGTGGTCAGTGGAAGGATCAGAATATTTCTCCCGCAGGTAATCCAGGATGGAGGTTTTGATAGATTTGGTCAATGGAAAATCGTCCTACTGATGTGCCAAGGTGCTGGACTGGAAGAGATGGAGAACAGGCTTCACATAAGACACTGTGACATAGCTCTCACCCGACAAAGCATCAGTGAATTCCAGGAGAGGTTTGAGAGCCTTGTGCACTGACTCAAGGACTTCCAGGTCTTACCAGGTGAGAACAAGACGCGGGTTTTTTTGTCTGCTGCTAAGACTTGAGATATAGCTCCCTCCTGCTCAAGGACCCGCTCTATCATCTTCGCTGTGGATCCCCACCTGGTAGGTGACTCACAGGTCCTTTTCCAACTAAAAGAGAAGCTGCTGACCACCTTTTTGCATACAGCAACAGCACGGTCGATATGAGCGTCTTTCATGCTTCTCTCTGAGAATGAGAACAAACATTAAAAATGTTCCAGTAAATGTGAAGAAATCCACTCAGCCTAACACCAAAACTTACTTTGATGGGCATTTGTATACAGTAATGTGTACAAGTGAAAATATTTACAAAAAATCTAAAAACACTATAAAGAGCAGCATAGTCTGACACTTAAGCAGAAAAATAATGTAATAAAATAAAAAATTATTTATAATTTAAAAAAAAAGAAAACTATTAGGTTTACTGAAAAAACACATCTCACACAAACTAACTCACAGGCTCACTCACTGTCTCTCTCTTAGACACACACACACACACACACACACACTGACACAAATCATAGGGGCAAATGCTTACCAATTGCGAGATGTAGGCGATGGCCAAAACACTGTAGACATGTCCAGTGGTTCAGGCTTATGGCTTTTACCATGTTTGCGCTATTATCTGTGGTAATGCACACCTGACGTGCTGCATTCAAGTTCTATGACATGAAAGCATCTTTCAGGCCTTGTGCAATTATCTCACCTGTGTGGTCTTCTGGAAGAAAGCTGGTCTGGAGGCACTTGCTTTTCAGCTTCCAGTTATCGACATAGTAAAGCGTTAGGCTGAGGTATGGCTCACATGTTCGGCTGCTCCATAAATCGGCAGTTGTGGAGAAATGTGTCATATTGGTAAGCTGACTGGTCAGCTCTTCTCTCACTTTAATGTACAACTTTGGTAAAGCTGTCTCTGCAAAATATTTATGAGTAGGTAGACAATATCTTGGGTCAAGTGTGTTGATAAGCTTTCTGAATAAGCTTTCAACCACAATCACTGGAACCATGTCTTTCACTATATGGAAGGTTACTGCAGACGTTATCTCCTTTTGTTTTGGACTGTCTCTGTCATATGCTGTTGTCCTGGAAAAAGAAGACGCCAGACTCAGTTGCGTCAATGGCGGTTGCTGCGGCATTTTGTCTGCAATGGCACCGGCCGGAGATGTGCTTGTGCGGAGTTTCAAGCACTCCTCGTGCTCCAGGGAGTGACTTTTCAAATGATGAAATAAATTTGTGGTACTACTACCTTTTGTGGCGACACTTTTGCGACATACTTTGCATACGACAGGATAGTCAACATCCTCTCTTCGGTCTCCAAACCACTGCCAGATGATGGATCCTGTATTATTTTTCTTCTAAACGAATTCGTCCTCCTCCATTTTTTGTAACTCGCGCTGCTACTGCTACCGGAGTTCTCTGCTAGAAAAGCTGCTACACGCTGCCTCTCATGATGTAGCATGTAGCTCATGTTATGTGCATAACTAGGTGCGCTTACTTTAACTCTCTGTGCAAAGCGGTGCAGAGAGTCGAGGAGGAGTGAGAAAACCCTGGCAACAGCTAAAAACAACTGCGTGAAAACAGGCTACTCGAATATAACGAATATAGACATTTTCTATATCCCACAGGGGATTAGCCACGATATCTAGAGTATATTCGGTATATCGCCCAGCCCTAAGTTACAATGCCACCACAGGGGCTCGACACACACCAGACTTGACATGCACCCCTTTCCAAATGATTGGTCAGCTTATGATTACAGCTGGCTCTATCATATACAGATACCATGTGGGTACAACTCCAGCTGTAGAGGAGACAGGCTCCAGCTCCCTGCTAGCCTCCATTAGAACATGCGGATATAAAAGTGGGATGAATGAATGAAGCTCTTTTGACTCCCAAATGGCTTGTCACTGAGTATAATTCAGAGGTGGTATTTTGGTCTAATTGTGACTGATATTCATTGTTTTCAGAAAAAAAGTTTCCACCATTTTCAACTTGAATCAGCACTTTGAACCAACAACTGAATAAAAAACAATTGAAAACATATCAGATTAATCTCAAAAAGAATAGTTTGACACGTAAGATAAAGTCCCTAATATCATTTAAACTTGGTCAAAAGCTGCTTATTTTGTGTTTTTCACTAAAAAAATGGTCTTTTTCTTGTTTGTTGCATTTAACTCTGGGCACCATGTCTATCTCTATTATTCTGTACCAGCATGTGCCACTATACTGTCTTCGCATTGGTTTCCTTTACACAGTGGTATGGGCCAAGTCATCATCACCAGTTGGATTGTGAGTCCATCAAACTAAAGTCCCGCCCCTGCCTGCTGTGTAGCAGTGGCTGAAAATCCGATTCTCATTGGTGGAAGTTGTTTCGCTAATTCACCACTCACCAACGTGGCTTTTAACTTTTCATACTTTCATCATTTCATATAACCACCTAATTTAATTTTCACCAGCATTCTGTGATCTAGTGGGTGCAAATTTAGAGCTCCTCTCACCTCATCAACATCCCAATAAGTACCTTGCTCTCAGTGTGCAGGTTTACCTGTAGAGCTTATTGTTCCCAAAAGTGAAATTGATGGCAGGAAATTCAGCTGTAAGGCTTTTCTCCTGTGGGACAAGCTGCCAGTTTGAGTTTTGGAGGTAGACATCTTCCCTTCATCTAACATTAGACCAAAACATCAAGTTTTCATAAAGGTCACAGTCATAGTTTTGCCTTGTTCAAACAAGTTTTGGATCTGAGGTTGATGTCCAGACCAACCAGCCTCGTGTCTTCTGCTGATGTGGTCAACTCCAACCAGTCAAAGCAGATCTCTTACTCCAACAACAAAGCTGTTCTGGTGGATTCTCCCTGTTGAATGGGTTTTGGTTCCTCTTTCATTTTCACCAACTGCTTTCCAAAGGGAATTTATTGTGTTCCCAACGCAAACGCATTTATTTATTTTATAAATTGTGCAATATCATTAACATATGATTGAATTATATTACCTTTATTATGTACAAATTTGCATCACAGCTGCATAGTTAATCAACCATCCTTACACATCCTGCATTTGGGGACTCCATTTATCCCCAAATTTGCATAATCAATCAATCAATCAATCAAATTTTATTTATAAAGCGCTTTACAACAACCTTAGTTGACCAAAGTGCTGAACAAAGATAAAAACAAGTAAAAATATAAAATAGCAGTTCATTCACATGTAAAAATCTCAACAGCCAAAGGCTTTTGAGATTTTTACATTTGCATAAGTTAAGTCATGAGCTTTGTTGCTTTAAATATTCATTAGATCAAGCCAGTGTTGGCACTAATATTTGGCAAAGACCAGATCTCACAGGATTTTAACACCACACAGAGTCAAAAGGAGAACCAGCGCTGGATTTACAGTCAAGGTTTCTGTTGATCAGCTGGTGATCAACAAATCATGGGAAGGAATGAAAAACAGATACTACTGACCCCTCAGCAGCCTTCTACGCCTGTTTCCCCCCCTGCCTACGGGCTGGATCCTCCAGCACAGTTCCACTTGTGAGGTGAAAGCAGCTGCATCCCTCTCTTCAGCCCTTACAGAGACAGCTTTATTGCAAACCAGAGAGCTGTTTGAAGATAAGCAGGCTGGTCGCACCTCAAGGCTGTGTGTGCAGACTAAGACAGCCCTGACAGCCGTACAAATGGAACATGTTGGTTGAATCCTTACAGTGCTGTCTCAATACACCACCAGCATCAAAGCCCAGTGACACCTTTTGGCTTAATATGTAAGACATACACTGTAATACATTTGTGACGCTATGGTGGTAAAAATAGATTTATGACACACAACAAGCTATTAAGGAGCTGTATGTGGTGGGGTAATCATGGGGGGAAATGGGGTGGAAATTCTCTTCTTCATGCCACATTGATTCATCCTTCAGTGAGAGAAAGCTCCCCATTATGCACACCTCATCTAAAAGGGCCCTAGGATGATCATTGGAGACCCTCAGTGCACTGATCCCAGGTCTGCTGTGAGGTCAACAAAGCAGCATCTGGAATCTCTGGAGGATGCCACGACTGCTTGAAGTGTTGATATCACTACATGAACAAAGAGTGCGAGAGACACCACAATATATCACGTGAGCAGGAGACCACTCTCGCACCACAGGGTTGCTTTGTTGTTTTCTCTGTGAAGAAATTCATGTTTGGCTTGTTTCTTTACCGTTGGCTTTACCTGGATTGCACAAAATGACCACAATCTGCTATGAAGGTGGGAAGATTAATCAGTTCTGCCATTGTCAGAGTGATTACTTTATGAAGAAGTGTCGCCAGGTTGGCAAATGCCACAGGAAATTCATCAGTGATTGGAAGAATCCCAGCATGGAGCGGTTCACATTCTTGCTGGTCTTGTGAGCAATTCCGCTGGCAACATTTATTTTCCAGTTCATTTCATCATAATTTTGAGACTATTATCTGGTATTTAGTTACAAAATATTTGGACTCATTGCTGTGTTTTTAGGGAGGCACAGTACTGTGATGGCTGGCTTTTCTTATTCTAGATGGGAGTTTTCTGTACAGTGTTTGTTTATTTTCTGCCTCCTGGAATGGAATCTCCTGGTGATTCTAATTTCCTAATTTTTGTTTATATTGTTAGTCTCAGTGTTGGCCTTGTGATGGAAAAGTGGCCTGTCAATGTGGGAGCTGTGATATTCTCCAGCTCCTCTGAGGCCTGAATCAGGATGAAATTGAGATGGAAAATAAATTAAATGCTTATCAATCAGACTTTATATTGCCTCAAACAATTCAGTACAGTGAACTCATTGCCATGTTATGGTAAGCAGTAGCAAATAATTTGAGTTTTGTAACGTTTGGCGTTCAAATCTGGACGCGCTGACGTTGCGGTAACGTATTGTGTCATTTCCTGTTTCCCTAGCGTGTGTCACTGCGGATTGCTACGAGCCGTTGGCTCCTTTAACTTCTTTCTAACTTCTATCTATTGTTAACCAACCACTCACTTTAGCGCACAATATCTTCCCAAACCACTGTTCTATATATTGCATTTATTTTTGGGATCTTTGGCTTTCTGTTTACTGACTTAAAGGTTTTAGCATGGCTGCTAGCTCTCTTCCCACACCCCGGTCCCCTGCCTTTTCTTGCTCGGTGTGTCTGATGTTTAGCTACTCCTCCGCCTCCTTTAGTGATAACGGTAGGTGTATTAAGTGTAGCAGCTTGGCAGCCTTGGAGGCGAGGCTCTGTGAGTTAGAAGCCCAGCTCCGCACTCAGTTAGGGAAGCAGTTAGTCAGCAAGCCCCCATTAGCCAGTGCGGAGCTACCAGCCAGGGCAGCCATCCCAAGCCGTCCCTCAGCAGTTCCCGCGCAGCCGGGAGCCGAGGCGGGCTGGACGACGGTCAGGCAGAAGCGTAGCCCCAAACCAAAACCCACTGGCCACCACCGACCTGTTCACGTTTCTAACAGATTTTCCCCGCTCGGTGACACACCCCCTGAGGCAGAAACCCTGATTATAGGTAGTTCCATAGTCAGAAACGTGGCTCTAGAGACACCGGGGACCATAGTCAAATGCATTCCTGGGGCCAGAGCGGGCGACGTCGAATCGTATTTGAAACTGCTGGCTAAGGCTAAACGTAAATACCGTAAGATTGTAATTCACGTCGGCGGTAACGACACCCGGTTACGCCAATCGGAGGTCACTAAAATTAATGTTACTTCGGTGTGTAACTTTGCCAAGAGCATGTCGGACTCCGTAGTTTTCTCTGGTCCCTTGCCAAATTTAATCAGCGATGACATGTTTAGCCGCATGTCATCCTTCAACCGCTGGTTGTCTAGGTGGTGTCCCGATAACAACGTGGGTTTTATAGATAATTGGAGCGCTTTTTGGGGAAAGCCTGGTCTTATTAGGAGAGATGGCATCCATCCCACGTTGGATGGAGCTGCTCTCTTATCTAGCAATATGGACTCTTTTATTAGTCAGCTAAATTGACAACTCAGGGTTGGGACCAGGAGGCAGAATTGTAGTCCTACACACTTTTCTGCAGCTTCCCACCTGCCGCCGCCCACCCAAAACCCCATTCCGACCTTATACAACTTCCCAGCAGTAAGAATTAAACAACACAAAAACACTTCTGGGGTTAATCGTGAAAACCTCATAAAAATAAAAACAATGGATCTAATAAAATCTGAAAATAAGACAACAAAGTGTGGCCTACTGAATATTAGATCCCTCCCAAATAAGTCTTTATTAGTCAATGACTTGATAGGTGATCACCACATTGATTTATTCTGTCTTACGGAAACCTGGTTACAGCAAGAGGATTATGTTAGTATTAATGAAGCTACGCCAGCTAACTATTTAAACTTTCACATTCCTAGAACTACAGGCAGAGGAGGAGGTGTTGCAGCTATTTTTAAGTCAGAATTTTTAATTAATCCTAAGCACAAAACTAACTATAAATCCTTTGAATTCCTGACTTTAAATTTATCTCATCCAAAATGGAATTCAGAGAAACCGCTCCTTTTAGCATTAGTGTATCGCCCACCTGGACCTTACTCCGAGTTTCTGACCGAATTCTCTGATCTCTTGTCTGAGTTAGTGCTGACTACTGATAAGGTCATTGTACTAGGTGATTTTAATATTCATGTTGACGTTGAAAATGATAGTTTAAACATTTCCTTTAGCTCTATTCTAAACTCAATTGGGTTTTCACAAAATGTCAATGGATCCACTCACTCTCATGGTCACACTCTTGATCTTGTTCTAACATATGGTATTGAGACTGATAAGCTCAAAGTATTTCCTCAAAACCCTGTCTTGTCCGATCACTTCGTGTTAACCTTTGAATTCACTTTATTTGATTACTCACTGACCAAAAATAAATTCTACTATAGTAGATGTTTATCAGACAATAATATTACAAAATTTAAACAATCAATTGAATCAATTTTTTCACATCTACCATGTGTTAGCATGACTGAGAGTCCCCCTTTAAGCCTTACTCCTGCTCAGATTGATCAACATGCTGATACTATAACAGCTTCAATGCGTACAACCTTGGATAATGTTGCTCCCCTAAAGAAGAAGAAATTAGGTAAGATTATGAAGGCTCCCTGGTTTAATTCCCAGCTTCGAGCTCTAAAACAGGCATCAAGGCGTTTGGAAAACAGATGGCGTTCATCAGGACTAGAGGAGTCTCACTTAACCTGGAAAGAAAGTTTAATCGTATACAAAAAAGCCTTATGTACGGCAAGAACAGCTTATTATTCATCATTGATAGAGGAAAACAAAAACAACCCTCGGTTTCTTTTCAGCACTGTAGCTAGGCTTACTAGGAGCCGGAGCGCTGTGGAGCCATGTATTCCTTTCTCACTTAGCTGTGATGATTTCATGTATTTTTTCAGGAATAAAATTGACACTATTAGAGATCAAATTCACAATACTCTTCCTTCTACATATAATGTTGAGCCTGTTGTGGTCTCCGAAGCATCCTTAGAACCAGGATCTGACTTGTGTCTAAATAGTTTGTCCTGTCCAACCCTCTGAATTAACTAAAATAATATCTTCATCTAAACCATCCACCTGTATCTTAGACCCTCTCCCAACGAGCCTCTTTAAGGACATTTTCCCTTTAATTAATACATCACTACTAAATCTTATCAATATGTCTTTAGTGACAGGATATGTACCACAATCATTTAAAACTGCTGTAATCAAGCCTTTACTTAAAAAGCAATCTCTGGATCCAGAGGTGATAGCAAATTATAGACCTATATCTAACCTCCCGTTTATGTCCAAAATTCTGGAGAAAATAGTTTCAGCTCAGCTACATGCCCACCTGAGCAGAAATAATTTATGCGAGGAGTTTCAGTCAGGATTTAGAGCTCATCATAGTACTGAGACAGCATTGGTGAAAGTTACTAATGACCTTCTTATGGCCTCAGACAAAGGACTTGTGTCCGTACTTATCTTGCTTGATCTTAGTGCTGCATTTGATACAGTCGATCATAACATTCTGTTACAAAGACTAGAACAGGTGATTGGAATTACAGGTACAGCGTTAAGCTGGTTTAAATCATATTTATCTGATAGACTTCAGTTTGTTCATGTAAATGACAAGTCCTCCTCACAAACTACAGTAAGTCATGGAGTTCCTCAAGGTTCTGTACTTGGGCCAGTACTCTACACGCTATATATGCTCCCTTTAGGCAAAATTATAAGACAGCATGGAATAAACTTTCATTGTTATGCAGATGATACTCAAATATACTTATCCTTTAAACCAGATGAAACAAATCAGCCCAATAGGCTACAAAATTGTCTCATAGACATAAAGACTTGGATGTCTAGAAATTTTCTCCTCTTAAACTCAGATAAGACTGAAGTAATTCTCGTTGGATCTGAAAAACTCAGAGCTAAATTTTCCGGTTTTGTAATGAACCTGGATGGCATTACTTTAGCTTCCAGTGCTACAGTGAGAAACCTTGGAGTAATATTTGACCCTGACCTGTCCTTTGGCCCACATATTAAGCAGGTTACTAAAACAGCCTTCTTTCATTTACGTAATATAGCCAAAATTAGGGACATTCTGTCTCGGAGTGATGCAGAAAAACTGGTTCATGCTTTTGTTACTTCGAGACTAGATTACTGTAACTCTATATTACTGGGCTGTCCTAAATATGCCCTGAAAAGCCTTCAGCTGATCCAGAATTCTGCAGCCAGAGTCCTGACCAGAACCAGCATGAGAGATCATATTTCTCCAGTTTTAGCATCTCTTCATTGGCTGCCTGTTAAATCTAGAATAGAATTTAAAATCCTTCTCCTTACATATAAAGCCCTCCACAACCAAGCACCACTATATATCAAAGACCTCATTGTTCCTTATATACCAAGTAGAGTACTTTGTTCGCAGGCTGCAGGCTTACATGGTTCCTACAGTCTCAAAGAGCCGAGCAGGAGGCAGAGCCTTTGGTTATCAGGCCCCTCTCTTATGGAATAAGCTCCCAGTTAGTGTTAGGGAAGCAGACACCCTCCCCACCTTTAAGACTAGGCTGAAGACTTATCTTTTTGATAAGTCCTATAGCTAGGGATGGTTAGCATCCCTTAGTTATGCTGCTATAGGTTTAGACTGCTGAGGGACATTTCCTGATACACTGAGCTTCTTTCTCTCTCTCTTTATCTCTCTCTCTCTTATCCCCCTCCAAATAACAGTGTTGTATCATTAACATGTATGTCTCCTGTCTCAGCAGGTCTCCTTGGCCGGGAGTAGCAGTTCCTGTTGTCTGTTGTCTTTCTGTCCTCTTCCCCCCACACAGCAGAGGCAGATGGCTGCCTTTCCTTGAGTCGGGTTCTGCCGGAGGTTTCCTTCCTATTTAAAGAGAGTTTTTTCCTTCCCACTGTCGCCAGTGTGCTTGCTCAGGATGGGAGATTGAGTTGGACGCTCCAACTCAATCTGTTGGTTTCCTTATATAGGCTATTATGAATTGGCTTTCATTATGTTATTTTTTTCCTGTCTGTAAAGCGTCTTGAGATTGCATTGCCGTGATTTAAAGCTACATAAGTAAAGTTGAACTGAATTGCCAAACCATTCTGAACCTACCATCTGAATTTTGCAGCTACAATGGAAACTCATCAGACCAGACGTTTTTCCCATGTTCTGTTGTCCAGTTTTTGAGAGTCTTTGGGAATTATAGTGTCAGGGTGCATTCACATCAGGATAGTCCACAAGACTCAGTCCAATTGGGGTTTCAGCTCAGTTGTAGGGGGGTGTATCCATGCGGACTGAAATCACGTCATGCTGCACTGTGGTGAAACAAGCCAAACCATTACAATAATATATCCTCACCCTCACCAAAGGTGGCACTGCACTAACATTTAGCAAAAGAGAGAACAAGACCTTTATGAAGAAGAAAACTTTCATTGCAAGTTTAACATGGAGATGAAACTATCGCTGTTTTGGGTTTTTTTATTTTGTATTATGCAAGTATACTGCAGAAATACACTGCAACAATGACTGCAGTATGAACAACAGATGAGTCAGAGAATGATCTCTATATATTTACCTACAATGCAATACTATGCCAAATGAAGGAAGTGACTGTTTGTAGTCCGCTTCCTGTATTTGGCCCGCTAGAAACAGACAGCAGTTGTAGGTTCACTTCCTGTTAGCTTTCTCTCATCATAGAACTCATGTGGAACTGGATTACCTAAAATAATATTGCACCTCTCCTGCTCATAAAAGAACCAGAAAACACGATCACATTTCCTTTATCTTGACCACACTGTGCTGGTTTACAGTGGTATTAAAAATTGATTTTAAAAAGTTTAGCTTTTTTAAATTATTGACAATTTGTTCTACTGACCTTTTCACACTTTACACCACTGCCCTTGGCTTTGGATCTGCAGACCACCATCCTGGAGGCAAAGCTAGAGACAGAGTGTGGGAGGGTATTTGGAGAAAATGTTGCGCAACAGTGGAAAAAAAGTTTCTACCAAGATTTACACAATGCATTTAGACTCACTCTCATTGTTTACAATTTTCTTTTTAAAACATTTTGTAATAATCTGTTCCTAAATATTATTATTATTACTATTACTATTATTATTATTATTATTATTATTATTATTATTATTATTATTATTATTATCATCATTATTGTTATTTTGCATCAAACCCCAGCTCCATCTAGCAACAGATCAAGTCCTACACTGTAAAAACCCAAACTGTTCGCAAATAGATTTGTTTTTATAAATAAAGTAATTTAATTAAAAATGTTTTGTATTTTTAAGCTTACAATAACAGCTGCTCATTGGTTTTATTGATATTTCATTGATATTATATAACATTATCTCCACAATGAAACTGGAAAACATGTTACCTGTGTGTGCTGTTGTATTTTTAACATTGTGTGGGTCTAGTGTTCTTTATTGTACAGTAGTAAATGAGAAAATGGCTCAGGGAGATGTCAGGATTGAACATCCGTTTCAAACGTTTTCATACATCATGGCCCTCATAGTTCCATGCATCTTTTACGATGCCATAGTGTTCATCCACCAGTGTGCAGTACTGAGTTCAGGTCATTGTTTTCACACCGCTTGGTCATGGTAATTTATAGTTAGGTCATTTATGACTTTTATTTTGTCATTCTCAACTTCTTTTGTCTATTTTTCAAGATTTTTTATTGTGGGGGGGGGGTTCTTTGTCATCATCTTCTACAGTTTGTTCCTTTTACAGACCCTGTGTACGTGTGGGGTCTTGGATTGATGTTAGCTTGATGATGACTGAACAAATGTATCAGTGTGTTATGAAGCCTCTACTACATATATGCATGTTTTGCTAATCCAAACTATCATTATCAACTCAAACCTACTGTCTCCAAGGCAGGACAAAAAGATGATCTCACCTGGAGACAGAAACAGATTTGGTCATACATACTTAATAAAAAAAAAGAAGCTGATGGTACCACCAGAGTATCACCAGAGTGCTGCAAAATATTTATATTAACTTGTGCATTTTGTCTGTAAGAAAATGTTTCTTTGTCTTTTCTCAGTAAAATGCTTTCTCTTCACTGGATGTGCTTTTCAGAGTTTGATGCATCTCTGGTTCTCCACCTCCATTTCAAAGGGCCAGAAAAGATTCAACAATGTGTAACAACATCATGTGTAAATTACTGAATATCAAAGAGAGAAAAATCTGCATTAAATTCAAATCTGATCTTCTATGTGGGAAAGCTTTGAAAGAATTATAATTACACCTGGTCAGGCTGAAATCTATTTGACTTTTTGACTGTTTAACTTATTTGCAGATGCTACAGAAAAAATGTTATCTTCAAAAGACGAGATACATTTTGCAAGTTCTTTTCAAATGGGGTGAAAATGTCCAAGTTTCATAGTTTCAGTTTGGGAAGAAGAAGCATGGCAGCTTTGCAGGTGGTAATGCTGTTTACATGAGCTCCAAGACTAAACCTCAGTATTGCAATAAAAAAAACGGAATGGAAACACCTTCATGTTGAAAAACCTTACAAACATTGATGAAAGATTTTCAAGCTCTCATTAGGCATACGACTGGTTCGTTTAAAGTGAAAATGGCTTCTATTCTATTCAATTCTATTCAATTCTAGTCATTTAGCAAAGGCTTTAGTCCAAACACCTTACTTCATTGCTGTCAGACTAGTGTGAGTCCAGTTGGACGCTGGTGTTGCCATGTAGTGCTGTAGGTGGCGCGTTTTTCCTTTGTTCCCTTCCCTCTCTGCAATCATCTTTTTATTAAAATACAAGAACAAATTGTTTCCAATGGATGACTTCTTTTATCGTCTAATGAGGACAGTGGCAAAAGTAAAAACTGGCAACTGAACTATATGTTTAAGTTTTATCTCAATCCTCCTCAAAGTGGAGTTTCAAAGGATGAGATTTTACCAGAATAAAGGAAAAATAAAATGCATTAGAAATTTCTGCAAATCACAGTTGTGCTCTGTCATAACTTTACAAATATCACTTTCACATTGCAAAATCCCGTCACAGCTCTGCTCTTGTCCACTCTTCTTTGCTTTGGGAAAAACTGGATGATGCGTCAAAACTTCTGTAATCTCACAGTGACATTTGTAAACAGTGTTTAACAAAGGAAATGATGTTGACAGAAACTCAGTGACTCTTTGGGGGTTGGAGGAAAATTGTTCTAGTGGTGAATCTCCAGTGACATAACAGAAAATAGAAAACCTTCATATTTCTGAAATAACAGCAGTCTGGACACTATATTAGCAGATATATTGCCATGTGTGCAACTCTCACGGTGATTTCATATAGATTTTAGTGTGTAAAACATTTTGGGTTACATTTAATGAGGGGGAGACAGAATCCTATTTCAAAAGAGTGATTTTTTTTTCTTCTTAAATTCCTTGTCAAACACCCATTTTGATGGAATATTTTAATCCCAAAGATCTAAGCTTTGACTCGTCAATCAAACACTGATCTTACTGTTAAATTACTTTTATTGCAAACTATTCCTCAGCATCTTTTTTTTTTACTTGCAGCAGGCAGGATAAAGCCAAAGCTTCAATTTCAGGAAGAAAAACGACAAACAGATTAAGTCACGAGTGTGTAACTGAATTTGAAGTTCTGTCAAAGTGTTTGAGAGAACTAATTTAATCCAAAGCACTTAAACAGAGCTCAAAATGAATCTCCTGTGTGATACAATGACAGGCTGTCCGCCAACGTGCACAGGGACATGCTCCAAATTCCTGTCTGAAACAATAGTTTGACTGCAAATGAGTTGCATTTAAGCATCTTTACTGTTTTTTGTTTCTTTGTGCTTTATTGTGCAAGATGCTGTGTCTCTTGCTAGCTTGATTTTTGGCACAAGACGACTCTTTTCCTCACAAGCTGAGTGTGAATTTAACTCATTCCATTTCTCATGGACTCAGTTTGCTGCATATGCACTCGATGAGGAGAACAGCAGCAGTAAATCTACTTTTCCATTTCATTCCAAACTCTTTAAGCCCTGTGGTAAAGAGCATTCTCTGTCCTCTCTTTTTGATTTGACATTTCATTTTATTATGTTTTGCCACTGGGCTCTCAGCGCTGTGATGGCAGGACGACACGGAGGGCTACTGCTGGCACAAAGTGGCCCTCGAGTGCATCAGTGGCAAAAGCTCAAAGCGGGGCAGTCGCTGCGGTCAAGGTTATGATGCAGTGAAAGCCATTTGCCTTGCATCGGCCGTGCTCGAGGCCACCGCTGAGCAATTTCAGGGCAGCGCTGCTTTGTCCCAGACCCCGAACATGTTATTTAAATTACAAAACCAGATCGTTCAAACACTGAAATCCACCACTAATGTGACAATCCGACGGGACAGATCCAGCTGCATAAAACTGATTCATACTGATTTCACAACAAAATGACTCCCTATTGTTACTCCGATTAGGATCACGCAGCTTCATTTCAGCTTCTGTCCGTTCATCTAGTTCCAAGCCATTTGCTGCTTCAAAGTTCCTAATTAGCCAGATATTTAAAAAAAAAGGAAGAAAACTGCACTTCAAAGCAAGTATCTTTAATTAATACAGGAGAATTAAGAGAGAGGGACCAGGAGCTTTATTGATCTTTTAGTGGTTTTAATTAACTGAGTGAGTTATTTGAGCTTCTCTGTTACATTGCTTAAAGCTGCTTATTTATGTAACGCAACAGCTGATAAAGGTCTTGTTTTCAGGTCAAACTAAATTCCAAATTGATGTCTCAAGCACTATAATATCCCGTTTGAGTTTCGTAATTCTTAATGTTCACAAGGTTTTTTTATGTTTATTACAGCGCGTGATGTAATGGCTCTGATCTCACAGTGCCTGTTAAACCACTTCAAACAACACTGTATTTCCGTTCTCCGGTTAAATCCGACACTCTCAGGGGGATAATTTACGAGGTCTGTGTGGACGTTAAATGCAAACATTTAATGAGACAAATCCCATGAAGTGGTGAAAGCCAATATTGTTATAATCTGTTTTTCAATACTTTCTGACTTCACCCCCCCGTCTGTGGCTCTTGGTTTTAAGGCTGCTGTCTGCTCAGTTCATTAACACTTTAGCTCACAGATTGTAGTTCAACCCACATATGATACTTTTCTTTTCTTTTGTTAGTTTACGCTGTGCACTGAAGAGCATGTTGTACTCTCCCACTTACTGACTCATTTTTCTCTTTTACTGCCACTTGTTGCTATTATAAATCAGCCAATTAGACTAAATTTATGTATGATGTTAAATTCAAGATGGGCATGTAAAACATTATTATTAAATTTAATATTTAACAGTAGAATTACCAGGATGTTTAGTTTCTCACACGGAGGGAGTGTGTAATCGTGCCCATGACTGCGATTATCATCACAAAAAGGAGACGAAGAGAACGTCTTTCACTTTCATGTGGGTATGTTCGGATGGGTGAAGAAACAATCATCAAAACATATGGCTTATCCAGCATTTTGGAGCTGTTGGAGGAACTCAGGATGGATTTGGAGAGGAGTCACACATACCTGCAGAGGTGCTGTCCAAGTCTTAAAAGCCACGTGTCTCTGGCCGGTCATGGTGTCACGGGGTCCTTTAAAAAGTTTATTTACTTTAGTAAAGTCAAAACAGGTGGTAACTGATAAAATGTTGTCATCCCCAACTGCTTATACAACAGAAATTATAGGAAAATATGTTATCAATATGTTATCAATTCACTGAGATCTATCTTAATTTTTCTCATAAAAACATCACTTTTTTCCTCACACAATAGAAGATCTGAGACTTTTTCTCTATTCCAACAGGGAAAGACCCAATCACTGGAAATGAACTCAGACTGTTCTCTCAGTTTTAAAAGAAGGCAGATTCAGACAGCTTTAAAATTTATACTTCTGACTTGTTACCTTTCGACAAATAAATCCTAAGTTTAAGTGGAGATTTAGTGGAAACAACTGCAGTTGTGTAAAGAGAATCCTGCTGTAAATCAGATGATTTGTTTGAAGTGCAGTTACTGAATTTTTGTTTGTATAAAAGGAACTGTTTATATAAGTCTTTGCAAAACACTACTTTTGAATCATCATGTAATTTCAAGCATCTATTAGGGTATTTATCAAACAAATTAATGTGCTCAATCATGATAAAAGATTTGATTTGGTGCTTATTACTGGTGAAGTTATTCGGAATAATCCCAATAAACCCCATGATTTGAAAATTACAAACAATTTCAATTATTATGATGAGTATCAGAAACATGTTTCATCAATACTGAAGTAAGTAAATATGAATTTCAGTTTGTAATCAAATTAATAATTTTATCTTGCAAATTCTGCCTTTTTCATTAATGTTATGCAGAGTTTCCAAATGCCGTTGTATCTTTCCCCATATTCACCTGCTGTCTCTGTTCCACAGAACCTCTTTCTGTTGAGGATTGCTGAATGTCTGCCACCAGCAATACAATGATGAAGAGCAGTTTTGATACTTGGCAATTTAGGGGAAAAGAGCTGGTAAAACTGCCAAGTATGAGAGAAAATTAGCATTTGAAGCAGTGCTCTTCGTGTCACTCCTGCTGAGTTCCTCCTCTCTTTAGGAGCCGTCTTGCTGCGTTAAACCAAGGCCATAAATACAGCGGCACTCAGTGAGAGGTTATTGTCAAGCTGAAACAAAACACGTCAGAGCTTTTCCTGTTCACTGAAAGTGTGCTTCCTCTATTGTTCCTCCTCTGAACTGCCTGGCTGCAGTCCAGACCTTTCTGCAAAAGAAAACATTTGGGGACTCATTAAAAGAACAATCCAGAAAGGAAGGTCCAGAAATACTGAAGCAGACATTTGTTTAAAAGAAAAAATGGATCATAAATATCACCATAACAACTGAAAGATATGCTCCCATCGAATTCAAAATGAGATATTTTCAAAGAAAATTTAAAACGTTTCAGTTTTAACATCTGAAATGTTGTTTATGATCACTTAGATATAAAATGTTTTTATTCTATTCTAAAGTCATTTGGCAGAGGCTTTTATCTAAAATGAATGATGAATGAAGTCATCAATTAAGATAAGCAATTACCTAACATGCATGTCTTGTGGATGGGAGGAGGCCAGAGTAACCAGAGAGAACCTCCACATACACGTGGAGAACATGCAAAGTCCACACAAAAAGGCTAGCATTCAGCCAGTCGAAGCTCGTACCAGCGACCTTCTTGCTAGGAGGCCAGAGTGCTAACCACTACTCCACCGTACTTTTATGAGACTTGCATATTCTGGGCAACGCCTGCTCCGTGCATTTCTTGAGCAGGTGTTGCTCAGCAATGTCCCGAGACTGAGAAGTTGCACCACGTAACTTTTTCTTCAGGGTTCAGCGCTTAGCATTGCAGCTGTCTTTCCCACTGCTAGCTAACAAGCCATGATCAACATACCGGTTGTTTTAGATACACACAGTGACAGACTCACTAAAGAAAGAAGAAGAAGAAGTAGAAGCTGTAAAAGGAAGAGAGGAAAAGAAAGAGAGAAAGAGACACATTAATAGATCAGAGGATAGTTAGGATAAGACTGACTTACTGTCTGAGAGAGCTCATGTGCTGCTAGGATGCAACTAATTAGCTGTTGGTAAGGGGATACTTTACTGATCTGCAAATAGTGTCTTTAAAGTGAGAATGGTACCAGGTATTCAAGTCACATCTTACTAGACACACATATTCATTATGGATCATACTTTTAGAGTGGAATTGTTGCACTAGGGCAGCTGCTTTCATTAGCTTGTCTATAATTATCTTCTAGTTAGCATCTTCTTGTGGCTTAAGCTAGCTTCACATTTCATTACTGCACGGCTCCACCCCGCTGATATGTGATAAGCCACTCCGGGAACTGTGATGTGATAGTGGTCATGATTTTAAAGTGTTTGAGATGTCTGGATGATTCTATATTCTTAAAAGACCTTTTCCCCGTCACGCTATTGACGGCTAACTCGGCATCTATCTTTCATCCTACCTGACCTGTTAGCTCTCTACTGCAAAATATGATCTTACGGTGACTCTTGTTTTTACCCTTTCTCTATTTTCTTCTTGCACTTTGCTGCATCAGTGACATTGTGTGTTCAAATCACCCAGTTCCTTATTTTACTGTGAAGCGAAACTACGATGCAACACTACATCGTGTCCAGGACGTAAAAGTTTTACAGTGCGGATTCTCAGCCTTGGGATGCTGCTGGGTAGCAGCGGCTTTAGAAATGTACAAGATAGATGTCACTGTGTCATGGAACAAATGCAAGACGTGGAGTTTTACAGTCAGAAAGTTACATAATGTGTCTTTAAAAGAATCCCTAATTTTTTAAGAGTTTTGGATGACATTTTAAACGGTAGTCATTTATTGTTACACCACTGCAGATAAATCAGAAAATAGTTTAAAAACATTACACGAGTCTTCTGACAAAATACCACTTTTTAGACCTGAAAAGACCATTTGAAATAATGAAAATGGTCCCTATTGTAAAATTCTGATGGCATAATTATACTGTCAGAGCCTGTATAACAGGCATAATCAGTTTCACTTGCTTGTGATCTTGCTTAAAAAAGGAAACGTCGTAAAATGAGTTTTTTCATCAATGTGAAATTCCAATTAACATTGAAAGAAACTGTTTGTTGAGATATCTAGCAAGCTGCTTAGGTAGCTTCGTACATGTTTCTGCTCTGTATATCATCCCCACATGTTCCCTGTAAAGTGATGCTGTAACTTAAAGATTTCATAGACACAGAGATTCTCTCCATTATATGAATTGAGGGACAATATATGGTAACCTCCCCATGCTTCACCTGACCCTCTCTACTGAGTAGATTGGTTATTGATCCTGCTTTCTTTACATGTACTGCTGCATGCAATTTTCTTTTAGCCAGACCATTTATCTGGAGACAGTTTAGCCACCGAGTGGTATTTTGTTGCATGAAAAATGCTGAACGGCATGAGCTGTGTCATCTTCTCCAGATTGTCGCCTCACCCCCCCACCCCATAAATAATGATCTTTTCAGAGGCCCGCCACTTTAGCTTTGTAGGGCAATATTTTTTGAAAGCATTTATTTTTCCAATTCAATAGATCCACATATTTCATTACCTGAAGCTGCAATTTTTTTTCTCAGACATGTCGCTCTAATCAGAAGCAAGTCAAAACATAATCGATGAACATGATAGAGACTTTAATCAATCAATACCAATTTTACTTGACATTCTGTAGAGCAAAGCCTTATGGAAGTAAATGTTCATTTTTCTTGCAGATTCTTTCATTTTCATATATTTTTTTGTAGAAGCTTGACAATGTATTTCAAGGCTTTCATTATTTCATTCATTTGTATTTCTTTAATGCTGCTTAATTGCAATATATTTTAATAAATGAAAGCATTTTTTTACCTTTCATCCAATATCTGCAATGCTAAACTGCGATAAAATTAAGCTCCATTGTGTTTTTTTGCTTAAAAAAAGCAGCAAGATAATGTGCATGTGAGAAACCATTCTTGCATTTCAATGTTGGCCTTTTGCTCTGTAGTCACAACACTCATTAAAGTATAGGGGGAAATAGATGGACATGTGATGCGAAGGTGATTCAGTCCTGACTTCGATATGTATGACACCCTTTTTAATATGAGGTTATTGGACGCTTGAGCAGCAAATCCTTAAACTTCCCTGCAGAGATTTTTTTTTATTTTTAGCATCAGCTCAGAAAAAAACAGAAAAAGTAGGAAGGGATGGATTTGATCAACATTCACGCGGCAAAAAGGTCTTTGGATATGCTCCATGTGCTCGGGTAATGAGTGAACACGGTTACTAGAGAAGGTGATACCACAGCATCACCTTTTTTCTTTGTTTTGATACTCATATATCATTCAGCCATCCCCTCTGACAGGCAGCCAGCTGTGTCCATGTCAGTATTCTGTCAGAACAGCAGTTCTCTTCAATCAATCATCTGATTACCCATTCCAACATTTCGAAGATGAAAATGACGCCGGGAATTAGATTAGACTTGGGGACTCTGGTGAAATTAGCAAGCTCTGAAGTGCCCCCCCTCCTCGCCCCCCAGGGGGGCCCTGCGACTGGCATGACAACAATGGCTTATTACAAAAACATAATTAGGCGGCTGTGACACCTCATGGTGGCCTCCCGCCTTCTTGTTTGTTTGGTGCCTCGCTAGGAGAGCCGGTGATGAGGCGAAGCCTTGCCTCGTGTCTTTTGCTGTTGTACAACAAAATCAATGATTCGTAAATAGGGATCAGTGACCCGAAACGCAGTGGTTGTCGCAGGGTGTGAGATAGGAACCCCTGCCTCTGTGTTCAAAGCGATTATACACAGCCAAATGAACACTGGATTCATTCACTTCAATGAAAGCGTGTGATATGAAACGCACAACTCAGGAGCCTTGACAGTGTTGGGTAATTATTTGATCCTGACATTCACAGTCTTTGGTAACGCACAGGCGGTGTGCCACCCAGGTACCCATAGGGTAAATGATAGCTCTACAGCTCTGGAGCTTCATACCAAGCAGCCTCTCTGCTTCCTTTCCCCCATGTGTGACTCTCAAAAGTCCTTTGCACAGTCTAACTCACCCCATCTGACAGACCTGTACATTCACACATACACACTCCGTAAGACCCTGGAAGAGGAGGGGTCTAGCAAATACTGCTCTATGTTGAAAGGGATTAAAAAGATTTGCAAGTGCTCAAGCTGACTCCTTCATGTCAGGATTGCAATGGCAGCTTGAGGGCTGTAGTTGGTCTTTTTTTTTCCCCATAAATGGCGCAAGATTTTTTTTTTTTTCTTGCCCATCCTGCTGAGGCTAATGTGAAGTAAAGAAACAGGATTTCAAACTACAAAAAGCCTCCTGGCCCTCATGTTCTTCTGGAAATGTACAGCCGAATTTGCTGCCATTGGTGGATTATTCTCTGTGCAGTTATGATGCTGTTAAGACACTTCTCTGGCTGTAAAGTTGCTGTGCAGGGAGGAAATGGTCCATTTCATTTTAACTGTATTATTCCTCCCTGAGGAACTTTGTTTTCAATTATATTCAAAGGCCTATTTTGTTAAAATGGGGGCATTTTTTCTCCACCACCTGAAATAGTTGTCAAAAGGCAGTGATTGAAAAATTCTACCATTCCTGGAAAAATGTTGGATGTTAAAGTAGGAATGGAGGAGAAAATGTGTAATCTGTGTCAGGGATGCAAAATGCAACGTTTATCCTGGCCGAGGCTATCTGGTCTGCATCCATCCTAAATCAGATGATTATACGTGCACCCAAGAAAACCTATTTGTTTCCCCCTCACTCCTGCAGCCCAACCCGTTCTTCTTTCCATTCCTGTGATCACAACCTTCAATTTCATACATGGCTCTGTGCAGCGATTCAGGTTGTATGAATAGCATGGGTCAGACACATCCCATCCAACGTTTCATTATTCATTGTTCTCATTTTCCACAAGAGATTCATTTCCTTCAGGAAGTCATCGAGAAGGCATTGAAAGCCTATTTCCTGCTGGACAGTATAAGAGGGACTGTGGCACAGTAGAGCTGTGGGGGGGTGGGGAAAAAGGTTTTTTAAAAAAAAGCTGCTTCTATACAAATTGCTTGCATTTACCATTGATGGGAATCGCAGCCCACCTTTGTTGACCACTGCTGTGAATTTATACATGCATGCTAATACCTGAACAAATTCATCCCATTCTTTACATTTCCACCAGAAAGATGTCCTTTTTATATTCATGAAAAGAATCCAAACATTGTTGGTAATAATATACAGGCTTGGTCAGCATCCTCATTTGTGATTACCTTTAGATAGCTGCACAGTATTTGGCAGATTCTTCCAGTTGTGTACGTTTGCATACTGATTAAATTCAGAAAAATTCTTCCCTCAAAAGTACAAGAAGACATCAGCAGACGGCCCTGTGCATGTGGCCATTTTAACATTTTCAACAATTCCACTGCATGAGTATCTGTGAGTGTTTTGTGAATAAATTAAATATAAAAGCAATATTCTGGTATTGTCTGACTCTTCATTATGGCACTCTCATATGAGCTCTGCTTACTGGGTCATCAACCTTTACAATAAACTTGACTAGTGCCGTAAGAGCTTGAATAAGGGTAACTGGAGTTTTTTGTCAGTTCTTGCAAGTACTTCACCTCTCATCCTAAAGGCATTTAGTAACTAGTTGGTGGAGAGATTATATCTTATAAGAGAGGTGAAGTGACTCCAAGAAAAGAAGTCCTGCTGCATTTATTCAAGCAACTGTAACTGGACTGTTTTGGTTTTCACACAACAGTTCAAACGGCACCTTGATCATCACTTTAGCTGTGAAAATGCAACAGAGATCAGGGTTTATCGAACCACACTAAAGCATCCCATTCTGAGTCGGACCCCTTGGTGGAAACAGGGTCAGATTTACTAAGATCCCAATCTGCGAGTAGTAATTTGTGTTACAATGTAGAATTTTGCATGTGGGGCTGAACCACAGTTTGTGGATGATTTACAAAGAATGATTTACTCTCTGTGAATTAAGGTTTGCTGCATGGTGAGTTTGGAAGGCCTAAAGCAAAGAAATCGGACTGCCACGCTAAGAAACCCTGTATGAGGGCAAATTTATGACAATTAATGCCTTCAATGAAACAATGCAAACAGGGGATGAAGTTTAAAAAATGGTATAAATACATTAGAAGGTGAACAAACAAAATAAAATTCAGCATATAACAAAACATGTACTGTCGCCTTACAAAGAGAAAACATGAATGAATATGTTGTTGTGAAGTGGTGCAATACAAATAAATTTGAATATGGAACAGTCCTTTGTTTCTAATACAGGCCTTTCATTAATCGATCTTCCAACAAGCCTGTCGTCTTAAAAACTCACCTGATCACAACTTCTAGAACAAAACTGTTTTTCAAAAATAAAAGTATCACGTGCTGCCCCAAGATATTTTGCACATGGGCGCAAGCATTTGCTCCTAATATTCTAACAAATCCAGTTACTAGGAAAAAAAAAAAGCTTGTTTGGCTTCAGATAACGACAGCAGAGTGCTTAGAAACCACTGTGGCTTTTAATTCAATTCAATTCAACTTTATTTGTATAGCGCCACTTCACAACAATGTTGTCAGAGGACACTTTACATACACAAACTTTTAGGACTTGTTATTTGCAGGTTTGCATGGCTCCTCTCCAGATCCATCCTTAGTTCCTCCAACAGCTCTAAAATGATGAATAAGTCAAATGTTTTAATTGTTGTTATCTTGTTCATCCCAAAGATATTCACACTAGTATAAAAAAAACACGTTCTGTGTGTCTCCCTTATTTTGTTTAGAAGTCTCCTTCTTGTGACAACCACCGCAGCCATGTGCACAATTACATACACACACTTTCCACCTTTTTCTGAGACATGTTAAATATAGGGACATTTTCTATGAGCAAACTGCTCTCAGGTTTGATAGATTGCATAATGTCAATACCATGACGATATTGTTATTTCAGTATTGCTTACTATTTTTGTAGAACCCATGTCGTCCAGCTATAATGACAAATAATTATTTGATATTGATAATTGTTCACTTGGTGTGGCTTTATAAGGCTCAGCAGAAAATAATTCTACGTTTTACTTCTCATATTAGTAAACGTTACCTGATGAATTGGTCTTTTTAGCCTCTAGTCTTTCTCGTGATTCACAGTATACAGATCACTATTTACACTAAAATGGATAATAAAACCAGGACACTTCTTTTCAGTCTATACATCTCCAGTATCAGAAACCAGATTGCAAAACCAGATGCTTCAACATTTATTTCTTTTATATACCTCATATAGTCAATGAAAAGCGCTGACTGTAAGCACTGGACAGAAATCATTATTTGAAATAGATGGAAAAGTATAGAGAAAAAGTCCACTTGCCGGCTTGTAAAAACACCTTGCTGACACTATTTTAAAATTCTGCACAGCAGTGTCACTGGGCAAAGAGCACAACTGTCGCTGCTTGCCATCAGAAAGACCCCTCATCATCACATCTTGTGTTGTATCTTTTATTGCACTCAAGCTCCACTCCACAGTGGAAGGCAATGTACTCCAAGTTTCCTGTGACCATTAACAATATGTTCTTCCTTTCAAATTCTCTACGCTTACGGCTTTTAACTTCACCATCAAGCCACTGAAGCAAATCAAACAAAAGTGCAGCCTGTTTCTTCCGTCTGTGGTTGGAAACAGAAAAAAGACAAGAATGATAGGGAAGAATGACAGAGATAGAAACATATGATACCCGGGCTGTCATTGTACAGATATATTCCTGAGGTGTGTATTGATCTGTCAGAAAAGAGTGACTCTATTCACCCACTTTGATCTACATGATCTGACACATCCCAGATTGGCAGATGGAGTAGATGTGGAGCATTGTGGTGCCATCATGCGCATCGAAGAGGGGTTGTAGTGAAGGCAATGTGGTGACTTGCAAGTAACTGATAGCCCTTGAGAGCCATCTTCTACTTGCTCAACTAGACAACAGCCTGGATCTGATATCAATCAAAGTCACATTGAAAACAATCAGATGATATGATACACTTTGCACAGACCACAGGAGGGATCGTAGGAAGAGGCCACTGACACGCTGCTCGTATCAGGCGTAGTGTGGGATCCATTATCACCCTTTAGAAGATGTCACCTGTCATTTTATTCTGCTCACAGTATTGATCATTTTGCACCACAATTGGAGCAAATTCCACCCAAGGTGACACTAAGAAACACCAGGGGGTGGGGGGGTGGGGTGTAGGACAGTCGTCTCCATTGCAAATGAGCTCTTAGATGAGTTAATTTAATCCCTGGACTAAACAAATTAGAGTTAAAATGTATCATGTTCTTTGCCAAGTCCTAATGGCCTCATTGTTTCTGAGATGCCATGTGAGAGTGTGAAGGTCCCTCAGCATCCACAAAAAGCCTGTAAGTTGCTTTTTCATCCATTAGTCACACATCTCAATCTAATGGATATGCTATGAACAGAGCAGACTGGTAACCAGTATGCCAGAATTAATATACAGGGGACTCCTTACTCCTCTTTGTAGTATTACTGTGATGTTTGTTCATTTTATTTGGTCATTTTAGAGCTCCAAATATTATATATATATATATATATATATATATATATATATATATATATATATATATATATATATATATATGTATATATATGTATATATATATATATATATATATGTATATATATGTATATATATATATATATATATATATATATATATATATATGTATATATATATATATATATATATGTATATATATGTATATATATATATATATATATATATGTATATATATGTATATATATATATATATATATATATATATATATATATATATATATATATATATATATATATGTATAGTTCAATATCCCATCATATTACATGACTTTTTTTTTTAAAATCTCTGCTTAAAGGGTTAAAAATTCAAATTCAAAACAGGTCATGAACAGGTAGGCTCTTATCTGATGAAGAGGGTTTGAGCATCTCGGGGCAGGAAAATGATCCTATTAGCCTGGTCTGAAGTAATATTCAGAATTAGATCCATTAAATGGCACTGTCAGTCATTTCTCTTCTCTTCTTGCAGTGATTTTTGCAGAATTTTGCAGGATGACGAACTGTCCATGATCTTGAGAAGGACTCTGACACTTGTGTTTTTTCTACTCAAAAGTTACTTTGAGGGCAGCCATAACTAGCTAAAAAGAAGAGGATTTGGTGAAGTTGACAGTGTTTCCTGTAAATTTGTGACGAGAGGGCTGACAGTGGGCTCCTACCGGTGAAGCAGATATGTTATCGTAGATTTGACCATGTAGGTTTCTCCTAATGGCCCATTTGAGTAGAGGAAGGCCAAGTTGCTGTGTTTTCCTGCTTGTTTTAGCTGTATGTATTCAGTATGTATATGATCCAACAAAGGAGGTGAAATACCATTACTTTATTTATTTATTTATTCATTTTTCCCAACAGAGATATTTTAACATTGTAAAGCAGTAAATGTACAGTAGCATTAGAAATCCCTGCATCCAGCTCAGGGCAGGTCCTGCTGTTATGCCTGCTGCTTCACCATCGTAAATGTAATAAAGTCTTGTACCCGCAGAGATGGTGTGTGCAGTGTGCAGTGCATTCATAAAACCATAGACATGCCTGTGGTGGTGAAGCAGCAGATGGATTTGTAATTGTTACTTTTTGTTGCGGTTCTGCACATTTGTCAGAACTTGGATCTATACTACTATCTTCACTGTCGGCGACACACACTCTGTTTTCTACTATACTGTATGTTTTCTACTATACTGTATGTTTTCTACTATACTGCATGTTTTCTACTATACTGCACACTACATTCAAGTTTACTTTCCATTCCAAGGTTTAACAGGACATGATATATGAATTGAGTATCAGGTAATTAAAATGATGTAACTACAACCTTACATCAAAACATGTGGCTTACAACACTGTCATTTATTTTTGTAATTAAAATAAACTAAAATTGGGAAACTGAGGAAGATCCTATCATTCAACAGCTTGACTGGAGTTACTTGATGTTAATATTATTATTTTTTGTATGTCATAAGTCTGGTACATCTTTGTTCAGGAATTTTGTACCTTTTTTATGATGTTGCTTCCATTTATTGAGGTTTTGATGGGGGGGGGGGGGGGTGTATTTTTTCCGCAGCTCCTAAAAGTTCCAACCACAGCATTTTGGTAAAGTTAGGTCTAAACTTTAAGTTTGTTCTTGCAGCACCTTGTTTTGTAGATTTGCAGCTGTGTTTGGCCTTTTCATTCTATATCTTCCCACCAATCTTCTCAAATTTGTTCCCAATTTGTTCCCTTTTTTTTTAAACTCTCCCTCAGATTTTCATTAGAAAATTGTTTGTATCTTTTCCATTATTGTGGTGAACGCCAACCTTGAAGGATGTGTCAGCTGTCCCCAATTATGAATCTGGACACGCCAAAAGGTCCATAAAATTATGGTCATGACTTACGGCCATGTGCAAACAGCCACGAACAGCGGAGAGACAGATTGGGAAAAATGGCAAACATAATGGAAAGAATGAATATAAACTAGGGGGTGGGACTAGCTTTTAAAATAATCTAAGTATCAACTTTGTAATGAAATCATTTCTGTTAATCCCATTATTAACAGAATTTATTACATTTCATTCGCATGAAAAAAAAAATGGTGATGGTCATTTTGTGTGTATTCCGCTTGGGAGTAATGGTACCAGTAGATGTCACCATTGTCAGTATTGGTTAGAATGCAAGATTTAGGGTCAGCTTGTAATATCTTGACCCATTCTACAAAAATGTCATTGAACCCAAATTTAGTCAGTGTTGTTACAAGGTAAGGCCATTCTAACACTTGGAATGCTTTTTGGGTGCCCAAAGCCAGTACAGCAGCCTTGCCATATGTCCTATATTTCGCATGCATTATGTGAAGAATGTCCCGTACATTGCACAAGGAGATTCTACCTGGAATGAAGCCTGTTTGGTCCGAGTGGGGTGATACCTTCATCTTCTTTCGAAGTCAGTTTGCTAGAACTTTTGTGGCCTGTAGCTACCTGGATCTATTTCCTCCTTGTCCTTTTCAATAAGAAACCAATGTTGGCTTCATTAAGAGGGTGGAAGCCTTATGTTTATGAAACTGTTGCAAACCATTCTCATTACAGGAGATGCCAGTACATTGTGAAAAGCTTGAAAGAACTCTATTCCAAACCCGTCTGGACTCTGTATCTCACCATTGGGGAGTAGTTTAATGGCCTGTTTTATTTCAAATGACATGAAGTTGGAATCCAAATTATCAGCCCTCATGACCCGACCCCAGATAAGCGGCAGAAGATGGACGGATGGAGCTGAATCTATTGTAAAATGGAGCGTATCACAGAAATGTTCAGTCTTCTTGCATTTCAGCTGACTTGGAAGTGTAGATGCCTCCAAAGAACTCAGAATCTTATATTGATGTCCTTTAATTCTGTAAGTATAGACATGTTCAGTTATGATTATGAATGGGCCATTTATGTTAGTTCAATTCAATTAAATTCAGCTTCATTTGTATAGTGCCACTTCACACCAATGTTGTCACAGTGCAATTTGCATACACTTCATTTCAAGCCAATTCATACATCGCCTATAACAGAAACCAACTGATTGCATCAAAATATGACTTCGATCAAATCCTCCATCCTAAGCATGCATGAGGCGACAGTGGGAAGGAAAAAAACTCCCTTTTAACAGGAAGAAAACCTCCAGCAGGACCCAGAAGTTGTGGAAGACTGAAGAAGTCACGATTTCTCTTTTGCTCTGTTTCCTCCTCTCCCTCCCACTCTGGCCTGCGACTTGTCCTGTCTGACTCTGAGCCTCTTTTTACATCTCTTTACTTCCACTCAAATTTACATCATGGATTTGATTGGCTGGTCTCTCAATGCAATTGATCAAATTTTCTCAACCCAGAGATCGGGCAGAGGGGAGCCCGCATGTCCTGAGGGGACGCTTCTGGCTAGATACGTTCAGGACTTATGGGCCAGGTGGAGACCAATGTGTCTGGCGGTTCTGTCCTCTGGGGACGTGGAGGACGTTTACATCTTTGGATTATTGGTGATCGGGATTCTGCTGATTGGTGCTGGTTGAGTCCTGATCTACCTGAAGACCCGTGAGATTCTGGCAACAACTGGCAGGCTGCCAGAATCCTGCAACGGTATGTGCCGGGCTAACAGTGCACAGACTCTTGCGTTGACCGGACTCGACCGTAAGCAGGATACCAGTCTGGCTTATACTGGTCATCTGGCCGCGGTCCCGGAGCTGGTCCGCAAAACTGATACCAACATGGAGAAGATGTCTGCTAGGATCAGTGGAAATTGACCCCCCCATTCGGCTGTCTGGAGCTGCCTGCCTGAGATCAACTATGGACTTCAAGGCCGAGGGCAAATTGTTTTCCTCGTCTGGAACCCAAACAACAATCATATCTGGATTCGGCTTCCCAGCGGCCTTGGGCCAGCGCAACCCCCCTGAGAACGAAAGAAGAGATGTTCATAAACGCTCTGTCCCCCTCCTCAACCACCCCCAGTCCCCTCCCACATGACTCACCGCCTTCCTGGACTTTGTGTGTGTGCCTTGTTTTAGTTTATGCTTCAGTGTATGAGGTTTTTTTCTCTGTATGTCCGGACATGTCTCTGTATGTCCGGAGTTACATGACCTTTTTTATCCTCGAACCCCCCTATGATCCTAATGTATCTCTGTTCTTATCTTGTAAGGCAGCACTGGTAAACTAGCTGCCTGGCCTAAGCTTAAGCTTGGTTCTGTATTACTCGTTTGTCATTAATGTTACATGTCTGTATGTTTGACCTTGGACGAGCTGGCTTGAACTCTGAATTTCCCCTCGGGGATGAATAAAGTGTCTTTGATTTGATTGATATTTTTGCAGAGGAGAATTGCAACACCAACAGCTTTGGATGTAAAGGTTGAAAGACATGCCTGTAAAATCCAATGAGCTTTAAGTATTGTGTGTTGAGTAGCAAAGACACGGGTTTTTGCAAATATATAAACTCTGATTTTAGTGATTTTAACAGAAAAATATTTCCCATGCTTAACTGGGTCGCTGAGTCCTCTGACATGCCAAGAGACCATGGACAAGGAGTCTGAAATGCTATACTTAAGATACCTTCCAATTATACTTAAATAATAATACTTAAATATCAAGAGGGGCTTATATCCATAAAGCTTTTCTGAGATAAGCAAATTTGTTTGGCATATCACATCAACCACACTACCATCGTGCTTGCTATGATGTCAGACAAGACATGTTTTAACCCTTTATCAGGCAAGTGACTATTTTTGATCACTTTGTTTTCTTTCATTAGAAAAGATAAAATGTAACAACTGAATGGAGGTCTTGGTACATAACCAGAAGGAAATTTTTGGTTAAAATTTCTAATGTCAACATATTTCATTGAGTGCCCTATAAAGGGTTAAAAGAAATGAAAAAAGGTTGTCCACAAGTCTCTATATTTGGTTGAAAGGTGAAACAACATCGGTTTCATGGCATATAAAAGACGTTTATGTAAAAACAGTCCCTCCTCTGCCCAGACCCCCATATTCCAATGCAGGATTGCAGAGTCTATCCTCCAGCCGTCACTGTTCCATGACAATTTCACAAACCCCAATTAACCAGGAGAGAACCCACATACTACCACATGAACACACACAACCCAGGCAAGGTTGAAACCAGCGACTCTCACTATGAGACTATACACCCCCACACAGCAGGCCTAGTTGGAAAGCTGCACACATATTCTTCTCTTAGTCTGAGGCTGAAATTGATTTTTCTTTTTCATTATTTTTAGAGGAAAATCTAAAAATCCACTTTGAACTAAATAAATAATCCAAAATATAGTTTAAATAAGATTTTCCTAAAACGCAATTAATTTTTGATTTCACATTTTTTTCTAATTACATTATTCTATGACAACTTACATTTAAAATGAGATTAGCTTGTCCGGTCTCTGTTTTAACAGGATACTACAACTTTATTTAGTTTTCCTCACTCAATTCAGTATATTTCTCTTAACATAATTAACGTGTTCATAACTATTAGCTCAATCAACAATTTACTGTTGTCAGCACATCAGTGTATCATTTCCCATTTCATTAATCAAATGGCTTTTGGACATTTAGCATTTCAATAAATTTAAATTTCTGGTATTTTTACTTTTTCTCATTAGCTTTGGTCATATCAGTCGAAATAAACTATACTTCAAATTTCAGAATAGTTAATCCCAATAAAAATGCTAGTTGTTTATCATAGCTTGAGTCATCACATACAAAAAACTCAAACCAGGTATGAAAATGTCCTGCAGAGAGTGGATTCACCAATCAAGATGCTTTACTCACTGCGTCACAGGGGGGGCTATTAGATGACATCAATGAAAATGTTTGGCCAGACAGGAATATCTCAATTTATGTATATATATATATATATATATATATATATATATATATATATATATATATATATATATATATATATATATATATATATATATATATATACACACATACATATGACAACTATAAGTACAGTATGTTGTAGTGGCTATACAGGGTTCACACTTTCCTTTTGTGTAAATGTTGATTCTGTTGTGAGAAATGCACCAAAGCGACTGAGAAAACCCATCAGTTGGGCCGTATTGGTCATAATGAGGAGTTATGCAGCTGACAGTATTCAAGACACATTGATCAGACTTTGCACAAAATTCATTAACTGTGATTCTTCAGGGTAACTTTGGTTTAAATCTACTCTGTGTAGGACATGGAAACACAGAAAGTTTCACCATCCTTGTTTGGTCTAAATTTGGTTAGTTTTGGATGTTTAAGTAAGTGGGGTGTAACCTGGAGATGAGGCAGATATTGGTGTTATGTTAGTATGCTTTACATGACCCTCTCTGTCTGTGTCCTACATTTAGTTTTCTAAAATCACAAATATTGACCATTTACCACACCGACCGGCTGATTATTATTATATTGCATCATGGGGGTTAACTTTCACTACTTCTTGTAAAATCTGATGGAAATATGAAGTAATTGACCAGACACTGAGAACTAGGTCAGATGCTGCGACTAGCCGATCTCAGAAACAAAACAGCAGCAGAACAGTTCATTTAAAAAATCCCTGTGTTTGATGATACTTAACCATACAGCAGGGTTTATTAATGATTCAGCCACAAAGACATCAGGAATACCCAGTTAATGAAAAAAGAATTAGATCAGACAGCCAATGCTTTCAACTTTCCGGAAACGACGAGCTCTACTTTCTTTGAAGAAGGCCAGTTCTGAGCAAGGTAATCTCACTTTTACTGGACTTTATGCATATTTACATTCAAGGAAAATGGGTTGATTTGGGTGGGTTTATTTTCATCAGTTCAACCAGCTTTAAGAGACAACTTCAGATTTCTAACCATTCCTTTTCATGACGGATGTTTTTCGATTGCACTCTCTGCTGTAACTGTTTACAAATCACTGATATTCAAATCCACAGTAAGTAAGGCCTTCACCTCCACCTTAAGCTTTAGGCAAGAATTTGCAAATAGATGCTTCACACCTCAGCCTGCTCAAAATGTCACCGTCTGACAACCTTAAGCAGCTTTCAGTATCCTTTTTCTGAACCGGGTTGACACCTGTCGTCTTGATTAAAGACATAAATCAGCATCTCATATTCTAAAAATATGCTGAACCAAGGTAACTGCCACTTCCCAAGATCTATAATTAATGTGGTCACATCCAGCGGAGAGAAGGGGAAATCTTAAGTTCCCTCTCTCGTCTCTCCACATCCATCCTCAGCAACCCAATAATCCCTAAGAGAACGGCGAGCTGTGAAAGCATAAACATGACTGTATCAAAACTTTCCAATCTATGCCATTACTGGTCTGACAGCTGCCTGCACTAATTAACTATCAAAAGGTCTCCTTCTTCTAGCAGCAGCTAACACCGGCTCAGTATCACCGCCGCTGTCAGAGAGCGTTTGTATGCTGCTCTGTGCTATGGGCGAAACAAAGTCTGGGTCTGGACCACGGCATTTGGACAGCCAGGAAGTCTGTCAGTGTGAAAAGATGGATGGAAATCCCTCACAGATGACGTTATTGCAGGTTAACTGGGCCTTCATGGCAACAATGATAAGTGAAAGCATTTTCTTTGTAATGGATTGTAAATCTGAAGATGTGAATCACTGTCTGTCCAAACTGGACTGTAGTGCATCATTTGTTTGACTTTATCAAAGTGTCTAGTGTGTGACAGATGGAGCATATCCCAAACATCTTCCACTGATGATAAATGTGGCCCATTTAATCTCACTCATCTTAAGGTGGGGGGGTGGGGGTGAAACACAGGAAGAAGACACACGATGCTAAAGCTCCCTCACTCCGAGCTGGAATCATTCTGTTTTGGGAAAGCCTGTCATCTTATCCTTTTAAAGCCTGTACCAAGAAATAGTGGACAGAAAATTTACTTTCTTATCAGTCTGAGGCTTTTAGTTTGCTTATAGTTTAATATAAAAAAAATAAATAAATAAAGATGATGATTTCCAAACATGTATATTCATGAGTATCTAATAAGTTAGAAGATCAAGTTTCAGACTGTATACAACAGGTTTTATTTCCCACCATATGCTGAAGCAAGAGTTGTTTTATGTGTCAGTGGGACGGGGTTCTGTGCTGCACAATGATACCGGCAAGTTGTGGCTCCTTTGAACGGTGTACAGTGATCCTTATCTTCTAATCCTCCAATGTTTAGCCATATTTACGTACAATATTTACAATATGTACAATTTATATACTAATCGCTCATCAAAAATCTCTCCAGCTCAAAAATCGCACTCCTTACTCGCTTCTATGCTTTACAACTCATGACTCTCCACACAGTCAGCTCAGAATGAGCGTGTGAAGAAAGTAAAGCCCCGCCCCTAACAGGAACTTCCTTAACTACCACACATAATGGGTTTCTTTTACATTCCTCTTAAGTCCCCTACAATAGTACATATATAAAAGTATTTCCCAAATAACACAAATTAGAAAAACCATAAACATTGCAAACATACATAATGCGTTGGCGCAGTGCGGTGACCAGTGGTCACGTGACCACATTGTCGCATTGCTATGCGCTCTAGCCATTTAAACACAACAGCATTCCTCAACAAGCATCGGACATGAAAGAGCCAGGGTAAGTCAGCATTCAGCCAACCAGCATCGTTATATTGACAAACTGTATGTGCACCCCTAATCAGTCGCTAAATGCAGGTGGAATTTCTGGAATGAGGGTGCTACGTGATACTGCGGGTGTATCACAGGTGGCGTGCTTGTCCATGGGGAGCCAGTCATGTGAGTAACAGTTTGTGTGTGCACTTCCTCATTTCTCTAACAAGTGTGCTTTTGATTTACTTTAGAAATAACTAGTTATTTTCAAGCTGTATAAATATTAGGCCTGCTGTTCATTATAAGGGACTATTGTGGCAGTGATTTATTGATCTATTTGGATTATTGCTAGCACAACTGAAGCTTTGTTTCCAGCAGGGTTTTTTTTTTTTGCAAAATAAAAGTGATATTTGTAAAATTTCGACAAACTACAGTTGCGACTTGCAGGTGTTTTCATTAAACCCTCTGTAGCGCATGAGCTGCAGCTCACAGAGTTCCAGTGTTTGCTAGGTAGCCATGTAACGTGTGAAGGTTTTCCATTTGCTGGGGAGGGTTTGCCATAGCTTTTCAAAGCCCTCTTTCCTAATTCATTGTGAAATTTGCTGTTTGCTCCATACCCCGCCACGTGTGAAAAACCACCTCACGAGAGGGTAAAAATCTTACAGTGATATTTGAGAGGTTACTCTAAACATAGAGTAACCTCCATAACCAGTTTTTTCATTTCAATATTTAGAGTTTTGTGCAATTCCAGGGATCATGGAGCTTGAATTAGTTTCAATCTTCTTGCTTGTCACATTTATTGATGTTTTGTGCTAAATTTTATAATTTAAACCAGCAATACCCATCTCAGGTCCATAAGGCCAACTGTCCAGCAGACTGATGTATTCCTTGCTGCAACACACACATGATTCAAATAACTGGCTGAATAGCAGATTTGTGCATTGCTTCTAAGACATCCATTTAATTTAAATCAAGTGTGTTGCAGCAGGGAAACTCCTAATGCCTGCAGGACAGTGGACCTGGATGGCCTGGGTTTTGAAACAACACCGCCTCCCTTTACCCAGCTGATTTAGTTTATGATGTATTATTCAAAATAACCATAATATCACAAACTGTGTAATGTAAAGTTTGCTTTATATAAGCTCCACCCAAAAAAAAAAAAAAAAAAAAAAAAAGCTTCTAAGCTTCTAATTAGTCAAATAAATGATACCTGTTTATGTCTATGATATCAGATAGTAGTTATCACTCAGGTATCTAAATTTTAAGTACGATGTGTAAGAATAACTGCAGAAACTGGTTAAAAAGGCAACTATGTAAATAGTTGATGTTTTAATTGGACATTGCACATTACAATGTTTAAAATGAAAACAGATTAATAATTGTATTTAACTGATTAATCAGTTTTCGACCTGCAAGCAACAGGGATGTGTTCACAGAAAAACTAAATGGCGAGCAGCTCCTTTCCATAAACCAGTAATTCCAGGTGACTGGCCATCAGTTCTGTCTGAATCAATATTAGGAGTACGCTTACAAGTGGGTTTTTTTTCTTTTTTTTTTGTCAGGGGGTGTGGGTTCTTTGAAGCATTTTTCTGGTTCCACCAGAGGGAGCCAGAGGAACCATTTTCTGGAGGGTGTTTTCACCATAGGTGTGCAGGTCTGCACACCTGTGGAGAATTAGGGATCATCTACCAGCACTATATCTGGAGCTGATTGCCAGGCCTTCGTCGCTTGAGCGTTGAGTCTCTGTGGTAAAACCTAAGCCCTCCAGCGAATTCCTATGTTCTCTAACCCTTGAGAAACTTTAAGAATTCTTGTTTTTTTTCCCAGAGACACTTCTTTGTGGACTCTACCGAGCTACCTGTGATTTTCCTCCCAGCGGCCAATCATCTCCAGCAACCACTCCCTACCAATAACCTGGCATTCTCTCCACTGGCTATCCTCCGGATCTGATCAGCTTGTCGCTGCCTATCTGCCCTCCACCAATAGGACCCTCACTGGCTCCCACTGCCAACATCAATCCTCTCGGACCTCCTGACACCACCCAAATTCACGGCAACTCCGAAACAAGTAGGACATCTTCACTTCCCAGAGATTTATTCCATCATTCCATTACTCATAGATCTATCTTTGCAGAGAACCCTGCCTTCGGGTCTTTCCGGAACCACCCCCTCAGTTCTCCAATAAACTATTTTCACATTCTCCAGATTGCTTGATCTTGCATGTGGGTCCAACATCTTCACACCATGACATTTTTGTGAAGCACATTGATAAGTAACTAGGGTTTAATTTTTGTTCTGCCGATTTAATTATTTAAATATAAAGTAAATATATTTTAAAGGCTTAATATATTAATAAAAAATCTAAATGTTTAATTGACAGAGGATTGTTTTCATTGTATCGTTTTTGTTAATTGTCGTGCTCGAGTAGCTCAATGTTTGATTTTAATATGAGAAGTTCAGTTAAAGGCTTCAAGGCACTAAGTGAAACTCCAGGAAGAAATCAGCAGTCCTACAGGGGACTAGTTATCTGGCAGTGCAATAGACACGATGACAGGGAACTGCTACAGCCTCCAGGCAGATAAACCAGACTACCGATTGCCAGATGCAAGACAGGTTTGATAAGGATGGCTGGAGCAACTCAGCAACACCCAACTGCTAAACCAAGAAACCAGCAGGGAAGTCTACCAAGCACTTAACCTCCCACTGAAAGCAAATAAAAAGAGATTTCCAGGTCAGCAACCCACCCACCCAGATGCTGCCTCTGACTATGAATTAGGGGTCGAAGAGCATTCTTCTGGGTCTTGGTACCCATAGTTCAAGATACTGGAGTCCATGATCTTGTGAAAGGAAATCTAAAATCTTGCACTGTGTGTGATCGTGTCCACTACTGACCACTCTGCAAGGTAGCGGAGGATTTGCATGAGAACACAACGGACTGGAGGAAATGGGTTTTACAAGAGAATCAAAAAGTGGGATGGAGCTTCATACAGGATGGCAGATTCAGGTACAAAGCAAAGGTAATGATGATCCCCTTCCCCCATCTCAAAACGATCTATATTGTGAGAAAAATTTCTAGATGTATCCGTGAGTGAAATCATTTTGGAAAGCAGCCTAACGGGGAGTACATTGCGGGTCTGGGACCAATGCAGCAGTCCTCAGTAAGGTAGCCTTTGTTCCAAACCCACTTACATTGTCGGAGGTGTTGCTGCATGGAGCAAACCACTATTTTGTCTTTCTAAGGGCGAGGCAAGTGGGACTGGTCGCCAAGTGTGGTCTCAAAAGGGATAAGGCCAGTGGCAGTAGATGTCAAGGTATTAAGTGCATATTATGGTGAGTACTACAAGTAGATAGGTTTGTAGGGACTATGCAGCGTAAGGCTGATTCCACTTCCCTATTCAACCTTCCCATTCGACTGTCGTACGTGGGGTGGAAACCACAGGGAAGACTCCCATTTGCACTTAGTGTAAACAACTTTCCACACTTATAAAACAAATTGTTGACCCCTGTCAGAGATGTTGTCCACTGAGGCTGAAAAGCATGGAGGTGGACAAGTCTGAAGGCCGTGGGGTGGTCTCAGAAGCACTGGTGGTTTAGGCAGAGCTATGAAATGGGCTGCTTTAAAAGAGACGTGTCCACTACAGTGAGTTTTACTGTTTGACAATCAGAAGGAGGAAGACCTGAAACAAAGTCAAATCGATTGGGCGGGTTTGGTTGCGGGGGTTGATGATGCATCACCTGGAGTAGGGGGTGTGAGTTTACTGTTTATGTCCCGGAGTAAATTATTCATCTGCTTTATTCTAAGATGCAAAACATAAAACTCTGCCACCACCTCCAAAATTATTTGCCAGTAAAAGGAGCAAAACCAAGATGTTTTTGACGCTCTATGAAGCCAAAAATGAGGTGAGTTAAAGTTTTGTTTTTGTGATAGCAGGTAAATAGCATTGCAAATAGCAAAACACACACACACACACACACACACACACACACACACACACACACACACACACACACACACACACAAACATCTTAAAGAAACAGTGTGATTATGTAAATAGTTTTTATTGTCTGTTTTGTTTCAGTGCCAACATTTACGGGAATGAAATGCAAATAAGACAGTCACTGTGTCAAAAAAACTGTAAGTAATACATTTTGTTTGCTTAGCTGGGCTTTATGGTTTTGTATCTGTGTCTTTAATAATAATATTTTTTGCTTCATTATCTCTGACAACTGAGACTGTCCTGAAAAAACAGCATCTGTACTTTGATTAACTAATTATAAGGTGAAATGATTTCACCACGTGTTTTGCTGTTAATCACTGCCTGTAGACAAAGTGCATCATGAACCACACCTCGCTCTACCTCAGGGGGGCCAACTCCAGTACTCGAGAGCCACACTCCTGCATGTGTTTGTAGACTCTGTGCTGCAACCAAGCAGCAACCTGCGGCGGTTAAAAGTTTTATGCACTTCCGCATAGGAACTGCGGTTCCCCCTTCATCCCCTAGGTGATGTCTGCAAAGCAGACCCGATCCCCACAGACTCCCATGTTAAAAAGACCAACTTCACAACAGAAATAAACATGTTGACAGTCTGGTTCAAAAATCCATTTTTGGTTTAATAGGTCAGATTTACCTTCACGACAACTGTGGGGGGAGTGAATTTTTTTCTAACTCACCCGTTTAATCTCGAAGTTCGGCATATTTAGGGGTGTGTCCTTTTGATTGACAGGTACCATTCTCCGGCTTCAAGTCAGAAGAACGTAGAACAACTGCGGTTTTTAGCCAGTTAACATGACTTACCTCCGTTAGCTGGTTAGCTCCCATTATCTCGGGGTTAGCTCTTAGCTACAGAAAGCTTGGAGTTCGCTCAGTGTCAATAATCCGTCATGATGCTCACGGTCCCCCTCTCAGCTCCACCTTTTTGCCCATATTTGTACATTCCGGGCGAGACGACACGCATGACGCTGCCAACATGGCAACGGTAGGAACCGCCCACCAAGCTTCAATTCAGCTCTTCAGAAACCAATGGGTGACGTCACGGAGGCTACGTCCATCTTTTTATATACAGTCTATGTCTGCAACACACCTGACTCAAAGCAATGAGTAATCAGCAGAGTTGTGAAGAGCTTGACATCAAACTCTGCAGACTGATTAGGTCTGTTGTGCGTCAGGTGTGTTGCAGCAGGGTAACTCCCAACCCGTGCAGGACTGTAGCTCTCGAGGACTGGAGTTAGCCACCCCCGCTCTACCTCTTTCCCACTCTTTTCATCTGCAAATATGATATCAAAAAATAGAAAAACATTCACACTGTAAACTCAGTCTTTATTAAAGTCTGGAAAATCTATCTAATTGCAGTAGAAAAAAGACAGAAAATATTCCCGGCCAAAACTGAACAGACCTCAAAATAAAAATGTCATTACAACTTACAGAAGAAGAAGCTAGATAGGAGCTGAGTGTGGACCAGGCTCATTGTGTGTTCTCTAGGATGGAGAAGTCTACAGCGTGCATCAGTGTACCGGGAGCAATGACAAAAGCTTTGCACTAAGATGCGTTAATTACAATTTAATAATTACAAAAACTAGACACATTAAAGTCCCACCACTTATGTATGATGTAAGAGAGAGAGAGAGAGAGTATTCACCCTATTGACTTAGTTATCATCTGGCTCTACCCCAGTTTTCTCTTTCATAATGTCAGGCTGCGGAAAACCGTCACTGCAATTAATAGATGGGTGTGTTAACACCCCCCTTGGTGATCCTGTTATTCTCATGCATGTCCTCTTAGGTTTTTTTTATACTTGACACATTACAATGTGTTGACAAATCAATTTATGAGAGCTTAATGGCACACAACAAGATGGTGTCACACTCAAAAATAATGTTAAACAAACACTGAAAAATAACCCCTCGTGATGCTGTTAAAATCCTAAAAAATTTGGATTGCCAGTACATTTTTAATTCATTTATGTTTGAATATGTGTACATTTATACAAAACATTTGTAAATGCTTAAAAACTCTTAATTTTCTTCAAAATAAATGTTATAACAGTCCAGTTGTGTTTTGCTGGCTGTTTTTTAAGACGACACAAACAATATTTACTGCTGGGACAGGGTGACACTGCAAATTTTAATCTGGTATTATGTCATGGCATTAATTAACACAGTAAATTATTTTATCACACATAAATATATTGTGGTCCAGATCTGCTAAGATTCCAGTTTATGTGTGCAATCTTTAATTGTGCACGTGTGGCAGGACCACAGTTTGCAGGGATTTACTCAGTGACTGGATCAATGGGCAACACGTGCAGCCATGTTTCAGACTCCTCTTTTGTTTCAAGGTTTGCAATAAAACAAGTTTGGAGAAAAAACTTGATCAACAACACCAAAATCCAACTGCCACACAAAGAAGGGGTGTACGGAAACAAATTTATGTAAAAGTTCATGTTGGGGATGATGTAAAAAGACGGTATTAAAACATTAGAAAGTGAACACAGGACATATCAGGTGGGGGTGTGGGGTGTATGCACTATCAACAACAAAGAAACATGAATGAATATGAAACAGGCTTTTGTTTCCAATATACACCTTATTTCTTTTGTCTAAGGATTTCATTCATTGATCCGCCCACAAGTCAGCCGTCTAAAAACTCCCAGCTTGCAAATTGGAGAACAGAAAACTGTTTTCCAAAAAAAGATTCCTGCACTGATCCAAGATCATTTGCACATGGGTGCAATCATTTGATGCTATTACTCTATAAAATTCAGCTACTAAAAAAAAAAAAAGAAAATAGGAAGGCGACTCGATTTAAAAAAAAACCAAAACTCATCAAATAACTTACAGGCTTTGTAGTTTGCGGGTGCTTTATTTTATGTATACACATTTTCTTCACCCATCATGCAAAATAGCTTGTGTACACTCTGTTTTGCATATTATTTGCAATGGACGCAACCCTCAGTGTGTGCTGTTAGTAAATTAGTTTGTAGTTCCTTTGGCATTTGCAGTGAACACGTTTTGGGGTTTGCAAATCTTTACTAGATCCGACCCCATGTTTCCAAAATTCTCACTCGTTTGCTCTGAACACACAGAAAAACCTCATGTAAAAGTACTGCTAGCCAGCAGTCTAATCCTTGGGTCACCGTGCCAGAAGGGGCTGTCACGCGGCTGATCATCTTTTAGCGGAGACATTGTTGCAATGACAGTGGTTAACCTCAAATTGGATGCCACTCTTTCACAATTTAAGTCTGATGAATCCTGTTATTGTCATGTTGGAATATGCCTGTGCCACCAAGGAAGGAAAATCCCTTTAATGGAAGAATCCTGGTCATTCCATACATCCAGGTATCAGCTGAGATCACTCTTGGGGCGCCTAATGTTGCTGAACCTAGACCTTACTAACATCAGCAGATCACAGCACTCCCCCCAAAGGCTTGTACAGTATGTACAATGCATGATGGCCGCATTATTTCATCCATTGCTCTTCTTACCCCGATGTGCCATCACTCTAGAACAGGATAAATCTAGAGTCATCGGACCACATGACCTTCTTCCATTCCTCCAGAGTTTAATCTTCATGATACCAAGCAATTTGAAGTCATTTTCTCAATTTAGCCTCACTGATTAATAGTTTTGTTATGGCTACACAGCAGCTCAATCCCAATCCCTTGAGCTCTTTTCCATTGTGCGTGTGGAAATGTTTTTACTTTCACTATTAAAGATTCACTATCTGAACTACCTAACTCTCCATTCCACACTCATTTGATGGTATAGTGGCATCTACTGCAAGCATTTCTACAACCGTTACAGCCCAGCATCATCCCAAGGCTGAGAAATCATACTATAAATTTATCATCCAGTAGGGAAACTTGTGCTTTATGCATGCTTCACATGCTAGGAAACAGGTTTGAACACACCGGCTATTTTAATCACCACTTTCTGATTCCGCAAAGGGAGACAAGAAGATTATGAGAGGAGAAGAAAGAGAGAAGAGATATGGCAAAGGTCAAGATAAGTCCTTTACTGGCAGGGAAAAACTTCTACTACATGTACGATGCAAGATAGATGCTAAATTAGTTGTCGATAGAACGTGCACCTTGGAAAAAATAGCTAAGGTTCTACAATGTGTCTTTAAAGATAGTCTGGAGTTCTACTGTTGTTTTCATCACACATTCTTGGTAATCCCTGATTCAGGATTTTTTTCTGATCACATTTTTTCCTCTGAGACTATGGACTCCACCTTCCTTCCAGTTTTTAGTGGGTGTTGGACGGCTTTTAAAGCCAGTTTTAGTAGTTTCTATCTATTTCTTAACATATTTTCTCTGCTTTACATCAATGATTTTATCCTTCGAAAACAAACATCTTTTCCACTTTATTATTGGCTAGGCAGTGTGTGGAAGTCTTTACCTGATACTAATCAAGAGTTTTACTGACCAATCAGAAGAACAGAAAATGTTTCAATGAACTATTCAGTTATCCTTTAAAGTGGAACTATTATGTGCATTTAAGGCTAATTTATTTTTATTTCTGAGACCAGAAGGGCTGGGATTGATGGAGTTATTGTCACAAATGGCTTCATTTACTTCAGACCGACCCTCTCCGTAGGCTGTCAGATCAGCCTGCGGGCAAAACGAGTGGATTGAGACTCTTCCGCATTAAGCCCCGCCTCCCGCCACTGCACTACATCGGGAGCGCGCACCGCACCTGCTTTCACCGTCATTGTAACATCTCATAAACAGAAGGATTAGGCTCATATGAACTCAATAAAAAAAACAAAATACAATGTCAACACATAGCATACAGCCCTACATGTTGGAACCTGAATCAGAGCCTGAAAACGAAGTGGAAAACAGCAACCCACAGCAACGAATGCAGCAGGATGTCTCTCTTTGGTAAACTCACCAGCCATCGTTGGAAATAACTTTATCCCACGTTTTCCACCTGCCTGATGTATTTGTACATGCCCTTGTTAACCAGTAGAAGGTAACCAATCACCGAACCTTATCCCCCGGGACATCACAAGGATTTCCAAGTAGAACAAACTCTCTAAAACAACGCGTTTTTCGTTGCCATGGAAACCAAACGGAGAGAGTGCTGGAACTTAAACTCAAACTCAAACATGCGTTTAGGTGATAAAAAACAGTGCCGTTCACATGTCTGATGAGGATTCAACACTGTAACACTGTAGAAAGCTCAGAAAACTCCAAATACCATAATAGCACCCCTTTAAAATGCTTATACACCCAACCAGTGGAACTAATAATGGTTTTGACTAACAGAACTTGCAAAAGCTCCTCATGATATTGAAAATTAAGTTTCTTTGTTACAAAATGAGTAATTTAATAAAATCTACATTGAATACTCTCGATACTGAATTAAATCTTCTTAAATGTATCTGTTCTCCAGTCTCCAGTTTCTCATCTAAAGCATGTACTGCATGCTTTAGATGAGAAATGGCACACTCATTTCTCTTCAGGCACAAAACTGCAAAGGGAATATGAAAAGTGTTGTTTTGTTTTCTATTTTTATTCTTTATTTTTCACAAAATTACTCCAATATATATCTTTTTTTTAAAAGCCACAGTGGTAGGATTTAAGATTTAACTTGTATATCCCTTGCAAGTAAAAGACTTTTATTTATATTTCTAATATCTGGAGTATTGAGAGCTTTTCCAAACTAATAAGAGGGAGTCTTTCTTCCCCCCTATTTCCCTTTGAAATTCAAAAAGAAATACCAAACAATACAACATCCAACAACAATCTCCTCAGAGAACCTGCATCACAATCAAATATTTGAATCCATTTTATTCTTTGTGGTGTTTACTGTGTTTAAATAGTCCCACAGCAGGAATGTCAGTGGTGCAAGGAAAAACTGCTTTACTGAGTTATATCATAACAATTGCATGGAGCTTTTCAGAAAATACAAACCATCACACCCCAATGGAAGATGACACAGTGTTCATTTGCTTCAGAGGTGAGAAATACTCAGGGCAATGGTGCTGAATGACCTTGGCAGCTTTATCCCGAGGGAGAAGTGAATTAATAGCTGACCTTTAAATTACACCCCCTTCTCCCTTCCTTTTTGTTTCTCAGGCAAATATTAGCTTTTTTGGTACAGTGATCTAACCTAATATGTTTTTTGTAGGATCATCCACTGACTAACAAGACAGACCTGTTTATTTATAGTCTTCTCCATAATAATGATAAAATGTACAGATGGGAAAGATTTTGAATTTTAAGGGGTCCTATTATGATATTTGGAGTTTTCTGAGCTTTCTACAGTGTTACAGTGTTGAATCCTCATCAGACATGTGAACGGCACTGTTTTTTATCACCTAAACGCATGTTTGAGTTTGAGTTTGAGTTCCATCACGCTAACCCTAACCCTGTCATCTGGTTTCATTTTGTAAAGGAAAAAAAAGAATGAAGAGAAAGAGAGATTTCCAACTCTGTTGTAAAGAGGAAAGACAGCTTAGGGCAAGACAGGAACCAACCCCAGTTTCGGTAGTCCTGACAGCTCCTCACGTGGTGCCAGCCATACAAGCCATTGTGGTTGGACACAACAATCCAGTCAGTTATTGGTTGGGAAAGAAAACTTATTCTCTCCTGTTACCACATCCAGCTCCACATACTGGACCCCAAAAGAGACAACTTACCTTTCCATGGACCTTTTAGTACTTCAGATATTTCCATTTGGTGTTCAAGATTAATATCTCATGCCTCTCTAATGTGAACACAGTTATGCCAGCAGTGTGTGTGTGTGTGTTAGAGAAAGGTAGACGATAATTTCCTTTCTTAGAATGTCGCCTCCGCTAATTAGTCTTGTCCACCCGCTTGTCAACTCTGTAACGGTATAGACGTCTAGCCTGGCCTCAGGTCCTTTAAAAGTACATTTAGATAAAAAAATACACACAAAAATAACCTGTTTTTCTAAAGAGAAAAAGAGCACTAGATGCACCGTTCTACAAGTTTTTTGTGTGATTTATGGCTGCACCATGCAGATCCTCCATACTTAATACTTGCCTCACCTGAGATAAAGAGAGAACTTCACCTTTGTGACCCACATTTGTAGCTTTATCAGAAACTTGTCATTGTTTAGCTGAAATGCTAACCACTAATCTTTCATCCCAGTGTCTAATCTTTCATCCCAGTCTCATCTCCAGAAAACTGGTGCTGGTTTTCCTCAAGAATTTCACTGAAAGTAACCACCATTCCTTTAATTCTAACAAGTTGCTCAGTAACAGCTGATGAAGAAGCATGATGCTGCCACTACCGTGCTTCATTATTCAATTCAATTCAATTCAATTCAACTTTATTTATATAGCGTCAAATCACGGCAATGCCATCTCAAGACGCTTTACAGACAGAGGGGAAAACATAATGAAGGCCAATTCATAACAGCCTATATAAGGAAACCAACAGATTGAGTTGAGTCCAACTCAATCTCCCATCCTGAGCAAGCACACTGGCAACAGTGGGAAGGAAAAAACTCCCTTTTAACAGGAAGGAAACCTCCGGCAGAACCCGGCTCAGGACAGGCAGCCATCTGCCTCTGCTGTGTGGGGGGAAGAGGACAGAAAGACAACAGACAACAGGGGATGGTGATGGGGGAGCTGGGTTTTCACCAAACTTATAATTTTCTGTGATGATCAGAAAGTTCAGATTTGGCCTAATGTGACCAGGGGACTTCACCCATATGTCTAAGGAATCTCTAATCTCCATTTCACAGAACTGTTCTCTTCTGTTCTTTCCCTCCAAACGTAGAGACGTGTTTTTGGTTTGCTGGTGCCAAAGTCTTTCTATTTCATGTTGCTGGACTTAGTGGTGGTCTGTGCAGTTTCTATAAAGTTTCACATCGCTCTTCATATGGATTTCTCCACAACTTTATCCAAAACCTTTGTGGAGATCCAGTGACTGTATGTTGCATCCTTTCTTTTTTAAATATTTTTTTAAAAAAAATGTAAAATAAAATAAAACAACACTTTTACAACATAGTTGGATTCTTTTAAGATCACATTCTCTTGAGAGTGTGATCTATGTTTTTATTTCTTCCTGACTAAACTACTGTAACAGCATTTTTCATTTGTTTCAGTAAGAAAGCGCTAATCAGTCCTCAGGCTGTACAGTATGCTACAGTGTGGCTTTTAGCCTTTACAAGAGAATGCAGATCAATCTGGTTTTAACATCTCTCCACTTAGGATTCATTCTGAAATACTTATCCTTAATTTTAGAGCTCTATAAGGTAACTCTGCACTTGAATCTCACATTAAATGTTGTATTTGATCACAAGCATGATTAATTCTGGGCCATTTTTGGACATTAATAAACAACTTTAACATAAATAAATAAATAACATATCAAGTCACCACAGCTGACTGTGACTCATTGTTCTACAGAATTTTCTCCGTATAGAAAAGCGGTTCTCAGTTTGAGCACTTAGCAGTGTCATCAGGGAATGCTGGGAGCATTATTCTTAAAATGAGGGACATTGAGGTGTTCTTGGGGACATTGACAATCGATTGTTTGATTTTGAGTATTGATGCTTATAATGGCTAATCAGAGTCAGAAGAGTGGTTCCAAAATTTATCTTAGAGACACCAATGACAATCGAGAAGATAAAAACAAAGGTAGTATATTTAGGACAGACGGCACGCTAGAGCATAAGTACAAAACTTATCTTGTTTATTCAAATAACCTCGACTTTTGTGAGTCATGCACATCTAACACAGAGTTGAAGGCGTGCACCTTAGCAGCGTTTTGGTTCTCCTTAAATATACATTTCTTTCTGCCGCAGCTTACAACAGCACCTATGCTGACCAAGCTTGACATCATAACAACAAATAAAAAATAAAACTCAATAAGTAAAGGAAATATCATTTAAAATGGTAAAATATTACAAATCAGATGAAAACTAATTGATAACAGGAAAGTTTTTAAAGTGCAAAACACATTCAAATAGATTGATAAAATACAAAGTTTAACGAAATACGTTTTGAGTTTGGCCTTAAATGAAAGCAGATCTGGAAATTGTTGGAAGCATTGGCTCAAAAAATTTGAGAATAGTGAATTCCTGCTGAAGTAGCATGATATGTATGATGCATTCATATTCATTTACATCTTAAGCAAGTGTTTAATGGTTCAGTGTGATAAAGCCGCTGTAGTTCGTCTTTTTTTCCTTCTTTCCTGTTGACAGTTTGGCTCCTGGCGGCCAACCCCTGAGCCATAATGCTTCTGTCACTCACAACACTGATTCAATTTTCTCTCATTTCCCGCTGTCTGGATGCTAAAGGCAATAAAAAGGATCACATCAGTCCAGAGGAAAGTGTTTGAAGGTTTCAGGTGAACACAGTCAACCAACACTGCATCAGCCAGAAACAAAGAACATGCTGAAACTGTCGGGAATCCATAATGATACATAATACATGATGGGCGGTGACATTTATGTTTGCTGTATCATTTCACAGGTGATAAAAATGATCCTCAGAGATGGATCTCCAGCCAGTTAGAGGAAGATGTAGTGACATTCACTGACCTCTCAAGTCTTCATCACGTCTCTCACACAGTGTTAACATCACACCATCTCCAAAACATTCCACCTTTGAATATTTAACCATGCAAGTTGCTTTTAAGTATTAATACTTTATTGATGCCAAAGTGGTTAAAGGTGTGTTGGGGTTGCTGTTAAAATGGGGCACCTAGTGGCCCCGGGGTGAAACCAAGTTCACCAACGGGAACAAATGGTAGTTTTTCTAGAAAAATAAATGCATTATTTATCAAATTCTGTGGCTTTACTTCTACCCTGCAACTATACAAAGAAAACCAACCAGACTTCATTAGAGCTTTGAAATCCAGCAAGTTTTCACTTCACCTTGATGCTTTTCTGTTGCTTTTTTTTTTTTTTTTTTTTTTTGTCTCACCCAATATTCCTACCATCTGTGGTTTACATGCTTCAGAACAGTCTCATCTGGGAAATAGTTTGGCCTTTTAAAGAAAACTGGTGCAGGAGTATCTGAGCGTTGCCTCTTTTTTTTTTTTTTCTTGCTTTTTCACAGCCTATAGGTTAATTTGCATAACATTTCTGTGGGCCGTGTGGGACTCTGATGAGTCGGAGGTCTTGCTCGATGAAGAATATGGTAAGTGAAGTGTGAAATAAGGCAGCCGATGAGGCCTTGTTCTCTGGCGGTGCTGGAGAAAGAGATCGCATACGATGGGGACAGAAATATTGTTAAGGTTATAACCAAGGCATCAGGACCACAAACGAAGCAAATGTGTGAAATATCTCTCTTCGAAACTATTTCTTCACTGATTTAAAACTCACTTCTTTCAGTATAGAGAAATATCATCAGCATTTGTACTACAGGAGGTTGAAGGCAAACAATAACTGAAAAGATTACATTATATAAGGAGCTACCAGTTGAAACCTTAGATGGGCCAAACTGTGTGAAAATATACACTTCAAAGTCTATGTAACCTATGGTAATTAAATCCATCCATCTTGCAGAGGCTTTGGTTTGCTAATTTTTATAAGCATTAACTTCCACACTGCTGTTAGAAGAGCTTAATAAGTACATCATAAATACAAGGACCACTGACATTTCCACAATGGTTCTATACCAAGAACCACAACTAACAATAATTGTAAAAGAGCTTGTTAATTTCATCACAATACAAACAATGACCAAGCCCACACCACAGCTATGACCACAGTAAAAGTAATGATATTATTATATTTTTGGGTCATTTTCAAAGTAACTTTCTGAACAATGGAATATTTGCTGATCAGTATAGAGCCATGGTAACATGTCTCCTCTGTGATGCTGAGATGGACAATTCTGTGAATAGTTGAATAGATGAACAAATGTGTTTGAGAAAAATAAACACAAAATAGAAGCTGCCTTTGGTGTGGATGAACTCAACACTTTAGTTCTTTCGGCCATCCTGATTGCGAGGGTATCATCAAAATGATGACTAATAAAAAGTCCCAATAAAATGAGTTCTTAATAAGGAAACTCAGTATGGTCAATTATACAATGTCCTTTCATTTTAGAAGTTTATTAAATTTGCATTTCCTCTTTGTACAACACATTGCAAGATGAATAAATATATAAATAGCCAATCAGAGCTGAATAGTGCTTCATTTCATTTCATGAATAATAATAAAGTAACTCAACACTCTTGTTTCACCTCATAGTTCAGGGCTGTTTCCTGGCACTCCTGTTTTGTACTTACACATACAATAGTAGTGCTATGACCAATATTAGCCAATTTATAGCAGCCAGATATGGGATGGAATTGTATTTTAGCCTTTACAGAACCTCTAGTGAACCTGGGTTCAAGTCACCATGTCCCAACCACCAACCAACCAACCAATCAACCAACCATTACCACCCAACTGCTCCCCAGGAGCCGAACCACAGCAGCCTGCTGCTCTGGTACATCTAGAGATGGGTCAAATGCAGAGCTTAATTTCCCAGCCGGGAAAGTTTATATAGTTTTGAACCCATCTATTTCAAGACTTTGGTTTTTATATATTGGACAAAAAACAAACAAACAAAAACTCATTTCAGTTGTTGATCATAGCCCTTAATCTGTTTTTTCTCTTATCAGAGCAAAGTCTGTAGCTAAATGGATTGTGTGTTGTTCACGACAATCCACCACTTGTTGTAGGGAGTATCTCTGTCTCAAGAGTCCTCCAGCTTTCTCAGTTTCATCTGAACAACTGAAAGTTGCTGATTTTAGTTCCATATAATTTCATTACTGCATTTTCTACAGCTAAGCATCAAATCGCTGCTATTTGTCCTCGTACAAAGGTTGAGAACCAATGATGTAGATCCAGGACTAATTTGTTGGCTCCTGGAACTTTTAGCAGAAAGATCACAGCGTATTTTTTTTACTTTGTTTTGTCCTCCCCTGGACCCCACCAAGGTATGTCTTATCTCCGTTTTTGTTTGTTTTGTTTGTTGATGACTCTTTTATCATTTCATTAGCTGATCAGGGCAACTGTGAACCTGGCCATGTGGTTTTCTTGATATTGATGTTACTAAAGCGAAGGAGAAAATTATAGATTTTGGAAAGAATCTTGTCATTTCTCCTTTAACCATCAAAAACCAGACAGTAGAGGTGGTTCATCGGTACTTTGACGCCCTGAATAATGCTGAGCTCACATTTGAGCCACAAGTGGATGCTGTGTGTGAAAAAATACTTCAGACATTTTGAAGATCAGGACACTTTCTGGTCTTGCTGCCCTGAGCCATTATCTTCATGGCTACCTTATTTTGTTTCCTTCAGGCCGTAGATTTGTAGTGCCGCAGGCGAGGACAAACAGATTTAAAAACACCTTCCTCTGTGATGCCATTGGGCTTTTTGACAAGGTTGGGAGACATTTTCAGTTTTGATTGTTTACTGTTGTGTCATTGACTACTTGCTGCCTAACCTTTGACTTGAACCATGTTGCCACATCTGACAGCAACTTTACCTCAATAACATTTTGTAGTAAGCAGCTGTCTGGTCCACGTCTAACTTTTTAAACCCAAAGTATCTCCAGACAAAAATGTAGCTGAACTGGTCAGTTCCAATATCTTTGCAAAGAAGGAAAATATTAGAGGGATACAATTATCTCCCACTCCCACCCAAAACTCAGCTTATTTAGTATAGTGTAGTTGTCAGGTCACCTCACAGGTTATCATTCTGTTTTGGTTGTATGTAATTCAGGCACAAATAATTGATAAGCACTTACAGTTGGACAGAAAAGCAAGAAAAGACCATTTTCTTCATTTCTGACATAATTAGTTGGGACTAAATGCTTTAATAATGAACAGAAAGGGGGTGGGAAAGCGAGAACCTAAAAGTCCTGGGATGACTCAGGAGTCATTATGTGATTAGACCACATGCACGCGTGTAACTGAAAATTATGATCCCCTGTCATTTGCTCTTTGAGCTGAGAAAAAAGGAGCTGAGATTTTCCAACAATGCACGAGTACCAGGCACTCTCTGATGGGCGCTGCTCTGTAATTAGAGAGTCACGGGTATCAATCACCCTTCAGTGGCAGGCTAATTTTTTCATCATCAATTACCTTGAACATTTTGGACTCTGATCAGATGAGAGCCGTCTTACACCCTCCGCCTAGCTGTCATTGACACTAATGGAATTTTAAATCTTCTCTCACAGTGGAGTTCTACTTAAGTGCAAGTCCCAATTATGGGGAGGGTAATTTAGCTTATCTACTTGAAAAGCTACGATAGCCTGCAATCAATATGAAACCATGTCCCCTGCTTAGAAGCAAGTAATTTCCTTCTATTCCAACGCACCAGGTTCCCACTTCAGAGCTCTGTACCAAACAAACAGGACACCTACCTCAGAACGGATCACATCAGTCATGTATGTTACTGTTTATTTGTGTGTGTTTTGCCTCAGAGTCAGGTAAACATTCATTCATTCATTCATTCATTGTGATACTGGAAGCACGTTAACACACATAATTACAGGCCACACTGATAGATCAATTAGTCTGTTTACTCCTCAGCAACATATACATTTCTCTTTGACTCAAATGGTTGTAAAGTACTTTATCTCAGACACTTGTGGCTTTTTTTCCACCACACGTGCACTGGTCATGCATTGTTGCAGAGAATGATTACAACTTATGATCGTATCTGAGATTTTTTAAATAGAAAAACCTTCAGGCAGACATTCAACAACAAGTTGGAAACATTCCTCAGAGATTTTCTTCAATATTGACATAACAGCATCACACATCTGCTGCTTGAATTGTCAGCTGCACATCCATGAGAGTGATAAGACTCAGATCTGGTAACTGTGGAAGCCATTAGAGAAACCAGTTGAAGATGATTTGTGGCATGGTGCATTCATGCTGGAAGTAGCCACGATGGACAAGGTCAGCAAGAATATTCAGGTAACAGCACATTCTGTTAAGGTGAAACAAAAGATACCCAGATGACAAAAATATAGGAATGTGGACAGGAGTTGCACATACTTAGAAAGATATTGTGTGTCCCAGCTGGGATTCCCCAATCCCAGATCAGATGTGCTATCCAAGTCCTTGATGCCATGTGTCATTTGATGGTCACAGTTAATGACTACTCTGTAGTCATTAACTGTGACCAGTCATTAACTGAGGCCAAACAAGCTTCTTTTTTTTCAGTAGCTGGATTTCTTAAAGGAGAAAATGATTGCGTGTGCAGAATATCTCGGGTCAGTGCGTAATTCTTCTATTTTTGAAAGACAGTCTTCTTTCTCCAAGTTGTGAGTTGGCTAGTTTTTAGATGGCTGGCTTGTAGCCATTCATTAACTCATCTGGTTCATGAAGGACCACTTCTGTTTAACATGAGGTTACATCAAACATTAAGTACCTTGGACCGAACCCAAAATGGCCTTTGTGAGCCGGTCCTTGTATTTAGTCTTGTATTTTGTTCACCTAAAGCAAACTTGGAGCAATGTTTTTAGGCAGGCCAACATCCACTTTTTTGACCTTCAACAGAGATGTTTTGTGCATTCACAAAACTCCAAACAAAACAAAGTTTCTGTACAACTTGAAAAACTTGAAAAAGTACTTGAAGACATTAGCTTTAATGTACAGGATGATAGTCAGATTTCAGATCCAATCCACTTCTGTTAAGTGGATGCCACAGACTGTCGAGATGCTTATATAACACCTATGGAAGTATAAAGCTTACAACTAAGAAGGGTAATTTCACCAGTAGGTTTGGCTCTCAGAAGCAGCAGAAGAATTTACATGACGCATCGTGCCAGTTTGAACTTTGAACAAATGCCGGCTTTATATAAAATCACAAAAGACAGCAAGGAAAACAATCTACAAAATGCATTGTATGTTGTATATAACAACTGAGATAGAGTTTTGCTCTGTTTTGTTCTTTAGTCAAATGTTTCCAAAAATAAAAAAATCTCTCCCACAGCCTGTAATTTTAGCGTTCACAAACAACACAGACCAATGGATAGGATCCGCTGTTCAGTTCACTCTCCGATGTCTTAAAAGGAGGATTTTCTTTCTGTGCACCACACCAACCCAAGAGATAGAAACTAAATAAAAAGAGTCCAAGAAGATAAATAGTTAAGGTCAGTCAGGTTCAAGTCAACAGTTATCAAAATGTTGGTGCAAACAGATGAGTGACAGTGTTCTTAATTCTGGCCTACTGCACTGTAGGTCTCACAAAGCAAAATCCAATGATCACAGAAGAGGTGTAGTTCTTTCCATCTGATCCAGGTGGGAGGCTTGCCATCAAGATGATCAGGATATTCGCTCCAGAATAAACCGAGATATACTGAGTTCAAAAGGGGGGTAAAGAAAAAAAAAAAATCTGACCTGTCAATGAGACAGGTTCAGAGGATGCCCAATGAAACATTATACCTTTATAGTGTATTCAGGCTACTTACAATCACATCAGGTAATCACATTAGGTAACATTATCCATAATACATTTTAAGATGAATTATATAACACAAGATTTTTTTTATCAGTGCAACCTGCAAATAATGATATAACAAGATTTTTACCAGTGCAATCTGTAAATATATATACATCTAACTGCTTCATTTAAATGAATTGAAACATTTTATAACGTAAAACTTTTTAAAGCACTAACCATGTGCAAAACTATGCATCAGAACATTTACACATAAAACCAATGAAAATGCAAAGAAAAATGGGAGAAAAACACAGTAACAAATAATGATCCTCACCAATCTCCAAATCAACTTGAGCTCTCAGCACCACTACACCCAGGCTAATCGCCAGTCTCTAAAATTATAATGTACACATTTCAACATTAAACCACTTTATAATGGAGTATCCAGTGCTTAGAGTATTTTGAGCATGCTTTACCTTGAAATGAAGTAAGACGAGACTCAAACCATGTGCTTTCCGCCCCGGTGAGTAGCTGCCATGTGTCCACAATGCGTTGCCCAGGCTAACTGTAGCACGCCGGCTAACAATCTTACATATGCAGCTGATTAAACTCACTTTTTGTCACTTTTTAAGCAGCACTCACAAAGGTTTGTTGACTTTATCCGAGCTCAAGCAAAAAGTTGTGGGCATTATTCCATCTGAAGAAAACGTTAATAGCTTTTTTTTCTAGCATTGTTGCAACGTTACGGTCTCTCCTCTGCAACTGAACAATCTAGCGAGGCGTCTCTTTCCCACCACGTGAACCGGAAAAGGAAATAGAGCAGGTGGAACTGCTTGCCTAAAAACTACGAGCTTTATCATTTTTTAATGTTTTTGTAACAAAACTAACTTATTTTACTGATGCATCGTTCATATTTGAATGAACTATTTATTTTACATCCAACTAATTATTATGTGTGTTACACTAACACAAGCTCCATTTTTTCCCTCGACTTTGTGTTATTAAAAGTTTAGAATTTTTTTTTAACATTTGTTCATTATTATTATTATTATTTTTGTTTTTTTATTATTTTTTTTTTCATTTAACATTTATTTATTGCTAGAAGAATAACCCCTTGAGATGCACCATTGCGCATCAATTCTGAATCGTCCATGTCACATTGCAGTACATATCAACTATATTTAAATATATTTTACATATATAAATAAACCAAATAAACCAATAAACAAAAAGAAAAAAAAAATCTCTGAAAACTGTAGAGTGATGATAATTAGTATTCTCACATGATGATGTAGAGCTCTCAGCTGAGCAGCTATAACAACATGTTTGTGAAGCAGCCAGACACATTCTTCTTTAAGCAGCTTGCTGGTGTTATCATCTTACATGCAACTGGCTTTTGGCATATATTGCAGCTGGCAACACTTTCATTAATTATCATTAACCCAGCACATTTAATATTTTGCCAGTACGCTCTGACTGCAGAGCACACAATGTAAACAGTCTTATGCACTGTCAAACATGATCACCCGATGCCAGCAGCTTCATTATCATTACGGGGCAGCTAAGAATCTTAAAAATGCCTGCTAGGTTCAAGTAATGGTACAGAAATACCAAAGAGCAGAGCTATTTGACAAGAAATATTTTGATTGTGATTCTGGATATTCAAGTCTGCGGTAAAAACACTCAAATTTGGCAAATATCCAGTTATTAGGATGCTATTTATTAGACCCAAAGTGACTTCTGTGTTTTCCTTTTCCTCAGTGTTCTATTATTTCACAAACCTTGCAATCCTAGCTTCATAGACCTGTTAAATGACATTTTGTATGATATCAATAATTTACTACTTTTCAGGGTGGAATTTTATTGGCTTCTCTGTTTGCTAGCTATTATATTCCTTATTTCTCAACATGACAATCTCCAGTGGAGATTCTCTCCATGAATAGAAGAAGCCATATCATCTCTCATCTCTATTTCTGTTCTCTTAAATTTAGCATCAGGTTCCTTTGATGGAATGTGCGAATGATTCTCCATCTCTGTTAGATTTTGACATTCATGATCAATAACCTCAGACGCAGCCTTTTCTTATAAATGGTTTCATCTGGGCTTTTAATTAGTTATTCAAACCTCATTTTTTGTACCTCATACCATATTCGTTATCTACTTTAAAGGCAAAACGCTGCTCCCAGCAGACGACTCTGTGAATGTAAGCTGTCTGAATGCTGTGTTGAAGGACAGTCAGCAAAGATATTATCAACTTCACAGGGGAATTCTCAACTGTGTTTACAAACCCCAAATAATTTAACCACTGGCTTCACTGCTTCAGTTAAGGTCCTCAGGTTAAGCTGTTTGTGTGAATATTTGATACCCTGTTACTGAATATCTCTACTACCGTGAATAAACCAATGAACAGCACATTCTGGCAGACATACTCTGGCATATTTAGTCTCTAATGTGGTTTTGTTGGAATAAAAATGTGGCCTTGATATGTCTGCCTCCGCAGAACATGCATCTTTACAAACTTCCCAAGCCACTGCATTCAAATTGATCAATACATTTCATTGTAAGGTCGAAATTGTAGCTATTTTGTCATATTAGGAGAAATGTCGTTTTTTCCTTTATAAAGACTCCATATTTAAGCAAACATGGATGAAAACATTGTAAGACCCTCTAGAATAAGCTAATTTAAACATCTGCATTGTGTTATATAATACCGCTGCTGTTTCAAAAAGTCACCAGGCTACGAAGCATCGATGGACATAGAAGATTCATATGAACAGAAAAATCTGTGAAGATGGTCATGATTGAGTTAGCCTGCCTAGCAACTGCTCCATCATTGAATTTGTTTGCCCAGGATTTTAATTTGCACAGGAGTTTGCTTTTGGTCACCTGATGAAGACAACTATTGCCATTTAACTTCTGTCTTGGTCTCCACCAAACTTTGAAAGCAATAACTGCATTTTTAGCCTCCAAATATATCCCTCTGTTCTGACTGACATTCTGTTGTGTTCAATGTTTTCAACCTGTATTCAACCCAGATGAAAAAAACCCATTGGCATCAGGATCTCTTTCACAAGGGTGGCCTGGCCAAGAGGTCAGCAGTGTGTCATAAAACCAGTTACATAGGTGATGGTGATGTATTAAGTAAAACGTACAGATCTGCAGGTGAAGTAGTATTTTCAAATAAAGACACTGTGACACAACAACAAACAATTTAAGATTTAAAACACAGGCTCTGTTTAAATAGTCTCACGCTGTCTATCGCACTGGATAGATCAGAAAGTTCCAAGTGTAGTTAATTCGGGAAGTTTCAGTTCAGTCAGTAAAGTATTCCATGCAGAAGGAGCACCAAATCTTTTTTCCCAACTTCTGTCCTTACCTTAGGAACAGATAAAACTAATGAAGTGTGAGAACGCAAAGCCTAGCAGCCGCTTGTTATCTGCAATAAAGTGCACAGTAAGGGGGATCAAGTCTAAAAGAGACTTGTAAATAAGGGTCAACCAATGTGCATATCTGTGAGCAGTCAGAGAAGGAAAGTTCGATTTCAAGAACAGTTCACAATGGTGGGTAAGACGACCGCAGCCCGTGAAAAATCGCATTGCTGAATGAAAAACAGTGTCCAAGGACTGGAGACATTTGGACGATGCACTCAAATGCAGCCCATTCTCACAGTCGATAATAGGTAAAAAGGTTGCTGTCACTAATTTCTCCCTGACCTTGAGAATGAAACAGGTTCTGTTTCTAAAAATGAATCCAAGCTTCACACAAAGTTTAGTGACAAGATTTTTTTATATGTGCTTTGAACAAAAATTCTAGAATGAAACTCAAATACTTAGAATTTAAAACCTGCTCTATAGGGTTTCCTTTAGAGTGTATTTTATTTGTAATATACTGTGTTAGCACCTTTTCAATGAAAGAAAAACTTTAAGCTTGGTTTTATCTGGGTTTAAAACCAATTTAAGATCATATGAATAACCAGGTAACGGTCAAGTAATAGTAAAAAAAAAAAAAAAAAAAAAAAAAAATGGCCAAATCTATTCTTTGTGTAATTGGACCCTAATAATCAATGGTGGTTAATGAAGAGAACACAGTGTTTTGTATGTATCCAGATATTATCATCTAATATTATAAAGTATAATGCCAAACAAGGTTCACCACCACTTGACATTTCATCCTGAATTCAAAGAAAAGCCTGTATGTTTTTCTTTTTTTTTTAACAAATAAACTATCCTGCTATCATATGTGTAACGAAGGACTCTCCTAGACAGATCAGATAAAGAACAAGTTTATTCACAAACAGTGTGACGTACGAAGATCTCACCAAGTTGATGGCGAAGCAGCTAAAAGGGTTATCCAGGAGACAGGCAAAGGGTCCGAACCAGGAAGTTAAGCCGAGGAGTCCAAGAGGAGATTAGGGGTCAGAACCAGAAAACCAAGCCAAGAAGATCAGAAGGAGATCTTGGAAACTTGGCTTGCCTGAAGATGTTTGCAGAGATTCCTGGTTTAAAACGTTTCAGACCATAGCAGAACAACAGATAATAATACTGGCACGTTTGGAACTAGTTAACTACAATACAGTCCCTAAACTAATAACACATTTCTTTGTATATTTCTTTGGTCCATGCATTAGCAGGAGGAGCATCGATGAAAAGGGGCTCTGCAAAAAATGTTTGGGAACCACTGCACTCAAGGCCCTTTTATCGTTGATGCAGAAGATGGCTACAGAGACTAAAGGACACCCTTGTCTGTCTCCTGCATCCATCACATGTGTAATTTGGTCCATTTTAAAGGGCTTAGCTATCTGCCACTTGACTTAGAAAACAGAACAATACTGACTGTCGGTTACCCGGGTCTCTGGGTTCTCCTGGCCTTCCTCTAGCTGTAGGCGGGCGGGGTCACATTGGCATGATCACTCTTCTCTAAACACGTTCCACTCTGAATGTTCTGCATGTGTCACAGTCACTGAGTCATCCAGCAAGTTTATTCACTAACAGCAGGTAGCTCTCTTTCTGTCTTTTTGACTTAACTTGCTAGTTTCTGGTCCTCATGATTGTCAACGGTTTTGTTCTCCACGAATCTAGAGTTGGCTTGTGTGGGTGTATATATTTATGTGTGTGGGTGGGTATGTGTGTGTACTTATGTGTATGTGTATGTGTATGTGTATGTATGTATGTGTATGGATATGTATATATGTATGCATATGTGTGAGTGTATGTGTGTGTATGTGTATGTGTATATGTATGTGTATGTATGTGAGTATGTATATGTGTATATATGTATATATATATATATATATATATATATATATATATATATATATATATATATATATATATATATATATATATGTGTGTGTGTGTATGTATGTATATCTATCTTTATGTATGCATGTATGTGTACATGTGTGTGTATGCATGTGTATGTATGTATATATGTATATATATAATGTATGTGCGAGTGTATATACATATATATGTAGGTGGGTATGTATGTGCATATACATGTATGCATTGATCTCTTTCTTTTGTTTTTTTTTTGTTTTTTTATGTTCTCTTTTCTGTTCTCTTTCTGCCCCTTTCCTGTCCTTTCCGGTCGGGTCCAGCAGCATAAACTCTGTAATACAAGCTATTATCCAAAACAAATTGAAAAATAAAATAAGAATCAAGAAATACAAGGGGATCATTACATCTACAAAAGTTCCCCTTGGCAAAATAAATTTGCTCAGCAAAACACAGCATCCAGAACATCAGTCTGCTTGCTTAAATGCTGGACAAGACAAAAAAAAAAAAAAAAAAAAAAAGAACAATACCACAGGGAATCTTGAGTTGTACAGCTGGCACACAACAAGCAAAATGGACAAACCAGAGAAGAAGAAAAAAGAGGAAAAATATGACACAGAATAGACCAAATAAAAAGTCACCAAAGTAAAAGATGCAGAAAAGAAGTTGAGAAGAACAACATCAACGACTGCAGACATGGCGGAAACATTTGCAGACTCTGTGTGTGTGTGTGTGTGTGTGTGTCCGCTATACAGCCACAAACCAGAGTCAAAAGTCAAAGTAAGCTCTGAACTCACCACTGCCTACCGACTTTAAAATCATGCATCAATATGTACAGAGGTATGAGGGTGGTGATGTATGACAATGCCTGAAATGGACATACTCAGTTAGGCACATAAGGTAGCATAAATGGGTCTCTAGTAGTTCAAGTTCAGCAACGTACAGGATACATCACTGGTTGTTAGCTAGAGCTGCAGTTCCTTCCCCTTAGCTTTCATCGCTGACTGTCCGCCTGTCTAAACATCATATACAGATATGTCTCAATGGACCACACGATACCGTATTCCCAATGTCCCCAGTGGGTCTTCATCAGATGTTAAACCTTGTCCATTCATTTGCCAGTGATCTGCTGATACCTGCGACTACAGAAAATAGAAACACTTTCTTTCTTACTCAGTTTTACTCCTGCAGTACATCCTATGCAGGCGACTTTTTCTGGATCTAATACAGCCTTAAAATCAGTGTTAAAAAACATTGTAAAACATATCAAAACTATTTTTAGAGAAACTGAAAGCCAGGACTGTAGGTGACTTACTCATTATAAATTAGTAGTTACTCATTGTTTCACACTGTTGCTGGTTCAGAGTTAATCTGGGACAACTTTACCCACTTTGCTTTTTCAGCTTTTTCACTCTCCAGGGTTTAGTCCTAATTTTGGAGTGACTTGAGATCTTGTTAATAATTCATGACTGTTACCCATTTGTTCCTAGTAAAAGCTGTACTGTGAAGTGAACTTGCAGTGAGTTAGTCAAATTGCGTTGTAATTCCATTAAATGAAAATTTTATCAACCTTACCAGGAAATATCTACAGGATGGAACATATTAATTCCCAAACTGTAGATCTTTCACTTTGTCATGTCTGTTAAAACAATTCGGCTATAGCTGCATGGATCCATTTTCTGGAAGATATAAATGACAGATCAGAGTAGGAAATTGTTGTTTTCCTTTATACTTATAAAAAGTACATCTATATCTGCTCTCTAGATTAGTCTTTCCTCAGTAATAGGTACATATTTTCTTCTAAACTCCTTATTGCTGTTTACTCTATTTGAGTATTTAAAATATGTATCCTTCTGCTTGCAAGATTTAATTAGCAACATCAACATAAATCTGTTTAAAGTTGCTAAGTAGGAATGCAAGTGAGATCAAACCCTACCCTACAAAACACATTTTATGAAGTCGTCTTACAATTAACTTCACGTGTTCAGTGATAGAAATGATTATTTTTATGTGTAACACTTTAAGACCATACCCATGAAAAAATAATCCGAAAAGTCCTTTTTTTTTTTTTTTTTTTTTTTTTAAATTCAAGGTATTTTGTATCCCTTTACCAAAATAGAAAAGGAAGAAGTGACAACATTTTTTCAGAATATTTATTCATTACCATGTGATATGTAAAAATTCTTCTAGTGTAATCCTCTGGTTTCTTGTTTTCATTGTGTTTAATGGGATTTTGGGCAAAGATTTTACCATAAAGTGATATCAAATGTCCTAGAAAAAGTATGTGCCATATATGTCAAACTGGGCTCTTTTGGGTCAAGCGTGGATTACAAAACTAGCCTACAGAAAGTTTTGGCGTTGAACCACTCCAGTTACTATACAACAGACTATCTGTTGTCTGATTGTTGCTGTAATTATTAAAGCCTTTCTAATTAGATTAAAAACATAAATAATCGACAAACTGAAGATGCAACTAATTAGCACTTAAAATAATATGAAAGACTAGTTACCTTCCCACATGGACCGTGTAGTAACATATTAAATCAACTAATCTTATGCACTTATTTCTGTGACCACAATTGCATGCGTCACTGAATTGAGCTCAGGTCAGAGTTTAAGCGGGCTTTTTCATTGTGTGATGGGGCCAAAGAACATGGCTTTTATTTTATAGTTTTTTCTGCATGTTATCGTGTTTAACCTGTATTGCTGTGCCACTGTGTTTTATTTTATTTGTGCATTTAGTTTGTTTTAAAATGCCCAAACCACAGACAATTGGACCACCATCCTTGTTTCAGTGTACAAATACAGAACATTAACAAAATCTAGGCAAATATGAAAAGCAGTCGATTGTGTGGAAAATCTTTAAAGATATTCTGCACTATTTAAATATCTGAGTGAAATCATCATGATAGCGAAACTCTCTACACAAATGTTGTGTTTGGGGAACTTGCAAGGTGTGTTTGTGAGAGATTACCATATTTGTAAGACCATGGAAATGCTTTATGAGACCCTCATTTGGCATGGAGCCCAATTGGTGGGTTTTTGTCACAGTTTATGATCTTTTAATGGTTTATGGTGAAAACATGTGCATTCAAATGAAAAGTGGCTTCACCATTTTTAAAAAAAAATATTACAACAATGGTGGCCAACGTGGATCAAAAAGCCTCTGCAGCTTTTCAAGAAATCATCTCTGTGCAGTGTATGTCGTCTGGTTAGCCACTGAACCAAGTTGTTGATTGAAATCTCCTGGTTTAGTGCATGAGCAGAACCAATTCATTGCAAGAAAATGACTTGAAAAAACATAATTCCAAGCTCTTATCCAATGTGCACAAATAATGGAACACACACACATACAGTACAATCCCATTCTCCTCCTTTGGTGGAACTGTATATTTACAAGGTTTCAGTAGCTTTCATAGTCACAGCAAAGCCAGATAAAAGCTAGTGGGAAGGCTTTACAAGCTGCATTAATGTGACTTTGAAATCTCCTGAAATCCTGGAAACATTCACTTCTGTAACAATGAGACTGGTGTGTTATAGCAGGATCTACTGCTATGCAGTGAAACTCAATGAAAAAAGTTAGCTTTAGGCTAATTTAGGCAGTACAGTTGACTTGCTTGTTGAGGAAACAATCTCAACAGATTGTTTCCTCAACAAAACAAAACAACAATTTTTAAAAGGATATTTTTATCCTTTTAAAAATATTTCTCAGTTATGAAGGCTAGCGCCATGTTGATTGTCCTGTTTGGATGTTCTGGTCACGCTGCCTTGTAAGTGCCCGCTTTGGCTTTCTTGGTGATGGTAAAAACAGCTCCAGTGCTGCTGCTGCATGCATGCTTCTCTATATGAATGCTCAGCTGCATTTCTGTAAATGGCAAGTGAGCAGATTTTCCAACCTGCCAGGGCAGAAAGTCTCTGACTGATCTTCTCCTCTGGCATCTCAATCCCAGTTTGCTGCCTTGCAGTTAAAACAGATTCTTATGCATATTGGTGCTGGTTGTCCTCTATCGTATTTATAAACAAAAAATTGGTGGAAGTCATACTATAAAAATTATGACACATATAAAAAATGCTGACATTGTGTTTTATCAGTAAGTAACTGAAGATGGTACACACTGTGCCCTATAAGAATTTGCTTGTATGTTCTTTACCTACACATTTTCCTTTTACTATTATTTTTTCACAAAATAGAGTTATTTAACCTTCAACCTTCAGCATGTGTTGTGTTAGTGTTGTGAATAAATGTGGAGGAAAACCCTCTTGCGGTACAAATCAGAGCCAGCACTGGTAGCTTTAGGAATGCAGCTTTTAATTCAGACTAACAGAGATTCGGTGTTTTCCAGAGAAGGCTTCTCAGACAAAATTACGCTGGATTATATACTCTTCTTTCTGCATAAGTTATGGAAAAGGAGATCACATGGTGGACAAGGGAATTTCCAACCAGTTCAGAGTTCTTGTCTAAAGTTAGCTTGGCACATTCCAAACTTATGTCTCATGTTTCAGCTGTTGCATAGAGGTCAGACATGACCTTCAGATAAATTGAAACTTCTACATTAGCAACCCTCGAATTTCCCTTCCCTGGGAGGTTGAAGACCACCCTATAGTTGAAGCACACCTTCCAGTCCCCCTTCTTGGGACAACCAAGATGGACAACCATCCCAGTCTGCCAGTCCAGGTTGGCACATAATGTGTTTCTGATTTTCACCGGTGACCGATTGAGTGGCGTCCAGTCCAAGGTGTACCTTGCCTCTTGCCTGATGATTACTGGGATCACCTCCAGCCTCACTGCAACCCTTAAAGGCACCAAGCAGTTAAGAAAATAAATACATACCATTTAGATGTAGCAGCCAGAGATGCCGGAACATGTTGCTAACTTTTCTTATTAGCTTGTTCTTGTTTCTTGTCCTCACAAAGTGTGCATTTAGCTCAACAGTCCCACCCTGAATATAGTCAGGGGGAACTCCTCCAAAGTTTTATGTGAAAAACTGTATTATTTGACTTCCACTTCTTGGACGTATGAGTGGCTGATATGCCTTGTGACCATAGACTGTATATAAAGAGATGGACGGAGTCTCTGTGACATCACCCGTAGGTTTCTGAAGAACTGAATTGAAGCTCAATGGGCAGTTCCTACCGTTGCCATGTTGGCAGCGTCATGCGCGTCGTCTCGCCCGGAAAATACAAATATGGGCAAAGAGGTGGAGCTGAGAGGGGAGCCGTGAGCATCATGGCAGATGATTGGTACCGAGCGAACTCCGAGCTGCCTGTAGCTAAAAGCTAACTGAGCTAACCCCGAGATAATGGGAGCTAACCAGTTAACGGAGGTAAGCAGGCTAAAGCTAAGTCACATTGTTAACCGGCTAAAGACAGCGGTTCTTCTGCATTGTTCTTGTTTGAAGCGGGATTTCGGGTATCTGTCAATCAAAAGGACACGCCCCTAAATATGCCGAACTTTGAGATTAAATTACTTTAAAATGGGCAAGTTAGAAAAAAATTCACTCCCCCCACAGTTGTCATGAAGGTACACCTGACTTATTAAATCGAAAATAGATTTTTGAACCAGGCTATATACATGTTTATTTCTGCCGTGAAGTTGGTCTTTTTAACATAGGAGTCTATGGGGATTTGCTCTGTTTTGGAGCCCCTAGTGGATGAAGGGGGGTCACTGCAGGTTTATGCACTTCCACATTGGCTTCACTTTTAACCACCGGAGGTTGCTGCTTGCTTGTGACACATAAAATACATCGATGGGCATGCTGGCAAAATTGTTTTAATTTGAATGTTAAAAGTATCTTGATATTATCTAAGTAGACATAATATTAAGGTATCTGACACAAGCTGGCACTTAAGAGATGGAAAAAAAAGATCAAAACCTCTCCCAACAGTGTATAACAGTATTAATACACAAAGATTGCCATCACAATCTCCATTATTCTATTAAGGGAGACTTGAGTGGACTTTGGATTAAAATGTCAGTGGCAGAAAGGCAAAACCTTGCCATGACCTCCCTGAATTTGAATTAATGAGATATTTAGACTGTGATTTTCTTTCTTCGCTGCCCTCAGGGCTTCATGATTATCCTAAGCTGTGAAGTACATCTTTGTCTATTAATTTTCATCTGACACTAAGTAGGCAGGCGCATATTCAGCAGACATGCTGCTCACACGTAGCTGAGCTTTCAACCTGCATGCCACGGGTCAACTGGCAGTTTGGTGAAGCTGAAGGCGCTCCTGAGCTGATGTCCCTTTCTGACACATCTGTATCGTGACTACTGTAGCTTTTAGCTTAATTAGCACTCAGAACGGAGGTCTGCGCTGTGAGGCCATGTGATTCTTTACGTAGTCGACATTCCTGTACTAAATGTATGGTTTAAAGTTGACGCGGTGCTGTACAGATCATCACACCCGGTCACACACAGAAGCCCACACAGCAACCAGACTGTGGCAAATGTTACACCATGGTATAAATCAGCTGGGTGTCTGATATGTCATTTCTGAAATAAAGAGCAGTCATCATTCAGTTTTGTTTTCATTTAAAGACCTGATGCATATGTTTCCATGTTTTCTGATTAATCTGCAGAGTTTAAACACTGTATTGATAGATTTTTTTTTTTTTCTTTTTCCTTCTTTTCTTATTTTTGTGAAGACAAGTTTATTTCTGTTGATTCCTTTTTTTTTTGGTTTCGGTTTGTTTTTTTGTTTTTTTTTGTTTATTTATTAGGTGCTGAGTTTGCCTTTATTGTGAAGCTCTGCAGGTGGATTTCCAAACCTTGGGATTATTGCGAGGAAAGTTCAAATCCTGCGCAGTGCAGCGAGTGAGATATTTTTCTGCTGCTGGTTCTGGTTCAGAGAACCCAGCTGATGGTGGAAAAAATGTGGTTTATGCTGCAATCTCCCAGTCAAATAAAGCCTTCGAGTAGCAAATAGACTTCAGGGAGGTGGTGTAATTGTTCAGTGTGATATTGTATGTGTAAAAGAAAAGACTTAGGACTTTTCTTTAAATAAATCTTTAGATAAGCTATATTTTCCTTTTGTATTGTAAATGAAAATGACTAAACAAAAATATAAAAGAACGAACAAATAAAAGAAGGGAAAAGTTACAGAACAATTACATAATGTGTTAAACTGCAGGTCATGACTTATACATAAATGGGTCGGTGTGATGGAGATGTGTGACTCCATCACCAAGTACTGCTTTATAGTTGATGCAAAAGGTATGTGATGACAATGAGGAAGCACACTGATCAATTGTTTATTGAAAATGTTTAAAACGTTGATAGGTATTTGTGGAGGGGGACTGGCCATCCGTCCTCTGTGAAGAGAGTTTTAGTTAGCATTGCTTGATTAGAAAACTTCCTATACATTTCTTTTGTTATTGTTTCAACAACTAAGTTACTACGTACCTCTTGTCGTCTTGGAGGAGCAAAGGAGCTAAAGGAGGGAAGTAGGCTCAACTACCTGCTTAAGAGCTGCAGGAATGGACCATATTAACGAGGAGGGGGATGTAGTTTAAAAATAAAATAGTTTTATGTATGTAACAAGGTTTGATAGTCACTGACTGATGTGTATATATAGAAAGAGATGTGTATATGTAAATATTTATGCTTTGTTGTGTTTAATGCTTTTAAATAGGTATTAGTATTTTGTGGTTTGTAATTGTAGCCCCACCTTAATGGGCTGATCTCTTAAGGTTGACAGCAAGAGAGTATAAAATCCTGCTGTTTCTGTGTGGAATGTGATATTGGTTGGAATGTACATTGAAATAAAGAGTCATACTCATTGTTGGATTATGAAGCAGTCTCATGTCTCTTCATGTTAATCATATGACCGACAGCTAACTGACAGTCTGGTCCAGATTTCAGTAGGAGATATCACGGGTCGGGTTCGGTCATCTTAATGCATTTCTGTGCAGTTTGAGTTGGTAAAACTGGAGCTGTGCAGGACTTTGGTTCCTAATTTTACTGCAGTGTGAATAACATCCATTTTATATCCACATGCTGTTGGTTTTGTTTTTCTTCTTATTCAAACAATAATCTGCATAACTTCCATCTTCTTCATGCTTTACTGCAGCTGGCAGGCCACCTGCTTTCATGTGCACCAAAGTTTCCCTCTTTGGATTGCAGTTGCTGTTCATACTGCTGTAAACAAATCATTGTTTTCCACCAGTTTCATCATCTATCTCAGACAATGGCAAACCTGGCTAAGGTGGAGAAGATTGTGATAATGGACATTCTCTCAGAGAGACATAAAAAGATTTTGTTTCTTTAAAGTAGAAAATAAACGGGCCTTTAGGCAGACTTTACTTTTCTTAAGTCTGCAGCAGTTTTACGCAGAACAAAATTTTGTTGCAGTGGCTCAAATATATTAGAAAATAGTAGAGTGAAAGGAGTTCATCTATGTGCTTGTTAAAATATAGAATAAAAGAATACTGTATGACGCAATTATCAAGTGACCTCTAGAGTTAGAGTGAAAAATATAAAGTAATACAGAGCGAGGTGAAAAGCATTAACAGAACCTGGTGGTCCAGAACTGCTTTCTAGGAACCAGTATGGAGTACAGTTTGTGATGGGGGTTTGAGAAATCACTGATGATATTCCTGGCCCGGGACTTGCAAGGCTCATGCAGGTATGAAGTCCTGAACTGATCCTGTTTTTCAGCCAGCTTCACTGGTCTCTTCATATTCTTCCAGTCAGAGATACTGGAGCCTCCAAATCACACAGAGATTGGCTGCCCAGACTGCTCTGTAGGCCTAGTTTACTTGTCTTATAAAGGACATAAAAACACTGTTGTGCCCTATTTACCAGTGTCACATATGCATAGAAGTCACCTGTGATGTGCACCAGCAGGAACTTGATTCTGCTAGCCACCTTGTCCTCCAATATTTCCTTAAACATCACACAAAACACATAGAAAAAAACAAAAGTCTCCCATCCAGGATGAAGGTAGAGGATTTACCTGGTTTAGCTTAAAGTGACAAAGTATTTCCTCTTTATGTTAAAGGTGAGTGAAAACACAGCTGATCGTGTCAATGCAATGTGAAGATTAAGGATGTTTTAAAGTTACTCTCAGGAATTACGGTTACCGTGAGAAAACATTGATGTTTTATGACTTGAAATGACGGTGGAAAACAAATGACCATAACTTATAATTAACACTGAAATTGTCATCAACACATCTCACATTTACATTGCAAAATTTAAGATTCCTTATTTGTTGCTCAACTCCAAAAAGATGCTCATTAAACAGCTAAGAGCTCTCCGATGGCTTCCAGTCATCATGTTTGACGGCAGCAACCCCATTTAGCCTGTCAGGGTCAGTAGGGAGTCACATCATTGGGGGTGTTGACTGGAACATTCAAAGGTATGGTACAAATGCACCATTATTTACCTTGACTGGAAAAGCTGTAGCAGCTGAACCGGAAGCAGTGCGGCTGCTTTGTTGTCTTTTGCTACACAGAAAGGCCACTGAGTCACGAGTACAGTGACGAGAGCTGAGAATGGTTTATATGCATGTTTTAGTAAATTCATGAAGGACCTTGATTCATTTAGAAGTACTGAAGTCTTGGGAAGGCTTCCTGATGTGATCAATTTGGCGGTTTACCTCAGCAGGGATTTTACATAACAGTTTTACACCTCAATTATCAGTTATTGATTCCAGTTATTATTCCAGCTTTAGGCCTGGAACTTTGATTTGGTTTCGACCTCTTTTACCAACCTCAATCATGTGTTTTGTTTGGTATTTTGGTTTTATTTGTTTGAGGGAAAAATCAGTCAAGTTACAGTGTATTTTCTTTTTTTGTTTTTTTTTTAAACGATGTGCATTTCCGTATGTGGATATCTATTTCTATTCTGCAGTCATTAAACAGACACTTTTATCCAAAGGGACTTACATGTGATAAGTGATCAAGTAATGTAGCAATCAACCTAACATCCACGTCTCTGGGTGTTGGGAGGAAGCCAGAGTACCTGTGGAAAACCTATGCAAAAACAAGGAGAACATACAAACTCCACACAGTAAGGCCCACGTTTAAACTTCCCCAGCCAAGGCTCAAACCAGCAACCTTGTACTGTAAAACCACAGTGTTTGATTTTAGATAAAGCTACTGAGAGAAGATGTGCATGTGGAAATGATAAATCAGAAATATGTGTTTGGTATTTATTTCAATGATAAATCTGAGCACCCTTGACTGACTGTTGTTTATTGTGTTGCCTTTTGGCCAGGTCACCAATGTCAGTGACAACAGGCTCTCAGTAAACTTACCTGGTTATTAATTAAATAAAGGTTATGGCTGCTGGTTAAATTGTGCCATAGCTGAGCTCAATCACATACTCTTGAACAATTCTGTTCTCCTTATGATTCTTTAGAGCTTGTCATGAACAATAAAAAACGAGTAAATTTGTTCTTCTGTCGATTACCAAATACTTAAAGTTTATGTTTATCAGAGCGAAACTGATTAATGATTAGTGATTACAGTTTAGCATTTACTTTTCTGAAACATATGTATATTCAGCCAGTTATGAGTGCTGCATTATGATGAAGAACATGGTAACATTGATGTGTAGCAACGTATTGAAATGCATTACACGCCGCATCCATCGTTTGAACAGCTTTTTATCTATGATGAGAAAAGATACCTCATACAAAGAGTACATCTACACAAGAAGCGCAAAATTTACTAAAGCTGGTAAATAATAAAAGATGATCTGGAGTGGCAAACTTGAGGCTCTTGCTTTGCTTGTTGAAGCTGATACAGTTCATATAATTCAGTTTTTTTGAAGTAATAAAGAAACAAAGAAGAAAGAAGGCGGAAGTACGTACAGAAAACAATATCCACATGGTGTTTGGGCTGGTTGCTTTTGATTTTCCAGCAATATGCAATGACTATGATGGAAGGTGCCGCTACATTAATATAAATCAGCTTTCTTCAAAAAACCACATTATTAGTATATGCTATGTGCCACATTGTCTATATAACACATCTCTGACTCAAAGGCAGAATAATAACGTAACTAGTGAACCAGGCATGTATTGGAAATGCTGAATATTGCAAAGGTGTTCAAACTTTCAACACTGATGAATATTTTTGGCACAAAAGCAGACGTGGTTCTTTCAAAAGGAGACAAAAAACAAAGATAAAAATCCGAGCATGAATCAAAGAACATCCCCATCTAACAAGCTGTTCAATATCTTTACGTGACTGTCTGGTTAGCAGACGGAGCCGGAAGAACCAAGATGGAACGAATAAGTATTGTGTTAATGCAAGAGATGAGAACTTATTTAAAAATCTGATATTAAACATTTTGAGGAACTTCTTGGACGTACAGGTGTAAAATTAGCTGGAATTTCTGCATTAAAGTTCAGACCAAGACAAACGCTACAAAGTAGTTTAAGTCTGGCATTCTTCTCAACAACATGCTATATTACGCTGCATTCATCTTCTAGTTAATAATACCATGACAAAGGAATTGTGAAATTAAAAAAAAACTGTTTAGTGACAGGAATGAAAACAATTCATCTTTAAAGTATAGAAGAGTGCATAAAAACCACATCTGCAGGACCTTTGACAAATCTTACAGGAGAATGTGGTCAGAAATAAACTCTTGAACTGATAAAGTCTTTCCAAGAACCAGTACCAATAAACTGAGATAGCTGAAGAATGGGGATGCTCTCCTTCTGGGCATAGCATTCAGCCTCACTTACATTGTGTCCTCTGCTGCATCCCGTACTGTGGTAGTGGAGGACTGGCTTGGCCTGTTGCAGTTGCTGATGACAGCATTTACAGTATTCATATACAGTTTCTTGGGGCCACTTTTAGGGGTGGTTTAGAGCTGGCATGTTATAATTGATCTGAGCATCATGGGGAATACATGTGGAGTCCAGTGGGACAGTATCATGTGATCATGCTGGTATGGGAGATGCCAGCATATTTGCTGCAGAGAACTCACAGTTTGCTGGCATGCGCAGAGAGTAGTGGGGGTAAAGTCCAAACATGGCAGCAACTGCAGTCCTGTCGGCCTCGTTAGCATTCCAGTAGCATGCTAGTGAGGAGGCATCAATAGATGTTTGTCCAGTTCCCGCCGTAACTTGGATGAAAAGGGGTTTAACATCTCACCATGGGCTGCTTCAGACTGTTTAATGGGTGTTGTGTTGGGCTCTATGTTTACCATAGGTGGTGCAGTCAGAGGGCATCCTGGTTCTTGTTTCAATTCAATTCAATTCAATTCAACTTATTTGTATCGCGCCACTTCACAGCAATGTTGTCACAGGACATTTTACATACACATCATTTCGAGCCAATTCATATATATCCTATAATAGAAACCAACTGATTGCATCGAGTCATGACTTCGATCCAATCCCACATCCTAAGCATGCACGTGGCGACAGTGGGAAGGAAAAAACTCCCCTTTAACCTCCAGCAGAACCCGGCTCAGGGAGGGCAGCCATCTGCCTCGACTGGTTGGGGTGGAGAGGACAGGAAAGACAGATCAACATGTACAACTGCACTTTTTCAGGAAGACCTGCGGAAAAAAGGAGAAATAAGTTAGAGAAGGCAATATTGTCATATATTTATACATTAATATATTAGAGTAATAGAGCGAGGTACTTCTCAGTGCATCAGGTAACGTCCCCATTGCTATATAAGTAAAGGTTGGCTAGACTACCCATAACTATAAGAGCAATGAGCATAACCTGGACAGTTGGGTACCGTACATGCAGACTCCAACTCAGGAGATGCTCATATCCTAACTATAAGAATCATAAAAAAGGAAGGTTTTCAGCTTCATCTTAAACGTGTGGAGGGAGTCTGCCTCCCGAACCCACGGTGGGAGCTGGTTCCAAAAGAGAGGAGCCTGATAGCTAAAGGCCCTTCCTCCCATAGTACTCTTTGAGACTCTAGGAACCACCAGCAAACCTGCAGTCTGAGAGTAAAGTGCTCTATTTGGATTACATAGAACTATAAGATCTTTGATGTACAATGGAGCTTGGTCATGGAGAGCTTTATATGTGAGGAGAAGAATTTTAAACTTTATCCTGGAATTAACAGGGAGCCACACTCAAAAATAGAGGTACAAGATAAGGACATTTCTGTACCTATAGGTACATTTTAAAGAAATGTTCTCTCAAAAGTACAATACTGGTCTTTAAGAGACCAGAAGCACACTTTCAGAGTACGAAAAAGGGTTCAAAGTGACATAAAGTACAAATTTGTACCATTTCGACCATAAGGGTACCTGCAGCATTGAAAAATGTAATGTTAATGGCTGTAATGTTACAAACTAGAGCAGAGTTGAGTGATGACAGTAGTACTACTTAACAGTCATTTACTACACCAGACAATGAAGGTCAGATGCTGCAAACTAAGTGTATGTCTGGTCAGTATTTTGAGTTTTTGAAGATTATTTCTGGATTAAAGATAAGATAATATTGCTAAGTGGAATGGACCAGGCCTAATCCTGTGGAAAACATAAAAAAACACAACTTGATAAGGTGAGGTTGAACTTGATAAGGTACAAAAATAGACCAGAACTGAAGGGTACAGGAATGTCTCTCAAAAGAGTACACCCCCAGCGACAAGCATTTGTACCTTTTTAGGTACAAGCTGGTACCTCTGTTTTTGAGTGTGCAGTGTAGAGAGGCTAAAACGGGTGAAATACGATCTCTCCTGCTAGTCCTCATCAGAACCCTCGCTGCAGCATTTTGGGTCAGCTAGAGACTTTTCCGGGCATATTTGGGACAACCCATGAATAAAGAATTGCAGTAATCCAGTCAGGAAGTAATAAAGGCATGGACTAATGAGATGCACGGGACTTTCAATTAAGTTTTTTTTTTGGGTGTTTGAATAAAACACTGTTCATTATAACTCTTTCCTTAGGATGACTTTTTTTTAATTAATAAGGAAGTTCATCCCTTAAGATTTTTTTTATGAACTACCTGCACAGTGATGTGTTTTATTCTTACCTGTACAGTTAATGATTTAGTTGCTCCATTTGGATTTCTTTTTAAGTAGTCATTTAATAATTACTTACTTAATAAAGTAGTGTAAAATCCACTTAATAATTACTATAAGTTATTTAAGTCTTTATGTATATATTAGAATTATTAAATTGCACATTACAGTTTTTCCCCTGTGCTCTGGAGGCCATTTCATCCTAATTTTGTCATTGTAGTTAGAAACGATCTCATAAATGCTGACCTCACCAATCAATTCATTAGAACTGGAGTTGAAGGAACATACAGGCATACTGATCTTTTGATTAATTGCAGTTGTTTTAACCATTGCCATTATGTGAGGACTAGAGAAGAAGAGGCCATAGAGGCTACAACCACTCTGGTCATTAAACAGCGCTGTGACAAATAGCTGTGACAGTCCTGTCGCCGCTGCCGACATTGAGCCAGGGTGTCTGAATCTGGACAGAGACCCGCCAGCCTCTGCGTGACGAATCATCTCAGAATGACGGTCTGTCTGTTTGTCCACGAACTCTCAGCTGTCAAATAATGTGGATTTGGAGCTCATAGATTACAGAATAAATACTAAATGAATATAATATATATTTATAACATATAATATTTGTGTATAGTGTGTGTATAATATGTATAAATATAACACACACACACATATACACATATATATATATATATATATATATATATATATATATATATATATATATATATATATATATGTATATATATATATATATATATATATATATATATATATATATATATATATATATATATATATATATATTATTGTTATCGGGACATCACCTAGACAACCAGCGGTTGAAGGATGACATGCGGCTAAACATGTCATCGCTGATTAAATTTGGCAAGGGACCAGAGAAAACTACGGAGTCCGACATGCTCTTGGCAAAGTTACACACCGAAGCAACATTAATTTTAGTGACCTCCGATTGGCGTAACCGGGTGTCGTTACCGCCGACGTGAATTACAATCTTACGGTATTTACGTTTAGCCTTAGCCAGCAGTTTCAAATACGATTCGACGTCGCCCGCTCTGGCCCCAGGAATGCATTTGACTATGGTCCCCGGTGTCTCTAGAGCCACGTTTCTGACTATGGAACTACCTATAATCAGGGTTTCTGCCTCAGCGGGTGTGTTGCCGAGCGGGGAAAATCTGTTAGAAACGTGAACAGGTCGGTGGTGGCCAGTGGGTTTTTGTTTGGGGCTACGCTTCCGCCTGACCGTCGTCCAGCCCGCCTCGGCTCCCGGCTGCGCGGGAACTGCTGAGGGACGGCTAGGGATGGCTGCCCTGGCTGGTAGCGCCGCACCGGCTAATGGGGGCTTGCTAACTAACTGCTTCCCTAACTGAGTGCGGAGCTGGGCTTCTAACTCACAGAGCCTCGCCTCCAAAGCTGCCAAGCTGCTACACTTAATACACCTACCGTTATCACTAAAGGAGGCGGAGGAGTAGCTAAACATCAGACACACCGAGCAAGAAAAGGCAGGGGACCGGGGTGTGGGAAGAGAGCTAGCAGCCATGCTAAAACCGAGTGCTTGAGCTGTTTAAGTCAGTAAACAGAAAGCAAAAAATAAATGCAATATATAGAACAGTGGTTTGGGAAGATATTGTGCGCTGAAGTGAGTGGTTGGTTAACAATAGATAGAAGTTAGAAAGAAGTTAAAGGAGCCAACGGCTCGTAGCAATCCGCAGTGACACACGCTAGGGAAACAGGAAATGACACAATACGTTACCGCAACGTCAGCGCGTCAAATCATATCAGGCAACTGACAGTTGCCTGATATGACTAACAGTTAACACTGTTAACTATGAGGTGCTTCAATCCTTGGCCAACATGCATGTCATTTCCCTGGCACATTATCAGGAGTTATTAAGACTGTCAGAGAGAAAGGGGGGCAGCGGGGGTTTTCTGTGTCTTCTCTTTTTCCAGTCTGAGCTGGTGTGCATCAGTGTTGGGTTTTAGAGTTTTAGGTAAGCACTGTGATCTGAGTTAACTACCTCGATGAAAATCTTCCCTCCTCAGTTAATCTTGTAAAACATGCCGATGATTTTAACCTCATTGTCCTGGCCTTACTCAGGAGTCCTTGGACTCTGTCTAACATGGGGAAGCAACAGGAGAGACTTGTCTGATCATAAATTAAAATTGACTTACATCTCCTCCACTAGCAGTGGTTTCTGGTCATTGCATCTGTAGAGTCTTCGCATCTGAGCTGCTTAGAGTTCAGACCTCATCAGATCTGTCTTGAGATACTCAAGTTTACTACATGCCCTTTGAAGCTGGACCCAGGACACAGATCTATCTGACTTCCATCTATCCAGTGGTCCCAACCCAGTTTGAGGTGGTCTGCAAAAAGCTTTTTTGAGGAGTTCAGGAAGGTACAGGAGTATTGTTGCAGAGTAAATGGCATCCTGGATTCTTCTTTTTCTACTTTAAGTGAGTGGAAAGATGAGTACCACACTAACGTTCCTAGGTAAACTCTTCACTGAACTTCAGCTGTTCATCTTGACCATGTTTACATGACTAAATGCTTTGAACTGCTGCCATGTGATTGGCTGATTTGATATTTTGGTAAACAATAAATGGAACAAGTGAAACTCAAAGTGGCAGATGAATGTATCTCTTTGCATGAATAATAATATTAATGTTTTGATTTAGAATACAGACAGACAGAATGTAAAAAGAATTAGGTGTATAATCATATGATATGATGTACTGTTTACATTTTATCAAACAATTTGGCTTATTAGAACATCCTAAATACAGCATTTCCCATTAAATAAGGAAAGAAATAATCATTTTGGCATGCCTGATGCAAAACATAGCCAGCAGAATATTTTGATGAGCACGTCAAGATAAAACAGACTAAATATACTCTTGGTAAAAATTTAAACTCTTCAGCCTCTCAGATTTGTGCTGGTGCCTCCACCAGTTTGGTGTAGACTTTACTTTTTTTCTTTCTTCTTTTTATTTATGTGATTATATATAAATTTACTTTATATTTTGATGGTTATCAGTATGAATAATTTATTAAATTGAAGGTGTTTCCCAAGAGAAATATTCCTGTCAAAAGTCTGTTCCTTAAGAGAAATACCATTAAAGTTCTTCTTCTTTGCTTCACTTGGCTAAATTATGAAATTTTTAAAGTTTTGTAATGAAAGGATGAAGCTTCTTACCCTCAGACAAGAATAAACACCGTAATATAGTGTCGTTGTGTGTAATTTAATGTGTACATATTATTCCACAAAACTTGTACACCACACAACAGAAAAGATCTCCGTCTGTCTCTAGATGGGCCATTGACATTTAACTAAGACCGGGTGATCAACTCCTGGTTTGATTTGATTCTAGATATGATTCGTGTTGAGACCTGTTGATACACAGTTCCTTAGTTTGATCCTATGGGGCAGAAAAGTTGTCTGTCCAGGCATGAATTCCAAATTACAAAGCCAGAGGAGCCACAAGGTATCTGAAGCCATAAAAGTCAGGTTATTTAGACACAAAGGATGACTTTAATATTATCATGACTTAAAATTTTTTTGTTTAAGAACATGACAGTGGTGAAGATTTATTGGCCTGACTTTTGTCCAAATTTTGCTTTGCAGAGAGTTTTACCATAAGTTCCAAGAGGTTCCCGAGGTACGTTTCTTCAGTGCACTTGCCTTAATACAAATGCACCGAGAACATTTGAAGTTTTACAACATAGTTTTATATTGGAAGTATTTTATTGAGGTAATAATTCTATATTCCTGAAAAACAACAATCCAAACACTGGATATTTTTCATCTGAAGAGCTTTGTTTGGCTCTGATGTGAACCTGGGTTACTGCAATCTCTCCACATGCAGTCTGAAGCCATTCCCAGAGCAAATCTGCATTTATTGTCTGTGTGGTTTGAACCACTTGATCAAGATTGTCCAAAACAACTTCTGTTGGGTTGAGGCTGGGTGACTGAGTAACAACGGCATGACTGATGATGTGCCATCCTTTTCCTCCTCTGAGAACTTTCTACACAGCCTGCAAAAGAGCTTGAGGTTATTGTCTTGCAGCAGGACAAAGTCAGGACCAATCTAGCAAGTGCCTAAAGGCAAAGCATGACACCAAAAAATGGGCCGATATCCATTTTGCTTTAGGATGCCTTGGATTTTGTGAAGATCAGCGACTGTATACCTGTAGAAAAATGCCCCCAAACTATCACTGCTCCATTCCGGTGTTTCACAGCGGGGGTTATGCACTGAGGATACATGCTTTCATCTATTTAAAGACAGAAAGTCTCGGTAGACTCTACAGGCAGCAGGAGACAGCCCAGTCTCCAGGAAAATATGTTGCCGTTTTATATTTCTGGAAAGCAGAAGTACCGTATGTGCAATGTGCACGCTCCGTAAGGACGTGTCTTACTTTTTGTTTTAAACTCATGAACAGACTAAGTTTCATTTCCTTTAATACCAAGCTTGTTTCTTTTATAAAACAATATAAAATAATATCAACAATTTTAAGAAAAATGTTATTTCCTTTTATCACACAATTTCAGAAATGTTGAGTCAACAGTGGTTCCCTCTTGTTCACATTTTCTGCTTTTTGTCCCAAAGCCCCTCCAAGAAACATGTCGATCTCATCACGCTGGAAATGAAGGACATTGATACTAGTCTTGGTAATAATGCTATCAATATTTCCATCAATCCATCCAGCTTCTATTTTACATCTAAAAGGAACCGTCTCCCTGAAATCCTACCCATTAAAGGTTACAAACCTTTTACCAACTGACTTAATATGTTGTCAAATTCTCTTCAAGTTGGTTTTTTAATAGTACAACTTATTTTTCCAATTTTCTGTTGCTGATATAAAATTAAAACTGAGCTCATATTTAGTATGAAATACTAAAATGTCTCAGTTTAACACCTCATTTGTTTTTGGTGTTTCATTGGTTATAAAGCAATATACAAATCATTGCATGTGTTTTTATTGACCCAGCATCGCAACGTCTTTGGCATTGCGGTTGTATTTCCCAACTTCAAGCCGGTATTTGTCAGTGTCAGTCTTTACAGTGTGTGTTTCTATGAAGTGGGAACAACACAAAGCTGGGAACATTCAATGACTCAGTCACCAAATACAAAAATATAAATCTACATTAAAGTTTTATTTAAAAAAAAAAATCACTCTTAAAGTTTATTTTTGTTCTGAAACCCACTTTGTTGTTTATTAAGAACAATATGTAGGTGCAAAAAGAGAAAAGTTGCTATTATGTGTGGTATGTAAATCAAGTTCTAAGATTTATTGGCTCAGTTGATGACTGCAGAGTGCGTGGAAACCAGATAACTGCGACCATTGTGTGGCGTTTAGGACTTGGACAGCACATCTCAAAAACGTAACTGGGAAATCTCAGCTGTGACAGGAAATAGTTGCCATTTTCAGATATGTGTGACTCTACTCCAAATCCATCCTGAGTTCCTCCAACAGCTGGATATGCAATGTGTTTTCATGATTATCCACTCTTTCATCCCAACATATTCACACAAAGGTGAAAAATGTCTCCTCGATTTGTTTCGATGTCTACTTGTGACAATAACTGCAGCTATGTGCACGATTACACACACAGACTGTTTTCACGTCTTTTTGAAACATGGTTAATATCGACACAGTTTCTATCAGCAAAATTATGCACATAACGATCACATTGCTGGGACTAAATTAGTATATTTACATTTTCTCCTGCCAACACATGCAACATAGACTGTGATAGCCCCATATTAAATATTCATTGTGGCAGACGTATTAACTGGATTCAGAAGTGCTATTTTGTGCCTATGAAATATGCAACCCTCAGTGCGCACTGTTAGTTTGTACGTTTGTTTGCGTGTGCAGTGAGTTTGTAGATTTTGTACACACAAAAGTTTATTGGATAACTGCTAGCCTTACTCAGGAATATGTCACACAAAAAAAACGGATGTTGGTTCCAAATGTGTGGCCTCTGGATCAGCCTGGCCTCCTCTAAAATCTGACGTATCAGCATGTCATCATTTTTAGTCTTTTCATTTGTGCGTCATCACAATCACAGTTTTGATTTTAAGTCAGCAATAAAATACGTAGAAGGGAGGGTACACCCTGTACAGTACAGGCTGCCAGTCCATCACAGGGCCACTGATAAATTATCAGAATAATTTCAATTCAACTCAGAGTTCTTTATACAGTGCCATTAAAGTCACCTTCAGGGACAGTGAGACAGCCCAACTCAGTTCAATTAATTTCGGTCCAGTTCTAAACCAGTTAAAGTAGATGCATTATATGATCCACATTTGTCCAAATGAGAATAACTCTGTTCATATAAAAGGCCATTTCTAAGGAAAATAGCCAAATAGCCTAAAACAAGCCTGCTTCCTCCCTCAACCTTTTTCTGTATCTTTAACATAAAGCAGATGATGGATGTGGAGCTTCAAAACATGACACTTTCTAATCTCTTCATAATTCATCCATTCCTATCATGAAACCAGTAAACACACATTGTCTTGGCGTGCTCCCTGCCGGTCAAGTGTGTAATTATTTAAGAAATTACAGATATGGTTCTTTATGCAAAGACTGTCACAGACAGGACCATAAAATCAGCTTTTGATTAGAAGAGAGCAATTTAAACTATGAAAACAATATTGTGCATTCGATATCTTCCACACAGTCTGATGGTCGAGGTTTGACATTTTCTTTTGATGTTACATAAAAAGTGATGCAACGTTAGCAGTTTTATGTTTATTATTATTATTATTATTATTATTATTATTATTATTATTATTATTGCTGCTGTTATTGTTGTATATCTACAAATTCATAAAGCCAACTCAGCATTTTGTACGTATAGTTGTTTTTATTTAGACTGTAATATAGTTTGGTGGCTCTCAACTGTGTATTTGGTGGCACTAGAGTTTGAAGTCTTCACTGCTGAGGCTAGAGAAATCCAGGCTTTAGTTTACAAGGGAGGTAAGACCCTGACACACTCAATTTGCTGCACTGCATGACTAAGTTTCAGCCCCCAGAAGGAGGCACACTAAGAGTTTGAGGTCACGGCTGTCTGGCTTATAGCCTTACCTTGCCTGCAGGAGTCAAGGTGCTCAGATGCAGCTGCAGACAACACTCACAAACACTTACTGTATCTGAGCCATTCAAAGAGGGTAGACAAAATGTGCAAGCTGCATCCCACATGAGACCAGTCTTTGGTTTCCCCAATGAATACCCTGGTGAAATTGTCTTTACACTGAAAGGAAACAGGGCAGTTACATCTAAATTCAATCAGAGTACGTGATAGTGCCATGTAAAGGGCACAGAGGAATGGGAGCAATAAGGGTAAGGCAGCAGACATATTTCAGCCATGAATAAGTGATGCTTTTATGTGGGCTCTCAGAGTATTGCATATCAAGCCCATTTATGAACCCTTACATGCGTAAATAGGTATGTCCATTTCAAATTATGTAATGCGTCACCATCCTCATATTTTCATGCGTCTTGTGTTAAGTTGATTCATCCACTGAAATGCTGAGTTCACAGTTCTCGTTTGAATTCTGATTTTCAGACACCTGTTGGAGGCTGTAACACACTGTTACAAAGTTGCTTGCAACCACCCAACATGCCCGACACACTCACACAGCCTTTCAAAAGCAGCTGTATTGCGCAACACCGCCCCCGGTGGCTTCCAGTGGTATTGCAGTTTGCTTTGTCAAGCAAGGCCCTCGAAAACTGACATAATGATGCACATAAATGTGGTATAGTGGTGTTATACTGTCACGTGTCAACCGAACAACAAAAACAACAACAAAAGGTAAAAGGATGGGAAGTAAAGTTTTATTTGAAAATTATACGGGACAACGCCACCAAGGGGAAGGCTCACAGGAAGTAAATGCAGGGTTGCTCCTGTTGGATAAATAGAGATGTTTGAGGCTATTAAAACTATTTATTACTAAATTTAAGGAAAAGTTAAAATTGGCTAGATATTTTTTTTTTAAATGTGATAAAAAAGCCAAATAAGTATACAAAAGAAAGAAACCAGATGAGCTCAGACCACCAGTGGAGAACAGCCTACAGAGAAGGGGTGCCCTGACCATGTCTGAGTTGCTGCTATTCATTTGGCTGATTAGGTTTTAGTACAAACTGATCATAAAATAAACTGAGCGGTGAGTGTTAAAAGAAGCATGCAGTACTGGTTGTGAGAGGTTTAATCCTTCTTCCTGAAAGAGACTGATAGTTATTTAGTTTCCAGCAGGACATTTGCTCTTTGCTTGATTATTAAGAAGACAAATAAAAAAAAAAAAAAAACTGATTTTACTAGCATTTCCTTTTTTGATTTGTTTCTTAAATCAGTTCTCTTTTCTGACTCTCCACCAGTCCATGAAGTCAAACAACTATTGAATCACTTGGATAAAAACTGAACAAACTGTCTTAACCGGCACTGATATGGACAACTTAGCTGATGGTCACATTAGCATACAATTTCCTTCAATTGACTTGTAAAGCGAACAAGTGAGTGTGAGAGAGGTGTGTATTCCCTCAGACAGCAGCAACATGCTTGAGTGCTGGTGAGGAAGCCCCAGGCTGTGTGAAGGCTTCTGGTAAGGTGTTTGTCACACATCCTGAAGACACTATCTTCCAGACAACAAAGTTTCCATCATCTTTAAGATGCCACGGGGAAACACAGTAACAATGACAGACAGCCCCAGTGGTGGAAAGTCTGGAATTTTCCACAGTTGCTGAAGCAGATTTTAAAGGCGAGGAAAGGTAAATGCATTTCCAGCATGTCTGAATTGATAAAAACAAAGAAAAAACAGTGACCAATGCCATCTGTCTCTTCTTGACACAAAGAGCCGATGGCAAAACTGTGTAAGCACTTTGACTATTCAATAGCAAGATATAAGAATTTAAAATTTCCAGAAGTTGTCCTTAATTGCAAGGGAACTTTTTTTTTCTTTAAAAACGTATTTTTGGTTTCCTGCCTCCTGCAAGAAACATGCAATCAGCTCCTATTGAATTAATCATCGACTCCATCCTTGGTACTTATTACTGGATCATGCCTCATTGTGAATACAGTTCTCTCTATTCATGCACTCCGCAATTCCCCGTAGGGTTAAAGAGTAAGTGATTAATTTGATTGGCTTTCCCCTCTGGCAGAACAGCGTCTGACTTGCTAAGTTCTCTTTTTTTTTTTTTTTTTTTTTTTTTTTTTTAAATTGTACTTAACGGATGTATTCTTTGTGAGATTTTATACAAGTTGAAACTCCCCTCTGTGCTGCACTATTAAACATCTTGTCTAACACTCTTTTTGCCTAATAAGAAAAAAAAAACCTTCACATTTAGCAAATTCTTCAATGACTTTGCATGATCCTCTTCCCCATAATCAGTACAGTATGAGTGAACATGAATAAAAGGTGTAGCTTTTAAAGGAAGCAGAACCTATTTTTCCACAAGTTAATAATTAGTTTAGATTAAAATTATATTTGTCTCCAAATGACACTAAAATTTCTGTGGCTTTTGGTAAAAGTCAGAACATTTGTCTCTTAACCCATAGTTTTACAGCAGCGGCTGTTCGTAACTTAACCTGACACCACCTTCTCCTCTGCAGGATGTGTCCTGAGTTAATCTCTCCAACAGCTTCAAGCTAGCATGCTAATTTAAGAACGACGACAGTGAAACACATCATTATATACTCAAAAAGCCTGACATCAAATTAGCCACACACAGTTCAGTGATACAAAGCAGGTACAGGTAATTTCTTGGTACATCTAGGATACAATATTAGATCAGGACATTGGAATTCACAAAGAGTTTATGGCAATCGAACTAAATGTAACAATATTTATACTTTTACAGATTATGGATTCTTCAAAGTTTCATTCATTTCACATTTCACTTTATCTCCCTTACCATAGACATCATTCCAAGACACCATGAAAACCATTTCTTATGAAGCATTAACTTTTATCATGTTGCCTAAAAACTGAACAAATTTACTGTTTTGTTTGTAAGTATGTGGCAACAGTAGAAAGACTCCATGAAATGCTTCAGAATCCAGCTCCAAGTCTACAGGTTTGGACCTGCATCATGGCAAATAGATGCAAAATCATTCTAAACCTCATCCAGAGCAGAGGTCCAATAAAGACTAAGATCTGCAACTACCTGGAGGATCAGAGGAGGAACTCTGCAGCAAAATAAGAACTACAATATGAAGCATGTGCAAAACACTTAGAGGAGCCTGACCTTTCTTTTGCCACAAAAACACAAGTCTTCAACTCAAGTGGAACACCCATACTACAGTGAAGAAGAAAAACTGAGCAAGTACATGTCAGATGGACAACCTGCCATTGGCTTTGATTAAAAGGTATTTGATGGATGATAGCATTTCCAGCTACAAAAACATCCCCGCATTCAATGTTGTTCCTCAAGATGAACTGAATGCCTACTTTTGTCACCTGCCAGTATCAATCAAACCTTCAGCCTGCGTAGGGGTAGATTTGGTTTGGATTAATGAGATGGGCTGTAGAAGAGCCTTCCTGAGCTCAGCACCTCAGCCAAGCGATACAGAGATGTCATCGTGAATTTAGCAGAGGCTGAGTGAAGCAACAGCCTCCACAAGCTGGTGCTGTCCAGTTATAAAATCCGCTACTAATGACAATCTCAAAGTCCTCGTCTTGCTGTGCCCCAACCAGCGACTCACCAGAGGTGCTTTTGACATGGAGAAAAAAATCTTTGGAAGACATGGAGGACACTGAGCCGCAATCAGCTTACATGTTTTTTTTGTTTATTTATTTTTTGTTGTTTTTTATCCTTGCATTATTTCATTTAGGAATGAATACTCAGAATACAGGGTTTAAATGAATAAGATCCATATTCAAATGTTTTGAGTTTAGTTTGACCAATAGCTAAGCTGAATCTTTTTCAGTGTCCAAACCACATTTGGTTTGAAGGGTTGTCATACAATCATAGGTTATTTTTACAGAATGCTAAATATCTCAAAAACTACAAACGTTTGCCATGAAAAAAAAATCATAGAATAATTATCCTAAATGTACCAAAGAGATTCATATTTGAATGGCTGAAGTGACAGAAATGGTTAAAGAGGAGTTAGAAAGACAAAAACAGGAACTCAGTGCGAATGTGATGAATCACATTCAAACTGAATATTCCCAAGTGAATCATGCATGTCAAAAATGTTAATTTCTTAAAATGTTGGTATTAAATAACGGCATTATATTTTGAATATCAAAACAGCATGATGCCAAAGTATCTGGTGACTTGATTTTGTTTTTTGGAGCAGAATTTGTGATTCAGGATTTTGTAATCATGCCGAAGTTCTTCTTCTTCTTCTGGTTGATGTTTGGCAGTTGGCAAAAAACTAATTGGTGCATCGCTGCTGCCAAGTGGTGTGAAGTGTTGACTGGAATATGTCCAACAGCCCAAGCTTTCAAAACATCTGTTTATATGCTACATTTTCCCAATCCCATGCTCCCCCCTCTCATGTCGCTGTGGCCCTGCAAGGGGCCCCGCCACCTCAATTTGAGAACCAGCTGATTAACCAACAAATACTAATGCAAACTTTTTTCTAATGGTAAAGCAGAAATTAAGAGGTAAAGTGTTTTACCTTGCCACCTAAAATGTAAGTGAAATATGATGTAAATTTTAAAATGGGTGAAAGTCAAGATGTGGAGACTGGATATTTCTGCTCTAAGCTGGCAGTGTGGTATAAAAATCCCATGGTACACAATTCCATGACATAAATGCTTAGCATAAATATACAATTAATTATACACGCTCTCAAGCACAGAAAAGCAGAAGCTAGGGGGAAACAACCCATTGACTGCATGGTCCTCTCCAATCTGTCTAATCTTTGCCTCCTCATCTTTTTTCTGTTCTGTCCTCCTGCATGTGAACTGTACGTTACTCACATGTTCTGAAGCAAGTTTCACTTCCTGCAGCAAGGAAGGACAGGATCAAGAATGTGGACGGCTTGCTGGAAAATAACTCTCTCAGTATGGAAGCAATTAGTTAAGATTTTTACTGAACATGTTAAATCTCTTTCTCACAATGCAGGTAGATATAATGGACAAAAAGTGTCCTATTACTATCACTTAGCTGTTAGGAAAGAATTAGGCTGAACACAATGTATTAGCCTTAGAGTAGCCGCTAGCTAGCTAACTGGGCTACTTTTATTTTGGGAAGTTTGTTTTTATATAGATGTAAGATTTTGCACATTTTTGTACTTAAATGTGGAGTATGTAAGATTTTCAATATTTTTTTTAAATAAATTAACTAATAAAATAACTACAATCATAATTAGATAGTTTTTTGAACATGTAGGTTCCAGTCTGTCCATAATTGATGCGTTATTAAATTACAAGTTTAATTAATGACAAATGACAAAACGCACTTTTTTTTTTTTTTTTTTTTTTTACTGGTAGGCAAACATTTAAGAAGGGTCTTTGTCATTAATTAAACTTGTAATTTAATAACACATCAAATATGGACAGACTGGAACCTACATGTTTAAAAAAAACTATCTAATTATGATTGTAGTTATTTTTTTAGTTGATTTATTTTTTTTTTAGTTTTTTTTAGTTTTTAGTTATTTTTTTAGTTGATTTATTTTGAAAATATTGAAAATATTGAAAATCTCCATATACTCCACCTTTAAATAAATTATTACCACTTAACTCAAAAGCTTCAATATTATTAAATAGACCTCCTACAAAGGATGGGTGTCAGATCAGCAGCTAGCTTGCTCACCGTGCTGCTTTTGTCCTGCAGGCAGTGTTGATATTTTCAAAATAAAACTTAAGATAATCTTTTTTAGTAAGTTTAACAGTAAAACCAACTAATTCTCCGTTCATTGAAATTAAAATATTGACATTTGAGGATCTGTTAAAATTCTTGAAATAATGTACAAAGTTAAACAGTAAACTGCCTAACAGTATCCAAAAGCTTTTCCAGTTGAGGGAGTTTAATTCAGCTTGAGAGGTGTTCAGAAAACCAGCTGTGGAAAAAAAAGGCTAAACTTCACCGCATTTCCACAGGAGGAGTTCAACTATGGAACATTTCCTTCATGCATTATCTAAACCGCTTAGTCCAATTAAGGATCTGAATGAGATGCAGGGTACACCCTGGACAGGTCACCGGGCCATCACAGGGCTCTGGGACACTTGTAGTGAAGATATAAAAAAACCTGTCAATTAAAAGAAAAATTTGATATTTTATTGGAACATGAACAATTATATAACTAAAACATGTGAGGCTAATAGTGATTTTTTTTCTTTAAATCCATGAAAGTTGTATATTCATATTTATTGTGTGTTGTCTTAGTTTCATTGTAATGAAACGTGATGTATAATAGTATTCAGAGATCCTGTGAAAGTGTTATTATTTAAGATTTTATTGATAAAAGGGTTTTGGACTAGATAAGTTCTCAACTTCTTTTGTCAAACTTCAGAACCTTCTTGTTCTTGTAACAAATATTTTCTTTGTTTTATTTTTTTTTTAGTAAATTACATTTTTTAGTTTAAAATAAAGAATAATCAAAAACCTTTTACTTGAATAACATTTTCATCATTTATCTACACATGATAATATTTACTGTTAGTGAAGATTAATGCTTTTGGTATCACCACTGTTGTTATATAATTGTATATATGAATCTTTGTATAAGTCTCAAAACGTAATGTGGCTGGCATATGTTTTTATTTTTCACCATTACTGTTTTATTTATGTTATTACCTTTTTAATTTTTTTGTTTTTTTTAAAACAATAGAAAAAACTTTGACCAGCAAATCCTCGGCATGAAAAGTTCTTTTCAAATAAAGTTTGATTTGTAATAGTTTGGTTGAAATTAAAGAGCTTAACTTTGTCCAGTCATGATATCCGCTTCTTTGGGCTTGGATGGATCTGAGATGGACCACAAACAATGGAAACATGTATTATGGTTTGGCAAATCTCTATTCTGATGTTATTAACAGAAATGGATGTTAAGTGAGCCAAGCTATGGATGTGACCGTTATCAGCGACAGGTTGAAAAGCCAGACCCAGCAGGGTTGTGCCAGCGCTCTGGCCCAAGATAACTTGAAGTTGTATCATGGCAGCATTATTGAAGCATCTTTGTTCACTTTATAAAAAAAGTATCATGATGTTATTGAAGCAATTAATTAAATATCATTTTTAAATGCTATGAAGCATTATTTACAATATAAACTTGATTAAATCCCCATGTCTTTTACTTAACTGAATTAAAATTTCAAATAGTTTGTTCATGTAACATGACAATATCAATGTTAGCCAAAGAGAGGCAGAGCGACTGACCTGTGTCCGTGTAGGTCCCATTAATCTTGTTAGGGTCCTGTCCTCTTTTTTTTTTTCCTGTTAAATATGAGTTAAAATGAATGGAGTCGTTCAGTATATCTGGCATGTAAAAAATATGGGCTCATCATTAAAAATCCATGTAAGCCTTTCAAAGCTTGAAGAGAGGTGATTTCATGCTTGGCTGCATCATTTCGTAGGCGCTGCACTCCAACGTCACCACACCAAACACCACCACGGACACAAATCAGAAAGCACACTCAGCATCAGACGGTGACGTCCTTGGTTCTTCCACCCCCATGTGAGGCTCGACGGGATGGATGTGGTGTCTGAACTAATGGAGCAGGGAGAACACAAGCTGCCTCTGAATAGAAAGAGGTGGAGGAGAGATCAGGGTGCTCTTGAAGCACCTCGCTGTGGTAACAATATATTCTCTGCCATCATGTTTGTTTTGGACAGCGGAGTAATACTCAGCAGCGATCTCTACCCTGGGAGTTTAAAACCAGAGAAACTCCCTCTGGACTGTTTTGCGTTGCAACTTAAAGGTCCCCTCCTGTTGTTTACATCCAACTCCGCGCTCATTCGTCACCTCGTTTGCAGGAAATGTGCTGCCTAAATCAGACTCGTACGCTAATGATACAAATGTGCCAAAAAGTCCCCTAAAGAACATCTGCGGTTCCATAACCATAAAAACATTTTGCCTCTGATTAATGTGGTATTCTTGGGCTCATGGCTCTCTTTAGCAGACCACCAGACGAGATGTTCAATCAACTATGCATGACTTGACCTTAATGGATTTTTCACTGGGAGGCTTGGGTTGGTTATTAGGGAACCAGCTCATGTGGAACAACCTTGTCCCCCTGGGAGGGGAATTACACCAGTTCAGAGGAAACCCACATTATGGCATAAGGAGAACAGAGGAAAGGGCAATTTCCTCTCTTCTCATACATCTTTCTGTTTAAAATGAGCCAGCTGTGTGATCTTGAAAGAAAATTTTCCACCTGCTTTAAAGACTGAAATACTTTTGTTTTGACTTTAAAGTTTCTCCACGACGCAGTTTGTCTTCGGTGTTAAATGTAATTTTCTTGTCTTATTGAATTCCTGTCACAAATGAGATATTTCTGATGATACTTCTAACTAAACATATCAGTACAAATGTGCTTGTGATTGCTAACTGGCTTGCCATCTTTTACACGCACTGGACTTGAATCATTTTTGAAGTTGCCGTGCAAATGAAATGGTTTTATTGTGCTCGTGTCAGAAAAAGTGATGCCTGTTATTGCACGCCAAGTGAAAGCCTTGATCATCGAGCAATGTTTATCCCATTCCAATTCGCGCTCATCGGTAAATAAACAAACAAAATGGCCCAGTGTTGAATTAATTTTCTCCTCCAGCTGTGTATTCTAATTGGGATAATAAGCTGAAAGGTTATCAACACTCCATGAGCCATTATTCAGCAACCAGCGAAAGCTCTTCTCTCCCTCCCCTCCCCTCCCCTCCCTCTGCAGCATGAAAGCATGTCGAAGCTCCAATCTGAGTCTGTGGCTGTAATACAGCCATGAAAGATGCTGAAACACTTTACTGAGGAAAAAGCTTGTGGCATTAAATCAAGGTGATTATGGAAAAGATCTGATAGACAGCTCCATTGCTCTGATTCTTGGCCTGTATAGAGCCTAAAACTGTTTTTGTTTTTTTTTTTTTTTTGCCTCTTTATGTTGTTCAAAAATAAAATAGCCCCACTACACCAGCAGGTTTGGTACATTGCTGTAAAATGTACCAAAATTGTAAAAAAATGTACATTTAGTACATAAAAATCTTTTCAATTTTTCTATAAATTCTTTTTATTGAAGTCTCTTTATTAATGCCGGGTATTAGATCTTTTTTTTTCAAATTTTTATCTTAATCAGGTCTCATATCATAAAAGATATCGGCTACAGTGTTTCTCTCTTACAGCTACAACAAGAAAGAACACAGATTGTGTCACTTTGCAACAAGTTACTAAAACTGGGATTTCCTGCTCTCTTCCTGATTTAGTTAAACAATGCCTCAGTTAAAGTAGCTTGTTAATATGTTCTGGATATCCTGAAAAAAGGAGGCATGATGTAGATACTGGTAATATGAGTGACAGAAGCTGAAGCTTCTCAACTCAGCCGAACTCAATCCCTGATGTGTGTTGTGTCAGAAAACAGGAAATATTCAGGAGCCGCAGCTGCCTTGTTGATGCCAGACAGCAGAGAAGATGGGCAGATATAAGAGCTGACAGAAAGGAAACAGAAACTCAAATCACCACTGGTTTCAACCAAGGTGTGTAGAATATCTCTGAACAGACATCACATCCAGCACTGAAGCAGAGGGGCTGCAACAGCAGAAGACTACACCAGGTTGTTAGCTAAGAAAACAGGAAGAAAACTCACCAAAACTGAACAATAAAAGGTGGAAAAATGCTGCCTGACCTTTAATTCAGCTCCACATTCAGGTGGTACGGTCGGAATGTGGTGGAAACTACCGGTACATGTAAGCATGGATTTATATCAACAAAGCAACGAATAAAGCATGGCTTACAAACAACTGTTGCATAAATATTAAATCAAAATTCTTAACTTTGGATCATTGATCACTAAATATTCCCCAACGGTGTGAATATGTTTTTTCATCTTCATGCAATACTGTATAGATTGAATATATAACAACTTATAACAATGCTGGCTCATATCACAAATTCTACCATGATACAATTTTGATTTGATTCGATTCAGGAGTCAACTTTCTTGCAAACTGTTTGACAAAAGCAAACAACACAAAGAAGGGACGGGTGAAACTGAAAGGAAAAACAGAGAAGATGATGTGGAGAAAAGTCGTGGCCAGACTTTTAAACACAGTATTACTTATGTTAGCTGTGTTTACGACACAGAGTAGGTATCTGTGTGTTGGTAATAGAGTACCATGGAAAAGTTAAAGTTGTTGTATCACCCATTATTTAAATTATTCCTAATTCTTCCTAAAGGAAGTATATTTACCTCAAAACAATCCATTTTTTCCAGGGCCAGAGAGTAACACAATGTGGTTAGCCAAACTTCTTGTACCACTAGATTTCCAGGAGTTGGGTAAGTGTCTTCCAAATGACATCTGCACACATGTTTGGGATTAAATCCAATTTAAGGGATGCAACTGGACCGCTGGTCATGAAATCAATGTAATGATGAATTATGTAATCAATCTGATGTTGCATTTGGGGGTGGACTGGGACAAAGAAATTAGTCCTGATATTCTGGCCCAGATCTGCACATGTATCATTCACACCACAATTTCTTTCTCAAATGTGCACATCAACCGTACAACCTTTAAAACTACTGAAACCAAGAAGGGAGAGGGAGTAAACACAATTCAACCTTGTTGAAAAGTGTAATTTGTGAATAAAAATAAAACTTTATACTCCAGCACAGTGATGAATATTAAAGTTGTATTCATCAAACTTTGTGTTTCATGAGGGAAAAAGAACAAATGTAATTTGTGATGGATAAGAATAAAACTGGATGTAGAAACAGTGTCTCTGTTTGGTCCCTGCTCTTCTCTTCTGGAGATTTTACACTTCTAGAACTTTAGTGATGTTTTGTCTGTGAACAAGCTGTAAAGGTCCATTTATCCTGTGGTATGCACATAAATGGGGACGTCTGTGTAATACGTTGCTGCCCTCAGACTTCCATGTGTCTATAACGTTGCCTAAGTTGTAAAGTCAGTTCATCCACTTGTGGACAGTGCTGAGTTTGGAGTTGGAGGAAACTACATGAAAGCATGGATCCATCCTGCCTAGCATCAAACAAGCGGCAACCTCCGGCGGTTAAAAGTGAAGTCTTTGCGGAAGTGCATAAAACTGCAGTTCCCCCTTTATCCACAAGGGGCTGCAAAACAGAGCCAATCCCCATAGACTCCCATGTTAAAAGAAACCAAACTTCACAGCAGACCTAAACATGTTTACAGCCTGGTTCAAAAATCCATTTTCCGTTTAATAGGTCAGGTTTACCTTCATGACAACTGTGGGGGGAGTGAATTTTTTCTAACTCGCCCATTTAAAAGAAATTTAATCTCGAAGTTCGGCATATTTAGGGGCGTGTCCTTTTGATTGACATGTATCAATCTCCCGCTTCAAGTCAGAAGAATGTAGAACGACCACGGTTTTTAGCCGGTTAACAACGTGACTTAGCTTTAGCCCGCTTACCTCCGTTTGCTGGTTAGCTTCTGTTATCTCCGGGTTATCTCGGTTAGCTCTTAGCTACAGATAGCTCGGAGTTCGCTCGATGTCAATCATTCACCATGACGCTCACAGCCCCCCCTCTCAGCTCCACCTCTTTGCCCATATTTGTATTTTCCGGGCGAGACGACACGCAGGATGCTGCCAAGATGGCGATGGTAGGAACCGTCCACCGAGCTTCAATTCAGCTCTTCAGAAACCTATGGGTGACGTCACGGAGGCTCCGTCTATCTCTTTATATACAGCCTATGGCATCAACACACAGACTAATCCTCGTGTTTTGACACCAGTTGGTAGTGGTGTTGCACCACAATAAACTTATTTACAACTGTCCAAAAGCAGTTAGACGAAAACCATGAAGTTTGTCACTGTTTTCAAGCTATTTTCAATCCGTCAACTAATGGAGTGTCTTAAAGCATCTCCACAAAGCCCTTTGACACTTGGTAGAGGAAACTGAAATAATATATATACATTTCTGTAGGTGCTGTTGCCTTTCAGCATTCTGAGGCTAAGAAGCCACACTGCATAATTTCTATGTTGGATGCTGCATTAAAGCTAGATTTAGCTTTACACAATCCAGCAACTGGAAATCAACATAGTGGCTGTTTTGAGTTGGCACCATGGCAGTTTTAACAAATAAACATTTTTTAAGACATTACGGGAGAAAACAAGAAAAAAGAAATTTAGTAAGTAACATAACTCAACTTTATTTATCAAGCCCTTTTAATCAACAGAGTTGAAACAAAGTGCTGTACACAATCAGCCAAAATAACAAGAGAATAAAACAGTTAAAAGAGAAATAAATAACACAATGAAACAATTGGTCGTGCAAGGAATAAGAAATTAAAACAATAATAAACCAATAAATAAAACCAAACTTTAGCACTGGCACTGGCAGCCAATGGAGGGACACCAGAATAGGTGTTATGTGCTCCCTCTTACGTACTCCAGTTAGGAGGCGTGCAGCTGTGTTTTGCACCAATTGGAAACGTGCGAGGGAGGACTGGCTCACCCCCAAATAAAGAGCATTACAGCAATCCAGCCGAGATTTAACAAAGTCATGGATTACTGTTTCAAAGTGATGTTGGGAAAAAAAAAGGTTGTGCTTTAGCCAGCAGTCTAATGTGGAAAAAGCTCGACCTTACTACAGAGCTGATTCACTGATCCGATTTAAAATCCCTGTCCACAACAAGAAAAACCTTTGGACTGATTTTCACTGGGTGGAAAATGGCGAGAGAAGAGACAGGATTCAAGACGGATGCTGAATTAGCCTTGTTTAGGGGACACAAGTGTGAAAATCTGCCAGCAAAGCTTAAAACTTCCTTTTAATGTTTTACATGCAAAGTGGTGGGATCATCACTCTCAACTCAGCCTCCCTAATTCTGCCAGCATTATATTTACTGTCCTGAGAATAGCTAACGACAGCACATCTGTTTTTACTAATAAGATAACAGACCACCCAAAATGAGGTACATCATTTATGAAAAGAATCTAAGCGCAGTTGAATGACATGATACAGATCAGAGACATGGCATCCCCCTGTTGCTGTAATTATGCACTGCAATGGTGCCAATGCATTTAAAGCAGCCACATTATTACAACTGACAGTAGGCTCGTCTCCTCATCACTTATTCAACGCAAGGCAGTTTTCCAAGGCTCCCCCAGATGGTTGTCAATTTTATGCAAAATGGCAAAGATATTCAGTTCAGCTAGGCTTAAATTGATATCTTCAAATCATAGGCTGGACCGTGATGGAAAACCTTGAAATAAAATATGGGGTCTTGGTCTTATAACTGTCTGACAAAGGTACAAAGAAAAATACATGTTTCAGACAAATGGTTTTTTTTTTTTCCTTCAGGGATGATGAACAAAACATCCCGACTGGCTTTCATGGAGCCATTTATTCTGTTTGAACACTTTTAAGGGTCACTGAGGTTGCGTTAAAAGTGGCCATTAGCACAGCTTTCAGAAATGGGGGCTTCTGGTGCAGAAAGCTTTCTTCATAGAGCCTCAACACCAAAACCAAACATATCATGCAGGGTTCAATTAGAAAGTGTCTGGATAGCTGACCTTAACCTGTTGGAAATGCATTAATGCCACAAGCATCAAGTATATTCACAGTTTTCACATTCAGCAGGCACTAATTATTTTTTTTATTTATATTATCTTGACACGTAACACAATGTGTCATGATTGTAAGGAAATGAAATGAGGGGCTTGCTGTGCCTTTCATGCACATCTTTTGATTGCAGATCCATCACGACTGATTTCTTTTTCTCCTGTTTTTCATTTCCATTGAAGGACTATTTTTGAGTCCATTTGAGTTGAACTTCTTTACTTCAAAGCCATCACGAATGAGTTAGACTTGATCTGACTGACCTGTTGCTTTATGGTATCATCTACTGACACCCAGAGGCGTGAACTTAAATACACTTAAAAGCATCTTCTCAGTTGTGTTTATTTATCAAAATCCTTTTATTATCAACCATATAAGCTTGATGTGATGAAAGATTAATCCCACTGAAACCAATCTTCCCATGCTGCATATCATTAACAACAGTTTTGCCTGTATATAGAGTAGACCTGTCATTGTCAGTTGGTCTACATTTCTGCTTATCAGTCAGAGCCAAAGCTAGTGAATGATGGAGACTTTAAATAAAGCTGTTCAAACAAAAACTACAGCATGTAACTGAGAAACCATAATGTGCTGAACAAGATTGCCATCTGGGCTTCATGTCCTGGAGGTGTGCGATGCCTAGGATGACACTGGGTAAATATGTCAGTATCTGAAGGGGTAAATACCCTCCCCATAAGCAGACATGAATCATTCTCAGATGAATGTTTTATATAACCTGGGACAGAAAACGTCAGCGTGATCCCATACTGTCATAGCAAAGGGGTGCACTCCTCAGATCAGATAACTGTGACTGTAATGAAACATTTTTCATCCCAGATATTTATGAACATGCGCTTACAATCCAGAAGACAGTTTTTTTTCCCAACCATGAATGGGATGCGTAGAACGAAAATAAAGCTTTAATTAAGAAATCATCATTTCTAACAAACTGACAAATATTTTACTGTTACATTCCAGCATACAGTAGAATATGAACTTCTCTTTAACTGAGTCTGTTACCACGGTGATGAAACCTTGCACAGGGTTATTTGATGGCTTCATTATTTTAACAACTATTTCATTCAGAAAAGACTATGCTGTTATTTCTGCTTACTTCTGTAATGCTTCAATCGCATCTGGTCGGTAGCTATACTCCCTCCTGTCCACCACAATATGGAAAGACGCTGCGGTTCTACAGTGGACTGAAAACTTGCTGCTTGGTCATAGATACAGCATGAATGTGACAGGAAAAGGTTGAATATTGGATTTATTTCCTACCTCTACAAAGGCAGCAGATATAAATTAGCTTTCTCCTCCTTCATTTTGGGCGTAGCCTACATGTAAAAGTGGACATTAACAATAAAATGTGTAAAATATTTTCTTTATTCTCATCAAATCTCATTGAAACTAAAGAAAGAAAGGCAACCTTACGTTAAACCGAAAAGTTTAGAGTCTCCCTAATGAACAAAGTAATACTGAAGGTACCAGCAGCACCATGCTGGTTGGTGAGAAAAACCAACTTCTCCATCTCCATGTGACCACATGCAGAGTCTTGATAGACACGATTACTGGCTGATGACTGGAAGCTACATTGGTACAATACAACCAATTACTGTAGTATGATTTGTGTCTTTTCCTGCAGTCCACCCTGTCTTTGGCAAAATGCACAAGATTTCACCACTTGGTTCATAAAAATAGTTTTAGATACTGTGGTTAAAGAGTATGTCCACATGGACATGGGTTTTAATCGGTCTTAAAACTCTGGGGATCGTCGGTGATGCCAGGGACCATGTTGTGTTTAATCGAGCATAGCTGTCAAACCATAAAAGATAGAAACTTACTTTTTTTCCCTCTTAATCAGGAGACTCCGGGCTTTCAGACGGTCGTTCCGGCATCACTGTAGCCCATTCATAGGTGATACAGTTCCAATCAGAGCCTTTTTCTTTGGCATGTGTTTGTCCAATCAGAGCCGAGGATGCCTCAGGAAACGCCTCCAAACAGTGTCAATCACTTTGCATCGGTGTCATTAGCAGTCGGATAGCTGCCTTCTGTATTTACAAGGCTGACAAATGATGAAAACAACAGCTTTTACGCACGCATACCATGTGCAATTCCTCAAACAAACATTTGCATTACTAAAGTAGTTTATTTCAAGATAAACGACATGATGACGTCGTAACAGATGTATAACTTGGTAACAGGTACAGTGTGTGCAGCTGACAGTGATTTTGGAAAGCTGTGGTGCTTCAGTTCCCTTCAGTATCTTTAGTCATGCTTCGAAATTATAATACTCTTTATTTCAAGCAAAGGAGCCTCATTTACACAGCAGTTTATGATATTTCAATTCAAAAAAAAAAAAAAAAAAAGACAAGGTATAGGACATTATGGGGCATTGAAAGGTGGTGTTTATTAGCATTTAAACTAAAAAAAAGTCAGGCGAGGTTTATCTATCTAAAATACCCTTGGTCCCCAGAGGGTTAATCTCTCCAATATCTTCCCCAAAATGTCAGATCCACAAAGACACAGTTAACAAAAACATATATATCTGTCCACAAAAGCACAGAAATGATTGAGAAACTGTCAGGAGCAGATGGTTCAGTATAAGTCATAGATATGTTGCAGTTGTGTGACTGTTTGCTAACAGTTTCTAGAGTTTGTATTCATTAATTATTTTATTTCACCCTAAAAAAAATCTGCATGGGAAATTGAGCTTTGTGACTGTTTAAAAAAAAAGGATTTAAAAGAGATTGTAAAAAAGATTTGGATTTGTAAAGAAACACAAGTTTCTCAGCAAATGCTTGCTCATGGATGAGAAACGAAAATCTACAGCTAACACTCTGAAGCTGCAGATAGGGATGCTTATCCCTGTCTTTTGAACCTCTGTCTGATCGGATGATGATAAATCAAATTGTCCAATCAGAGGGCAGACAGCTTCCTGATATTATGGACCGCTGCAGGCTCTTCAAGATAGACTTAAAACATGGATGATGGTGCAGCTACTTCTTCTCTGAGAAGGTGAACGTGATTAACTGATGTTACTCAGTAATAGTGTGGAGCAGCAGTCACTGTGGATTTTTTTATGCAAACTGCTACTGTTCCCTCCCACTGTCACTTTCATCTGGCCAACGTTGAGTTACTCTTTCAATAGTGCTTGGTAGCCGCTGCTATAACTGGCTCCTTGGGGGGGGTGGTTGAATTTTATACCAGGCACGTGTCGTGAGCTCTAGGGTTAGATAGGCAGGCAGTCACAACATGGAATATAAAATGGAATGATTCTTATTCCTTTTGGTCTTAGGAGGATACTGCCTACTCTGCGCACCACGATTGCACACCACCGGATTATACAGTAGGAGAGTGAGAGAGATGTGGCTGCCAAACACAAGCCAGATGAGGGTGCTTAGGATGCTTTCTGGATGCCTCCCTGTTGCACATCCCACCAGGAGAAAGCCCAGAGGAACACCCAGAGCACATTTAGAGTAAGAAACTTTTTCTACCAGATGACCTTGGAATTACTCTGGATGAGCTGGAGAAGTGTTTGGAGAGAGGAAAGTTGAATTCTCCGCTTTAGCTGCTGCCCCCACAACCCAACCTTGGAAAAGTGGCAAAGACAGATGGGTGGATGATCCAATGTGAGGAGGTATTAGTGTACAACACGGTAGCCAGACCATCATTCTGCTGCCATAATACACAAGAAGACAAGTAAAAAGATCAATAAAAACAATAAAAATGACAAAAATTTTATATTAGATTAATTTGTTTTATTTGAAAAGAAAACAATCGATTTTAAAATTGTGAAGCAATAAAATCCAGATTTTCGATTCTATATTCCCACCCCTACTAAAGAACTATTGGACTTAAAGTTTTATTATGACTTAATCAAATCAACAATATTATATAACCCAGTTGTTTTTATAAATATTGATTTTTGTGTAGTATCCTTTTCACTTTAGACTCAGTGTGAGAAATAACCTTCAGCTTTGTTATAACCTGATTGTTTTACGTTCAGATATAACTTTTGTATTTGTAACACTGAAACCTTTTTTAATTGACACAAGAAAAATCTATACATCTAGATTCTAAATATTTGGATCAAGAAAGAGAATCATTGTGGTGATGATGGGAATCTTGTTTATTAGTCTCTTACCAGGTGACAAAGACAGAAAAGAAAATACCGTAATGAAGTGAAAGTCTGAGGGTCCAAACAGTCAGAGTGACGACCAGCTTGAGATGTTTAAAATATCATACAAAAGCAGAGAAACTAATCCAAACTCATGTATATGTAACAGCAACATAAAACATAAAGCAGCTATCACAAGCTTGGTGAGAAATGTTAATCCATTCCTGTAAAACCATCCCAACCTACATCGTTGCTGATTAAGATGCGTCTTTCTTTGCCTTGAGACATGTTTCAATGTAGAGGAGCTGAGAATTAGCAGAACTTACACATCCTGGAGCAAATCATGTTGACTGCTATTGGTGATTATGGGTTTATTTTAGATGAAGTCAGAATTTTATGGGATCTGTGGGGATTTATGAGTCAGTGTTTTAGAAATACATGTTTGCAATGATTTTGAAACATTTTTCCAACCTGTATCACACACTCTATCATTTTCCCATGTATAGTGAAGATGGATAATGCGTACATCGTGGTGTTGGTCTCACTGTATAGGCATAAAAACATGAACCTGAATGTTAGAATGCAGACAAAAGACATTCTTACTGCTAAGGTGATTCTTATTTCTGTACTGCATGATGCCAGCTTCAAATGCTCTGTTTGTTTGCAACAATGGAGGCCTGTTTTTCTCTGTTTTCATTCAGCTGTGTTGCCTGATGGAAGACTGCTGAAAGCCACAAAGTTATATATCGATGCAATGACTGTAAAAGATATGGTACCCTTTGCTTTGATTTATTAGGTACTGTTCAGTACAACGGTATGGACATTTGAAAGGTACATATTGTTCACTGCCTGCTATTGATTTCTCTACAGTTAAATGGATGGCTTTGTTTAGCAGTGAAAAAGTGAACAATTTTACCCGCAATAGCAAACTGTTTAACAATCCCAAATCTATATTTCATTAAAATGATGACACATTGCACCTCCCCTCTGCTCTCGTAACTCCTGGTCCATTGATCTCCTACACTTTGGGCCTTGTGCGGAGTAATAAATTGTCCCAGCAACATTGACTCTCTGTTTAAAAAGTCACCTTTCATTATACATGTAATGAAACACAGGGATTGCAGTGACAAGAGGGAGTTCACTCTGCTATGAAGCTTATCACTCGAACTGTGCTATAAGCCAATTTCATCCTCATGATTCCAATGCACTGCAGATGGACAGTAAATACAGTTGAGGAATGTCCTCTCATGACATAATATATGTGCTCCAGCACAGGAGTGGGAACAGCAAAATCCATCTTACTTAGCTGCTCATAGTCTCCCAATTGTTTTGGTGATAGCAGCACAGAGTGCAGCAATCAATTGCCATCAATTTTCTCTATTTTGTTGTACTCACACACTCTTTGGGTCGCATCTGCCATAAACAAATAGAGGTTAAGTCCCTGTCTAATAAGCTTGCCATGTATCATTCAAGCACCCACATACCATTTGGCTGGACGAAACGATGCCTGGCATTTCCTGCTACTCCTTTCTTTGCCTTTTATTTTTACACAATTAAACCACGCCAATGTTGTAGAGCAGCTAACATGGGATGAGGAAATGTTTCAATAATGGGGACCTGTTGTGTTCCCATCTGTCTGCCTCTGGAGGGTAAACACATTTGACATTTGAAGATGACCTTATCCCTTCTATTAGGCTGCTTGTTTTCCTGACAGAGATGGATAGGTGCACCTTTCCTCATTTCATCACTTACAAAGATGCAGGTTAACATGCTGTTTTTGTTACTGTAGGTTACAGAATATTCACATTTACATCCATTGGGACCCTCACATCTGAGATTAGCTAATGATAAATATAAACTCATGATTACTGAATGAAAGCAAGCGGAAGATCTATCCATGTAAAACACAGAAGTGAAATGCAGCTTCTGTTTTCAGATAAAACTGCCCATTAGCATCACAATGAATCAATGTCATTTCAAATAGCAGTTAGCCTGAATAGTAGAAGCCTTGGTGGCTGAACAGTACAAGAAAAGAGTATGCTGCTCCCGATACAAAGTCAACAGTCGTCAAAGAGTCATCACAGTACACAACACACCACTTGATTGACAGCTGACCTCTGGGAAGTGCTGTGGAGAAATGCTGCAGCAAGATGCTAATTAGGATTAGCAACCGGGATCAGTGGCGTTCAGTGTCAGTCTGAGATAAACAATGGGCCAGACCAGATGTGACTTTCATGTGCTCTATCTGCCGACACATAGGCTTTAAATTACACAATGTGGACATTATATGATATAAAGTATGATGAAAGCTGGATTGTTGAAATAACGACATACTGTAATATCGGGTATTGATAGGCCTACCACAGGAGCACCATGCAGCTGCCTAAGCAGTAATGTTCTTTGTTTTATTTTTCATCATTCATACACATGTATGTTAACTAAATGCCAATAAAAAATAAAAAACTTGGCATCAAGCCACAAAACAGGCAGCTTGTGGTTTGTACCTTCCTGCTCCAGCAAATGCTTCACTAATGAAAACACAAAATAACTATATTTATATACTAAAGGACAGATATTTTTATGTATTTGGATAAACAAGCTTGACCGATCTCAATCCCTTGGTCTGGGTGTGTATTACCAAAAGTAAATATTTGTAATCCCATTACTGCTTGTTTTTGTGATGTTATCTTTAACCATTTATTAGAAATGTCTTACTTAAAAATTCATTCATTCATTTTCCAAACCACTTATTCCAATTCAGGGTCGCGGGGAAGCTGGAGCCTATCCCAGCCGGCTTTGGGCGACAGGCAGGGTACACCCTGGACAGCTCGCCAGTCCATCGCAGGGCCACACACAGAGAGACGAACAACCACGCACGCTCACACTCATTCCTAGGGGCAATTTAGAGTGACCAATTAACCTATCATGCATGTGTTTGGATGGTGGGAGGAAGCCGGAGTACCTGGAGAGAACCCACGCATACATGGGGAGAACATGCAAACTCCACACAGAAAGGCCACTGACCAAACCAGCCAAGGATCGAACCAGTGACCTTCTTGCTGTGAGGCCACAGTGCTAACCACTGCGCCACCATGCAGTCCTGCTTAAAAATAAATAAATAAATATGCATTTTCCTCTTATTTCTTTCTTTGTGACATTTTTAGATGGATGTATCACACCAATGATGCTAAGCCCAGTCTGTCCCTTATGGTGTTACATGGTGGAAGCCCTTGACCCCCTGGTTGCACACACCCTTCGTTGCTCCCCTCATTGTTTCACCCCCAGTGAAACAATGAGCAATCAGGGGTGTGTCAGATTTCTTAATTCTCTATCATTTTCCCATCAGCTACATTGAAGGATATCCTCATCACAGTCAAGCCACTCTCCTAGGCCTCATCACCCATTACTGTTGACTACTCTCCTTTCTCCTCAACAGGTTGAAGTCAACACTGAGGTCAGGTCTTTGCTCTTGTGAGCCCACCAGCACAACCAACAGAGTTCCATCCAGCCTTTCTGTCTTGGAGGCGGTGAAATGATAAACACATCCAAGATAAGAGTGGACAGGTGCAGAAACCTTTTTCAGGTGGTGTGGTTCTGGCTAACCATATTTCAGATATGAAGGGCAGTTTGGCTGCGATGGACTGGCGAACTATCCAGGGTGTACCCAAAGACTGCTGGGACAGGCTCCAGGTTCCCTGTAACCCTTCATTGGACTAAGCGGTTAGGATAATGAATGAATGAAAGGTTTTTCTTCATTTCTCTCATCTTCCCCTGTTTGGTCCTTTCACTGGTTGTGTGTCGGCTATACAACTCAACACTGCCCCCATCATTTCCAGTTGTGTTGCTTTTAATTGTTATTTTGTGTCATATGACAGACAACTAAGTTTCTTAAAAACAGACATATTACATGTGTAACTGACTCTGGAGACGGATGAAATTGTCTGTCCATCTGCCTTTTGTATCGAGTGTGAATGGGCTTTGGGACTGAAACAGGTGAAAACATATTTAAGCTTGGACTTCGTTAATTGTTTCAACAGATAGTAGCAATTTAAATAATTCCCTTCGTGTTTTTGCAACTTGAAGATTGTTTAATTCAATCCATGTTTGCAAAGGTTTATGAATTTATCAACATGAAATAACAATGGTTTCATCAACATTATGTAGCATTTTCAGACATCATTTAACTTCTATATAAATCATCCCAGTATCATTACAGCTTCTGGTGGTGGGCCTGTGCTGATACCAATCCAGTGATGGTATGGGGTTCTACTTTTGTCGCAAATAGTTTTATTAGTGCTCTCTCAACTTAATTTGTGCAGAACTTTTGTAATACATGGGCTATACCATTTTCCCTTTTTTCTTTTATAAAAATAAAAAAGAAAACACTCTTTTTGGAGTGTTGCTTGTTTCAAATTAGAAATGAGCAGGCAAAACCAAATTATCCTATATCTCTCCTCTATAAATAATGGGTTTTAAGATTTTCTTATTGACTTGTTGGGAGGCATGAGCATGTGAGATGGTAACTGAAATAAAATGTCTGATGCCTTTATCTTGATACATGGCAACACAATTTAACATGCTGACGTGAGCAACTATTAGGTATGCTTGGCATGAACATGATGTTTTGAATGTATCAGCATGACAGAGCTGACATGTTAAGGATGATAACAGGCCTGTATAAGAACTGGTTTAATGCTACAGACTGTAGTGTGTCTTACAAAGCTTATCAGCAAGGAATTTTCTTTCTCTCTTCTCATTTCATGCCAATTTCTTTACACAAAGGAAACACAAAGACCAATGTCACCATTCCTTTGTAGTTTATTTACCATGATACCCAGTATAATCTCTATTACCTTAACCCTTTAAAATTCACTTCTCAACATTTTCCTCAGTTTCTTTAGACAATAATAACAAGAATAAATGCTGGACTGATTTCATGTTAAATGTTTCGAAGTAAGTGTTTGTGGAATCTACAGTTATGCAGTATTGTAGTTTTGAATGGCAGACATCATTTACATCTCACAAACCTTTGCTTTTTAATGTTTTATAAGATTTGGTTACTTGGAAGGAAGACCCATCCTACCCATGAGACATCTGGCACCAGCGTGTCCAAATGTTAAATCTTAACTTGGTAACTTAATTATTTAAAAAAAAAACATACATAAAGCCACCTGAGCTGCCATCATCAAGTTTAAGAATTCAAGCTTAAAAGACACAAGGAACACTCTGTCCATCCATTTTCTGTACTGTCTAAACCAGGGGTCACCAACTCCAGTCCTTGAGGGCTACCATCCTGCAGGTTTTAGTGTTTCCCTTGTACAACGCATTTGATGCAAGTGAAAAGGTTCTCCAAGAACTTTTTTTCCTCTTCTGCACCTGCCTGTTATTGAGCCATTGGTTTGGGTCAGGTGTGTTGTACCTGGAAAACAATAAAACCTGCAGGATGGTAGCCCTTCAGGACTGGAGTTGGTGACCCCTGGCCTAAACCAACTCAGGGCCAGGAGAAGCTGGAGCCCATCCTAGCACTCAGTTAAAACCAGGGTACATCCTCAACAGGTCACTGGTTCAAAGAAGATTTTTACTTTTAAATATTGAAATGAGCATTAGCTGAGAACAGGTGGGTCTTGAACCTTTATTCTTAATTTATTATTGATTTGCAACATTTTGAATGGCGCCCGCGGGCAATACCTGGATGCGACAGTCTTTGAACTTTTAATAGTTTGTGCAACATGAATGCTTGTGAGACACGGCTTGGGGCCACCAAGGGATTCCCTCTGTTGAGACCAGTCTCTGCTTTGTTTTGTGGCGCGCTGTGCAAGCTCGAACATCCTGTCACTCATGCGTCAAACTTGGCCAAGCTCTTCTGGGAGCTGAACCAGTGGAGAGAGCGGGTCCAGCAATCACTCTCCATCCAAACTGACTGTTAGGCCAAACATTTCCTCCTCCGTAGAGTCTGAGTGGAGATGGGCGGTGGCTGATTGGGTCACGTGCCTTCAAGCTTTTTTTGCCACTGGCCCTTGGCAGGGGGACCATGTGCATATGTCTAGGCGGCCGCCTGCATTTTTGTGAGCTTGGGGATCCTAAAAGAGGTGGACAAATGTGCTGCAGCCTGGGAAAAGGTTTGGTGGTGAGGCAGTGGTGCTGAGGGAGCGGGCAAAGGCCATTGTCTGTGAAGACACAGCTGTTGAGCTTTGTCATCACGTTTCTTGTCTTCACATCTCTTTTGCATGATAGAGATAGCTGCACCAAACAACCCATCTGGAGTTATGGACTGTTGAGGAGGTCCTCCTTCTCTTTGGTTGAGAGTGTGGTGAGGTTCAGCCAGCGTACTCTCTCCTGCAGGACCATAAGCCCCATAGCTCTGCCCAATGCCTGGATTGCTACCTCACAGCTCAGCTTCAGGAGTGGTGGTCATGACTTCCTCCAGTTCCACCTGGTATGCTATAAAAAGGTGAGAGCCATTCTGTGCACTGACAGTAAGATTTCTGTTTGGTTTGACTGGAAATGATCAGTGCTGGTAAATGGACTTGTACTTCTATAGCGCTTTTCTAGTCATGCAGACCACTCAAAGCGCTTTACACTACTTGTCACATTCACCCATTCACACACACACTCATTCAACACACTCATACCCCAATAGGCACAGCAGGGGGCAGCTTGGGGTTCAGTGTCTCGGACACTGGGACATTTCAGCATTTTTCAGTCAGGGGAAGCCTGGAATTGATCCCCCAACTTTCCAGTTGAAGGACGACTGCTCTTCCTCCTGAGCTACAGCAGGGAAGTCTTAAGGTGAAGGTGCGCTGCTATTGCCAGCATAACTGGGGGCATCTGGTGGAGACCGCACTTTTACCTTTCTTCATAGTCAAGCACTGAGCTGCCATTCACTGGATGTCGTTCCCTGTAAGGCCAAGAGATGGCGAGTTCCTCCAGCAATTCTAAGAAAAACAGTAGAAGCTGTTTTCCCGTGCATTTAGCTTTTGGCAGATTCTTCACATCATAACGATACTGGCTGGCCTCAGGATGTACTTTTGGGCAACTGGCTATCCAATTTGGATCCTGCGGGTCCAGATCCAAGGCGAGCAAAGATGACACTTCCTCGCCAATCTGACTGACACCCTGGGGCTCTGCAGCCAGAGAGCTACAGACTACAGACCAGCCCTACAGACCAAAGACAGAGAAAGTACCTTAGACTGGCATTAGCCTAGGCTCAGTATTGCTAATTATGCTCGATGGTGTATTGCTACTGGGAGTGTTGCTACTCTAGCTAGCTAGCATATTACTACTCTTAGCAGTTAGCTACTCACCCCACTGTTTTGCAACAGACTTGTGAGTGGAAAAGTTTCCCTCTTTGATGCACTGTACAAGCCCAGAGCGAAGCACCCAGCAACAGAGTTTATACTTGCGTCTGTGGCCAGTTACGTCCCCAGGGCGACAGCTAGTCAAGAGAGATTGGTTTGTACTTCTGATGAGAGCAAGAAGGGGTTTTGGAATGACCTGCCTGGTTAGTGGCAGCCTCTTTTATAGAGGAAGGATCTCCGCCCTCACTGGCACTGACAGACATGCCCCAGCCAATCCTGGCTGGAAGAGTGTAATATATGCTTCTGATGAGGTCACATTATCGGTGTACCAGGCTAGTCTCTTGCACATCCCACTAGCCACTCCTTGTTCCAACAAAGGGAAAAACTTGAGCAAGCAACAGTCTGCTTAAGTAAAAGTTTCAAAACAAATTAATCCTGGAATCTTAATTGAAAGACTTATCTATCAGCTGAGTTGTTTAAGCAGGCTTGAACATGCCAGACGCAGCCAAATGTATACTTTTTGGAGGACTTCATAGCAGCACTGCTTCTCATCGAGGTTGGGGGACCAGAAAAACATCAATGGATTTATTGCTTTTCTTGTTTTAAAAAGGAGTTGCTATGAGGATCTTGGAATAAATATAGTAAGACTGTATTAAAGTTGGCAGCAATGGGAACAAATGGCAACTGATCTGCTTCCAGAATTTGCCTGGATTCACACTTCAGATGGTGTCTGAGGGTGCTGTCTTTAGGAACCTGTGATTCATTATTTTTTATTGTATGAAGCTGAAATCAATATTCTGTATTATGTGGATGGCTTGTCCTTATGTCACCATTGCTGAAAACATCACTTTCATATTCAAATCAAACCACGGTGTAACAGTACAGTAAAGTGTCCCATGTTGTAATAGCAGAAATTATGTCAATAAAACGATATTTTACTACTACTTTCCTCTGAACAAAAATGAGAGGAAGAGATGGGTTAAACTGATGTGAAAAAGTTGATTTATAAACATAAAAAATACTTTTAAGTGTGGGCTTGCACCATAAGCTATCATTAGCCAGCATTTCATTTCGTAAAGATTTCATCCTAAACCACAACTTAGGGGTCTGTGGATGGCATTTCCTTTAAAGCAGTCAAAACGTGAAAGACTTTCCCTGACCACACCCGACATCCGACCAAATGCAAAAATAAAATGCTTCCTGTGACTGTAGAGGACAAAGGAAGTGCTGAACCTGGCCTAAGTCACCTTGACACTGCTCAAATGATCGCTGGTAGTACAACTGTTTTGGTGCTAGAAATTGAGAATGAGATGCACAAGAAAGAAAATAAAGAACTGAAGAGAGAATTGGGTAAACAAACTTTTTTATTTAGTCAAATTTCTTCCCACCTTAACAGAGTCAGCTATTGCACTGGCTTTCCAGATACTGCCACAGTCTTCTTTTTGGAGGCTTGATTAGACTGTTCAAAAAAATGTGTCAAAGTGGACAGAAACTTTATTTTTCAGGAAACCTTGCCCCTTATGTTTTGGTTTAATTTTAGTTTTTATGCATGACCTTTTAATTGCTGTGTATTTTCCCTGATGGGCAAGGTCACTGATTGACAATAAGCCCTAGCTGGCATTTCTCCTACCTGCCACTAGATTGGCAGGGCGATAATTGGTCTACTGGGAACAGGTTTCAGGCATGGTTCAGCCGCAGCTGAAATGAGTTTCCTCCGCAGGGTGGCCGGGCTCTCCTTTAGAAATAGGGTGAGGAGCTCGGTCATCCGGAAGGGACTCAGAGGAGAGCCGCTCCTCCTCCGATTAGAGAGGAGCTGGTTGAGGTGGCTCGGGCATCTGGTCAGGATGCCTCCTGGACACCTCCCTGGGGAGGTGTTCCAGGCATGTCCCTGCAAGAGACAACCCGGAGAAGACCCAGGACATGGTGGTGGGATATACCTCTCGGCTGGCCTTGGAATACTTTGGGATCCCCCCCACAGAGTTGGCAAATGTGGCCGGGGAGAGGGAAGTCTGGACTTCCCTGCTTAAGCTGATGCCCCCTGGATAAGCGGTGGAGAATAGATAGATGGATGCATGGATATTAAGGCAACAGTGGAAGAAGGAAGAAGACCAGGAAGGAGAATGTGACCGCAATGGAACACAGCCTGCTTGGGCTGCGCAATCCTGATGGAGCCCCGAAAAGACTGGTGCCGGCAGCAGGAAGGGGCGGCAACAATGTGGGAATGCCTATGGCAGTGGAAACCAAAGGCTGACGATGCAGAGCTGTGTTGCCAGGGAAACGACACATAGCAAAATCAACAGCTAAGTCACAGGTGTCGAACTCCAGTCCTCAAGCGCCGGTATCCTGAAGGTTTTTGTTGTTTCCATGCTCCAACCCATCTGACCAAAACTTAAAAACAGGTTGAAAAGAAGCTGCTCGATGCATTTGATTTGAATCAGTTGTGTTGGTAGAGGGAAACAACAAAAACCTGCCAGATACCAGCCCTCGAGGACTGGAGTTTGACACCCCTGAGCTAAGTTAAAGGAATGTTGGCACGTCTAGTTGTTGTTTGGATGGACTGGTTCCCCTCACGAGAGTGTGTCTTAGCTCCTCTTCTGTGTTTCCCTCCTAGCCTGAGACTGAGTTGGACAGCGACTCGTACCACTGGAGTGCTTTGAGGACACGCCCCTGCCTCAGATCTGCAGTGCATAGGTGTGGCACACAATGGAGTTATAACCTATGCCAGTGACCTATATATGGTGGGAGCACATCAGATAAAGCGATAACAGACTGGGGAGTACTCAAACAGCTCAAATTAGGTGACATGGTAATGGCTGACAAGGCCTTCACTGTTTATCATTTTTTGTCTGCTGGTGTTTCACAATTTTGTCAGTGGGCTGTTCACAATGGAGGAAGCTAACCATAATGGACTTGTTGACAGTACAGTAGTTCATTTGTACTGCCAGACTGGTATAAAAAGCATTCCAAAAAAATGCTAAAAGTTTGCATTTGTCTTTCAAATTTACCAACACCCATTTTCCATGAAATAGCATAAATTTGTTGTCACTGTCTGACACAGTGGCATCATTTGACAATACAAAAAAATAAAAAATAAAAACACTAAACACAACTCATCACCTACAACAGTCTGTTTTTTCTATATTAAATGTATCAACATACCTGTGAGACATTATTTTCTCAAAATAATTTTAATGCACCATCAATTGAATGTACCAGGATGCAGTCGCAGACACCATTCCATCAGTGGGGAGCCGCTAAGCAGGCCACTGTCAGAGAGGAATCCTCCATTCTTCTGGATCAGAGGTGTCCAGCTCCGGTCCTCGAGGGCCAGAATCCTGCAGGTTTTCTATGTATCCCTGCTCAGACACACCTGATTCAAATTAATTAGTAGTAGAGCTTCATTAGTTGTGCACGTCATTGGCTGTTTGATCCATTTCGTGGAAGCTAGATGTGTTGGAACAGGAATACATGGGAAACCTGCAGGACAGCGGCCCTCGAGGACCGACTTTAGACACCCCTGTTCTGGATGGTCACACTAGTGCACCTCATGTATTCTTCTTTTGTCTTTTGCTCATGAACAACTCTCTAATCACAAGCCTGAAGGCACAAAGGGAATTTCACACACAATGGCAACACAATGTGCTTTACATAGGGAGAGAAGGAAAGAAATATTGACCTAACCTTTACAGTACATTTTTTTCCCACTAGGTTGATTTAACAATTATTACTTTGGTATCTATACAGCTTTTTAAATTATTAAATCTGTAATTTACAGAAAAATTTCATACATAAAAAAGATGTGAATACAAAATGACATGTATGAAATTTTTGGTACCCTTCAGCAAAGAAAGAAAACCTCACAAATGTCAGACAACTAACTTAAATCTGAAGTTTAAGCACATCCAGTCAATAACCTCTTCAATGCATTTACCAAGATGTACAGGGGCCTCCGTCTTCTGGTGAGATTGTTATACAACATGTAAGTCCAACATGTGGACTTACATGTTGTCTACATGGCTATGGTAACTACTGTTGTTCTTTATGACCTGGGCCAGAGGGAGAACGATGTTAGACAGAAGAGGCCCTAGAATAGAACCTTGGGGAACACCATATGTCACTTTTCTCTGCTCAGATGTAAAGTTGCCTATACTTCCTGTATGTTTTCAACCAATTTATTGCAGTGCCAGAGGCCCACTCAGCTCGTTCAAATATTATATCATAGTCCCCCATAACAAATCATTTGGGCCTAGTAAAACTAAAATTTACATTTTTCTGTCTTCTGCATTCAAATGTATATTATTAATCACTTTGGTCAGATCAGTCTCTCTGCCATGATGCTAACCTGATCTAAAGCCTGATTGGAAGACATAACAGTTTTATGTTAAACAGTTATGTAGCTGATTAAAAACATCTTTCACTTATCTCATTTATCAAGTAGGAATTTACATGCAGCGAAAGTGAAGACAATAAGCAAGCAGCTCATAACAATCTTAAGACTGTAAGATTTGAGATGGGCCTGTAGGGGTTTTGTTTGTATCCTGTCTACATTGTCCCTTGATTTTTTCTTCCCCATTTGTCAACCAGTGAGGTGAAAAGTGAGTTGTAACATATTTTGTTTATCATAAAAACATGCTTTCAACGGGTGGATGTTGGTGGAAGTCCTGTAGACATCAGACGTGGAGTGGAGATGAGCTCTCCAATGCCCTGCTCCTCACCCCATGACCGTCCATGCCAGAACAGCAGTTTAGTTTAAACTGACAATCACACCACTGAAAAACAAAATCAATTTGTAAAAACATTTGCTGGAAAAAAAAGTTTTACTTGTACAGTAAATTATTTTCTCAGTGTTTCTGTTTTAAACTTACATACATTTTTTTTTTTTTTTATATAATTCTGAAAATATTTAGTGATCATGATTAACATTTTTTCTGTTTTCAGCTACTTTTTTTTTCAAATATAAATCTTTTCTTAGCCTCAATATGATGCTGTCAATATTTCCATCATGATAGGTTTACATTGCTGTTTTTACTTGTCCAGTACACTCAAAACTGATTTTAACATAACTTGTATTATGTTGAAAAAAATCACATTGATTATGTTGTGGGTCATTTTGACCCACACTGTGTAAATCTACTCACAACATTTAAAAGAATCTAGTTCAACCAATAACAACGTTTTTTTTTAGATTATGTGAACATTTAAAAAAGAGACATTTAATAAAATATTTTAACTACAACACCATAAGTACAATCTTTGTTTTTCCCTCTTCAGAAACACTTTTAACTTGCCCCATTTTCTGTGATGTTCTCACTTTGAATATTTTAAATGTCCTCCAGAGGATCGACAGACAGTAACTGTGTGTTTTCTGCAAATGTAATTCGTGCAAGTTATGGCTTATTTTTTCTTAGTGTTACAAACATATAGCTTTCTGTTTAGAAGTACATCTCCAAGGCAGTAGGATGTAAATAAGTTGTCACATGTGATATTATGCACCTCCAGGTGGCTTTCCAGTGTACACTTACATATTCTAAGCATAGCTAGATTTTGAATCACAGGCTTGTTGGGCATGTACTGTCGGAAAGGACGGCACCACCAGAATGAAATAAGGTGCTCATTGACAGTAACATGCAAACCAAGATTGTCCAACAAAGGTAGAATTTCAACCCATTATCTAGCTTGTCTCTTTCATGTCAATTCGCTTTGGTGTTGTGGTTGTAAAATCAGATGACTCAAGATTTTTTGTCAAATGTCTCCAGAGACATTGTTGCTGGAAAGATCTTCATTCCACAGACTTACAGTCCAGGGGCGAGAAAGTTTATCCCCAAGACACACCGGAGTGTCTGTGTATGAATGTCTATTCTAACGCATTAAAAATGTAAACAAACAATCAAATTTAAGTACATTTAAGAGACATTTTTTACTTTAATTAGGAATTTACCCACACTGAAGTGTCTGGGTCAAAATGACCCCCAACATCATCTTTGCATACAACACTGCACAGATGTTCGACGACACATCAAAGTCTCCAAATTTCACTCAAAAGCTCATGAGCCCAGAAAAGGAAAAGTCACAAATTTTAATGAAGAAAAAGAAAGGATAACCAGTAGTTTGTTCATCACAAAAACTGAAATGGGTCAAATTGACCCTTAACATAATATAAAGGTTTAAGGCTTCCCTCTGTATTGATAACACAAGGGTCTGCCAGCTGTCAATCTAAGTGACGTCACCAGAATTTAGTCCAAACTTTAATGGCTCTTTTACAGATATTCAGTTTAGTATTTACATGTTGTCTTTTGCTTTTGGGCGTTTGGTTTAATTTAAGCTCAATTTGCTTCACTTTAGTTCAATTTATTCATGCAGTGCCAATACAAAACAGTTTCTTTTGTTTTCTCGTCTGTTTAACAGGATCTGTGTGACATCAGCGACAATGGGGAAACAATTGTTCAGGTCCAAAAATCAAATCACCGTCCCTGGAATCTAACAGGAATGACTGCATGAGTTTATTACTATGTACTTCTCGGAGCATTTTATGCAAAATAATTAGATTTTTAGACAAAATTTAAGTATTGATCAGTGTTGCTCCAAAGCACTGCAATTGAAGGCATTATTGTCATTTTTATAAGGATTTGGACAACTCTACTCTATTGCTTTAAGGTAAAAAAAAAAAAAAAGGTAAAATCATGATGTCATGCATGAATGGAGAGGAAACAGAGTAAATTGCACATTATTCTGCATTCTAACCCATCTCAGAGGATGAATTGGTGATACCAGAATCATTCCTGCTTTATGCACATATTGTGCTGGCCAAGGTTAACAGTACAGGACTTTCCTGTAGATTTTTCAGTTTGTGAGGCTTGCTGAATCCTAAATCTTTTTGATGTCAGCTCATAGAGACCACATCGCAAGGCTCGTGCTTCCATCTGAACCATGGCTTTGATTACAGAAAAGAGCAGGTGTGAATTAAACGGGCGCAACAAGATAGCTTCCTGTGAATAAATGCATTTTGATTATGGGCAAACATTGCCCTCCTTTGGCCCTCATTATGTAAATTAGGAATTGTATTTTAGGAGAAGGGAAGATTTGGAGGGCGACGGTCATTTGTTTGCAAAAGGATTTCGTGTAGCCTGGCAGTCATATGCTGTTGATTAACGGACTAATGGACAGGCAGCAGAGTGGGGTGAAGTAATTTCATACCAATCACTATTCATTACTTAATGAGAGATGATGACTCGGGGCGCTCTCCAGCTCAAGCAGCAGCAAAAGGCAAAGTTGATGAATCGTAATATATATTTTAAAAAATCATATCATTACTTACTTTTTGAAATTCACTGGGGCTAAGAAACATAATTAAGAGGCGCGGAGGAGAGAGATGGAACAGTTTTTCTCAGAAAGACAATTATTTATCACAAACTAATGAGATTTTTGTTTACAGTTCAGCCGATTGTAGCAGATGTTGTCTTTTACCTGTTGACCCAAACTAATCAAATCAAACAAAAAGTCCACCTTATAACAATGCACAGCTTTCCATTTGCTTTGTAGACATATTAACCAAAATGTTTTCTTATTTGACATCATTAAATGTAAAGAATTTTGTTTTAATGATGCATTACTTCCTGCATTTGCACAGTGAATAATGAAATTACTGTAACTCAGAAAAAGAAAAAAAAAACCAAAAACATGGAGACATTTATTTGAGCTTCTGCCACAAAAGCAACTTAAAGGGGTGCTATTATGGTATTTGGAGTTTTCTGAGCTTTCTACAGAGTTACAGTGTTGAATCCTCATCAGACATGTGAACAACACCGTTTTTTATCACCTAAACGCATGTTTGAGTTTGAGTTTGAGTTCCAGGTTTCCATCGCGACGAAAAACGCGTCGTTTTAGAGAGTTTTTTCTACTTGGAAATCCTTGTGACGTCCCGGGGGATAAGGTTCGGTGATTGGTTACCTTCTACTGGTTAACAAGGGCATGTACAAATACATCAGGCGGGTGGAAAACGTGGGATAAAGTTATTTCCAACGATGGCTGGTGAGTTTACCAAAGAGAGACATCCTGCTGCATTCGTTGCTGTGGGTTGCTGTTTTCCACTTCGTTTTCAGGCTCTGATTCAGGTTCCAACATGTAGGGCTGTATGCTATGTGTTGACATTGTATTTTGTTTTTTTATTGAGTTCATATGAGCCTAATCCTTCTGTTTATGAGATGTTACAATGACGGCAAAAGCAGGTGCGGTGCGCGCTCCCGATGTAGTGCAGTGGCGGGAGGCGGGGCTTAATGCGGAAGAGTCTCAATCCACTCGTTTTGCCCGCAGACTGATCTGACAGCCTACAGAGAGGGTCGGTCTGAAGTAAATTTGTGGCAATAACTCGATCAATCCCAGCTCTTCTTGGCTCAGAAATAAAAATAAAATATTCTGAAATGCACATAATAGTTCCACTTTAAGTAAAAGGGCTGATAAATGGAGCACAAACACAGAGGGCTGATTTGATATCTGGGTTGATGATTCTGATTGTTTAGCTTAGAGAATGCGGTTCAGTGTTTTAGCAATTGAGAAACACTGAATTTAAAGCAACACTACAGAGTTTTTTTTTCTCCCGGCTGCTTCTGACTGTTGTGAACATTTCTGGACATAAACTGTTGGAGTGCTGACAATCTCAAATCATAACTAATAATGCAGCATTGCAGTTCAAATAGCAGATTTCATTGAAGTATTCCAGAGACAGGAAACGCTACACATGCCAATGCAAACGTTTAATCCACAACCTTTTTTTCCTTCTTTAAAAGCTTATATACATGGACTGACGTTCTTAAATATTCCAAGTGTGCCACAGGTATGGCAAATGAGAAACCAAATGTGATTGTCCACCAACACCTTCAATGAGACAATATATATGGCCATGTGCTAAAATATTCCAGAGCATTTCCTGTCTCTGTGAATGTTAAGTGTTTGTGTGTTTGCCAATCAGACTTTGTCCTTTCAGCTAACCTGTATGCTGCTTTCTGCTCACTCTTCGCTAATATGGATAAATACAGAAACAAGCACAATAAGGAACCTCATCTGCTGTTGTCAGTGTGGGATAATGAAAACAATTTTCACAAACTAAATTCTGCATCACCTGCTGCCTCCTGTGTGCCCTGGACACACCCACTCCCTCACTCCTCATCTGTTGCATTTCCAGTCAGGAGAGCTGAAAATCTCTGCTGTTTATGTCTAAAAATGTCTGATTTAAAACCTAAAATAAAAAACAAACAGTAAAAAACATAAACGAACAATTTAGTGATGGCAGACAATGTGGCAAAAGTCCCATAAAATGGCAACAGTGGGCCAAATTCATTCTCATCCAGGTGAAATTCAAAACACAGGAGACAACAAACAGCAGCGACAGTTTCACGCATCAAACTCTCAGACTGCTTGTCTCCAAGAAAAATGATTGGTTGTGATTATTGGATGGAAATTTGACATTTTTAAAGCAGTCCGTAACAAATAAGGCATCAAGGCAAGAAGATTTTGTCTGGTGAAACTGCTATGTGCAGTACGACATCGTTGGGACATGAGGTGTAACATCATAAATAACATCAGATTGTTCCGTTTTCACTACAAGGACAAAGAATAAACGTATGATATGATATTGTTCATATCTCAGCTATGTGCTCTTGTTTGAAAAGTTCATATTTTAATGTCGTGATTATCCTCCATCTCATATAGAAAATGTTTCTGCATGCAGCTGGAACTTAAGATTGTTTTTCCGTATTGTTTACTTTGAAGGTGGCAGCAACACACTCTTGGATTTCTTGTCTCCAAGAAGTGACATTAAAGGGAAGAAGTTTGGGACAAATAAAGCATCGAGGATGCAAAGTCGAAAGGTTTTGCTCAGAATTAAAGAAATCTTACTGTTGACTTTACTGGACAAAAGACCATGACAACCTATTCATCCTATTTTCCAAAGTACAAACAGCAAGTATCAAGTAAATATCATAATTTAACGGAGGACCTAAAAATAAAGTCAAACATTTGGAAGGAAATACTAAATACACATTTTTAAGAATGGCATTTGGAATGAAACATAAACAATGTTGTTAAATGGATGAGTTATAATTGTCAGAATTACTGTGCATTGATTTTTATTTGAAAAATCACATAAATGTTTTATACATAATTGTGTGGTTTAAATAGATGGCTGAAGTTATTTTCCAAAAGGCTCATACAGAGATGTGAGCCCAGCCGTGGCTGGACAAGCTGGACTACTTTACTGATCCACATGATAACGCAATACCTGGATGGAACCTCTTAGAAAAGAAAAAGTGTGATTTTTCTTCCAAAGTAATGTTTTGCTATGCTTGATAAAAGTGTGCAGATAATTGCTTGCCAGACTTGGGAACAGTTGGCGTTTATACCCTCATTTATCATTATTGTTTCTGAAGTTGATTTGAGGTATCATCAGATTCAATACAGCTTTTTTTTTTTTTCTCTCTGCAGAGAAAAACGTCACGTTTCTAAGAAAAATAAATAAATTTATTACTCCAGCAACCCAGGCCAGGTGAGATATCTAAGTGCATATGGTACAATGATGTAATCCATATGGTTGAAGTTATTCCTCATGTAAACATCTAATTAAATATTCCCTCTCATTCTCCTGACGGTGTTGATCTATCATTACCGAACAGGTGCTGTTTGAAAAGGGAAATGTGTTCATTTTGGGAGCTTGCCCAAATCTCTCTTCTCCTCCAATGTGTGCCTTTGAGCACATAAAAGAAAAAAAGTAGAGTTAAGTCATATTTCAAATTAATTTAATAATATTCCAATGTGGGAAAAAGAGGGTGAGACCAAGTTACCTGCACTCATCACCGATAATCACGTGGAAGGTTCGGTAAAAAGAAATGCTCCCTGCTACAATCTACCATTCCAAACTGTGTGACTGTCAGCTTTTTCTACACCTCCATGAACACAAATACTGCATGTTATAAAACATACGCTACAGCCTGAGGGCTTTGCACTATTTTGGAGTTAAAAAAATAAACTGAGGTTTTGACAGTTTAGAAATTTCAACTGATGATGCCAAACTGACTGCTATCGGTGTGTGAGGTGTATTTTAGACATAGAATTAAAAAAACAAGTTCCTGGGAAGGATTTCCTACGTTGTCTTTAACTCATTCAGTAAATGTCTCAGTTTTCTTTTGAGCACATTCAATGGAGCCAAACTGATGCTGTTATCATTATTTTGGTTCTAAAGTAACAACAAATTCACATTTATAGTGCTGTGATATGACACTCTATCATTAAAGCTGGGGTAGGTAATGTTGCTCAGAGACATTTTTTTTTACTCTGGGTAAAGTGGTTCATCGTCCTGATAGTAGTCGATACATTTATGTAATCATGAAGAATAAGAAATAGTTAGACCCCTCAGTTTACTGTAAATCTGTAAAAACTCTGATCAATCCAAATGTTCAGACTGAATTGAAATAGTTTATTTCTGATATTTTGTAAGCTGTTTTTATTCCTTCATGTATGTATACATCCTACATAGGTTGACATTACTATATCAATTTTACTCTATGACACATCTATAGCTGTGTTATCAGAGCAGACTCAAGCTTTTAACATATTCAACAGAAGGAGACCAAACCTGTCATGGTGTAGACCACGTCTCCTAACGAGTAGGTGAACCAGAATAGAGGGGCCTCCAGTATAAAGCTGGAGGAGAAGCTTCAGGCGCGAGAGAGAGCATTTTTGTTGTGATTGAGCAGCCATTGAATATTGCTTGTCCAACTGCTAGCTGGTGCATGGCTGACTCATGCATTTTTATTTTGTGACTAAGTTGAAGAGCTGAGCTTCTGCAATTTTCTCCTACCACCACAGTCGGCCTCACAAAACCACCCAAAATTTTCCAAGACAATTCTCCCTGCTATATCTCAATTTCTCCAGTCTCCTGTCTCCAGTTGCAGTACGGAAAGCATATCATTCATCCAGCTATTGAATGATGGTGGTTTGTCAGCTATCCAAAGAAGGAGAATGGCTCTGCAGATGTGACGCACACAAAGCATGTGGTCCCAATTTTTGTTTCAGTTTTTTTGCACTGCATGGGGTAACAATATGTGTTCCAGTTTAAGCTTAGGATTTATCAGGGGTTTAGTGAATCCCATGTCTCTCCCTGTGGATTAGGGTTTATTTAGGTCGTAGTACCCATTTACGCGAGTAGGCGGCAGCAGGACACCTCTCAGCTCGCCGAAACTCGGCTTTTTGACTGTTGTTTTTTTGTCACTCCGTGATAAAGAGTCGATGCAGCAACAGCGTGACGATGTCCTGTCTGCTCATTTAACCTTTTTTTCTCAGGTGAGTACTTTATATTTACAAGTACTTTATACACAAGTAAGATGAAGCTATGTATTAGCTGAATGTATTGGTGGATGCCTGGTGTGACGGTTTAAGTTGTATTTTAATTTTGTTTTCCTGCAACGTGGTGAGGCCAGCACTGTTGTATTATCATGGCGGCCTCGTGGCAGTTTAGAATGCATTTGGGATTCAGTCATAAGCTCCTACAACCAATATTGATCTGCTACTTGAAATACTTTGTTATGATTACTTTTGTGCATGTTCAGAGATGTGTTTAATGTGTAAATAAATCAAGCATTTGCACTTGGAAAGATACTTTGTAAACCTGGACTTCAGCAATTTGCAGTGTTGAATGGAAAGACGGTTGATTGTTATGGTTTACTGGAGAACATTGTAAATACATTTATTTAAATATGTTAAAAATGTTAAATAAATGACTCCGTGATAAAGAGTCGATGCAGCAACAGCATGACGATGTCCTGTCTGCTCATTTAACCTTTTTTTCTCAGAAACTGCTGTATGGTCTCGTGCTCGGGACCTGCAACACAGGCTATCAGGGACATAAATGCTGTGGCTTTCGCTTGTAGTTTGGACTCAGCAATTTCTGGGGGAAGGACCCAAAAGACAGAGGTTAGCGGAGAAGGTAGGACGTTTTTCTTACAGACAATAGAGATGGCCAGAGAAATGTTGGTCCAGAAACTTCCTAGTGATTTACAGTTCCAGAACATATGCCCCTAGCGTGTATTCAGTATTTTCTTTGCAGTGATTCAAAGGATGTTAAGGCTCCTTCAGCAAAAATGTCCTTAAAAAAGACCAGTGCCAAATTTGATATGGCGAATCAGTTGGAGACGGTAAGCAGAGGTGGTTACCTAACAAAGGAGAGAATAAAGAATTATGGGTAATGTGAAAATGTTTTCTAAACTGAAACCAGATTTTAAGGGAGTGTTTTAGGACTGGGTCAGTGAGCTGAGGGTCCAAAGGTCCAGGGATTGAAGAGCTCATTAATGAAATTGGGCATACTGAATTGCTAAATTCCATCTTGGACCAGGTAGGACCTTGTTCCCTACTCTTGGTCCCGATCCAGTTAAAATAACTTACTTACGTTTGCTGCCCAATAGTAATAGGTGCAGTTGCTCTTTTTTCTCCAGGAATGCTCTTTTTATTCTTGGAACTGGCTTAGACCATAAAAATGTACAAATCCTATTTTCAATCTCTATGAACATTGGTTGTAGTAAAAAGAAAGTAATCATTTGGAAACAGTATAAAAAACAAGGGAGAATTATCATCTTAACTGTATTTATTCTTCCAGCCAGGGAGATAGATAGTGTTCACCATCGTGCAAGGTCTTGTTTTGTCTCTTCTTGTAAAACCTTGTTGGACTAATAGTGATCTTTGTATGTGCGTGAGATTTTAACTCCTAAGTATGTAAACTCTTTGGTTTGTTTATAAGCAAAGGACCTAAAGTCCATAACATTCGCCAAATGATTTTGGAGATTTTGTAGAAATTCAATTTGAATCCTGGTATTTTACCATATGCTTCCAGTATTTTAATGAGATTTGGAATAGATTGTTCAGGGTTTGATAAGAATATTAGAAGGTCATCTGCATATAAGGATACTTTGTGTAATTCATTATGTCTTAGAACTCCATTGACTTTGTTACTCATTCTTTTAGCAATAGCTAATGGTTCTAATAATAACAATAATAAAAATAAAAATAATCTTACTTATACTTTAGTCAGAATTTTATAATCACAGCCCAGAAGGCTTATTGGTTGATATGAGCCGCATTTACAAGGATCTTTTCCTTTCTTGGTTATAACAGTGATGGTTGCTTGGGTCAATGAATGAGGCAGTTTCCCTGTGGTAGCAATGTCTTCAAAAAGTTTACATAGACAAATGGACAGTTTAGTAGAAAAAGTCTTGTAAAATTCTATAGGTAGCCCATCTGGCCCAGGTGTTTTGCCATTTTGCATGGATTTTACTGCTTGTGCAATCTCTTTGCTACAGATTTTAGAGTCCAATCTAACTTGGCCATATTTTTGGAATTACCAGAGTTGACAAATGCCTGGATCACAGACGGGTCCACAGAACTTGAGATGTGTAAAGATTGGAACAGAATTTTCTAAATTGGTCATTTATAATTATTGGGTGGCTACACTCTCAGAAGTAAGGGTAACGTAGGAGTACATTTCTGTCCCTTACAGGACAGGTACACTATGGATCTATGTACCCTCTGGGGGTCATAATCAGACCTCAAGGTAACTATTTGTACCTTTCTGACATCCTGAAAGGTACATTTGTGTTCCAAAGCACGAAATAGTACAAATAAGAACTCCTTTTTAAAAATGTCGGGGTACAAATTTAGGAGATACACTTTTCATTTTGATTTTTGCCATTGTGAGTCACAATTTTAACTCAGTTTTGATCGGCAAAAAAGTTTAAGTGGGTGTGTGCGGTTAGATTCCCTTCCTATTAACCATAATAGAACACACCATTTTAAAAGAAAAAGCCTTTGGTAGCACTTTACATTACAGATCGGTAATTATATGGTAATTATGTGGTAATTTAATTGAAATTGTTTGTAAATGAAGATGCCTGCTGTAATGTAACATTACCATGTAGTAACATGGAAACAAGTCATGCTTTACTTTACAGCACTGATTTGTGGTTATTACCTAGAAACTACTGATGTTGTTTCCTGGTTTTTGTCGCTACTGTAATGTACTGTTACTATGAAATAAAATGGAAACAATAAATGCATATTTTTACAGCCTTAGTTTGTGGTTATTACACAGAAACCAACCTCTTATAATTTGGTAATAATGCTATTATTTCAACATAATTATTATTTTCTTTAAGCATACATAGATATTTGATGACATTTCTGGGCAGCTACTAAGTAATTACACAATATTAATACAATACCACATAGTTTCACATTCTTGTGAAATATGTTACCCTCCTATTGCTTTGGGTAACTGGCACCTTATTACCAATTTAACATCAGCTCAAGTCTCTTGTCACCATGACGTTTCCAGTATTACTACTAGGATATTACCTGGATATTTCCACTAGTAATTATGGGGTTTTTCCTGTAATTACTGAGTAATTTCTTCTCCGTTTCCATGAAATCACACTGTTATATTTAGTCTATCATGTGCCGTTACTGGGATATTACCTGGTTATTTCTAGTAGTAATTACTGCGTATTTTCTGTAATTACCAAGTAATTTCTTCTTTGTTTCTATGAATATACCACATAATTACCATATAATTACCAATCTGTAATGTAAAGTGCTACCAAAGTTTTTTTTTTTTTTTTTTATAAAAACACACTTCATTTTAACAGGTTTATAATAACCCAATTTGTTAGATAAATCTATTCATCAACTATGCTTTTCACAAGGACAAAAGGTCATCATTAAATAGTTTTCACTGAAAAAAATAAATAAAAAAAAACAACATAAAAAAAAAAACAATCCGGGGGGTGAGTGCATTATCCAAATTCAGGATGCTTCCCGGTTGGTTATGACCTGAACTGAGTCAATGGACCACAATTTCTCGTGACTCTTTCCTCAGACCTATGAAAGGAGACAAGTATCATCATCATCATGACACTCACTGGGCTTTCAACTGAGGAATTATTGCTAAAACTGGAAGGAGATTGACTAGACATGACTGAGCTTGAAGCACAGAGATCCAGAAGTAAGCATGTTTTTGAACAAGTCTGCTATTTACGTTAGTACGCTAATGCTTGCCAGCAAGCAAACATTAAATCTTTTACACATCAACATAGTCTCTTCAGCTCTCACTTCGTTGTTTACTTCTTTATCTTTTTTCGCATTTGCACTTGAGTAAGTTCGGCTGATCCAGTTGCTAGTAGACCTACTGTATTTGTTAAAAAAAATACAGGAGGTCTGCTAAAAAGTGTTTGTAAAAAGTAAAATGAAAAAGCTGGAGAGGAGAATATGTAGCTGTTATGATGAGCAGGGGTCCTGGTGGTCTGAAGGGCAGGAATGTTTGATTACTCTGGAAGGAGCTCGTCCTTCTTCATCTGAAGAGCTGGTGGGTTTCCACTCAGAATCAGATGACAGACTAAAAAACATTATCTCACATTAGTACTTCGACTGTAAGAAGTGTATGTTCTGACAGACATGCATCGCTGCACACATGCGCACGCAGAGTATGAAAGGTGCCCCCACACGCAAATAAATCAGCAGCAGCTTTTTTTTTTTTTTTGCTTTCACGAACACTTGGACTGAACAAAACCCGCATGAACGGTTCCCCTGGTCCGGGGTCTTACGTTTTAGAGCTGAGACCCCAAGTTTTCCAACAAACCAGGTCTCACGTCTTTAGCAGACCGAACAGAACCACTGTAAATGCGGCAACAGGAAGAAACAACGGAAAGAAAACAACACAGGTGCCCCCACCCCCTCCTCCCCCATCCCGACGCACAAAGTAAACAAGCCCTGTCCTCCAGTCCCATAAACAACAGAGTTACTTATCTAAACAGCTCATAAAGCTTATAGCTGCATATAGAAGTTTGTTCTTACTTTACATGCTCTTCTCCTTCAGGAACTGCATCTTCTTCTGCAGCCAGAGACATCTTCCTCTGTAAAAATCACTGTCCCTCCGCGTAAACGACTCCACCACCTCCTCGCGGGTGTATTTCCGCTTTTCGGCGTGTTTTGCAGTTGTTCAAACAGAGGAAAAGTGGACAAAAAAGGCTTCCTCTGCTTTTGCGCATGGACATGTGCGTCCATGTGCACGTTTAGCTTGCGACAACATTTGCACGTTGTCGCAAATGTTTATGCACGGACTCTCTGAAGGCATTTTACATCCAACACACACAAGCTGCACATCGCCGTGACGGTAATTTAAATGGCTATACGACAGTGGTGTCAGAACTAGCATCAGAGCTGGTGGGTGAGGTATGGAAGCGGAAACATATGTGATTGTCAGACCACCTAGGTTGACACTCAGTGGGTATTATTGGCTAAGGAAGGACTATGGATCAATCTAGCTAATCAAAAATGGGGTCAATCAGAAGGAGAGAGCCTACTGGTGCGCCATGCGCAGTTTTATTGAAAAAGGAATTGTCTAAGATAATGTACTAGTGTGATATAAAAAAAAAAAATATGGAGATTGGCCAGCGGGCGGGCCGCCGACTGTTAAGGGGTTAACCAGCTAAGACTTATTTTGGGATTGATGCTAAAGCCATAGCGAGGTTATATCAGTATGTACCCATTAAGAATACAATTAAATCACTCCTTACTCAGAGATCTGTTAAAGAGCAGTATGTCCAAGCTAAAGCCGCCACCAAAACAACTCCTGATGTTCTGGACGATGTGAGACATGTAAGAAACATGAAAGAGAATATACTTTTACAAGGATCACCATCTACATTGTCTGTCATCTTGTGTCAGGATTGATTTAAAGTTGTGAACCCACTGGGCTCAGGCAGAAAAACACAAAACACTGGCCATGTACATGACACTTGCAGAGATTGCGCCACACAACAAGTCTTCCATCGATCCAATGCAACTTGTAATGTGCAGAGAGGAGGATTTTAAATTTTTTGGCCAAGAAAAAGTGTTCTCCACTTTAGTCAGTGACTTAAAACAAATGGAGGAAGTAGGAATTGATTATGGTGATGGAGAAGGTAAAAGGCTCTGTCATTGCCATTGCAAATCCTCTGCAGCTGTGCAGAATGAAACACCTGTGGCGAATCACCCTCCAGGAAAGGGCCACTGACACCATCTGTAGGAAACTAAAACATAGTGTACCCTCCAACGACTGCCAACAGGCGGTCCAGAGGAGCACAACGGCAGAGATGCCTCAAAATTCGTAACAAGAGACGGGTTCAGGATGAACAAGCGGAGCATCCGTAACCCTCCCAGTCGACAAGGTACCTCCAACCATGCATCAACAATCTGCTGGACAGCAAAACACGGGTGCCCCTCAAGGTCTGGGGTGGGAGGAAGGGGTCCAGAAGGAGGGCACAGAGGGCTGGAACACGTGGAAAATGGGATGGATGTGCACATGGATAGGGAAGTGAAGACGGACGGAAGAGGGGCTGATAACAGAGAATATCTCATAAGGACCAATGTATCTGGGTGAGAGCTTCTTTGACATAGACTTTAACGGGACGTCATGAGAGGACAACCACACTTTCTGGCCATGAGTATATGGAGGAGCTGGGATCCTGTGGCGATCAGCAAAGCGCTTGTTCTGGTCCTTGGTGCGGTGGAGCGCGGCATTGGTGTTGGTCCAGATGTGCCAGCAATGGCGGATGTGATGGCGAACAGAGGTGACAGAAATATCCTTCTCATCAGCTGGAAAAAGATGAGTCTGATAACCCTGTGACACTTCAAAAGGAGACAGACCTGTAGCAGAAGATAAATGTGAATTGTGGGCATACTCAATCCAAGGTAAATGTTGGCTCAAGGAAGAAGGGCGGTGGACGTGACACAACGGAGGGCAGCCTCCAATTCTTGATTCATCCGTTCGGTCTGGCCGTTGAACTGTGGATGATAACCAGTGGTGAGACAAACCTTGGCGCCTAATACAGAACAAAATTTCTTCCACAGCCAGGACACAAATTGAGGACCAAAGTCTGAGAGAATCTCCTGAGGAATACCATGCAAGCAAAACACGTTTGATGAGCTATTGGGCTGTTTGGTAAGATGTAGGCAACCTTTTCAGGGGCACGAGGTGGCAGGCCTTGGAAAAATGGTCGACAGTGGTCAAGATGGCAGTCATGCCTTTTGAGACAGGTAGTCCAGTAAGAAAATCTACGGCTGTATGACACCAGGGTCTGGAGGGGGTTGCAAGTGGATGAAGCAAATCAACTGGAGGTGTATTTCCAGACTTGTTCCTGGCACAACTGGGACAAGCTAGGATGTACTCACGGACATCCTTGTGAACACTGGGCCACCAAAATTTTGAGAGATAAGGGAAATAGTGCGACTGACACCAGGATGACACGAGAGCTTAGCAGTGTGGAACCAGTAAATGAGGCGGGATCTGACAGAACTAGGAACATAAAGGCGGTTAGCTGGGCTGTCACCAGGGTCTGGCTCTGTCAATTGGGCCTTCTTAATGAGATATTCAATCTCCCAGGTGAGAGTTCCAACAATGCAAATAGGTGAAAGAATGGCTGAAGGGGGTACGGTCGAATGGGCCATCTTAACGAGCTCTTCAGTCTCCCAGGTGAGAGTTCCAACAAGGCAACTTGGTGGAAGAATGGCTGAAGGAGTACAGTCGGTGTCATCAGGGCAAAATTGACGGGACAGGGCATCTGGCTTGGTGTTCTTGGATCCAGGACGGTAATAAATAAATAGATGAAAGCCTGAGAAAAACAGGGACCAACAGGACTGACGACGATTCAACCGCTTGGCAGGTTGGAGGTAAGATAGATTCTTATGGCCCGTCAATACCAGCACGGGATGCTCTGCTCCTTCCAACCAATGTTGCCATTTCTCCAGGGCCATCTTAATGGAGAGAAGCTCATGATCACCCACATCATAGTCCCGGTCAGTGAGAGACAAGAGGTGGGAAAAGAATGCACAAGGTTTAAGTTTGAATCCATGTTTGAACACTGAGATAAAATGGCTCCAACCCCAGAATCCGAAGCGTCGACTTCCAGAATAAACTGCTTCAATGGATCTGGTTGCATGAGAATCGGAGCCTGGGAAAACTTGATTTTGAGCTCAAGGAAAGCCTTGGTAGCATCCTGAGTCCAGGTGAATGGAAACTTAGTGGAAGTGAGAGTGATTAAAGAGGCAGCTGTGTGACTATAATTCTGAAAGAAGCGACGATAAAAATTGGCAAAGCTGAGAAATCTCTGTAGCTGTTGATGTGTCTGAGGAGTGGGCCAGTCTCGGATGGCCCTGATCTTTTCTGGATATGTCCGAACCTGCCCACCCTCAAAGATGTATCCCTGGAAAGACACAGAGGACTGGTGGAACTCACACTTTTCTGCCACAGAGTCTGCACAGTGGTGGTTTCCAGATCTGGAGGGCTACCACAGGATGAAGATTTAAACGAAGACGGTGACCGCAGGAGGAATGCTTGGAGCGCAAGAGAGTTCACGAGGGAGGCCTCTGAAAAAAACACTCAAACTCAGACAAATTGCACAAATGATCTCAATGGAGTAACTACAAGAGAACACAGGATGGCTTGGCTTACTACAAGGGCCAACGCTCAAGCGATGAAGGACTGGCAGCCAACTCCAGATATAGCGTAGCGGGATGATGGCAAATCCTCTGGAGCTTTGCAGAACGAAACACCTGTGGTGAATTACCCTCCAGGAAAGGACCACTGGCATCATCTGTAGGAAACTAAAACATACTGCACCCCTAGAGAAACCAGATCCCTGACAATATGTGCACCCAAGATCCATACCAACCAAATAACATACTTGAAGATTCTCATTGAGGAATACATCGAGCTGAGAACTGCCACATTCCCAGAAAATACATTAAAACTCAAGCCCCACTATCTTGTCCATTACCCAGAATTCATTCTTCAGTTTGGTCCCCTCATCAGGTAGTGGACACCGTGCTTCGAAAGCAAGCACTCATATTTTAAGCAATGTGCAAGGAAACTGCACAACTTTCAAAACCTCAGCAGTACCTTTGCAGAAAGACACCAGTTGCGTCAAGCATATTTACATGCTGGTAGCTTATTCCCACCAACTCTGCAAATGGGACAGCCCAGTACATTTGATGACCAGCTGTACCAGATTGGCATACAGAGAGCTGTCAGTCTAAAAGGTCTCTGCCCAGAGCACACCATGGAAATGTCCTCTGTCACTTTCAAAGGCACTCTCTACAAAAGAGGCATGACTGTTGTAGTAGACAAAAATGACACGGGGTATCTATTTTGCAAAATAGCGTTGATACTTGTAAATGAGTCAAATGTGCATTTTGTTGTCCAGCAGTATCAGTCTGTGAATGTTCTGAATCTTGGTGTTTATTGCTTACAAACCAATTCATAAGCACAGTATCAGTGTTTGACTGTTGACAAGTTTGCAGATTATTACCCTCTCTCTGTATATACTCAATTTGGTCTTAATCTTGTTGCTCTGCATTATTCTGTGTTTCAGAAGATTGAGTAATGGAGTCGATTGAAAAGGCCAAACAGACCGTGCTACCGCAGCTGGATAAAGTGAAACTGGAAACTTCGGTCACTGAGCTGATGACCAAAGTAGGTGCTGAAGGACCAGATTATCTGAATTTATTCAAGAAGATGACATTAAACATTTGCTCACGCCTGTTCAGTGCAGAAGGATTCTTCAGTTCTTGAAGGGAGGTGAGATTACAGTTGTCTTAACATGTTAGTTGAGCTGTAACAATCATTCAAGCATAATATTGTAAAGTGACTTCAGTGTTAGATCATTTAAATACTTCTCATGTAGTATTTGACAGGGCTAAATACAAAATCTGGAGGACTTTACTTTCTAGTATCAATCTGATCACAATCTTTTTCGTGCTTTTACCCATTTGTGTGTAATGCAGGCCCTGCCAGTCCCCAGCTGAGCCCTTTATCACTTGAGCCACTGCCAGTTGCTTCTTCAAGCACATGGCCCATTTAACCCATCAGTCCCATCTTAGCTTGGTTGGACCTTTTTGGGGTACCATGGAACAAAGTGAGACCGACTCTTAGAAGAGCATTAGATGCTGATGACAGGCCAGCTCCAGAGGACTGCAGGCCCTTTATGAGACTCACCATCGATGCGATGAGAAAGCATTCCTTGAACCCTAATCACAGACAGTTTGTGGCAAAAGCTATAACTCAAAAATATCCAAATAGCTTTTTAGACAAAAAGGAAGAGGGAGAGCTAATTGAATGTGGATATTTCAGTATTATAAATCACCTCAAGACCAGAGTAGAATATTTGAATTGAGGCAACACTCTTCTCTGTCTGAGGAAGCCCAAATCCGTCCAGAGAGATGATGACAATGATGATGACCAGCCAGCAGTAGCTTCCTCTGTAAGACTCGACAGTTATGGGTGTGTTTGTTGGCAGCCAGAGGACTATCCAGATGGAGAGACATCTGCACCGTTGGAAGAAAAGAAGCATGAGATATTGGATATATTCAGCCAAGAGGGACTTAAGGCTGCTGAGAGCATAAGGGTAGAAGACCTAATGGCCATCACTTATGCCAAACAGTGGGAATGCATCAATGCAAATCAATCCCCAACCTTTCTGGACATTGGGAAAGAGTTGTCATTTCTATTTTCAAAAAAGTTTTTACTGTCACACTTCACCACTCTCACCAATGTTGACCTATGCATAGGACTAAATGAAGATTTGGACAAAAAGGGTAAAAGGCTCTTGGATCTCTTCAGTTGTCCGATTATAAGGTGGAGAAAGGAAGTAAGAGCTGTTCTCAAGGAAGCCCTAAAGAAGGGCCAAGAAGGAACTGATGGCCTAGCAGCCATGCTTGTGATGTTGGTGTGGCGAGACGGGGGAAGTGTGTGCATTAAGTTTGACAACGCCACTCTGGGACTTTCACCCAGAGGTTAATGTAAGCAACCTCGACCTCAAGGCCTTCAGGTTCGTTATACTAAAAGAAGCTTGAGACAAGTGTCCGATTATAAAAGAAATAATTTTATTTAAACAAACATTAAAATAAACAATTACCTAAAAAGAGTCTGCATTGAGCTTACCGGGGGGATGAGTGGGCTAAGCCAAGGTGGAGGGATCCGACAAAAAATAAGGGCCACCCCAGGCACACGTGAAATACTCATTCCCTTCTCCCAAGACACACAACACAGGCACACGTGATGAACATGCACAACAGGGAGTGGGTAATCACACCAAACGGGATCCGACACCTAGGCAGCACCACTGCCACCACAAGCTCTCAGACCACTAGGAATAAAAAGGACAAAAATGTTAAAACACACTTAACACAATAAAAAAAGGAACAGCTGCAGGGCAACAAGTAGTGACACATTTCCTCTAATACACAATCTTTGTAGACCCAAATGCAGTGCTGCAGCCAGTGAAGGCAAAGCAGCTCAAACTCCAGCTTGGTGGAGCGGGTAATATCTCCGCCAACGTCAACACCGGCGAATTTCATAAAACCAAGCAGTTCTTTAAAAGTAAACAAAGCAGCAGCAATGTTAGGGAGATCAGCAGAGAAGTAGTCAACCAAGGCACATCCAGTGCGTTACAGCAATCAGCTGACTGCAGAACCGCTGTGCTTAACAGCTCTCCGATTTTCCCCTAGAATAAAAAACAGTAAAGTAAGTGTCCCATGCAAGTAGAAAACCAGCCCCCTGTATCAGATTTACATACCAGGATGCAGCGTTATTCTCGCAGAGGAGTCGCGAGCAGGAGAAGACGCAGTGTGGTGCGCTACCTATGGAAACAGCCACTTAAACACGTATGCGACTTAAAATATGAGAAGCCTAACTAGGAGACCTACCACAGCGATGCAAATATACGGCCAATTCCGCTTTGAAGCAGCGAGGGACCTCAGTGATGGCCGGAAGTTGCACAGTCAGTCAGTCATACAGGTGAGCGCTTGCTGTCATTAGCTGGCTCCGCTGTTTAAATATATCGCCCCCATTGGCCAGCAACGCAACCACCCATCTTATACGACCACATTGGCATATTTCAAAGAACAAGTGGAAACACTTTTCTCCTTGCTGATTTATACTCTTTATTACTTACATCTTATTGAATTCTCTGTAATTAACTCCCATTTATTCCCTCAGAAATAATTTTCCCAAATTAGAGTGAAATATTTTACACACCCCAAATTTTAATTTTTATTGCAGGTTGGCAAGCATGTAATGGCATCTTGTACTTGGGTTCAAGTAAATGCAGGTTTGCATCTGGCATTTCTGTCTTCCTAGGCGTTTGTAGTTAGGTTTGTTAATAGTTTGATGCAATGGGATTTAAGCCAAAATATACTGATTGAGGGCACCTCTCAGGTTATTGGATTTTGAGCACATTTTCATTGATAGAGCTCACGTTACATTGTAACCCACACAGTTCAAGCTTCTATCTTTCTATTTTACGCAAACCCTTAGAGCAATAAAATATGGCACATTGCTTTCTTATCACAAGATTTAAAAACAGTTTTTTCTGTCCTGGAGTTAATATACAGTTTAGTACATTTCAAGTAGCTGCCTCCTGCAACTCCTTTGCTGGTATTCGTAGGTGACTACCACCCAGCTGTCTCTCCCCATCACTCCAAGGATTATCATGTTTGGTAAGTTTCATAAAGTAAACACAATCTTTGAATGAACAAGAACAAAAAAATAAAGTCTAGTCTGTAAACATTTGTGAATTTACTTTGTGTCATGTCATTTACTGCCTCCGTACCATTCCAGATTTCCACCTTATAATACAAGGACAGCACAGTCATCAAAAAAAGTAAAGAAAAAAAAAGTGATATTGAGTACAAAATCTCTATGTCATGTATTTTACTATATACTTCTTAATCCTGTATGTTTATTAATTCACTGATTGATGCAATGGTTTTGAAAACCTTTACCTGAATACAGTTCTTTTTTTCCCTCTGTGATTTTTTCTTCGTTTCTCTCTTGAGTAGCCAGTTGCAGCTAAGCACTTTTTTATGCACCGCTGCTTCTATTGGCTGAACGTCAGCTAAGCAGAGTTTTAGACACCTTTCCCAACTTTTTTCCAAAAACGCTACTTGTGACAGTTCTATTTATATAGACCTTGACTACTTTTCTGTAAGTCAGTTGACATATTTCTCTGTGAATGAGTGTTAATGTATCTGATTGAACATTCAGTGGATCAAATGTAAACCAGACAACTGTATGTAGCTAACAGGAAATGGATTTTAGTAAGACATAGGTCAGAGAAAAGGTTTTCAAAATTACCTTTTTCCTTTTAAATTATTATTTGTCTTGAATATCTAATTGGTGTAGGCTGAAGCCTTCTTAAAACTTGAATGCTTTATTAGAGAACATAGGCTGTCATGAGGGTCGCAATAGTCTACTTTGACATAGGAAAATGAAATTCAGCACATATTTATAACACCCTAAGACAAGCAAAAAAGTACATCAAATACCTGGTGCCATGGCAACAAGATGTCCGCCATCTTGGCACTTATCCCCAATTTTTCACTTTATTGTATATCTCCTTAGAAATAAATTGGATTTCCACCAAAGTTAAAAGCATTTGTTATGGTTTGGCCTTTAACTTAGTCCACAGTGTGTGTGGGGGTTTCTTCAACATGAAGCTCGGACCTGATGGTTGCGCCACACCCTAACTACTACTTTCATGTTCATGGATTTTTGGTCAAGATTAATCCTGACTTCTTGGTTCTGCACTTAGTAAGTGCACTTGGCACTGCACTGAGGAGTAGATGAGCCGGAAGACTGGGAGAGTGTTGAAGAGGAAGACTTAATACATGAAACCCAATGTATTCTCCTTTATAAGAGACTTAACAAGTTCAGTTGGCTAACTGACCAGATGCAGCTGAGGTTGCAAAAATGGCTTTTACTTGTGTGTGTATGTATATATATATATATATGTATATATATATATATATATATGTGTGTGTGTGTGTGTGTGTGTGTGTGTGTGTGTGTGTGTGTGTGTGTGTGTGCGTGTGTGTGTGTGTGTGTGTATCTCCTCCTCTTGTTTTCGGATCCTAAGGCGGTAGATTAGATTGTTTTATGCATTGCATGAAAGTGTGTGGGGAAAGTGGAAGGCCTACACCAGGGTGCCCAAAGTTGGTCTTCGAGGGCTGCTGTACTGCAGGTCTTTGTTGTATTCCTGATACAACTCACCTGGCTTCCATTAGATGGATCTAACAGCCAATGAAGTTCTTCACAATGACTGATTAGTTTGACTCAGGTGTATTGGAACAATGATACATGGAAACCCTGCAGGACTGTGGCCCTGAAGGGCCAGAGCTGGGCATGCCTGACCTATATAGTTTGCACAAAATAACCCACTTAATTAAGCAATTTTGGCAAGTTGCCTGACTCTGAAAGGGGTCCCTGGACCTTTATCCACCTCATTTGCCTTTATGGAAGATGTCAATCCATCCCTAATTTCTCTACCTACCGGTTGTGTGTGCTGTTTGAATCATTGCAGACATTTTTCACCATCATGGCATATGGATCTGGTGCAGAATAACGTCATCCAGCAAGACGAAATGACATTTGGTAAAATCTTTTGTCTCCTCTGTTTTTACCCAGAATTCACATCTGCTAGTGATTAAACGGCTCAGCAGCTTTAAAAATGAGCTCAGAATCACATTACTTTTTTTTTCTTTTTTTTTAAAAATAGACTTCCCCCCCCCCGCCGTCGTCTGGAGAGAGAGAACTATATCTTTGTAATAAAAGGGGGGAAAAGGGTGAATAGCCAACTTCGCTGCTCAATTCTGAAATTTAATCAAATTGCCAATTAACTGTACTATCTGGGGAGGCCGCATGTTTAGAATTGATGGATCCCAGTTGCTCTTCTCCCATTCTTTTAATAAAACTGGAAAGCAAGTTAACTCTTCTGAGGATGACCTTCAACTATCACTTTGTTAATTAATTTTGAATTAGACTTTGATTAGATATTTATCTACATGTGCACAGTAAATATGTGCAGAATACTGTGAAAATCTCAAACAAAGCAGAGTAAATCTGTTTGCTGTGTCTTGTCATGCGGGCCTGCAGATATAAGAAGTCTGGGAGAGCAGCTGAGAGCTGTGGGGATTTTATTCCACCATCCATACTGATTCAGATGATGCAGATATTTCAGGTGTCAAATGCACCTTCTCTTCTGATCCCTGACAGTGTCAAATGAAACATCAGCAAATAATAAATCTTATTATGCAACAGTAAACAAAAGTTCTGCACAGGGAAAGCTGAACTAATCCGCATTAGATCTGCTGTTATACAACACTTTCTCATCCTTTCTGGTGAAATATAAAACACAGTAGAGAGAACCACCAAGTAGGGATTTTAAAAGTGTCTTGGTTTTCTCTCTGTTTTGACATGTGCACCCTTCCTACAGTTTATATTATGCACATTCATAAAGCACAATGTAAGAGCCTGCTGACAAATATGCTTTATAAGTCCTGTTTGCATGGTCACATCAGCTTTGACCCATTTCCATGTGAACGTGTCACCTCTCAACGTGGGAGACAGGGGTTCCACCAAACTGGTTGCAATTTTAATTGGGAGCCACTTCATTAGTACACTGATCACATGTTATATTGCAACTTGGACACCACACAAAGCAAGAAAGAGCTATTTAAACAAATTTAAGGTAAAAAAAAAAAATAAAAAAAAGAAGAAAATCTATTTATGTCTGTGGGTAAATTTTAAGTTTAATTTTTACTAACATTAATTTCAAATCAAAAATGCAAAAATTGCAATTTTAGTTTCTTGTTTTGGATTTTAAAAGAATAATCAAAACAAGCTAGTAATTTATATTTAGATTTTCAATACTGCAGTAAGTATAAAATGAACGAATCATACATGAACCGTGCAGCAGTACTGTATTATTAAAAAGGTATTAAATCCAATATTTCGACTGTCAGATGTGGAATTATTGACTCCAGGATATTGATATGCTATCCTAACTTGCTGCTAGAGCCTAACTTGGAACCAGTCTTTTGTTTCTACTGGCAAAGCGCTGGTGCTAAGTTCTGGAACTAGTGATTTGTGACACCACTGAGTTTCTTTCTGATCTGATATCACGTAAAATTGCAGCTGTATTGACAATACTGATCTGATGTGAACATTTTCAAGTTCTAAATGATGCCAAAAGTTCCACATTGTCTCCCTCTGTACCTGGATAGTACCTGCTTGCCGTACAAAGAACTTCAGGAGTGCCATCTATCTAATCCTAGCTAGCAGCACCTATCCATCTCCTTTTAGCCTTTCTTTTCTTCCTCTTTCGATTGCCTCATCATAACATATATCATATTTGCGAGTTTTTCTGTATTGTTTGTCTCCTGTCCTCCTTGGGTGTGGCTTCCTGGTGCTGATCGATGGCTTATGTTCAAAAGGTCGATGGCGTTTGTTATTTCAGCTCATAGACGTTTGCATAAATCCTGTTAGTATTGCTCTGGCTGCCACAGTCCTGCTTAACGTTTGAGTAAAAGCTGACGGTGTTACAGAGTGTGTTTACCAACCTTAACTGGCATTTAAAATTGGGTTCAATAACTAGAAAGGTGGGGATAAGATGTGAGTTCTCAGCTAAAACAAGGCAAACTCTGACACTCTATTTGCTTGCATTGAGGAAGTGTCCAGCATAGTAATGGTGGTTCTCCGGCTGAGGAAAACCAAACCAGTTCTGAGCTAGAACTGAGAATTGGCTCTAGCAGCAGGGGTCAGGAAGAAGTCAGGCTTTCCCTGTGGTGATTGAGTATTGGTGATGATGCTTTGGATCCTTGTGGTTGTTACTTGGGGTCTCCTTGGGGGTGGATATATTGGATTGGGATGTTGGGAGTTGAGAGATGGGGGCCAGTACCTGAGGCTCTTTTTCATACCCCTCAAGCCATGCCTGAGAAGCTATTCTGTGGACTGCTCTGGAAGGATGCTACAGCCTTGGATGTTGTTACCATGAAGCATGGTATATGTCTCATTGCTATCCAAAAGTATGCCAGGGCCCAAGGCTTCTAATGAGGATGATCAAAACTAAACACCTTTAAGCTATTAGAATTTTTAATCTGATCAGGGTGCAGCTTTTTCATGTTGTTGCTATCTGTTCCTTAACTTACAACATCTCTTTCAGTCACTAGCCTGTGGCAGGCCTGCAGGGCTGGAGCTTTCCCGGACAGCCACACATTTGCCACTTCCACACCGATGGGCAAGAAGCAGGTTTAGAATCCTGCTAGAAACACAACTAAAGAAGAATAAGCCCGGAGGAGAAATATTGTGTGAAAAGGGTCTGATTCTTACCTGGAGAAGTTGTGTGATGTTCAGAGGACAATCACATATAAAGACACCTAACATATAATATTGTGTTTCACAAGAGGCCTACCCCTGCTTTAAATCGGGAAGCAGTGGAAACTAGATGGGAGGACTGAAAGCATGTACATATGTGCAGCTGTGGCTGTGGATTTGGATGCATTTCAGAAGCACAGCATATGTACTTGTCACTGAGTGGATAATTCCAAGATATGTAGGATCAAGGTTAATCTGTTGGTAAAAATGAGATGGATTCAGAACATATCAAGAAGCAGGATCTCCTGCTCAGCATGTTCACGCTTTTGCCAATGCAGCATATTTAGTTGAAGGGCGAATGTCATGATGACTTACTCAAGAATCCAGACACAAAGCCTGTATGTATCTCTTTCTCTTAGCTCAGTCCATCCTCTTTCATATTTCTTGCACTGCTTTTCCTTTGCATGATAGAGTGAACCTTTGTAAGGATCATATATCATTACATGGGATTACCATTTCTTAGATGCAGGGATCTCATGGGATTACACAGAGATTACTTCATATTATTAGAGTCCCTCATACAGATCTGTCTTTATCTTTTCCATCCAGTATTGCATGGTAAGATGCTGAATCTCCGCTATCCTGAGTGCTTCTCAGAGAAATAATTTCCATCTTCTCACTTTTAGAAAGGTTTGAATGTATGTCCACCCCCTTTCACGCCAGCCACTTGTATAACTAAATGAATGTCATATGCCGTGGTCTTTCCATGTATTTTGTTGTTATAAAGTCTCTCTGAAAGACTTTGTGTTCAAAACGCTTTAGAGGAGACATAAAATCCATGCTAATATGGGGAATGGGGGTTGACTCATTAAGACTGCATATAATGTGATCTAAGTCTCAAGCTCTGGAGATAATTTCATGAAAGAGATGAAATTAGATACATGATGCAAGGATGATAAAAAAAAATATGCATTCAAATTTTGCAACCAAATATAGCCTACTCAGAAGCTACTTGGAATAGTGTGTTTTATCTATATCGAGAAATATAAGCCACCCATCCAAAGACCAAGAATTTCTGCTTTCAACTTGTTGAAACAACCCATAAAATCTTTAAGACTTGAGGTGATGTTCTTATCTCTTCTGGTCTGGGAATACACACTTATTTTCAATGCACTGTGAAGAACCAGGGAAATAAAACATAAAGTAGCACAGGCAACATAAAGTTGACTGAGGAACATTGGATAACAACTGAGATTTAGCTCGGGCTGAACTGCTAGCAGGGACCGCTAGTAGCTGCTAGCAGCGTGCACTAAACCCAGATTGTGGAACCAACCCCATGGTGTCTTGTGGTTCAGATTGGACTCTGGAGATTTGGAGGCTCACTCAATAACCCATTCCATTATTTGGCATTTTTGTTGTCAATGTGGATGAGAGGATGCATGAAAGGTGGCGGCTGTTTTAAGTAAGTGCCATGGTCCAAGGATTCTACCTAAATAAAGCCCTGTAAAACAGATGTTTTGATGGTGTTGAGGTGTGTTGTTGTTGTGATAGCTGTGGTTCATGAGGAAATGATTGTTCTCCAGGATGGATACATTTCTGAAGTACTCTTCTTGTCTTTTCTCACCACTCAAAGCATTTTAACACAAAATCTCACGTTCACAAACAGCAGTTATAAGTTAAAATTAAGTGTTCTCCAAATTATACCCCAATCAACGCTTCAGAAGGCAAAGGGGGGTTCAGTGTCCCTAAGGGTTTCTGAATGCAAGACCACCAAACCCTTAGTTCCCCTAAGGGTCCAAGGACCCTTAGGGGAACTCCTATAGGGAAGTCAGGAATCAATATACAACCAACAGTTGGTAGATGACTACCCTTCCTCCCGAGCTACAGCCACCCCTACATGCCAAGCAACTTGTGCTTCACTTTTTTGGAGGTTTTGAATTGTTTTTAAGTAAAACATTAAACCTATATTGCTTGATATTTTCCTCAAGTTGGATTGTAGAGAAAAAATTGCTCCCACATCTTTTACATTATATTTTAGGCTCTTTGCATGGTTTTGCATCTGAAGCTTATGAAGAGCTAACCCAAAAAGTATTCATAGACCAAAGATAGCTGCCTCATCCCTAGCCTGAATTTTTACATTAAAGGCTCAATGTTAAGCTTACTGTTGTTCAGCTTTTTATTGACTCAAATGATAAACGTGGGTCATTTATATATATATAAAAAGTACTAAATGTGGAACTTGCTTATACCCAACTTGAGATGGAGATAATGGAGTTGAAGAGTTCAGTTGGTGCATTTTAACAGTTTTAACCCAGTTTGACTGAGTTCATCCTTTCTAAAACTGTATCAAATGATCAATAGGAGCCCCGTTGTCATGACAACAGCAGGTGTTTTCACATGTCAAATTGCAAAAAGGGACTTTATGAGGTGACTTTATGCTGAATGTTGAAGCTGTTTAAAGATTCAGGATAAATTCATGCCCCATCATTTTAACTTGCAGGTTGACCAGGGTTTTCCTGTGGGAGTCTTCGTTATCACTCAGCTAAGCTAGTGAGTATATTATCCTACCGCGGGGTTCCAACTTGAACTACAGCGACTTTGTTCTGCTCCGCGGTGCACAAACCAGTTATCAGGCTCCAGTAGGTTTTGTGTCAGACTTGGCCTCCAGCTCGGAGTGGATGAACCAGAGATCAGAGTGACTGAGACCATTTCCAACAGCGGTTCCAAGATGTTGGCAACTGAATCCATCCACTAAATCCTGGTTGAGACACTGAAAGACACTGGATGTAGCCACTGAAGTGATCTCGCAGGCAGGGAGAGGAAAGCAGGAAGAGTTAGCTGGGTAGCAGCAGATGAATCTGATCCCTGTGAGGAGGACTATTGATCCTGTCTTTTTACATCTCTCCTTCAGCTTTTAATCTTCCCTACTTGTTCATCCTCTTACTAGACATTCACAGTTCTGCCCCCTTACTGATTTGACTTATTTACCGGCAATACCACAAAAAATGATTGTCCAACCTCAGACAAAGTAGAGGACATAGTCGAACATTCTGATTAGTTTTGCATTTTGTGTATTTTTCTTTTGTCTTTCATTACTCTGCAGTTATGCTCGTTTTCTGATATGTTGGTGGGAAGATGATGAGGCATCCTTATTTCTTCACTCCATGCCCAGATGCTCCAGTAAACGCCTCTATAGTAAATGTCCATTGCTTAGCACAGCTCAGAGCCACTGCTCTGCTTGTTAGTGGTTCATCTGACCTTCTGCTTTACATCAGATTAATCATCCCTAACTACAAGATCTTTTCAAACATAATGCTGCCAGACAGCTGTTTTTGATTTAAAGGGTCGTAGATATATATTTTTTTTCTTCCTTTTGCCTGTGCGTCTTATATTTACGAACAGCCTGTGTCTCCTAAAAGGAAATGAAAGAGAGTAGGAGCGCCATCTGCTGGAAAATCTTGTCCTGACCATGGCTTTGGAGAATATTTAAACACCTACATTTAAATGAGGAATCTAATATAACTGGATTGCAAATATAGGTAAAATCAGCTTTAAGAGATTCCTTCTTGTTGGTCAAATGTTCATTTTAAGGCGACATTATGGATCGGACATAAAACCAAACAATACGAACTCAAATGACAATATTCATTCATCTCTAATCAGTTGTTCTCATAAGCAAGCTGGCATACCAATTTAACCTTAAATCAGCAGAAAATGTGTTAATTCTTTCTAGGTGAAAAATGCCAGTGTGATATGTGATAAAGTGGTGTGAACAGTGGGATGGTTTAGTGCAGAAAGACTGCTTTGAAAACTGCATCTGAATGCTTTCTGTTCATGTTTAATTTATTGTTTGTGATCAAATACCATCAAACCCAATTACTATTTTAATTTTTACTCTATTCCTAAATTAACCATGGTTACCATGCTAGAGTGTTGATATTATATTAATTATTAAAGTCTCACACATAAAAAAAAAGACTGGAAATATTTTTGCTTTTAATTACATAATGCTGATTATCATGCTTTTTTTTTTTTTTATTGAATTGTTATGTTATAAGTTATGAAATTAACAATTTGCATTCAAATGCTGCAATATGTGAATAACCACTAGGGGGCGGTGTCAGGACCAATCTGACCAGTCAGTCTGTTTATATTTCAACTTGTCGTCAGATTGCAAATGAAATTGCAAAATAAAACATCTCAAAATATAAAAAGAAACCCTTCAAAAAAACAAAAAACTTTAAAACAGTTTGGCGAAGTTGTCTGTAGGCTGTAGAAGCTTTGGTTTCACAAGAGAATAGCCTGTAAAAACAAGCACCCAACTCGGGACCTAGAAACCCAAGGAACAACGGTAACATGTTTCACGCCAGCAACTGGATAGCAACACGCTGGCCGCTCTCAGTGTGCATCATGGCTATTTTAGCAAAGAAACATAAGAGGATATTAACAGTGAAGTTAGGAAAAGAGAGAAAGGACAAATTAAAAGATGGGACAAGAGTTGACATCAGACTAGCTGTGTTTTCGTTAGTTTTTTGTGAATTTTTTTTTTCCATTAAAGGGTATTTAGCTGTACTCTTAAAATCTCGTCCCGCTGATGAGATTTTCCGTGAATTGTGCCTTATGCAGAAAAACCACAGCGTCCTTATGGGATTTTCTTCTTCCTGCAGAGGATTTCCCAAACCTTTTTAAAGCCCCTTCTCCCTAATTTCCATTTTGAATGCATTGTAAAACTCTGCATTTCACAGTGGTTTGCTCCACATCGCGAAGTGAACTGGTCACATGACACACTATGTTGCTTTCAGGGACATGTAAAAAAGTGTTGCCATTACACTTTTTCTGTTTACTTCTATATCGAAACATCCAAAAAGTCACCTTGTGAGAGCATAAAAAAGCTATGACTATGATGGCTTTCTTCTTTAAGCCTGGGCCTGCTCTCCAGTGGACTCCAGTTTGTCTGCTTTCATGTGGTATTATAGGGCCAAAACCTCTGAGTCTTGCTTCAGAGAGAAGAATTTGTAAAATAATCATGTTCTTTTTTTCTCCTGTTTCCGGGAGATTCTAACATCCCTGTGTCCCTCCACTTCTGAGGAAGTAATCTCAAGCCAGCAGTCAGTTCTGACTTACTCACCTGTCATTTTGCCACTCCTGGAAGGTCAAGAGTTTCGTGTTCATCAGGAAAACCTTCAATGATAGGTTAAGCTCTGCTCTTACCCTCTTTAAAAGAAGGCTTACCTCTAGACTTTGCTGTTACCAGCTTCTCCTGCAGCTTTCACAGCGTTTTCCCATCCTGAGTAAACCATATGGCGCCCCAGCAGCTTCCCTGGTTCAGGACGTGTCGTAGATGAATTGTTTACTGAGTGGTCGCCTGATCTCGAGTGTGTTTTTGGGTTCTGCCTCCAATATGCTGAAGGTGGCATGTGGCATGGAGTCAAGGTTAGCATGCTGTGTGCCAGAAAGAGTTTAGTGAGGGGGGGTCAATGTTTGAAATGTCACACATTTCCTCTTTAAGTAAAATTTACTCAGGAATCGAACAGAACATGCGTGGGGAGACGGGAAGTCCATTCTCTGAGGTTCCTAAACAACACGCATAAGAACTGTTTTATGGTGAAGCAGCTCATGTACTTTGGTTTTGTCTCTTTACGTGTTTTTGTTCATACATCAGGTGTAACGTAAACAAAAGTTGGGTATAAATTGTGATATTAGTAGATTCAGCAGCTGCTTGAAGCATCTATTTAGTTTTTTTCTGCTATCCGAAAGTGACAGTAAGCTCTTCCCTCAGACTCAAGGAAACATACTGATGGGTTATTTTTGTGAGCCTTTAAATATCAACTATGTTATAAAGAATTGTGAAAACCAACAACCTTTTCTTGCTCTGATTTACTGCCACTCAACTGCCATCATATTCACTCTGAGTTGTGCCTTGAGTAGAAAGAAAACCATTACTTGTTGTCTGCTCTTCATCATAATACATCACATCTGGTGTTGAAAGCATTCACTTTGTGAAAGGCAATTGTTGTTCTCAGTTGGAATGGGTTTTTTTTCTTCTAAGAAATAATCTACCAAAACAACATGACTATGCACCAAAGGTCGGTAGTGATTCCCCTTCGGCGGCGTGCGACAGAAATCCATCACTCAGAGCAGTCCTGGGTGTCCAGCTCGGCCGTATTGATGCCACTTTGTCTTCCTGATATTTAGGTGTGAAATCCTGCTCATCAGTGTCATGGGAGATAATGAGACCATGTGAGATCTTATTACCTTCCAGCTCAGACAGTTCCATGCGGCAATAATTACTCCCACTGGCGACTTGCTTATTGATGACGCCTGCTCAAAGTATCACTCGGGGACTAATGGTTTCCATCCCTCACAAGGCAAACAATGGAACGAACACAGCTTCAATCAGCTCTGAGAGATGGATTTAATGACAAAATCATTTTTCCCCCACTTTATGGCTGAAGAGGAGCGACACATGCAGAATGAGATGGGTCTCTGGGGGGGTGTGTTTGTGCAAGAGCCAAGCTGTAAACAAGAATGCACCTTTTATTGGCGATGATTTCATCGCATTTGACGATAAGCAAATGCGACCGACCAATTGCTGGTTAAGTTGCAGCAAATAGAATGCGTTACTTTGTGTGACGGCAGTTCCGTTTATCAGTTTTCTGGTGACGGACTGATGTTCTGAGGGTTGGGGTGGAAAAATGAGTGGTATTGATTTCAGGAAAGGGAAGGACGAGGGGAAAAAATACAAGGAGAGGGACTCCATAGCCCCAGTTCGATCATGAGGTCAACATGCCGTGACAAATGGGCAGCGGAATGAAAAAGAACACCCTGAAATCAAATGGAGTATGAATTGTTGTGGGCTTGGATTTCTTGCTCCGGGGTATCCCAAACTGAAGAGTCATAAATTGATGCAGCTGAAATGGGGCGTCAGTGGAGAACTGGAGCACTTATTCGTTTACTGTAAGAAAGACTGATGGACAGAACAAATAGCTCATCGTCATTTTCCCACAACAGGGCTTGTTAATAGAATATACACAGGCAGAAGTTAAAGGCCATGACAAATGTGTCTCTGTGGGCTGAGTGTCTCAGTAATGCAGGAGCTGGTGAGCATGCATCCTCCCCTGCTGAGGCAGAAACCCACTGTATTACTATCATTAATTCTGATGTTATCCACTAATCAGCTATAATATCACAGGAGTGAGGCCTTATTAAAAATAAAAAGTAATTAATTACAGGGTTTGTAATTAATTAATCTTGAATAATCACATAATATTTGCCCCAAAAGCACCATTCTTTTAATTTACATGGATATTAATGGGGAAATAAATGAAATAATCGACACAGATATTAACATTGTAAAATCAGGCTCTATCATTATCTGGAAAAATGCAATTCATTTTAAAAGAGTAAAAAATGAACAGAAAATATCCCTCACCCAAACATATCTAAAGTTAAAATGTCATTTTAAATACTTAAACATCTGCAGCTGTTCTCGAATACTTTTAACTTTTAAAATGTTTTCATCCAAACTCTTCATTAATAGATATTATTATCTGACAGTAAGCCAGGACGGGAACGATCAGTGTCAGCTTCAGTGTGGTAATGCAGCAGAGGTGACCTCCTGCTGAATGCATGGACCAGGCCTCTGGTCTGTGGTTCTTTCTGATGGGGAGGAGTTTATGTAGCTTCTGCTGCTGCTAACGAAGAGTCCTACGGTGCATTCACACCAGACTCGTTTTGAGCGTCAAAAGCGTCAGGTTAAGATGTAAAGTCTATGTGGAAGCGCATCAAGGAGGCGTCAAGCTTTCTTGGGGCACGTTTTCAGCATTTCCTGCAGCGGCATGAGGCAAGGTTGACGCGTGAAACACACCGCAAACACCAGAGATGTAAAATCCAAACTTTTGCCACTTGATGCGGGGCGCCAACCAATCAGAGCGATATCAGCACACAGCTCCTGGAGTAAATGGTGAAACTCACCATAATCAGAACGCCTACGATTTATCTGGTGAACTCAGACACGGGGCTGAGACGCCCTACGACGACATTCTCTAGCTTTATTTATTAAATAAAGCCATGCCGTTCTCTCTACTGCATCCGCCATCATTCAACCTGACCGGAAGGAAAGCTCCGTCTTGGGCGTTGGACACTAAAGTGACAGCTTCTGTGACCAGCGGCGACCGTTCAGGTCTGGTGTGAACACACTGTTACACAGTGCCCACCAAAGCCTCCAGTATCACCAGAAAAAAGTCTCTAGACTTGTTGATAGTTTTTTCCTTAAATAGACCCAATCATCAAGGCCATATATACATATATATATATATATAGTATTTCCTGGAAAGCAATGGGCTGCTGTTATAGTGCATAGGAAGCTGTTTCTGGATTAATGGCCTCCATAGGTGTCCAAAGTGGTTCATTTCAGTTGGCACACCAGGGATTTGAACCTGTTACTTCCAACTGTCAAACCAGACCAACAAGCCTTGACTGAAACAATAATCTCAGGTTAAAATCCGAACTCTAAAGTTCTCGGTTTTAGAATTATTATCACCGTAGGCGCTGTATTGGTTTCAGATCTAAACCATCAGGAACCTCCAGGCTGTAGGTTGGACAAATCATCTACTTCTGTCAGTGGGAAAGTTTTGGAGAGAATGAACAAAACCAAAACAGATTTCTCTTCCCTTCATTGATTGGTTTGTCTCCACAGTGATGAATAAATAACGGCACTGAGCAAAAGCTTCCTGGTGCAGAGTGATATTTAAAAAGCTATGAGCAGATCAGATCAAAGGATGAAAGCAAGGAAAAGCCTGTGGTCCACAGAGGAATAAAGGCAGCATGAAGGCGAACTGGTCTACCTTATCAAACTCCTACTTAAGCTTCATTACTTTCCAGTTCCACTGTGGCAGTGTCGCTGCTCCTGAAGGCTCTTTGCAGCCAACTTGGAATCTTTAAACTCCTCTCTGGGGTATTTTCCACATTCTTTCTTATAAAATCTTGTCGCAAAAGATTCTTGGTCCCTCTTGCATGCACTTCTCTTCTGAGATTTCTCCACAGCTCATTGGACTCTGAAGACCAAGCAAAACCTTCAGCTTGTTTCTGCTTCGGTTGACCATTGGGACCTTTTGAGGTCTGCAGTGGATGTTATCTATTTGTAGCCATCCACTTCTTTTTAATTTAAAAGCGTGGAAACTCACCCCACTTTTTTTCACAATTGCATTTCATGTTTAATATTTTAGTTTTATTTCCTTTTAATTGCAAGCTTCCTTGCCCTTATTTAACATTTAACAACACCTTCTCTGTATTAGTAATGACTCTCCAGTATTTATTACCAGGTTTCTTTTTGTTTGATTTGGTCATTTTCTGCTCTTTTCCAAATATTTTTCCAAGACACAACCTGATCAGCAGGGTTTCTCATGTAAATTCAAGATGGACAATCCATTCAAAAGAGACTGGTCCAGCTGTCCGATCCACAGTGTGTCCTGCCCAGTTCAGCTGTGCAGCATTTATTCATTTATTAAATTCTGTCATTGCTCACTGAATTTTTTAGTCAGCAAATTTTTAAATCCTGTCCATTAAATTTATTGTTTTTAATAAATGTTTTACTCGGCTATTTGTTTCCATTGATCTCACCAATCATTACCTGCAAATAAAGTTGATATTGTCAGGTTAAAAGGATACATATTCTATTCTATTCTACTATCTAGTCATTTAACAGACACTTTTCTCCAGTGCAACTTGCATCCTTTAGCGTGATACCTGAGAAACATTTGAAGTTTAAGAAAAACAAAAAAACTTCATAATTTCACATTCACTCATCTGCAGAACCAGATATTGTGTGAGGTTATGTGAGTGTATTGATGGAGCATGATGGCAGCTTATAGGAAGAGTGTATGAAATGATGCATTGATGCTAAAGACACTGAAAACAGCTTCTGAAAACAAAACATAATGCAAAAGGAACTCTTTTATTCTCTAATATCATAACTTATATTAATACTTTGCAATATATACTCGTATTTATATATTTTACAGAGAACACAAGCTACTACAGAATACATACAGCATGGTCAGCAACATATAGAAATAGTACAGTAATGTTGGCACAGATGAGGGATTATTTATGATACTTCACATGTTTTAGAAAAAACCAAACAAAAGATGTTTCTCACAGTGACATCAAGCTTTTTTTTTTTTTTTTTTTACATTCAGATCAAACACATGGAGTGTGACTCAGCAAAAAGTGGATCAATCTCATACACACGTCACACACCCTCCTGTAAAGGGTAATGGCATATAAAAAAAGGTTCAAGTCAGGTACTTCTGAAGGATGAGAGCACTTGAGAGGATCTCCTGGACGCATGAAACTCCTCTCAGTGACGACGGTGCTGCAAATGTACAGTTAACACTCAGACATATTTAGTTCAGGATGATGTATACACTTCTATGAAATCTTTAACACAGCAAGCATCCAACCCTGCGTTTGCCCTTGAAAGGCCTTGACATCTCAAACACTTCTTGTCTCAGTTGATTTCTATCAGGGAAACACACACAGGACACAAACAAAGGAAAAGCCAACAAGTTAAAACCTCGTCCATGTACAACAGCTGAGCGGTGGACGTTACGGAGCGATGCATGGCAGCTCTGTCTGACTGCTTATGCAGCTTCGCTTTGTGTCACCCTGAAAACCATCTCTGTGTCCTAAAGCAGCTCATTTGATCAGAGTCAATCACCGCGACACTCGCCACGGCAACGGCTTTCACCCAGAAAAAGAGCACTTTGCGATGTCATCAGTTGTTCTAGGAGACAGCACAATTTGAAGACGAGACAATGCTTGAATGGACAAGATGGACAGCTGGGTTAAGTTCTTAGAACGGGAGCGAGACGCGACCTCCAGAGGGAAAGAAAATGAAATAAAAAGAAAAGCAGTGCATATTTTAAACAACAACAAAAAAGCTGTTTGGAGTCCGTAAAGCTAGTGGAGGTTAAGTCAAGGTTGTCAATAAAGTGCACTTGCCAACAAACCAGTGCAAAGGTTAAAATATAGCTCTCTGTATGTACATAACTACATGTGCAGTGGATGCACTGCCACTGCTGGAAACCACACGTCTGTGGGAGCGGCTCTCTGATGTTAGAACATGTGAACATCATGAGATGGACAGCGAGACAGGGAGGGAAGCAGTCCTCACCAGGACGTTAGGAAATTACACTCCGCTTGTGACAGCAAAGGCTGCAACAAACAAACATGAAAAATGTTTCTGATTCTGCTCATCAGATGTTTAAATCGCAGCATTGCTTCCCAGCTGTCACCACGCCACGGAGGAAGAATGCGCCCCATCGTCCACTTTTCTACAAAACGTAACAAAGGATGCTGTGAATATTAAATATGGCAATAGAAAGAACTGATTTAAAAGGAGGCTTTTGATATAAAAGGGTTAAAAGATTTCCTTTAAAACATGATGGTTTTTAGACCAGAATACATCTATCCATTGTCTTTATCCTGCTATTCTGTCTCCGCCACAATATGCGGTTAATAAATAGGAAAGTCACAGCAGCACTTTTTAAACTGAATCCTAGATCATTTGTTCGGAAGGTGTGGCTCATTTGGGGAAGTTTGAACGCACAGCTGAACTCTGACATGCAAAGAAGTGGAACCTTTTCCACCTCATAGGATTTTGTTTGCTTCAACAGAACCAAATTCAGGAAGAAAACAATAATGTATCTAGTGGAAACAAACGTTTCCCTGCAGTAACCAATAGCTTTTCATTATTATTATTATTATTATTATTATTATTATTATTATTATTATTATTATTATTATTAATAATAATAATAATAATAATAATAATAATAATAATAATTTGTTTTATCTTTGCTCTCAGTAATTCCTAATGCAGCTCTGACTTGTCTGAATAAGGGTGAATTTTCACCAGGATAATCTGGGGTCTTGGGTTAGAAAAAGCATTTTTGCATCTTTTGTTGTTTTGTTATTCTTCAGGACCAAAACTGGCTCAATTTTCCCAAAAAGCTGTTCATGAGCAGCAGGAGAGGCAGCGAGATTTCCAGCATGATGCATCTTTCACACTGCATGCAGACCCCATCAGACTTTGCTTGAAAGGGAAACCGAGTCATCTTCTTTTGTTCAGAAAAGAGTGCAAATGCGTTCACACTGCTCCAAATGAAACGTACAACGAGTGGTAGCAGATCAGGGTTTGTTTAGAGTAAACTTGTGTGAATGTGAGCTAACTGCAGGGTGAATGCTGAAGATTGTTCAAAACACACATCCCCAATTGAATCGAGTCTAGTGGACTATTAGGTGTGAATATATCTGATATCTGTTTATAGCTATGGGCTTATGGTGTCTCCATTTCATGATAACTGTTGTTAGATTGTAGCAACAATCTGAACATTGTCTGGAAATGAAAACAACCTAGTGGTGGAAGTCAACCAGGATATCAGCCATTGGTTTGTTTGCCATTGGTCCTTTTGAAGGCATAATTTTGCTCTTTGGAAAGGGTCTACATAATAACAACACAGTTTGGGAATAAAAATGTATTGATTGCATTTTAAATCAATGAACAGTTTACCTCTTTTAGCACAAGTTGTGTTTAAAAACCAGCATCTTCAAAAACCTATATTTAGACTAAGATGGGGCCCAGTGGAAGCTGGACTGGTATAAAAACAGTAATGGATGTTTTGTTTTTGCTGCTTCGCCTTTCCACCCAAATTTGATCTGTCTTTAAGAGTGGCTTGGTGATGCTGAAACCACCTATAAATGTATATTCTTATGCTGAGATGTAAATGTATTATTATTATTTTATTTATTTACTTGTTTTCCTTAGAACCCACATTGTCAATCTCTGTGCCAATCATTGCTGATGCATGACTGTGTAATTCCTCTGCTGAGGAAGAAATAAAAATTCTAAGTTGAAAAAAAAGAAAAAAAACAGCATCTGCATTGAGATGATGAACACTCAGAGAGAGCGAGATCACATTCTCTGAAAGATTTGAAAGACTTTATACTGAAGTCAAAACCCACATAAAGACTTCCGGTCTGCAGCTCCGCTTGTTGGTCATGGAATCCCTTCAACTTGAGTTCCAGCTGATGGAATGGTGCTGAGGGTCTTAATATACTGTAATTTGGTTTTGTGAATTGCCTCTTTGCTTTTAAGTTTCCTTTTGCCCTGTAAAGTCCTTAGAGTTACACTTTTGTCTAAAAGATCCTGAATAATTGAAGTAACGCATCGGGTGGTTGGTGCTAGTATTACACGTCGAGGTTCTCTACTTTTAGTGACCCAATCAATCACACCACGACATATTTTCCTCTTGCCTCCTCACAGCTGATCCACTGACAGCCTTATATACATTTATTTTGGTATGAACAGTGTTAGCATAGTAATCATCATATCTGGTAAAGTTTGGGCTTTAAGTTACAGTTGTTTGCCACAAAAAACTCCCAATAATAACAAAAATAATCTGATTTTGTGTGACAGATAGATTTGATTTGCAGATGTTTGCATACCAGCAGCATCAGCCAGCATAAAAGTATCCAAAAAATAAACCTTTTCTTTTTTATGCACAGCTTCTTAAAAACACAATCCATGGAGCTAAGCAGTGAAAGAGTGATGTTGAAATTAAACTCAGTGGATTTAGTCACATTTTTAATTTCTATTTGGTGGGAACTTCTCAGCTTTGAAGATAGCTCCCAGTCCCCCCCCCATGGGCAGGTTTGGCAACGATAACTAATTACTCAGTGCAACAATTCAAGCTAACATACTGTAGCAGATTGTTAATCAAAGATAATATAATACATACTTCTAACGAAGTTACATTTTTTAACCTGTCAGCGACGATAAGTTTGGTTGATTTGATACTTAAACACAAGTTAATATTGAAGAAAGCATATTTTACTAAACTAGGCTACATTTGGATCACACCTCTGCCTGCTTTGGAGAACATTTTCATTATGTGGGTTTGACAACAGATACAGAAGTTTACATTTAGATTTAGTGACATGTACATGAAGTTACATAAAAATAATATATTTGTTTCATGTATAAAGGACCAGGTATGTTTTGTACAACAAAATACTTACTATACAGTCAAGACGATAAATGCTGAACATCTGTTGTCTTGGTTCTAAGGATAGTATAGGACTATCACCGTGGTAACCCTTAAATCTGATCAGCCAGCGACACGGACGGCTCTGAAGGGAAAGTAAGTAAATGCTTTGGAGCACGATGAGCATCTGTTAGTGTTCTGGCTGAGAAGTGATTAATAAGGCTGACAAAACATCTACCATTAATCCTGTCAGCAATGTCGGATGTTTTGTCTTGCATGGCTACACGTCAAACTCAGACTTCTGAGTTTACAGTTTAAACAGTCACATCACACGAGACCCTTTAACACCAACTGCAAACAATGCTAGTACATAGGACCGGTAGATCCGACCTCTGATCTGGGGGTTATTTACATTTCAGGTACTGTACAGGGTATCAGAGAGGTCTGAAACTTCCGTCCTGTCGGCCTGCAGCGATAGCACCTTTATTTGAAGTAGTTGAGTCCTGCCACTAAGAAGAACTTCTCCAGGAAGAGCTCAGAGTCCAACACTGCGATGTGGGCAGCGCGGCCGATCAAGGTGTTAGCCGTGTTGGGCAAAGCGTGGAAAACGTTCTGCCGTATCAGGCGGCACTCTTTGGCCTCCACAAGCGGCTGCAGCAGGTTGTTGATCATCTCAGTGTAAACAGACCCTTCAGGACAAGATGAGAAAAGATACGATAAGTCCCGCTGCAAACATGAACAACGATAATTGTACATCATGAATGAACACAGTCTGAGATCACTGATATCCTTTTCCAACAGACCATTTGTTACAAGTTACATGTTGTGGTTTATTCCACAGGGTGTCTGCAGGCTTGTGATGATTAAATTTAAGACCTTTTATGTACAAAATGGTGAAAGCATGGATCCATTTTACAATCAGTTCTTCCAAACACCTGATGGACCTGACTGTGCAGGAAAATAACGTGAAGTGATTGCATTTGTTAACATGGGGTTTACTGATGTGACAAATGGAAGTGTCAGGTTGGCTGCTTGTTGTTTGCACACCAAAGTTTTTGGGATTTCAGTCAGGAACTCTAGCTTGGCAAAAATCTCCAACTCCCTCATCAGCCCTGTGGGATTGGGGTTTGGTGTTGCACACAGAGCCAGAAGAGTAGAAGGGCCAAGGTTGCCCTAAAGCCTGTTCCAGTTGCTGCTGGGATTGGAAACAGAGCTGAAATCTGTAGAACTGATGAAACCGACCCAAACAGCGAAATAGCAGGTGTCTGTTTGTGGGTTTTGGGAGCCGCTTTGTGATTCTCACTCTGCACTTGCGACTCAATTTGAACTCCAGTTCAACCAAATTAACAAAGCATACAGCGGGCTCTCATAGGCGCAGCCTGGAACCGGGATTATCCCACATTTCAACATGGTTCATACAGGGTGAAACAGCTCCCCACAAGCACAACCAAATAAATGTTGGCACCTCCGCTCAGTCTAATCTCTTATGCAGAAATGCAAAACAACATTTACAAAATTGTCAACAATATCCAAGAGATGTCCAGATAACATACAGAAGTCTTGTTTGTCGGGTCTGTGGGGTTTTTAAGACTTTACACTCTGGATTTAATGATTACTTTTCATTGCTAAAGATATAGAAGGCCTTAATTTTGGAACATGCACTTTAAGGCTTTTTAAGGATCTGTGGATACCCTGTGGGAAGGTCCCCCCCCGAACACCCCCCCCCCCCCCCTCCCCCACCCAGAAAAACAGGAGCTGGCATATGGAATTGAAATTAAAGGCTTAATGGTTTACTTTCAGGTTAATCTGGATTAACCTGAACCTTCAGGTTGATCTGGATGTGTGTTAAGTCAACCCCCAATTTCTGCCGTTTACAGGTGAAGATAGCGAACCCCACATTGCCTCAATATGACAAAAGCATTGCTGAATGAATGTAAATTGTTGTAGAGCAAAGTGCACACTTTGTGATGCTGGAAGCCTGGCTTTTGGGGAGAATTTAGGTTAGAAACCACTGCTGAAAACTTGAATTGGTAAACAGTTAAATGTTGAATAAATGTGATCTGAATCATATCACTAGATTTGACTAAAATGACTGTGAATGTGAATGTTTGTATTTAGGGTTTCAGTCTTGTTCACCACGTTGCTGTGGAAGAGACTGTATTAAGACCAATATGAAACCAGTAAAGAGTACTGATACTTGTGCTGAATGTTAAATATGCATACACAAACATATGGATTGAACTTTCTATCTATGTGTTCGGCTCCTGTGCATTCAAAAAAGCTTGCAGATGCAAACGAAGCAGTACCGCCACAAATCGGGGGAGCAATATTGTGCGACCAGCAATAGAGTGAAATTACGAATTTTAAGATGCATAGCTGCATTTCTGACCTGTGGTTCTGTCTTTCAGAGCAGTTTTACACATCTCTATCCTGGCAGAGTGGAAGGGAACATATCGGTCCTGTGGAGATGCAACCAGCACCACATTCTTGAAGAACTGCAGTCCTGAAAGGATATAGAGTGTGCAGATGGGGGAGAGAGGGCAATACAGAGGAAGAGATTGAACTAGTTGTTAAATGCAAAGTACAATGACAGGCTCAGTCAGATAAAGCTTTATTTTCATCTAGTTGTCTGTTGGTGTGCTTTTAAGAGAGCGCACTGGTGGGTTTCCAGGGTTTGGATCATCCTGTCAGCCTGTCTCAGTTTCACTGAAGAAAAAAAACACATTTTCAGGCTTATCTTCTTCATGCCTGTGTGACAAACGGCTGCTTTGTTCCACTCGCAGTGGGGAGGCCTCGCAAAGCCTGCTGGCAGCAGTTTGTGTGTTAGTGAGACGACAAATTTGACAAAAAAGACAAGATGACAACATTTTTAGGAATATTTGAAGACTGTTTTTCAACTGAGGCAGTCGGGTTGGGATGCTTTCATGCCTTACCTGGTTTCTGACTCAGAAGATAGAGGAATGTTTTCCGTGGATCGACGTGATCTCTGAAGGTGAGCTGCAGCAGGGATCCTGATTTCTTCAGCTTCTGCATTAACCACAGACCTAAAGAAAACAGAACGAGTCAGTCAGAGCTCCACATTTGGCACAAAACCTCCTAAAGTGAAATGCTGCAGGGATTTCTCCCCCGATCCGACTGCTCTGGCCTCACCTGTGCTGACCAACGCGCTGTTGTTGTACAGCGTTCCCAAGTGGGGGCCCGACAGCGAGAGGAAAGTGTGCAGTTTGGGCAGATAGCAGCGGAAACGAGGCCTCGTCAGCACCGAGCGGATGATGATGTTCCCTAGAGAGTGGCCGATGAAGCTGCAAACCAGAGACAGACAACTTTCAGAGAACAAAACATGAAGCTTGAGTGGGTGGCTGGAAGGAAACAAACGCTGCTGACCTGCGACGACACCCAGCTCAGCATCGACTCCTATTGAAGTAGGAACTTGTCTCGGTAGTTACAGAAAGTCAAAGAAGCTGACAACTTACTGATACTAAGTTAGAGGACAAACCTTAGAAATGAGCAGCAGCTGGGAATATTAGATTCATCAAACCAAAGTGTGACTTTCACTTTGTTTAATTACTGTAGTGTTGCAGCTCAGCCCACAGTCCCTCATCACTGTGCCTCCTCCTTCTCATCAGCCTCCTAAACTAAATATAGAGGTAATGTTGAAAGAAGCAGATGCTGCTGTGGCAGTCCATTGCTTTTAGTCTTTGATACTTTCTCTCTGGAGGAAACGGACGAATAAAGAGAGTTAAGAAACTTGGGTGAAAACTAACAAAGAAATAAACTGGCACATTGGGGGCAATTAAGCAGGAAGATGAATAGCTTAATTTGATTGGAGCAAGGCGGCGCCATACTGCATGAAGGAGTACGGTCGATCATGTGAAAGTCAGAGGCTTTTTGGCAACATTTGATAAGAGCTTTGCATCCATTTTCTGACATTTATCCATACAGGGTCTTTGCATTATCTTGGGTAAGGGGCTGATACTGAGGACAAGAATGAGTCTCTGCTGGCACCTGCTGATCAGGCTCGGTACTGCTTCAGCCACAAAGCGTGGACTGGGAGGTAATGCGTTGCAGACTGGTCACTGACCTTATTCTGCCTATGGTGAGATTGTAAAGCTGGATATGCTGGACGATCTCATCCAGGAGCCTGTCCGTCATGGTGTCGAAGTCTGCAAATGTGTCAGCCTGCAGGGAAGCGACGCAATAATCAGCACAGTGTGAATTGCCTTGTTGGCATGTCGTAGTTGGGATTGAACTGAATGGAACATGTTGGTTTCCTTCAATAAAGAAGCTGAATTACTGAACTGAATTTATTTATTCCAAAATAGATGAACTGAATTTAACTGAATTGGATCAGGTTTGTGCTCCCCTCATTGCCAAACTTACCTGGTTCCTCTCAGACATAAGGAAGTCCAGTCTGGATCCCGGAAGTCCTAGCTCGATAAACGTCTTCACCAGCCGAAGGTCTGCGCTGTTTCCTGAAAACAGAGGAGGAAGTGGTAGAAATTAACCCAGCTGTTGGCTGCCATGTGGTTTAACACACCTAAAATGAGTTTTAGAAGCTTTTTTCACCAGTTGTGAAGGGAAATGAGATGCCTGTGTACTTTCACAGAGAACGTTACTTTAACAATGTTACAGGCAGATGGATGAGGAGACAGCTCTGACGGTTTGGTAGCTGTGTAAGCAGACTGCAGGCCAGCCTCACCATCAAGCCCATGGACACACACTACAAGGTGTATGCCATCTTCAAACTCCTCGTCATCCTCCTCAGGGGGGAAGTAGGGCAGATCTGATGCCAGCAGAGGAAGGTCACTGTACAAGCTGGCCTGGAAACTCAGATCTTTCAGCAGCTCCTCTTTAGCTTTGTAGAAACTGCAGAACAGAAACATGACGCACAAGATGTCAATTATTTTTCAATTATGATGGAAACCTGCCTTAAAATCTTTGGTGGGGCTCTCACAGTTTCTACCTGTGAGCAAATCAAGACCTCCAAACAGAAGTCTCAACGTGATGAGTAAGCTCCTCAAAGTAGTACCCTGTCATCCTGCCAGGTTACAGACTTTAGCCGTGCAGGAGTCAAAACAAATCCGATTGCAGTTTACGTACTTGCAGCTAATCATGATGGATTTGTCTGCATGCTCTTTGATGTTAATACACCCAGGAGGCATTTGACTTCCGCGCTTCAAATTTGCTGTGTTTCGTTATGCTAGACCTTCCAAGCATGAGTAACTGCCAGATACCACAGCAGATGTCAGGCACGGTCCCGCAAATACCCAGACAGCCCTGTGTTTTGACCTTGTTTCTTGCAGTTAGTAAGCATAATAATTTCACAGCTTCAAAGTTTCTTCAGAAAACAAATCTTTGCTGACATCATTTATATCCGTCTGCCTGAACATATTCAGCTACATCTGAATAGGATTTAGTTCAATGTCCACAATTATGATGAAAAAATTCTATTCAAGTCAGAAAATTTGTCAAAGGTATTTTTTAAGTTTTGTTTTGGCAGGAAAAATGCACTGGAGAAATAAAAGAAACGAGAGGATGGGACATTTTATAACTGATAGAAATCAACTTAAATCAAATCGTCATTTTCTACAGGGTTGTGTCTATAGACAGCCGTCTCCATCCAGATTGTGTTGGTTTTTGCTTCCACAATGCCAGAATAAAATACAAAATGGTATCAGAGAAGGAGAGTCCATCAATACCTTAAAAAATCTCAATAGTCTGTTTTAGACAGACAACTAGTCACTGCATTATTTTCTTTAATTCACTGTTCACGTTTGACTTTGATGTTTCTTTAGGTACAGAAAGTTAAACCATTTATTTGGATAAAAGACAAGAAAAATTCAGGTTTAAAATATAACTGCTTGCAGCAGTTTTCTTGAATTTGCAGGTTTTCGGATGTGTTCCTTCATTCATTTTCTGAACCTGCTTAATCCATAAAAGGGTTGCAGGGGAGCCTATCCCAGCAGATTTTGGGCAAGAGGTGGGGGTACATCCTAGACAGGTCACCAGTCCATTGCAGGGCTAACACAAACAGACAAACAACCATTTGCAGGCAATCTAGAGTAACCAGTTAACCTAATGCATATCTTTGGATGGTGGGAGGAAGCTGGAGAAAACCCATACATACACAAGGAGAACACGCAAACTCCATACAGAAAGCCTCCCCCCCCAGCCAAGGATTGAACCAGTAACATTCTTGATGTAAGGCAATAGTGCTAACCACCACGCCACCATGCAGCCTTTTCAGATGTGTTGAACATTGGTATTCAAGTTACTTTTTTTTCATGGGTCTGTATTATTCCGAAGAAGAAAGTAGTAAAAACTGCAGTGCAGATAAAATTAGGAAGTCTATCATAAACGTCAGACTTTCTAACCCTGACTTGAATGCATGAGACCAAATAAGCAAGTTTTAAGCTAGCAATTGTTGGGTCAGACTTCTTGTTTAGCACTGAAAAATAAATGACAAGGACAAAAACACAGCATACTATAATCTCCATTTTATACTTGTTTCAATCAGTACAGTTAATTGGTTTACTGCAAAGTTTAGCATTGTTTTCTCCTGACAGCTCACAATAGCAGCTTTGTACTTTCGCATAGGTAGACTCTGGTTTGCTAGGTTGCTAAGTAAACTAAGAGCAACAAAAGACATGTTTACTTGTTAAAAGATAAAAAGAAGACCTACAAGAAAGTTGGCTGTTTCTCTTTTTTTTTCTTTGTGTATAACACTAACATAAGATGACAGAATTCTTCCTACTGGACAGCAACTCTGGATACAGTATTGACATATTTTCGACATCTTTCAGCCTAAATATTTAATATAATAGCTTTCTCCCTACTTGAAAGCAAACACTGGTTAAAATTGTAACATATATTGGACTTCTTCCCCTTAGCAAGGTTTCACTGGCTAAAAACTTTGACTGATATAATGGTCTTCCTTACTGCCAACAAAGGTAGCATTGGCTAAAAATTTGACTGATATAATGGTCTTCCTTGCTGCCAACAAAGTTAGCATTGGCTAAAAATTTGATATAATGATATTCATTCTGCTTTAAGGGTAATGCTTGTTAGCTTTTTTATGTAGTTAGCACTATTGACAGCTATATTGGACTTCTTCCTGCTAGAAAGCTAACAGTGATTAAAAAAAAATTGACTGATACATGAAGCTCCCGGTATGAAGCTACACTGGCTAAAGCTGTGGCTGATAATGAAATTCTACCTGTAGAAAGAAAAGGTTTATATTGGTGCAAATGCAATATTTTAATACACTGACAAATTTGTATGTTAAAATCAAAACTCACTTCAGCATCCTTTCATTGGTTTCATCATCCATGTTGAGAGGACTGAGCGAAGAGGGTGTGATGATCCCAAAGGAGCCCAGGGGCTGATTGGTGATAGGCGAGGTAGCTTGGCGAACAGATATTCCACTAATGGAGGGAGAGTCTCTCAGGACAGATGAAAATGGCAGACAAGTTGGGGCACATGATACGGACATATTAACCACTTCTACCATCTTTTTATTCATGAAGGCTAGTCCTGAGTTTGGAATCTTAGAGGACTTTTTCTGGCAGTCTAAAGGCTCTTTATCACTTGCCGATGTTCCACCACGGTTACCAGATGATGCTACATCCATGGCTGGCAGCCCTTTGAGGTCATTTGGCCTCTGTGTGGTGGTGCTGCTTGGAAGATCATTGGACTGTGACTGTTTCAGGTGTGTCTGGGAGGAACCAGGACATGACTGGTCTTTGACACTTAGCTGTTTGATCTGATGATAACTTTGGCACTCATCTCCAGTGCTCATACCCTCCTGCTCTGTTGCACTTTTATGCACACATGGTTTGTTTCCACAGCTGCAGGGCCCTCCTTCTGATTCGATGAGCTGCACCTCCTCCACTGAGGCATTCACTCCACTCATGTCTGTTTGATGGTTCTTTTCCTCCCTCTGGCTGCCAATAACTGCACATTCCTTCATATGGATGCTTTCTGTAGAATCTTGTAAAAGCAACACTTCAGACACACCACTTAACACTGACTTGTTTCTGGATGTCTCTGACTGGTACATCGAAGAGTCTGACTTTTCAGAATTGATGTTCTCTTTGGGAACATGGCCAAGATTTATATCAAACTGAGATGATTCAGACTGCTCTGAATCCAGGTTGCTGTGCAAAGAACAGTTAATCCCAGGAGAATCCTGCTGTAGCATCAGGTGCCTTCTGTCAGTTTCTTGGTTGAGTAAAACATGGTCTTCCTCTGTGTCCTCCGGACTGCTTATCTGTGGTGCAGACACTGACTTGGTGAGTTTGCTAAGTTGCCTCTGCTGTTGGTCCTCCTCATAGGGCAGGGAGCTAATGGAGGTAAGTGATGCCTGTATACCTCCACTTGGAAGCGTGCCGTTGCTCTCCATCTGCAAGCCTTCCAGACAGCTACGATGGACTGGGTGGTGACACACAATTTGATTTGGGATCTCCCGTTCACTACAAAAATCTAGAGGCCGGCCATGCAACGCAGCCTCCACAGGCCATGCCACTGAACTGGGCTCACTTTCAATACCTGAATCAGAAATAACAGAAGATGATCGCTTCATGATCTTAGCGCTGATCAAGCCTCCGCGATGAGCCTCTTTTCTTGGGTCGCCCAGAAAGGCTGGGATTACTGGATGCACATGGGCAGTGGGTAGATGGTTGAGAGGAAGCTCCTCACCTTCATCATCCATGGAGTGATTTAAAGGCATGGCAATGTCCAACTCTTCATTGTTTTTAGTCTCTACTGCTATGCTGTGGTTTGTGGAAACACAAGGTTGGATACTTTCTCTTCCATTTTGTGCAGAGGACTGATCCCCACTATAAGCAGAATCAATGAAGGCATTGTCATTTAAGGAGAAACCCAGACCCAACTCTCCACTATGTGGTTCCACATCACAAGGCTTCACCAAAACATACTGTTGGTCAGGACAACTGTCTTTGTCATCCGGCGGTTCCTTCAAGTTCTCTGACTCTTTCAGTGAGAGTTTATCACCATGCCCAGCCTGGTTTAGATCTTGGATTTTAATGTCTGTCATATTACTTTGTTCTGCCATGAAGGAGACATAACTGGACAAGTCCATACATTCATCACTTTCCAAGGAAACCTGGGGTATTGCTGGTGATTCGGCTTCCTGGCTGCTGTCCAGAATTATTTTAGCAGGAGTGATGGGGACATCTGAGCTGCTTTGCTCATCATTGGCTTTAAGTATTGGCACATGTGATGCTGTTTCTGGAAAACACAGCAACATTACACTTGTAAAATGAAAGCTAGGTCATGAGAAACTCAGCAGCCATATGTAAATGTCCAACATTTTTATTAAGATCCGTAGGATTTGCATTACCTGTTTGTGGACACTCAACATATCTGTCCTCAAAGATGATAGGCAGACTGTTCCAGTCTCCATCGATGTCCAGGCACTCAACAGGTAAAGGAGGCAACTTGGTCAAGTAGTCTGAGCTCCGCACTTCTGAAGCTATCTGGCCGTGTCTGTTGATACTTCAGCAGGAGAATAATATAATGAAAAATTATCCCTCCACTTAGAAAGCTAACCTTACGTGTGAACTGGTACTTACAGTTCCTCTTGAAATGTCAACGATATCTCTTTGGGGTGCTCGGTGAAGAAGTATGCCTCTGAGAACCGTCTGACCTGTTGTTTCCAGAAACAGAAAAGTACAATTATCACCCAAGTCTTGTCTCCAATGTCATTAGCACATACACTGACAAAAACAGAGTAAAAAATGGAAGGTTTTCAAGTCTGTACAACAGGCCAGAACCAACACTTCTTCCTCCACACCTTAAATAAGTGAAGCTTTATGCTTTTGACTCAGCAACCATGATGTGCAAATCATCAGGAACACAGTTTATTGTGTGTTTCCCACAATTATCACAGAAGTAAGTGTTAATTGAAAACCTAACTCCACTGGCAGAATGAAGGCATAACAGTATCCCCTTGGGGTGATTAAATACCAAAGCAAACATGTTCATTATTTTCAGACAACAAAGATGAAACAGTTCAGTGCAATGGACTCTTAAGAGCTCCTCAACTGTGAAAAATGCATGATATTAATATCAAACAGTCAAGCAACTGGACTGAAATTATACAAAAAAAAAAAAAAACATATTAGCCTGCTCAGCTGGGTTCATGTAACTTATTAGAAACAGTTATGTTTGCTTTCAAGCCAGAGACCATCGAATGAATTGTTTGCTGTTGTGCATATTTTTGATGCAAAAAATTACTTTTACGTGCATTTTTGTGGTGCATCACATCACCTACTACATGGTTTAATGTAGTGGCTCTGCGATGGACTGGTGAGATGTCCAGGGTGTACCCTGCCTTTCGCCCGAAACCAGCTTTCCCGCGACCCTTAATTGGACTAAGCGGATAATGAAAGGATGAATAAATGGTTTAATGTATTTATGCCATTTTTTAGAAGAGTGATCTGCTAATAAAACTATGATCAGTAAGGAGCTGTTTTCTGAGGTCTGCAAATCAACAGTTGCAGTTAATGTATTTGCAAATGTATTAATAATGTGATGCTTTTAGTCATGTTAAATGGAAAATAGACCCTTATTCAGTTTTATTGCTTTGATGTAATGGTGTGGACTTTTTGTGTCTTTTTCTCCTGTTTCCTGTTTTATTTTGTAGTTTTTCCTGTTTAGCTCCCCTGTCTTGAAGCCCATTTTCCTTCCTGTTTGTTTGCTCACCTGCTTTGATTTTTTCATTCATTTAACCTGTTCTTTGTAAGTCCCTCAGTGTATTTATACTCCTTGGTTCAAAGTTTTCATTATCGGATCATCCTTTAATATTTCTGTCCTGTCCTCTGTTCAGTTTATTATTTGGATTAAACCCCATTCCTGCATCTCGTCTGCCTCCTGCATCTCTGTTCCTGCATTTGGGTCCCACATCTCAACTACCTTTGACACTTTGCGTAATAGGACATAAAGAGATCTTTGTCTTTCCAGGTCTGAAAATTAGATGAATCTGTAGAACAGCTGCTCTTGATAACCTGAGTAAAAGGCTACTTAGTTATTAGCTTGTTGAACCACTGTTGAACTGCGCAATCTGAACGTACACCTGGCTTCACACACTAACTGGTAGTGGAGAAACTGGGTGGGTTAACAAAGCAATAAGGCAGAGTCATGCTACGTGGTAGCCAGTCAGAGTTGTTGTTTTTACACACAAGCCAGGACACACACACCACATGTGCACACACCAAACAGATTCAATGAAGCAGCAGAAATAGCAATTCAAGGGAAAACAATAAATAGTTGCCATTTTGAAGGTAGAGATAAAAGCACTACTTTACATTTGTTGAGGTCAAAAGCAAGAACATATTAAACAACTTCTTTAATGAAGAAATCACTAGAAATCCAGCAGCCAGTCTTCCAGTAGAGCCTGAGATGTAGCTCCAACCTGGTCTGATCCTGGGCTGAACCTGCTGGGATGCTCATTCCTGGTAAGAATGTCAGCTGCCTTAAATACAATTAGAAATATTTATATCTCTCCAGACTGATGGACTACAAATTGCTTGAAAATTATCTTCAAAACTAATGGAAAGCAAAAAGTTGTTTCACTAAGCTCATTGCTGATGTCTTTCCTCCTTGGCATTATGTTTACACACACCTGAATGCTACTTAGCCTCTTAATCCTGAATTATTTCTAGTTTTCATGACATAAAGTCAGTCCATAGGCATATCAGATTTAAACTTTGTTGTTTTGTACAATAATATTTAATGATGTGAATTAGAATTAGAACAAAGGGGAAAATCAAAGTTTCAGAAAATTCTATCAAACTTTTTTCCTTCATCTGAGATGAAACTCCTGTTCTTTGCTTTTAAATGAACTTATTTTTCACACCTCAAGTCATAACTTTGACATATTTCTCCCAGTTTGTGATGGAAACTAATTTTACCATCACTTCAGAAAATGTGCCGCTGGCAAACTGAACTCAGTAACCCTGCAAAACTTTTTAAAACACTGGTCGTAACATGCCTGACGAAGCTGTTTCCAAAGCTCAAAGATCAACGGTTATGAAACCATTTCTGCTGTCAGACTGTATTTTTGCATTTCCGTGTCGGTGCTGAGAATCACAATTCCTATATTTAAACACACCTGCTTTGGTCATTAATGAAGCCACAGCCGCAGAGGGATGCAGGGGGAGTCATGATGATGTTAGAAAGCCTTGAAGCGGGACTCACCCTGAGCGTGTGGTGCTCCTGGGCCAGATAGGAGAGGATGTAAGGGTTGAGCACAGCAGCCTCCAGGAAGCAGCTCCACAGGGAAGCCAGCTGGGAGCAGAGCTGGCTCACATCCCTACTGATCTGCTCTGCTACCTTCTCGTGACCTTCCTGCAGCTAAAAAAAAATATACAATCTTACATCAAAGCTGGATTTCAAAATCCTTGAGAAATACATCTCCAGTGACTGTTTTAGTATCCTTGTTTTTTCTGCTGACATGTTTACGCCAAAAAATAATGTGAAGTCTGCAATCAGTAATATAAAGCTGCTGTTGAAGTCTGGAAGCTGCTGGTCTGAACACAGTCCAGGAAAGTAGCGAGTATGAAAGTTGTGTTGCTTTTTTTGTGTGCTGGAACACTCCTTCTCAGAGTAATCGTTATTCTTTTAGACATTGTGAATTCTAAAATTGTAGTGATGTTCAGACTTTTGAGCGTTCCCGTGTTCACAGTCTGCTGTAGAACTGCCCACTTTATGCACACCTTTTCAGTTCCTTGTTAACATAAATATCCTTTTAGCCAATCACAGCAGCTCGGTACATGTGGTCATGTAGACATGGTCAAGATGATTGCTGAAGTTCAAACTGAGCTTCAGAATGAGAAAGAGAGAGGATTCAAGTGACTTTGAAAGTGTCATGGTTGTTGGTCTGAGTGACTCAGAAACTGCTTGACCAACTCGGATCTACACACAACCTTCTCCAGGCTTTACAGAAGATGGTCCAGTGTTAAGTTTAAACCCTTAACAGCTTAACATAGTTATCATTAAATAAGGAGGAAGCCAGACGAGACGATCTTGTTTTACTTAGGAGGCTCGTCCGAAGCCTGAGCTTCAAAAAGCCTCCAAGCCCTTTATTGAAACCTTCTCCAGGCTTTACAGAAGATGGTCCAGTAAGCAGATGTTTTAGGCTGAAATTAACTTGCTAATTCCAGAGGTCAGAGGAGAATGATCAGACTGGTTGGAGATGTTAGAAAGGAACCACTGGTTCCAATCATGGTCTGTAGAAACAGCATCCTGAATATATAAAACGTCCAACCTTGAAGTTGATGGGCCATAGCAGCAGAAGACCACAACTGGGTGCCAGAGGTGTATAAAGTAAAAGTAAAAGTAAAAATAAAGCAGAAGTCCTCCCTGCCATGGTTTTGGATCTACCGATGCATTTAGAAGAGGTGTTTCACTGACAGGCTCATCTACCTGCAGTGGAGCTGAGCTGATGAAATTCACCTGGTTTAGTGACTGGTTGGAAAGAGCTGCCACACCAGACTTCTACTCTCTACTTCTACTTTACACACCTCTGCTCCTGTTAGCCAAGAGCAGGAAACTGAAGCTGAACTGAATTAACACACAGACTCACTAAAACTGGACAACAGAAGATGGAAAAACATCGCTGGTCTGTCGAGTCTCCATTTCTGCTCCACATTCAGGATTTAGTGAAAACACGTCACCATGGATCCATCCTGTCTTGCATTAATGGTTTAGACTGCTGTTGGTGTGGTCTGGGAGATATTATTTGGAGCATTTTGGGCTCCTTAACGCCAACCTCACATTGTTTGACCACCACAGCCTACCAGAGTGTTGTTACAGACCTCGTCCATCCCTTTATGACCACAGTGTACCCTCTTCTAATGGCTACTTCCAGCTGGACAATACACCATGTCACAAAGTTTAAATCATTTCCAGCTCGCTGTTTGAACATGAGGAGTTCACCAAACTCCAACAGCCTCCACAGTCACCAGATCTGGAACCTCTGTGATGTGTTGGAAGGGGAGAATCTCATCGTTGATGTGCAGCCGACAGATTTACAGCGACTGTGTGATGCTATTACGTCAACATGAAGCAAAATCTCTGAGAAATGTTTCAAACACCTTGTTTACATTGAAAAAAATCCTCTTTAGATGACCCCATGAAGAGGTTGGAGAGTTTATCTTAACATGCTGCTATCATTTTAATGGACAGAATGTGCTTTTTTGCAAAAGAACATTTGGCATTCAGACAGTCAGTGAAAGAATCCAAAAAGAAAATGAAAATGAAATATTGTTTTGTCTACAACAAGAAAGAGCATTTTTTATTGTCACAGGATTTAGGGTGAAAATAAGAATTTGTCTTTGTGATTTCATCAGAATATATTTGTGTTGCTCTTACCTGTAACTCTATTGACAGCTGATTCAGAGTTTCCTCTACAGGCAGCAACTCTGTGGAGAAAAAAATGCACGGTCCATTATTTAGTTACTTTTTATTTTTGTTTAATTACTTTAAGCAAAAGCCATTTTAGATTCAGCTGATTTTATTATATGTTTTAGTATCTGGACATCCTGAGTTGTTGAGGTTTTTTTGTTTTATCATCCTGCAGATGTAAATAGTCATTTTGCTGCTTTATTCTAAAGTCCTGCTTATATTCTTGTGAGCCCACTACAAGCTGCTGTTTTTCTTTTTACTTTATACCACATATCGTTTTGGTGATGTTACTGCACAACATTATTATCTCTATGCTTCTTTCATCTCGACTGCTATCCAGCAGATATAAGCTGGGAATTTATTGAGGTTTCTTTCTGTAGAGTATTTCACTCTCAGACTTTCCTGAACCCCCCTAAAGTAGACTGCTGATCCTTCATCCTTTAGAAACAGTTCCCAGACTGGGTTTAAAAGGAGGACAACTTTATTACCTTCAAGATTGGGCTTAACTCTTGCTTTTAGAAAGAAAGTTTATCAGTGCAACTTGCTCGGATGACCCTGAATTCTCATCTTAGGTTCACACTACAGGCCCGGGCTTTTGAATGAACTCCCATAATGCACCGTGCTTCTCTCTTCACGTGGTGCTCTTTACGCTTAAGTCTTCGTGTGAAGTTTACTGTTTTGTCTTTCTTTGCAACAACGGTATTATGTTTCTTCAATTCCTAATTATACACTTTAGTAGAGAGTCTGTTTCCTGTCTTTACGGAAAGAAAAAACAAAAAAGAAAAACAGGTATTTTAACAAACACAGAACATTCGGTGAGTTTAAGTCTTTCATCCACATGCAAAACCAGTTTTGGAAGAGTAAAAATGAACTTTTATGAAAAGATCTTCCAGGAGGAGTTTGTTCAGATAATCCAGTTGTGCTTTCCAGATGTTCACAGAAAACGTGTTTTTTTGTTGTTGTTTCTTCAGTTCTGTTTGATTCACAGCATGAAGCTTATGCAGCAGTAGCTAGCTGTACAGCTTATGTCACAGTATGCACTGTTTGCAACTCTAGATGTAGATGTAGATGTAGATGTAGACAGCCTCAGTGGCGTAGTCCAGGGTATATGCAGGTGTACAGAGTATACCCACTTGTAAACCCTCTGTGATGCTGCTTTTACAATTACAAATATCCCTACACACTCTGTACTTACATCGCCCAGCAGCTGGGCTAAGGCTACCTACGCTACACTGGTGCAGTTAGCCCCCAGCTGTGTTAACTGTAGACATAATAAAGATATATGTATATATGTCTACTAGCCTGTCTCAGCCTGTGTGCCAGTACTGGTTTCGTCATTTCATAACTCTTCTTCTCTGAAACCAAAGAACAGGAATTATGCGACCATGAGCAAATATATTGATGGATTTTTGGCTAAACAAAATAAAGTAGTCTTACATGTCACTTTTTCTGGAACAGCTTTTTTCTGGGCTACTTTTTATTCTGTTGTTAAAAAAAAAGGCAAAACATAGAGAGTATAGCCACTTCATGAGGGACACACCACTGGCTAGCCTTAATAAATTAAGTAACGTGCCAGCTGGAACTATCTGCACTGATAAACATTTAAAAAAGCCCATAAAAGGCTAAGATTTATGGGCCGTGTGCAAACAGACAGAGATAAGCCAGAAATGAGAAACAGTAAGAAACATGATGCTGAAATAAATGAATTAAGACAAATACTAATAAAGATGTGAACTGAAACCAGTTTCCCTCATTTTAAAAGTGATTTACATGGTTATAAATATCCACACAGTGGGCTTCAAATAATAACAGCAGCTTTATGTAAAAATGGGCAGTAAATCACTCCTGAGCTTCCCATCAGCGAGTCAGGACACACGTCCAAGTAGTGTAGAGGCTAAAGGGGGAGAGGCACACCATGGAATACATGTTCATCTCTTTATATGCTGGCAGTGGACCAAAGGAAAGAGGTTTGCAACTGAACCTCCAGTAAGGTCTGAAGGTTGATCAGTGGAGTTATTAACCTGGGAAAAGAGCAGAACCTCCATTTCCCAAGACAAGAATTATTCAACTGAATTCAATTCAGCTTTATTTGTACAGCGCCACTTCACATGGGAGGACAGTTTACAGACACATCAGCTCCAGCTAGTTCATGATAAGTAGACTAGTTAGGAAAAACCAACTGCATGAAATCTCTACTTGGATCCCATCCTACATCCTGAGCTGCATGAGGTGACAGTCCAAAGGAAAAACTATCTTAATTATAAATAATAATGACATATATAATAATATTCAGGCCAGAGAGCTGCTGTCTGTTGCAATGTTTTCTGATTCTGGTCATCAAGTACCACCGTCCTGCATGTTCTACTTTAACATTCCTGAATTAAATGAATGGCTCATTAACAGTTTTGCAAAGAACTTGATGAGCAGGTTCATTAATCTGAATCTGGTGTGTTGAACTATGAACACATCGAAGACATGCAGGGCAGTGGGACTAGAGGACCAGGGTTGAGAAACAGTTTCTTTGCACCAATGCTTGTGAGACCAGACATAAAATTAAGTCCCGACTTGACTGCATCTTGTTTTTGAATTAATAAAATGAATAAAAAATGACCGACTTGCCATGAGGGAAACTATGATGTTCCGACACAATCTAAAATATCTTGCCATTTATATTTAAATAACAAAATATTTTGTCAATGACCAAGAGTTACTTTAAAAATCTGTCAAAACTAACTTCAGTTTTATTAGATCACTTATAATGCGCAGCAGAAGTAGTAAGGAACCTGTGTGCGATACCACAATACCACTTTTATGAATGAAAAAATCTTCATAAAAGTTCATAAGCAGGTCTTGAGAACAGATATGCTCGTAAAAACATTTGGTGAATGCATGGTTCACATGGTTGTGACCTCAGTCTGTGCACGAGTCCCATGTGGACATTTCAGTCTGTTTGCTGCAGTTTCACTTAAACAGAGTGGAAATTTATGTTTGTATTAAAGTTCATCACCATTTAATTTCACAACTTCAAAACTTTAGAATTCAAATCCTCAAGTTACAGAAGAGTAAAATGATCCTTTGACTGAAGACTGAGGCTGTAAAAGGAAGAATGTGGACACTGCATTACCAGCTACAGACCATAAAAACTGATTGTGTCCCATTAACCTGGAGGGTCATCCAGTTTATCATTGCAGAACATTTGGACATGCTAGAAGCTAACTTTTTCTTTTCGGTCTTATTTTGTGATTGTTAATTTGTATCCCACTGCATATATTCAGTTTGTACAAGTTAATAATATCACAGGCTGTGGTTCACAGCATATACTCAGGTTATATAATATGCTGCTTTTTATAGTTTAAAAACTGGTTAAAAAATTTCATCTCGGTCTGTCAGAAGCAAAAATGTCATTTTAAACATTCATTCATTTTCCGAACTGCTTATTCCAATTCAGGGTCGTGGGGAAGCTGGAGCCTATCCCAGCCGGCTGTGGGCGACAGGCAGGGTACACCCTGGACAGCTCGCCAGTCCATTGCAGGGCCACACACAGAGAGATGAACAACCACACTTATGCTCACTCCTAGGGGCAATTTAGAGTGACCAATTAACCTAACATGCATGTCTTTGGATGGTGGGAGGAAGCTGGAGTACCCAGAGAGAACCCACGCATACACGAGGAGAACATGCAAACAGTGGCCACACAGAAAGGCCACTGACCAAACCAGCCAAGGATTGAACCAGTGACCTTCTTGCTGTGAGGTCACAGTGCTAACCACTGCGCCACCGTGCAGCCCCATTTTAAACATTATAATACTAATAAATACTACTACTAAAAGATCCATAATCAACCATTTTGAGCATATTATGCTAATAACACCTCTTTACTTTTACAATATGTAAAAATAAAACAATTCTCCTTCCACTGATGCAACAGAACAAGTCATTTTATGTATATTTGGACATGAATAGCTATGAAAATGTCTCATATAATGATCTCAGTTGTGTCATCTGATTTAAAACCATCCATCACCTGATTCTAGTGGAATCGGCTGAAGCTGTGGGATTTCCTTCATCAGTGCAGCGCAGTAGTTGTGCAGGCCTTTGTGTGCCGCCAACAGGAGGCGACAGAGCCGGCGGTGCCACGTATGAGCTCTCTGCAGGCAGTTTTCACTGGGCACATAAAAACTTCCCTGCAGACAAGGAGTCACACAGGAAATGTCAGTCCCGCAGTTTAATCTCAAGAAAAAATAAAACTTGTTTTAATGATGGACATGTTCACATTAGACAAACTTTACTGCCTCCACTGCAGCAGTTGTGGAAGTTTGTTACAGTATTGGGAAAAGGAGCTTATTTTTGCATGTGTAAAGTGGTAATGATTACTTGGAAGATCAAATACGTTGCTAGAAACAAATTGGCCCTAAACACAGCGTGCTGTTGGCTGTAAAAGCAGATCAATGCATTTACGTGGAACATCCCTGCAGAGAATCACCTCTATGACCTTTGCAAGGTCACAAGAGCTTGGAGTTCTCTGAGGATCTGAGAAGTCGCTGCTTGTATGGAGGATGAGAAATAATAAAAGGCATGAACACAATGTGTGTAAAGATGGTAGAAATCACAGTTTTAAAACTCTAGCTAATCACCAACACTATTACATATTATCAGTTCCACAGGAACAGAGGGGTGTAACGCAGTCTGGGGAACAGTAACATTTGGACCTAATCTGGGCAACTTTCGGCGTCTCTGGCTCATTTATGGGCCTGGCAACTGTGGAGCTGGGATGGACATGGGTGTTGGGGGCACATCGGGGGCAAACCTTTTTTTGCTATTGTGGTAACCTTGCTAGGGTCCAAAGAGGTTCCCCAGGCATTTATACCCTGTCCAGGACGTTTCCACCCAGACCATAACCTTTAAGTTTATTCAGAAACTCTATGGCAAATCCACAATGAAAGATCCTTGGTAACATGGTTATTTATCATGTTTTCATAATAAAAAAAAAGACTCCTATTATGTTTAAAGACCTCTAATTTGACAATGAAACCATGATTAAAACACTTCCTGACAAACTTTTGACCAATGAGATTGAGGAGAAAGTTCAATCAGGAGCAGCCAGAGACCAACAAGTGAGAAGAAACTTCTTTATTTGTCTGAAATAATGAAAGTATAACCCTCTATGGCTGGAATAAAGCCACAAAGATGTTTTTGATGTTTGGTGGCATGAAAAGCGAACAGACTTAGAGTTTTTCAAACAAACCGTAAAGAAAAATTGAGGAAAAATTGTAAATGTGTAAATAGTGTCTGTTGTGCTTCTTTCCAATGCCATTAGTTTATTTCTGACAGTCAAGACGTAAGAAAATGATGTGCAGAAAAGGGAAGGCTTGCTACTGTTGATCTGTGTGTTTTTCAGTTCAGTTGTTTTTGGTTGGCCTTTATGGGGCTATTTCTATTGATAAATTGATATAACATAATTTTATTGTAATAATATGACAACTAAGGCTGTCCTCAAATACAATAGTGTCTGTATGTGACTAAAGTAGTTGAGGTTCTTCATGCATTTTCACTTAAACAGGTGAAGCAAGTAGCAAATATGGCTTGTAGTTACAAGGGTAAAAGCTAAAAATCACATTAAAAAAAAACATCAATTTGACAAACCTGAGCTTCCGCTAAATATTGTGTTGATTTGATGATAGAACAAAAAAAGCATAGAGAGAAATTCTAAGAATCCCAGTGCTGGTGTCACTATGGACTGTAGTTTCGAGCTTGTATCCAGCAGGTGGCCCTCTAACAGAGGAGTTAAAGCATAAGCTGATTTTCACCACCACCATTCACAGGGTGAATGAAGTGACGAGATGCAAATCATCAAAGTCTTAGTGCATGAAATGACTTCTTTCATTCAGCTGAAAGAGCTTATGGATCTCAGGCAATGCGACTATCCTTGTTCACAATCAGACATCATACAATGGAGTCGGGTGGGGGTCGATGACTGCCTCTGAACATTGATCCCTCCCGACCTGAAGCAGCCATCTGTCGAGTTCTTCACATGACTGGGATATTTTGGCAACACCACCAGCAGTCAGAGCTCTGAAAAGCATGTAGTGCCTGAATAACGGAGGATGTACTGTAATTTGCCCCAAGCAAGTAAAGTCACTGGCCCTATCATCATTGCTACATGCGCTCTGTAATTGCAGCAACACAGTCGACCCAAACCAGGAAGGAACATCTGTATGTTTACTTTCATATTTCTCTTTGGCTTTATAGAGGCCTGCTGGGATCAGTCTGTTAGTGAGGCACAGTAGAAAAATAACTATTTTTCTCTGTGAACTAGTCATTATCTCAAAACTGTAGTTTCTCTTTGAGTGGAAGATTTTTGGGATGTTGTCCAGTTCAACCAAGAATCTTTTTTATTAAATTTTTTGCTTCATGTACTGCTGACACATCACTCTCACCAAATGAACTGATATGTAAGCGTCCAGTTGCTGCTTGTTTCTGAGCGGACACACACATATATATATATATATCTACACATACACGTATATATATATATATATATATATATATATATATATATGTATATATATATATATATATATATATATATATATATATATATATATATATATGTATATATATATATATATATATATATATATATATATATGTATATATATATATATATATATATATATATATATATATATATATATATATATATACACACACATATATATATATACATATGTATATATATATATATATATATATATATATATATATATATATATATATATATATATATATATATATATATATATATATATATATATATATATATATATATATGTACATATGTATATATATATATATATATATATATATATATATATATATATATATATATATATATATATATATACACACACACATATATATATACATATGTATATATATATATATATATATATATATATATATATATATATGTACATATGTATATATATATATATATATATATATATATATATATATACACATGAAAATATATGTATGCGTATGTGTTTAACAATGTCTGTCCAGTTGTATAGACTAACACATTTGCATACTTGCATATTTGCACAACATCCATAATGTATACTGTGTATGCTTGTACACCAGTTACTGTGGTATATATTGTTTTATTTTATTGCATTTTTAGTTAGTATTTGAATTTATATCTGTTTTTTGTACTTTGTTTTTGCTGAATTGTACTGCAGTAATACACACAATTGCTTGTTGTCCAGTTAATAAAGTCTGGCTTATTATATTGTATTGTATCGTATTGAACCGTAACGCATCGTATCGTACCGCATCGTATTGCATCGTATTGCATCGTACCACATCGTATCGTATCGCATTGTATCGTATTGCATCGTATCGCATCATATCGCATTGTATCGTATCGCATCGCATCGTATCGCATCGTATCGCATCGTATCGCATCGTATCGCATCACATCGTATCACATCGTATTGCATCGTATCGCATCGCATCGCATCGTATCGCATCGCATCGTATCGCATCGTATTGCATCGTATCGCATCGCATCGTATCGCATCGCATCGTATCGCATCGCATCGTATTGCATCGCATCGTATCGTACCGCATCGTATCGTACCGCATCGTATCGTACCGCATCGTATCGTATCGCATCGAATCGTATTGCATCGAATAGCATCACGTTACATTGTATTGCATCGCATTGCATTGCATTGCATCGTATTGCATTCTATCGCATCGTATTACATTGTATCGCATCACATTTCATTGTATCTTATCGTATCGCATCACATTTCATTGTATCTTATCGTATCGTATCACATCGTATTGCATCATATCGTATCGCATCGCATTGCATTGTATTGTATCATATTGCATTGTATTGTATCGTATCCTATCATATCGTATTTTATCTTATCGGATCTTATCTGTGCTTTCATAATACCAAAAAGAGAAAATATTCTTTATATTTCAAACACTATATCATACTCTATTATACCCCTAAATACAAAGACTTTTTAAAAAATATTAGTAATTCTCATAAAAACATTATTTTGTTCTTCTGTTTTTGTATGAAATAACAGCGAACCCTAAAAGGTACTGGAGCAGTAATAAGGGGAAAGTGTTAAAGGCAAAAAGTAGCTGCAGGTAAAAAGCTGTAAATAAATAAGATGAAGGAGGAGTTGACGTCTCGTGCAAATTTCACCTGCAGCTATGTGATACGTGGCGCTTGTGAGCAAAACTCATTACTATGATCAAACGAAAGCCCCCTGCCTGGCTAAACGCAGAGCTTATTAAAGTGCCCAGTTGGGGGTGGGAGTAAAAACCATGAGGTGGAGCAGAGAGGGCAGTGGGGGGTTTGGGAACTCATTAAGATTTACAGTGCTGACTGTGACGTCTGCAGGAACCTGACAAATGTGTGTGAAAAAGAGATGAGAAAAAATTAAACCTGTTGCTTTATGATAGCACATACAGTATGTTGTAACACTGGAAAATACACAGTAAAGCCACCATATTAGGATTAAATGTACCACCTACTTTTGCATGTTTCTATGCTCTTTTAACATCCCAGTAACAACATGTTAGCTAAAAGTGATTCTGTGTCATGGTTTCTCTGACGTTGACTGATGTCATTTGAATCTTAAAATGTAGCACTGAGTCTTTAACTTCTACTTTTACATGATTGATTCTTTTTTTTTTTTTTTTATCTTGCATGGACTAAAAGACTAATTAATAAGGACATAAATGTTCTCTAAAGCCATTAAAACAACAACTCTTAATGTTTTCAATAATAAGTCATTAAAAAACTTGAACTTAGATGAACAGGTAAAACTTTATTTATTTATTTTTTTTTTTTTAATACATATATAAGTTTTATGTACAATCAGATTAATCTCTTAGGCCTCCTGAATTAGACCATTGTCTGTCCAGGTCACCTGTAACTTTAAGGAATTGTGAACATTGAAATGGCAATATTAATATAAAGATAACTACCCATATAATAGGCTTTTATGATTAAAAAAAATAAATAAATAAATAAATAAATAAAATAAACTGTTGTACAGTTAGATACCATCACAATTATGGCTTATTCAAATTACAGCTACAGGCAAATTATGACATTTTATCTCATAGAAAGATAACTAGATAGCTAATGTCAAGGTCATAAAACACATTGTGTTTATGTCATTGAAATAAAACTAACTCCTGAAGTTGAGCAATACACAACTAAACAGCTAGCATATGAAAGACAGCCACATATAGCTATGTTCCCAAACTCAAACTAATACATCAAGCTACTCAAATCAAGATAGACATGATAACAGTTATGTAGCCTACTTTGCTACCTTGACTGAGTAGTTTGATGTATTATTTTAACCATGTATGTTACCATGGTAGTCGCTGTGCATTTAACTCATACCTTGATGTTAGCTATGTAGTTAGCTGTCTTTCTGATGTTAAATCTGTATTTTTTTTACCTAAACTTTAGTTAAAGTAGCAAAAAGACAAAGCTAACATAAAAAATCCAGCTAAATACATTGCTAATATCTAAATTGGACAGCAAACTATGTTGCTAACATCAAAGCAAGACAGCTAACATGAAGCTAATTTCAGTCAGCTAAATGTGAGCTAATATTTCAGAAAGCCAGCCAACTTAATGACACCACGATAATACAGCAAACTTCTTTAAAAAGAAAGAAAGAAAGAAAGAAAAAAAATCAATGGTGAAGATATTAATACTAATATTGCTTCTGTTTGTGGATGTTTAGGTGATTTTAAATATATATGTATGTAAACATATATTAACAGCAACTGGTCGATTGACTCTGTGACTGTGCACTTGTGTTTCTTAAGAGCACTGTTAATAACTACAGGAACATGAGATGCTACTCCAACATTTCCAGTGGGACGTCTTATCAATTCCAGATGCCAAGCCCGGAACCTACATGCCTAAGCATGTGGGTTACTTAGACATTATTATGAAAAGCCTCAGTGCTACAGAGGGATAATCATTGTGGGGACCTGCTTTTTAAGCCTTCAAGACCTGACACAACTCATGCAAATGACAAATTCTGAAGGGCAAAATAAGACCAGAATCTGTAATCCAGATCAGGTCTATCTTTTCATGACAGAATCCTAATGCTTCTGGATAACATGCCATCAAATCATCGCATTTACGTCACTGCTTGGCATTTAGCTGCTTGCTTAAAATAAGAAAAAAAAAATACCTAGCAGACCTGAAACAACTGTTTTGTTTAGTGAGACAAAATGTGCTTTGACTTCTCTGCTAAAGGTTAACATACCTCAGAAATGACAGGCTTGCAGTAACCAGCTCCAAACATGAGATTCTCTACGGACACAGCAGATGGGTCGCTCGTGCTCTCTGGTGAGCTTTTCCCCAGCCAGGAGCCCTTCCCTGTACGTGCAAAGCTGGAGAGAGAACAGGGAGGACACATGCAGCGACAAACCATCAGTGTCTCTGTGTGTGCAAAGGAAGACGGATAAGCTGAGAGATCAGAGCTGCTAATGTCCCAATCAATCAAGTGCTGAACCAATCTATGTAATGCATGCATGATTGCTGAGTTTATGATTTTGAGTGGTTTGAACATTATCCATTTAAGCAAGTGGTAGATAAACTAATAAAATAAAATAAAATAAAAACAGCATTACCAGCTGTTTCTTATTAAGTACTTGACAGTTTGATTTTATGGAATAAAACATATTTAATTTACTTTTTTTTTATCTGTTCTTTTTAATACAAATCTCATACCAGCATCTTCTGTACAAATTAACCTTGGAAGATATAACCACAAATAGCAGGACTCTCAACCATTAAATTTTCTCTCATGTTAAAATAATTAAACAACTCAATCAAATTCAGTTTTATTTGTAAAGCGCCAGTTTATGACAAAATCATCTAAAGCTATATTTTTCAACCTTTTTTGAGCCAAGATACACTTTTTTTTTTAAAAATCACACTAAAAACCAATTTAAAAAAAACAAAAACAAACCTATATTAATAATATAAAGTCCAAATTGTCAGTGTTTTGAATAGAAATAAACAAGAAAAAATAATGTTTTGATCTTTCACCTGAACCTGGACCTGTTTGGATGAGCACAGAGCTGCTTTTTAGACAAACAAGGTAAAATGGGATCATATCTCATGGCACACTTGATGATCTGTCATGGCGCAGTAGTTTGCCATGGCACAGTTGTTGAAAAACACTGGTCTAATGGCACTTTTACAGACAAAATTTATTTTACAAAAACTAATATTGATCTAAATCAAACAAATTGAATGATATACAACAGCCTAATTTATGTTAACTTTCATAAAGTCAGTTAAAAAAAAAAAAAGAAAAAAGAATAATTGCCAGTAAGAAAACCAACAGATTGCATAAATCTTTTCTTTGGTTCAGTTCTCCATGTTGAGCCAGTGGGGAATGAATTACAGAGGAAGGAAAACCAAACTAGAAGGCTGACAGAGTTGATTCCATTCAGACTTTAAGGTTTTCTCGCTTTAAAAAAGAAAAAAAAAAAGTGTTTTTAAATAAATGACCACGCCACAGGCATCAGCATCTTACAGGTTGTGGTGTTTCTTTCTGTCAAGTCAAAGGGGAAATCAGTGCAGGTTGTCGTGCCAACACAAGCAGACAGTGGCACATAATCTGACATGGCAATGAAAAGTACGAGTGACTCTGTTCAAACAGTTTTCAGACATCTTCACCATGGCCAGAGGTTTAGATCAATATTCTTCTGCACCAATTGACCACATACAAATGCACTTTAAATTAGCACATGCTAATAGGATAATCCGTATTTGTAAGAACCAAAAACAAAACTCCTGCATGTGTGGAAAATTCTAAATGATTAAAAACAAAACAAAAAAAAAAATGTATATAAAACCAAGTTTTTATTTTTAAAAATGTAACCTAGAACTGAACAGATCCAGCTTTCTCCCTATCCAACCCCTGCCTTCAAACCAAAAAACACTTCTTTTATTTCAAAAGTACTTTTACACTGTTTGTGTAGGAGCTTACGAAATAAATCAATTCTATTACTACATCAGTTGAGTTCATTTTTCACACTGAACTGAAACTCATCTTATACTACAGAGTTGAGCAAAAGGTCATGTTGTTGATGCCCATCTTTAGTACAGGGAAGTGTTCTGGCTTAAAGATTTGGCTAAAAGTTACATAACATAAATTGGCATGATATTATATTAATATCATTTATACGTAACATCTGAAATTAATTTAGCTGAATCTCATCTTAACCTTCAACACACTGCCGCCGCATTCAAGCGCCTGATCTATGCAAGCGCTCGACAGCTGCCGGTGCATGAATGCGCCAAAATACAGTAACACAGTTTACTGTTGGTGAACTTGCAGGGCAACATTTAGAAGACAATGATATGTCTGAAGGGGAACCGTTTGAGCTATTCTTCAACAAAGAGATCATCGCTCTGTTTGCCTGCAAGACGAATCAGTATGCGGACCAAGTAAAAGGTGCAAAGGGGGACAGAGCAGGACGATCGAGTCGTGTTGCTTTTGAAACAGGTCGGCATGACTTTTTTTCTGTTTGTGACGAAGAATGCAGGCTTATAAGGAAAAAACACAATGTTTTATGCAGTCTGATGAAGGTTAATGGAGTATTATTGGTATGCTTGTTGAGCTAATGTTAGCTTATTTGAAGGAAGACAGTTGATAAAATCTGCTTACAGCTGTTGAGATTTACTGGAAACTTTTAATGTATTTTAAAAAACAAAAAGAAAAAGGAAGCGGTAAGTGGGAGAGAAAGGAAGAAATTTCTGTAAAGGTAATCACCAACAGTTTATGCAAAGATAACAATGAAAGGCTACAATACTTTTTCATTCATTCATTAAAACTGTAGTGGTAGTTTCTTTTTGTTTTAATGTCTACTTTTTAGAAATTAGTATTGAAAATCTGATGGTGTCATAGAAAATAGTTCATGGTAATTGCTCCTAGACCAATTCATATCACATAACATCTCTTGGCAGAGCATTAAGCTCTGCTAGGTATGAAGTCTGCAAAACTTTGGAATCTACCTGATCAGCGGCTGATGTAAGGCAACCAGTGAGGCATGAATGGACACGGAAATTACAGACAGGTGGAAGTAGTCGAACATGACGGGGACGTGATGGTGGAGGCCTCTTCGCGGATGGAAGTGGAGGCTGAGGGTCCGACTGCTGATCAAGGGAACTGTCATTATTTCTGCCAGCCTGGCAGAATAAAAGAAGAGTACATTAACACACACGCGCACACACATCCTTCATCCTGAACACACACACATTTGAAATCGGCTTAAAAACTTACTGCTGCTCATTGTCAGTGAAATGAAGATCCAGCTTCAGCTGAAAGTCCACCTCGCTCAAGGCTTCCTCCACCTACAAAGTCAGAACAGAGTTTTTAATACTATAACCAATAAATAAATGGCCACAACCTTGTTGGTCCTACTTTATAAGAGTCTTCCTCGTAAAGAAAACAAGAGATGTGCAATAACTGGTAATCAGTTTTATGGAGGAAATCTATAAACAGTTTAATAATGAGGTTAAAGGTCAGGAAAATTAGATTAAAACTGGTAAATCAGCATCAAGTACTCTATTAAGGCCTCTACAGCAGCATGAATCCTCCAGGACATTGATTATTCAACCTCTTATTTCACAAACTAGTTCATTCACACGCAACAAAGATGTGAAATCAAATCTGGAGTATGTGTTCACCACCATGGTTTGGTGGTAAGCACAGCAAGATAACGGCCTGTTTGAGACTTGGCTCGGGTGGGTTTGAACCTTGGATGCTTGCATGTTCTTCCTGTGTATGCTTGGGATCTCTTCAGTTACTCTCACTAACCAATAAGTTATATGGAAATATTATTCATTGGCTAATTTGTTCAAAAATTGGAAATTTACTGGCTTTTTGTGAGTTGTAGGGACAAATCTGGATTTGTGCTATTATTTTGGTCGTGAAGCCAATGAGACCAGCCTTTTTTGCTTTGCCTATTTAACCACTTCAGTGACCATATTAGTCAAACATGTGTCCTCCCTGGACTCTGGTGCCTCGTTTCATCTGATGTAGCCTGAGCACAGCTGAAATGATCTCATGTTCAAAGTGCTAGAGACATGTAAGGGCATAAATTTGATCAACAAATTGGAAAAACCAAAAGCTTGGAGCAAACTAAAAAGGCAGCGCCGCTAGTAGATGCAGCAGCCTTTTGAAGATGGAGGTGCAGTGTGGCTAATTTGAAAAAGAAAAACAGGTTCACACTGTTCTTTTATTCCCTGTTATGACACTCAATGTACCCTCGGGGTAAATGTACACATCTTTTAATTTCTGTAGGATATTTATGTTTGGATTGATTGAGCATACATTTGGGTGTACACGGGGGAAATAAGGGTTATTTCTGTCTTTGCTATCTGTAGCTGTGAGCAGCCGATAACCTCTGGAAGGTTAATGAGCAGGAAGCCTTCGGGAGTGCTTCCAGATGAAATCTGATGCGCGCTTTGAGCTCAACTACCTCTAATCCTCCACATAAACGTCTGCATTTAATGAAATTTTCTAAAATTAGATGTCAAGTGAGGCATTGGCTTCTAACTGCACACTATGGCAAGTTCCTATTGTATGTATCGCCACCAGTTGGCAAGCAGCTGAATAAGGTGTATGATGATATAAATGGCTGGATGATTATCCAAACTTCCACATATTCCAGCCCCAGGTCAGAGTCATAGTTAGCATTTCTGATGTTTCTTCGACAACGGAAAGGACAAGTGTTTTTTCCTGGTTGCACCTGGAGTGAAAATGTAAAAGACAGCACATCGATACTTGTCTGGCAGGTTTACACGCCTGATCATTTGGGCTAAATATAGGCAGTCTGGGGCACAATAAATTTCCATGTGTCTGTCAGTGAAAGCAGATCAATTCCAAGAGGCAGATTGTTCATCCTCGTGCTGATTTTGTGTCTAAAATGGTTCAATCAGCATTATTTATATAGCAAACTTATTTTTCTACAGTGTAACTTTTAGAGGGTTTTATTAGGGCTGCTCGATTATGGCAAAAATTGTAATCACGATTATTTTGACTGAAATTGACATCTTGATTATTCAATACGATTATCCATTATCTTTAACATGAATATAGTTAACATTAAACCGTGGCTTTTAAACAATATCTTTATGATTCCACAAGTTTAGAAAACAAACAAACATGAAGCTTTGTTTTGACAAAGTGCAAATACTGATGTAAACTGAATAGATAAATATAAGTAAGGATGAAACAACGCTACTTGCTGTGGTGTTCTCTACTCCGTGTCATGCATTATAACTGTCTAATGCACGGTTTTGAGTTGTTTAGTCCACTTATACCATGGTCCCACACAGGAAACATTTTATAACAAATTTGTATTTCTTTTTTATAACATTTGCTAAATATTCTGGATCTATTTCATGTTAGTCTGGATGTACTTTTTATGCCAAACAATCGCTGTCAGGCTACACACCATTTCTCTCAATCAACTGTTAAAAGATTAACGCGTTGCTATAGTGACACCCCGTGACGGAGGAATATTGACAAAACACCAGAAAAGTCTCTAATAACTCCAGTAAAAGCTGCTAGATTTGTCGCTTTTAACAGTAAAAGTCTCCAGATTTAGCGAGAAAGTCGGCAAGTTGGCAACAGTGTCTGAATGAAAGCAAAGCGGCTGTGGGAGGAGTTTACAGCACAGCGCTGCAACGCCAGAGACGCTCGATTAGCAGCTGAAGACAGCAGGAGAGGAAACTGCAGAGAGAAAAATAATCACACCCTTTTATTTTTATGATCGTTGAAAGCCCAGATTGTAATTTTATTAAAATCCAATTAATCGACCAGCTCTTGGTTTTATTGGACCAAACTATGGATACTTTGTTAACTTGCATGACTACTCAATTAAAATGAGTCTGACTGACTGAAATTTCATCTTGTATGTTGTTGAAGCAATGCATGCAATGGTCCTTTAGAATGACATTTTGTTGCTTTATTATAATTATTTCTAACTCTGAAAGTAGTTCATGAATGCATATTTGATTTACTGCTTTCCTTCAGGGTGGTGGATGTACTCATAGAGCTGGAGCTCATTATTTTTAACTGGATTGTCTCTACACAGCGGGGATGAGTGTGAGCTGCCAAAAACCATACTGTCAAAAAAATGGTAATATATGATCTGTCATGTCGGGTCCTGCTGTCAATTTTGCAGCCTTCAGTTAAGATACTTTAAATGTTTTTATTGTATTGACATAGAAAATCTGAGCATGTTGCAATACCATGCAATCCAGAGACAACACAGAACATATTTGCATAATTTCCTGTGAGAATCACAAGAAACATCAACATGAAAATGATGTTTTTATTGCTTCTCCTACATGACTCATACCTTAGTGATGACTGGCTATTCTAGCATCTGAAGCAAACTGACAATATTCTGCTTCTTTGGCTTTGTCAGTTCCACTTTGTGCTGCCAGTGATGCTCCGTGATTTATATGCGATAAAATGTTTCACTCATCACCACCAGCATGTATGGTATTATGTTACCCTACCAAAGACTGATGGCCTGTCTAGGTCACATGCTGTTTTTCACCTGAGATATGTTCCAGTTGCACTGTGATCCTGAATTGGACTAAGCAGTATAGGAAATGAGGGAATAAATTACTAAATGCAGTACTATTAGTTTTTAGTACTTTTTCATTGCTACTAAAATGGATACAGAAACAAAGTTCCGTCCCTTTAAGGAAAATAACACAACTGTACTTTGTCCATTAATATCTTTCTTACAAAAACTATTTGAAATATGATCAAATATAAATACTTTAAAGACATGCTAATAAAATTATTATTAAATATATACCATAAAGTCATAAATTAATATGTCATCCTGGCATCTGATAGGCGAGCAGTTCACCTATTAAAGCAAACTTTTAAGCCACAAACCTAAAATTAACATGCTGGTGTTTGCATGGGGGATTTTGGAGGATTATGTCCAGAACTGTGACAAACATCTCATATGCTGATAATTTGGGATTTTAAAATAGCACCTGTAATAACTGTTTCTGGCCATCCAATCATAAAAACTAAAAAACTTGAGGCTTGAAAAATATCAGAAACTTCAAAATTAAGAGGGATAAAGTGGTTTTTAGTGAACTTCCATTAACAAACCACCTACATGCCTTAAATGAACTGATCTGGTGACACCCAGAAATAATTCAGGAGGTTGGGACCCCAGTTTGGGAAAGGCTGTGATTGGCTATCTGATCATATGGCATGAAGCACTACTGCTGGGTTTTACACATAATTTTATTGCCTTAAACTCTCTGAAGTGAAATTAAATGTATTTTTGTATTAGCACAGCAATATCTTCATATCAAAAAAGTGTTTTATGTCAGATTTTGACTTGCAAATAAGGAGGTGTTGAGTTCAGTGTACTGATACACCCATCCCAAGTGGAGTTGTGTGCTAGTTACAACTGTGTTGCTAACAATAAATGTGAAATCTGGAAACTTATAGCAACATGACTATTAAATCTGTCACAATGGAAACTGCATATCTTCCATGTAACTTGGTAAAGCAACAAGTAAAGGAGGAGAAGGATAGAATATCGATACCCATGTACGTAATATGTAGAAAAGCCAGATTCTGCAGCTTTGGAACAAAGCTACAGCATAGATTAGAGAATTTAATAGTATTAATGTGTGCAAACAGAAAGCTGTTCAAGCATGGCTTACCTTTTCTCCATCCAGTAGCAGGTGGACTTTGAAGATCATACAGTCATTTACAACAATCTCCTCATTTCTATACAGGATCTGAAAAATCCGGCTGAAAACAGTGCCGTCGTACACCCCAGCAGAGCTGAAGCTGCACTCTCCTAATGCAGGACACAAAGCACAAAAAGGGGAGGGGTATTTAATTACAAGCAATTTGGAAAATTGGAAATGAGAAGAAAAGTAGCTAAATAGTTTAATACATATCCTTTACAGTTACATGTTTTATGTCTGTCATAACTTCCAACACCAATACGACAATGTTTGCAATTTCAACAAAACCATTAAAGGGATGTATGGGAATAAAAACAAACTGCTGTATCAGCAAAACAAAGATGGCTGCAATGTTGCAAAGACTTCTGGACTACAATTAGGACAAGCACTGGTGTATCAATGAGGACTAAAGAGGTGTACTTCATCAAAAAACGTGCTTTTAAGCTGCTAAAAGCATATTCTTATGTAACTGTGATGAAAACCACTTTTTTAGAACTTCTTTAAAACATTGGGATTTTGTGGATAAACTGGGTTTTGTTCTGGTGTGATGTAGAGGAGCACCAAGGCAATGGGAAAATAAAAAAGACCTCTCAGCACCCTGCTTCAGACTTGCCTTCCAGCCATACAAACCACGCCCACCAACACGTGTGTATTGATGTGAACTTATTATCTGATCCACATTAGTTTCAGACATTTAGACTTTTGCAGACCTTATGAAAAAAAGAAACATTGCTGCAATGGGACAGATTTGTGCTTTTGAGGGGTATAAAAGAAACGCTGGACTTTATTCTTTACCTGTTGGAAACAAACAGCAGCTTAAATCATAGCAGTGCTGACTTCCAGCAGCACTAACTCAGGACACCAACCTGCAGCTAGTCACCAGTTTAACAGAGCTGTTATCACAGGCCAGCACAACAACACCAATGTCTGAGACTCATACGACTCAGAACCACATTGCTAATTTTACTTTTGCATCCATTTAAAAAAAAAAAAAAAAAAAAAAAAAAATCACTAATTTTAGTACTTTACTACATGTGGAGCTTATGTTGTAGTTAACAATGTGATTTGCTTTGCTTGATTTAAAGGTGAATCAGAAAACAAATCCCAAATGACTGACAGTTTAATAGAACCACAAAGAAAGGATACCCACTTAATTTCAGGTTGTGTTCAGTTCAGGCAAAATGTAAGTTGTGTGATTTTACTGTGTATTGAGACCTTATATCACCATATTATTGGTCGATATTTAATTGTATCTTATCTGCTTAGCACAACCATGTGCACCTTTTAGTTTCTTTAAATTCTTAGAAGTTATATTTGTTAAGAATAAACAATGAGAAAAAAGCAAAAAGAATAAACAGAACACATTTCCTGTGTGTGCTTTTAAGGAACCCTTGTTACATATGAGGCCAGATCAGTCTCCATAGGAATGAACTTAGGCCAGGTTTTTCACAAATGCACATGCTCTGATTCACAAATATAAATTTGATGCACACTTTTATTATAACTTTGGAAATGCATACAATCATGAGTTTGACTAACTCATCAGGTTTTACAGTGCAGTCTGGGGTATGGCTGCTTCGGGATTCAGTACATTTCCATTTTGCTAGAAACTTGAGTTACCGTCTGTCACCCCCCAGACTTCACACATCCACACCTGCAGTTTCTGGCATTTTTGGTGGTTGATGAAGCAAAAAGTAGGGGGTGCACTGACATTTTAATGGGCCCTACAAACAGGGGACATCGCCACCCAGGTGAACTCAACAAACAGCAGCAACTGCATCAGATCGCTTGTCTCCAATAAATATGATTGGTTTTGTTATTGGAGGGAATTTTAACATTTCAAAGCAGTACTTGACAGAACAAGGATGAAGTGTTGGGAGATTCTGCTTGAGCTTGAGATTGTTCCTAAACGACGGACCAGCATTCACTGTCAACTCTCCGGTGGAGTATTGAAAGCTTTCTTGTGGAGGCAAGTTGCTCCCATCAGACAATACCTGCTGAACAGAACTGTAAATTCATTATTTTTCATTGAGACTTCAGGAAACTTTGTCAATTTTAATGAAAAAAGAAAAATTCATATAATATTTCCCCTTATTATGAAACAGATGTATGATGTTCTGTTAATAGACAGCAATCTCTAAATCACATATAAAGCCTCCAATAGTTCTAATTGTCATCATCTTGGGTGGAGTGCTTCTGTGGGTGATTTTATCACTGTTCACTGTGTGCTGCTGGAACATTCCTCCCCTGCAGGACTGCCGTCGCCGTGGCAGAGCTGCTGTCCAACTGCGAGCCGTGAGAGGTCGTTGCAACCTCCTGCTGAGGTTAGGCTCATTTGTACTCTTCTTTTTATTCCCTCTCCCCCTAATGGCCTCCCCCTTGATGATCCTGCCACAAATCGAAGCATCAAGCAGCCCGGCCAGGACGAGTGATGTGTAGGAACCGTCACTCGTCAGAGTCTCAGTAGATGTGTTGCAAAGGCGCAGTTCCTCCATGAATGGACTTCATGGGGTACTTCATCTCTATTAGCATTGTTGCCTCTAAGTTAATGAATCGAATATTGATTTTTAATGGGTTTTTTTCCATTTTTTTATATAAAAATGAAAATATTGCTGGGAATTTCCATAAATAATGATTCATATATTTGACTCATCATCTCCCTGAGGTGCTTTGCTGTGCAGGGAGCCTTCCGCCATAGTGAGACTCACTAAATCAATGCACTGGAGTGAGTGAAGTTACTACACACCCCAGTTTGTTTTACAGGATTGATTACATATTACTTAACATTATGCACCAAGGGACACAAAGTGTTTGAAAAGAGAGCTGCTGCACTGAAATCCATCAGGTTTGACTCAGATAATAACCTGCAGTCTGCAGGACAACAGCCTCAGTACGGTGGCATGCAACATGAAGATGCTGGTGAAGCTCCAGAATTTATAGGTTTTTTTGGATTAAGATTAAATTTTTAGACTTGCATATTTTGATTTTCAGGAAAAGTATTCAATATTAATATCACTATTTAGCCTAAATACAGTTACAGTTATAGTCATAGTTGATCCCATAACCTGAAAATCGTCAACTAACAATTATAGTTTTGACCTATTATTGCCATAATGTAATTTTCATTTGTGTCAGTATCGTTGAGTCATAATTTATAAAAGGCATTAATAGAATATCTAAGTTTTAAAAGCAGAGAGGAAATCTTACTGGAAATCACAACGTGCCACAGTCCCATAGTTTATGATAAGAGGATAATTATTTATGACTGACATGAATGAGTGCATGATGCAAAAAACAGGTTACTTCCCAAGAAACAAAAGAAAACTGATCAATAATTCCTGTATTTCTATTGACAGTTAGATTAAACAGAAAAACCTAATTATGATGAGAATTATTTAAATCAATGAAAAATTCTTTAAAGCTGTTTGGGATTGTATTTTCTGTTCTGCTGGGAATTAGAGCCAATTTTCATGCTTTTAAGTGATGTTTACAGTATTAATAGATGCACTCATTGGTGCATATGTTTACAGAAACATGAGAAATGAGGCGGCATAAAGGTTTGGATCTCTGGAAAACAAAAATTCATTAGAGCCTGAAAATATACATTCAGAGTTTAACAAAAAAAGAAAAAAGTTAACTGAAGTAATAAACACATCGTCTATCCAAAGACAGATGTCAGTGCAGCGAAAAGTCACTCTGGAATAATAATAATGTAGATAACTGTGTTGTGGAGAGAAAGTCTGAAACTGCATGAATGCTGGAAAAATTGTGTCTTCTATTATCTGCAAAATTTTGGGTAAAATATATCAAACCTGCTAAAACTGTGTACCTTAGTAATGAAAAAAATGTGTTTTGAATGAAGATTTCAACTTAATTTCTTAATTTACCATGTAGATACGTAGAGAATACATCCATGCAGCTGGTGGGGAACATATGCCTCGCTGTACACAACAGGATAAAGGAAACGTCATGCTGAGCTGATAGACGCAACTACACTGCAAAAACTCAGCCTTAAAAAACAAGAAAAAAAATACAAAAATGAGGTAAATGTTGCTTAAAATAAGATAAATTATCTGCCAACAGAACAAGAGAATTTGGCTTGTCAAGACTTCCCAAAACAAGTAAAAATACTCTTAAAATAAGATGAATTCTCTGGCATAAAAACTAAGAATTATCTTACCTTCAAAAAAGTAAGCATACGTGTCCTCAATTTAATCTTACTTAGATTTCAGTTTTTGCAGTGTAAAACTCCCAGAGCGAAAATGTTCACAAGTCTGAAGTTTCCCACGGCTCATCAACACCTCATCAAACTACGTGTTCGTATCTAAGTTAGACCTATGAACACCTGTACCTCCTCTTCAGATCTAACTTCCAACTCAGATCCTGTTGTAGGTTTTCACTGAGACCACTAAACGACATTTTATTTGGAACAAACTATTCCTTTTTAGCCAAGACTGATTTCACACTGCAGCGGATCGATCGGACTGATCAGCTGATGTAACAGGCAGGTAGGTGTAGGTAGGTGTGCTATGGGCGCTTCCAGTCATCAGAGCAGCTGGCTGTATAACGGTGTGGGCTGTTTGCTCTCTCAGCTCACAGCTTGGTTTGTTGGTTTGTTCAGACACTGACTTGCAACCACTTTACACCAGTGAATTCCATATTTGCACATTGCGTACACATACTTTAAGTTCTTTCTTTAATAAAATGCATCTTTGTATATGAACAGTAGGTCTGGGCGATTAATCAGATTTTTATTCTCAGTACGATCTGGGTTTTCAACGATCTTCAAAATAAAAGGGTGTGATTATTTTTCTCTCTGCAGTTTCCTCTCCTGCTGTCTTCAGCTGCTAATCGAGCGTCTCTGGCGTTGCAGCGCTGTGCTGTAAACTCCTCCCACAGCCGCTTTGCTTTCATTCAGACACTGTTGCCAACTTGGAGACTTTCTCGCTAAATCTGGAGACTTTTATTGTTAAAAGAGACAAATCTAGCAGCTTTTACTGGAGTTATTAGAGACGTTTCTGGTGTTTTGGCGACTGACTTGAAGGCACATATTGTTCTGCAGTTACTGTAAGGAAGGAGCAGCGGGAGCCTCTCCCGTCCTAAAGCACTCCCAGGCGGCCAGTCTCAGTCGGCTCCGGCTGCAGGTCCATGTAGAATAACTGCAGTAGGTTGTGGAAGTTCACCTAAACATAGTTTATACCGTTGTCAGTGACAACTGGCTGCATTATTTTCCTATACATTGTTCGGCGAGTTAGATCACTATAATATCCCTCTGTTACAGGGCGTTACCATAGCAACGCGTTAATCAGCTGGTTCAGATCAGCCGTCTTTTAACAGGTGAACGAGAGAAACGCGCTGCAGCCTGACAGCGGTTGTTTGGCATAAAACTGAAATAGTTCCTATACTTCAGCAAATGTTGTAGAAAAGAAATACATATTTGTCGTGTTAAATAATTGAGATCTCAATTTCAGTCAAAATAATCGTGATTATAATTTTTGCCATGATCGAGCAGCCCTAATGAACAGCGTGGCCTTCCCTCATTGCCTTCCGCGACAAATAAAAACCCCAAAGAGATACAAGCCATTTCATGAAGGCTAGAAGTGAACATATGAGCAGTGACCTCACTTAAACAGATCGCCATGGCAACGTCTCCATACCGGGACACACACACACAGACAGCACACGCTCACATCACCTGAACAGATCAGAACTTCACGGCTCTGGTATTGCAGGAAAGCGCAGACAATGTTACTGCAGAAACACACTGCAACAATGTGTGTATAAACAACAGACGAGGGAGAGAACCTTTAATGCATTTACATTACATTACATTTTTATGCATTTACCCACAACGCAAAACTACACAAAATGCAGGAAGTGACTTTTTTGTAGTCCACTTCCTGTTTTTGGTCCGCTTGATGAGGGCTGAGACCTGCGTTTGTTGGCAGACAGGATCCACGTCCATAATCTGAGTCAGGATCCACTTGGTGCTTTCACATTTCTCCAAACGAAGCGGACTTTCCAAGCGGACTAGGACTCGCATCAAAAAGGCTGATGTGAATGTGCCCTAAGAAAACGTTGTGTTTTCTCATGTTAAAATGCTTCATTAACATTTCTTTTTCTCTTGAGAATAAAAGATGCACTGCAAAAACTCAGCCCGTAAAAAACAAGAAAAAAATTAGGTAAATGTTGCTTAAAATAAGATAAATTATCTGCCAACAGAACAAGAAAATTTAGCTTGTCAAGACTTCCCAAAACAAGTAAAAATACTCTTAGAACAAGAGGAATTCTCTGGCATAAAAACTAAGAATTATCTTACCTTAAAAAAAATAAGCATATGTGTACTCAATTTAAGATTTTTAATCTGACTTAGACTTCAGTTTTTTGCAGTGCGCTCATTTAAAAAAGGCATGAAGTCATCTGATAAAATCCCATTTGAAAACCTTTGTTTTAATTTTTGTTTAACTTTCATGTTTCAGGCTGATTCAGGGCAGCGTTGTGCTGTTCTGGAGGTATTTTAACAACATTTAAGAAACCACTTTAACACGATAAAAGTAAAGCAGTACAAAAATGCAAAGTCCTCCATCCAGCAGCTGACATTTGTTCTTGCCGAGCGTCCATCACAGCAAACTTAGAGACTCAGATTAAATGTGAAATGTTATCTTGTGTTTATTCTGCTTTGAAGGCTGGATGTGATAATATGTGATCATTAAATCTTACAACCCAAACTTCAGTCTGCTAAAGTTTCCTTTAGTCTGAAATGGTGCCAGAAATTTGAGGTGATTTTCATCTTTCTATGTATCATAGATCTATAAGCAAACGGTTGGTTACTCAGGGGTCCTTTCAGACCAAAACATAAACATGAGTTGCAATGAAGAAGCGGAAACCTCTGCGTTCGGACAGAGATGATCATTCTAGACGTCGTATTTGGAGAAACAATTGGACAACAAGTCCTTTCTCCTCTCTGAGTGGCACTTATTTACTTCCTGGCTCAGCTTCGGTGTGAAAGAACCAGACCTTTTCAGGGAACGAGAAGAGTCCATTCCTGTCAGGGGTCTAGTCTTCAGAAGACGTGGGGCGATGAGCTCAGGAGAAAATCGTAAGGAAAGACTTGGACTGTACCTTAATGTGAAAGAAGCGACGGCGTGGCCTCTTAGGAGATGCAGAGTCCAGGCCTCGTGCACAGCGTGACGGAGAGATGGGAAGCAAGACTTCAACACGTTTGTCATGGGGGTATGTTTTTCTGTGTCCTTTGGTCCTGGTTTCCTGTTTTATTTTGTAGGTTGTTCCTGTTTTGTCTTTGTCTGTGTTCAGTGGTTCACCTGGGTTTGTTCAGATCATCTGTTTCACCTGTGTCTCGTTGTGTTCTGTGTGTTTACACCCCTCAGTTTTTGTCTTGAGTTGCTGGATTGTTGTGTTCTTCCAGCATTAAACCAGTCTCAAACCTGCATCCCAGTTTTCTCGTTTGGGTCCAAACCTTGGTCCAAAGTGGAAAAACTTGGAATCTAAATTGTCATTTGGTTCATGCCTTGGTGTTTGTTTGTTTTTTTGTTTGTTTGTTTGTTTTTTTTTTTGCAGTGACTCTGTGTGTTTTGTTCTTTACAGTTTGGATTAAAATACCAAATATTATTGGTGGTAGTTTTCACAAATAAACACCTGAAAATTAAACTTTTCCTAAAACATTTAAGAAAGAAAAGTAAAAGAAAACATACAATCCCTTCTTAACAAATAAATTAGACCAACATAATAGCTCTTGCCTATTAAATAAAGAGTTATCTGTGTGCAAAAAGAGATTTTTTTTTTAACAAAGTTGAGCTAAAACAGGTGAATCAGAACTTCCATCACTGCTCTGCTGTTTTCTACTGGTTTGTGTTTCCAGCCTCTTATTCCATTAGTTATAAAAGCAGCAGCATCCAATTAAAAAAGGCCTGTTTTTATCATCAAAAATATCAGATAACATGAAATATTAGCACTTATATGTACATATTTGTGTTGTAAACTACGTAAAACTCTTCCTCGTTCAAAGTGAAACCCACCCAGATCTGAGAGTTCTGAAGGGTGTCGAGGCGTTATCACATCCTGCACATTAAACCCTGCTGAAATGCCTCTAAGCTCCCGCCACAGTAATTCTGCGCTGGAAATAATCTGCTTACAACCCACAGTGCTCTACATCTGCTGTGTGTGTTTGCTGGTCACAGACGTTAAGTAAACTACACATAACTCTTCATGCAAAATTGCTCTTCGTCACACTAATATGCAGGAGTATCTCCTCCATACAGGTGTCATCATAAATACTGGTCCATTCCTCCTACTTCACAATTTGCCTTGAAAATCTTTCATGTTATTGTGCATTAATCGCAGGCAATAATTATTTCAGTTGAGTGGGTCACAAGCCATCACACAAATGGGATTTATCGTTATTATTATTAATATTTAGTTATTTTTCTTATCCAGATGGAAACAGATAAGTGAAATATTGAGCATGAGCTTTAAGGGCAACACAGTCCGGGATTATTTCCTGTGTGTGGGTATGATGGATGCACTTCCTCCTGTTGGCCAGAGAGCCGGCTGCTGCGTTTATGCTTGGGATTCAGTCAGTGAGGCGTGCACGCTCCATGCATGACCTTGTGAAAGGAGCTGCAGTGGAGAGGAGGGTGGAGGGCTGCAGCCATGTGATTACAATACGGATATGATCCTCACTGTGACTCTGTCGTAGCGTTCCTTATTGGTAGGGGACAAAAAAAAAAAAAGATTGTAGTGAAATGCTTCAGATATAAACTGCAGTGTGTTTATCCAAACAGATGTGTACATTATGGAGCTGGGCCGCCATTAATAATAGTTTACACAGCATGACACAAAGAATGATCTATCTATCTATCTATCTATCTATCTATCTATCCATCCATCCATCCATCCATCCATCCATCCATCCATCCATCCATCCATCCATCCATCCATCCATCCATCCATCTATCTATCTATCCATCCATCCATCCATCCATCCATCCATCCATCCATCCATCCATCCATCTATCTATCTATCTATCTATCTATCTATCTATCTATCTATCCATCTATCCATCCATCTATCTATCCATCTATCCATCCATCTATCTATCTATCTATCTATCTATCTATCTATCTATCTATCTATCTATCTATCTATCTATCTATCTATCTATCCATCCATCCATCCATCCATCCATCCATCCATCCATCCATCTATCTATCTACAGTTGTGCTCATATGTATTCATCCCCTTTCATTAAAGAAAAGGCTGAATTTACAACAGTCACTCAAATAACTGGAGACTTAAAAATGAAACAATAACTAAAAATTTGCAAAAATATAATTTAGTAATATCTATGTGTCAATAACTCATTCCTAGCCATTACATTGGTCTAAATGTGAAAAGTAATAAAAATGTGTTTAATATAGTTTTTTTTTCTATATAAATGGAAGTTATTGTGTTAACTCCTAATTCTTATTCTTTACACTACACAGTCAGGAAACAACAGAGTGTGTTCAGAGAGAGGCTTCTTCAGGTACACTTCAGGTCAGGAAGGTAGAGGAGATCAGTCCTGCCAGCAGCCATCACCCTTCAGAACAAGACCTAACGGCCTCCCCTCCTTCCCTCAGTACTCTGCGTTGCCAGGTTACTAATCGCTGGTCTGGAAACTGATCACTGACACCTGTGCATCGCCTCATCATCCTCACCTGTACACTAGGGCTGCACAATTAATCGGATTTTGATCGTGATCATGATTTTAGTGGCCACAATTAAACAAACCTTATCGTCAACGATATTTACATTCAAAACGCGAGTTCAGCATGCGTCTCTGATCACTCACTTCTCAACCAGTAGCCTGCCCACCACCAGGGGGCGAACGCGTGGTTAACGCTTCATTAAACTGCCTGCATACCAAACACGCACATCTTCTACCAGCAGCCAGTTAAGTATCGTTGGATTGGTTGGACATTTGAGGTTCGCATTTTTCCTGCTGCAGGTAAAACAGATTGTATTGATTAAACAGCTGATCAAGGTGGTAAAAAACACAAACATTTTTACAGCAGGTGGCATTAAAATACACAAACCCTGCCGCGTGAACAACCTGCCCTGCCACGGACGAAGTTGCTCGTTAAATATGAAATAAGCAGCTTCACTGCACAAAAAGCAGACATCGCCAACCGCTTCAGACAAAGCTTCTTATGGAGGATGTAACAAGCTTTAGACTGATGAGAGCACGTCATGTCCAGAATGGAAGATAGATAGAAAGATAGTGGATAGAAAGGGAGCGCTCCATATAAATATATATATATATATATATATATATATATATATAGTTGCCAGGTAGGTTGTTTACAAGTGGTACAATAAAAATACATATTTTTCCAGACACAATGAATAATCGTGATTACAAAATTGCTTAAAATAATCATGATTATTATTTTGGTCATAATCATGCAGCCCCATAAAAACCCTGGTCTTCAGCTCAGATCGCAGTCATCACTGCACACCAGACGACCAACGTAGCAAAGATATTATCTGGTGATAAGGTCTTATATTCTTAAAAAAAAAAAAAAAAAGAACCAAAACACTCCCCATTACATAACAATTTCCCTTTGGGGATGAAGACATTATTGTTCTTCCTATTTCAGTTTATTAACCAATGAGTCCTGAATTGATTCAAATCATTTTATGGTAGAACTTATAATGTCTGTAAACAATTAACCGACTGAATAAATATAATATCATGATTAAACCTCCTATTTCCTGCCGTAGTAACCAACTTTTCCCGCCTCTTCTTGATGGAAGGATGGGACACCTCAGTGGCTTCAGGTTGCATCACAACTTTATAAAACCTTTCCTCTCAGCATTAAAGTTTTAGTCCATTAAAGACACTTTTTTAACATAAAATCGTTGTTTTAAATGCTCAGAATCATGGAGGGAAATTTAACAAAAGGAACCAAATCAATGGTATTTTGTCTGTATAATAATCACACACAAAAACACACACTGTATGCTGTGGGGTTGTTTACATGGAGAGCAGAAATTCCTGCTGTCATCACCTTCACCTGCACTTCAACTCTCACAGAGGACCAGAAGAACAACGGGCTGCACCAGGAGGCTCATAAGTCCAGCTAGTCTACACACACACACACACACACACACACACACACACACACACACACACGCACACACACAAACACATGGTGCTCCAGTCATGACAAGCTAAAAATAGCCATTATTACTGCAAATCAGTGTTGCCAGAGAAACAGCTTTCTGCATTGCCAGCAGTCCAGATTTTAATGGCTGGATGAACTCACGAGTGCTTTTACACATTCAGTGAATACAAATAAATACAAGACATGAGAGGATTCATTCAATTATAATCTGCAAGTTAGTTGCTAAGAATTGATGCAAATAAAACACACAGTATGAGGTTAAGTGCTGCCTTTTTTAGTGTGTTAGTTATTGGCATCATTTTATTTCAGACTCATTTTTACAGTCAAACAGCTCATTTTTCTTCTTGAACACAGGAGTCACAGTGCTGTTTATGTGCGTATTTACATGAAAACTTACAAAATGTGTAAATATTTAAAGTGAATTTGATATAAAAGAAGCTCCTTTAACTGCAGTAAAATGTCCTGAATCATCAGGACAAGCTAAAGCCGAGGAAATCTTTATATCTGACGGACAGAACCGGATAGCTGGCATAATGGCAGAGGGACTTACTGTGCATACTAACTTTCTTTTATTTACTGGCTTTTATTCTCAGCTGCAACGAGAGCTGCATGCTCTGCTAAATCTGCCGGGTTTTTCATTTCATTTTTTTTCATCTGGGAATTGCACATTTATTTGATTTCTCTCTCTGGTTTAGAGTCAGTGTAGAAAATATAGCCAAAGAGGAATGACAACAACCCGGAGAACAGTAAAGAAAATGTTCACTTCCTCACATGATACGCTAAAATCACAGTCATTTGTTCCAAGAAAGGCTCAAGAGGAGAGCTGTCCTCGCTTCACCGTGCTCAGAGAGATTACTGTTTTTACCGACTTCAAAGACAGCCTCCAACAATGTGTGTCATTCAGACACAAAATGCACGACAATGAGATTGTTCCTTCTTGTCATGGGTGAAATTTTCTCACACTCAGTCCTCTTTTAGGAGCAGTTTGACGACTCAACCTGTTCACACAGGCCGAGTCTCAAAACGATGTTGTTGTGTTTCTCTGCTCCAAAAGGGACAGAAAATGAATAAGAGGAAGTGTTTACACAGTATAAATATTTCACAGGACGTTTCTTCAGCAGATCATTCCTGATCTCAGTACAGGGTTTCATATTGGCAGATTTCAGTTTTTCCCAAAAAGAAGCAATGATTTGTGGAGATTTTTGTTTAAAGGTTGTTTTATATTCGGCTGCAGCTTCCCTGCGACCCTTAGTTGGAATAAGCAGTTAGATGGATGGATAGATGGACAGGTGGATTGATCTTTTATATTGGCCAATTGAAAAGTACTGAAACAAATTTGAGATAATCTTCTTTTCTTGTTTCATTGACTACTGAGTTTAAATTATTCATTCATTATGCTAACCGCTTAGTCTGATGAAGGGTCGCCAGGAAGCTGGAGCCTATCCCAGCAGTCTGTGGGCAAAAGGCAGGGACTACTCAGTTGTGGCAGACTGGTTTCCAGCATGGTCTATGTTACAAGTGGTTGCAGTTTGGTTGAGGTTTCCCTTAAAAACTTGAAGAAACTAATAAAGCTGATGGATATTTACAAGAGGCTAATAGACTATATATATATATATATATATATAGCCATATGACAGACTTTTCAAAATGTGACAATATTGAAGATGTACAAGGCAGGATTTCTATGAGCTTCAAAATTTACATTTAGAGGACCAGTCTGTATTTTAATCATCCCCCCAGAATCATAAACATAATCTTACAATATGTTTGAATTTCCTTTTCATTTTAACATAATTTCTTATATATGTTTTCCAAATGCCATTACATATACCTATGTGAACCCTGTGACTTAAAGTAGCACAAATATTTTATTTAAAGACAAAAACCAACAACAGTGGAGAAAAAAAATCAACCAATAAAATAATGAAAAAGTGCAAAATGAACATTTAGAGACACTCAAAGTAAAGGAAGCTAGAATGTAATACTGCTATAATGCAGGAAATACAACAAAGCAATGTCAAGCAAGTGTATCTGTCTGTCTGCCTGCCTGTCTAAAAAAAGAAAAAAAAAACACAATCAGCCAGACTGACCAACCACAGCAATGTTCCAAATGGCTCCAAAATGTCACACAGCCAGACTGGTACAAAAGGACCTCTAGGAGTCACCATTATCATAATGAGTTTACCAAACAAAGCTAAAAGCCATTCATTCAGCAAAAGTGCAATTAAACAGATTGCTGAGGAAAATCCAGATAACTTATCCACAGATGTAACCGAGGACGATTTTTACATCGCTAAAGCCCTTGTGACATCTAAAAATACACTGGAAGAATCATTAGGTACATTTGCGAGAGTGTGACAAAGCAGGCACTGTTTTCTCCTCACCTGTGTTGTCTTGTGTTGTTACCATCAACCTGTGGGGAACACGAGGCGACACCTTCAACCCTGCTCGTATCTGATAGAAGCTAAATGAAGAATACAAGAACAAAGATGGAATTAAAGTTGTTCATTAAAATATCCAAACACATTTAAAAGAAAAAAATCAAACATATAAAACTAACATTTCTGTGATGGTATTCTATTATATGAAGACAAATGAAAGGCAATCATGCTAAGATAAAACTATAGATAGATAGATAGATAGATAGATAGATAGATAGATAGATAGATAGATAGATAGATAGATAGATAGATAGATAGATAGATAGACAGATAGAAAACAAACTGGCAGATTGATGTTTTCTCTCTAATTGGAGTCCCTGGCAACAGCAATTAAATTTGAGCCCAGCCTTAACTTACATCATTTTTTCCTATTTAAAGAACATATTTAAAAGTATAATTATTTTGGAAAAAAATACAATTTTAGAAAAAAAAATCTATATTCTGTGTCGGCCAGGAAGATAAAAGTTTAAATAGCAAATCTGAAATGTATCCCTCTACAGAAATACATTGAATATATACTCAGTTTATATCCAACAGTCCTACTTTTTGACACCTTTTGCTGGCTTAGTTGAAACTGACTAAAAGGAGTCACATTACATGTCCAAAACAGGGCTGAATATGTTTTATTATGACAACGGTTATGTTGAACAGAATCAGTCATGAACTGTACAAGTTGTTGAATTATTAAAGTAAACGGGAAAATGGATATCAATAATGTAAAGCACATGACACTGCACATGTGTTCAAAGGCTGTAATGCAAACTACTGAGCATGTTATGAGATATGTGCTAATGTTAGCTGTTCAGCAAAGATTTAGCACAGGATAACTCCTTCAATCCAAAACTAAATTGTAATTATAATATGTATTGCAAACAATAACAGGTTTAAGATGCCCTGCGATGGACTGGCGACCTGTCCACGTCATAACCTGCTTTTCGCCTGAAGGCTGCTGGGAGAGGCTCCAGCCCTCCGAGACCCTTAGTCAGATTAAGCAGTTTCATAAAATGAATTAATGAATGAACAGGATTGATACTGAAGAGAATATAATGGGCCACTTTGAAATTTTAACTAAAGCAGATGTTTGTCTCAGAATTTAAAGCTGGACTTAACACTGAAATCACAGTTAGCATTGGTAAGCTAACGCTAACAGAGTGAAAGTCACGATTAGCAGAAAGTATAAATAAGAAATGTTTAACTTAGTGGCCAGTAACTAGTCAAATTACAGCTCACACTTTAATGGATACTACAGATTTGCATTTCAACGAAGTTACTCATTATTCACTGTAACATTTTTGGCTATGCCAAATCTTAGATATCTCTTGGAAAATAGATGCTAAAGGAGCAAAAATTAGCAATGATTAGTATTTTGTTTAAAAAGAAAACACAAGACTGAATGACATACAGTTGGGCTTCTAATTTCAGATGTGAGGAAATCTTGTTCAACTTAATCTAAAAATGTGGCACTAATCACCTTCTTACATTCAGATTTAATAAGTACTCTTAATGCAGTCACCGTGCCACAGAGCTGTATGGTCCACCAGTCCTGTTCACAAAAACTGATGTCATTTCAGAGTGGTAATTCCAAGATCTTGAAAACTAAACTTCTTATTACAGAGTCCTTAATCTTTACACTGGGATTCAGTTCTGTGCCGTGTTCACGCACGATATGTGCTATATGAATGCAGGAAGTGATAAAAATAAATAAAATAAAATAACACATTTCAGTCTACTCAGAGGCTGGCCGTGATAATGCCTGAGATTGCTCAATTTGGACAATTTTTTTTTTTTTATGACACTAGGCTTCACTCAAGCCATATGAGAGGTTTTAATCCTCCTGCAGACACATCAGAAGAGGATTAATGTGACCTTTTTATGTGCTGGAATATAACAGAAACATAACTGAAGCAGAAGTAAAACAATAAAATAAAGGAAAGGATATTGTTAACATCACCTGTTAATCTGCTTTTCAATAAAAGAGTATTGAAATTGTATGCTGTCATTGAACTTTCTAGCTGTCTAGTTATCATGAATGTAACGTTTAAAGAAGTCCATGGTCACATAAAATCTTTAACTCACTCTGCAATTATGATATATTGACTATTTTGTGCTTGTTTCACAATCTTAAGGTTATGTCCAAAACCCTACTTTTATTTCTGTTTAAACTAATTTGTTGGAAATTTTTCTCACACTTTAAAAGAGCATTTTAAATGTGCAGACAAATTCTACAACAATGCAACTGCTTGAATTCATGCGTAGCAGGAGGGTTAGCATGTTAGCCACATGCTGATGGCCTGTTAGCATGATATACCAAACTTTGTTGGCTATTGGGGTATATTTCAATGTAAAATATGATACGTTGTTTCAAAATAAGAAAACGTATTGCCTAGTATCACTTAAATCATCTCTACATTTGTAATTATTAAATTAATTTGTAATTAAAAAATGCTGGCATTCTTAACTTCACATCTAATTAATCGAATCTTTGCTGCTATATCAAGTAAATTAATACTTAGTACACTCTGCATATCTATAAATGCAGAAACTTCATTTACTTTACTCTGCAGTGATTGAAATTTATAAATCAAACCCTTCATTAGCATGAAGGTTGCTTAGTCACATGTTAGCACTTTTTTTAGCATGAAGTACAAGCCCTGCAGGTTATTTTAGTCAAAATGTCAACAATGATGAGTTGTTTCTGAATACAAAAATAGACAAGGCAAGTTTATTTGTACAGCACATTTCATGTATGAGACAATTCAAAGTGCTTTACATAAAAAAAAAAAGCATTACAGCGAGGTGCAGAGAGCATTAAAACAAACTTAAAAGAAAAAGAGACCAAATTAAGAGATGAAAAATGTTTAGAATAAAAATTAGTGTTAAGAATTAACAATTACTTTGTGAAAACGCAGTAAATGACCTTCATTTAAAATGGCTAAAAGTTTCAGCAACCTGCAGTTTTCTGAGAGTTTCTTCCTCCTGTGAGGAGCATAAAAACCGAATGCTGCCTCGTGTGTTTAGTTCTGACTCTGGGAACAGAAAGTAGACCAGATCCTGAGGACCTAAGGGATCTGGTTGGTTCATTAACAATCCAGAAGATCCTGAATGTATTTTGGTCTGAAACCATTCAGTACTTTATAAACTAACAGCAGGATTTTGAAGTCAATTCTCTGACAGACAGAAAGAAAGTGTAAAGATCTGAGGACTAGACTTATGTGATCCACTTTCCTGGTCTTAGTGAGGACTCGGGCTGCAGCGTTCTGGACTACATGCAGCTGTTTTATGGACTTTCTAGGGAGACCTGTAAGGACACCATTACAGTAAAATAGTCTACTAAAGAGAAATACATGGACAAGTTCTTCTAAATGCTGCTGAGACATCAGTCCTTTAAACCTCTAAATGTTCTTTAAGTGATAAAAGGCGACTTAACAACTGTCTTAATGTGATGCTGAAGTCCAGGTCTCAGTCCAGGACTATTCCAAGATTTCTGGGTATTATTTTGGTTTTGTCTCATTTACCTGAAGGAAGTTTTGCCACATCCAATCCTTAATTTGATCAATGCATTTGATCAGTTTGGATCTCACAGTTTCCTGGTGAGATGGTTATGTAGATTTGTGTATCATCAGTGTAACTATGGTAACATATTTTGGTGTTTGTTTATTATTGGAGTGAGTGGAAGCTTGTTGATGTTGAACAGCAGTGGTCCCAAAGTGGAGCCTTGTGGAACTCCATGTTATATTAGTTCGCTCAGATTTAGAGTTCCCTGTAGACAAAAAGTAGTCATTGTCCCTTAAGTAAGACTCAAACCACTTATGATGATTCCAGTGCCAAAGAGTCCTACCCAGTTTTTTTTTTTTTTTTTTTTTTTTAGCCAGTCTGAGTGTCTGGAAGTTGTGTAACTACTGAAGGACAGCTTTTTCTAGAATTTTAATATCGGCCTGTAGCTGTTCATTAGTCTCATGTCAAATTTCTTTTTTTTTTTTTAGTGGCTTGATGACAGCTGTTTTTAGGGTCTGAGGAGAGACACCTGAAAACAGAGACATGTTTACATTCTGTAAAAGATGTGATGTCATGCATCCTGACACATTCTTGAAAAACCCTCCCACATCAAGACAGCAAGTGGTGGTTTTCAGATGCAATGATGTCATCCAGGTTTTTAGGACTGATTGGGGAAAAGGTTGTCATGGGGTCTGAGTCTCTGCTCAGTGGTAGTGAGGACATATATCCTGCCCCTGGCATGGAGGCACTGTCAGTAAAGAAAGAGACCTGTTGGACAGAAGTTCTGGATACACTGACACAGGAGGATTAGTTAGTCTGTGAAGTAACAAATGAGGCCCGAGCATTATTGCTGTTCTCAGTAATGATGTCAGAAAACACAGATCATCTTTCACTTCTCAGCTCCAGATTATAAATCCTCAAACTCTTTTTTTAGATCTCATAGTGAACCTGCAGCTTTGTTTTCAGCCAAAAGCTTACTGTGACGGTTTTTACCACGAAGCCAGTCACAGCTATGAACCATAGACTGTATATAAAGAGATGGACGGAGCCTCCTTGATGTCACCCGTAGGTTTCTGAAGAGCTGAATTGAAACTCGGTGGGCGGTTCCTACCATCACCATCTTGGCAGCGCCACGTGTGTCGTCTCACCCGAAAAATACAAATATGGGCAAAGAGGTGGTGCTGAGAGGGTGGCTGTGGTGGATGATTGACATCGAGTGAACCCCGAGCTACCTGTAGCTAAGAGCTAACCGAACTAACCTGGAGATAACAGGAGCGAACCAGCTAATGGAGGTAAGCGGGCTAAAGCCCAGTCACGTTTTTAACCGGCTAAAAACCGCGGTTCTATGTTCTTCTGACTTGAAGCTGGAGATTGGTACCTGTCAATCAAAAGGACACGCCCCTAAATATGCCGAACTTCAAGATTAAATTACTTTTAAACAGGCGAGTTAGAAAAAAATTCACTCCCCCCACAGTTGTCATGAAGGTAAACCTGACCTGTTAAACCTAAAATGGATTTTTGAACCAGGCTGTAAACATGTTTATTTCTGCTGTGAAGTTGGCCTTTTTAACATGGGAGTCTATGGGGATTTGCTCTGTTTTGCAGCCCCTAGTGGGGGAACTGCAGTTTTATGCACTTCCGTATAGGCTTCACTTTTAACCGGAAGTTGCTGCTTGGTATGGACACACTTGGATCATACCATGATGTAAAAGCAAAAGGAGGTTGCCAGGCGAATGTGTTGTGTCAAATGCAGCACTTTCAGAAAGATACTTCGGAGTCAGATTTAAATAGCAGCTCCTCTGGAAAAAGTGAAGAAATTGATCGTTTTTATATTTTCACCAAAACATTAAAGCTAATCCTTTGTTGTTCTAATATTTAAATATCTGTCTGTTTTCAAGCCAAATAGCATTTAGTCTTTTCAGCTTTACATAGAATATTGTAACAAATGTATGTTTTTAAAACAGTCAATGTTAGTTAACAAGTGTGTGAAATGTGGAAAGACGAGGGATGGCGGTTGTGTCTTGTGAGGGTTTGATCCTTCGGTGTGTTTACTTTCCAATATAACTAATGCTTAGTCTTGCTTTGCAGATAAAAGATTTGGCTTTATAACACCAGGTTGTTCAACAATACTTTACTTTCCAACCTTAAAACTCTGCGTATGGCTGGTTTTGATGACAACTCAACCTTCATTGTGTTCATTCATTCCTGCAGTGTTCATTGCCCAGCAGTCTCATGACTGAGAAACAGCAGCTTTTCCAGCCCAGAGCATCACATGATCGCTGGATTTGCCTTCACAGCACCACATTTTCAGGGCATATTGGAGGAAGAGAAAAAGGAGGGAAAGTAGCTGCATTTGCTTTACAGTTTTTTGCAAAATAAAAGCTATATTTTGAATATTTTGACAAAGTAAACTGCAATTTGCAGGTTTTTCCAGTGAATAGTGTTCAGCACGTAAGCTGCAGTTCTTTTTATGAGAATTGTGGCTTATACCAGGCAGCCAGATAGCTTCATTTTAGGGTTTTTTACTTGCTAGGGATGGTTTGCCACAGATTTTTTAAACTCTTCTGCTTCATTTCTCTTTCTAATTCAGTGTAAAACTCCACATTTTGGTTATAGGTTTTCTCTTCAATTATTTCTAAAATGATTTCTGTTCATACAAACTGTGCCGTTTTCACCTGAAATGAACTGGTCACGTGACCTCCTACGTCATGTCCACTGATGTGTAAAAGCGAATAAAAGTGTTTCCATTACACATTTGCAATATACTTCTGGAGTGACACATCTGATAAAAAAAACCTAATGAGATGGTAACATTTTTTCTTATTTGTGATATTTAGGTTTTGCACATTTATATATGGTAATAGAAACACAGCTTGTGACAGAGCAAGGCATAAAACAAGTCAACTCTGAGCTTTTTAGTTTATCAAATAATTGTTTATATCAGGCGTCTCCAACTCATGTCCTTGTGAGCGACCATCTTACAGGTTTTAATGTATCCCTGCTACAACCCACTTGATTCAAATGAACGGTTCTCCAACAACTTGTAGACATCTTCTGCACCTGCCTGTTAATGAGCCGTTGATTTGGCTCAGGTGCATCACAGCAGGGAAACACTTAAACCTGCAGGATGGTAGCTCACGAGGACTGGAGTTAGAAAATGAAGGTATATACATAAATATATAAAAATACATTTCTATGCCAGCAAACATGTACTGTGGAGATCCTGTGCTGAAACCAGCAGTGAACTTAGACTGTTAAAGTTTTGGTCTAACCCAGTCCTGAATCCAGACCTGATGAGCTATAAAATGTTAATGCTAATATGTGATATATAAAAGATGGACGGAGCCTCTGTGACGTCAGCCGTAGTTTTCTGAATGGTCTAGTTTAAGCTCATTGGGCGGTTCCCATCGTCGCCATCTTGGCGGCATCATCCTTCATGTCGCTCCCAGAAAATACACAAATTGGCAAAGAGGTAAGAGGGGGTCTGTGAGCGTGGGAGTGGATAAGTGACATCTTTCAAACTCAGACCTGCATGTAGCTAAGAACTAACTAAGCAAACCTGGAGTTAATGGGAGCTGACCATTTAACTAAGATAAGCAGGCTAAAGCTGAGTCATAGCGTTAACCAGCTGAAAACTATGGTTGTGCTACACACTTCCTGCAGCCAGATATCATCTACCTGTCAATCAAAAGGACAAACAACCAATTATGCCGAATTTTGAGATTAAATAACTTCTAAACTTTTAGGACCCCTAGTGGACGAAAGGTGAACTGTACTTTTTGCCACTTCCGCAGCGGATTCCCTTTGCTGGTGATGTGAGGCTTATCAAACAGCATTATCCTTTTCAGACATGCATTTATAAGAACACAATGCCACACTTTTTAAATTGTCATATTTTACCTCTGCAGACGCATCTAATGATATTTTTCTTATCAATTTATTTTAATGTATTCTATGTAATATTTATAAATTCATAATTATAATTATATTAAGTAAAAATTTTATAAAACATAGCTGTGTCATTTTTGTCACAAGGCAAACTTGTGTAATTACAATGTATACATTTATGTTGAATTATGTCACATTTATTTATTCTTGAGTGGTAATGTATTAGATGACTCGCTAACATCTTATTTTATTTTATTATTCACTTTGCTTTCTTCTCCATTAGTTCTTTGATCACCCTGCCATTTAGTTTAGTTTGTTTGGTCTTTGTTTTTTGTCATGTCTTTTATCAAAATAAAAAATTTGAAGAAAAAAGAAAAAAAGATGACTCGCTAACATTCACTGAAGTGGTTCATTTACAAATATACCATCTTCATTTGAGAATATGAAAGAAAAAAAAAACTTGTCTATACTGGCCACTATGAATGAAAGGGTTATTTAACACTTATCCAAATTTCAAAATGAAATTCTGGAATAAAATATAGATTTAGCAGCATCCACGAGCTAGCTGTTACCTCTCAGCTGCTTCTCGTTGGTTCATTTTAACTTACGAATACATCCAGCTCAGATGGGAGCATGAGCACATTTCTTTTCCTCACATGCAATTAGTCAGATTTACAACACAATCTTCAGCTGACAGCACTGAAATAGGTGGAAGGGTGGCTGACAATTGAATTACCTAATAAATTCAATCACACATCCCCGGATGAGTCATAGCTTCATTAGTATTAACCATATTCCCCTCTGTGTTCATACCACAAGCCACAGGTAGCTTCAGCAGTGTTGGAAGGAAAATGTATTCCTCACATCCCGCTTCTTATTGCATGTTTCTGAAAATCACTCCATTGTTCTCTACTTTGATAATATTCATTTATAAATAACAGATGTAAAGTGCTTACCCCCTCTGAAAGAGATCCACATTGTGAAACTTGTGCAACTCAAGAGAAAACTCCAGTGTTCCCTGTACTTCAGACATGATACAGTTCCACTCATCACCTGTAGAAAGACAAGATGCCAAATGAATATGACAAATATGACAGATCATCTCCACAGTGAAGGTTGAGACGAATGGTGACACTTCTATAACTAGCTGTCTTTGTTCTGTCCTCTGTCCGTGGAGGGGATGACTCATACAGTCAGGAGAATGGACAATGTGAGCCCAAAATAGACTCTTTGCTTTGAATAAGTTAAGCTCTGCTCAGGTTGATATTAGAAAAATGACCAGTTTACAATGAAAATCTCTTCAAGTAAAGGTTATAATGAAATTACAAATGAGTGAATGTATGTGTTTTATTTGTAGCAGTAAGGTTAACCAGGACATCAGGCCTTTGCAGATGCGTCAATGGTTTTCTTCAGTTTTTAGATTTATTGTTGCTTTTCCAGCAAGTTTAGATCAGCAAGTTAGTTTAATGACATAAATTGTAGGGCTGCTCAATTATGACAAAAATTATAATCACGATTATCTTGACTGAAATTGAGATCTCGATTATTTACATGATTATTTAACACGATTATCCAGTATTTTTAAACAGCACTGCGTGTCGTGATGTTCTCAATGGTTGAGAGGAGATAAGTAACATTGGTAATATTCCTGATGTTATCTAAGACACAAGGAGGAAGCATTGAACAGTCTTATTAAGGTGAGCAGGAATGATTTCCTGTAATGGTCCGTGTGACAGCGAAGCTGTCATAACGTCATATTATAACCATCTGTCATATTATAACCGTCTAATCCACGGTTCTGAGTTGTTTAATCCGCTTTTACCGCTTATATAGGAACTATTTTACGTTGGTCTTGATGTATGTTTTAATGCCAAACAACCGCTGTCAGGCTGCAGCGCGTTTCTCTGATTCACCTGTTAAAAGACGGCTGATCTGAACCAGCTGATTAACGCGTTGCTATGGTAACGCCCCGTAATGGAGGGATATTACAGTGTTTAACTCGCCGAACAATGTATAGGAAAATAATGCAGCCAGTTGTCACTGACAATGGTATAAAGTATGTTTAGGTGAACTTCCACAACCTACTGCAGTTATTCTACATGGACCTGCAGCCGGAGCCGACTGAGACTGGCCGCCTGGGAGTGCTTTAGGACGGGAGAGGCTCCCGCTGCTCCTTCCTTACAATAACTGCAGAACAATATGTGCCTTCAAGTCAGTCGCCAAAACACCAGAAAAGTCTCTAATAACTCCAGTAAAAGCTGCTAGATTTGTCTCTTTTAACAACAAAAGTCTCCAGATTTAGCGAGAAAGTCGCCAAGTTGGCAACAGTGTCTGAATGAAAGCAAAGCGGCTGTGGGAGGAGTTTACAGCACAGCGCTGCAACGCCAGAGACGCTCGATTAGCAGCTGAAGACAGCAGGAGAGGAAACTGCAGAGAGAAAAATAATTACACCCTTTTAGTTTTATCATAGTTGAAAACTCAGATTGTAACTGAGATTAAAATCCAATTAATCGCTCAGCCCTAATAAATTGGTACATAAAACATTTTCCTGCTGAGAAATGTGTTTGCATGTTTATGTCACCTGAGTTCAGCTTGAATCTTGAACATTCAGATTAGCCAAAAAACAAAAAACAGCTTTAATCTATACAATGGGTTTTCATTTGCTCCTGACTCAGGAAGTTAAGCAAACTTTAAGGATTTTAGGACTAAGGAGCTTATCAAGGCAACTGAAGGCTAATAACAGTCTGCCTGAACGTATCACACTGTTTAAACTGATGTGTGAATGAACCTGGGAACAACAGGAAACCGAAGAAACACCACAGTTACAGCTCAGAACACCAACAATCTCCATTTACTTACTGTCTCCATTCACACTGTCTACAACTATCAAACATAGACTTTACTTGCTCCAGTATCAAGAGAAAGTGCATTTAGAGCTTAGCTTCCAGTAGCTGAAAGAAGATGAAAGACAGTGTTTACAGTAACTTGTATCAAATAGCCCTTCATTGAATGCTTTGAAATCTAATCCTCATATGATGAGTGTGGGTGTAAGTGTTCCTGTAAGCGCTGTAAAAACTGACACAGTTGTATCTTGGAATAAAGATGCACACAGAAAGGCATCATCTAGCTTTGCAGGCCTGAAAATGAGATATTGCTTCTGCAAACTTTCCTCACCCAGTGAAGATTTATCTGGACATGCTGGTTTTATTGCCCCCAGAGGTTTGAGACCTTGGTGTTTTCAGAGGTTAATGGGCTGCAACTATAATGCTTTTCACTTGTTATCTTCAGTAGGTTTCACTCTCACTCCCTCATGGGATTGGGCCTGCATTCGACATTCTGAATTATACTAGGAAATAGGCTTTTCTGCTTCAAACATCCAAATGAGATGAGACTCTTAATGTCATGTGTGGTAGAATATACTGACTTTTTCTCCATGTAGCCATGAATCCTCTTACACCAAAACCAGAAGCAAAACCAGATGTCATAAAAAGGATTGTTATGTATAGAGGCATGAATATATGACGTTCTTAAATTAACCACTGACCTAAAAAACTTTAAAATATTATTAAAAGACTATTTTCAAAAGTAGAGGTATCTGTATAAATCATAATTATAAGGGTTTGGTGATAAAAGTATAATAAATACAAATGAATGTGTAATAGAGTAAACTAATTGATAATGTGGAAAGAGGTGAACTAGAAGATTTGTATTATAGATAATCAAATATATTGGTTGATATCCAATTATGAGTCAGCATATTTTGTGCATGAATAGAGTGTGTACAACAGTAAACTGTTTATATGATGCAATGTATAATGGTAAAGTACTGGATATTACATGAATGGACATGACATGCATGCATTTAGTATGTAAAAATGGATGTAAAGAGATGGATTTAAATATGTAAATAGCTTGTATTCCAGGATTGAACTGAAGTGCTGATGTAACTTTTACAAGGCTTTGTTTTTTTATGTTATAATTGTGCTGGACCCATAGACTGTATATATAGAGATGGACGGAGTCTCCCTGACGTCACCCATAGGTTTCTGAAGAGCTGAATTGAAGCTCAGTGGGCGGTTCCTACCGTCGCCATGTTGGCAGCGTTATGTGCGTCATCTCACCCGGAAAATACAAATATGGGCAAAGAGGTGGAGCTGAGAGGGCAGCCGTGAGCGTCATGGCGGATTATTGACATCGAGCTTTCTGTAGCTAAAAGCTAACCGAGCTAACCCGGAGATAACGGGAGCTAAAAGCTAAGGTAAGGTAAGCAGACTAAAGCTAAATCATGTTGTTAACCGGCTAAAAACCGCGGTTGTTCTATGTTCTTCTGACTTGAAGCCAGAGATCGGGTACCTGTCAATCAAATGGACACGCCCCTAAATATGCCGAACTTCGAGATTAAATTACTTTTAATCTGGCGAGTTAGAAAAAAATTCACTCACCCTACAGTTGTCATGAAGGTAAACCTGACCAATAAACCGAAAATGGATTTTTGAACCAGGCTGTTAACATGTTTATTTCTGCTGTAAAGTTGGTCTTTTTAACATGGGAGTCTATGGGGATTTGCTCTGTTTTGCAGCCCCTAGTGGATGAAGGGGGAACTGCAGTTTTATGCACTTCCACATAGGCTTCACTTTTAACCGCCGGAGGTTGCTGCTTGGCCGGACCCCATGAAGAATATCTGTAGCTTGCTACGGCTAATGGGGATCCTAACTAAACTAAACTAAACTAAACTAAACTAAACTAAATTAAACTAAACCTGTTTTAACCGAGGGCAAATTAAGCTTGATATCGGTTAAATATGCAGTTTGTGGAGCTGGTAGGTCAATGCAGTCCAACTTCAACACTTCTGATTCAAATGAATGGCTCGTTGTTGGACCGCTGAAGAGCTGAATGATGTGGATGAGATATTTAACCATTTGATTTAGGCGTGTTGGAGAAGGGATTCATCTTAAAGCTAGAAGATCTCCAGAACTGGACTTGGGCAACCCTGATTTAGAGTGACCAGTTAACCTAACATGCTTGTTTTCTGATACACGGAGGAAGCCAGAGTACAGAGAGAGACGCTACGCATACAGAGGGACAAACAGCATACAGAAATGCTGCTGTTGGAACCGTCCCCCACCCGGCCAAGGCTCAAACTACTGTGAGGCTGCGGTGATAACCACCACACCACCATTTACTAGCTTATGATTTTTCCCCATGGACCTTTATGTTTTGAAGCTCACATTTAAAGTGAAGAAGTTAACAAAGCAATCGGGTCAATAACAACTCAGTAAATGTGTAGTTTTCCATCAGGCTCCTGCCACAAATCTCCACAAAGCAAAGCTGGTTTTCCTGTTTTTGCAGACTCAGCATGACGTCTGTGACAGCAGTCATCCTCCTCTGCAGACTTTCAGAGACACGGGTCTGTTTTTGGGAGATTTGTTTTATTGGTGGTTCAGAAATAATAAAAAGTGTCCCAGTGTTCCCTAATCTGATGAGCTGCATTGTAAGCAGTGTTGCCTGCTGCCTCGGAGATTCAGAAGGAGTCGCTCACTTCTCCAGCAGGCAATAAGGGGAACGTTGTGTGCTTGATGAAAAAAAAAAAGGCTCCGGTAAACACTTCAACATTCTCTCAATCCCACAAAAATGCAGTTTAAATGTAGTTTCTGCTGAAAAATAATAAATAAGCCAATCAAAGAAAGTGGGAGGGGGGTCCAGTCCAAAGCACCCCACCAGGACCGCTTCAACAACACACTGCTGTCACTCAAGCAGGACACACAGATGAAAATATAATGAATGATGATGACGATGAAGATAATGAAACAATGCCACCTTTTATAGCTGGATTGCTAAAATTGGGACCCAACAGAAGAGCCACAAAAACTGGGATGATTCCAGTTGGATATTCTGGTTGCTTTACCAATTTATTCCTGTGGAAGCGCAAAAAAATGTAGACTGACTCTTACCTTGGGCCAGATGGTGGAAAATGGGCTTAAAAGTGCCACTAAAAGACTATTTATTCCTTTTGTTGTAACAAAATTAGCAGAATTTTAAAGGTCTTGAAACAGAAAATGAGATGATGATACTTCACCTGATTTACTGTACAGACAAACAAACTGTATATTTCTTTTTTTATTAATTAAAAAAAAGTTGTAAATACATGAATTGTTTGTTTAAATAGAAAATAAACAAAGAATTAAATAAATTACTCACTTTGTTTAACAGAATTTAAAAAATAATTAAATTTTCACATTCATTAAATATAGACGAAATTTAAATTAATCCATCTTTTTTATTTGGTTAATAGTCTCATGCAGGATTTTTACCTCTCTGCAAGCTTCTGCTGCTCTGAGGGCAGAAACCAGCTGTTCCTCTGGTTTTTCTCTCAGCATCAACTTAAGGTGTGTTTTACGTTCCCGACAGTCCTGAAAGTTGTAGTAATAAGTTTTTATTGCCAAACTGGGCTGGTGTTAGGTGCAGGAAACGTTGATGTATTTACAGTAAGCGAACAGCCTGAAACTGGACAGTTGAAGTGAAACATGAGCGGTCTGTCAGCCACTTCTGGTATAAAAGGCTTTACGAAGAAACTTCTAGCAGGCAAAAGGCTTGTTGTGTTTCTGACAGCAGTTAACGCCATGATTTGTGGATGATGGATAGTTTTGTTAAAATACTCTCACTGGAAATTTAGCCGAGAGACAATGTGAGGAGTATAACCCATATTTCCAGCAACGTTTTCAGCATACAGTGTTCATTTCATAGTTTAATAGTTCTCAACATAGTTTTTGTTAAAGCTTCTTTTCTGATGAAAACAGGACTGCAGTGAAAAATATGGTGAAGAGTAAAAAATTGTGATGATATGTCAGCTAATGAAAACAAGGTTTGAGATGCCAGAGATGAGATCCAGTCAGACCTACACTGCAAAAACTGAAATCTAAGTAAGATTAAAAATCTTAAATTGAGTACACGTATGCTTATTTTTTTTAAAGATAAGATACTTCTTAGTTTTTATGCCAGAGAATTCCTTGTTTTAAGAGTATTTTTATTTGTTTTGGGAAGTCTTGACAAGCCGAATTTTCTTGTTCTCTTGGCAGATAATTTATCTTATTTTAAGCAACATTCACCTAATTTTTGTATATTTTTTTCTTGTTATTTTAAGGCTGATTTTTTGCAGTGTAACTATTCTGTCTAGAAAAATGGAAGAAAATTTGGAGGGAACCAATCAGACTTGGATAATTTTCACACTGAACAGTCTGCTTGGCTTGGCTAACATTCAGCAAGCCCGACTTTACGTTCACCCTGTATTTAGTCAAACAAACCAAATCTTTTGAGTAACATATTCCCCTCCTAAGGTGGCGCTGTATCAGGAAAACTTTTTTTTTTTAACATTGTCTTGTTCAGCGATGAAGCAACCAGAATGATGGTCTGGATGCTGTTCTGCTGAGTAAATTTGCTTTAGCAAGAGGAGCTTTACAGATATAGTATAATGATCCTCTTGATATTCTGCATTTTTCTGGGTATTTTGAATAACTGTGTGAATTACAGAGTTTGCATTGTACTGAGGAGCGGAGCAGACGGGATAGAGGCAGGAGAGAAAGAACAGAAAAAAAGAGTGTAGACAGATAACAGGGAGGAAAGAGGAAAAACACCTCACACAGAGAAAATAAAAAAGCAGCGTACACGCACATACACACAGACCTTTTATATATATACATATATTAGGAGTGGGACTTGATTAAAATAATTTATCTAATAAATTACAGGCTGGGCTGCACGGTGGCATGGTGGTTAGCACTTTAGCCTCACCACAAGAAGGTTGCGAGTTTGATCCTCGGCTTGGACAGTTTGAATGTTCTCCCCATCTATGTGTGGGTTCTCTCCAGATACTCCATCTTCCTCCGTCCAAAGACATGCATGCTAGGTTAACTGGTTACTCTAAATTGCCCATAGGAGTGAGTGGTTGTTTGTCTCTGTGTGACCCTGTGATGGACTGGCGAGCTGTCCAGGGTGTACCCTGCATTTTGCCCATAGGCTCCAGCTTCCCCGCAACCCTTGGATGAAAATTATAGGTTTTGTATCTAATTAATCTTGATTTATCACATTTTAATCCCATAACAAAATTTGCTCTGAAAAGCAATATTTGTTTTGATTTAAATGGATTTGAAGGGATTATACCAAAATAATAGAAAATGAGATTGATACTGTAAACTCAGGCTCTATTAATCTCTGGAAAATGCATTTAACTTTAAAACGGTAAAAAATGAAATAAAAAAATCCCTGAACTAAAAAACTGAACAAACTCAGAGTTAAAGTGTCATTTCAGGTACTTTAACTATCAGCTGCAGCTGTTCTTTAGTTAAGAGTCTACAACATGTTACAGGAATTTTAGCTTTCTAAATGTTTTCTTCCACATTAACACCTGACAGGAAACCAGGATGGATCAACTTTAATCTGGTCATGCGGCAGAAGTGACCACCTCCTGCTCTGACTGCAGCGTAGAGCTTCATGAGGATCGTTCTGTAGGATGGGGGTGGCAACTGTCAAAAGCACCACAGACGAACAAGTTGATTATAAACCATGTAGTTCAGCTAAAGCCACAAACACAAAGAGAAAAATAAACTGCTGTCAGAGATTAAACCTGCAGAATGAAGAGTGTTTGGAGAAGAGTGATCGAGTCCATGTGACCGCGCCTACAGAAAGTTAAGAAGCAGGCCAGGAGGACCCTGAGACTCGGACAATCCACTCCACTCTCCGCTCCACTCTGGAGCCAACTATGTATCCACCCAGGAGGAGGCAGAGGGAGGCTGCAGCCAGAGTCCCCTGCAGTAAGGGGGACCAAGCCCCAGACGGAAAACACCAACCCGCCGGGCACCGACAGCCCAGGGCAGGTAGAGCACAGGCCACAGGGTTCCTAAGAGCCCAAAAGTATTCCTCCGACCCTGGTGTGGGGGGATTACTGGAGGAGAAGACAAAACAAACAATCAAAAGGCTGATCATCTATTGGCTAATGCAGAGTGACTTTCATTTCCACCGTATAAGTTCTAGTATGTGTTGTTATTTAGTAATTATCCCGTTGGAGTATTTGAGGTCACATAGCATGAGATAAGTTAAAGATTGAGATGAACTTTTGGGAAAGTACAGATAAAACTAGAGAAGGCTGCAAGACTATTGATAACACATTCCAGCAGAGTCTGGAACTGAGTGTGTGCTTTGAGTGTTGTGTTTATCTGTGTGTGTGCAAGAAGGATGGGTAGTATAAAAGAGGAGGTCGGAGAGCTGGTCAGGGCTTTTTTGCCAGCGTCGTCTCCTCATCTGAGCTGTAAATATGTAAAATAAATAGTCTTTTCTATATACGAGAGTCTCTTTCGGTCTGTGCTTCGGTACCTGCATGAACATGGCGGGAATAGAGTGTCTCAAGGTCTGTATTAAGTGCGGGGTGAATCTTCCACTCTTAAAAAACCCCTTCTGATTAGAGGAATAGTCTATTCTTCTACATATTCTTCCTGCATTAGGTTCATTTGAAACAAACCGAGACCTCAGAATTCAGATGGACCAGAGTACCCTTCTGGTCCATCCCTTTTCCACTGATCTAGTGGGTCAGTGGGTCCAAACGTTTGACTGGTAGGGTATGTGTGTGATGAAAAGGGGGAATCTGATTTACTCCTGCGAGGATAGTACAATCAGTTCCAATGTTTTCTCATGAAACAAAAGTGTCAGCTGCTGGGAAAAACAGAAAAGCAGACCTAATTTCATGTTTCTCATTTGATACAAAGCAAAACAAGACGCTTTGTAAGCTGTGTGGAACGAGTATCACTGGAAAAAAACAACTAATTCCAGGCAAAATTAGCAGAAATCCATGCAATGCTAATCATGCTATAGCTAATGTCCTACCTTGAGCCATGGTTACAAACTTAAGATGCCACAGCTGTTATGTCAATATTACGAAGAAACAAATAACCATTAATATGAGAAGTGTGCACATTTTAAGAGGCATAATATCTGAAAAAAATAAAACTTAATAACTGTAAACAGACTGTAAAGTGTAAATAAAAAAATGACGAAATCCTAGTGAAACGGACAAATCAATGCATTCGCCTTACACTTTATATTATAGATTAAATATTCTGAGGGTTTGAACAACTATCCTTTTGATTATATAATTTTAATAATAAATTAATCTATACAGTAACTATATCTTAATGATAAGAGTTTGACTAAAGTAAAATAATAATTTGCTGTCAAATTTTTACAGTGTAGTATAATTTGCATAGTTAGCATTAGTAGCATATAAAAATAGTTGATGCTTAACTCTGAACACTAGGGGTGGGAAAATCGAATCAAAAATTGAAAATCAGGATTTTTTTGTTTTACAATTTTAAATTTGATTTTTCTGTTTAAAAATCTTTTTTATTTCCAGTTAAATAAAGTTAATCCACTATAAAATTGTTGTCATTTTTATTGGTTTTATTGATCTTTTTACTTGTCTTCTTGGACATTATAGCAGCAAAATGATGGTCTGTCGACTGTGTTGTTTTTTCCTAACTGAAATCAAGAAAAATTACTAGCAAAAAATTTTTTATAATTTATATTTTGTTTTTAATCTACAAATATCAGCAATATTGAAGAATTTTGAGAATCGCAATTTAAATTGAATCGACACCCAAAAAATCGGAATCAAATCAAATCGGGACAAAAGCATATCGTCACAGCCCTACTGAATACAATCAGCAGGTTTTCATGTTGCATTATCACGCCAGCAGTGAGATGCAACTTCAACATAGCGAATCACATGCAAATCATATGCAAATGACACACTCAAAGTATCCATATCCATCCATGGATATCAGGAGTCAAAATCAGGTTTAGGTGCTTACACACTGTTTCGCAATGACTGAAAATCATTAGAAAAAACTTTAAACATGCTTGGCTGTCTAAAATAATAATGCCTATGCAAATTTCTGCTTTTCTGCATAAACAAGGCTTTAGTCATGAATATTCACACAGTTTTATGCACCAGATACGTGGGAAGCTTAGTTGTTAAAAGAGAGGAAATAAACAGATAAGTAAAGTTGTCCACTTCACCGAGTCTCATGGTACCAATCTGCCGCTTGCCAATGCCAGTTGTTTGGGTCAGAGATGCTACAGATCACAGAAGCCCATGCTAACAAGTCCAGAAGAGGTAAATTGGCACATAAATGTGGAGTTTGACATACTTCTGTCAATAAATGGATTCTTGGCCTTTGTTTACTGAAAATAATGAAATTACGTAGCCAGGCTGAAACCGTAGCTTGACTTAAATAAGCACGGAAACATACAGATTGATTTCGTTGAGGTTGTTTTCTATTGAGGTGGCTCAGGACGAGCTTGATGACAATACATAGCCATTAATCAATAATTATGCAGTTCTAACTAGCTTGTATCTAGAAATATGTACGACTACCTCTTTGGTTTAGGTGTTAGCATGCTAACATCTCTCATCCATTTTTTTGTCTGTGCACGACATCTGCACCATGACTTTTATTCAATCTTGCTCCTTATTATTTTAAGACCATTTATGATTTTATTGTGCTTTTGCTATTGGTGTTGTCTTTTATGCTTTTTTTTTTTTTTTTTTTTTACACCATCTGAAATGTTTTTAATGTTTCATGTAAATCACTTTAAATTGTCTTTGTCCATACAAATAAACTTGCTTCGCCTTCATTACAAGGTTAAACGTAAATAATCTGGTCTGGTTGATGAGTCAACATTTGTATTTTCCTCTGTAATCTTTAACATTTTTCATTTTTCCTTGTAGACCCCATCAGGAATGCATGAGTTGTTTTTATCAACCCCAGCAAATATCTGCATAACCTGCAGCCCCACTGCAGCCTGCATACCTTTTACAGCTGTTGCCTTCCGATTTTCCTCCTGCAGCAAATCATTAAACACTAATCATTACAAAACAGCCATCTGCTCTCTGATTACTATTTAATGCAGGGCTGCAAACACACACACACACACACACACACAGACTAGGATTTTTGGAGGTCTTGGGGTTGCAGCTTCACTAATTCTGCAACCTTAGGGGAAAACTCCTGGCTGCCCTCAAGCTGCCCTCCTCCCCTTCGAGCCACTCCTGTTGGTGTCAGCTCAGCTGGGAGCGTTGATTGGCATCTCCTGTCTAGATGTGGTGGAGGAGGAAAAGTCAAAACGTTCACAGAGGTGAGTGTGGAAAGGCGAGGTATTTTACAGGCATTATGAGCTAAGGTGTCGTCGGAACACAGAGAGACATCGACTGTCGCGGCTCAACGCTGCTCTACATGTGCTCCGCTCAAACGGGCCGGAAATTAATCTCAGATATTATTTCATTCATTAACTCCCTCTGCAGCGCACGTTGACAGACAAAAGGCCACCACCGAAGATAGCATGTGAGACGAGGAATTATGAGGACATACTGCACCTCTTGAAGCAAGAGTTTTAAAAGCAGTCAAATAAAAAAGCTCCTTTTGAGAATGGACCGAGAGTCTAGTAATCATGTGGACTAATCCGTTACTGTCTATACTGTATGATCCTTTATTTGTTGTTAATTTACAATGTTAAAGGGGGAAAAACAGAGAAATATGGAGATAATAGATTCAGAGAATGACTTGGAGATTGTGGATAACCTAATGAGACTGGCATCCTCGCAATCTCTAAATTAGATTATCTCAACATTGAGGGATTTTCTTTTACAAAAAAAGGCAGAAACATAAAAAATAACATAAAATCATCACCTAAGAGCACTTGTTTTCTTTGGAGAGATGCATGTGGTCATAAAAACACACTGTTTGTGTTCGCAGGTCTGAGTCATGCCAGACCTATTCTGTACGAAGATCACGTGTTTAGCTGCTTGTGCATAAATGTGTTTAAGCTGCGCGCCGTCCTTTCAACAGCTGGGTATGAATATGGACTCATTTGTGAATTACTTACAGAACTGTGCAAAAATATTGAGCCAACCTTCATTTCTTTTGTTTTGCTTTCAAGCAGCCAGACTTTCGTGTAATCGTACAAAGCGGTTGTGAGCAACATTTTTCTGGCTCTTTAAATATTCTGTCAGTTTTTCTTTTCTTTTCTTTTTACCATACTGTCAGTCCAGTACCACCCAAAGCTTTGCAGAGAAATGCCCTTCTGTTTTTGTTTTCTAAGACACCAAAGAAAAACTTGTTACCAGCAGCCAGTGACAAGAACACACCATTTGCTGCCATTCTTTAGTTACATTAAAAAACTGCCTAAGTTAAAACCTTAAGCACATCTTAGCATGGTGTGGAATTTGGTTTTCTTTTTTTTCTTTAATTTGAGAAATCTGGACAAGAGAAGAAGTGGCATCCACCAATCTATCCATTTTCTAAATCGTTTATTCCAATTCAGGGTTGCGGGGAAGTTGGAGCCTATCCCAGCAATCATTGGGTAAGAGCATAGACTGTATGTAAAAAGGTGGACAGAGCCTCGGTGGGCGGTTCCTACCATCGCTATCTTGGCGGGGTCATGCGTGTCGTCTCATCCGGAAAATACAAATATGGGCAAAGAGGAAGAGTGGGAGCTGTTAGTGTCATGGTGAATGACTGATATCGAGCGAACTCCGAGCTGCCTGTAGCTAAGAGCTAATTGAGCTACCCGGAGCTAACAGGGGCTAACCAGCTAATGGAAGGAAGCGGGCTAAAGCTAGGTAATGTTGTTAACTGGCTAAAATGTTCTATGTTCTTACTTGAAGCAGGAGATTGAGTACCTGTCAATCAAAAGGACACGCCCCTAAATATGACGAACTTTGAGATTAAATTACTTTTAAACGGTGGAGTTAGAAAGAAATGTATTTCTCCCACGAGTTGTCATGAAGGTAAACCTGACCTATTAAACCGAAAATGGATTTTTGAACCAGGCTGTAAACATGTTTACTTCTGTCCTGAAGTTAGTCTTTTTAACATGGGAGTCTATGGGACTCATTCTGTTTTGGAGCCCCTAGCACTGTGTTTCTCTATTCCAGTCATCAGGACCCCCTGCCCTGCATGTTTTACAGGCAACCCTACCTTTGCACACCTGAATAAAATAAAGGGCTCATTAATAGGTTGCAAAGAACTTAATAAGGAAGTTAAGAAAATCTGACTCAAGTGCTTTGGAGGAGGAACATATCGAAAAGATGCAGAGCAGGGGGGCCTGAGGACTGAGATTGAGAAACACTGCCCTAGTGTATGAAGGAGGAACTGCAGTTTAATGCACTCCCACATAGGCTTTAATTTTAACCGCTGTAACTTGCCGCTTGGGTGAGAGGCAGAGTACACCTGGTACACGTCACCAGAAGGAAGAAATGGTACATCTAAACTATTGGTGCACATAAAGTTATGGCCTTAAAGGTTTTCAGACATGAAACGTAACACAATCAGCGCTAGCGCAAAGCTACGCTTGGGTTACCTCATTTAGCTAAGACCGAGAAACTAAATACCACTTCAACACACTGCAAAGAGCATGTTGAACTGTAAAGTAACTCGTAGAATCCATGAAAACACACATGAAGAGGGCAGTAGGGCAGTTTATAGTACAGGAAAAGGGAGGACTTTGTAGAAAAATAAAAACATAAAAATAGCAGCATGTTCTTTGTATTTTCCAGTCATGTCATTCAAAGCTGGTCACACTTGAATCATGCTTACCAGTCAAACCAGTTCCTTGACTAAACATGACCTTGCAGTTGTGAAGAATTACTTTTTTTTAGGGTGAAATTAAGATAACAAGTAAAAAAAGGCATTTGTTTGTCATGCTAAGTTAGCCGTTAGCTGTTGTCGTCATCGCTGCTTAGCGTCCTACATTTATTAGCTACACTTAACCGACGTAGCTTTCTCACTGACAGCTGTGATGCTACAAGTTGAATCAGCCCAAACTGCGCAACTGGAGGTGAAACCATCCGTCTCTTTAACCCCGGTTATTCAATGCAGCGTTGAGCAGCAGCTGGAGCCAGCAGCTCAAAGCCATTCTTAGGGAAGAGACAAAAGCTTTAGCTATGACAGGTCACACAAGAACAGGGGAGACATTTCATGACAACTCTTCTGAATCTCAAAATGATTAAAGCTGTATGCAATCATCTTGACAGAAAATGAAATGAAAGGCAGAAAAAGAGCTATTCCTCAAGACGACTCACAGCAGGGGTGCTCAAGTCCAGTCCTTGAGATGTATTGTCCTGCAACTTTAAGGTGCAACCCATCTCCAACATACCTGACTTCAAATGAATGTTTTTTAATTTGCAGGCCTCTGAGGAGTGGATGACAGAATTGAGCCATTTGATCCAGGCCTGTTGGATATGGGACGCATCTAAAAGGTGCATGACAGCAGATCTCGAGGACCAGACTCGAGCACTGATTAAAACACAGGACAAGCAGCTTGTCTAAAGAGATTCAGACTTAAAGGTGCTGAATGCAAAAATTACTAAAATGTTTTAGCTTCATTCAGTCAAAAGTTACATCTTTTTTCCTGTAGTTATAAATAATTTAAGGGGAGGTGAAGGCTTAGTTCTGAAATCTGTGTGAAAAGCTTTAAGACGAGTCGGTGTGCTGTCTTGTAGAGCTGCAGTGAAATTATCCCGCTTGACGGTCACATGAGTTCGAACTCGTGCTGCAGGAAAAGCCTGAATAAGAATCTGTTTGAGCTTCATCATGTTCTCTGCTTGGGAACTTTGTTCGACAGCATGCAGGACAGTTTCAGACTCTTTCAGACTGCAGTATTTGTGCCAAAGTGAGGTAGAACAACACACACTGTGGTGAGCAGAAGCTTTAACAAACTGTCTCTTAAAAAGCTGCAGCAAACTCCAGTTCCAGTAGTTTTCCCTGATCTAAAATCAGTTCTGGGTTAGTTTCAACATTGCTTAAAAACAATTTGTTACTGCTGTTTGCTAAGGAGTAAAAATGATTTGGATTTCCCTCACAGCTTGATCCATTGTTGAACACACAGTGACACAGACAGCAGGTCAGACAAAGACCCTGCGCGGCTTCTCAGCACATGACAAGTAGAGATGAAATGTGACTCCATGTTTCCTGTGAGATCCATCCCCAGCCCAAATGGAAGACAAGCAGCTTCCCGGTTCCTTCATGTCCCGCACACATGCAGACAGCATCCCGCCGCAGCGGGAGGAGGGGGTCGCGCGCACAATAAAGCAGCCTCACCTTAGCAGTGATGTGGTTTAATGTCCGCACAGCGTTCCGGATCCAGTCTCCGTGTGGATGGATGCGCACCTCTCAGTGTTTATACGTCCCTTCTCCTGCTGCTGCTGCTGTTGCCATGGTTATTCATCCAGACCCTGTGTGTTCTGCAGTCCCCCCCTCCTCTTTCTCTTTCTCTTTACTCCCTCACTAGAGCTCTCTCTCTCTCTCTCTCTCTCTCTTGGTACCAATCAGACTAAGTGTCTCTCCAACCTCTCTCGACCGTCCGCGTGAGCTGCTTTTTCTCCACAATAAACAACAGTTTTCCTTTTTTTAAAGGTGAAATATTAGCAGTCAGCGAACAGTTTGTGCGTGCGCGTGCGTGTTCTGCTGCACTGTGGTGTGTGCGCTCGGAAGGTCGATGTGACGTCAGAGCCCGCCCCCCCTTAGAGCTGGAGTGAACTGTGCACGCGGAAATTACAATGCTAAGAAACAAAGGATAAGTGTTATGCAAACAATGTAATAATGAACTGATAAAAGCCATTCTTATTCTCTGTTAGAAGTTTCATGTATTAGAACACAATACTTATATCATAACATTTCCTTTCAGACTGAAATACAAAAAAAAAAAAACCCTCAGATGAGCAGAAATGTGGAATATTCTTCCAAAATCCATAAGTGTGGAGATTGTGGAAAACCAGGTCCACCCTCCCTGCTCCAGTCAGAAAAAGCTAGGATCATCTGGTTTTGCCAATAAAATAAACTTGTTCATTGATCATCATTGATAAGCTTTCTTTTATTATTAAAAAAATACTTTTTTCACTTTGCTGCTTTGGAGCCTGTATGTGTGTGTGTGTGTGTTAAAACAATGCCAAGGAGGAAAGACATCAGATCTCTCTGTCAACATATCTGGGAAAGATGATAAAACTTCCAAACTAGTTGGAATTTTCTACAGAGAGAATGATCCTAACTGCTTACTCCAAGAAAGTGTTGCAGGGAAGCTGGAGTCAATCCCAGAAGGTCAGGGCACATCCTGGACAGTCCAGGTATTACCAGTCCATTGCAGGGCCACACAGAGACAAACAACCAGTCATGCTCCTAAAGACAATTTAGAGTAACCAATAAACATGCATGTCTTTGGATGGTGAGAGGAAGCCAGAGTACTTGGACAGAACCCACCCATACAGAACATGCAAACTCCACACAGAAAGTCCAAACCTCACCCCAGCCAGGGATTGAACCAGTGACCTTCTTGCTGTGAGGCCAGTGCTAACCACTACGCCACCGTGATTATTCACTAGCACAAAACATTCAAGACAGCTGCTGATCTTCCAAAGAGTGAAGATCATACCGGGATCAGAAGGTGCAATCCAGAGAAAATTCAGGGGGGAGAAAACAGCAAACAAGAGCTCCATGTCAGACTCTCCAGTTCAATGTTAAAATTCATCACAGATTAGTCAGAAAAACAGAAAAGAAGTGTGCTATGTGTGGAAGGTGTTGGGTTTTGTTGGGTTTCCTGTCCGGTTGCTTTGTCTGCTCCCACCTCTCATTCGGAACGACTTGGGGGTTCTGATGAATGGCTCCTGCAACTCACCTTGCTTCCTCCTCGGGGGTTGCGTCTGATGTTCAGCCAGGGACAGTTTGTCTGCCTCTCTTGAAAGAAGTTTGTTGATCTTGTTTGTCACCCTTTGCTTGTTTCAGATGTTCAGTTTGGATTTTAGGTATTTATTTTTGTACTTATTGAAGTTATTAAACACAACTCACCATCATCTTGTGACTGTCCACTTCCACCTGGAAGGTTTTGTCTCATGCACCTCAAGAACATCCTCAAGTCTCTGCCAGAATCCCCTTCTTCCAGTGGAAGGGTCCACAACTGGCTCTATCGACTCAGATAATCCTGCTTAATTTGATTTTTTTTTCCTTTTACTTATTTTTTTTGGAGGGGGGGATCCTGCCTCCAAACCAAAGTAGAATGATTGCAGGAGACAGTATCCATTCCTTAAAACCAACATGGCACCACATCTTAAGTTCACAAAGTTTCATGTGAACAAACCAGAAGACTCGTGGAACAATGTTCTTTGGACAAACCAGAACAAAGTGGAGATGTTCGGTCAGAATGCACAATAAACAAATAAAACCATGACTGAATAAACAATGAATAAAACCAAACACAGCATATCAGTACAAACAGCTTGTACCAACTGTCCAGCACAGTGGTGGAGAACCACAGGACCTGGACACCTTGCAGTCATTCAGTGGACCATGAACTCCCCAGCACATCAAAGTATTCTCCCCCTAATGTGAGGCCATCTGTCTGACAGCTAAGATTAACTAGTTATTCAGAGGAACAATGATCCCAAACAGCAAATCTACAGCAGAATAACTTAAATAACTAAAACAATGGCCAGACTTCGACCTGGCTATGATGTTGTGGTGGGACCTGATATGATTATGCAAACCTGAGTTAATTGTAGTAATGTTGTAGAGAAGTGCTGACCAAAAATTCTCCAAAAATGAGGATAACTTCGTACATAAACACATTTATCTACATTATTACTGCTCAAGGTAGAGGTCATTTTGCACTCTGCATTTTGGTTCAGTGTCAGTCAAACACACTACAGTGTTATTTGTCATTTGTTATCTCATTTTTAGACCATTTTTGAATCAATATATTATATTTGAAAAACATAGATTTAAAAGTGCACGTCCATTTCATGTCACAGTACAGCAGTCTTCATTGCAAACTTGACTGGATGCCTTGGTTCTTATCAGCTACTTCGGCTGCGAGAAACGTGGAGCTCTTTCACTTTTTACAATAAATTGTCAACAATTGTCAACAATAAATGTAAATTTATTTGCATGTTGAATATTTGAGATAAATGTGACTAAATTAACTAACGTGATAGATGTTACTGTGTCATTGAACAAGTCCGGGACGCAGAGTTTTAAAGTTATGGAATGCGTCTTTAAGTCATCGTGGCCATTTTGTGTTTTAATTCATGTTAAACTGTTCACGAGTGAGGGAAGGATGGAGCATGAGATCGACAGACAGATCGGTGCGGTGTCTGCAGTAATGCGGACTCTGCGCCGGTCTGTCGTGGTGAAGAAGGAGCTGAGCCAGAAGGCAAAGCTCTCTATTTACCAGTCGATCTATGTTCCTACCCTCACCTATGGTCATGAGCTGTGGTTTGTGACCGAAAGAACGAGATCTCGCATACAGGCGACTGAAATGGGTTTCCTCTGCAGGGTGGCCAGGCTCTCCCTTAGAGATAGGGTGAGGAGCTCGGTCATCCGGGAGGAGATCAGAGTAGAGCCGCTGCTTCTCCTCATCAAGAGGAACCAGTTGAAGTGGCTCGGGCATCTGGTCAGGATGCCTCCTGGACCTCCCTGGGAATGCCAAGGGATCCCCCCCTCAGAGTTGGCAAATGTGGCTGGGGAAAGGGAAGTCTGAGCTTCCCTGCTTAGCTGCTGCATCCACGACCCAACCCCGGATAAGCAGCAGAAAATGGATGGATGAATTCATTAATTTTCTTAACTACTTAGTCCAATTAAGGTTGGAAGGGAAGCTGGAGCCAATCCCAACAATCACTCGGTAAGAGGCAGGGTACACCCTGGACAGGTCACCAGTCCATCAACACAGACAGACTGACAACCAATGCATGTTGGTATAAAATTTCTTTTCTTCTGTGTCTCAACTTGATTGTCTTGTGTCTCCCTGTGGGACATGTCTTATTTCTGGAATACAACCTGAGTCCTTGGTTTCTAGGCCAGTGTGAAACCAGCCATATTCATCCCGATTGCAGATACTTGCCGTGTTTATTTTTGCTCTGTCATTGAGCTGCAAGCTTTAAATATCAAAGCCGATACAAAATCAATCAGATCTGCTAAAAAATCACATTCACAAAAAGCTGGTGGACAGAATCAAACTAAAAGAAGAATAGATGCACCCTCTTCATTTTCAGTTGTAGAAAGAAGCTTTTAACACTGCTTGAATGAGACTTAATTCAGCCAGGTAATGATTCTTGCACAGTTCCATGCATTGACCTACAGATGCTGAAGGTCATAAAAGACTAGAAAAGAACATTTTAATGTAATGCTGACGACTATAAGATCCAAAAGCAGGTAAAACACCATCAAGGCTCTTAAAGTGATGTGCAAGTACAATGAACTGTGGCTCAAAATAGTCCCGATTTCCCTTTTTAGGACAATAAATTCACAAAGTAACCACAAGCTTGTTTGTTCCTGTCAGGTAGTGCAATCAGCCTCCCATCTGTCCTGGTTAAACAACTCCTCTCAGACTAATCACTTGTCAGACGAGGGGGGAGGGGAGGATTATGTAACAAAATGAATAAAACTGTCCATGACACATAAGCTGCTGGCTATGGCGACTGTAAGTCTGACTGTTGTAGTGCTCGTTTCCTTTCTGAACGGTATGATTTCTGACTCAGTAACCGGTTGGCTGGATGACTGTTTCCTCTTGCCTTCTAACGTTCACCTTCTGCTTACAAACCCAAAGTCAATTGCTGCTTTTCTTTCATGGCGTTCTGCCATAAACTCCAAGCACTCTTGATTAAGAGCGGAGCTCCATTGATTTTTCCCCCCCTCTTCTTGTGCCTCTCTCTTAGGCTCTTGACACAGTCCAGATGATTACATAGTCTGAGAAAATCTGGCAGAAATTTCCAAGGTTACACAGCAAGGACAACAATGTTCACACAGTCAGTATGTATAATTAATCCTCATCTACAACAAGCCTGCAGTACTGCTTTGATTTTTTATCCCTAATCTAGATTTGCACATGTGTAGAAATGTGACGATCACAGACATGGCCATCACTAATGAGCAAATTAAGTAAAATCAATTACTTGATCTTCACAGCTCATGAGGTGCCAACCTGATTTAACAGCTGTTGGAGATATTTGGAAATAACAGTTCAAAGCTTTGATTCCTTTGAATGTTTAATGCAGAGGTGTCCAGCTCCGGTCCTCGAGGGCCAGAATCCTGAAGGTTTTCTATGTATCCCTGCTCAGACACACCTGATTCAAATTAATTAGTAGTAGAGCTTAATCAGTTGTGCGCGTCATTGGCTGTTTGATCCATTTAGTGAAAGCTAGATGTGTTGGAACAGGAATACATGGGAAACCTGCAGGACAGCGGCCCTCGAGGACCGACTTTGGACACCCCTGGTTTAATGCTTTTAGTTTCTGTAAAGCAGCTCTTTGTAACACTTGACCTCAAAGAAAGGTCTTTCCACCTTCTTTTGATAAGACAGTGACATTTATAAACATTCCTGGAGCCGTTAATGCCCAGAATCATCCCAACTATGCAAACTGCACTTGACAACTTTTACTACTAGGATGTGGTGGCACATTACGGCTGAGTTTCACTTTACACACCACGTCACATGGTGGTACCTGCATATAAACACACTGCTTGTTTTAAATGTGCACAGTGGCTGATTCATCAAAGAAACCCAAAATGACATCATTGGAGGAAGAGCAGACTCACTGGAGGGAGCTCAGTTTGCAAGATGGATGCCAAATGAGCCAATGTTAAGGGGCAGATTAACTAGAGGATCTGCCAAAGTTCAGGAGTGCATCTTAGAAATAACAGAACATGGCAATTTGACCTTACCTTTACATCTGAAATGATCTCAGAAAAACTATTTGCAGAAATAGCATGTGCTGCTGTTCTTCTTGTAGTTTATATTTTAGGAAATGTGTTCCAGAAATATCTGGAACGAGGAATATCCCAGCCAGGATGTCCCCATGGGGCCCATAATGGTTAAATTTGGACTGCAGATAAGGGTCCCACATGAGTTTGTCCCAAGCGGCAACCTCCAGGGGCTAAAAGTGAAGCCTAGACATAAAGCTGCAGTTCCCCCTTCATCCACTAGGGGCTGCAAAACAGAGCAAATCCCCATAGACTCCCATGTTAAAAAGGCCAACTTCACAGCAGAAATAAACATGTTTACAGCCTGGTTCAAAAATCCATTTTTGGTTATTAGGTCAGGTTTATCTTCATGACAACTGTGGGGGGGAGTGAATTTTTTTTCTAACTCGCCCGTTTTAAAGTAATTTAATCTCAAAGTTTGGCTAATTTAGGGGCATGTCCTTTTGATTGACTGGTACCGATCTTCGGCTTCAAGTAAGAAGAACGTAGAACAACCGCGGTTGTTAGCCGGTTAACAACGTGACTTAGCTTTTAGCCCGCTTACCTCCGTTAGGTGGTTACCTCATGTTATCGCCGGGTTAGCTCAGTTAGCTCTTAGCTACAGAAAGCTCCGAGTTTGCTCGATGTCAATCTTCCACCATGACGCTCACAGCCCCCCTCTCAGCTCCACCTCTTTGCCCATATTTGTATTTTCCGGGTGAGACGACGTGCATGCGCCTGCCAAGATGGTGATGGTAGGAATTGCCCACTGAGCTTCAATTCAGCTTTTCAGAAACCTATGGGTGATGTCACGGATGCTACGTCCATCTTTTTATATACAGTCGATGATTTGTCCACATTTTCCATGGTACCCACCCACATATTTGTTCTGATGGGTTTTGTGTTGGTTCTGACTGTGTTTCAGCTGGGGCCCAAATTGGGATCCATTTAACCACAATGGCTCCCCATGCTCCCTTAGATCACCTATATCTCTTATGGGGGTCATACAACCAGCCCAGATGGGCTTCACATATGGGATCTATGTAACTGAAACCACATAGGACCTAAAATTTGCCCAATTGTAGTCAACTTTTGCCCAATACCCACAATTTATCCCTTTTAGGCCCAACATGAACATGCTGGCTATAGGTTATAGGGCCTTCAAAGGTCTATGCAACTTACCAAGTTGGGCCCCTGCTTAAATCCTGTAAGAACCAGATTAAAACCCAGACAGGTCAACACAAGTAAAAACTGCAGACCATCATGAGACCCTTATCTGCAGTGTATATTTAACCCTCATGGGGTCATACATACAAGTAGGACTTAGAGCAGACCACCTAAGGATTTAGCAAAAACCCCGTTGACAGAGTTGTACTTGCATACCTGAGGAAGGAAAAATAAATTCTGGCAAAAAAATATCCTTTTTTTTTTTTTTTTCTTTAAAAAAAAAAAACCCTGTTTACTGCAAGATACATATATTTGCTAGCAAGTGATGCAACAACACTGGCACATCTCATCAGCAGAAAAAATGTTAAAATAAATAAAAGTTGTTGCATTTTTGTAAAGATAAATATACTTTAACGCTAAACCCTTTTTTATCTTTTCTTTAAACACTACATCTGTGACTTTAGCATATTTTAAGAAGCTAAAATTAGCAGCTATCAGTCGACTTGTAAATGTCAGTGTAGCTCAATACTTTTAAATCCACTGTTTAAGCTAACTTAACGAAGTTTCACTTTCATATTTCTTCATTTTTAAACTGATTTATTCCTCGTCTTTTTATGAAATTCATGTCAAAGGTGCCATTAACAATATTACTGTATTTACATTTATTTAAACACATTTCATGCCTGAAAAGGAACAGACAGAATTACAATACACTATAACACTCCAGCTCCATCACAGAACCCAAAACCTTAGAATAAAAGATTTACAGTTGATTTAGTTGATGGCATAGATTCAACAAGTTGTTGAAAACATTCCTCAAACATTTTAGTGTCACGCAGTTGCTGCAGATTAGTCATTAGTCATTCATGACAAGAATCTCCCATTCCAAAAGTTGTTCCATTAGATTGACATTAGGTGACTGCGGAGGCCATTGGAGTACTGTGAACTCGCTGTCAAGTGTTCAGTCAGTGGTTTCATGCTGATTCTACCAGATTCTGACCCAACCAACTGAATTTAGCAGCTGAAATGGAGACTCATCAGGCTAGGCAGAGGCTTTCTATCTTCTTTGTCCATCTTTGGTGAGTCTGTGTGTGAACTGTAGCCTCAGTTTCCAGTTCTTCACTGGTAGGAGGTGGTAATCATTGTGGTCTTCTGCTTCTGTAAACCATTTGCTTCAAGACGGAACATGTTGTGTGTTCAGAGATGGTATTCTGTACACCCCGTTTGCATAGCAGTTATTTGACTTTGTGTTGTCATTCTAAGTCCTCCAACCAGTCTTCCCCATGACTTTTGTCTTCAGACACAAAACACTTTGGAGTAGAACTGCTGCTTACTGGATATTTTCTGTTTTTCAGACCATCTCTGTAAAGCCTAGAGGTGGTTTGTGTAAAATCCACTGGAAATCAGCAGTTTCTGAAATATTCAGAACATTTTGGCATCATCAACTTAACAACTTTTAAAGTCACTTAATTCTGTTTTCTTGCACATTGAGATCCTCTCAGTGAACGAATGACATTTCATGATTCTTATAGGATATGAGCATCTCCTGAGTTGGAGTCTGCATGTACGGGACCCAACTGTCCAGGTTCTGCTCATTGTTCTTATAGTTATGGGTAGTCTAGCCAACCATTACTTATGTAGCAATGGGGATGTTACCTGATGCACTGAGAAGTACCTCACTCTATTTCTCTAATATATTAATGTATAAATATATGACAATATTGCCGTCTCTAACTTATTTCTCATTTTTTCCGCAGGTCTTCCTGAATAAGTGTAGTTGTACATGTTGATCTGTCTTTCCTGTCCTCTCCACCCCAACCAGTCGAGACAGATGGCTGCCCTCCCTGAGCCGGGTTTTCTTCCTGTTAAAGGGGAGTTTTTTCCTTCCCACTGTCGCCGCGTGCAGCTCAGGATGGGGGATTGGATTGAAGTCATGACTCGATGCAATCAGTTGGTTTCTATTATAGGATGTGTATGAATTGGCTTGAAATTATGTGTATGTTGATTCGTTTGTGTAAAGTGCCCTGTGACAACATTGCTGTGAAGTGGCGCTATACAAATAAAGTTGAATTGAATTGAATATCTACATGGCTACAAGCTGCAACGGGACGGGCTGATTCTTTCATTAGCTGGTCGGAAGCTGCAGCTCCGGCAAGATTTCAGGAGGGCAAGGTTTGTTTTTGTTTTTCAGCTTCATGAGTTCACCTCTTATAATTTCTCCAACTGTGCTATGCTGTACTCTAACCGGAGGGCTCAGTGTGTGTGACTTCAGGTCACAAGTGTTCCAGTCACATGGCCAACCATGCGGATGAATGATCGCAAACTGTTTTCTCTCTCCCTCCGCTGTGTGTGCCTCCCCTCTCATTGAGAGAAGGATTTCTCAATTATCCAGGCTGGACATATGATCTGTGCGGGTTCTCAGAGGAGGCCCCGTCCCTGCATCGTGTTTCCTTTACAGCTCCATCAGACGAGTGTTGAGATGTTGCTTTACAAACAATCCATTCATGTAACATGACACAGCTATAAATATTTTATGCCTGTATTTTAAGCATGATGGGTTATAGTAAACTGCAGAGTGTTAGGTGACTTTCAGGTCTTTTGATTCCCGATATCAGATCGTAGCAGTGACAGGAAACCGCCTGGAAAAAAATTACCCAGAAATACACACATAAACTGTGTTAGGAATCAAAGCACTCCTTTCCTTTAATCCACTGAAAGTATATTCGAGTCTTAATTTGTTGTTTTTGCTCTAAGCTAAAAATATTTTGGATTTAAATTGCTTCCCTTCGAAGTCGATGTGGAACGTTCATGCCTTTAAAATATAAAGGTGATATTTCCATCTGAGAGACCTGCACTTGCTGGCAACAGGGGTCACGTCACTTCAAACTATGGAAGTTGTACCTGCGAGAAATGTGCAAACTACTTTCCAACATGCAGAGATTCAGAGCAATGGGGAACATCAATTTGCATTTCCTGGTGTGAACCGATTCCAACTAGAAAGGAGTCACACTTTAGCGGCATAACGTTTAAGATCTTCTAAAGTGCAGATGAAACATTTTGGGATTAATTCATCCTTCAGGATACAGAAACAGCTTGTCTGCTCTGCCCGAGGCCCCCTTCAGATAATAACAAGGCTTTCCTTGTGTCAACACCACAAACCACCAAACATTCTTCAGCTACACATGATTATGAAATCCACGTTTCATCGCTCACTGGATGCTTTCCTATTGAGACAATAATTATTAAGAGAATTACATACAGCCAGCACGTATCATTAGGAGGGACCGTAAAGAAGAGAAGCAGTTGGTGGTGTTCACATAAAGGCCCATGGGCTCCTGCATCCTCCTAAGTGTTGGTAATAAAACACAGACACCACCTCCCGAAGGGATCCTGGCCAATGGGAAGCCATCGAGCAAACTTTTATGTGTCCTCGGAAAATGCTTGAGCATCCCCTGCACAGCTTTTTTCACTCAGTCCTCAACATGCGCAGGTAGGACTGACTTCAGGGAGGGGAAATTTTACGTCCTTCTGCTTCTACATCCCGCCGCTGATTGCATCTTTGCAGAGACCTGTCCGTCTCCCATCACAGAGAGGAGAGGAACATGGCCTTCCACGGCTCTGGTTCGAAGAGGTAAATAACTCATGTTGAACTTCTGGGATCTACATCTGAAGGCGGGGGGTAAACTTTTACTTACTTTTTTTTTTGTTCATTTAAGGGCAGGAAGCATTTTCCCCTTTAACATAACTCTGCTGCTGTGTGAGTGCAATGAGATCTTGCTAAGCAGAGATTAAGGAAGCTGGCCATTTGCCATTTAATCTGACCCAAACGAGCACATGTGGCCTATAAATCTCATCTGAAATTCAACAAACCGGAAAAAAAAAAAGCTTTTAGGCTTCCAGATTACTGCATCACACTAGATCTACCAAGTTGCTCAGCAGGGAAAGAATCTTCTGTCACATTTTGCTGAGCCATTTTCTGGAAAGGTCAATTTAAACGTGACTGAAATGTAGGTTTGCTGACGGCTTATTCTCTGGGTTAAGTAAGGGATGACAGAATGCATGCATGGACTCTTAGCTTGTTCTTTGCTTTCAAAAGCACCAAAGGAAAATTACAACATGGGTGGCAGTGAGAGGAAATTCCCATCAAATGATGACTAATGTCTGGAATTACAGCACATCACATGACATGCATCACATCTAATAGACTTGTCTGCAAAACAAACTGATATTCTTTTTTTTTTATTTATTTATTTTTTTTTACAGGGTTTATGAGCAATCTCTGAGAGATGTTCTTTTATTGAAACATGCTAATTAAACACTTTTATAATTACAGTGGATGCAAGAAGAGCCCCCTGCTTCATCTTGGTAATAAAATTCTGGAAAGTGCTGCCTGCAGCTCTGAAGTGAAGTTAAAGATTATCTTTTCTTTACCAAATCCATCAATTCGGAAAAAGCATTCATGTCATCACAAAGGCTGATGCTTTTACATCAAAAGCACTATGTTTTGATTTTTTTCCCCTTTTTATTATCCACACATCTGCTTAAACAAGCCAAATAAATCAGTTAGGTGCAGGAGCACGCACCGTCTCTTCAGTAACATGAAGGAACGCCGTTGCTTTGTATCCTGAAGGCTGTGATGGACTACAGTTTCTAATAAACGTAACTTTCTGAAATATTAAGAAAGTCTATTATAGACAGGAGAATGACGCACCACCCAGCAGGAATATGTGAGACGTTGCCGTTGTTAAACTTGTGTTTCTGCATAGAAAAGCAAGCTGAGCTCAGTGTTGCAGCCCAGAACGCAGCAGCTTCATTGCAGATTGGCACCTGCATCTCGGTGTTGTGTTTCCTTCATCACTGCGTGACTACAGCGTCATTTGATGTGGGAATAAATACCAATGAAACAGATTTTCGATGGAAAAGTCAGACGTTAACATGTTTTTTGGTGGTGTATTAAGCACCCTTAGGAATTATATACCAAAAATGGTAAAAAAAAAAAAAAAAAAAAAAATGTTTTTAAACTTTGCGTTGACTAAAAAGTGAAGACAGAAGTACCTTTAAAATGGCTAAAACAAGAAGAAATCAGACTAAATACAACTGAAAATTGAAGGTAAGTGTATTGACAGTTATGTTAGGACATCACATAAAAACTGAATTAAAAATAAAGTCCCACAGCAAAGAAAAAAAAAAGGCCTCATTTAGAGTAATTTTCTGTCATATTTGCTGCCATCTTAACTACTTACTTTGGAGTTGAGTTAGAAAATCAACTTTGCTCTCACCTGCCAGGTTTATCTATCAGTCTTGCTTCCATTTATACAAGTAAAATGTATCTAAATTCCTCCATAGTGGAAAAAGATGTGCATCTGCATTACCTAAGACAAACTGCAATCTAAGCCTTCAGTTCTCAGGTGCATTTTAGATGTTTTCATCTGGATCGATTGGCTAAAACTCTTAAACAATTTAACAAGTTGAAATAAAAAAAATGAGCTGATCAAGCAACTGCATTATACCTGTGATGAAGCCTATTGTGGCTTTATGTTAAATACCACAGTGTAGTTTAATTTATGCACAAGGCCACTAAAGAGTCCCAGACTGCTTTACACAATATGTGCTTTAAGTGAGTTAATGGTCTGGAGCAGTGCTGAAGAGGTTTTGGTGTTGTGATGATTTCAGATAGTGTTTTGTCTTATTCTAGGACCACTTAGGAAATGAAGCCAGGCAGCTTCAGATGAATTTTCCCTGGCACAAAAAACAAATCAAAAACTATTACCATGATTAATTTGGGCAAATGTGCATTCAAGTGGATCAATCATAATTTAATAAATTCAGTTTGTCATTTTGTTTGGTTAAAGTTCTACATAAAAGCTTTTTATATATAAAGACATTAAAAACAGAGGACCATTTCTTTACCAGCGAAGCGTTCCAGTTAAGGAGAAGGAGCTGTGGGAAACGAGACAGAAAAGTGTCTGATTGAAAACAACAGAAGTTTGAGTCATATTTTTACCATGAAGTGACACAATGGGTCTCCAAAACGCAAAAAAAATATATCAAACCCAGCGTTAAAGGCTTAAGCTGACTAAAAAAAATGTATGTTTATTTCTTCTTCTTTCTCCAGTTGATTTGGCTCCTCACTGTGAGACTCTTTCCATCCATTCATCTTTAAGTAGGAGAGTTTTCCAAATTTAAGTCGGGTGGTTTTGAATCACTCTCAGAGAGATGACTAAGCATGCCAACAATGCCTACATGCATCTTTAGGCATAACTAATTCGCATATTATATGTTTTTTTTTTATTGAAAAGTCGCCAAAAACTTACAGTAAATTCATTCCAAAGTCCTTAAAGGTGGAGTATGTAAGATTTTCAATATTTTCAAAATACATTAAAATAACTATAATAATAATTAGATAGTTTTTTGAACATGTAGGTTCCAGTCTGTCTATATTTGATGCGTTATTAAATTACAAGTTTAATTAATGACAAATGACAAAAAGCACTTTTTTTACTGGTAGGCAAACATTTAAGAAGGGTCTTTGTCATTAATTAAACTCGTAATTTAATAACGCATCAAATATGGACAGACTGGAGCCTACATGTTTTTTTTTAAAAAAAACTATCTAATTCTGATTATAGTTATTTTTTTAGTTCATTTATTTTGAAAATATTGAAAATCTTACATACTCCACCTTTAAAGGCAATCTAACTATGTCCTAGTTTGCATCAGTGCTCATATGAGTCACATCAGTGACGCTTATTTTGTCACAAGTTCCCTTGTGTCACATTTAATCCCTGGCACAGAGTTGGTGTTGGAGGCAGACAAACATCCAGGAGGCCCCTGAAGATGCTCCTAAGGCGAAGGGCATAACATGAGAGACCAACTCCTCCTCTGTAGAGACCTTGCTGATTTAGCCATTAATCATTTCTCTGACGGTTCACTCATACATGCACACACCTGTTCTTTTCAAGAAAACATGTGCATTAACAAGAAAATTCACACTATGGTTTTGGGTACACCCATCAGTAATACCACCCCTACCCCATCTATTTCCCACACTGACAAGCTACAATTTTTGCCTTTAGGAAAGAGTCCTGACTCTTAGCGCCCGTCTTTTTTATGATGGAGTTGGGAAGGCCGTGGAGAGCTGTCACAAATCAAGACATGCACACAGAGTGCTAAAGAACGAGTGAGGACAAGACGTTCTGCTGCTCAGCATTAACACTGAAAGATTATGAATGTCCTCAGTAAGAAAGCTCATTTCAAGACAGTTAAAATTGAAAAATACTCCAACAAAATCTAGTTACTTTAACCCAAAAAGCAACAGTTTGATAACTTTTAGTAAAATAAAATGTCCTTAATACTCAGTAGATATCATTTTAAACATTATGGAACAGAATAATTCCGTCTTTCATCTCTGAAACGGAAGCAACGTTTTTGTGGAAATGTGTGAATAAAGTCCATTTGATGTGCTTCTTATGATTTCCCCTGTAGGAGTAATGCAGCTAACGAGTAAATGTTGAAATCCACACGCTGCATTCCCACGAGGTATTTATGTTGCCAGAAAAAGACTTCAAAGGTTATATTCTCCTTTATTGATCAGAAGACAAAGAGCTTGTAAAGGAAAAAAAGAAAGGAGCTCAATATTACCACTCACACTCTCACACACACTCACACACACACACACACACACACCGATTGAATTTGTTCTTCAGAATGACTATAGTTCAGTTTTGGCAGACTGTTCAATTCAATTCAATTCAGTTCAATTCAATTCAATTCAATTCAATTCAATTCAATTCAATTCAATTCAATTCAATTCAATTTACAACCAGTTATCTCTCGGCATGTTTAAATATTAATTAAAACCAATTCATTGTGTCCAGTTATGATCCAGTTAAAACAAATTTATTACAGGATCCATATTAGCCCAATTTGTAATGACTGTTATTTAATCCAGTTAATGAAAATATTTACTTAATCAAGACAAACCAATGGGTTGCATAAAATTTTCTCATTGAAGGACCCCCAACCCCCTCTGTACATAGCAGAAAGGACAGACTCCCATTTAATCAGGATGGAAAACCTGCAGCAGAACTGAACTCAGGTGTGGGATTGGGCAAGAAATCTGGCAACAGAACTTTGAAAAAACTAAGAAAGAAAAAGAATAATATAAATGTATAATCCTCGATTCTGCATATGAATTTCATCCCTGAACATTGCAAGCATGCTAATGAAAGAAACCAAAGTCTTTTATTTACATTGTATTGTCATTTGACTGGAAAGTATCCTCTGTTCTGATTCGGTAATTAGCTTTCATTCAAAGTGATGTAAACTTGCTATAAACCCGATTCAGACTTGTCACCTAAACATATTAGCAAATTTAAAGAGTTGGTTAGCCAATACAGAACAACATTAGCAGTAGTTTAAAGTCATGTTAGGGTGTTAAATTTCAGTCCAAACTAATTCTTCTTTTGTCATGGCTTTCACAAGCTAAGCTAAGCATCACTAGCCGCTAACATTAGCTTATTTTCTCACTGTATGCAATAGTTGCTAACACTGCCATTGTTTGGTGTACGCATATGATGTAGGCATAGGTGCACATAATTTGTATTTATTTATTATCTCAGGCTATGAGAGAAAAGTTTCAGGCTACAACAGAAAGTTTAAGGTGCTTTTAAGGGCATTTCTATCAAAACAGAGCTACACAGCAAAGTGGTTGCAATGACAAGTTATTTAATGTTTGCATTTGATCACAATATAACAGATTTATAGTTAATGGTAAAATGAGGAAAGCAGCTTCAACATATGATTTAATCAAACTAATTAAAACATCAGACCGCTCTTTGATTGGTTCTCCTGAGCTCAGCTTAAATTAATGTGGCACAACACCAACATCTATTCCATTAGTAAAGGTATTGATAAAATTATCTATTTTTTCTTTAGCTTTTCTAAAGTACAAAATGAAAAATGTGAACAAACAGTAATGGAATGGTTTATAAGCTCAGGATGAACACCAAGGTCACCACTAAGTGCAGGTCATTCCTGGAGCATTTCATTGATTCAGATGAAAGAAAATGCCAAAGAGAAAAAGATGCATGACTGAATACTGACTTTTTTTTTTTTTTTGCTATAATTCCTCAACAGAAAGCTACGGTGCAATCTATCAATGTCAGCATACTCCCCCATGTGTGTGGCTCTCCTGTCCTTCCTCCTTGCTCCAGCTCTTGGACGTAAGTCACCCACATCTCATTACGCTATCATTGACAGCTTACAAAATCAGGGTGCTGTCGTGTGTTTGCTGCTATTACTGTGAATGTTTGTCATGTATACACTAAGAAAAAGAGTTCATGTTGACACCCACATTCTCTGCTGTAAGGTCATTCTCTCTTAGAGCTCACAAAGCAAAGCCTAGAAATAGCAGACACACTGTGCTGGTCTGTGTCACAGGATTAAATCAGATTATACCTCCCATCTGATAATAAACAAACCCATCATCTGCTTTTATTTGACAGCACAATAAATCTGCTGCGTTGGGTTCTGTAGTAGGTGTACTGACTGCTTGGTGGTACATGCCTCATTATCACAACACACACATGCAAGCATATACGTTCCATCTTAACAGTGGTTCATCTCCAGCTCATTGAGCTAATGACTGACTGTCTGAGGGTAATGCTGCGGCAGGCAGTAACTTTAACAACTTGAGGCTCACAAGCACAGTCAGATAAGTGCTTAGCGGTGGTAAACATGGGATTATAAATACCTTCTCACCACTTTTATCTCATTTCTTAACAGTTTATATGGATGTGGGAACAGCTTCCAGATGTGTTGTATTCATGCTGATGTCTGTAAATGAGCTGACTCAGGTTTCTGATTTAGGAAGCCCTCCTCGCTGTCAACACCCTCCTGTCATGGAGTTTCTATTTGTTTTCTTTAGAGGTTTCGCCCTCTTACAACTTTGTGAAGACTCAAGGACAGCGCCCACTCCCCTGACACACTAAAAATGTTCGTTCTTTACTTGAATAACCTTTCAAAAGTTAAAATATATGCTAAGTTTGTTAGGAAAAATGAAAAGTTGGCCTGTCTTCTATAATGACTTCATAGTCTTAGACGAGTCTGAGTAAAAACTCAAAATGTTGTAATTTATATCAAAAGAGAATTCAATAAATTATACACTTAAACAAAAATCATTTCCTTTTGCAGTTTGTAATCTTTAAGTATTTATGAACATATGTTTCTGACTGTGAAAAAGAATCTCTGAAATCTTTGCATTATAAATCTCAAACACTGAGCTCATTAATTCCTCTCCATGCCGTTGGATGTATGAATATGTGAAAATGAGATATGCATTAAGTATGCACAATGAAATGCCATTTTTCCCTCATAGCAGTCTCCAGTAATGCACTAAGAGATTCACATTGACCAGGAATACACTGCATTGTCAAATACAGCCAAACACAAGAGAAACATCATAAGTATGTTGTGTTGTGTGTTGCCAGAACTAGACCTCAATCGACTGGATGGTGATACCGTCTGCCCACCAATGAGAAATGGACAGGATGACCTTCCAGGTAACAGACTCTTTTTACACTAAGTGAAGCTGCTGGCAGTAAAAAAAAAAAAAAAAAAAAAAAAAAAAAGAACAGCTGCTGCTGCTGTAACAAAACCACAGGAAAACCATTGTATTTGGATGAATGTGGAGATTTTTAATTGGTAAATAGGGTGGGCAGCGTTGTGCCTCGAGACACCTTTAGATTTCAAATGAGGCAAATAAAATGTTCCACTTGAGTTTTACAGAATTTACTTGGAATGACTCAGCAAATTTGTAATTGTTCGCCACTGCTCTGTCGACTTCTCAAACACATCTGCGTTCACTCTCGTCCGTGGTTTCAGTAATAGAGTTTTTTTTTCTGGATTATTGTTTTTTTAGTACATTGTAAGATGCCCTTTTAAATTTAATGCCTCTACATACTTCACTAAATATAAGATGGTCATATTTTAATATTTTAAATGTTTTCGGATAATAACCTTTTTGTCCATTTAATTTTTTTTTTTTTTTCCCAGATTTTCATCTTTTTTTTTTTTTTTTTCCTGATTCAAACATGATCTTATTTTTAAAAAGATTTTCTTAAGGCCCATTTATGTTCAACAGAAATCAGATTGGAGGCATGGGAAATGGAATAGTACCCCCAGGGGGCAGTGTTTAGCAGTATAGCTAATTGTCAAGCAGTAAAAAGAAACAAAGAAGAAGAAGTCGCTGCAATGTTTACTGTGCTGCCTCTTATTATGTCTCTTTCTGAGAATATGAATGATCATGATCTCCTCCACCATCATCATATATGCTATTATCTGAAACTAACAAACTCAGAGGAGAATTCTGAGCTCTGCACTGCCCTCTGGTGGACATGTTGCCTAAAGTACCCTGCTAAATTTAAAGGCGAGAGTATGGAAGTGTGTGGGCTGTAACGTTAGAACCAAATGTACCTAAATACATATGTAAAGTAAGCATAAATTAACCTTAAGCGGTAGCCATCATCATTTTCAAACTCTAACAAAGTAATAATAAGTCATAAAACTAACTAAGTTACTGCAAAATGTCATCCAAGAAATGATAAATAGTTGCTGTAATATTTTGCGTCCATGTGACAGTTGCTTCATAAAACCATGACACTTTAACCCAGATCGTTATTGTTTTATACTGCTAAATGTCATCTAAACCAATCAGGAAGTAAAGAAAATGTTTTGGTTTTGAGTCATCCAGATAACTGATGGGGCATCGACCCACCTGCCTGTTGTTTGAGTCGCTAAAGTCCCATTTCTACCAGCAGGTCCATGTTGATAAATGATGGTTGGGTGTAGTTCGGTGCAGATAATGCTCATAGCTGTTGTCTCCATAGCCAACCCTTATGTGGTCGGCAGCATAATGTGTCAGCTGTTTTCATAGCAGGGTGACCTCTTCCATTAATTATCACAAATAAGAACACAACAAAGAAAACAAGAAGCTAAATGTTGGACATCCAGCAGTTTTTGTTCTACTTGACATGTGGTTTTATGTAAAAAAAAAAAAAAAATCCACTTTACATTTATACATGGCGCTCTTGCTACTTATTCAGTCACACAGAAGGTCAGTACGTGTCATGAAGGGCTGGATATTGTGGTCCTCTTTCCACTTTTTGCCTGAGAAAACACAAGCAATAGTGTACCAACCTGTAACGTACTGAACTGGACCTGTTTGAGGAAACATGACAAAAGGTATCTTTGAGTTGCCTACCAACGACTACCAACCATGTCAGAACCATTCACTCCTTAGATCTTTCAACCAATGAGTTTGTAATCAACTCGCAGGTGCTAATGACCTGAATGAGCTAAACAAAACCCACAAATAGGAAGGTAGACTGGTGACTTACATGTCACGTCCAACGTCCCAACCATTAAACCTGAAACTTCTGACCGTGTGATTGGGACGGAAGCAGCCTTTGTGTTAGAGATTAAAATCTTCAAGAACAAGGAAAAGAAATCCAGGTGTTCTTTTTTACTCTCAGATGAGCTTAAAAAAGAAAGGACGAAAAGGGCTTTATTGACAGTGACATGTGCTTCAATATGGAAACGTTTAAATGAGAGATTTTTGATATTATCAGCAGACCGATCGGCCCATATCTACATTAAAATGCAATATGGGAAATTATAGGTATGTGTTTTTACTTTTAATATGACACAACGCTTACACAATGTGCACATATTATATATAAAACTTTTGAGCTAAATCTAAAATCTAATCTTGAGCTAAGTTTCTCAAAATGACAAAATTTAAGAGTTGTTATGCCTAGTTTCCCAGATATTTTTGCTTGTTTGGCGCAACTTGTCCAAAAACATCAGTATTAGTTGATATCGTTATTGGAAATGAAGAGTTGGACAAAATCAGTATATCGGATATTAGTAAAAGAGCCAATATCAACATTCCTAGTTTAAATATGTCATCTTACCGTCATTGCTACCTAGAAGGTATTTTATAGTAATCTGTTATGAAATATCAACAAAGTTGAGAACTGAAAGACAGCCATAATAATTTTATTTGGAAGATATTCTCAAGTTAAAATGAATTAAGCTCACATTATTGTTTAGCAGCTGCAATCTTAGCAAGCTGAAGAGGAAAGTCACTCTGGGTTGTATCATCCCACGAGCTTTAGCAGAAGCTAACAGAGAAGGACGTTAACCAAAACATGTGCCAGTGATCTCTGCAAATTCCAGGATGATTAACTTAACTGTTTGCAACCCACTTTTCTGGACATCTTTTAATAAATTCCTTCATTTTTGTTTACTTATGACTTCACAAAGAATTGTGAAGTAATCTTCATCAGTTTTATGATATGAATGACTGGAAAAGTCAAAAGCACAACTGATTAGCAATCAAGATCCCGATGACCACTTTCAGTCTGGTCTGCAATGAGCTATACTCACCATAACTTCATTTCACACCCAACTTACAAGGTCGATGTGATGCCGTATTAATACAAGCAATCATTATTCATGTATTTGTTATTATTCCCCATCACCGTGTTCTTCTCAGGTTTTGATCTGATCACCCAGTTCCAACTGGATGTGATTCCCCTGAAAGGTGTGAGGAAGGTGGACGGCTCCACCCCCCTGCAGGTGGCCTATCGTCTCGACAGGGAGGCCAACTTTCAAATTCCAACCATGTAAGTACAGTAGAGGCAGTTTAAAAGGATAAAAACACACACACACACACACACATGTCAGCAGTCTGCTGATGCAGGTGTTGCGTTATTACAGGCACAGATGTTCCTGCATGACCAGCAGCGTATAATTGGAAGAAGAAAAACAAGTCTAGACGTTTTTTGTCATTTTAAACACACAACTGCAAAGAAACATTTTTTACATGTGTGTGTATTGGAGTGAGTTCTGAGTTTACCGAAATCTCTTTGCATTTCCAGAAAATAAAAAACCATAGTTCATCCTGTTGTTTTAGTTATGAATTATCTCATCGGCTCTTTCAAGACACAAACGTGAAAATTAGATAGCACTGGTTTCCTGTCAAGGTTATAATTATAGGTGGACTAAACCCATGTTGGGTATCCTCAGGCAAAATATAGTGGGATCTCCACAGAGAATCATCTTTTGAACTTAAAAATGATCCAAATGCATTACTTGCTTTTATGCCAGTCATACAAATGAAACAGATCCCTTTTTTCATTTTATTTGATATTTTATTAAACTGATTTGATTTCCTTCAATGGTTATGATACAATAACTTGCACTATTATGGTAATATTTCAGTCTTATTAACGATAGAAAAAAAAACGAGAAGTTGATGAATATGAAAGAAAAATTCCTAATAATCTTAAGAGTCTATAATCATTTCAAAGTAAAACGAGAAACCAGGAGTCGATTAGGAATCACTTTTATAGAGTTGGATTAATAACATCCATAACACTAAACTTAACAGACAAATGCTGAATTTATTTTCATTCAGTTTATGTATCCAGTGCCATGTGACATAAAAATAATCTTAATTTACTTTGAACAGAAACGTCGATGAACGTTGTGTTGCAATCAGATTCAATCCAATGATGGTACAAATTAATCAGTCTTTCTGCTAAAATAAACATTTAATCAAATCTTCAGTTTTATCTTCATCTGGAGCATCCGTGGAGCAGAAGGTTACATTGGAAGGCGAGAAATGCCTTTAACTGGTGGAGAACTAGTCTGGACAATGGTGGCCATCTGCCTCCAAACAGTAGGGGTGGTTTTAGGAAAGTACAGGTTCATGACAAAGTCCTTTACTCCAGATCAGGCCAAAGTCAGCTGTGATGAGAAATAAAGGAAAGATGGAGATACAGCAATGCAAAGAGAAGTACAACAATAACGTCATATACACTCATTTGTCACTTTAATAGGCACACCATGCTGGAACTGGGCTGGACCCCTTTTATCCTGAATATTTTATTTAACAGATGAGCTGAATAAAACATTTTTAGTCCAACAACCAGCATGATGCCATGTGCTAAAGTTAAATCTACTTATGGCTGTAAGGTGCGAGGATACAGGTGTAGTTTGATCACTTACAATGACTTTAAAAGCCTTTTGTAACTTCTAGCTTGGATCTTTTACACATTGCAAGTACTGGGTTAGAACCCCTTTTAACTTCAGAACTTAGTCGATTGTCTGTGACAACAAGGAGATTCAACGAGTTTAAAAACATCCATTTTAACATGACAGCATCTCCCAGCAGCTGCTGGTGTGTCAGCTGCACATCCACACCGAGAATCTCCCATTCCTCCACATCCCAAACCAGCTGTTGGATTGAGATTTGTTGACTCTGGAGGCCAATGGGATCCAGTGAACTCATCCTCTGTAAACCCCAGAGATGGCTGTGTGAAAATCCCAGTAGATCAGCGGCTTCTCAGACCAACAAGAACGGCACATTGGCTAAGGTTACATGGTATTTTTAACTCAGAATTAATCATTGGGAATTAACGTATTCTCCTACAAGTTTACATGAAAGTAATAATTCTGAAGGAAGGTTTACATGAAACCTCACTTAATTCCTCTTTAGAGCGGCGGGTTGGGAAGGGTTCTGATTGGACAGTGGGTGCACGTGACGTATGAGGTATACCGGAAATGAACAAAGTTTGCTCCCTGCTTCTCGTCTTTACTGTCGTAACTTGCAAAATCTACATAATAAGCACCAGTTTTGCTGCTGTTTTTACTATAAATAAATCCTCTTTTTTAAATCCTCTTTTCTTCTTCTTTGTAATTTGCAGTCTGAACTTCATCAATTCGTCTTGACCATGTCTACATGACTAAATAAGTGCATTTAGTAGCTGCCATTTGATTGGCTAATGCAATATCTTAGTAAATAAACAACTGAAGAGGTTAAAAGTAATAAAGTGGGTGTACATGTATGGGAACGAAGCCCGGTCATTATGGGATTAAACAAGATTATTCTGAGATTTCCTCCAAATTCATGAAGATTCTTTGGGAATCCAAAAAACATAAGAATTGCATTTATTCAGTCTTGAAGCAACAAACATTCAGCTTCACACCAGTTGGATCCGACACGCCGTCACACAATCTGTGGCCTCTTTTTGCTTTGACTAGTCAGTGTTTGCACCTCTTGGCTAAGGTTGGTCTCATGGGGAGGCAGTCTCTCTAGATCCACTTAAAGTTTTCTGTTTTTATGTTGATGCACAGTTGATGATGGCAAACAGAAGTTCCAGTATTTAATCATTCCTGAAGTGGGATGTAACACACTGGGTGGATGTAGGAAGTGTTGACAAGGTGGCGGTGTCATTGTGGAGATACTGTGTCTGCAGCCTGCTTGTCGCAGGGTGTAAAACATCACACAGTGCAGCGCTTCCCAAACGTTTTCTGCAGGGCCCCCTTTTCATCGACGACAATAATGTCAAGCCCCCCCTCAACTCCCGTCCCGTCCCATGAACCAAAGAAATGTTAGTGTAGTGGCTGTAGTGTAGTTAACTATAGTTAAAACCACATTAATTAACCATTTCTCTGCTTTAGTGTGAAACATTTTTATCTCTGCAAACTACTTCAACTGAGCTGAATTTTCAGTGATGAGATTGTAAAACAACTTGGCTACATCTGATAGTTGAGGGGTTTGTTTCTTAAGTAACCAACAAGCTTTTTTTCATGCAGGATGGAAAGTCACCAAGTATTATTGTAACTTGTTTGGCTTTATACATCATAATGTTAGATAATAATATTGTGATACATACAAAAGACTGTGATCTCTTCGTTACCCAACACTGATCAGTACTATTACTTGACCTTGACTTGGTCAAGCAGGGACACATATTGGGTGTTTCTCAATTCATGGTCTGCACACTTCCAAGTGAGCAGACTACGTAGGCAACGAACGTCATCTACACGCAACTAAGTGAGCTTCCTGCCAGTGAAATCAGATGGGCTATCTAGTGTATGAGAATTACCCGTAGTGCTCCAGTCCTTCGTTGCCTAGCAACTACATATGCCAAGTTTATCTAATTACTGATCCCATTCTTCTACAAAAAACATGAAAATATGTTTAAAATGACAGAAAATGGTGCCATTAATTTAACTTTGATTTATTTTCATTTTCCTTTGTGTTTAAATGACCAACATGAGGAGGAGGCGGTTTAGACGGGCTCTCGTCTGGCTGACAGCCCAGTCTTGTCAAGCTGACGTTAACTTCAGCGGAAAATAATCCTTGTTAGACACATGTACAGTCGGCCTCATATGTATTCATACCCTCCCAGTAAAGAAGGAGAAAACCTGCTGCCTGGGAAATAAGATTAAACTAAATAAAGTAATAATAAATAAAAGTTTTATGAATTCATGACATTATTTTCTAATTATAATGTTTGATTTTGTGCTTGTGTTGTTCGCACTTCAAAGTGTGCAGAACCTGAATTGAGAAACACCCATTGTCATGAGGTTATGTTGTTCTGGTTTCCTGTTTTATTTTGTAGGTTCTTCCCGTTTTGCCTTTGTCTGTGTTCAGTAGTTCACCTGGGTTCATTCAGTTCATTTGTTTCACCATTATATTGTTGTGCTCTGTGTATTTACACCCCTCAGTCTTTGTCTTGAGATGCTGGTCCACTGAGTAGTCTTAGCTTTTTGTGATGGAGCTTAGTCCCGTTCCAGAACCCCCACAACCTTCTGCCTCTGATTCTCTGCATTTGGATCCACCACCTCCACCACATCCTGACACAGATGCTCCATCAGATTGTCCTCTCTTTTGTTAGTACTAGTATTCTCTATTGTTTCGCAATGGTACTTTTACAGATTTTTTTAGCGCCAAAACTCCAAGTTTTATTTACCCTTGCTGTGCCCCCCCTCCGTTATAACCCTGGGTCCCCCCCCTGAGGGGCCCACCCTCCAGTTTGAGAACCACTGACACAGTGTGTCAGCCCTTCCTGAGGGATGGATGGAGCTTATTATTGTAAGAATTCTCCCAGGAGGTAATACGGCCTCATGGTGACAGTCAATGTTCTCGCTGCAACTTGTTGTTTTACGGTAACTTGTCTGGTCTTGCATCATCTTTTATTAACAAACACAGACAGCCCCCTCCTCATCCTTATTACTCCTTTGTTCTGTCTGCACATAGATGTGTAAGTCCATCCAGAAAGATGTGTATACCCGGTGTTATGTCCATTAGATATGTCTCTGGTAGGACAGCTGCTTGGGCCTCTGGTGGTGTCGAAGCGCCGTCAGGTCCTCCAGCTTCCCTGGGAAACACATTACAGATGATTGTGGAGGGGAGGACACCACTTATATCCATGACATCCTCTCCTCTGCCCCCAAAGCTCGCATGTTTTTCACACCGATAAACCAGTTAAATTGGTGAGGAAACGATAACCACATCCACATCAGGAGCTACCATTACCAAACAGGAACGCCCAGATCAGGACAGATGTCCACACCAGCACAAAGGGCACCAGTGCAGGGCCCTGACTACCCAGCCAGGGATAATCACTATGGCAACGATCACTCAGTCAGAGCAGAAATATCTCCAGATGTGGAAAACCTCCATGAGAAAAACATATCACACTATAAAACACATAGGCTAAATATAATGTTAAATAAATAAATAATGATACATAAATGAATAAATTGTATAACTTTATAGTAAATACAAAATAGACATAAAAACACTGGAAAAGAGGAAGGTTTGCAAAAATGGTGTGAGGGGGTGAAGGTAACTCTGCATGTCCAGTGAAAAACAGACCCAAACAGCTGCGACTGGATTACTGTCACTGAAGAAAAGCTAAAAATCTTTGGATTAATCTGATAAACATTCCTGCAGTTCTACCAAATTAAACATTCTGGCCGAGCACATTAAGTGCTTTATTTTTCTTTTTTTCTGTTTTTACCCCCTCCTCCCCCTGCAGAGTTAAGCCCACCCTGTGGAGGTGTGGAAAACCTCTGCGTGTCAGGGCCACTTTCACGTCTCAACGTTTTGCACTCAGTTCCAGCACATCTAAAGGTGTGATGTGACTGTGTGATGTGTCAGGACAGAGTGTGCAGGTTAAAGACTTCAATAACGTTACATAACCACCGATGTCTCCCGTTGCTTCCCAGTGTGCCCACTGTGGTCCGTTTAGGCTGATGTTTTTCCTGGATGCCAGCTTTCTTTAAAGGCTGTTATGTAAGTCGCTGGCACGGAGGACGATGCCACTCAGGCCTGTTAAACCGGATGCAAATACGTGTTTTTTTCCCCTGTAAGTTCAGTGTGCTTTGAAGTCTGCTTTAGCTTCTGCTGCACGCTCTGTTTGATAGTCTGAAGGGCAAAAGTGCCACATATTTGAAACTTTCTGACCTCAGGCAACGCTAGAAACAGAGTTCTTCATTTGCTTTATTGGGTAACAGGAAACCTCCTCCTTTTATTGCCCCACCTTGATCGTTTACAAGGTGGTAAAAGTCAGGCTGGAGTGTCCATCCATGAATGCACCGCCTGCTGAGAACCTGGCTTGTTAAATACACAAAATGCTAACCAGGACGGCATGTTTTGGAGCTGAACTGGACTGATTTATGCACTGGACGGACTTCTCTTTGCTTCTTTAAAACGTTTAACTTCACTTTGAACCTGAACGACCGGACCTTGAGTCGTTTCCATGTGATTTTGTAATCATGAATGAAACTCTGGCCCTGTGATGGACCGGCGAGCTGTCCAGGGTGTACCCTGCCTTTCGCCCAAAGGCTGCTGGGATAGGCTCCAGCTTTACTCCGATTGTTTGGAGATTTGTGGGTGTGAGACATCTTTATGTAGTGCTCAGTTACAGAAAAAGCTGATCTGAACTCCTTTCCCCGCAGGCTTAACTTTCCCCGGGGCTTCCCGGATGAGTACTCCTTCATGACCACCTTTCGCATGATCAAGAACACAGTGAACAAGGTGTGGAACGTCTGGCAGATCGTGGACGAAGACGGTAACAAACAAGCCGGACTGAGGCTGAATGGGGACCAGCAGGCCTTGGAGTACTTCCTGATGGGGGCCGATGGAAACCTGCAGACCGTCAACTTCCCCGGTCTCTCTGTGCTTTTCAACACCAAGTGGCACAAGGTGATGATCGGCGTGGAGCGGGACCAGGTAACGCTGTACGTGGACTGCCAGCCTGTGGACCGGAAACCAATCAAAGGCAAAGGCCCCATCAACACAGAGGGAGACACGCTTATTGGCAGGCTGGATGCTGATCCTGATGCATCTGTGGTGGTGAGTTAGGATGGAGGACTCGCCTGCTGCATTTAATCATGGGCTTGTAACGTTTCAGGGAAGTGGTGTTCTCTGGGAACAAACACATTCAGCTTTATGTGCGCGCTGAACTCTGCTATAACTCTAAAGTACTGCTGTCACAGCAAAGCTGCTCAGCTGGGTTCCAGGGAGGTAAAAGAAAAAAGGAACAATGTCACCCCTGCAGAAAGTCCTACTGCTGGAAAACCAAGCTCAACACAACAAAAGCACTTTCTCAAAACTACAAAGAAAGAAGTGTTCTGTTGTGGAAAAAAGTCTGTCGATGACGAGGAGTTTGGTTCTGAAGTAGAAAAGATTACAAAGTTTATTGAACAGAAAATAAGAAAGAACAGAATAATGCAAATTGCAAATTGGAGAGACGGTCCAGAGGTCCAACGGGGCAGAAGTCTGGAATGCTCTAACGGAGTTACCCTCACATTGTCTGCCCTGAATCTATGTTATTCTATACAAGAAATATCTGTTGTTAGCTGTAGCCCTCTTCAAGGAAGAGATCCCAGATATCTGAATGCAGACATGTCTGGCCCTCTACACATTGCTATGTCTGTAAAGGGGAATAAGCAGACACTGTGTAACTAAGCTTAAGTTCTTAAGTTCATCATGACTTTTTCAGAAAGCCATAATCAGAAATAAATATACGCTAGGACTATGAAATATAAGAAAATCTACAGTTGTGCTCATATGTATTCATCCCCTTTCATTGAAGAAAAGGCTGAATTTATAAAAGTCACTCAAATAACTGGAGACTTAAAGAAGGAACAATAACTAAAAATTTGCAAAAATATAATTTAGTAATATTAGACACTGTTTTTTTATTTATTTATTTAATTGAGTTGAAAAACAGAAAAAACAAACAAACAAACAAATGTGTCCTGGACAAATTAGAGCACTTTTCTGTTGAACAGTGGGACAAAATACCTGTCAACAGGTGCAGAAGTCTGACTGAGAGGAACAGAAAACACCTGACTGGAGCGGAAACATTAAAGCATTGTTCTACTAAATATTAGTTTATGACTGATGGAATATGTAATAAATTATCTTATTTGTTTGCTTTTTAAAAAAAATATTTTTATTGAACCAGAATTAGAAAATAATGTCATGATTTTCATAATTTTTTAAATTATTACTTTAATTAATTTCAGCTTATTTTACAAGCAGATGTTTTTTTCCTTCTGTAATGAAAGGGTATGAATAAATATGAACACAACTGTAAGTCAGAACATAAAATTTCCACAACAGTACCATGATAGAACATTTACCAACACATCAGCATCACACATGGAAGTGACTCTGTGTCTTCTTGCTGTACACATGTTAACAGTCTCGTGTCTTTTTCAGTTTGAGCTCCAGTGGATGTTAATCCACTGTGACCCAAAGAGAGCCCAGAGAGAGAGCTGCAACGAGCTGCCGGCCTCTGAGGTACAGTAACCAGCTCAGGTCTGCTCAGCCTTCATCTCCGTAGCGGTTGTTATTTAGCTTTCCGAGTGTTGGAGGAAAGCAGCAGAAACAGTTAAACGAAGGTGCAGATGAAGGAGAACATACTCTGCTGAGTATCAGTTTTACTGCATGCTGGGGTTGCAAATCAAGTTACGATTTTATAGCGTTATATTGCAAACCCTAAGTGGTTAAATGGTTATTGTTCCTAACAGAAAAAAATGATTTAAAGCAACCTCAGACAACAACACGACAAAGTTCAGCAAAATGCACAGTGTGTGAAAAATGAGGTATAACTTTCCCTCTTCCATAAAGATCACGATGGTAAATAGCAGCCAGGTGCTGCTAATCACGTGAACTTGATCGTCAGCAAGTGTAATAACCCGGTAAGTTTACTGAACCGAAGCATTCAGGAGTGTGTAAACACAACGCCGAGGAGAAAAGACATCAACACTGATCCCAAATAGAGAAGTAAGTGTTGCTGGCCATCAGTGTGGGAAGGGTTAGGAGGTCTTTGCCAAGCTATTGGTTGGTCACCATCATACAGAGAGGGATTATATAGTGGCGTAAGAAAGCTGTTAGTCGTCACAGGATCCCTCCTGTGACATTTCTGCAACTTAAAAGGTCTGAGAAACTACTGCAAACCTGAGATCCATGTCAGACTGTCCAGGCATCAGCTGGTGCGTTAAATGTTCCAGTTTAGTTAGCCGTCCCACCAGGATATGACAGCATTCTGTCAAGGAAGTTTTTATGAAAAGTTCTGACAAATGTTGTTGTGGTACTTAGTAGTTTCTATTTTCTTGTTAATTACATTGATTTGAAATTCAATTTATTGTAATAATATTAAAAAAAAAAATCAAACTTCAAATTCCCATATTCAACACCCTTTACTGAAAAAAAACATGCAGTCATTTTGAGGCTGTAATACCAGTATCGGTATTGGCTAAATACCAAGTGTGTGTACTCGTACTTGGTATTAGTAAAAGTGTACCAATACCAAAACCAACACTACACTAGTCAAGCCAGTGCAGATGTGTTTGATGACATGCTTCGGATGCGTTTTAAAAGAAATAAATGCCTTGAATGTTAAAATGTGACATTTTTTGGCGAGATCTTTGTTTCCAAACCACACATTTATAGTTGTATTCAGGTAAAATGTGCCAAACCAAAATAAAACTTGTTGAAATTGTTAGATCTGTTATTATATTTGTATTGGTGAGGTAACTTCAGAAAGGATGGGTCATTTATTACAACCTAATGAAATCTTACACAGTTATAACAGCAATAATAACCATAGTCACAATAATGTTCTAGTATCTAGTAGATCTAGATCTAGTATCGGCAAATATCGGTATCAGCAGATATTCAAATGTCAGATATCGGTATCAGATCGGAACTCCCAAATAGTGGATTGGTGCATCACTACTTCTGGCACAATGGTTCTCATTTATCGACTGAAATCTGTGAGCATGACCATTTTGCATGCAAGGCTTGGCATTAATTCATTTGGATATCAGCATCGGACAGGATCGAATGTAGGTCAGAAATCCTGGATGCAGGAGCAGATCCTGAAAGTGATTCATCCAACTAGTTGTTATCCAACCACCATCTAAGAACCAGCAGCCCAACATTTAGTGCTCAGAATGAACCGATTTGCAAAAACGCATTTTAAAATGGATTCCCTTTTAAACCCAATCCCAATTCTCCCATTCTAACATGGGGCATGGGTCTGGCTGGCCTCCCCCTGTGAGCTGCTGCATCTCAGGGTAGCAACAGGCTTTCATGTCTGACCCCTAGAGGTAAAGACTTTCAGTTACCAGGTAACGGGATCTATAAGCTACTTACTGAGAACTTTATTCCTACTTCAGCCAGAGTCCGTTCAACACAACAATGGTGAGTCTGTTGATGGACTCTGTGGTCCTCTTCCATGTGGCATCTTTGTGCACGCCTTGACTCTGTTTTTTAGGCATCCAATCAGCACCTCTTTATTCTCTTCCACCAAACAAGCGTTTTGATCTGGAGCTCTAAGAAGTTGTTTTTTAAGGCCTAACCTCTCCTCTCCATGGTTTGACCTCACTGGGAAAGAGCTCTAGAACACAAATAATTTTTTATATGTAAATGGCCATGATCATTCGTAGACTGAGACTGAGCTAATATTAGTGTTTCATGAATCACACATGGATCTGATTGTAGGATCACATGTGCTTTCATTTCCACATTCGATTGATAAATGAGGACCAATGTATGGTGGCCTGGAAGTGCAAACCACATCTACAACTTAAAAACAGAATAATTTTTAAAAAAAACAAAAAAAACACAACAACGAACTGGAAAACACAATGAAAATTCAAACCACATTAACCTGCCACAAGGCACCAGGGGACACCATGAGGAATTGTCAATTGGATGAAACCAGTTTGTTCAATGTCTTCTGAAGAGATTAGTCCAGATTAGAAAACTACAGTCCAGTACGCTACGGGTCCTGGACACCTTGCAGCTGCTGGAAGGTCCAAAACAACTTCACAGACTTTACAGTCGAGGGCTTTTCTTGGTTTTTCACACACTGTTTCTGCATTTCCCCTCAGGTTTAGTTCAGTAAATGATCTTATTGTTCATGTCAGGCTGAATTCAGGTACTTTCAGAATGTTCCTGATGTGCTATCAGAAACTACCAGACTGATTATTTATTGGTCCTAAAACCATCCTGATGGAAGTGGAAACTAACGATCACCAACATGTCGGATCTATTCATGTATAATTGGTCAGATATTCTAAACAATTTATAACACAACATGTTTATTTGTCCTCTCAGAACGAGCATTTTTAGTAAAGTAAAACTTGCATCACAAATAGACGAGACTGTACAGAGTGCGTGACATTTATGATGAGATATAATCTTTCATTTCTCTGCGGCTGTAGTATAATTACTGAGATGTCTGCCTCTGAGACATACTTGTAGCCTGCAATGAAAAACTTTACTCTGCTGTCTCACATCTCATTTTCTGTAACATCTGCAGTGCAATAAATATAAAACCAGCAAGTCAGTATTTACATGTAGTCACATGTATGAAAACGTAACATGACTGTGCCCCCTATAGACACAAACACTTCCTGACACGGTGCACTCTATTAGCGCTCAGGCTAACATGGGGGGTGCGGGCGCTAAGTTTGAGGCTTTGTATTTAAAGACAGCATGATATTACTCACTACTATGTGAACAGGTGCGCTTCTGCTCACACTTTTGGTGAGGGTGGTGTGATTACTTTCACTAACTCTCCTTTTCTCTGATTTCTCTTGCTTCTGCAGATGTATGCCAATGCTGAGGTATTTATTTTTCTACTCTACCTTCTTTTTTCTTCATGATTTTTATGCCAGTGGTCTCTTCCGGAGCTGCGGTTGTCTAATTGCCTTGGAGCTTTGTGCTGAATCGTTTTCATGGTGGTGGTTTCATTTGTTTAAGCATTTAGATCTATAGATTGTGTTTAGAATATATATAGAAAAAGCTTCATGAAGCCAGCAACACTTCCAGTTCTGTGCGTAACTCTTGACCCAGCCCACATTCTGATATATATTCCCAGAAAAACAGATAACAGTAGATGCAGTCTGCACCTTCTTAGACAATTTGTTTTGTGTTTTTTGTTCTCCAGATTTTTTAAATGACTTTCCAAAACCTTTCACAGGACACCGGCTTCCTTTTTGTCTGTTCTCTGTCATCATGATCCTACACTACCATGTAATATCAGACTCTGAGGAGGATTAATCCCTCCATCCATTAGTTCAGTTCTCATGTCATGAGGTATACCTCAACATTTTGCCCGCTTGTCTTCCTCCTGAATGACGTCTTCAAGTCAGCCTTCATGGAGACCATTTCTGATGAGGTTCCATGCCCACATATGGATCAAGCTTCTCTGTTTCTTGACATCAGACATCCGTTTAGGATCTTGCTTGTCTTCTGGAGATTCCCTTTTTTCAATCCTGACACACACTTCGGTGTTTGTCCACCATTTGTGCAGCTAATAATAATATATATATATATATATATATATATATATATATATATATATATATATATATATATATATATATATATATATATATATATATATATATATATATATATAATTTTTTTTTAAAGACACACTCACCAGGATAAGACTGCCAAGTTTTGGGGTAAAGGCTCTTTAAAATTCACCCTGTTGCTTTAAAAAATTCATTTTTTGACTCTTCTTTTGTATAATTATTGACAACAACAACATGTGTCGTTGCAACAGACTGTTGCATCACCAAAACGCCCAAACATCCCTTTTAAATGATATCTTTGTTTATTTTTCTGTAACACTGTGACACAACACATGGATACTTTTTGAGCAGAATTGGTCAACAAGTCAGTGTTTAGTGGTTTATTTAACAAACACATCCCTGGTATTCCTGATATATCAGCAAATGTTCAAAGAAAACCTTAGAAAGACCTTGGAAAAGTGGGAGAACTATCATTTAAGTCCACTATAAAATCTTACAAGAAGGAAACAAGATTTGGAGATACCAGGGCTGGCTCAAGACTTTGGCACAGGACTACTTAACCTGGCGTGAAAATCCATGTTTACAAATTCTGATTGGAAACAATTAAAGGTCATCAGGTTTAGAAACATTCAAGTGAAACTTTAGTTGATCACAGCATTTTGTTTTCAAACCTCTACAATCCAAAGGTCTGTTTTCAGCCTTGATGGTTTCATGTGTCGCTACTTTGACAAGATCATTGGTGTCATGAAACAATCCAGAGCAAAACTTTTGCATTCATGTGCTGCAAAACGTGGAACACTGGAAAGTATAATAATAGTTTTATACCTAAACCTAACAAAGTAGGTTTGGTGCTAGAAGAGAACCAAACAGAGCAGCAAATATCACAACATATACAGCGGTAGTCAGTTTAATCAGTTTAATTCAATACATGGTACCAGTTTACAACTAAAGTCGTCAAAGGACTGTTTACAGAGAATTTACAAGCAATTATTCAGTTCAATACCATCACTACCTAACTAAATAAAATCTGGTTGAATCCAGTTTATTCCCTTTAAGTTCAGTACAGACCACTTTTCTATAATCAGTTTTATTAAACAAGAGTTTGTTTAAAAAGCAGACCTCCAACCAGCAGCTCATTTCGTCACATATTTAGAAGAATCCTTTAAAAAAAATTCTGTCCGTATGTCTTTCCACATCACTCCCAAAATTGAACGGAATCTAAGTTGAGCCATTCTTTGAACAAATAATCAAAAAGTCCATAAATTTGGGAACAAACACATAATCTCCTTGGCAGAAGCAATGAATGAATAAAATAAACAAAACATAGCTAAATTTCAGTTTGTCTGTGTCGGCAAAGTGGAGGGGAAAAACATTCCATAGTTAGGAAAACTACCAACCCTGCCCCTTCAACATTTTGATTGGATTAACCCAAGCCCTAACCCTAACCCCACGCCCATTTGACATCCAACCCCACCCAATATCCAGCCCTGCCCCATTCTCCAAGATGCAAGACAAGAGATGGAAAACAAATGGGAAGAGAGCAGCGCGAGGAAAGGAGCATCATAGTAGAATACCTCATGTTCATCTGAGCCGAACCTCATTATTAGTTTTATCCAAAGTTCTGTTTCCCTTCCTGGAAATGTCAGGAACCCTTTAGATTTATGAAAGGAAAAGGTTTTACAGTGTAGTTTGTACCATACAAATACTCTCCATGGTTTAAAACAATTCCAGCGGCCGTGACATTATGGCGCCGTTGCCGTGGGACACCTGGAGAGTGTTCCAGACTCCACTGGTTTTGTCAAAGTGGCAGCATGGTGTGGTTTGGACAGGACAGGTTGGCTTGAAGTATTGCAAAAAAAGATCAAATAACTGTTCTTGACAATATTTGTACCATCTGCTGACTGTTTGTCTCCTCTCTCAGCCTGAAAAATCAGTTCAAGGTCCTCCAGGAGCTCCCGGACCGGAGGGCCCGCGAGGGGCCCCAGGAGAAAACGGAAGGGATGGAAGAGACGTAAGCATGTTCATTGTGTCCAACTTCTTCAATTTCCAAGTGAAGATGTTTTTCTTCTTTATTGCCTTTCTTTTAACTCCTTTTTCTTTTCTTTCTTCCTGTGCAGGGTCTTCCAGGGTCTCCTGGCAGTCCAGGTGCTCCTGTAAGTACTCAGTTAAAAAACCAAAAACAATAACGCATAAGTTGTTATATAAAATTTTACTGAAGGATGTTGATGGAATAATCTTGCTTGATTTAATTGACGTGACTTTTCCCGACGGCTGATCAGATCTGAACTGAATATGTCAAACACACTTTCACACTTTTCTAACAAACACTGTGTTTACTTCCAGAGTGGGTGTTCGATGATTCAGCATCAGTGGAAGTTAGAATGAACACAAAATGGCCTCAGTAGGAGTTATTGCTTTATGGTTAATAATCACTCTTGTACACAGAGATTAGAGGAAACCAAATCTAATACTTCAGAACCTGAAAAAAAAGGGCTGAAAACACTCCAGAAGAAATAACTGTACAGACAAACTAAACAGGGTTGTAAACAAATCACAGCATTCAGGATGAACCTGTCACACACACAGCTAAACATTTACAAGGCAGAACTCAGTAGCTGCAGCTTCGGTGTAAGATATGACCTTTTAAGGGGTGTAATGCACACATTATTGATTGTATTGAAACCATAAAGCAGAATGATAAATCAAATTTAGGAAGACACCAGTGACAAACACAGGCTGATGTATCTGGCACCAGCGCCTGTCTCTCAGCCCGTCAACTCTGCGTGGATGAGTGATGGATCCATTTCTGTCTGAGTCACTCAGTTGGCCTGTCCTGTTCTTATAAACTGGCACGGTCTGCCAGGATCTTATATAAACATAATTCAGAGTAATTCAGTTAGATTTTGTTCATCCAAACATTTCCAGTTCACAACAACAACAAACCAGTTAGGGGCTTCTTATAAAGCGCTTCCCTTTCAGCAACTTCTGGGCAAGGTGGGGAGATTTTGAGTCAGTAGATAAAAAATCAAACCATAAGAACAACAAAAACAAAGTAAAATATTACTATACTCAGCTGAGGTACCAGAAAAATAAAAACAAACAAAAGTTATTGTAAAATCACAGTAAGATTCTGTATTAATATTACCATAACTTGAATTTTTATAAAAACAGGGCCAACAGGGCCAACAGGGCCAATGGGGCCAACAGGGTCAACGAGGCCAACAAGGCTGATTGCACCAATAGGGCCAACGGGGCCAACAGAGCCGACACCGCCAACAGGGCCGATGGCGGCAACAGGGCCAATGGGGCCAACGGGGCCAATGGGGCCAACGGGGCCAACAGGACCGATGGCGCCGACAGGGCCAACGGGGCCAACAGGGCCAACGGGGTCAACAGGGCCGATGGCGCCAACAGGGCTGATGGCGTCAACAGGGCTAATGGGACCAACAGGGCCACCAGGGCTGATGGCGCCAACAAGGCCAACAGGGCCAACATGAGGAAAGCTTGCTTGCATCACAAACCCACCCTGATCCACAAAAGAAAAAAATGACTTGAAAATAACTTTGGTCAATTTAATATTTTAAAAAAGTTGATATTTGATCTTCAAAATAGCATCTCAGTGGATCGGAGAATTTTCCCTCCATTTGTTGACACAAATCAGGTTCAGGATAGAGAAAACTTCCAATCCTCAGCAAACTGCAGTGTTGTTGATCAGATGCTGCCGTCATCATGTGGCCGGTTTGCACCTTTCTTTGTTGTTGTCCTGTAACGTTGTCATAACTAAGCTGAATATTTACCATCTGATCACATATGGACTGAACTGCAACTGTTGGCTGTTTGACTTGAGTGTGACGGACATGTTGATCTGTTTGTGCCTCTGTCGCTCACTGCAAGCCCCTCAAAGAGCTTGTCTCCTGGTTGATCTGCAACAGCATACAGAACACACACCTTTCATTGATTAAATGTTGACTGACCCTGCCTCTGTGTATCTTAGCAAGCATTATCTCCTTCCTGCATCCCTACAGGCTGTTTTATTGGTGTTGTGTCTGTTTCCCAGGGCAGCAAAGGGGAGAAGGGAGAGATCGGTCTTCCCGGTCAGCGAGGCATTCCGGGTCTTCCGGGATCTGCTGTAGGAAACATCACCTTGCACATACTCTACATGATAACTTCTTTTTACCTGTGTGTGTGTGTGAGGATGTGTGTGATCAGAGATCATAGTTCTACATAGAAAACATCAGACTAATGAATTCATTTCATAATTTTTTAGATGTAGCAGCCAAGCTAAATATCAGGTTTATTGAAAAGCATCATAGTTGCCTGAGCTGCTTGAGCTGCCTGGTGGTGTGGTGGATTCGACTGAGTGGGACCATGTGATTGATGTGGAGAGAAAACACCATATTGATTTGGCTCTTTGCAATCTGCAGGGTTCTCCAGGTCCAATGGGTCCCAGAGGGCCCGTAGGCGAGAGAGTGAGTACAACCATTTCACTCCAACAAATCTAGAAATACTTGGACGATTGTCCTTTTATTCTTGTTGCAAACATTCTATCATCTGTTTAATCTCCTTCTGATTGCAGGGACTTCCTGGCTTTCCTGGACCAGCAGGGCCTCCTGTAAGTGTCCAGATCCCTTTAGAAAGCGACACAGATCTGCAGACGGAATTCTTTTTTTAGATTCACATGGAAAATAAATCATCCTGCCTTATTTTTCTTTCTCAGGGCCCAACAAGCGAAGGACCTGCTGTATGTGTTTGCAATGGTTGCTGTGTTTTGTCTGATCCAGAAAATCATTCACGTGTGTGTTTGAGCAAACGTAATTCTGTAATTTTATGTATTTGACAGGGTCCTCCAGGGAAACCAGGAATTCCAGGAGATGAAGGAAACATTGGACCAGAGGTCAGAATAATTTGGTTTAAATAGATTTATTTAGTGAATTAAAACAGGATCCTCCTGTTGTGACCAAAGACCAAAGAGGGAAATGCAGTTTTTTGGTTATGGAGCTTAAAATTTGTTGATTAAATGTTTGAATCAGTCTAAATGTGACCACCTGAGCACTACATAACTTACAGTCCTTTCTGTTATTTCAATAAAACACAAATCTCGTGTATTTTCTTGTATTTTACTGTAATTGAGGTAAAGTATTTGAAGCCAAGTCCTGAAGTTTTTCTTAAACAAAGATATCTGGTGCCTTAACCTAACCAAGACGTTTGGTGCCTAAAGAAACAAGTATTATTTGGAAAATACCTTATTTCGCAAAACTTATCCAGTCCTAAATAATATTGCAATATGTAACAAGTTAAAATACTGTTAAATAATTTTGAAACTGGAAGAACTTTTTCTGTTTTGAAACCTGGAAACTCTGTGAAGTTATAATTTGTCACTCAAAACATTTGTAAAAGACAGTGGAAAGGATTTATCTGTGGGAAATTAAGCCTGGGGTGGTTTTATAGCATGGACTCCATGTTTCCTTTTGTCTTTATAAGAAACCTCCAAACATTCTGTCTTCATGAAGATAAATAAGATAAATGTAATGAAATGTGAGAGTTATTTTATTATCTTTGAGCATGTAAAGCTTCTGCATTTGACACTTTATAACAAAATGAGATCAGGCTGCAGGTAGTAGGAATAGTTCAGGAGACATTTGTATGGAATGCATGCAAAGACAAAACTAGATAAAAAATTATAACAATATTCCTGAGTAAAAAATGACATGGTAAGCATGTCAGCCTCACTGGCCTTGGATATAAAGACAAATAAATTTGTGATGAACTTCCTTACACTGAAACATTTTTGTTAATCTTTTAAGTCAATTTTCAGGATTGCCAAAATTTCCAAGCGTTCCTTCTTCTAAAGGACCTTTTTTTTATTATCCTTATAAGTATTACTTTATTTTATTTCTTAATTTTTTTTGTATCATTAACTCTTTTGAGCTCTTTGAGGGGTTTTAATCTGAAGCTGTCAGTCACTTCTCTGCACCATTAACCATCAATGATACTGAAATAACATTCATTTTATGTTTATATGCAAGTTAAAGTAATAATAAAGGTAACATAAATTGCTGATAATGCTTAGTCTAATATCTGCTGCTAGAACTCACTTGATCGACTTTTTGTTCCAAAAATAAAAATGACTGTTTAAGCTACATGATAGCACTTATTACCCATCCTGTGAATCAGATTTCTTTTACACACAATAAACTGTTAAACTGATTGGATATATTATTATTTGTTCACATGTCTTTTATGTCAAACACAACTGCAGGGTCCACCCGGGCCCAGAGGAGGACCCGGCATTCCTGGGCTTCCTGGCCCTCCTGGTCCACCAGGGCCTGTGGTAAGAACCAGATTTAACCCCATGCTTTGTTGGCTACTAATTTCTCTACTCTAACAAATGTATTTTGCATAAACTGAACATTTCACTTCCTGGACTTTGAAATCCTCCCTGTTTTCAAGCTTATGACCAGATACTAAATGAGATTGGATACTAAACGAGATTGAGTTGGAGCTTCCAACTCAATCCGTTGGTTTCCTTATATAGGCTATTATGAATTGGCTTTCATAATATTTTGAGCTGGCAAGCTAGCAAGATGTAAAGTGGTGCTCTGTCTTGGCTCCTCCCCATCTGGTTTTGCTCCTTGCATGATCCGAGGCCTTTTTATTCGCAGCTTTTTCCACCAACGATTTTCTCTTTCTCGGCTGTTTAGCAGGAAGAGGCAAATAAACCGAGCCGGGTCGGGAAGTCCTTCCTGCATTTTCTCAGCCATGTTTGCCTTCCGAGTTTCTTCTTCACTACTTTGTATTTTCATCCTAACACGCTGTTTATATGCAGGTTGTGGCTATCAGGTATGTGCTGCTGGAGGGGGAGGAGGGGAGCCGGGAGAAGAAGCTACGAAATATAAGAAATGAACAACTTCAATTCGGTCCAAACGTTTGGATTGGTCAGAGTTTTTACAGATTTACAGTAAACTGAGGGGTCTAAATATATTTCTTATTGTTCATGATTACAAAATGTACACCCCAATCAGTCGAGGCAGATGGCTGCCCTTCCTGAGCCGGGTTCTGCCGGAGGTTTTCTTCCTGTTAAAGGGTTTTTTTCCTTCCCACTGTCGCCTTGTGCAGCTCAGGATGGGGGATTGGATCAAAGTCATGACTCAATGCAATCAGTTGGTTTCTATTATAGGATATGTATAATTTGGCCAGAAATTATGTGTATGTTGATTCGTGTATGTAAAGTGCCCTGTGACAACATTGTTGTGAAGTGGCGCTATACAAATAAAGTTAAGCTTGAAGCTTAAAGCTGAAGCTTACAGACTACTATCAAGACGAGGAACCACTTCACCCAGAGTAAAATAAATGTCTCTGTGCAAGATTACCTACCCAATCTTACAACTCGACAGGTGATTGATTGGATCTGTCATCAGAACATTTCAAACATTCTAAAATAAACAAGAAAACAGCCAGTTTATAACTAATTTGTCTGATTAATACCTTAAAACCCAACAAAGTGGATTATCTCATGCTTTGTATCAAGTACAACATGAATGTCTTTTAAATGTAGAAAAACTAAAGAAAACAGCAAACTGCATTAAGTTGACAGTGAATGTTCAGTATCTGCTGTACAGATGTTGCTCCTTTAACCCAAGTTCATCTTTCCTCTTTGGAATGATCTGTGTTCCTTCCTGAGTTTCCATACAGCATCGTTACGGTGTGATCATGTTGTATGAAACATTTTGGCATGCTGGGAGCGTGTGCTGTGGTGTACTCAGTGAGGACATCTAAAACCGTCCTGCAGCCATTTTAGATGTCCCTCTGGTGTGTTTTAGGGACCACCTGGTGCCAACAGTGAGGGAAGTGGGGAAGCTGTAAGTGTTTCGCTGTCCTACTTGCTACCAAATGTTTCCTGGTTGCATGGCAAGTGGAGCGGTGGTGGTTTATGTTGTAACAGAAAGATTCACTGCAGTTAGAGAGGCTGAGCAGCAGCCGCACTAGTTCAGTATGTAATTGCTTGTATGTGTCTGTAGTGTCCTGCTGCCTGTCCTGCTGGACCACAGGGACTACATGGACTGCCGGGCATCAAGGTGAGGAATGATAAAAAAAAAGCTGGAGCCACGCACTGACATGAGTTTCTACTTATATACACCTACTTTTATTCTGGGGAGAGTAGACTCACTGGCTGAATGAATGAATGAACGAATGAATGAATGAATGAATGAATGAATGAATGAACGAACGAACGACTGACTGACTAAATAGAATGAATGAATGAATGAACGAACGAACGACTGACTGACTAAATGGAATGAATGAATGAATGAATGAATAAATGACTGACCGACTGAATGAACGAACGAACTAACGAACGAACGAACGAACGAACGAACGACTGACTGACGGACTGAATGAATGATTGAATGAATGAATGATTGAATGAACGAACGAACGGACGACTAACTAAAGGGAATGAATGACTGACTGACGCTGAATGAGTGACTGAATATATGAATGGAATGAATAAACAAATGACTGACTGACTGACTAAATGGAATGAATGAATGAATGACTGACTAAATGGAATGAACGAATGAACGAACGAACGAAAGAATGAATGAATGACTGACTGACTAAATGGAATGAACGAATGAACGAACGAACGAAAGAATGAATGAACGAACGACTAACTGACTAAATGGAATGAATGAATGAATGACTGACTGACTGACTAAATGGAATGAATGACTGAATGAATGAATGAATGAACGAACGAACGAACGAACGAACGAACGAACGAACGACTGACTGACGGACTGAATGAATGAATGAATGATTGAATGAATGAATGATTGAATGAACGAACGAACGAACGACTGACTAACTAAAGGGAATGAATGACTGACGCTGAATGAGTGACTGAATATATGAATGGAATGAATAAACGAATGACTGACTGACTGACTAAATGGAATGAATGAATGAATGACTAAAGGGAATGAATGAATGACTGACTGACTAAATGGAATGAACGAATGAACGAACGAACGAACGAAAGAATGAATGAACGAACGACTAACTGACTAAATGGAATGAATGAATGAATGACTGACTGACTGACTAAAAGGAATGAATGACTGAATGAATGAATGAATGAATGAATGAATGAACGAACGAACGAACGAACGAACGAACGAACGACTGACTAAAGGGAATGAATGACTGACTGACGGACTGAATGAGTGACTGAATGAATGACTGGAATGAATGATGAATGAATGAATGATACTAGCGCGGTATTCAGATCAGTCACACTATCATTCATCTTAAAATATCATCTGAAGATTTTTGAACAAAATTGCAAATTACAAAATGAACAAAATTAATTCAAATCTAACTAGAAATTTTCAAATTCAAGCCCTGTTCAAGCCACCTAATCCCAGTTTAAGCATCCTCAGTTTATGCTAAACTGTTCAGTGTGTTTTAATTACAATCTACTTAAGTTAATTTAATTTCAGTCTAAATGAATCCAGTTCAGTTCAATTTATTATAACAATCTGCATAATGCCAAGTCATGACATTTTATTTAGCTAATTTAATTGAATTGAGTCAAATTTAATTTAGTTGACCTCTTACTGGTCATTCATTGGTTCATATAAGGCGAGCGGGGTGGGGGGGGATTCAGTGGATTTTCCGTGACTCTTTTAGTGATCAAACATAAAATACTAAACTGAACAAGAACAGAAAAAAAAACACAGTCAGTGTGTTGAAATGTTTAAGCAAATGGTGCTGATTTTGGGAGTGAAGGTGTGCAAAAAAAAAAAAACACGATCACCTATTTTGTCAAGATTCTCGCAATTTTACAGCCTTATATTTAGAGGAGTTGTGGGAACCTTGACCCTCATCCTGCAAGTTTTACATGTTTCTCTGTTCAACACAGCTGATTCAAATGAAAAGGCCACTGTTCAGAACACTCCAGCAGTCCTCGCATTCATGAAAAACAAACAAAACAATTTTTACATTTTTTTAAAATAATGTATCTTCTGAATCAGAATCATCACGGGCCATCTTTCCTTTTTGTTTGGTTCAACAAAGGTTAAAATATTCATGTTACAGTCACAATTAGTTCGGAACTAAGCTATTCTTGTCATGGGGACCGTGGAACCGGGGATTTAAGGACCCAATCGCAGAGATGGAAGGCCAGGAAACTGAGGTGGTTCTGAGGGCAGTTATAATATCTGGAACGAAACACAAAAACGCTAACCTACACAATGAACCAGCTCTGAAACACTGCGACACAGGGGTATAAATACACACAAGAACACAACAAGACAAAGGTGAAACGGATGAAACTAACAAGACCAAGTGGAAACTGGGATAAAAGGCTACACAGGAAACAAGACAGGGAAAAACTTCAAAATAAAACAGGAAACTAGAACTAAAGACAAACACGAAACATATCATGACAATTCTTTAAGGATTTTTTTTTATTATTATTATATCCAACTCTTGTGTGAACAATGTTGCTGTAATAAAGTTGGACTAAAAGTCAGGGTTTCTGTATTCTGTGCAGTGAGGAATAATTTCATTTTATTATTAATAACAAAACACATTTTTACCTTCAGGGACACAAAGGTTTGCCTGGAGAACCAGGGAAAGACGGAGAGCCCGGAGAGAAGGTAGGCATAGAGTAATGAGAGTATATGCCTACAATGCCTTCAGTGACATACATAACAACATTTAATGTAAATATTAAATTATAACAATACAGCAGCTTGACAGAATGATCTTTTCATCCAAGTGGTTTGATTTTTCTCATAGGGGGAGGCTGGAGAAGCAGGTCCTCAAGGGCCACCAGGTCGCATGGGAGACGATGTAGGAAAGCCTCCATACATCAGTACCACTGCATGTCTATATCAGAATGGTACTAATATATGTAACACTGTTTGGAATGTGATTTCAGGGACAAAGAGGACCCATTGGATTCCCTGGAACTCCTGGAGAGAAAGGAGACAGAGTGAGTCCTGCAGTGGTTATGCAAACACATCTGTTGTCCTGTCGGAAGATAAAATGTAACCCCCCCCTGTCTGCAGGGTCCTCCTGGTTACAACGGCATCACTGGACCCACTGGTCCACCTGGAGCTCCTGTAAGCTGGAGTCATTTGAAAAGCTCTCCTTTGGTGTTTGGTCTGTCAGCAGCAATGTCAGGATGTAATGAAGCCCTGTCTTTCTCTCTCAGGGTGGAGAGGGAATCCGTGGACGGCAGGGTTTGCCAGGACCGAAGGGAGATGAAGTCAGTCCTGCATCTCCGCTTCGATTTTCGGTCATTTTGCTAAATTTGGTTAAATTATGCTTTTATCTTCATTAGGGAACTGTGGGACCTAAAGGAGAGTCAGGCATTCAAGGGGAGAAAGGAGAAGTTGTAAGTTTACTCATATTTCAGTGATTGTTTTCATTATTCACTCGTTCACTTGTTGTTTTTGTGACGTGGCATTGCAGGGAGCGCCTGGCCAAAATGGCTTGGATGGACTTCCCGGGGTTGATGGTGCCAAGGTAAGCTCTGAAATGAGTTTGTTTAACTGCTGTCAAGCTTAAAATCTCTTTGTGCTGATCACTATCCAGGAATATTACATTTTAAATATGAAATTCATTTGAAGACCATGTTCTGACACCTTTTAAATTTTATCTGTCAGGCTGTAAAGAAAGTCGAAACATTAAAGATTATGAGTGATTAAAGTTTTCTTTTAGCCCTTTTGGTTATGATTTTATAGAAAAAGCAGAAAGATGTTGCATCAGTTGGTGGGAACAGGAGATGTGTTATTGTTGTTGCTGACAATTCTGGATGGGTTTCCAGGATTTAAAAAGGTGTTCGAGCTCCAGTGCTGCTTTTCTGTGACTCGAACCAGTCTGACACCATCCTGATGACGATCCTTACATACCTGGGTTTGGATGCTCTGTTGACTATATTTGCCTGGTCCATTCAAGTTGGTTTACAAACCTGCAGCTAACAAACTTTCCAAACAATTCAACATAATTCCAAATTAAACTTTGCCAACGATAAATGTCCCATCCTCTTCATGTCTCTGAGCTCTATGTGCTTCACTTAATGTGTGGTGATGTTTATAACTTCAGAAACATGTCTTCCCACCTCAAATATGACTGTCTGACCTCTTATTAGTGACTATCTCTGTCATTCCTGCTGTACGTCTCCACAGCCACAAGGAACGTCATCATTGTGTAATGATCTACATATAACTGTTGTCCAGGAATTACTGTGTCCCTGCCATGTAGTCGTGTTCTTTTCTATCCATATTGACCCTGTCTGTTGGTTTTGTTGCTTTAAACATCACTACTCAGGGATTAGACTTTTACAGTGTAAGTAATAACTAATAAATTACTAAAAAAAATTAACATGTTAAAAAGAAGACATGCATGTAAGTTTGTGTTCCAAACAATGAACAATCAGTGAACAATGACTTGCTAAACCGATGACTCTGGGTCACAGGGGAGAGCTTGACTAATAACTTTGGTTCAGTATTTTATAAGTCATTAGTAAGTAGCGATAAATCTTTTTATCTTTACTGGCATTAATAGAGACTTTTGGTGACTTCTGTGAAAGCATGAACCGCAGGTGCTGCCCCAGCCCACAGGCCCCTCCCTTATCCAAAATTAATCACAAGAGGCTTGGTCCTCATCAAGTTGCAACCTCTGGTGGTTAAAGTGAAGCCAGAAATTGCAGTTCACCCATCATCCACTAGTGGCTCCAATACAGAGCAAATCCCATAGACTCCCATGTTAAAAAGACCGACTTCACAGCAGAAATAAACATGTTTACAGCCTGGTATAAAAACATTTTAGGCTTAATAGATCAGGTTAATGCTCATGACAACTGTAGGAGAGAGGATTAAATTTTTATAACTTGTCCATTTCCAACCAATTTTATCTCAAATTTTGGCATAATTAGGGGCGTGTCCTATAGGGACGTGTCCTATTGATTGACCGATATCCCACTGCAGGTATCTCATATACGATATCAGAAGGCAGTCTGTAGCAAGACCACAGTTTTTAACCAGCTAACAGCGTGACTTAGCTTTAGCCTGCTTACCTGGTTAGCTCTCTTTAGTTCTGGTTAGCTCTGGGTTTGCTTAGTTAGCTCTCAGCTGAAGTTTGATAAATGTCAATCTTCCACCCCCATGTTTGCAGCCCGCCCCACCTCTTTGTCCATTTTTGTATTTTTTGGGAACAACAGCAGGAAAGGTGGCAACAGTGGAAACCACATTATCTTCACTTCAGCTCTTTAGAAACCTACAGGTGACGCCACAGAGGCAGTGTCCATCTTTTATATATGGCCCTCATGCAGAACCCATTTAGAAGCTACAGTCAGAGCAGGAGATGATCGCCTATGCTCTCAGGCTCAAAGTGAAATGTGCAAAGTTGCCACAGACTGATCCCAACCTGGCGTACTGTCAGAAAATGAATGTCTGTTAATGAATCAAATGCATTTTTCCAGACATTACCAGAGTTTCAGTTTACTGTATTAATGTCTGTGGATATTATTTGATTCGGTCATCAACTAATTTCCATTGAAATGAAAAAAAAAGTTGCTTTTTGGGGATGTTGTTGTTATGCAGTGAAAATTAAATTTATTGCGATTAATTAAAAAGCCTCAAATTAATCAGACATTTTTACTGGAGTCCCAGCCCTAAATAAAACCTTAGAAAGAACGCCAACCCAATAATTTAATGCTTTTCAGTAAAACACCTACAAGTGTTACAGAATATGGCAGCATACCATTCATTTACTGGCATCCCATAGCTGGCCAAAGCAAAACCAATTTGTGATTGTTTACTTATTTATCTAAATTTAGTATTTCAGTAAACAGGTTCATGCTGATCCTAGACCACTGAGTTCCTCTCAGGATCAGTACTGATTACTATAATCAGTTGTAGTTTAAGTAAAAACATTTCTGCAGATAGTTTGGTTTCAAAATGAATGTTTGCTGCTGCCATTTTATTATACTGCCTAAGGCAAAAATCAAGATATCCAAACCCATCCCTCACCATGAAACTCTTCAAGGTCCATCTAATCCAAGACGAACTAACAACATAATGTCCCTGAATCATACTTGATTAGCATTTCTTTATTAGTTTCACTTTTACTCTGTCTGTCAGGATCTTCCTCTTCCTACTCGAGGCCTTCTTACTCTATACAAGCTTGAATGTTCCTTACATTTGCTAAATGACTGAAAAATGTAATTCAGCGAAGCTTCTTAGGTTAAACAGGAGAGTTTTGTGTCTGCATGTCAAGAAAAATCAGATCATAATGTAGAATGAGGTGAAAAACACTTCTAGCATCTGATAATCAGGAGTTTGTAGTTTGCAGACATTACTTTGAACATATTAGAGGTTACATCCAGACAGGTGGTTTTAGCTGTAGCGTATTATCATTAACGTTAACCTGGGATCCGATGTCGGAGCGACAGTGGGTGTTTTAATTATTAATTCTCTGTGTCCTTAGACAAGCGGAGGATCTCGGGGCACCACCCAGCCCTAAATTTGTTATACAGTCAGGCAGGGAATACCGTAATATGACAATGATATTTGTATAAAAACAGATAACCATCAGTCTCAAAATATGCTTACTGTAAGTTCTCGTCAGAGGGAACAAATCACTTACTTAAAGATCGATCACGCTACCACGACTTCTTAAAATATAACACACTTTATTAAAAACCACACCAGTTAAAATCATCAGGCACAAATGAAATTAATAATGTAAACCAGAAATAGCGTCAGCAAGCAGCAAATACTGAATTAGCCAAGATGAGAGAGAGAGAGAGAGAGAGCGACAGAGAGAGTACGGAAGCTCGAGCCGAGCCAACAACAAAAATGTCAAATAAAACTATTAAAGGTAAAGTTATGTAAGCAGCTTACATAACTTACACAACTAGGAAGGTTGGAAAGATGGCAAGTCTAATGAAGTTAACTAACTATGTCAGGGAAGACTATCAGATACCGGGGGAATGGATTTAAAAAGGGCAGCTTCTGCTTACTAAGACACCAGCTGGATCGGAGACAGTGGAATAATGGGTCGGCCTTCCTTCAGCGCCTTGGTGGTCGAGAACCCGAACCTTGGGTCCAGTGGGCAAGAATTCAGTGGTCGTCCTGATACTCGCCTGGAACCGCCTGGTTTTGACGTCTGAAGCTGGACCCAACTCCGATTAGAATCCACGGATCACGGGTGCCGGCAAAGTCCTGGGATCAGCTGGAGCAGTAACGTTCGGGTCGTCCATACGTTACTGGTCACAGTCTTTGTGGCATGGGAGAGCAGTTTCGATGGTGTGTCAGAAGCAAAAATTGTTCAGCCAGAATTGGATGAGTTTTCTGGTGTTAAGCAGTCGAGCGAGTGAGCTTACTTAATAAAAACGAACATGATGCCAGACGGACAAAAACACGACTAAAGCAAACATCAAACGAAGAGAAAACAAAAAAAAAAAAAAGAACAAGAGAAAAAAACAAGAGAGACAAAAAAACTAGAGCAAGAAAAAAAAGAGAAGAGCGGAAAAAACAAGAGGAGGAAAAACAAAACAAGAGAGAGCGAGTTCCGGCGTTCTGTGGCGGACTTTAGATTATCCAATCAGAGCGTAGGGGTTAACAGGTACAAGACATTTCAAATCATTTCCACACAACAAGTTCTTACTTTGAGTCAGAGTCGTTAATAACAACAGCATATAATGTTAATCACGGTGTATTTAATCAACCCGAAATGGATATCTCAACCTGTGTGAGGGTGTCAGGCTAGATGGCGCCATTGCTCCATCCAAGGAATCACAAAAATGAACTAACTTGCTAACTTCTGTGGATTTCACATCTGAAAAAACGGTTAAAGTCTTGGATTAATTTAGAAAGGAAGAAGAGTCCATTTATCCAGGTGTGCTGAGGATACATCCAGTATTTTATACAGTTTAGAATTCAGAGCTCAAAGGTCCTGCTCTGGAATTCGGTCTTTGTGTGCTGTGAATAGAAAGGGACCTCCTGGGGTGATGGACAACAGGCTCTTACCAGGGTCCAACTTCAAAAGGGTGCCACAGTCTGTCTGTGTAGACATTTCCTACCAGAAACAAGATAAAACCAGCAGGGTTCCTGGTTTAAAGTGGAGGTCTGTCTACCCGGATTAAGATGGATCTGATTTTTAGGGCTTTCATTGAGCTCTGTTTTGGAGATGTGTGGATGGACCTCTTCAGATAATAACTTCCTGAGTTCTTATCTGATTCGGGGGTTAACTCGGCCTTGGAAGGTTGCTACAGAGCAAACCTCAAAACATGACTCTCACAAGGTGATACATGGTATGCTAGGTAAATTTCTAGTTTTTTGTTTTATACAAATGGAAAAAACGCTAACCCTGAAGAAAAAGAGAACAAGACATTCAGAACTAATGGCTTCATGGGATGTTAGAAAATGTTTGAGAAGTTCTGCTGTGTTTCTGACTACTAAATCTGTGTTGTTGTTGTTTTTTTCTTTTTATATTGTTGATTATTATACTTTCATAAACTGTGGATCTCCTCAACAGGGAGAGCCTGGTACACCAGGAGCTGTTGGCATCAGAGGGATTGTCGGTATTCCTGTAAGTCCAGTTTCCTTTTCATTCACTGTTCTTCCACAATGCTGTCTGATTTTAGATTTTATTAAAATTAATTTTTTTTTATTGCAAATCAAGTAAAAGTACTAACTACTGAGGGCAAGCTCTTCTCTGAAACCACATAGCAGGTGAACTAAGTCAAACATTTTTATTTCAATCCTCAACCAGAGGGTTATATATATATATATATTTATATATATATATATATATATATATATATATATATATATATATATATATATATATATATATATATATATATATACATAAACCCCTTAAAACGCCTTCCATCCCACTCAAACCAAATTAGAAACAATGACCCAGAAAAATTGTTTCTTTTCAAATGACATGTTGTTTTCAGGGGCTGCCAGGGAAGCAGGGAATAGCCGGGCCCCCTGGTGAAAAGGTAATTGAATTAATCTCCTATTCATTGGAAAGTGTCCTAAAATAATACCCAAATACATTACAACTCCTCTGAGGTTTAAACTCAGGAAAGTAGGATTATTTCAGGCCATCTCTGTGTCATTACTGTGGTTGATTTAGGGCGAAACTGGTGCTGAGGGACCCATTGGGCCAGTTGGACTTCCTGGAAAATCAGTAAGATGCATCCCATTTAAATCCCATTTTATGTGTACGTTGCATTTACAAACCCATCGAGTCTTCTTTGTTTTCATAAAGGGTGAGCCTGGAATAGATGGGGCAGATGGAGAACCTGGTGAAAAAGGAACAACTGTGGGTTTGCTTTTACTTTTCACCTATCATTTAATGTTATTTTTTCCCTATATTTACTGTTGTTAATAGACTGTATTTCCATTTCCAGGGTGAAACAGGCAAACAAGGACCTGTGGGGCCTGCCGGTCCACCAGGAATCCAGGTGAGAAATGTGTATAGTTTCCCCTCTTGGTGAGGAAATGTCTTGCTTTTTTAAATTTTTAGTGGAATTTATTCATCCTCGCTAACTTAAGAATAAAAGCTGTTTATTAACTTTCTGAAGTCCAAGAATCACTCCTAATGCTCCATATATTAAGAACATCGTCAGATGTTCTAAAGCCTGCTACACACTCCACGGGAAGCAGGAACTTTTTCTTGTTCTTGGGGCCTTGAGAGCAAGAACAAAGTTCTCGCTTCTCGTGGACAATGTTAGAGGAGTTAGGAAGTTTTAGCTTTGGAGACAAACAGCTGATCAAGTGGTATTGTTTGGCCAGAGTTGGTATGATCTAAAGTCGGAGAATTTTTAACTTTTTTTTACCACCCTTTACCACAGATTTGTGATAAATCTTGTATTTTCAGGGTGACAAAGGGGATAAAGGTAACACTGGTGCCAAAGGAATGAAGGGTCATACTGGACACAAAGGTGATCAGGTGGGGGGAATCTCCTTATTTTTCCCTGATATAACACTAGTTAAGATCCAGATAGTGTGTAACAGTTCTCTGTGTATTGTTTAGGGACCCATTGGACCAGAGGGACCAAAAGGAAGTCTGGTAACACCAACACTTCTTCATTCTTATGTTTCTGGGGATACATTAGGTTCTTAGTAACATATTTACCATATTACTGTTGTGAAACAGGGGGATACAGGCATGCCAGGAGATCCAGGTGTCAAAGGAGATCAGGTATTTCATTGCCACAGACAGTCAAACACACAATTATATGTGCAACAGAATATATATTTTCCATAGATATGTGACTCTTAGTGGGCCTGAAACAGAAGAGTTCCTGTTTATGTGTGTTTCAGGGGCCCCCGGGTGTGCCTGGAATCAAAGGAGAGGTATTTAGAAATTGCTGTCTGATATTAACTGTTACCTCAGGGACTTCTTCCACTGAATACACTCCATTTGTAGCCATTTGCATTTTAAATGCACACAAAAAAAAATCAAACTGTTTAAGAAAAGCATTTGGTGTGTAGATGTGTAGCATAGACTTACACTACAGTATTTGTTCTTTAACCAAGAACCACAAACTTATTTCAGTTGAAAGTCACAAGGAACAAATCCTCTTTGTCATTCATGTTTTCACCATTAGCGTGGAGAAAAGGGCCAAACGGGATCTATAGGGGCTGATGGCAGACCGGGTATGCCAGGACATGAAGGTGTGGCAGGTCCAATGGGAGCAAGAGGGCTGGAGGGAGAACCAGGACTTCCTGGATCACCAGGTCCCAGAGGTTTACCTGTAAGTTATACAGTAACTTTAACAAAGAGAGCATCAGTTTGATCAGCTCTCTGGTGGCCTTCAGGTGCCAAAGTTATATTGACTTTTAAGACACCTAGTTTTTACCCTTTTTTGGGTATTTCAAAGTAAGTAGCAGTGAGATTAATGAGGCAGCTGTTTACAGTCTGAGATGAAACTATGCAACAAAACTCACAATGTGTTCCCAAATATGATGCACTGTCCCAGATATTGCAACTGATAAAACTGATTTTTGTAGAAGGGATATTTTCCTCCTGTCCACTGTAGTTGTTTTGTCCTTCTACCAGTTTGTTCTGGATTAGATAAACTGCTTCTTTTACTATATCAAACCAGTATGGATACAGCTTATACTACTACCCTCTGGCAATGTTACACAGGATGATGGCATTTTTCCATCTAGAAGTAAACCAAAGTGATGTAAAACAGCTTAGAGCAACTTGCTAGATAGCAGGCTACCACTAGCCTACTAGTGGCCTAGTACTGCTCATACTGGACAGATATATTTTGAAAATTGCATCTCATTTAAACAAAAAACTATAAACAGTAACTTCAAGGCATCATTACTGTAGCTCCATTGTTTACTTTTGGTGGATGAGACAGTTTCAATCTCGTCCAATCAATGAGCCCAGTTCAACTTTTATTTTTTTATTTATTTATTTATTTATTTTTTGCCACTGGTTATTTTTGGCATTTTTCTCAGATAAATTTTGCATATGTGGTTGTTTTGTGTGACATTGGTTAGATTGGATGGTAAAATTCACATAAATGCATTGTGAAAGAAAAAGAAACCAAAGTTTGGAATTGGAAACACATGCGGATGTAAATGTGCCCTCAAGCCAGTGTTCCTCTGGCCCCCCTGCCCTGCATGTTCCTCCTCCAAAGCACCTGAGTCACATTATTGGACTTTCTCATCAAGTTCTTTGCAGCCTGTCAACGAGCCCTTTATTTCATTCAGGTTTGTTAAAGTAGGGTTGCCTATAAAACATGCAGGGCAGGGGGTCCTGAGTACCGGAACTGAGAAACACTGCCTTAAGCCCTGTTTAAGCATCATGCTAAAGATGTATACAACTGAACGTTGGAAACCACTGGAAACCAGGGATAGCCGTGTTTAGCTGTATAGCTAACATGCAGCCCTTTAAAGGAACAAACCAGCGAAAAAGAAAAAGTACATAAAAAGGAAAAAGAAGAGCAAGACATCGAGGAAACAATTCTAGAGATTGCAGGTTGCCATATGACAGAAGCTTTTGAAGAAGTGTAAGTGCATCTCGTGTGCTGGGCGGTTGCAAAAAACCTTATAGCATTACCACCAGCAGCAGGTGTCAGAATGTGGAAGGAAACTCTGAATTCAGCACTGAACACTGGTGAATGAATTCATTCACCAAGCATGGCCATATAAAGGATACCTGGAAGTATAATAGCAGCAAAGTATGACATGTTATGTATATTTAAAAAGGACATGGCTATGTACGTGCAATGCATACAGAAGCACAAGTAAAACTGACACAACTCAGAGGTGAACTCTGACCTTTGAACGGCCCTGTGGGGGATTTATAGTCTAACGACCATAAATGTCACATGAAAACTCTCAGGGCAGTGATGACTAAAACAAATGTAGATATTTAAGTGAGGAATCATAAACAGGCCATTAATGTTGTCAACTCTACCCAGCAACAACCATCAGTGTTGTGGTCCAGAGTCAACAACCAGCCAATTCAGTCAAAATGTATTGTAAGTTTCAAAAGCTTTTCATTTAACATCTGTCCTTTGGCAAACTTGATAAATTACCCAGAATGCTTCAGTCTGTGGGCAATATGAGCTACATATGCATACGCAAAGATGAACGAGCAGGTCAAGCTTTTCACTATTAACCAAAACCGTCAATTTTCAACTGTTAATTTTCACTTTACAGGGTCCTAAAGTGAGTGACGAAAAACTTCGGGAAATGTGCTCTGCAGTTGTTGAAGGTGAAATTAGTCAAACTTTTACATGTTCACATTTTTAGAGCTTGGCTTACCATGCGTGAACACTACATACATATATGTATAAAAGTGTTTATTTAATAATATTATGTTTTTGTTTAGAGCAATTAGAGGAGTTTATGAAAGAGCTCTTAAAGAGACCAGCACCCATTGGGGCACCTGGTACGCCTGGACCAGCAGGACCTCCTGGACCACCCGGAGCAGATGGAGCAGCAGGATTAATAGGGGCTCCAGGCCCAATGGGCCCTAAAGGTCCTCCAGGTTACTTTGGACTTCCTGGTGCACCGGGCAAGAAAGGTCAGGATGCCTTCAAAAGATATTTTCCATTCCTCTATGCTGAAGTTTCTCCAGTTTAAACCAAACTGTTGGCTTTTGGTGCCTTTGAAAACCTGTGTGGTTTGCAGCTACTCAATGTTTCACCTGAGCCTTGATTTTAGCTACAAGACTCAAATAGCTTTTTGTTTTTCCTCACATCTAATGCTGAAAACTTCTCATAGCTTCAATGAATGCAATGAAAAGAAAAAAAATCTGTGAAGAATTTTAAGAAAACAAGGCAGCCAACCCAGGCAGTTATTCGCACTACCAAGGCAGTTGCTGAAACACCTTCTACAGAACACTGTGGATGGAAGGGATACACTCACGCATGAGATTATTCAATCAATATTTCACATTAACAAGGCTGAATAAGACAAAGTCATTAGGTTTATTCATTATGCTCTCTTGCTGTTATAAAACTACGCCTCTCCTTTCAGCTCAGCGTTTATATTAGTTGTTTTATGTGTTTTACTCTGCAGGCGATGCTGGGGGAAAAGGAGATAAGGGAGACAAGGGAGAGGATGGTGTGGGAATCAAAGGAAGCCCAGGAGAACCAGGTGCACCAGGTAAGATGTCTTGGGACACTATAGATTCAATAGAAAAAGGTCAAAAGATCAATGTAAAGTAGTATCATTAAGCACAATTGTCTCAGAGTTGAATTGAGCGTGTCATCAAAATGTAGCAGCCAAGATTGTGGAGACATTTGCATGTATCCATTGAGTCATGATGACACATATGATATACTACACTCCACCTAAATAACCCACACCCCTACAAAAGTGTTCTTTTTTTTACCATCTCTAGTTACCCTAGTTTACCAAATTTTGTAGTCCATAGGGATGACGAGGCAGGATGGGGTTAATCCACTTGGTTTCGTACTGTAGATGTAATTCCATTACTTTACAGGGCCTTACAGTGTAAACCTGGTGGGTTGCTATGTGCAACAGCACATTCAGTTAACTGGCTGGTTGATAAAAAAGGAAAGAATACATTGTAAATGTGACTTTTACATTAACCCATCTTCATGGCTCCTCCAGGTGCTCCTGGTGCCCCTGGCATTGGCAAGGATGGTAAAAGTGGAGAGCGCGGCGAAACGGGAAGTCCCGGTATCCCAGGACCACCTGGCACAAGGGGTCCCTCAGGGCCACCTGGCCTTTGCGATCCATCAACCTGTATAAGCAGGCTTCCACCTCTTTATATGGTCAGTGGAAAGAAATCTGCCGCTTACAAAAATCCGTGAGACATCCCAGCTCAGTGACACTCTCCAGATCTCAGCCTGCCAGCGACTAATTCAAGGCTTCTCATAAGCCAAGGTATGGGGATCTTTGGGATCTCCAGGAACAACAGATCAAAGAGACCCAAAGGGAAGCACAACCCGGACACAACTGTACAGCTTTGTAAAGACATTTTGACTTGTGATTTTTAGAGAGAGATCATACATCGCACAAAGGTCGCTGCTAGTGATGGCGAGCAGCTTCTATGACTGACGATGGGCCTGCAGGCCCATGAGCTTTCAATAACACCTGCTGACCCCCCACATTTAGCCTTTCTCTCTGATTCCTTCTCACGCATTTTCACTGAAAACATCCATTCAGGTCTTTTAGCTTTGATCACACAACAAATGGCAAACCATGTGCTAGCCTGAACCATCTTGAGCCAATCAGGAGCCAAATCTGGTGATGTGAAATGAAACCAATGTCGATATCTAACATCAGTCCTGAGCTGACATCTCCAACCATGTGCTCTTTTATTTAGGATCATTTCTCTGTTTTCCCCCCAGTTTTGTAACATTAATGTTCATTTTTTTTTCTAACTTTGTAATTAAATGTTACATTGTGGAAGTGTTGCACACTCCAATATTAAAGATTACCACCTGTCTGCCGGAGCCGTGCTCTCTAAAAAGAAAAAAAAAAACAAAAAGAGATGTTGGATTGGTGTTGTCTTGTGATTTGGGTAGGATTGTGTGATGATGAATGAAATTCCACAGCTTCTAAAGTAAAATGATTTTGTGCTAAAAACAAGCTCCCTGCGTTGTTATGGATATTATGTTGCTTTAGCAGGGTATTACACAGTTGCCTAGTTACAAAGGGAAGTCGTCATCATCCTCCCCACCACTGCCCGCACAGAACAAATACATTTACTGATCAAACATGACCTTTAAAGAAGCTGCAGGAAAGGAGTTTGCATAGCAGCCACCTCAAAGACATCTCTTTGATTTAATAGATGGTATCATGGCCACACTGAATTTAAACTTGTGTTGAGAGGATTGAAAGACTCAGTGCTTATCAGATGCGATATAGAAGAAGTGGTGCTTGATTTTCATATTGTACTCACATGTAAACATGATAAATATCAGGAGAAAAATAACAGTTGAGAAAAGGATTTTCTCAAGGGTTAGACCTATGATTAAAAAAAAGAAAAAAAGAACTGCAAGTCTAAAGAGAAGAAGAATTTTCCAATAAGCACTGACTGAAAACTGGTGGGAAAGCACAGTCTTAACAAACAAAGCAAAAGCCTGTATTACAAAATGAATCTGTTCCAGTCTTTATTATACAGTACAGTACAGGTGTCTTTCAAATACTTACATTATACTGTTTTAACATATGTTAATTAGCACCAATTTATCAAGAAAAAAGGGGTAAAAGGAAAAATAAATTTGAGTTAATGGATTAAAACAAAGTTGTATTCATCCAAATATGAATAATTTAGCAGTATAACTTAAACAAGGTTAAAGTATGGACTTTATGCATAAGAAATCTTAAGCTGTATGCAGCACATTCAACTCCCCACCCTGTAATACTGTAACAAGCATTTACAAAACCCAAAGATAAGTAATACTGACAGTAAACTGCTGTTAGAGAAGGAGCTAACAGATATGCTACATGGTAGAAAAAAACAAGGCATTTAGGGTCACACTTCATTGTATGTAATTTACTTAATTTAAAGTCTCTTTTCTGCTTCAGGAAGGAATCATCCCGTAAGCTACAGCTGCTAGCAACATTGAAAGCGGCTAGCTGCTCTGAAGGCAACAACAAGCTCTGTAGATGGGGTGAACAATAAAAATAATAACTGCTTTTGCTGGACAATCACTATAACATGAAAGAGATACATTTTTAAAATGTAAAAGGAAAATAATTATAGTAACACCATGTTTCGTTTGATATTGCTAATGCAGCTGGCTAGGTTAACAGATCATCAGAGTGAAACTGGCCAGATTAGCTAACTAAGCTAATTAACATAACCTAGCTAAATGTTTAAGCTATGCTTGAAACAGAGATAATTATAGAAGAGAAAGGCAAAGCTAACTGATGTTCACTGACATTTTGAAGCAGATTTAGCATTCAGCTATTTTAACAAGGACCATGTATGACAAGAAAGTGGAACTGGAGATGGATATGGAAAGCTGTTAAAGTATGTCACTTTGAGGCTTTTATCCAGTAATTTATTCAGAAAGACTGAAGCATCCAGTTCAAGATTAAATCTAGTCATTGGTATCATTATGGGTTGAAAGAAAGAAAAAAAGATCTACTGACTTATTTTGATGGTTGTGCTTTTTAATCTGGAATCTATAAAAACCAGAGATGTTTCTGACCTAGCGACACCCAGTTGTTTTGGACTCGCAAGCCTTTCTGAATTTCAGCATAGACCAAATAATATCTTTACTTTTACTGTATGTTTTATTACCACTGCCTCATATTTTTGCTTTCGTTTAAAGCATCATTTGTGCATTTCCTTAGATATGAACCCAACACATTTGCAGGACGCAATATGTAAGTAACTGGACTATGACCTCTTGATTTAGGGACATTACATAAAACCTAAAATCTGTCTTCTGCAATGGTCTCAAATTAACTACATGGTAAGCTCCTCTATTGCTGTCATATTTATTTTACTCACTAAAATTGCTATCCACTCCAATACTGCGTCCCCTATTGGAAACAAGCAGGTGTGTGAACAGTTATCCTCCAAGTTTTTACATACTCCACAAGAACAAAGGAATTACTTTGGATCCTCAAGGTGAGAAGAACAAGAACAAATACTTGAAGAATTAAGTCACCAGAAACCTCCTCTGGGTTAGGAAATTCTTTTCTTTACATGATTGTTTCTCAATCCTGGTCTTCAGGACCCACTGCCCTGCATGTTTTAGAGGTAATTCTTCATTAAACACAGCTGAATTAAATGTATGGCTTGTCAACAGGGTGGCAAAGAACTTGATGAGGAAGTTAAATAATATGAATCAGATGTGTTGGAGTACGAATGAATCTAATATATGCAGGGTGGATCCTGAAGACTTGGATTGGGAAACCCTGCCTTACATATTATGTTCTTTAAATTTACATTCATCCTCAACACGCTGACCAGCTGTTCTTTAAAAGTATCTGTTCAACCTTGTTAAACTTTTTGCATCAGTGGAAAAGTGAAATTTTACGCAATAGGTGTCAGACATAACAAAAAACTAAAGTTCTACTCAGATGGTATGTTAAGAAAACATGATCAGTTCTTCTGTGAGTATGTACAGGCCGTAACGGTGGAGCTTGTTGCTTAAACAAAGCTGCGGTAAAAAGAAAACATATTCTCAGCCTTACACTTCAGAACCACTGTTTCCTTGGCTGAACTCGGCAAGAGTGTCGTATGTTGACTATGAATGCAGTTAAGTATTTTTAAGTGGGAACCTTTCAACTCAACAACTAAAAGGATCTCACCATCCAGATTCCATCCAACATGTTGATCTTTTCATGACAAAAGCATTGCATTTTGTCTGCCTGAATAAAATAATACTGTAATATTTAATAGCTCACTACATTGACATTATTTATCTTGTGATTGTCAGCTGTTGAACCTTCCATTGTCCACAATTAAAATCCTCTGACTGACTCATCATTAGCTTACACAGTTGGGAGATTGTTGAAAGTATTTCATTCTTCAAACCAGATTCTCATCACTATGAGCATGTCTGGTATATTTTGGGTATTAAGTGTCAAAACCATTTAGATAACTTCTGAAATAAACCAAGCTGTGGAATAACTATGAACTCATCTGGTGGAATCAAGGGGTTATAAATGAATAGAAAAGGTAATTTGGCTTCACTTGCACTATCAAAACTAAATGGTACAACATTCTTCTTCTGTGCATCTTTATATTGTCACAAATCATGTACTTCTTGGCCAACTTGGGTTAAAAATTTCTTAGCAATACTTGTGCATTTTTAAGGGACGATGAATGTGACATACTTATTAAAAGTCTGGTTAAGAAGGTATATATCACAGCACTTTGATTAGAATAGCTTTGGAAAGACATTGTTTCAATGGTTACTGTAATTTAGTCATCAAGATACAGAAAAGTATCTTCAGTTTTAGTTTTCAGGGATCAAATTATAAAATCAATGAGCTGCCAAGGTCCTGCCACAGCATACACATATGATAAGCTTCACCGAACACACAGGAAGAGGAACATTTAGAGAAGGAGGTGTGAAACTAAAAGTCCTTTGAAGAAGGTGAACGAGGTTTGCATTTATCCCACCTCCTAAAAGCTGTGTTCTGCGCTGGTCCACATGTTGCATAAAGATAAAATGACCAGAGTCACTTCATTAAATCCAACAGCAGCATTGCTTCCTGTCTGATCTGCTGTTTTTACAGAGGAATGCTGTATATGGGCCGGGCAACTAGAAGAAAATAAATCTGGTCATTTAAATAAATTAACCAAAACTGTGTATTTTTATAGGTGTATTTCTTGGGAATTTATTTCATTTTCAGCCAGTTTGAGTTTGCTGAGACTATCCACAACAAGGCTGTATACAGTAATAACACTGTGTAGTGTTCGACGTGGGCATTCATCACTCTCCACACTGACTAATTAACACTCCTACACATATCACTCCTAGTGTTTGCCTCACACCGTCTGCTCCCCCTTAGTAAAACAGATAACTTCCATGACTGAGGAATAACCATCAGACCGGTAGAAGATCCCAATAGGAGACTGGTTTAATGAGCAGACAGTGACACAGAGCACACATGATGTGAAAAGATGGAATACTTTAAAGGGGCTTGGTTTCAACATCCTTGTTATCTCCCCATGTATGCTGCAGGAAGCATGCAAGTGAGGGAAAAACTGTTTAGCTGCCCTCTGTGCCCCCTAATCTGAGAAATGTCCCATGTTGCTTAAACCCCAACCATCCCAAGCTTGGCACCACAAAACAAAAACAAAAGAATCTGACGGGCAGCACCTGTCGCTTCAACCCTCCATTCTGAGGTTACTTTGAAAAAGAGAAGTTCTTGATTCAGACTGACACGACCAAGTTCATAAATACAGCCGGACCTCCAGCTCTGTGCGTCTCCAGCACTTTAGTTCCCCTTTACGTTTTTAGTGTGGGGTCTCTGTGCCAGGCTGGCGTAATAGGCACATTGGGTGGGGTCACACTGGCCAGGAGGACCTGGAGGTCCTGGTAAACCATGCGGACCGGGATTTCCTGGCTCTCCCTGGGTTCCGGCTTGTCCTGGGCTTCCGTCTTTGCCGTATCCTGGCATTCCCGCTGGGCCTGCATCAGTGAAAGGAACAATTAAACCAAACTGGATCATTCATCCAGAATCGGAGCAATGATGAAGATTCTGGTTGTTACCTATCGGACCAGGAGGGCCTGTCTCTCCTCTTTCACCGATGCCAGGTTCTCCCTTTTCTCCTCTAGTTCCTTTCTCACCTGATAGGAAAACAGGTCCATGGATTTTAACACATTTGTTGGCAAAAAATACTTCATAGCTGCTATCAGGCAAAGAGAAAATTAGAATAAACTAGAAAAGGAAAGGTACGATGTGGCCGTTGTTCATCCCTGAGAAACTATCTAATGAGTTCACAAATGAACAACACCACAAAAAAACCCCAACAAAAAATAGGAAAACAAATTAGTCCTACACAAACAGGGAAAACAGTAAAGTGCTCTGCTCTTCCAAAGAAACAATAATATAATACATTTTATTTAAAAGTTCCTTTCAGGTCACTCAAGGTCACTGTCCAATAAAAACCTGGAGAAAAACAAGTCCCATGCTAACATTTTAATTGATCAGCTTTAGCTTTGGTTGCAACACACATTAACCAAGGCTTCCTTCTCATAAAGTTCTGTGATGTAAAAACAATTATTTCTGTCTTTTTTTGAGTTGCATAAGTGTTTCGCCAAGATCTTGTGACGACCACAGAACTGAAGTCTTCTCCAGCACAGCTCAAAGTTTCTCAGAGTTGTTTGCCTGCGTTGACAGGAACGATACCCAATCCCCTGAGATGTTTTCTTTGCGTGTTCAAAGACAATAATTTGATCCTTCTATGACAGATTATCATATTTTCCCCCAACCAGAAGGTGTGTCTTCCAACACGGTTGCTTAAAAAATGATAAAACTATTCATTGTAACGGTTTGGATTAAACAACTAATAATAATAATACTAACTAATAACACACTAATAATCCAATGAGCTCTTACGTATTTGCTTAATTAAATCCACTTGGTGACTTTTGTGTTGCATGGGCAGTGGAGAATCTCTTTAACCTCTAAACGAGCGCTGTCAAGCATTTAAACATGAGTTATATGAGTTGAGCCAAATCAACTCTTGCTTGTGCATCATCAAAATTTTATGGAATACATGTAGAGGTTCAAGCATTAAGTATGCACAGCACAAAACCTCAGAGTAAAAACTGACAGTGTGGGGTTTATCACTTGGCCAAATCTTGATTAAAAACACTTCAGTATACTTTATATACTTTTTATAAAGGCTTTAGTTCACTTTTGTCATATCTCAAACACAATGCTCACAATTACTCAGTGTTTGAAACACCTTCTGGGTTGGTCTTGACCTGAAATGTTCAAGGTTCTTTCTGTAATGTTACATCTTTTCAAACGAGTATTAAAGACACCACTACATTGCTTCGTAATACTAAAGTCTTCCCAACTTTGCTGGTTAACAGATGGAGCAAAGACAGCTTCTTGAAGACCTGCAGTTGTGCTCCCGCCACATCTTCCTGGATTGATTTAATATGTCAGCTAACACTAATGGAAGTGTTGCCTGCTTGATGGAGACAAATAAACAGGATCATATTATTAGGTACCACTCTCATTCTTTGTACAACTGAAAGATGACCTGGCTTTATCAGAAGGAAAGCCACTGCTGTGATTCTACCCCTCATGATGAGGAGACGTTTATCTTTGCAATGGAAGGAAACACGTTGCGTGCATGAAGACGAGTTATATGTAAAAACAGCTAGAATCTGTCAAAGTGAAACGTTTTATAAAATAAATGTGCAAATGAAATTACAGGCACTTAACCAGCATTTCAAATCCAACACAAAGCTAACTTATTTTTAAACGAGTAAACCAAGAGAGCTCAAGCAGGTTGATCTAAGTCCTGTTGAACTGATCTTGGCTTGATTTGTTTAAGTCACATGCTAAGCTCACTGTTTACCTTGTTTCTAGCTTTAATGCTAAGCTACGCTAATTGCCAATTGCATGCCCAACCATAAAATTTTCTCAACGGTCCTTCACATATTTTCCATTCCAGCAGATGTGGGGTGCACTCTGGATGGACGGCCATTCAGTCGCAAAGCTTAACTTGTGCTTAAATGTCTCAGCAGTGAATAGTTTAACCTGTTACACCCTAAGCCACGGGTACCAGGGCCTGCAGAAGCAGCCATTTTCATGGGTTTAACTTTGTCTGAGTAATAAAAGAATAGACATGTATGGTATGAAAGGAAAGTCCAGGCTCTTAGCTAAAAGCTGATAAAACTCATTAACATAGCCACTAAACACAGATTGGACAATAGATATTTAAACCCCAAGGAAATATAGTCTGCAGAAATACGTATAAAAAAATATTGGACCCTCGTGTCCACCCAGCGGCATGGAAACGAACAAACAACACCTCTACTGAAAGGACACATCCCACAGATTCCAAACATACCAGTTTCATCTCGCTGTGACCAGGATTCGCTCAACCAGAGTCAAAAGAAGGACAAAATTCTTTTTCATGTTAAGCAGTTTAAACCAGTTGAGTCATGCAGGGTAGATAAGCTGAAGTACTTCTAGAAGAAACATAAGAAAACAGTGACAGGACGAGACGCCAGAAAGACAAACAGCAACAGTTCCTACCCTTAGGGCCCATCGGTCCCCTAGGTCCTTCTCCTCCACTCTGTCCAGGCATGCCCGGTTCCCCTGGGGGTCCCGGCCGTCCAGTGCTGCCGTCCTTCCCTGGAGGGCCTGGAGGTCCTGGTCGGCCTGCTGTGCTCTTTACATGTGCTGGCTGGATCTGAGCCATGAGGTAAGCCATTTTAGCTGGAGATAAAACATATGTTTTATAAGTCATGAATATCTTTGTCGAGGTTACCCCAACGAGGTAAACAGCTAAAATGCCCCGCCCCTACAAAAAGATTGCTTTCTCACCATCCAACTGTTTTGCCAGCTCCTCCTGGATGAGCCGTCTCATCTGCTCCAGTGACACCGACTCTCCCTGAAGAAGCAGAGATCTTAATGGGTAACTCAATTATTGATGCCTCCATCTAAATGTTACTGCAGTGCTTACAGCAGTTCTTACATCCATGTTGCTTCACCATTTAATTTCATTATGCTTTTAAACAGATATGACCCACCCGCGGGCCTGGAACACCGGGATTTCCTGAAGGTCCCTGTGGCCCTGGGGCTCCAATTTCTCCTGGGGGTCCCGACATGCCCATCATCCCTGTGTGGCCTTTCCTGCCTGGAGGGCCAGGGTTTCCTGGTATACCTGGATCTCCAGCCTGTCCCTTATCTCCTTTTGTACCTGGATCTCCCTGATGGATGATAACATTTCTATGTTGGATACATCAGGATTATGATGAAATAACTGGATGAACTATTGAATAATTACCGTCAGAAAACGTAGGTTTGGTATGAAGGTTCTAGGCCTACATGGACCTTCAGACTATCTGGTTTTTATATCTGTCACATTCTCTGGGTTATCAACAGTTCTTCTTATGTTTTTGGTCATCTTTATAGACATATTTTCACAGAGACATGCCTCTCTGCCCACTGTGGAGGCTTTATGCGCTCTTACATATTCTTGCAGTATGGATTTTTCTATATTTGTGCTGTTGAGTCAGGATTCTGAAAGCTGAGTCAGAGTCAGCATCTTGGACCGATCCATCACCTCCTGGCGTGGGCAGGTTGGGGGTTTCAAAGTCCACTCTCAGAAAGCACAACTGTTGTTTTCACACAGGATGCCTGTGTCTCACTGCTGATCCTCAGGGCACTTTGCCAATTCAAACTGGAACAAGTTCCCTCTGAACAATTAATAAACATGTCTTCCATCAAGTGTTTGGATAAACCTGCCTGACTGAAGGCATTATGTGTAAAATGCCTCATCTGTATGTGGTATGGTACCACATACAAACCAACTCAATGACTCCAGTTATTATGACATGACCACAATAATAGATGCACATCTTTATTTGTGTCAATGCCGATAATGCCACCTTTTCTCCTTTGATGCCACGATCACCAACTCTGCCAGGCATTCCCTTTAAAAAACAAAAAGAAAGAAAATAAGCAAGTGGAAGCAAGTGAATATAGCTGTTCGTGCTCTTTGGGTGTTACTACCTGTTTTCCCTCTGGGCCAATGGGACCAGGGGGACCCTGGAAGAGATGGGAAAAGTGTAAACTTCTGTATTACCCAACTGGAATAAATCTTTAAATAAAAAAAAGCAAAAATAATCATGCACTCACTGCGGGACCTTTAGGCCCACTGAAGCCTGGTAATCCTGGGTTGCCAGCCTCTCCCTTGTCTCCCCTAAGACCCTGTACGGAAGCAGAAACATGGCTTTCCATCACATGGCACACACGTGGCATCCTGCACCCGTATCCTAAAAGCCTCCCTCATTACTGAGGATTGAACCAGATTAACATGCAGCTGCATTTCCAGTCCAGCGTGCAGCGCTCCACTGGATAAAATTCTCATAAAACAATCTTGCGGTGGGACATGGCAGCCTGAGGAGATTAAAATTAATATTTACACGCAACATGTGGGCATTAAGATGCCATAGGGCAGCCACAGAGTGCAGCCATCTATTAATTCATGCAGGGCTGCAGACTTTCTCTTCCTATTTTCATATTTATTTAGATACTCCTGGAATTCCTCGTGCTGTTATGCTTTTTTTTTTCGAGTCAATACACTATTTCTTTCTTTGTGTGGTCATTGTAGATGTCACATAACATTTTTTGTCAACATGAGATCTTCTAACACTCATATGTCACTAAAACCTCTTCCTGTTTCCTCCCTGATAGCTGTCTGCACATTACTCCTCGTTCATAAGTCTTCTCTTAGCACACAGACCCGAGCAGCTCTTTCTACTTAGCTGTCTACTAAAGGAAATGGGATAAATTATGTTTGATTAAACCCTGCAGAGAAATGATATAGCAGCTGTATCGCTGATGAAAACTTAATCAACAACAAAGCAGAAAAAAGGAGTTAACAGAATGTCGGGGAATTGGATGGAGATACCGTGAACAGTCTGGCAACTCCCATTTACGGCTTTTTTCCAAGCAGCTTCCTCCAGCTGCACAAAGTGGCAGAAACCCACAAAAAGATGGTTAAGAATTTTCAGGAGAGTCATTTCCTCTTTTTATATTGTAATTAGAAAAGTTAACAAGCAGATGCAGAGCAAAGCTGAGATCGGTAAGACCATGAAGAGTTTCAAACAGATGTTGCTGGAGTGAAAAAGGCTCATGGGGAGATTTAACAAACCCTGGACTTGTTGTGTTTTAACGATCTGCGGACGATGTTTAGATTTAGTTTAGTTTCTGTTTGTCATCACCAAGATTCAACTTGAGTTTTGCTAATGCTTGATATACAGTCACAGGCCACTTTATTAGGTACTCCTCTTCAGTCTCTTGTAAACACAAATAGCTAATCTGCAGATTTACTGGGACTTTGTCCGGACCACAATGCTTTGTTGATGTCAGCGGAGAATGGACAGACTGGTTGGAGATGCTAAAAATGCAACAGGAAGTCAAACGAGCTCTGGTTTAGACCAACGTATGCAAACATCATCTCTGAACACACAGTACGTCCAATCTTGAAGCAGATCTACAGCAGCAGAAGACCACACCGGGTTCCCTCCTGTCAGTAAGAACAGGAAACTGAGGCTACAATTCACACAGACTCACCAGAACTGGACAATAGAAGATGGAGAAACGTTGCTGGTCTGATGATCATTTTTTATTTGTTCTTAAAAATGCTGTTTATATCCGGTAAAGCAGCTTAAGGTATTTCCTTAGAAATAAGATAAAACATTAGAACTTGGTTAAAAACAATATGAAATATACCACGATATCTATATGTAATATATATATATATATATATATATATATATATATATATATATATATATATATATATATATATATATGAAATATTTAAATGAACCATACTGATGGTGCTGCTGTAATTTTATAAAGGATGTTTTCTTGGTACACTTTGGGCCCCTTAGTAAGAATGTTGTGTGGTTTAATCACCACAGAGTATTGTTACTGACCATGTCCATCCCTTTATGACCCCATAGCATACCATCATCTGAATGCTACTTTCAGTAGGATGATACACCATGTCACAAAGCTTAAATCATCTCCAACTGCTTTCTTCCAGATGACAATGATGCCACTTTACTCCAATGCCCTCTACAGTGACATGATCTCAATCCAACAGAGCAGCTGTGGGATGTGGTGAATAAGAGATTCTCATCATGGATGTGCAGCCAACATTTTCAGCAAACATGTGAGGCTTCATGTCAAGATGGAGCAAAATCTCTGAGGAATGTTTCCAACACCTTGTTGAATCTATGACACCAAGGCAGTTCTGGAGGAAAAAGGGGGTCTAAGCCAGTACTAGCAAAGTGGGCCTGATAAAGTGGCCAGTGTGGACATTAACTGTTTTTTATTGTAGAAACAGATGGACAATGATTGTTTCAATCATAGACTGTATATAAAGAGATGGGCGGAGCCTTTGTGACGTCACCCGCTGGTTTCTAAAGAGCTGAATTGAAGCTCAGTGGGCGGTTCTTACCATCACTATCTTGGCAGGGTCATGCGTGTCGTCTCGCCCGGAAAATACAAATATGGGCAAAGAGGTGGAGCTGAGAGGGGGGACTGTGAGAGTGGGGATGGATGATTGACATCTAGCAAACTCTGTGCTGCCTGTAGCTAAGAGCTAACCGAGCTAATCGAGCTAACCCCGAGCTAACAGGAGCTAACCAGCTAATGGTGGTAAACAAGCTAAAGCTACATTCTATGTTCTTCTTACTTGAAGCGGGAGATCGGGTACCTGTCAATCAAAAGGACACGCCCCTGAAAATGGATTTTTGTACCAGGCTGTAAACATGTTTATTTCTGCTGTGAAGTTGGTCGTTTTAACATGGGAGTCTATGGGGATTGTGTTGTCTGTGTTGGAGCCCCTAGTGGATGAAAGGGACACTGCAGTTTCAGAGGTTCCTGTTGACATGACTGGCAGACATCCCTACAACCTTGACAAGTCTAAACTCTCTTCTCTATTCAATCCACACACAATTTTGCTTTCTCAGATGACTCATGTTCACGTGGGACACAGTGCTGGTGTATTTGCTGAGGGTTGCACTTATGAAAGTGAAAACCCAGGAGACAGCCTACTGAAATGTTTGCCTGTGCTGTTTTTTCATTGAGCAGCAACCTGGTCAACTTCTGTCAATTTTAACTTACCAGAGGGCATCAATGTTCCCCTCCTGCTTAGAATAACATTTACTTCAATCTTCAGTCAAAACCTGACAGCCTTTTTCTCAGAGGTAGTCTTTCATGAACATGTTGACTTGAGGAACAGTCAGAGGATTAGTTTGCTTTACATTGTTAGACTAGTTTTCCTTCTGATTTCTCTATAAAATGTCATTCTTTCTGTGAAGCGCAGAATATTTGTGATATTTTCTAATGTTATATTTGTTTTAATGTAAACGCTTCATATAATGATGTAATAAAAAAGTATAACTAGAAAAGCACTCGGAGAGCCTAAACCTCCGCCAAGGCCTTTAAAAAATTCCTGGATCCAAACGATGATCTGGATCACCAGCAAAATTAAATCAGTTTTTTTTCTTTTTACATTTCCAACAACTCCTGAAAATTTCATGAAAATCCATCCATAACTTTTTGAGTTACAAACAAACAAACAAACAAACAGACACATTAACGCCGGTAAAAACATAACCTCCTTAGCGGAGGTAAATATAACTCACTGGTGTTCCAGGGAGACCTGATTTTCCAGATGGCCCTGGGTCACCTGGCTTGCCCTGGAGCAGAAAGTAAACAAAAGCATGAGATGATAAGAGAAAAATGATGGAGGACAGCAAGACAAATGACTTGAGTATTACTTCATGTCCTTATCAGTCTTGTTGACACTGTTTACATCTGTTAGCTCTCTCTGGGATGACAAATGACTTACTGGTTCTCCTCTTGGTCCAACAAGTCCTTCTGGGCCTGGAGGTCCTTTGGGACCCTGCAGGAACAAAATAACAGCCATGTACATCTCCAACATGCCAATAACACAACAACCTCATTATTTATTATCTAAAAAAAGGCTTAATCAGTAATGAGGACATTGTCATTCCTGATTTGATCAGTGAAAATGTTATTTTATCCAGAGGACTCATGCTGACAGACTGTCTCCATGACTGACAGTCTGAGGAGGAGTCTGAGGTTTTGTGGTGTTATTTGGCAGCCTGCAAAGCAAACAGATAAGGTGTATAAAAAGGTTATGGTCTTTAAATAAATGAGTGTTTTTAGTTTGTCATTTGATTACTGGGGAAAAATAACATTACAACTTGGAAAATCTGGTTACTGGTGCACCACGGCCCAGATCTACCAAAGGTTTGCGTGTACTAAAACGTGCCCAAACAAAAAAAATGTACAAACTAATTTAGTGACAGCGGCACTGAAGGGTCACGTCTTTCCCAGGTGTAAAATAGCACTTCTACATCCAGTCTATCACAATGATTGTACAATATGGGGCGTTCACACATTATTTTGGTGTGTTGGGAGGAAAAAATGTAAATATACTATTTAAAGGGGTGCTATTATGGTATTTGGAGTTTTCTGAGCTTTCTACAGTGTTACAGTGTTGAATCCTCATCAGACATGTGAACGGCACTGTTTTTTATCTCCTAAACACATGTTTGAGTTTGAGTTTGAGTTCCAGCACTCTCACCGTTCGGTTTCCATGGCAACGAAAAACGCGTCGTTTTAGAGTTTTTTTTCTACTTGGAAATCCTTGTGACGTCCCGGGGGATAAGGTTGGGTGATTGGTTACCTTCTACTGGTTAACAAGGGCATGTACAAATACATCAGGCGGGTGGAAACCGTGGGATAAAGTTATTTCCAACGATGGCTGGTGAGTTTACCAAAGAGAGACATCCTGCTGCATTCGTTGCTGTGGGTTGCTGTTTTCCACTTCGTTTTCAGGCTCTGATTCAGGTTCCAACATGTAGGGCTGTATGCTATGTGTTGACATTGTATTTTTATTTATTTTTTTTTATTGAGTTTATATAAGCCTAATCCTTCTGTTTATGAGACGTTACAATGGCGGCGAAAGCAGGTGCGGTGCGCGCTCCCGATGTAGTGCAGTGGCAGGAGGCGGGGCTTAATGCGGAAGAGTCTCAATCCACTCGTTTTGCCCGCAGGCTGATCTGACAGCCTACGGAGAGGGTCGGTCTGAAGTAAATAAAGCCATTTGTGACAATAACTCCATCAATCCCAGCCCTTCTGGGCTCAGAAATAAAAATAAATTACCCTGAAATGCACAAAATAGTTCCAATTTAACACCCGCAATGTAATTTATCAAATCCGACAAAAATTTAGCAAATAGAAACTGTGCCAATATTTAAAGTTTTTACGCTGTAAAAAGATGTGCAAACATTCCATAGCTGCGTTTTCATTACATAATCTTTGCAAAATAAAACCGATATTTGCAATATTGCAAACAACAGTTTTAATTTGTGGATGTTTCCATTGAACAGTGTTAAACGCAGAAGCCTCAAGTCTCGTTGAATCTTGTTATTTTACCGAGATTTTACACAAATTGCAGTTGATGCAAAGTTTATTCTAAAGGAACTGGTATGTTTTCAAACTACTTGCTGAAGCTGTATGAGAGCAGCATGAAAATTTTGGTATTCCTGTTTCGGATGACTACAGGAGCTTCAGGGTTTTTATTTCCAGTTCAATGGAAAGCTTCAGAGGAGGGAAGTAAAATGTATGTAGTCAGTTTAATATGGGAGGGAAGACTTACCTCCTTCCCAGGTTTTCCAACATGCCCAGGTGATCCAGGCTTCCCATCTTCTCCCTGTGTGCAGAGTATGAGGAAACATGTAGATTAAAATAAAAATGAATGATAAAAATGGAAATTTGAATGTTAAGGTTTAGTGAAAAAAGAACTTCAATGTTTTTATTTTTCACCAGAAACATGTACGAATGGCACATAGTTGAGTGACTTATTGTGATTTGGTGGCGCTGGAGCTTAATTTAGGCTTATTTATTCATTTATGAGTAGTTTCTACAGTTTATCTTTTCATGCCTTGCAGTGCTTCTGATTTCCAAGAATTCACCATGCTTGATTTAAACCAACCAATAAGAACAAGACACAGTCCATGCCTGTAGGGAATTGCTAACTACTAGCCTGCAGTTTTTAGTGGTTTCCCTGCTGCAATACACCTGATTCAAATAAAATAGCTTCCAATATAATATTTTAAAGTTCTGCAGAAGCCACTACTGAACTTTGGTTTCCACTCATTTTCTCACTACAAGGTCACTTTTGCGCTACAAATTACTCTGTCTTTTCCTTTTTATCCAGCGATAAAGTCCTTTTGCTATTCCTGGATGCATCAGTTATGGTGCATAGCCAGCATGTTGCTAGTGTGTGTGACAAGTAAAGTAAAATGCTGCTTTAAAGTTGTGTAAATATTGGAAGAAAAAGTTTATTTTCCTCTACTGCTACTGTAATAATGGTAACAACAGCTCTGAGAATGAACAAAAAAATAGAGTGACAAACACGTATTTCTAAGGTCATAAAGCTACTTTGCATAACAAATGTAATTATATTTACATTTAAGTCAAATACATTACAGCAGGGAAACATTTAAAACCTGCAGGAAAGTTGCCCAAGAGGTCTAGAGTTTAGAGTTAGAGTACTGCTGTCACTCCCTGCCTTCACAGTGATTTATTATCCTGTGTGGGAGGAGGGGCTTTGGAAGCAGAGCTGAAGCATAGCAGAGAGGGAGGAAAGATGATTTTGTTTGTATAAAGTGTTCTTTTATTCTTCAGTAGGATTTCTTGATGTAGAACTAACAATTTTAGAAAGAGCTTACCATCTTAATGCTTCAGTGCTTGATGTCAGCAGAGTTGATTTGGCATTATAACACAGCAAAGAGCTTTTATAAGAATTCAAATAATATCTCTAAAATGGGGAACTAACATGGCATGAACCTCTAATTTCTGAATAATAGGCCTAATTTCCATATAACTGGCATTTAGTGACAGTAACTACAGGCAGTGCAGGGTAAATCTCAGTGTATATAGCAGCATGTTCCGCCCTGGTATGTCTACAGTGCATATGGCAGGATGGTTGCAGGGCTCGCAGGCCGCCCGCCTTGTTGTGGTTCACTCAGAACTGTCTGTAATGAGCCATGCTGTTGTTCACAAGGCAGTTGTTCAAAGCCTTTCCCGCAGGTGGGTACTGAGCTGTGTAAGAGACAGAGCAGCAGGTGCAGCGATTCTATCCGAGGAGGTGTGTGAGGAAAGTGTAAGTGTCACATATAGTGTGTTTTGACATCAGAACGGCGTATGCTGAAGGCTGAATGTGGCTGCGTGCTATTCCTGGCTTCCTTGTGGTGGCTATGTGGGTAATATGGCGGATGCAGAAAATCTTAGATTCTGTTTATCATATACTTTTGGTGTAGCTTTAAGAAGGAACATTGAGACACTTTTTGGAAAAGCAGGAATTGTTGTATTTCTATCAGTAATTTTATGGAACCGCATCAAGATAATATCACGCCATCATTTACTTTACTTTTATAAAGTAAAGAAAACTTTGACATGCTTCAAGATGGAATGGGAAGTGATGAGAGGCAAAGGGCCAAAGACTGGGACTCAACCAAGTACATTAGACACCACCCCGATGATCTTGTGTTTTATTATTTACTGGTGTGTCTATATCCAATGTAAGAAATTCAAAGAAGCATATTCTTTTGATGTGTAATTATTATGTTATTTTTAAAAAAAAGGATTTTTTTATTTTTTATTTTACATTTATTTAATTTACTACTGATGTTTCATCATAATTGTGTTGCATTACTGTAAAGTATTTATGTTTTCTGGTTTATTCATTTATCATATTGCCTTTGCAGTAAAGATATTTATGCACACTGTCCAAACATCTGATCCTTTAAAGAGCTAAAAGTGTCAGTTCTGATGAAAAAGTAACATATGTCAAGATAATTTTACATTTCTTCTCCTCCATATCAAGGTATTATAGTAGTCATATAAGTATCTTCCAGAAACTAAGTACAGGGTTTTTATGATTATGCTGAAGCTATCTAAGTGGGAAAAAAATATTTAAAAGGTCAAATAATAATGCGTATAATTTTTTTTTTTTTAAAAACACGTAAAACAAACAAGCTGACCTTGGATCCTGGAGGTCCTGGTTCTCCTCGGTGGCCTTTGAAACCCTGGACAGAAAGAGTGGAAACACCAAACCCAGTCATTTAGCAGCATCCAAACTTCTTCCATTCATTCTATTCATGGGTGATTACTTACAGGGAGTCCCCTGAGTCCAGGGTTTCCTGCAGGTCCAGGTTCACCTTGCTTGCCCTGGAAATATAAACAAAATAGTTCCCTTATCGAAAACATTCAAGTACAGGCCAATTATTACCCCAGATTTACTTACAGATTCTCCTGGTTCACCTGGTCTGCCATCTTTGCCCATTTTCCCAGGCTGGCCCTGCACATTAAGGAAAATTATAGCTGGGCATCATTGCTATTGTAAAAAGGCACAGTTTTATTTTCAACACACTGTATGTTTTTCCTTACTATCAAGCCAGGAAGACCCGGTGGTCCCTGGATTCCTTTGAGACCCTCTTTGCCCTGGAGAAAACAAACACACAAACTGATTGCATTTCTCACAGAGGAAGAAATGATTAATAGCTGCTATTACAACACAGACTGGGTGACCTACATGCTAGATGGAGGAGGCATGTACAATAATGACATGAGGGTGATACATTTTCAAAGGGGAAAGTACACCAAATACAGCCTGACCTTTTCTCCAGGGAACCCTGGGGGACCCACAGGTCCAGGCTGTCCATCGTTACCCTGAAAAAGGAAGAAGCAGTGTCAGTAGGGGTGAATGAAAATAGCAAGCCTCACCATGAAGCCAAACAAATGAGCCCCATCTACAAAAAGCTTAAATATTGGGAGCATCTGAAGCTTAAATCCTGTAAATATACTAATAAGGCTGAGGAAGCTACTTACAGGTGCGCCCATTAATCCAGCAGGACCTGGGTGGCCAGGGGGTCCTGGGTGACCCTGTCATACAGATAATAGTGATTAAAATCCAATAATGAAGCTCATAAAAGCAGGTTTTATACAATAGAAAGAGGAAAGGAAAGGGGGGCTTATTGACCTTGTCTCCTTTGTCTCCTGGGCTTCCTGGAGTTCCTTGATCACCCTTTATGCCCTGAGGTGAAACAAAAGGAAAGATTCTACATAATATCTCCATAAAAAATATATAAATTAAAACTAAAAAGTTCAATGCAAGGAAGATTTTACAAAATCTGACTTTGTTTTATTGGCAAACCTTTTATCTGAACTTTAGGATGTAAATAAAAAAAAGATCAAACATGCAGACACAATAAACTGATTTTCAAGGAAAAAATGAAAGTGTTGGTGGTGTGCACACTTGCCTTTCCTCCATCAGCTCCAGGGGGCCCTTGAGGTCCGGCTGGTCCAGGCGGGCCCTGTAAAGACACAGCAGACCATCAGTCACTGTCAAAGCTGATAAAGCTGAGCGCCATCACTGGGCCCTAATCGTTCAACGCGGCCCCCAGAGGAGGTCCAGCTAATGATGCAGACACAGCCTCGCCATCCACACAGCAGCTGTGACAGATAGTGCTGAAGCTTGGACCTCTTGCCTCACACTGGGTGAACATAGTGGAGACACACACTTTATAATACACCCTTAAAGATAAGCAGGGTTACTATGATAGACTTTATACAACAGGAGCAGTGAGGAGGTTCCAATAATGAGAGGTTAATGAGTTTGTCCTACTTGGTATCCATCTTGACCATTTTTGCCTGGAGGTCCCTGATGTCCCTTATCTCCTGGGACTCCTGGTAAGCCAGGTGGTCCAGGTGGGCCAGCCGGGCAGTCTGAGCAAACATCCTTGAGACAATACAGACTTTATGATTAAGCGGTTGGTCACAGGAAACAAGCACGAGGTTTTGTTACCAGAGAGCAGAGGATAGTTTCCATACCTTCAGGTTGAGGTCAGAGAGATCTGCTGCCTTCCCCTGTGAGAGAGGGACAAAATGTTCATCTGTCAGGAAAAACAAGCTCAGAGACCAGGTTTGTGGGAAAACTAATGGTGAGTGCAACAACATGTTTAAAGCATAAAACAGCATAGAACCAAAGATAATTGGCTGAACAACAACACTACTGAACTTTGGCCGTTTTCTACATTGGTGCACCCTAATGAAGGCATCCAAACTGCATCCCATTTCATCTCTGAGCTCTCTCAAGCCAGTAAAGTTCAGTCTTTGCCGTTAGCTCTGTAACCTTTCCTTCTTTTGCTAGCTCCCTTTGAAGGTGTGCTTTTGTGATTCTTTGTTAAATCGGTCATGGTTTGTGGTACCAAAAAGGAAAATAGAGCTGTAACATGACAGATCAGTTATAGTGGCTCTTTGACAGATTATGGGGGATGTGGGGCCCCTTGAAGAGAAACAGGAACACTTAAAATAATGCTACAGCGGGCAGGCATTTTGTTACACTCAAGCGGCAACCTCCGGCAGTTAAAAGTGAATCCCCAAAAGTGCCAAAACATTGCAGTTCATCCCTCATCCACTAGGGGCTTCAAAACAAAGCAAATGCCCATAGACTCCCATGTTAAAAAGACCAACTTCACAGCAGAAATAAACATGCTTACAGCCTGGTTCAAAAATCCATTTTAGGTTTAATAGGTCAGGTTTACCTTCATGATAACTTTGGGGGAAGTGAATTTTTTTTCTAACTCACCTGTTTAAAAGTAATTTCATCTCAAAATTCGGCAAAGTTAGAGGTGTGTCCTTTTGATTGACACATACTCAGTGTATCTATTCAAGTAGGGGAATGTAGAACAATCCCGGTTTTTATCTGGTTAACATTGTGACTTAGCTTTAGCTTATTTGCCTACATTAGCTGGTTATATCCTGTTAGCTCTGGCTTAGCTCAGATAGCTCTTAGCTACAGGTAGTTCAGAGTTCACTAGATGTCAACCATCCACCCCCATGCTCACAGCCCCCTCTCAGCTCCACCTCTTTGTCCATTTTTTTCTATGTTCCCGGAGAGATGACATGTGTGACTCTGCCAAGATGGTGATGGTAGGAACCGCCCACCAAGCTTCAATTCAGCTCTTCACAAATCTACAGGTGACGTCACAGAGGCTTCGTCCATCTTTTTCTTTGACTAAACTAAACAAATTCTTACCTAAATTATTCTATGGTTCATTGGCTCATTGAGCCTTATTGTAAATTCATTTCTGTTTAGTTTCATTTCTCAACAACTAAAACTGAGATGTACAACATTTTATCAAGGTTCTAAGATTCTAAAGTATGGGGCTAAGATTTAGTTCATTTGTAAACTATCAGGTGGCAGCAAGTTCCCCATTTATGCAATGGATGAAAAGCCTTTCTCCCATCCCTTAATATTTTACATGCTGAATTTGGTCCATTTCCGGGGCTCTCGAAGACAAGTGACTGAACTTGACAAACTGAGCAGTATCACGAACCTACAGGGAGTAGGGCTGAGTAGTGAAACTATGTTGTACAACCAGGAGAAAGGAACAATCTGCAATCTGTTTTTCAAAGCTACACAGACTATCAATGTTTACAACACTACCTTTTTAAAAAATATGTAATAGGATGCACCATCAACATGTTTGTTATTGTCTGAAACTGCCGTTAGAGATCCAAGGGAAACTCTGACCTCTGAGTGTGGATGCCCTGCTAAACAAGCATGCCAACAAAAAGGACACTTAGAAACATGAGGGCCAAAATGTTTGAAACCTATTTAAGCAGAAATGAGCCTCAATACTGGCAGATCTGACAGACTGAGCTCTAAAATATAATAACTACACACATCTGTTGTGCTGCACACACAAAAACAGAAGAAACCTATGGACATGTCCACGATCTCTGGAAATATTGTAAACTTACAGGCTCTCCTGGTGACCCCTTTTCTCCTGGCCTTCCTGGTAGACCCTGAGTGTGAATAAAAAAAATCATTTTAATGATCCACTGAATTACAAAGAGTTACATAACATGCATGCAAGTAAAAAAAGCCATTCAAACATTATTTTCAACTACAGCCTTTCTATTTGGGTACATCTATCATTTTGAACTTACATTGTGCCCTGCTGGGCCCTGAGGACCAGAAATTCCTGGTGGACCCCTCAAACCCTAAAACCACCACATATAAGCAGAAGTAAATCATTTGATGAGTTGAGACATAGTCTAAATTACTTCGTCAAGCAGATCCTGTAAATACCGCAGGTCCTGGTTCCCCATTCTTCCCTGGAGGTCCCTGCAAAGACAAACATTCTCATACTTAGATAAATAAAATCAAATGTTTTTTCAAAAGGATCAGTTTGGTCAGCAGTGATGTCCATACCGGCGGTCCTGTTGTCCCTTCCCCTGAAGGACCCCTGTCTCCAGGTAATCCAGGCTGACCACGTGCCCCCGGTTGGCCCTGGAAGGGAAGCAAAGCAGAAAAAAACCTGTCTCATCATCCTCTTTAGATAAAATCAACCATCAGGGATGTTTTGGTTCATTCTGCGATGATGATCTGTTGAGGATAAAAAAAATCCATCTGTACAGTTGGCATTTCACTACTGAGAGGACAAAATGCATCAGTATCAGGAGTTTGAGCAATTTGACACCATAAATTCAGCAAATGGCCCCATTCAGCCTTGGCATCAAGGTCCCTGCATCTCAGAGACAACCTTAATCAGAGTGGCGGTCACAGAGCAGTGGACACTGAAATTGCTTTTGGTGCTTTAAACAAAAATAAATTGTTTTTGTCATCCGAGTAGGAAAAATACATTTTTCAAAGGTTCGAATGAGCACCTGTATGGGATAAAAGAAAGAAACTTTTTAAAGACCTTACCTTTGGTCCTGGTGGTCCCTGGATCCCATGTGGTCCAGGATCTCCCTGTAATACGAACAAAAGAAGTCAAATTGCTTGTTTATACCTATTTTAAATAGATAACTAAATAATAAGAGTGGAAAATGAGTTGCAACAGTGAATGGTGGTGCACGCGAACGTGACGAGGCTTCAGTTCTGCACCTGGCAGCTGTTAAAAACAGAAGCGCTGCGAGCCAGATCTGTTTGTGCCCCTGTGCAGCTTTAATATGATATGTCTTAACAATGTCCTTCCTGTTGGCTGCTGCCGCGTCAGCAGGACAGCCACATGTCTGGTGGCAGTGAAAAATGATTAAGAAACATGTTGAGCTGTACAACAACAAAATGTGCCGACTACAGCTTGTTTTCTTCCCACACAGCTGCTCGTGTTACCTTGTGCTTTAAAGGGATGTTTACAAGCCTAAAACACATGTGGGACACGGGGAAGTTTCAGAGGTACAGCTGCAGGTCAGATCCCAATCATTCCCAGAAGGAAAAACTCCTTTTTTTCCCTTAAAATTAAGCATCTTATCATTTTTATTCTTTGACATAACACTATGGACTAAAAGTTGTTCTCCAATATCAAATGTTATTACACCGGGGGAAAAAACAGCAACAACAAAATAAACTGTTGTACTCTAACATATTCTATAATATTACTTATTAAAAGACTTATGACCAACAAGAGCATATATAATATATATATATACATATATATATATATATATATATATATATATATATATATATATATATATATATATATATAAATATATACATATACATATATATATATATATATATATATATATATATATATATATATATATATATATATATATATATATATATGTATATATGTATATATATATATATATATATATATATATATATATATATATATATATATATAATTTCATATCACATCATAAAAGCTTTTAAATGAGTGACTATCTGTTGCCAGGGGGCGGGGCTATGGCGTTGACTACATAGACTAGCAGACTAGCTGGGATCAGCAATGATCTGGGATGGGACATGTTGAGTTTGTTGCATATTTGGTGTTGTATGTAAGAGTGAATGTCTACCATGCTTGGTGGTGGAACTTTATGTTTTAAGGTCCTGCGTCTAGTACGAACCTTCTCCTTCAAGAACAATTAGTACAACTTTTGATCACAGATGCCTCTAGAGGAAGTGTTCAGGAAAATTGTAAGATCAATATGATAAAATATATAGGAAGAGATCACAAATATGCATGGCAAAAAAAACACAGCAAAAATTACCCCAAAAATGTCTCTTTTTTTCCTAAATGGCTGATTTACTGTTAAATTTAGTCTCCTTGAGACATTTTTGTACATACTGACATTTTGTACTATAGTGCTGAATTTCATTCATATCTGTCAATGTAGTGGTAGGGCTGATTGATTTAAATGGGGCACTATGGATCCAAATGATATGTGATCTAGCATATTTAAATTTAACACAGTTCAATACATATCTGCCATGTCCCACGCAAGGTTTGGTGGAGATCAAAGGTTTTATGGCTTGGTTACAGGTACTTCCTGTTTCATGGCATTGGACCATCATTCACTATGGTTATGAATGGCGTATAAACTTCAGTTTTTAACTGTGGTATCATTAAAGGGTTTGATATGTTGTGAAGCAGTTTCAAGTGTTTGGACTTATTTCCTAAGAAGGAGGAGTCTTAAGTGTGGAAAAGCTGCTGGAAGTGGGCGGGGCTTAGGCCTAGACCAACATGTTCATATCAGTCTGTTCAGGACTGGACCCTGAATAAATGGTGATCAGCTCAAAATTAAGGGATCTAGAAATTTATGATGGCATGGCATCAGATTGAATTTTGACATGGCACCATAGTGAATGGCGCCACCAACATGGAGCAACAACATTCATCATATAACTTTACCAACATCTTTGAGGCTTCCAGATTCAATTTGGATCTGTTTTTGTTCAAACTGCCAGAGAATTGGGTCTCCAAGAAGATAACATGACTTCCTGCAGCCAGGGGGCGTGGCTTATACTTGAACCAAATATTGACACGTTGATGTATTCAGGATTGGACTGGCATCATACCTGTCACATTGGGTGCAGATATCTTGTTTTATGTGAGAGTTATATCAGTTTTGTTTTTCATGGGGAGACATCAAACTTTGAGGCCCCGCCCCTCCCATAGGCTCTCTCCTGTCAAAAGGTATAACAAAACAATCATACATGCCTCCTGAACATCCTGATCAATTTTTGGTGTAAGTTGAATAAAAGTTTGATCCAATGGGATTTTAGTAAAACTCCAAAATTGCGACTTTGATGCAAAATGGTTGACTTCTTGTTAATTTTAGGCTATCACTCCAAGAGAACACATAGTAAGATGGTATCCTAATAGTTACCTCAGGGAACTTGGATTTAAAGAGCCCGGGAACAGAGGTGAACCACGGAGGTGAGCAAGGCCCATAAACCCCCAACTGCTCCACAGATGCTAGGAAAATGACAGCTCAAACTCCTAGTATAACTAATACTGGGTTACAAGTGGAGGCCACATTTCTGTGTATTACATAAGATACATGCTATGGTGGTCGACAGGTGCATATACCAATGAAACCAGCTGCAAGAAGAAAACGCTGCATGTTCACTCTCCCAACAAAAGTTCTCAGACTTAAAAAATTCTATTACAGTTATTTCAATAGGTTAAATTAGCTGATATTTTTCTAATACTGTACAAGATTGAGGCCAATTGTGAAAAATAAATAATAATCTACTTTGATCTGCGATGGACTGGCAAGCTCTTCAGGGTGTACCCTGCCTTTCGCCCAAAGACTGCTGGGATGGGCTCAAGCTTCTCCACTACCCTTAATTGGACTAAGCGGTTAGGACAATGAATGAATGAATGAATGTACTGTGATGTCATTTTTCTCCCTGGTCAACATTGCTCAAACTCTCCACCAGTACTTCATACATCACAACATCGTCTGATTCTCCGGTAAAACTGCTGCCCGGAGGACAGGTGTAAGCGCACCCAACAACGTCCCTCTCCAAAAAGTCTTGTAACTGCCTCTTGACTCCAGAGATGTTTACAGACAGCCACTATCAGAAGAGTGACTACTACACTATAGTAAATGTCAACCCGTTTACAGATATGTTGCCGTCATCAAATTCAAAATAAGATAATATTTCCGATCAAATGGTGATGTCTCAGTTTCAACATCTGATAAGATTATGTTATATTGGGAATCAAAAATGAGTTGATGAGTTTTGCACATCATGGTATACTGTTTTCATTTACAGTTAGGTGTCTCAACTGTGGACTTCGGGTTGTCATCTTTTTGCCAGCTTCAGTTGGTGCAAAAGAAAAGTTTGAACATATTGGCACAGTTTGACACCACTTAACACATTCCGCGTGCATTTTCAGATTTTAAGCTTTTCTATCTAGTTTGAAGGTTTAATATAAGCAGCATCACAGCGTGAAGTATATCTTTATTCCTCAGTCAGAGCAGTGTCATGATTCTGTCAGATGAGCCACATCGGTTAGGGGACCCCTTTTCTGAAACAAGACACCTCTACAATTAAGAATAACCCAAACAAATACAAACGATTGTTTGTTGCACCTTTCGTCCATTAGATTTTTGTTCGCTATTTTTACTATTTTATAAAGGTGTAAAAAATAGGCTTAAGCTGGAGCTCATTTATGTATCCCAATTAAACTAGTTAAATTTCTGTTTTATGTTTATTGCTTTTATTCCCTCCCCTTCATTCTTAGCTGTTGTTTTTATTATTTGGGTTTTCTGCATTGTTAATTAATTTAATCTTCAGCTGTTGATTTTATTTAGTTCAGCTTCCTGCCCACACCACACCAGGTCTTATTTCCTGATTAAACACAAAAAAAAAAAAAAAAGAAAAAAAGAAAAAGTGGTAGTGGGTTACTGGTTGCAATTATTCACTGGTTGTACCAGCTTTTTCTTTTTATAAATGAAATAAAATTAAATATGGTGGACATGTACAAAAATGAACGACCTTATTGCAGAAATGACTGAAATTTCTGATAATACATCTTGGACATTATATCATATCTGGGAAGCTGCTGTTAGTCACGAGTTGAATTTTTGCCAACTGAAATGATTTTCAATCATTTTATTGTTTAAGGTTGAATGTATCAGATTGCATCCTTTTAAACACACAAAAGCCAAAACCTCAAGCTCTTGTATAATTTTATCTGCAAGAATTTTAGAAGGATTTTTCATATAATCCTATTAATATTCATTTAAAAAACAAGGGAAAGCCGCCTTTTGATCCCTTTTCCCTGATGGTGGCCTGAAAAGTAGATTTATGTGTTTCTTTATATAACTACAATGTTAATGTTAACTAAATTAAAGTTTCCTTTTAAAACACACTAAACAGTAAGTAAAGATGGAAAAAGGGCCATGAAGATTAGTAGTGTGTGAAAATACACTCCTGTGAAATTGCAGCAGCAATCTTATAGTAAAAACAAACCATGAAACTCCCAATTAGAGCAAGAGTGTCCACATAAAATGTCAAAGATTTGCACAATCCTAACAGCAAATAAAAAAAAAAAAAAAAAAAATTAAATATGCAAACATGTCCCTTTTTCATATTTAATCCAGCTAAAACAAACTGACACCTACAGGAAGTCAGATGAATATTTAAAGCCCATCAATCAGATAAAGCCTAAATGAAATTGTCTGCCTCAGTTGGAGTCCAGCAACTCTGAATTTAGCTTGGACAAGCAGTGGATGTGGATCCCCAGAGAGAAGTAGAGCAGTTATAAGAGGTGACATTAAGTTATGTCACAATGACTACCTGCGCAAGTCCAAAAATACTTTTGACAGCATGTTTTTTTCTTCAGACTTAGAGAAAAGAATATTCCACCATAACAATCCAAGTCACACCACTAGAGACACGAAGAGTTTTTATAGTAAGACCTGCAGTTTGACCCAAATGTTGTGCAGAGTCTTGAGATATAAATCATTTCATCTTAGCAATACCAAGTGCTATACTTTAAAAAATACAATTAAGCTGTGTTTGGAGTAGCTTCGACGTGCATGGACAACAAAACATAATAAATAACATTTGACACGAATTAAACTGGAATTAACTTAATTTATGGCATTGCAAAGCATACTGGCTGCAAACAGCAGTTGAAGTCAAACTGTAGGGTTGGATCATAAACAAACCATTACCGCCGTGTACAACTGAAATCTGATGCAGATCACAGAAACAAACTTTGTTTGAAAATCATCAGTTTTCCTTCGCTTCAAATTAGCTGCCACATAAGCTCCAACTTATGTGGTGGAAATGGAAGTTTCTCTGCATTAACCAATAAATGAGTGAATTTTTTGATTCTCATTTGTCTTTTATTCTTCTTTAGTTATTCTGAAAACAGCGCCACCTCAGGTCAGGAGGGGAATATGCTAGTTAAAGGGTTTGGTTTATTAGATTGATGCTGCAACCTCTAACTGAACCAGGTCAGATCCAAGATCCTAATAAATATATTGAGCCAATTGAGGAGAGTCCTATGAGCCCACTTTTGGGGCTTTTCGACCAAGCTCGTTCGGAGCCAGAGCCAGACTTAGCACCGGTTGTTTGGCTTGACTGCATAAGCACCGGCTACTGGTTCTCAAAACTAGAGAGCCGACACTCTCTAGTTTTGAGAACTATCCTAGCACCAACTCTTTGCTGGATCAGAGTTGAGAACCGCATCACGTTGTGTGCGTCAGCAGCTGGTTGCGGTGTTACCTGAAATATTAGCGTTGAAAGGTTTTTGTTGTTGTTTTTTTTTTGTTTAGAAAGTTTATTTGAACGTAATGACAAATCTAAAAAAAAATAAATGAAACATATGACAAATTATCCAAAGTAGTGGCTTGAAGCATAAGCTTATATATAATCCTTCCCCAGTGACTCTTTTGGTCGACACAAAAACCGGTTCTTTGTGAGCACCAGAGCTGAACCACCTAAGCAATGGCTCTAGCACCAGCACCGACTCTTCTTTGGTCGTTAAGCCCCGTCTCAGGTGTATGTATAACCGTAGTTCCAATGATGTGTACCTGTGTGATGAGCCTTGGATGACTCTCAGCTAACAGTGCTGATGAATTCTTTTACCTTCAGCTGCCGTTAAATAGTATGTACTCCCTGCAAGGAACTAGATAAAATATTATGTTCTTACATTCAGCCCATCTTTTCCCTTCCCTGTTGGTCCAGGGGGTCCAGTAATACCAGGCTCTCCTGGTGGGCCTTGGGGACCAGATTGTCCTGGTTTACCTGGTTCACCCTGAAACAAATCAACAATTATAATGATTTGGCACGTAAGACTTTATAAGATGCTATCATTAACAGTCTGATTTTACTTTTAAAGACAATATCTGGGATATATGAACTCTAATACTGAAAAACTGAAACAATGGAGGAGATGTAAGGACACTGCCTCCTCAGCACTGCTATTTTCTATCTGCGCTTCTAAAATCATCACACTCAAAATAAAATAAAAATACACATCCAAGCAAAATGACATATTGCTTTCAAAACAGGAACACTGACCTTGTCTCCTCTCAGTCCAGCTGGACCTGGAGGCCCAATGATCCCTGGTATGCCCTAGGAAACAAAAGGCTTGTGCTTTCAGACTAAAACTCACAAACAGAAACATTTACCTGACTGCGAACAGGTTTAGACAAGACTTACCACATTTCCTGGTAATCCACGAGGACCCTGTGTACCAGCTTGACCAGGTGGACCCTGAAAGAAACAGAAACGTCATTACAGTTTAAACAACACAGAACATCGCTTTTCATATTATATCCACTAACTTACAGGGTCGCCAACACGCCCAGTCTCTCCTGTTGGTCCAGTGTCACCCTTCGGACCCTGGAATAAAACCAACCAATCAGAAACAATACATTTGACACAACAGGGCAGTAAAAGAGTGAAGGTGTTATGAGCTTCTTACAGGTGCTCCAGGTGGTCCTCTAAAGCCTTGTTCACCAGGTAACCCTCTTGGACCCTGTCAAGAAGACACATAATGTCAAAAATAGATGTAAAATATAAATTTGAGGGATAATGATAACCTTTGCAATGAAGTAGTTAATAGTTTTTTAGAACCAGGTCAGTTTATACATAACAAATGAATATACAGAGGAGTCCCATGAGCTCAGGACTGTTGTTTTATAAACTCTTTACTGACACCTAGTGGCTCTCTGAGTAAATTGCTGGATGCTGTTCTATCATATTTAAAGGAAGTTCAAAGAAAATCTGACCATCTCTCCTGGTTTCCCTTGATCCCCCTTCTCTCCTTTCTCTCCAGGTTTCCCCTGAAGACAGGTACAGAAATAAAGACATTTACATAGAGAAGAAGCAAGAAGCAAACCTAAAGAAACAAATATGAGTCTTAATACAATACAGAAAACAAAAAAAGTGGCTGAAAGAGAGATTACCACAGAACTTCTAGTATGGTTTTTGTCTGTGTGAAGGAAGTGTGCTTACTGGTTCACCAGGCTCAGGTATGACATTTGCAACCTGTTGAGACAAAATAATGTCAGTTATCACAACCAAACAGAGAATTACTGAAATGAAAGTAAAATATTAATTTGGTACAAATTAGACTTACATTTCCTGGAATACCAGGTGGTCCGCGAGCTCCCTCTTCACCCTGAGCATGGAGACAATGTGTTCACAGAGTCGATATGCTAGCAGCAAGCTGTTCATTTAACATGGTAAATCCTCATTTAGCATTTACCTTGTCACCCTTGTCGCCCTTTGGCCCGACTGGCCCCACTATTCCTCTTTCTCCCTGTGAAAAAGAAGCAAACAACCCATGAAACACTTTTACAGACTGCATATGTTATTTGTGGATATGAATTCAGGTAGAAGAAGATTGTTTCAAGCAGGAAGTTAAAGACAAATGGTCTAAAAGGGCCATTTGGGGACACTTTTGTCCTTTTGGATAAATAATTGAGCATTTGATATATGCATAGATAAGTATACTTAATCATCATTATGCTGAATGCATATATGAATGATATCAAACCTACCGGGACACCTCTGTCTCCTCTTGCCCCGTTACTACCTGGTTGACCAGGAGCACCAGCTTCTCCCTGTTATAAGGGAAAAAATTAAAAGGATATCATTATTTTTATTTAGTTTTTTTTAAAGAAATATCCAAACAAAAAAGCCTGATTTAAACTCACTCTCTCTCCTGGAGGACCTCTTGGTCCCGGAGGCCCATCATCACCCTGAGAAGACAACAGACTCCAATCAAAATATCAACTTTTCATATGAAAATATGTCTCATAAGCTGCATATTGCATGTCCTCAGCAGTCCCGTTGTGTTTCTGAATAAGATTTAAGTAGTAGAACCTTAGGTCCAGGCTTGCCAGGAAAACCATCTGCTCCCCGCTCTCCCCTGGGGCCCTTCAAAGACACAAGATTACCATCAGGAAACCAACCTTTCAATTTCTGTACCAAGTAACAACATTTCCAGGAACTGGATGAAGAAAAAGTTAAGTTTAGCCCAAAAATGATTTTTATGTTTGTCAGTTGAAAGACAAAATGAAATCTGATTTTCTGGTTTTTCAGTTTCATGTTACAGCTAGAAAATTGTTGTTAGAAGCTGCCAGCCAGTGTAATATTTCGTCATGTGCATTTCTTGCGCTGCTTTGGCAGCATGACCAGCATCTGAAGCCGCTGAAGCTGAAACTAACTAATCTGTAAACCAGCCAGCAATAAAACTCCTGGCTGTAAAACAGAAAAGTCTCAGTAGCCTTTAGTGGAACTGTAGCTGCACATCAAACATCTGCCCAGATGCTGGTCGAATATTTCATGGTCATACTGACTGTGGTGCCGTCGTTGCCAGGAAGCCCATCCAGGCCATCTTTCCCAGGAAGACCCTACAAAGATCAGAAGAGACGCATAGAGTCGATATCTAAAACTAAAATTATCATGAACAACACAAGATGCTCCTATTTACGAATCAGAAGGTCAACTTACAGGTTTCCCTGGTTCTCCTGCTTTGCCTGTAAATCCCAGTTCACCAGGCAGACCCTTCATAAAGAGAGTCATATGTCAGCATGCTCCATATTCAATGTCATACGTTGGTGTTTTTAATGAAAAAGGATGACTTACAGGTGGTCCAGTGTGCCCCTGCATGCCTGGAAGACCAGGTGGCCCCTGCGGCCCCTTTGGAGAAGAGAATATTTCTTCAAATTTACATAATTCTGCAATCATACACTGTGAATCTAAACCAAAAACATACAGTCTTTTTAATTACAAAGATATCGAAAATATATTGTGGAGAATTTTTTGGGCACTAATATATATAGATACAATTAAGGGGGGGGGGGGGGGGGGGGGCTGTCCTGCAGGTTTGACATGTTTCCTGCTTCAACACACCTGACCCAGATTCAGGCTCAGGCAGAGCTTGACAATAAGCTGTTGAGAAAATCCATTTAATCTGAATAAAGTGTGAGTCTTTCCATGTCTTATGAAAATCTTTCCAGCCTTGATATGCGTCATACTACATATATGTTTGTCACATGTTCCCTTTGTAGTAACAAATATGGCTCATCATGGTGGAATACTGTATCTTTGTCACGTGCCATTGATTGATCTTCCTCAGAAACTTGAGTGTGGTGATTGTGGCCTGGATGTAGGATGAAGGGATGGAGGGATCTGATGCACAACAACAACGCAGCCATTCAGTTTCCTTAAAGTCCTGCTTTACAACAGGACAGTGAGCAGTAACAGCGTTACATTTATTACTACACCCAAGGATGACTAAATGGAACATTTCCTGTTTATGTACCAGGACAAAGTTTTAGAAGATTCTGGTTATGATTTAAGTGGATCTAAATGAGAACCCACCATCCCTGCAAATGTGGGTTAAACTCTTTTCAGTGGCTCTAAATGAAAAATGAAGGGCCAATTTGACCGCTGATGAAGGAAGCTAATCATTTGGGTTACTTTCCCATCGCATGTCAATTACGAGCTGAATGCGTGCTCACTGTAGCTCTAGAGATATGGAAGTACATGAACTTCATATGTGGAACTGTTTTTTACGTGCTTTTGCCTGAACAAAGTGCAGCTAAACAAATGAAGTGATGTGTAGAAGGACAAATAAAAATGTGGTTGTAGATGGATGATGTAAACAACAAGGCTGGTTACAAGAGCTGAAAGGAGGGGGAACGTCTGCGATGAACTGACACAACTTTAACACAACAGAATCTACTAATCTAATTGAAAATTTTAATAAGATTTAAGTGTGGTCAGAATTACAGTAACTTTGCTGGAAAAGAAAATGTTGTGGTTTTACATTTTAAAAAACATCAATAATTTATGTGATTTCATTGCACTTAACTGCAATTACATAAGGCTCAGTTTCTGCAAAGGAAATGAGGCTAATAGAGATCCTGCCTGGTGATGTTAAGAATCTACCAGCATTGACTGCTGATAAAAAAAAACCAAAAAAATTAGAAATTAATAATGTTACCAAATGGATGTGCAGCCAAATATTCTTTCATCAAAAAACTGTATGTGTATAAATGACAATAAATTAACTTTTTTTTAGAGTTTGATGCAGCTTGAAGATACTTTTGAACTGAAGAGAATGATTATATTAACTATACACTGTAGCTGTGAATTGAATAAAATGTATTTATTTCTTTTTTAATTTTTATTAAATAATTTTAATTTAATCTATATTGACCTTTAAGTGTGAAATTAAAGGGTGAAATAATGAAATATATGTTCTATACAGAGTTGGATCTGGGTGCACAGGAGATTTAATATGTATTAGTTGCACGAAACATCCACAAGAGGGGAGCATAACACTGTTTTGATCTCAAACTTGGCCACAACTCGAGCAGGGGGAGTTCTTGTCTTTCGCTCTTGGGAGAGATTTGGAAGATTAATTTACACATGCAGGTTGTAATCAAGGCTATTTTCTCCTATTAAAATAACACAAGAAGACACCTTTGAGAGGCTGAGTCATATCAAAAATTACAGACTTTTTGATTGAAGAGAAGCTCCAAAGAAAAAACTCATTTGGAGGCATTACTTTGAGAAATGAAGTGCTGTATTAAATCAGCCATAAAACTGATAGCACCGTGCGGTGATATATCATGATGTATTAAAGTTTTTTTCACCTCTTTTCCCCAGCTTAGCCTGGCTTTAGTGCAGACGCCTAAAAGGACATGTTTTATTAACTAACATTATCATTTGTTAGCTCTAATAGCACCAGGAGAACATGAGAGAATGTGGAGTTATTGCAACATGTTTTGTGAATAGAGTTAAGTTTTTAAACATTTTGCAAAGTAATCATGATGAGCTTTTAGTGCGATCTTATTTCAAATTGAACTGCTGGATGTTGTGGAGACATTTCGCACCAGACTCCTTGCAGTATTCATTTGTCTTTCAAACCATATTGTCTGATTAAGGGTTGCAGGGAGCTGGAGCCTATCCCAGCAATCATAGGGGGAGAGGTAGGTAAATCCTGGACCGGTTGACAGTTCATCAAAGACCACAGGCTGAAAACTAGATTTTTATGCCACTGGTTTGTTTTTTCAGAAAGATAAAAAAAAAGATTACTAAGCTAAATCTAAATTGGTGGAAAAGTGGAATTTGACAAAAAGAAAACTCATGACGTCTTGGTCTAGATCGCTTGCTTTAAACCACTAAAAAGCCAGCAAAGCAAACACCTCAAACATTTTTAAAACACAAAAACTTCTTTTTTTTTTCAGTTATTGATAAACCTTACGACAAAAAAGTCAATATTTAAAATGAAAAACATAAAAGCGAACCTATCAAATACTTTCCATTTCTTTGTATTCATTTTTTGTGAATAAACTCAGTTTTTATAAGTATTATTTATTTGGAGGGGTTCTTAGTTTACAGTGGGTTAAAATTGTAAAATGTTGGAGGAAATACACTCTGAGTGCCTGGCTTAAAGTGTTAAGAAATAAAGAGAAAATTAATGAAACTAATCTTACAGGAGGTCCTGGAAGTCCATCCACTCCAGGTAATCCACTGTCACCTTTCTTACCCTGAAAGACAACCAGAGATAGAATTAAAAATTAAACATTAAAACATTCTGTACATATTGATTAACATTTATATGATGTCATAATTACCCCTGAAATCCCAATGACCGATTTTAATATCTCTCTGGAAACCTAGTTGTTGGAAGTATACGTATAAAAATGCTAAAGCAATTGGATATGCCTGTTTCGGTGAATTGGCTGTGTAAAAATAAAACAGATGTAACTGTGTTATCTCACATTTCTTGGTGAGCAATTTAGCATTTTTGGCATATTTTTGATGGAAAACGACTGGATCTAAAACACTATAGAAGTTAAAGTTTCTTCAGCTTTACCAGTGTTTTAGATCCATAGATACAAATTATTGTGTTATACACAGGCTACATCAAAAGTAATTTGCTCAAATAAGAAAAAAAACCATCCTGCTCACATCTGTTTAACGTCATGTCTGTAAACAGTCTCTGCAAAAATGTGTAATAAACACTTTTGAGTATTGAAAATGAATAAGCATTAATGAAGGTCAATGAGCAAAGGCTAGTTGATGTAGCTGTAACTAGCCATCACTAATCACAAAGTAAATGTCAGATCTACTCACACCGTATCTCTGATTTTATTTGTTACAAAGACAAGTCCATGTTTTGGAAACCAAAATCAATTTAATTTATTTTCTCTTTCAGTTAAACACAGCTGCAACTAGCAACATTTGCAAAGCTAGTTCCAATCGCTTATGCTAGCTAGCTTGCTAGTTTCTTGACTATTTGGAGTCCAATGAAAACACTGTTATAAGTGATGTTAAGTCAGGCTATTACTCATTAATATTATCTATTAATCTTATTAAAGAGTTTTACATTCTACACCTAAAACTGTTTGCAGTAGAGATGAGTGACTCAGGTTTTACTGAAGAGATATTTTTGAAGACAGACTAATACATGATACCTAATACTAGCTAAGCTTATCACCTTCTTAACATATCCCAAAGCACATTCAAGTCCTGATACCCTGCAAACATTCACATACACTCATTTTCTTAAGTAAAAGATCAAGCAAGCAATTTTCTTTCAGTCCATAGAGCTTCAAAATACCTGAGTGGGACCTCTACTGATACCACATAAGTAATACAAGGATGCACAACGCCATGGTCTTTCTATATATAAGGTGACATAAACCCTGAGTTAATGCTCTGTTTATATTGATAAACTATAAATCCCTTCATTTCTGAGCTGCTCTTAACAAAATCCATTCTGGTGGCATCAAAGCATTTTACTTGTTGCCAGAGGAGGTTTGACTCAACTCGTGTGCCCAACTGATCAGCAGCAGATGTCGGTTCCAACACAGTGCTAATGAGAAGTTAAGTGCTCTCAGAGGAGGAGGGAAATTAGGTCACTATTTGTTTTGGAAGAACAAATTATGTAGAACCATTTTGACTGTTTTAATTCTACATAAATAGGCCGGTGAGAGAAGAGGGAAAAGAAAATTACTAAAGCAACAAGGGGCAGTTTTTGTAGATAATTCTACAAAGCACTGGTAACAACTGATTCATTGGCTCTGAGTATCCTTATGAATTAAGGTCAGTTTTCTTAATTCTATATAATCCAGATGGAATATGACAGGTTGTACTTTGCTCGTCCTTTTGTGTTTTTTTAAGGTGAAAATTGACCAAAATGTTGAAAATTTGTTTTGCTTCCTGCAATATGCTCCTGAAAATCCTCCATTGCTTTTAATTCCAAACTGGTAGATGAATGGAAAAAAATAAATAATGAAATGAAATTTACTTTTTAATCCCCACAGGGAAATTTAATAGATGATTTAATCAACATGTTGCTTTCACTTGAAAAAAAAAAAAAAAAAACTGACAAGTTGTAAGGGTTTAACTAAAACTGAATGTAAAATTACATGGATGTAAACATATTACTCTTTTTGAAATCATACAAATTTTTTTAAAGTTGGGCTGGAATGGCTAGATTGTGTCTATAAAGACCCAGTCCGTGAAATAATGATCAGATAAGTCCTTTTTTTTTTTTTTTTTTTTTTTTTTTTTTTTTTTTAAATATGGGGTCTTTATTTGTCAACATTAACAAAATGTAAAAAAAAAAAAAAAAAAAAAAAAAAAAAAGTACCAACATTTTTTGGGCTTATTTACAAGTTAATATCATGTGATGGTTCCAAATTTTCACAGTGTAATCTTCTGCTTTTTAGTGTCCAGTAAGGCTCAGAAAACAAAAATAAGTTTGTGAGCCACAGAATTTGGAACATAGTTTGTACCTTAAACTGATGCCAAATGTCTCAGAAACTGTAAGTATCTAATACTGGGCTCCTGTGAGTTAAAACAAAGTTGGCTTAACAAAAAGATCACTGTGTTTTATTAAAAAAAAAAAAAAACCCACTATATGTGCTGCCACAACACGATAAATATAGTATTAAACCCAAAACTAACAAATAAGGTGAAAGCACTCGTGATGTTATGCTAAGAAACACAGCCAGTAGAGGGCGCTGTTATGGCTGTATCGAATACTTCAAAGCAATGAGTTGATTTCACAGTAATCATGTCAAAGTGATTCATTGCTTCATGAGGTTTGGTTTCTCCATCTGTAGAAAGCAAATGGCTGACAACTGGAGAATTAGGACAAGCATGAGTAAGAGGTGGAACCTGGACAGGATGGATGAGAATCTGCCCATGTAAACGGAAACAAGGAGCATTCATCCTGAGAGAGTTATAGCAAAAAATAAATACAGCACACAATGCAGGGATAATCCCTATGAAAATAAATGCATAAAAAAATAAAACATAAAAACAGGAAAGAGGTTAAAACAGAGCACCCTACCAGAAGCAAAAGTCTCAGAACAATCTAATGGGGTGGGGTCGGCCATCCTTTATGCTGCCGTGGGCATCACATGTTGAACTAAGAAATAATTTACATTCAATTCATTCTACTCTTTTTTTTTTTCCAATTGTATATATTAGGCGTGGGGCTTTAACATGTTTAATATGATCAATTAGTTGCAGAAAACATAATGCATTTAATTGCAGAACATTTGTCTTTACTGGTACACCAACTTATGCACACTGTCCATTAAAAGGTTATAACTTTGGCGCTACATGTAGTGATTTTTCAGACCTTTCTAGTGAATCTATTTAAAGAAAAACAATTATCAACAAGTTTAGCAACTTTGTCTGGTTTTATTGTAGAACTTTTGGTGAGGAAAGTTAAAGTATGTTTTGTTTACTCTTCTCTGTTAGTAATGGCTGCTGTGTAAGCCCCCCCATCCGTCCATAAGAACACACTCATGGACCTCACACAGTATCCTGTTTTGCAGTCAGAGCAAGGTCTATTCTCTTTTGGCCAGTGATGATTCTATTTTCTTCTACCGTTTGCAATATAAATTGAATCAAATTAAATGTTTTTTTTCACACTTTCTATATTAAAACAACCTGAATTTTTAATACTGTCCGTGTGTTATTTGATTCAGTCATCCACCAAAATTAATGAAAAAAAAATGCAGCTTTCTGTTAATTAAATAAATTAAATTATTTGAAAATAATTCAGTTAAATAATTCAGGTAAATAATTAAAATGTGATTAATCAAGAATAGTTCATTAGAAAACTTCTCTTAATTAATGAAATGAAATGTCCCTCATAAGTGTATGACGTTATTGGCAGTATTCCTCTCTTTCAGCAGGTATCCCTGGTTAACGTTTGCCGTTCTTCCGGATTCCTCTTTTGTTTCTTGTCCACCCCCAACTGTTCGAGCCTGATGGCTTCTCTCCCTGAGGTGCAGAGGCTTTTCCTTCCTGTTAAAAGGAATTTTTCAGCCTTTCCACTCTCACTAGTGAACCATGCGTGTGCTCAGGATTGGGAATCGAAATGAGGACAATATTCTATATTGATTTTCCCTGCTAAGCAGAGGTGTTTTTATGAATTGGCTTAAATGAACATAATTATGATGAATTTCTTTTGAATTGGATCGCATGGAATCTACTTGAATTTAATATGTCTTCAAAGTGCTTTGTTGTGAATTGGCACCATACAAATAAAGCTGATTTAACTGGCCTGCTCATGCACCACATTTTCTGTCAAGGGAGGGAAGTCCCATTACATAAAGAGTTGAATATCCCAAAGCATCTTCTGTTTTATGCAGCTTTTCTTCTTACAATCATGGCAGTAATTTTAGGACAGTCTCTTGACAAAATGATATACAAACCCTTTGTCCAATCTCGCCAGATTCGCCAGGCAGGCCTTGTGGGCCAGGAACACCCTGAGGAATGAAACATTGCTGTCAGAATCCATACAGCATGACTGAATTCTCAATAAAGTGTTCAGGACAACATCAAAACAGATGGTCTTTGCTTAACATTTACATATCAAAAGCAAAACAGCAGCAAGGAAGTAATAAATCAAAATCCTTACAGGGGGGCCTGGGGGGCCATCTGCTCCTGGAGGCCCAGGAGGTCCGGCATCTCCCTGAAACACAAGAAACACATATGTTTTAGACATATTAGAAGGAGCAACATCACATATGTATAGGAGTTTAATGACATGTGCCAGTTTTTTGTGAAAGTAGGTTTATCATGAGGTGACTGTGGGCGAGCTGGGAGAGACGGCTGTCACTGAAACTAAAACATCTTAGCAGCTGCAATAAAACACAGAACCAGTCAGGGAATCACAGATGCTAGTTTGAGGTTGTCGTAGCACCTGAAAGCCACCTGGTGCCATGGAAACAGGATGCTGACTGTTGGATTGATTATTCAGAGCTTGTTAAAATATATGCTGCCCTGCAATGGACTGGCGAGCCATCCAGGGTGTACCTGGCCTTTCGCCCAAAGACTGCTGGGATAGGCTCCAGCTTCCCCACGACCCTTCATCTGACTAAGCAGAAAGAATAATGGATGAATGAATGAATAAAATATTTGCTTTTGTAAGTGTGGTCTGACGAATCTTATGATAATTCAGCTTGTAAGACCAGAGCCATCGGTCCATCAACCCATTGGCTGGACCTACATTGTGGAACCTGGAGTCTTTCCCATCTGCTAGAAGGTGTAAAAAGGGGGATGTGGGGCAGGAGGGGTGGCGGAGCTAGGTATTGACAAATTACTGGGACAAATTACTGGTTTACATATCACCAGTGTAGAATTGCCCACATTTATCTGTCTGCCTGTTTCTATGCAGATGTTCTTTCTGGGAATGGCTCTTCGGTTTGGGACTTTGGTTCTGTTAAACTGTTGGATTGATCTGGAAGGAATTGCGAAAACAGGAATTATTAAAATAATCCTTCACAACTTAGGTGGAAATGATTAGCTTTGCTATGTTTTTTTGTCAGTGGATGGTTTTTCCCAGCTGTCTCTGAAGGCATCCCTCCTCAGCACTGATTTGCTGCTACCTTCCACCTGGGCCACGCTCTACTTAAGCAGCAAATCCAGAACTGCTAATTGCCAGATTGTCAGAGTTTCTCTGTGTGTTTCCAGTCTTTTCCCTCTTAGTCTCCAGTACCTGCCTGCCCCAGTATTTTCCCAGATCACTCGTATTTGTGGCTCTTCTCAGTGGTTTGGATCTTGGATCATTCCAGGAACTGTGTTTTGGATTTACCCTGTTCATCTCTAATGAGACAAGAATTATTGTACCTCCTGGACTCCCTTACCCTAGTTGGAATCAAATACACTGTGTGCCACTCTGCTAACCCTCATTATAATCATCAGCTGCCCTCTTATTGTGGATACTTTCAATGAAGGATCTCTTGCATTCCACTGAAGAGCCAGCTGCCTGCTTCCCGGGCTCCAGTTAATGTTAATAAAATATCCTACCTGATCCTAATGTTTCTGATTCGATTTTTGGCTTCCATCCTCTGAAGCGTTACAAGCTTAGCAGAGGTCTGAGCTTTCCAAGTGCTTTCCGTCTTGCTGTTTATAATTTACAGCCCATAATGCAATTTCTAAAGTCTTTTTATTATTTAACTTTGCTCAACTGGGTAAATGTTTCAGAGAAAACCAAACTGGCATGTTAGCAGACTCTCAGAAAGCAAAGCTAGCTGCTAAATGTTTAGCATGGACTCGTTTGGGATTGGTAGAAAACAGAAACATACTTTATTAAAGAAGTGTATCCATGATTTTCTGCAACATGTGTTAATCTGTTCAGATTTGTGTGTGTGTTACTCAGATAAAGTTTCCCAATTAAACTATTGATGTATTTAGTCATGTTTGTCACCTATTGTCACGTCTGGTACAGAACACAGTTAAACACAGTTTAATATTTCTCATAAATCTAACCCATTGTGATTAAAATCTACTTCAAAATGTGAAGCATTTAACCGTTAAACAATTTCTCACCTTTTCACCCCTCAGGCCTTCTTTCTGTACCTGAAATCAAAGCAATGAATACATTAGGTTTAAATAAGAGAACATGGTTGATGAATTTATGTGCAAATTGGAGGTAAAACAAGGCTGTGTGGAAGGATGTTAGAAACCGTGTTGATCTAATCATAGTCTATAAAGGTATATTCACAGTAAACGCATAAAGTAAACAGTAAACCCCTGCAGAGGCCTGAACTATCAACTGTCAGAAGCACCAGAAACTAGCAAGTTAAATAGAAATGAGAAAGATGGAAAGAAAACTAGCAGTTGTTAGTGAATAAATCTGCAGATGACACAGTGCAGAACATACAGAGTGGAACGTGTTCAGAGAAGAGTGATCATGCCGATGTGAATCTGAATCTGGTTGTGGTCTTTCAGACATTCTGTTGTTGCTTTACAGCTGAGTTTTGGATTATTGCCCATAGTTGAGGAAAGTTCCAACATTAGGACACAATTTGCTATATCTCGTTACTTATCAGAAAAGAAAATGCTTCATATGTCACTAAAACTTATTTAAAAATCCCACTGCTCAAAACATTACTGATAAACAAATAAAAACAAAATGTAAGAGTTTTCTTGCTCATCTAACACTTTATTTACCCAACTCCCATCAGCAATAGATTACTTAGATGTACTTAAAACTGAAACCATTTACTCTTAACAACAAAATAAATCCAAAGCATGTTCAGAGTTTCTTATTGAAGTCAACCAGTTCTGCTGTGTTTCCATTCCTCATGGATACACACACCGACCAGCACCAACTCCAGTTGATGTGCGTCGGCACTAAAACAGTCAGTAGGCTGCTTTCGGCTGGGATTACCTGGTCTCATTCAGGCAATTCTCACTCGCCTCTGTAATCACACCCTTCCTCAGTCATCTTCATCACAACAAAGATCTGTAGGATCCTATATACAATGTAATTTATCTTTCTTTTTGTGTATTTTTGATACTCACCACATCCCCAGGTAACCCGGGAAGTCCTCTCTCCCCCTGTGACACAGTTCACACAAGGATAAACACCCCTTCATTAGAATCAAGAGAGCTTGAGGGAAAAGCCCCTGAGGCGATACGGTAATAACACAGCAGCTGCTGTAATTAATGAGTCATGCTAAAGGGTATAGTTACTGCACAGTGCAGGAAAGGCAAACTTGTGGCTGAAGTACCACAGCAGCTCTTTGTATGCGTGTACGCATGCATGTTTTGTGTATATACGGGTGCGGTATTGTGAGTATTTTTGCACCGCTGGAAGAATCATCAAAGTCTGTAATTACAGAGAGACAAATGAACTGTGTGTTTTAATTTCTCCGACAAATGAGTGGGCCGACTTTGAAGATGCACACAGGAGACTGAGGAATGTCTGGAGAAGGTAGACGGAAACTTAGGAATTACCTCTGATTGTATCATTTCAAAAAGACTCATATCAACACAACTTCATTACATTAGGCTTGTGGTATCTTCTATCTATTGTTTCTAGTCAACTGAAACGGGGGAGGGGGGTGCAAACCTTGTTGCCTTTAATCCCATTTGGCCCAGGTGCTCCGACCAGTCCTCTCATACCCTAATCGAGATTAAACAAAAGCAGTATTATTACGAAGGTAATGGCTTATAAGCCAAGTATACTGGCTAATAATATTAATCTAATACATAAAGAAAAAACTTTTCAAGTGTGGAAAAGTAGAAACTTTATTATTTCATGACAAATATTAAGTTATCTTTCATGTGAAGTCAGTATACTGGGAACTAATCCAGGACAATGCTAGGATCTCATAGTTGGTTTGCAACTTACGTCTTTCCCAGGAAGTCCTGGTTTCCCTGGTAGTCCGTCCACACCTGCTTCTCCCTAAAATGTAAACATGATTTTGTTTAAAGCACTTAAATATGAATAAAGAACAGCAGCCATCTTTGCATGATGTCACACAAAAATCCATTCATATCATAAAACTGTGAATGATGTACAAATGATTAGTTGCCATTTTTACAACCTGTGCTTCCAACGGGGTAGACGTGCCTCATATCGCTTAGCATCGACCACAGGTTGGAATACACTAACTCAAAATCAGACATGAATGTTGGCGTGAACATCAGGATCTAGCTGCTAGCATGTATAGCTTAAGTAAAGACTGATCTCACATCAAATCCAGATGTTGCCTGAGAATTGGCTGAAAAATAAATCTTTTTCTTAGTTAATCTTTGACTCAAAACACATCATTTGTCTGATGAGGAAAATTAGTAACGATAGAACAATGTAGAACATGAACATTTGCTAAGCGTACATACAGCACAGCTTTCAGTAGCCGATCTGTATCATGCAGGTTTTTAACCAGTGTATTGTATTTCTTAATGAATTTTAATCAAAGTTATCATCGATCATCTTGTATTGGTCTCAGACTTGAATTTGGCCAAACTATTTTACTTTTAAATTTTATTGCTCTTTGGGTTCAAACTGTAAGAAATGCTTATGATTCACCAGATCTTTTTCCGTTTAATAAATTGTACACTAAACAATATTTCATATATGTGCCAAAGTGTCCTTGGGCAAGACACTATACCCCAAGTTAACCCCGGATGTGCCGATCGGGGTACGAGTGTGTAAGTCGCTTTGGATAAAAGCTTCTGCTAAATGACTGAAGAATAGAATAGAAAAGAATAGAATATGGTTTAGATACTTAAATCCAAACCAAAGTTATGGACCAATCACTGCAGGGTGAATAACAGCACTATCCACTTTGAGCAATGGATACTGCTGTATGACCCAAAACACAATCCTAACTTTCCCGTCAAACTATTCAAACCTCAGTCCCACATGGCTTCTCTAAACCATTTCTTTCCTTTATCAGCACACACAGAAAGTACTTTTCCAGTAGTTTCTGCTAACAGGAAATGACTTCCTGACTGACTTACTCAATGGCTGACGGACAGCTCTAAACCTGGCAACAGCCATTGAGTCAGCCGGTTCTCAGAATCTGCTACACATCCTCGCATCATATGGTAAAGTAATTAATGCACAAATTCACAGAAGTTTAAAGCCCCATAAAACCACCTGTTGAAGTCTAAAGTTAGAAACATCAGGCTGACCTCTTATCATTTTAACGCTAATTTACACTATTTGTGTTTAAATATTTTTATTCATGCCTGGTATGCAGCTTAAAACATCTGAAATCAATATAAAAGTAAAATTGCAACATCTTAATAAAAAAAATAAAAAAATCAAGTAATCTTGTGAAAAGCAACTTTAATGCCAGCAGAAAAGCTAAATCCAGAATTATGAGGCATCTTTATTGTCTCCTCACATCGTTGCGACAGCAACAAAGAGAGGTTTTTACATCAGAAACGGAAACTTCAGACATCAACAAAGCCCTGAACGCCTCCACAAAATTCCAGACAGGAAGTATGGCGGGTGAATCAAGGAAGCTCCATCTGTTTGTACTATTAGTCCCCTCAGCTCGAGGTTCCTCTGAGAAGAATGATCTCACTTTCTCAGAAGTTAACTCTGTTATCAGGACTTTCAGCTCTACAAACATTAAACATGGATTCATGGCTCAGATCATCAGGCACGCCGGTAACAATGTGGACGCTGAGAGCGAGGACCCATCTGGTGGTTACATGTTCCGTGGAGCTAAAAGACTAATATTTATATCTGAGAGTGGGGGTTGAGCGAAGAAGTGGAAAGTAGGGCGGAAAAAAGTTGTTCTACTTATATGTTAGACTTCTTTTTTACAGAACGGGAACTTACCCTGACTCCTGGAGTCCCTTTTCCACCTTTTGTACCAGAATCACCCTAAAACAAAACATCACGACTTCATTAAACCATTTTAAGTCAGAGTTAGATAACTGAAAACTTAACTGATGACGGTGAAGCGCATTACTCACAGTAACACCTTTGGGTCCGGGTCCACCTGGAGTTCCTGCATCACCTTGGATTCCCTGTAAAGCCCAAAAACATAAACATCTGTGTCAGTAGGAGTTATTTTCTTTGGATGTTCACTTCTGTCTGCCGACTGAGCCTGCAGCCAACTGTCAGCTGACATGGGAATACTGAATGAGATACGAGTCACTATAAAATATAGAATAAAAACGTAAAACAATCAGTGTAGAAACAGCAGATTTCTGGCTCAACACTCTGAGGTGGAGAATACACACAACCTGTTTAGCATTTGTTTGTTTGTGGACGTCTTCAAAATGAAAGTTTACATGTTTGCCAGCTGCAATGTGTAGGTTCAGCGTGGGACCTGACGCACCACCTAACATACAACTACTATTATTTAAAATAAACAAAAACAAGTTACAAAATCTAAAAGACTAAACAGCTTTTTCCCCCTTTTTTTTTTTAACTTGATGTAATTCTTTGCTTATGCCATCACATTCACCCACCTTCTGTCCAGCTGGGCCTTGTTGCCCCGGAGTACCAGCTGCACCTGGATCACCCTGATGAGAAAAAAACAACACTTCTACATTTAGTATATTTTATATGATAAAACTGCATTAGATTGTTTACATTAGTCAGTCAATTCGAGTCCTGATGTACCACTGTCCCATGTGTTTTAGAAGTTCCCACACTTTAACACACCCACTTTACCACCAACCAGACTTTACTGGAGTAGACAAACATCTAAAACATGCAGGGCAGTGGTGCTGCCTCTAAACGAGAAACACTGACACATTTTACACCAACGTGGTGAAACAGGGTCACTTACTTTGTCACCTTTGTCACCAGGTAAACCATCTATTCCTGGCACGCCCCCAAGACCCTGTTAAAAAGGTTGGAGACACAGAATTAATACCACCGTTTGACTTTTTATGACTCAGATCAATGTTTAGAAACACACTGCACTCCGCATCTCCAGGGTCACACCTTCTCTCCTTTTTGTCCAGCAGCACCTGTTAAACCTATAGTGCCCCTATCACCCTGGAAACAGAAAACAAGTCTTTTAACGAATGGGTTGGTCAAACGCAAGCATGCAGGATGGCCGGCGATGGCAGGCGACGAAGTCGTGCTGTCAGAAACATCAACCTGGTAGCATCACACAATCGGTTTAGTACACATAGTAACAATACAAAGGTTAGAAACATATTAAAGCACTTAAAAAATCGAAAAGAGGAGATAAATGTGCTGACAAAGCTACGCAGAAAACACAAAGAGATAAACAAAACACTTTTCAGCAGAGACTTCGGAGCCAGAATCGTCTAACAGCTGCACCAAGACCCATTATGGTTTGGTTGCACATTCATCCCAGGACTCAAGGAATACCGGCTTCCCATTGTTTCATCTGAGTGCTGCATATTTTTAAGTCACAGACTGATGTCATCCACAGTGCCAAAGAATCCAGCGGACTCTCAGAGTAATGGCTGTTAAATTACACAGTACAGAGAGATATTGCCCACCACAAGCTTCCTTCTATTTCATAAACCACTCTACACGTCTAAGAGGGTTGCCCTTTAATTATTTTAGGTTTAAATCACATTAACAAACAACATTTCTTTCATCACACAGATCCGGAGAGGTTCGCCCAGTTCTGCTGCACCACAGGCCTAAAAGACTCCGTATCGACAGCAGCACTGCCACACATGGCGGTGGCTTCTTTCATTGGTTAAAGATACAGTTAAAAGCAGTCGCAGTGGGAGAAATCCACTTTCACCCCCTGTGACAAGATTTCCAACGCAGACTGCCTTTTTTTTTTTTCTTTTAACCCCAGCTTGACGTCAGCTTACATCATGCGTTTGCCTCAAGTTTAGAAAAGTTTACAAGAGCAAATTGCAGCCTTCTTTCAGGGAGAGTAAAGACAGATGCTGAAGCATAGAGTAACAGAGGAGCAACAGGGACGCCGCGCATTAAAGTTTCTTTTAATGCACTTCCATCGAAGCAACAGTAAGGATTATAAAACACATAAATATGTCATAAAATGCGTTCTGCTGCCTGTATTAATGATTTTCTTACATAAAACAACACCTTTGGCTTCCTGCAGTGTCACTGTTTATCCAAAGCACTTTGTCAGGTAGATTCTCAAAAATATTACCAACAAAAACACTTGAAAAGACGAACTGAGGTGCAACTTGTTGGACATTATTGTTGCTGTGTAATATACAACCTAAATTCCAAATGTTTTGGAAGCTCAGAAAAATATAGATAAAACAGAATGCAATGATTTTACATTACTAAGAAATTAAGCAACAGCCTATCTAAGGTAATTGAAATATTATCTTTTATATTTATTTAAAGTGGAGAGCAAGGCGTTGGAAATGTAATTTGGTACCAATAAAAGATGACTGTCGGGGGAAGTATTTAAGACTAGTCAGGCTGAACTGCAACAGGTCAGATACATGGTAGGTGTTGCTGAAAATGGATTTTTAATTATACGTTCCATTAACCTGACTTTCATATGGAAGGATTGTCCGGCTCTGATTGGTCCTGTACTGATCCAGTCATTGTGCGCATGCTCAGTGTATGAAGACTTTGAAGACTCTACCATCTAGAGTGAACAAAATCATCAGAGAATCAGGAGGAATCTCAGTGCACAGCTACAGTAAAAGGCCTGGATGGCTCGACTCGAACTAGAGCATAACCTGGACGGTTGGGCCCGGTACATGCAAACTCCAACTCAGGCCTGCATCTTTGAGGGTATGGGGTTGCATTAGTGCCTGTGGCCTGGGCAGCCTCCACATCTGTGAAGCTTCATCAATGACCATATAGTGGTTTTAAAGCACCATCTGCTCCCTTCCAGACAGCATCTCCTACAGGGAAGGCCTTGCTGATTTCAGCAAGATAACACGAAACCATTTACAGCATCCGACACAACAGCGTGGCTGCACACAAGAAGAGTTCGGGTGTTGAACTTGTCCACCTGCAGACCAGCAGACCATCACCAATAAAACCATTTGGAGCGTCACAAACCTTAAAATCCATAAACAAAAGTCCAGGATGTGTTGCTGACATCAGATTCAAGCAAATATGATGGTGACGAGCAAAGTGTCTTCGTTTCAACATGTGATTATTGGGAATAAAATACTTGTTGATGAGTTTTGGAAATCATTGCATTCTGTTGGGAGTTTCCGTTCTGCATATCTGTAAATCCCAAGTTTCTTCTCAAACGGTGTTATGTTGAGAATTTAACTGCAAATGGATTATTATAGATAAAATTTCAGTTTGATTTGCTAAACAATTTCTGAATAATTTTTGAGCTCAGTCGGATCATTAAATTTCATACGATTTGTTGTTTTAACATAAATGTGCTTATGTGGAACTTTACATGCTTACATCATGTAAAAAGAAAACTTAAAGAATAGATTTATATATCTAGACATTAAAGGTGTATTACATGAGAGGCTGCAAGATGAATTGGCAGCTGATAGATGGCAAAAGGTATCACTGAAAAAAGTGCAAAAGTTCTGTAGTGCGTCATTAATTAGGAATAAAGTATATAAACTTTACTCCTATTTGGAGTCTTCAGACAAGTATTTGTAGAATTTATTTGTCTTATAAAAACCTAGAAGTCATAGTTACACACCTTTAGACATCAGCTTTGTTCTAATCTGACTATTAGATCACTGGTAATTGGTTCCCTATAAACCTTTGTGCAGTTACACATCTGAAACAAACATTAAAAGTGAAAATAAAGAAAGAAAATAGAAAGGAAGAGTTAAAAATGATTATTCCCAGGAAGAGATTAGAATATTTGGTGTCCATGCACATAAAATATGCATAAAAATGCAAGCAAACATGTATTTGGGTTAAGATGATCATGCAGCAGCGTGAAGGGATGTGTTTACCTACCTTCTCACCTCTGTCACCTTTAACAGAGGTTACTTTGCCCTGCAAATAATTAATCGATAAGATCAATTATTATCGAGGCTGAAAGAGATGCAGAGAAATTGGAAGGCATGCAGGGTGAAATCACTTGATTGGTTGATGTGATATTGATCAGAACTCTTCTAAACTGATTAAATGATAAACTGAAATTCAGTTATTTCACTTTAATCTTATTAGATTATTTTCCTCCAAATAAGAATAAAAAAAAATGGAAAATATACGCCTTAAGTTTTCATACTGTCTCTCCTTTTTCCCCTTTGATGCCCGATGGTCCAATAGCACCTTTAGGGCCACTGTCCCCCTGAAAAGGTAGGCACGTTGACACAATAAAAGGACAGAACACACAATGAAACTATAATCATGTGTTTCACACACAAACTAGTATGTCATTATGTGGTAGATGACCTTTTCACCCTTTGGGCCTGTAACACCAGGCGCACCGGTGTCTCCCTGTGAGAAATGAGAACAGCTGCCTTTTAAAGCCATTAAAAGTAAGGATTCCCAGTCAACCATGGAAATAATAGACTGGGATCAAGTCTGATAAAAATGAAATGGCTTTACCTTGTCCCCTGCAGGGCAGGAGCAATTCATTTGAGGACCTCTCTTTTGTTCCACAACCGTGGGTGTTGGAGTGAGGATCTGCTCAGGTGGTGCCTCTGTCACAACTTTCTTTGGACACTGAAATGACACAATTTATCAAGAAAAAAGATATATAAGAAAATACAGTCATGATTGCAGCACATGTGTTACCATTATATACTTATACTGTGAGATACAGTTTGTCATCAGGGGCCTTTGCAGCTATAACTTACATTTTAAGCTAGTAGTTACTGTTATCAGCTAAAATGTGAGCAAGAGCGGCAGATGTTTAAAAAAAAGAAATAAATAAAAGCTTTGTCTGTAGTCCGTCGGTATTGACTGGATGACTCCCCATTTGAAAGCACTGCCAGACTATATGGAGAGATTTTATCCACCCAGTGTGGTGTACTCTAATTATTGCACCACTCGCCGAGAAAAGTGGTCAATAATTAATGGTCGCTGACCCACTTGTAGGCCACGTTAATATATTTGTAAGTTGTATAAGATAAGAATCAAAAGATTCTTTTCTTTCTTTTAGCTGCTGGTGTGAGATAAACACATAAGTTGTGGAGCTTGTCTTAGTGTTATTAATTAAATTCATAAAGCTAGAGCACCCCCCCCCCCACACACACACAACAATTCCATGTAATGTAATGTGCAAGCTAAGTTAGGTTTCCTTTATTTACACTTAAACAAAGCGGCACATCAAATATCTAAAAGTTCTACATTTAAGTTCTAAAATTAAAACTATATATATATATATATATATATATATATATATATATATATATATATATATATATATATATATATATATATATATATATATATATATATATATATATGTATATATATAATTTTAGAACTTACATTTAAATATATATATATATATATATATATATATATATATATATATATATATATATATATATATATATATATATAATCCTCCAATACTTCTTGTTTTGATCTTGTTTTGATCCTATAGCATCAGCTCTTAAGCTAAAACTTTGAATGTAAATGTCAGCGAGCAATGTATTCTCAAATTGAAAATAAGGGTGATTCAAAGTAGAGAAAAAATTGATTGTTTTTGCAGAAAACAACTTATTTGGATCCATCTTTTCTTGGGAAGGTTAAAAACTCCATGCACATTCTTATTTTATACCTCACATTAATATGATGCATTACAGTTAAAAATTAGCCCTTAGCACTACCTGAGTTTTCATGCTAGCAATATATTTTTCATCTAAGAATAAAGGTGATTCAAATTAGGCACACTCTTTTTTACAGATGGAAATAACTAATTTTGACTGACTTCCACTGTAAATGCTTAAAAGTTCAAATGAATTGTTTTGTTGTTCAGACTGAAATGATGTATTGCAGTTAAACACCAGCATGTAGTAGTAGGTTCCAAGCTAACAGCATGACCTAAATGTTTGAGGTACCTCGCAATGTAATTTCAAACTAAAAGTAAAGATGATTTTATTTAAAGATAAGGTTGATTGCTTTTAGTGTTTGAAATATTTTTGGGGGGGGATATTTTTAGTTTTCTGTAAATGCTTAGATGTTTGAGAACAGTATTCATTTGGAATTCACATTGAAGTGTTACAGTTAAGTGCTAGCTCATATCAGTCGCTCTCAAGATAAAGGCATATATGCTAATGCTAACTAGGAAACTAAAAACAAAAGACTTTCCTCCATTCATACACTTTCTGTCGCTTATCTGAAATTGGATAGCGGGGCAGCTGCCTAAACTCTCTCCCTAGCCACATTCATCAGTGGGATTCTGAGGCATTCCCAGGCGAGAGATGCTGTTTATGGCGTAGTGGTAAAATGAATTGCTTTTCGTTCAGAAGGGCGTGGGTTCAAACCCTGATCTTGCATCTTAGGGCGGCCCTGTAGCTCAGGAGGAAGACCAGTTGGCTTTTAACTGGCTTGTAACTCGATTCCAGGCTTCCCCTGATCATGTGCCGAAAGTGTTCTTGGGCAAGACACTGAACACAAAGTTGCCCCCCGATGTGTGCCTATCGGGCTGAGTGAGATGCTTTGGATAAAAGCATCTAAAGAACGTGACTGTAGAATGCAATCCCTCCAGCTTGTTCAGATCTTCCTTTTGGGTCTCTTCCCTGAGGAATATGCCCAAAACACCTCATCAGGGAGGCTAATTCAGGAATATACTAAAATTATTGATACATTTTTTCACAAGTAGTACTAACGTCTTTGGACAGACCCTTTTCTGTAAATATTGAAGCATTCTATGATGCATAACCAATTGATTTGCAAACCTACAGGCTGCATTTGTAGGCTATTTGTGACCTTACACCTCCTGTGCTGGGATGTCAGTATAAAGATGCAAAGTCCATGTCTGAAGCCACTAATACTTACAGGGCCACCAGGGAGATCACAGCAAGTCTCCAGTTCTGCATGTTTTGAATCGCAGTAAATCATCATCCTTTGGAGGTCAAACTATATGAAAGCCGACAAACATTTTATAAACAAATGCACTTCCAAGGCAAGAAGCTTACATGAATAAAATGTCTCAAGCAGAAAGGTAGAAACTCACATCAATTGGCACACTGTCATACAACCTCTTCCCAATTACTGTCTTTCCCTGGATATCTATGTCCTCCCTGTCTTCAATTGGCAAAGTCTTGATGTGTTTGCAGTCCAAGTACAAAGACACAGACTTGGCTTCAACACTTAGGGCAATTTTGTGCCAATTTCGGTCAAACAGGTTGTCAACTTCAGAGTCCTTGAACACAGCTCTGACAGCATCTTTTGTCAGGCCGACAGCGTTGTACTCCACTGCTTTGTTTTCACCGTCCAGACGAATGGACACCTGAGAAATCAGAGAGAGGATAAATGAAAGCTGCAGGATTTTGTTTCTGCACTGTTTGACAGCCCAAAGCCCTTAACTTAGCAAGAAAATGAACAGTGAGTGACTTCAGCCTGTCCTACGTTGTAATTCACCAAATTAAGATACAGGCGTTTATAGTTCTATTTTTAACTATTTACATTTGGCTGACCCACCTGTGGTATTCCATATTTGTCATAAATCTGCCAGAGGTACCAATCTTCACGTCTTGAGGTTTTTCTGAATTTAAACGTTGTCACGAAGGCATATTCATCTGGCAGACCTTGAGGAAACACATCTCTGCCGAATAAAAGGACGTTGTTATTGCATTACCTTAGTCTGTGTACACGATATGAGAAACACATTAAATATTAACTTACAAACATTGCCAGCAAGCTAGCATAAGACAAGTTTGGATTTTTTAACATTAAGACGACATGACTTTTGCTTTTTGTTATTTTTTCTTTATTAGTTCATTGATTGTAATCAACTATAAGGTCCACAGACCAGCGTGTGGAAATAACAAAGCTAGAGCTGGGCATTAACAAAGAGCTTTCGTTTAATTTATTTACATTTCTTTGTATTTAATGTCATTTTCTATGTCAGATCAAGAAAGCAACCAAAGGAAAACATGACAGTATCACAGCTTTTCTTAGAATGGATCAACCTGGGGACAGTGAAAACTGTTAAGCTGCTTGAAGTATGTCCACCTCAACATCTGTAGGAAGTCTCTATTGGATCTGTTCAAATGCTTGTCTTTAGTATTTAGTATTTATTTTAGGTGCGTAGACATGTTAACACAGGAGTCAGAAAATCAGTCTTTATGAGTCTATTTGGCAAACACAATCCACAGAGAAGGCATAGGCTGGTGGTCAGAAGGGATTTAACTGGAATATTTTTGTCCTCAACCTGGTCAGTCTGACCAGAATTTTAATTATTTTCTTTTCTTGAGTATTTTGATAAGAACTTAAAATATACTGCGTCTGTAGTATGCAGAGGTGCACACTTACTCTGTGTGCTGTACTATCGGCATGGTTCCAAGGCGAACGTATGAACTGGGGCCATCATCATCTCTGGTTCCCAGAATATCTTTCACACTGAAGAACTTCATCAGGTCAAATCCTGCGGCAACACAGTAAAATAGTTTAGTTGGACTCTTCACAGTCTCTCACTCTCTTTCTCTTTCTCTCACACACACACACACACACACACACATTCAGCCTCTCAAGTCTTGAGGTTGACTTATGGTTTTGTCAGACTTGTGCTTGTGTATTGGGGTTTAACTGGGTCAGTACCACCACACCCTGAAGCCTCTGTATCTGTGGCTTTTTGGTTAAAAGCTGAATTCATCGTTTTACTGACCTAATGGAAAATTGAGTTGTTTGTTGGGGCATCAAAATGTTTGTTGCATTCACTGCCAGAGGAAAAAACTAAAACTAGCAGCCATTGCTGGCGAAGTCCACTTGTGAGCATGTGCACGTGTGTGTTCACTGCCGTGCAGTGTGTGATTTGAAGTGGTCTCACCGCAGACCGTACTTAGGTGGTTTCGATAGGACACTCCCTTGTACAGCAAACAACTGCTGTAACTATGGCGATGCCAGCCTTACGAGGGCTCGCGCCAAAGACAAGCTACAAGTTTACTGTGCAGCTCTGGCTGGAAGCAGGTGGTTGTGTCATTGAACAGTATCGTTTTATGCGTCTAGAAGTTCAGGCTTCAGAAAATTTCTGCATAGCTTCAGGCATGCAGGAGAATCTGTGGGGTGCAAAGATCTGGTGGGAATATCAACACAAGCGTTTTAATCTCTCATAGAGGAAACCAGATCATTGAGGTGGTAATGTGAGCGCCTGGCTAAAGCTTTGTGGATATCATTAGAAACAGCCTGGAAACAGGTGGTAAGACTCACAGACTGCCTGTCTTCCATCAGCAACAGAGTAAAAAATACAGCAAGAACTGTCACAAGACTGAACAACTGAGGGAGAGAGCTCCTTTTTTCTCTTAGTAAACAGCTTGTCTTCACTATTAAACATAAAAAATTACACCTTCTGATTATCTGGAAGGTAAAGGTTTCATTTTGCTGCTTCTTACTTTAAGGACATTTCAGAAGCATTTCTGGGAACCAGTTGGATTTTAGCAACTGGCCACCAGATGGTGCTGTTTTTTCCTTACTTCAAAATACCAGAGTTGTTTCTCATAATGTTTGTTGTTTACTCTTATGTAAATTTTGTGCTCTTTGTCATAATTATAGTTTTTAAAAAATGTCAGCAATAAAAATGTGAAATTCCAGAGCCTTTATAACACATCTTACTTGATCTTGGTCCGTAAAACTGCTTATTACTGAACTCTCCCTGTCATTTACTGACTCTTACATGTTAGAATTCATTTCATTTTTATTTTCATTGTATATTAGTTATTTCTGTTAACATGTTATTGATTTTACAGCTAAAAAGCCTCATAATTAAAAAAAAAACAGTAAAAAATCAAGGTAAATATGCATTTCAACCCCATCCTGGTACCTTTAAAACAATGATCTCAAACTCTAGTCCACTGTCCTGCAGGTTTGCTTCTTCTGTAGACTTGATTCATACTAATGGCTCACTGTGTAAGACAACGAGATGTCAGATCCTTTCTATTTAAATCAGGTGTGTTGGAGGAGAGAAACATCAAAAGTCTTCTGGACTGCAGTCTTCAATGATCAAATATTGAAATACCTGCTTTAACCTCTAATAGGAAAATGTATATCAGGAATGGCCAACTCTAGCCTTCGAAGACCAGTATCCTGCAGATTTTAGATTTCTCCAAACCTGACTCAAATTAGTGGATCTTGAAAATACTTTGGCAGAATTTTACAACAAGCTGCCATAGAATCACTTTATTTGAAAATCGTGAGTGCTGGAATGATTGGTTCTTCTTGCGCTATAGTGGAGGTGGAACTGAGAGGTGTCCCCACAGTGGTGCTCTGCAGCCAGACACCCCTCAGTTTAAGGTATGAAAGTATCACCATTCAAGCCTTTTCCCTACATTTTAGGCTTCAGCTGGAACAGCGCATAACCATAATGAAATGAGAATATCTCTGCAACCACAAGTCTATCTGACTGTGAAATTTATTAAAACGTGTTATTATCAGCATGTGTGTCACTGGTGAAAAATAAATGAAGATGACACAAATTGAAACACAGTCAAGTTATCCTAAAATAAAAGAGAAAAGAAGTGCAATTGTGCCTTTATTAGGTTAAGTTATGATGCAAAATGTGAATTATCCATACAAAGAGCAACTCTGATGAAGTGAAGAGGAGGAAACTGACAGAGGTTTCGATGAGATTTCCAAAAATGGCTATATTGGTACAGATTGGCTGCCTCTCTTCTCAAAGTCCGCATATTAGGTACCTCAAGGTTGTAAGAGGTTAAGAAAAACTGAATGAATTAATGATATTTAAAATAATCAATGTGGCTAAAGGTTAAGGTGATTAAACTGTTAATTACACAGTCACTTATACGGAGCTGAACTCCATATATATGTAGAGCACCAGGGTTTTTATCTCAGCCAGACTAGATTGACTCCAAGCCTGGAGCCTTTTTTCTTTCTTTTTTTTAACTTGCCCTGTCAAGCATCATGACAGCAGAATGATGGTCTGGCTGAGCTTTGGATATGAGGCGCCACTTGATTCTTACATTTTATTCTTTATTTAATTATTTATGTCATGGATATGTTTTATATTGCTTATAACATAGGGCAAAATAATATTCAGGAGTCAGCAAATTCCTAAGTATGATATAAAACACTTTAGGCCAGTAAAACCTTAGAAAATGAAACGATTAACTGCCCCAGGTCTTCTTTGTTCAGTAGTTGAGGCGCTGCTACACACAAACGTGATGTTTGGCTGGTTATCAGTTGTTCAAGGAGTTGTTCATGCAGCTGCGACTTCTGCTGGCCGTTCGTCACCACGCTGAGTCGTGCACACTCGCTCACCGTGCCGTTTCTCTGGCTGCTCTGGGCCCATCTGAGCACAAAGCTGTAATTTGGACTGGCAGATGAGAGCATATAATCAACCCAAAAAAGTTATTTTGGACAGCCACGACTGACCGATGGGGTGATCTGTGGCGAAAACCAGATGAGTTCACCGACTGGGAAAGGCGAACACATGCACAGAGGGATCTTTTGATCAGAGCAGATGGCAACATGTGTGCAGTAGATAGCAAGACCATAACCACAAAGATGCTTCTCAGGCTCTTGTGTGTGCTCTCATCCTTTTGGGGGGGGGGGGGGGGGGGGTTACTCAGACAGGACTGTCTGCCTGTAACCACAGGTCTCTGGCTGTCAAATCTTAATCAGGCAAATGGTTTTGACATTTTTCAGACAGATTTACACTGTCTTTCCAACACCATAAAGAAAATTTTGGGGGGGTAATTATAAGCCAGAGCTGCCAAAGTAGTGATGATAAAAACTGTCTGGTTCTTCTCTGTATAAAGATTAAAACTCTGAACAGCCACAACCTGAAATGTGCATCCCCTGCACTGAGGAAACCCCCAACATTGTTGTCACATCAGAGTGCTTTAGACCATGCACTGATGATTGATAGCGAGCAGCCCAAAGTGTGAAGCACGGCAGTCATAATTAAGACATCACTCTATGTTACACTGCAGTTTATAAAAACAAAAAAATATAATTTTCCTCTTTGTGCCAAAATCTGCAGTAAAGATGAAAACATGACCGGCTGTGGCCTCCTCATCAGCTGACTGTTTTCCCTGGACATCGCTCTGTGAACCACTGACGTACAGAACTCTGAATTAGTATTCCAAGTTTAGTTCAACAAGAAGGATTTACAGCGATGATTCTGCCAATGGAGAATTATTTTATTTGTGGGGCCCAAAGCTGAAAGTAACAAAAGTAAAAATCAGGGTAGTGCATTAAATGGTCAGTTCTACAAGTTTAGAACTATTTAAACTAAACTTACAAGAAAATATTTCCAGAAGTGCAAAACTCACCGTTTTGATCTGACTTAGAAAAGGAAAAGGAAAGAAAATAGACACACCTGAGAAGATCTATTTCTGCTGCTGGCTAAATGATACATCTGCTTCTGAAAGCAGCAGCTTTCAGTGATTTATCAGAAGTTTACTCTAATTCCTGTTGCAGCTCGGCAGAAAAGCAAAACCATGTAATTAGCACTTACCCAAGGACAAGAATGTGATAATGTGTCTTGACATTACAAAGCAGTGCTTTTGTCTCTGATCATGAACACACACTTCTTTCTACTCTGTGCTGTTGAATTACTGCTGAGAGAGAAAAGAAACACCAAAAGATTCATTTGAACTGGTAAAATTCAAGAGTTACTTGTAGAAATTCAAGAGTGACAGTTCATTTGAGTACCTTCTTTAGGCCTCAAAGTCATGTACAGAATGTAGAGTTATCGGGATAACATCTGCAATATCGGCATTGTTAAAAAATAAAAACCACTTTAATTACAGTTAAGCTGTTGTGCATGTTTAAGCATGCATAGGGAACAGGGATGGCTTCATTATACCTGAGATAAGGACCGTAGTGTCACCAGTCATGTTGGCATTTCCTTATCCAACAATCATATAGCATAACCTGACTTTGCCTAATGTTGTGCACTGTGAGACACTCGGCAGGATTAGATTAGATTAGATTAAAACACTGCCAATAAAAATAAAGAAAACACATCTTAGATCTTGGTGAATTAAATATTGCAGTTGTAAATCTTCATTACATAGTGGAATTTGTTGAGAGCAAAATGACAGAAGGATCAGTGGAAATGAAAATCATTAACCCGTGCAGGTCTGGATTCACAATCACATTCAAAAGAAACATGGAAAGATCAGATTCCAGGGTGACCCAACTTCTGTGGAAACCCCTCAACACAATTCTAAATGGAGGTTCACATGAGATAAAGGATGTTCTCCTGAGGGATCTGCTCCAGACCTCGATCAAGGAATCACTCAACCTCTGGACAGTCTGTAGTGAGACATGGTGGTGATGGATGGAACAAGAAAGGATGTCTCACAGGTACAGGATATGATTTATGCCTAGTGAACAGGCAGTGCCAGTCAATGACTTCATCATGCAGAAACTGCTGACACACTGCAGCCACGAGGCTAAGCATTGTCTTGCATCAATATGAACCCAAGGCCCTCTGAAACAGCCAATGGTTTGACAAAGTAACTGAGGACCTCATCCCAGAAGTCAGTGGCAGTCAGGATACCTCTTGCTGGCACAAGTATGTGCCTATCAGACCACCACTGACCTACTGCCTGGTGTATAGAAAATGCCAATTGCACCGTGTTGGCCTGTGAGCACGGGCCTTACTTGTGTATGTCAGGCCCTCATATCACCCTTATGGAGTCTGTTTCTGACAGTTTGAGCAGATACATGCTCATTGTGACTTGCTTGACGACAGTGATTCTACAGCTGGGTTGTTGTTTTCCGAAGGGCCGCTAAACTTCTCCTGATATCCTGGACTGTCTCCTGATACCTCCTCCATGCTCTTCACACTGTTCTGGGAGAAAAGTCAAATCATCTTGGCACAGCATGCATTAGTGCAGGGGTGCTCAATTCCAGTCCTCGAGATCTACCATCCTACAACCTTTAGATGCAACCCCTGTCCAGCACAGCTGAATTCCTCCTCTGCATGTCATTCAGCTCTGCAGAGGCCTGCTAACAAGACACTTTTTTGATTCAGGTGTGTTGGAGAAGGGTTGCACCTAAAAACAGCAGGATGGTAGATCTCATGGACCGGATTGGAGCACCCCTGCATTAGTGTGTCATCCAGCACTATCTGAGCAGCCTGTGTTGGTTGCAGACATGCCTCACACTACCTTTAGTGGGAATGGAATTGGCAAAATGTAAACATGACCAAAACATCTGCCAGAGAGGGTGAGAACAGGGAAATGTTCTGACACATCTGTGGGACGATTCCTTTGTTTGCTAGGTGCCTCTCAGGGCTTGTCCACATGTAGCAGGGTATCTGACAAAACAAAGATATTTTTCTCTGATTTGGCCTGTCATCCACATGAAAATGCAGATTTGTGTAATCGAAACTATTCTTTATTTGCAAATCCTCCATTTGCACATCTGCAAGTGGACACATATAACCGGGGTTTTAGGGTTTGGAAAGTCACTGTCTGTGACAAAAACAAAAACAAAACATGAAAACATGCCGTCACATGTGCGACCTTTGTTTTCAACAGAATGGACGTTCTCAGTTGGTGTTGTTGTTATCCATTCTCCAGGCGCTTTGTGTTTGTTTGTTTTTACACTGCTGTCAGTACCGCTCCACGTGGACGACCAAAGGCAAAGGATGAAGGACAGTTATTTTCTGCCACCTAACCATATCACGCTCGATGCATGTTTTTAATGTTCTGTGGAAGTGACGTCATAAGGCGGAAGGTTATTCTGATTGGATAGGATTGGGAGCGCTACTGCCGCCTAAAGGTTTGATATTCTTATGAATGTGCTTAACAACTCGGTTATGCAGATAGATTTGTTTTCGAAAAACAAGGTGGTATGGACTCTTCACTGGCCTGAGGGAGGGGGGGATATTCTGTTTTACAAAAACTCGGCTACATTTGTTCATGGTCTCTTTTCCACCGGTTAGCTTTTTTATTTCTACGACAGAAGGTGAAATTGATTCACAATCAGAGTTACTTTATGGGTCTCCTTGATTTATTTATGTTTTTTAGAAGTGTATAATGATCCATGTAATTATTAGAAACATTTAATATACTAAATCAAAACAAGGGAAAAAGCATTTTGCCATGATGCTGAACTGAAAGGAGGATGCATCATTAACAGTGGTGTATGTATAACATGAATACACCTGTTCATGTTTAAGCAATGCCATTTTTACAAAGTTAAATATGGGAATGGTTTGCTTTTTGTACAAACTGCTTTAAACATTGCATGAATCCAGTCTTTCTCGCAGCAGATCAGGATCTAAATGATCTAGATTGGATGGCTGACTATCATGCAACCATTTGCACTAAAGAATGCTCAGTATGCTAAACAAATACATGTGTTTTATCACCCAGCCATCATCACCAGTTTATTTTATGATGCTGGATAAAACTACAGAAAAAACAGTAGGTAAAATATTTGCAAACATTCACTTTTTCCCCCCTTTTTTCTCTGTTTGTCTTATTATTTTTTTCTGTGGTAACTTATTTAGTTTTTAACACACATTCTTCAACTTAAATTGACTTTCCAGTTGGGGTCTCTCAGTATTAACTTTACATGCTATGCCTGTGTGGGTTTTTCCAGCTGTCCTGCTTTCCTACCACCGTCTAAAGACACGCAAGCTAGCTCAACTGCAGACTGTAAATTGCCCATATGAGGGATGTTTGCATGCTAGCCATCATCGATCTGCAACCTGTTCGGGGTGCAACCTGTCTCTTTCCTCCCGTCTGCAGCAGATGACAAAGCTGTCCGCATTCTGCACACACTGTAAATAGCTGGCATAAATAATGGATATTTTCATTATGTTCCACATATCCCATATTATGCCAAGCCAATACTGCTGCTTGTTATGGTTTTCATAATCCAATTTCTCGAACAGAGAGAAGAACAGAAAGCTCAGACCATTTTCAGTTAATTAAAAATGAACAAAAGAGCTGAATGCAGCATAAGTCTATCAACATCAACGAGACAAATATACAATCCACAAGATCAGACACCTTTGTAGCAGCCAAGTGTGGAAGAAGTCAACCTTTATGAAACTGTTTTCATTGCTCTGACATCTTGTTCCTTGTACTTGGACATTGCAGGAGTCTAAACAAGTCATACCAGGGCATCTGTTTTTTCTCTTAGTGAGATGGATGTGGGTGGGAGACAGACAGGAACTCAGATCCCCCAAAAGGCACTCTTGTAACAACATCCGACCTTTCTGGATAAACGCTTTCAAGACCTACAAGAGAAACCTTGAACACAGCAGCTTGGACTGGATGAAATACAATCTTATGCCATGCACTGTGCTCCACTTCAGTGTCTATGACTCCTGTCTCTATTAGTCTGAGTTTACTAAATACTCTTGTAACAAATATTACAACAGAAACCCTTAGCCACAGTAGATGGCTCCTCTCCTGTGATATTTTTTGTAACAAGAAAAAAACATCCAATGGCAATACAATGTAAAAAAAAAGACTGAAAAAGGCTTGAAAGGATCCTTAGAGTCAGTAACGTTATGTTACCAAGTATTAACATGTCTTTCTCGCTCAAAATCGCAAACCATTCTTCTTACATTGAAGCAGGTAGAAATTATGCATCTAACGCATGTTTTAATAACCTTCTGATAAATATTCATGTTGCATGAACAGATCAGAAGTTGAAACTTTGAGTGAACACGTCTCTAAATCCCAAACACGATTATAAAGTGCATTTTGTTTAGGCAAATACAGACCTGTTGAGATTTTATGATGGCAGCATCAAACAGTGCCAGAGAAGTAGAAACTTATTCATGAATCGAACCAATTTAATTCCAGTCAGATAGAATCAGAGGATGAATGTGGAAGATGTCTAAATCATTTCTTTTTTGAAAAAAAAGCTTCTGTAAAAGAAAAAAAAAGGAAAATGTGGAAGTGTAGGAAATGTTTTGAAAAATGAAGAGTTGTGTTTGCGGTTGACATGAACTGCCAGTACTGTGTGTTGCCGTTTGGAAAGCAGCTGTTTGCACATACCTGGAACTTCTTCAAGACCATAACTGGTACTGTTGGGCTTAAAGCGATCAGGTTGGACCTTCATATTTGGACACAAGACATCTGAGAGAAAAGACAATAAAACAGTCAGGCAAAACATGATGGTCTTGTGGATACAACAAACACGTATAGCCTTGTATAATCTCACTTTAATACAGCATTATTGTTTACTAGACCAGAAACCTGACTGGGGCTGATAAAAATGGTGTGAGGTGCTGGACAGCTTTAGGAAGTCATGTCACTAAAACTGAGTATTTGGACTGATATATGATCTGAAAAGCACCAGCATAGACACAGCGTCCGCTCTTACTGTCCCTCCTGTCTGATGTCTGAAGAAGCAAAGTGTTGAGATGACTGAATGAAGGGTGTGAGGTAGATCTGCTAAGGAAGGGTGGGAAACACAACCACCCCAGAAACAGCAACAGTTTTATGTTTCCGCACATGCATACTTCAGGGATGGTGGTGACAGTCAGAGAGCAAAGACCTCCTGTCTGACGTTTAATTGGCTGGAAGACATTCTTTCTATTTCTGTCAAGAAAAAGTGCAGAGAGCAATACTTTATTCAGATATGTGTGAATGTCTTCAAGATGTGATTAAAATTTCAAAATGTTTCCCTGAAATCAACACATCTTATTGCAATGTCAGTGTCAAGTTACAGTCATTTCTTCCAGTTTGAAATATGGTGAGGAAGACCACATCTGTCCTTAGACAGCCCAGCTTCCAGATGAATGTCTGGAAACCACATGAAAAGGAACACCAGTTTTTCTCGCAAACACTCTAGTGACATGTATGAGTTTCACATCAACTCCTACATCTTCGATCTCATGGCAACATGTCTGAACAGCATTCAAACTGATGAACAATCTTACATGTTCATGCAGATGCCACATTTTTCATGGTGGCAAAAACTAACATGCTGCAAAAGACAAGGCCGGATTATCTAATGGGCATTATGGGCACAGGGCCAGGGGCCCATGTCTACTTGAGGCCCATGTGAGGCCCATGTGGGGCCCACGTAGGGTAAACACCAGCAGTTTGGACATGAAACAAAATGTACATAAAAGCCAGACAGTCACACCACAGTGTCAACTGTATTGGGACCATTGGCTGAGAGATGTTAGAAATGTCGTTTCACAGTGTATCTTTCATAATTTTCACAATGTTGCGGTGAGGAAGGGGGGCCCCTGGAACTCTCTGGGCCCAGGGGCCTGTGCACTTTTAATCCGGCCTAATACAGATGAATCTGGCTGGGATCACCAACTCAGGACATTTCAGGCCAGGTCCTGCAGGTTTAAGGTGTTTCCCTCTGCAACACACCTGACTCAAACCAATGAGTCATTAAGAGGTTTGTACAGAACTTGGCAACAAGCTGTTGGAAAACCATTTCATGTGAATCAGATGTGTTGCATCAAGGAAACATTAAAACCTACAGGACCCTGGTCCAAGAGATCTGGAGTGACCCCTGCTCTAAGGATCATTTCTACACAACGTTAAATATAAATACAAACACACAGAGCTCTGTCTGTATGAAATGTGCATGTTTCAGTCCACATTTCAGAGACCTGATGGCTGAATAGATGGCAGATAGAACAGTACCACTGTAAATGTTGGTAGCTGTTTTGTGGAGTGAAGCTAACTTTCAACCAGTTAAAGGAACAAAGGAGAAGAAGCCATGATGTATGTAAGTAACTATGACATCACGGTCTCTTTTGCTGTTGCCATCTTTCCTACAGACTGAAAAGGACATAAGAACTTGAAAGCGAACTCTGTACTGTCGTTTGGTGAATGTATTGCCTGAAAGTTACAGAAAGCACATATGTGGTCTCTGTGGGTGGTTGCATTTGACAACATTGGACACAGACGTACCTATTTATGCAAAAGCACAATAAGTGAAGCTTCCATTTGAATAACAAGCAGTTGAGAATGAGGCTGGCCACATTTAAGGAGCCTGTGTGTAGGATATGGCAACTTTACAGTAACACCTTCTGGGTTACTGGGGAGACATTGTGGTGTTACCATGAAAGAGACATGTAGCATGTCCCCCTCATGCAAATGCAAATGAATGTATTTGCATGCAATACAAAGACGTGTGTGATAGAAATGTCTAATTTCTTTCTAAAAATACTCGGCTGTCAATAAATCTTAGACACCAATTTCCAACTGAAAACACCAGTAATGTAGGGTTTGTTTTGTTAAGCCATAAAATTTTGAAGTATTATCATCTTGGAGGTAAATTTCATCTTGTCAACTTACACACGTAAAAACAATAAATAGTATGATTATATGAGATGGTTATTTGGGATCAAGGTAAACTTCGAAACAGGTCATTTACCTTTTATTTGACGACTAATTTCACACCTTTTTGACCATTATCCTTTTCTACTTTTGGTCTAAATGGTTGTTATAGTAGTTCAGGTACTAAAGCAATTTTGATAGATGAAGAAAAATAATGTGGTTTGGTATAAATTACTGCTTTTATATAAACTCAGTCTGTTCTGTAAAGTACTCACATGATGTGCTGACAGAGACTTCTGTCTAATCTGGCAGAGAAACACTGAGATTATACATATCTGTGGTTTTAAGAAACAGTAAAAGAACAAAAATGTATCCAGGCAGCTGGGTTGGACATGGACTGTCTGGAGGACAGCTCATGTAGGTCTCTTCCTCAGCACAGCTTCAGAATTTTTTTGTTTACGACTGCAGCAGTTTCAGTAACTGCTGGATAAACTATCGTGCACGAACTTGTGTTCCATAGGAAACTGCTCCATGAAGCATTGCCATTATTGAAACTACAAAATAACATTTCCATCTATCTCAGACCCTTTCCACATGCTCAGAAATCCTCTGTCAAACTGTATTTTTGGTTTTTAAATGTGTTTGGATCTTTCATCCAAATGTAAACAGCATTTTGAGCCACTGAAAAGCTGGCTTACAGCATCAGATGTGCTGCCATCTGTGTGCCGTTAACTCCTTCCTTTACATGGCAGCAGTAGACGTAGCCAAGACTGCACTGGTGCTAATCTTATAAATACACATATTTACATGGAAATATACAGTCAGTCAGTCACTTTGCTGAAGAATGAAGGTGTCACAATGACAAAGAACCAGTTGACAACACAACCATGGTGGTATTTATTTTAGTTTTTCATTTAACTGTCAAATAAGTTTATAAAGCATTTAGCTTTCTATGGGGCATACGGAAAAGTCATTCTTTCAAAATATCCATGTTCAAGTGGACTTAACCTTAAACAAAGATAACTGCTGGAACGGGAATGAGCCACATCGGTCACTGGAGATGGCTTGAAATGACATTCCTAATAGGAGCACGTTAGCATTGTTTTTGGTGCATACTTGCCATGTTTTATAATAGCCTTTAGTAAAATAATGTTGATAATTATTGTGTTGTTTATGAGCTACTGCCTAAAACATTAAACTAAAAATCTCCAAATTGTATGACTAGTAGGGCCAAATATTCTCTACTGCAATATTATTCTTAAGTCCTCATCACCAAAAACTAACGCTTCTTGTTGCTAACAAAGTTACATAACAATCTGAATTACTTTAAAATTCATCAGGATTTTTGCCATCTCAATACTTTAGCAATTGTAGAGGTGAATCAGAATTTATTACCAGAGCGTGTTTTTAGCATGTTTTCAATCTGTTCTGAGGAAATTCTCATTTACCCGATAAACGCTGGCTATATTTTCATTAGTCTGAACTTTGAGCAACATTTTAAAATAGATTACCGTTATATTGTTTAATTATAATTTCTATGTTTTTCAGCAATTATAATAATCAATCAGGCATAAAATGTTAAACCAACAATTGTATCTGTGACTATCAAAACTAAACTGTCCAAACCATCAATTTTCTTCAATCCAATAATGAGCATCATCATTTCATCATAAGAGAGGTTTGAAACTTTTGATCGTTTGAAAGTTCAAGCAGTTAATGTAACTTGAGCGACATTGGTTGCTAGTTTTGACCAAGCGCCAACCTACAGCGGTTAAAAGTGAAGTCTTTTTTTCCCTTTCTCTCTCTCTTTTTCTCTCTACAAGGTGTTTTCTGTTTCTCTTCTTTTCAATTTTCTTTCTGTCCCTCTTCTGTCCTCTCCGGTTCGGTCCAGCAGTACAAACTTTGTAATACAAACAATTATGCAAAATAAATAGAAAAATAAAATTAAAATCCAGAACATCAAGGGGGGCATTATATCTTTGATGCTTCCCTTGGCAAAGTAAATTTGCCCAACAGAAAAGAGCATCCAGAAAATCAATTTTGCCTGCTTAAATGCTGGACAAGGCAAAAAAAAAAAAAAAAAAAAAGTGAAGTCTGCGTGGAAGTGTCAAAAATTGCAGTTCAGCTTTCAGCCACTAGGGGCTCTGAAAAGGCGCTAATTTCCCTAGAGTCCCCATGTTAACTTTGCAGCAGAAATACACATGTTTACAGCCTGGTTAAAAAAGAAATATTTTGGGTTTAATAAATCACTGTGGAGGGGGGGGGAGTAAATGTTTTTCTAACTCATCTATTTAAAAGTTATTTAATCTCAAAAGTATTGGGTTTGTGTCCATTTGACTGACAAGTGCCAGAAACCGTCTGCTAGAAGGCAGGGTGTAGCACAACTGCAGACTTTAATCATGTAACAGCGAATCTTAACTTTAGCCCGCCTACATTAGCTGGTTAACTCTTGTTAGCTCTGGGTTAGCTTGGTTAGCGCTCAACCACAGGCAGGTCAGAGTTTGATAGATGTCAATCTTCCACCTCAGCACTTGCAGTCCCACTCTCACATCTACTTTTTGGCTATGGCTATGGTGGAAACCACCTAATGAACTTCACAGCAGCTTTTCAGAAACCTATGCACGAAGTCACAGAGGTTCTGCCCACCCTTTCAACAGTTTATGGTTTTGACCCTTTTCTGTGTTTAACACCCTGGATGTGATACTAGAAGATCTCTCAAAAGATGCTTAGTTTGTGTTTTTTTTTTTTTTATAAAGCTAACCAGTTAACCAAAAATTACCATTCTGTGAATGAATGGAAGTGCGTCACTCTTATTTTAAGACAGTGTTGTTGCACAGCCTTGAATCTTAGCATGCTACATAGCTGAACAACTCCCTACACTTGTGGCCCTGGGGCTATAATTTAGGGATCTGACTGGGAGTTAAATTGGAAGCAATGTAAAACCTGCTCTGCTTGAGCACAACACACCTACAACCATTACTTTCTTTCCATTTTTATATTTATTTATTTTCACTTATTTATTTATTTGTTGTTGTTGCAACAGATTGTTAAAGATTTGTTCCTGCTGCCTTTTCTTAAATACTCTTTAGGAGCTGCAGGGTACACGTAAGGTCACATGTGATATTATGAGCATGTACTCTGAGTTGAGGCCACACAGCTCTAATGATCAGTGCAGGAGAGAGTCAGCTAAATCCATTTTTAAACCTGTAGATTAAAAGGTGAAACATTTAAGATGGACACGTGAGTGGCTGCACTGGACCCACTTGAAACATTAGAGCTGTAATTTTCTGAGTGAAAATAACCGGCATCGCTCTGTGAGCCAGTTGTGCTGACCACCAGAGTACTTGGAGGCTCAAATACGTGGCGATTTCTTGAGATTGCAGGACGAAACCTCTGAAAGCTTTTCAGCCATTGTAAATTTAGGCGCTGGATATTTCAAGAACAAAAACTTGCCAAACAGCGAGCTGCATAATATACAACCTACACAACTGGCTGCCAGACAGAAAATCTATTGACTCAAGCAGCAAGGTCAAAGGTCACTGGCTTTAAAATGAATTTACAAGCTGCCTTTAAAGCCCAAGAAGTGGGTGATTTGGCATAATAATAGTTCCAAAAAATAAAAAATACTCAAGACATTTTACACAATGACTCATCACTTTGTTTAGAGGACTGTTTTCTTTTGTCTTGTCAACTAAGAGGCAGGTTAGATTTAAGACAACCATCCCTCATCTTTATTGTTTGTGGCTGAGACTCATGACATCCTTTCCTTTCCTGTCTGGCTAATTTTAGGCAAGAGTTTCAAGTAGTGAAGCAAAAAGGCATCCATGTTCCCTCTGAAAATGCTCTTCAGAGTTAGCAGTTTCTCTACACAGCTATATGACGATATCATGCTGTTCGACGTGTTTATTTTTAAGCTTGTTGTGGTTCATTTATGCAGCTATGTGAACTACTTTCTAAGTCTGTAAGTCTGCATTGAAAGAATTTTCTCAGCACAATAGTGGAAAAACCACTGAGGTTAGCATAAGACAGGCTTTCCAGTGCTAAACGCCTCTACTCTGAAAAAGGCAGCTACACCACAGATATGTCTTGGTTAGGAAACTATCATTTACAAGCCAGTTTTTGCAACAGCCCCCTTGCAGGCTTTGCATCAGATCAAAAGAGGTCAATATAGCACCAGTGTGCATGTACAGCCCTCTGTGGTTGGGGTGGGGTTTTGTGGTTAGGGTCTTTCCTTTGCATAGTGGTTAAAGGTTAAAATAAGAGTGTAATTTGATTAAATGCACGTTCAGGGTGTGGCAAGCTCTTCAAAGCAAGGTCTCAAAAAGAAAGTAGTGTTAGTGATGCATCTGCAAAGAGTTTGATGACTCGACTTACTCTCACATAGCCTCCTCCTCAGCCTGTCCCTGATTTTGTCAATAGCATTAAAGTCCGTCACATGGAAGACGTGAGCGTTCTTCGGCTCAGCCGCGATCTCTTCCAACTCTTCCTTTAAAGCCTCCCCAATGCCCACTGCAAATATTCTGATGCCGGCTTTGGCAGCTGCCTTAGAGGGTTCCAGAACATGATCCCGGCTTAGGCCATCTGTGAGCAGGATGGCCACCTTCTGGATGCCTCTGCCTTCTGGCCTTGCTCCGTTTCGTACCGTGAAGATGTTGGTGGTTGTGTAGTTGATAGCATCCCCAGTCATTGTATATCCCCCAAGATAACGTATGTTATAGGCAGCTGTCTTCACATCTTCTAGGGTCCTGTATCGCCCCAAGTTAAATTCAATGGTTGGTCTGTCACTGTAGCGAACCACGGCTACTCTTGTCTTATCCGGCGCCACATCGAAAGAGTCCACCAGGTTGGCCACCCATTTCCGAATCTTATCAAAGTTCTCCTTTCCCACACTGGATGAGGTGTCCAGAATAAATGCCAAGTCATAGTGGACATTCTTACACCCTGCAGTAGACAAATATAGAGATTTAAACCCAAATATTTGGTAGAAATTGAACTTTTGTCTGTAGCACTCTTACCTGCTCTCTGTGCTTCCACTGTCTCACTGGAAATAGTCAAGGCCAGGATGACCCAGACCAGGGCGATTCGAAATCCCAGCCATAATTCCATCTCGGCCTTGGCTGAAGTCTGTTTGGTTTAGCTTCCTACCACCATCAAGCTGTCCAGTCTGTGGAGAGGTCAGTGGAAACATCAACAATTTATTTTTGAAAGTTTGAGGCTTGTTACACAAATTTACAACCAACTTTCTAGAATCTGAAGCGGTCTCTTTGCACCTCTTCGTCGCCTGTGCATGAGCAGGATTTACAGCCATTCCCCCCCAACAGGGAACCAAAGTGGAAGAAGCGCCTCCTGTAGAGTAGGATGATTGCTGTGAAAAACAGGCTTCCAGTTGCTTTACTTTAACATGGGCCTTGTGGAAAACCAATCTAAAACTGTACAGGTACTTTATATGAATAAAAAAACCAAGCTCATTTAAGTAATAAAGTAAATCTTCATCTTTTCTGGGGGCATAAGATGCCCGGAAGTGTTCTCCAGGCACAGAATATGATCATTCAAACCTAACACAGGAATACACACTTCTCCACAGGAGTTAGTGAATCCAGAGATAACTACTGACTACTTGAGTACTGCAAGGTGACTAAAACTTGCAGACAATTTTTTAATCATCCTTCCACCCACAGCAGATTAAAAGTGCAATGCTGAAAGTTTGCAGCTTTTTTGAAGGTTTAGATTCATATGAGTATTTCTACTTGATGCTGGAATGAAATTTGTGCCAGTTTGCTTCGTTTGATTCTTGGTGAGCTTGTTAAGCCACGATGGCGCTAACAGGATCTGGTTGTTTACCAGTGGTTGCGATGTGTGCTATTACAGGGCGACTGATGTGTGACTGACTGCAGCCTAAACATTGGCTCATCCTGACAGGAAGAGCGTCTCGTTGTGGGGGGTTCCTCAGGGGGAGGTTGAGGAAAGTCTGACTTGTTCACAAGCTGGAGAGCAATAATACCTCCTGAACTGAAAAAGCTTTTAACCATCCTCCACCGCATTTCACTGATCTCTGATGTTTCCACTGACTGTGCAGATGATTTATTCATTTTTCCAGAATATTGAGTGGAAAACAGGCCTTAATGAAAGAACAGAAAATATGCTTTTGTCAAGCAGCTTTAATTATTCTTTTGCTAAGTAAGAAAATAACTTTTATTTTCGTGTTAATTTGTGTAAAAAGCTTTGCAAGTATAAGATTTAAGCAATTTAGGCATTATTAATTCATTTGTTTTGTTTGATATTTACAAAGCCTCAAGTGTAAACCATTTACATGGGTGAGTTCAGAACATTTTAGCGCGGTAGATGTTGTTAACATCTTTACACATATCTTTTATATGTAGAATTTAAACTAAATGGATGAACACATACAAATATATTTTTACATATATATGAATATATGTGTGTGTGTGTAAGAAGGCACTACACTAGAGCAACACTCATGTTCCATTTGTGAAACTCAGTTTCTGACTTGTTTTGATGGAAACTGAAATTTATTATCTCAGGAGGTATTTTTGCCCTGAAACATCCGTGGGCCCAGGAACCAAACTTTGTGTCCAGACCCAGAGCTTCACGTGTCAAAGGCTTTTTGTTTTATGGCATTATGCACCGCTGATTCATCAATGCAACTAAAGACAACATTATCAAAGTGAGGAATAGAAAAAGAAAGCAACAGAGCTTTTGATCAGACAAGAGTAGTGACTGACTTTTACTGGCTGGAAGGAGCTCAGAGAAGAGAGCTTATAGTCGGGGCTGTAAAAAATAATTTTTTTTTAAAGAAATTCTGGTTTTAAAATGACTGATAAAGGAGAGTTAGCTCTTGTGGCATGCTCGGAAAGTTCTTTGCTTATATGTTAATATTTTGGTATCATTATTTTTTACTATCTGCTGGTTCAGCATTATTAATTCAGTGTTTGAGGGGATTTTTATTTGAATTAAGAGAGAAACATTTTTTTTCCTTACAGGGAAGGGAGAGGAAAATATGCATATAGAAATATCCACTGAAGTCTAGTGGACACATAATTACTCATTTTGGCATAAGTATGTGTGAGCATGCAAGTCTACAGAAGTACATTCATTCATTTTCATTGGACATGGAAAACTCTGCCATTCTTTCATATATTTATTTTTTCATAAAGCTTTCATCAGCTTTGCCAAAAAAAAGTTAACATTTAACAATTTACACTGCGTCACTGCGTAAGTTGGATAAATAAAATAACGAGACTACTTTTACAGCCAAAGCAACCACTCTGTTTTGAAGACATTCAAGTAAAAACTCTCTTTAATATTTATCCCGTTTTTGTATTTAAACATCCAGAAGCTCTAATATTTTTTGTGGATGAATTGTGGTTCATTTGTCTTTTAATGGTTTTTACAAAAATGACTGGCAGCAACTTTCTTATTCAACCTTTCTATGATCAGTGTCTGACTGTTGCACCAATTCCATGCATGTATTCTTTAAAATAAAACCGCGTAATTGCTCAAATTAGCTGCACTAAAATTTCTATCTGTCAAAAAGAAAACATTTTGTGATGATACTAGATATGTTAATAAAAGATGTTGATAGAGCCTTATAACACAGCCCATTGTGTATGTTTTTCTGTTGACATTGACACAAAAAACAACTTTATATGAGAATACAATTTCTCTAAAGTGATGGTGGACATGGTGTCTGAGCTTGGCTCCTGTCCTTTCCACACTTGTTTTTATTTATGTTTTCAGTTTAATTAGTATTTTGGCTTTTAAAGCTACTTTGTTCTGGCATGAAAAGCCATAACAGAAATGAAAAATATATATTGTGGTCCAGTCCCATCTGCAACAAGACAAGGACTGTTGCTGACATAAAGGACATTGTACCAAAACCCGGTACCCAACCTTTCATCCTGGGTGTCATTAAGAAAACACAATCACCTCACAGATTGAGTTGGTAAACATGGTAGATCGGGAATACAAAGACTATTCCCTAACTTGTAGATAGAGCCCCCCAAGCCCTCTCCATTTCCCAGCTGATAAACCAACCTGGGGAGCATCTCTTTTCTGTATCCATGTGTGAGAAAACCAACGACACTGGCATCAATCGTCTGATTCTTTATAAGAAAAGGACTCCATATGTTGTTTAATTGATCAACTTACCTCTTCTGTTGACCTTTTAAAACAGCACAGAATGAAGTACAATGGAATAATAAGAACCTAAATTAAAAGTATTGACTTTTAAATAGGTGGTGACGAAAAGAAAACTCCTGGAATGTTTATAAAAAGCAGCATGCCAACTGTGTATGAGCCTTTTTATGGAAATAAAGAAAGCTTTATGTTCTTTAGAAGGAAGCAAAGTGCTTCAGCCTCCAGATAGTAATTTCCTTATCTGATTCTCCGTTGGGTTATTTCTGCTACTTGGCTACACTGCTGCTATTAATGAGCAGAATGGGCACGCTAGCTGAACTGCTCTAATTACCCCCAATTAGTGTGCGTTTAAAATCTGAGAAAAAGCTCAGCCAGACTTTTTAAAAAAAAAGGAACAATAACTGCTCCATCCGGAAAGTAGTTAAAAACACGAATCAGTTTGTTTCATACATTTATACTTTTAAAACTTGTCATCCAACTTTGTGCACATTTAACACTCATTCATAGATTCATGTTTGGGTCTTAGAATATTAATCTGTGGTTTTCCAAGTAAACACAGAATAAAGACAGGCTGAGCTGGCTTTCTCCTGTCAACGTCTGAACCTGAGTCCAGATTCCTTACAAACTGCAGGTCTGGACCATCAGGCCCATTTCCACTTCCTACCTCAATGGGAGACGTGGGAATACTACTTAGATGTTTATAACAGAAGCCTGACGTTTATCATTTTCTGAATGCAAAAAACAGATTGTTTTTTCCAAATGCAGCCCAAGAAGGAAAAAAAATCTGTTCTTTACTGGCGTGTCTTGAATATGTGGGTTGATTCTGAACTGTTACAGAATCAATAAGTCCTTAAGAGCCAGGTTTTACAGGAAGATAGCAGTAACACATGTATGACTTTATGCTTTCTTTCCCTTACCTGGCCTGTCAGTCAGTCAGTGTTATTGGAGGGTAACGTCTCTCTCTCAGCCTCCAACACTCAGTCTGAATCAGCACCAGAGCAGCAGCATCATTATTAGGTGATAATAATCCAAAACGTCACCCCTGCAGGCACCAGAAATCAGGATGACAGTGTTATTTATATAATCCAGGGTGACGATCCAGTGTACAGAGATGTTAAAAAGTGCTTTGAGGTGAGCTTCAGCAACCTTGTGGATGGGTGGACGGAGTGGGAGGGAACAGTAAGGGTGGAAAGTGTAGGATTTCACTGGGAGGTTAGGTGGCTTCTGCTGTTCTGAACTGGGCTGTGCACACATAAAAAAAAAAAAAAAGAAAGGCTGAGAGGCACAGCCAATTATAGAGCCAAGTTTATGGATATTTTTGTCCTTTTTCTTCCCTGTTCTCCATGGTTGCACCCATCTGAAGTGTTCCCCTCAAAGAAGAGGCCCAGCTTCTTGGCAATGGGCTCAGCTGTCCAGCCTCTGCCACTGTGACAGCCACAGCGGAGCCGCCCACGGGCTGGTGGTGGGTCGGGCCGCGCTGCTTTCTACCAGCCACACACTTATGGAGAAAGGTTGTATTTAAGTCAGAGGAATGATTACAGAACACTCATGCAACGTTGCTCTGAATGAAATCACTCTGATTTCCTTATGATGTGTTTTTTTTTTTCAACAAAATGTAGAAACTTTGGTCATGTTCTTTATACCTTGGCGTTTCATAATGATTTTCTGTATGTATTTACAACCTGCTGCCGAAACTTTCCTACAATCTCCCAACTTCCCAATGGTTATTTAATATATATATATCCGCCTCATATCTTACAATTTGATGTCTGACTCATTTCTTTATATTTTGACAGGAAAATAAAAATAAGTATTTTCTAATTTCTTTTTTGCAAATAAAAAAGGAAATAAAGTAGATAGAGTACAAACAGAATTTGTGTAATTTTCACAAACCTTAAAAGCAGTATCTGGTCTGAGTCGAAGCTCTGAAGGCCTTGGAGGACAAAGCTTCTTTGGATGTTTTCTGATTTTTGTTCTGTTTTTCTGTTAAGATGATCATGAGAACCAGAGAAGACTCATCACTCCATCAGACGTCTTGCCCGGGATCTTCAATACAGTTCATGCATCTTTTGTCATACCTCCGCATGGCTTTTTGACAGCCACACTTCCATGAAACCATTACTGATGAAGCTTTCCTGAGCGCTTAATGGACCAAAGTTTAGGAACCATCATCTTGCATGTCTCAGGTTCATCTGCAGGTCTTTGTGAAGAACATCCCTTTCAGATAATGAACCCAATAGTCGGATTTCCAATTGGCCCTTTATGGAGTAGTCTCCATAAGTAGAACAACAGTGGTTCATCCATTGATGTTAATGCCTTTTTTAATGCTTGGATAAGTCATAACTTAGTATCAAGTGCTTTAGCAAAGAAATAATAAAATGGTCCAAAATGAGTGGAAGCAGCAAACGTCACCAGTTTCAATAAAAGAAAAACAAAGTTTAGATAACCTGGAGAACTACTGCCCACTTTTAAGGATCAGTCAGATTTCTTGGAAGCAAAATATTTAAAAAAAGTTTTATTTTATGATTGTTTTTTTTCCAAAGCCATGCTCTGGTTGTGTTTTGATTTTATGGACCCTTTGGATGGTTGATAGCGATTCCTTATTGTGTGTGTGGTCATGCTCTGGCAGGAGAGTTTCAGTGTCAGATTCCTCCTAAGTCCCCAGCAAGTTTTTTTTTTTTTTTTGTTTTTTTTTTGGCAACTCTTGGTTGAACCTTTCTCTTTCAAGTGATCCAGCAGCTGCCACCACATGTTTTTGCTACTCTAGAAATACACTCAGATGTTGTGCAGAGTTTTCATGGCAACAAAATGCTCTAAAACAGTGTGTCAGAATTTCAATGTCATGGAAAACAAACAAGTTATCCATTACAAGCGGGCCTATTTGAGGGGTCTTTGTAGCCAAGAAAAGTAAAGGCATGCCTCGCTATGTATAGGCTGACTGGGGTGGATGGGGAACAGGCTGATGCTTCAGGGCAGATGCATGCTGCGAGTGATTGTGTCAGTCTCAGGAACTGTCTGTCGCAGAGTTTGGGGTCGGGGGGGGGGGGGGGGGGGGGGCTGGCATGCTGGGTGATAGTAAAACCCATTGAGAAGTCTATCTGTAATAACAAACACTTTCTACTTCACAAATGAGAGAAAAAAATGTATTTTTATAATATTTGGAAATTTACGATTTTTGAATCCAATTAGCGTCAAGTTTGCATCCTTATTAATGGCCGGTATAGGACAAAAACTCTAATTTCACCTCATATTCATTTATAATTTATCATATTTATATTTATCTATAAAAGCTGTGTCCCATTTCAGGATCTGCACACTTCGTAATGTGCAGGCTATAAAGGCTATGAAGCATTCTACGTAATGTACACACTCTGAAGTGTGCTTACAGTTAATGAAATGAACCATTGGTGAAATGAGGGGGGTGTAAAAGTACTACCCACAGTGCTCCAGACATACGTTGCCTAGCAATGGTATATTTAATTAGTGTTTGTATTCTTTCACAAAATAACATGAAAATAATTTTGAAAATGACAGAAAACGGTGCCAAGTAATATGAATTTTATTTATTTTCATTTTCTTGAGTGTCTTAATTCCAACCATGTGGAGGAGGAGATCTAGACGAGCTCTCCTCGGGGTAAGAGCGCAGTGAAGCTCTCTCCTCTGGCCGACAGCTCGTCCCGTCAAGCTGACGCTAACTTCAGGGAAAAATAACTCTGGTGAGACGCATTTAATTAAACTCATTAATGGCCATTAGACACAATGCTACTGACATCCCAGTTTATCTGCTGGGACAAATATGTGTATAAACACTACCTGTCAAAAGTATGGACACAGTTTACAATTAAATGCAATGGGAAAGTGTCTACAAACTTTTGACTGTGTCTCAATTCAGGGTCCACACACTTCCAAGTGCAGATTCATCCGCTGCATACGTCATAGTGGCGCCAAGTGCTGTCCCAATTCAAAGGCTCCTTCGAATCCTCCCTTCAAATCCGCACTTCGTTTGGCTCCAGATTATCTTAAAACGAAGCATACAAGAGATGCATCCTACGCGGCCTCTTTTATCCCAGAATTCATTGCTCTCCCGATAGAAATGAATGAGCAGCAGAGCGCCACCAGCGAGACCCTTTATTTATTTTTTCTTTTTAAATGTATATACACACATATATTTGTCCCACTAGACAAACTGTGAGGACAGCAGCATTGTGTCCAATAACCACAAATGAGTTTAATTACAATTATCCTCAAATGTCTTCATCCCCTTTCATTAAAGAAAATGATGAATTTATAACAGTCACTCAGATAACTGAAGACTGAAAAAAGGAACAATAACTAAAAGTGTGCTAAATTATATGTTTTTCATTTATAGGGGTTAAAGAAAAACAAATCGGTCCTGGACAAATTATCAAATGACTGTTCAAAAATACTATTAGTTTATGACTGATTTATTATATAATATTTTATTATGTTTGTTTCCTTTTTATCTTATTTTAAAAATCTTTCTATTGAACTGGAATTAGAAAATGTAATGCAATGATTTTCATAAAACTTTTATTTATTTTTACTTTTGTCAATTTTATCTTATTTCACAAGCAGCTGTTTTTAATAGGAGGGTATGAATACATATGAGGACGACTGTAAATGTGTCCAACAAGGTTTAGTTTTCACTGACGGTCACGTCAGGTTGACAGGATGAGCTCTCAGCCAGAAGACAGCTCACCCGCCTCCACCTCATTTAATCACAAAGGTAAATGAAAATAAATAAAAATAAAATTACTGGCACCATTTTCTGTCATTTTAAAAAATATTTTCATATTTTTTGTGGAAGAATAGGATCAGTAGTTAGATAAACTTTGCATATGTAGTTGCTAGGTAACGGAGGAATGGAGCACTATGGATAATTCTCATATACTAGATAGGCCATCTCATTTTACTGGCAAGTAAGTACACTTTGGTGTCTTCACACTATTGTATGTATGGAAAAAAAAAGAAAAAAAAACATCCTTACTGGTACTCGACTGCTGCTCATTCTTTCCTATCTGGCAAACAATGAATTCTGGGATAAAAATAATGCATGCTGTAGCCTTCGTTTCAAGCTAATATGGAGCGAACCAAAGTGCTGATTTAAAGGGTGAATTCAGAGGAGCCCTTGACTTGGGACAGCACTATTATGTATGTAGCTGACAAATCCACAAGTGTTCAGACCCTGAATTGGGATACAGCTATAGTCTTTGGGTTCAGGGACACAATGAGATACAATGCTGTTTACACCACCATGTTAAAAGAACAGCGTGGCCCCTTTACAAATGGTTGAGCTAAGTAGAGGAGAGAGAGACACACAAAGCACATCAGCTGCATCGGCCAGGAGTGGAAGAAGTTAGCTTTGAGAAGATGCCTCGCAGCAGATATTTTGCTCCAAACTTTAGCAATAAACACCACAAAGAGGTGTGTGCTTCACCGCTTGGAGTTTACACCAAAGCTAGCAGCAGCTCGCTTTGGCCTCCTGCATCAGCCTCTTGAGTTCTGTTTGGAGGCGGAAAATTTAACAGCTACTTCTGTCCAAGTTTTCAGATAGTGACAGACCAGAGCTTCACAATTACTAAGTCATCAAAGCAATGTTGCAGTTCAGGAGCAAAAATACCAGGCAGAAATACAAGGAAAATAACTGGTTTTGTTGGAGCTGAATGCTCAGGAAGGTGTTTAGTTTACCTGGTAAAGCAGCTGCTCGTCTCATCTACTGCTGAAGCATAAAGGACACTGTAAAGAGGTGATTTTGGCCATTCAACTGGTCAGAAAGATTTTGGTCAATCAACTCAATGTAGTTGCCAATCCCTGGTCTACACTTTTATCAAAGTAGCTAAAAAGACTAATTGATGTTAATGTGCAGATTAATACTGAATATATATTCCTACTGTCCCAACATTTATATAAAATCTAACTGAACTTTCAGAACAGGGAGGAAGTACCAAACGTCTTCCACCTGAGCAGTGCAATGATCAGTCTGGCCATAGACATTATATATGCAGACACCTCATTGTGCGCAGGAGAGTTAACCAGCGCCGCCGCCATATTGGATATGTCCCTGTTCCCGAGTCTTGCTGCCTAGTCAATGTAGTTTCCCCACATAACTGTTTTCTGTGGAACAACACGTGCTTGGCAGAGCGTTGCACTTTCTGAGTGCTTTTCCAGTTTGCTTGTCTGTTGGTTGATCTGTTTGTCTGTCTGTCTTCAAGATAACTCAAAAAGTTATGGACAGATTTTCATCAAATTTTCAGGACTTGTTGGAAATGTGAAAAGGAAGAAATTATTTAATTTTGGTGTTCATTCGAATCACCATTTGGGTCCAGAAACTTTTTAAAAGCCTTAGCAGAGGTTTGCGCTCACAGAGTGTTTCTCTCGTTAACTTTTGAATTGTACAATTTTGATACAATACTTTATTTTCAGACTTTGTACAACTGTATCTCCATAGCCTATTGATAAATTAATAAATGTAAAAAGGAAAGAGTCAACCGTAGTCAAGAGAAAGCCAGCAACTATTATCGTATTTTGTTCATCATATGGTTGTAATAACCGGCAAAATATCAAAGGATATTGTGTAAAATTACATTTCACAAGTAAGGTTAAATAATAATTTGTTATTTGACCAGATGAAAATTGATAATTAAATCTAAATAAATCAATAAACAATTGTAAGTATCAAATTTGGAATTTGAATTTATTTCGAACATGTAAAAGTCACATAACAGTCATACAGTATAAAGAGACAAAAATAGTAACGCATGGATAAAGCAAACATAACTGACAACTACATATTCTCTTTACATATCTGAAAAGAAGTGGGAAGAAGCAAAAACTTATATTATCCCACTCCCATCCTCATGAGTAAATAATGACACATCTCTTATCTTCCTATCAGTAGCATGATATTTCTAATGATATATCATTATCTGTAGCATTAACAACAATAGTCCTGCGATGGACTGGCGAGCTGTCCAGGGTGTACCCCACCTCTTCCCCAAAGACTGCTGGGATTGGCTCCAGCATCCCCGCAACCCTTAATCGGACTAAGCAGGTCAGATAATGAATGAATGATTCAATTACCAAAAATATTCTATACACATGATACATGATAACTATAACAAATACAAAACTGAAAATAACACCAAAGTACCATGATAACAAAACTTAATAGTAACACCCAGTAATAATCAAACACTCTCTTCATTTACATACCTCGTAAAAATATTTCTTCATTTTTTTTTTTAAACTGAGTTACCTTATGTCTTTTGTTAAATAGCATTATAAAAAATATTTTAGCATAAAAGCATGTCGTTTTTAATGTTTGACAGTGATCTTTATCATAACAATATCTGCCCTTTGTAACAAACCAAACTTTGTGAAGTTATTGTTTTGGTTGGACCTACACCTTACAATGCATTGGAGGAGCATGGGAGACCCATCCAATATATAAGTGAAGTATCTCTGTGTTTTGCCCAGAACACGACGACAGATTGACTGGGAGTGGGAATTTAAACAACCATCCTTCTGGTCTTTGCATGACCCCCTCTACCACCTGAGCCACTGCAATCTGTTTTGCAATATTTTAAGTTTTAAGTTTACATTTTACAAACAGAACCACAATCCTCCCTTTCTTGCTCAATTAAAAACAAATAAATAAATAAATAAAATAAAAAAGCTCCATATCTTTTAATAGAGAAGCACCAAACATAAACACATACTAGAGCCAGCAGCTTTACAAAGTTGCACCTACATAGCGTTCCCAGTATCCTGCCAGTTTTTGTTACATCCCTGCTCCAACACACCTGACTGAAATGAACGAATAGGTTGACAAGACATTGTTGGATCTGCTTGATTTGTTGGCTTGATCCTGTTGGTGCAGGAAACAACAAAACCCTGCCGGATACCGGCCCTGAAGGACTGGAGTTTGACACCTCTGGTTCGATTTACATAAAATTTCCAATTTAACAGAGTTCAGGATCAGGATGGAGTTTCTCTGGCATCAGATACAGCAGATGTAGCAAGTTGGAATGGATAAGCCTAAATTGAGAGTTAACTGTGGCAGAAATATTATCCTGACATAAATGGGACTGAAATGACATTTTAACTGAAACATTTAAGTCGGATTCCCACATTTCTTTGGATTCAAACAATGCCGCTTTAGGACATTGTTTTGTCAACAAAGAAAAGAATTTAGAGACTAATTTAAATGTAACTAGTATTCCAGCTCTGTGAGATTGGGTAATGCTGTATTCTTCAATTTGCTGCTTAGAAATGATCCCAGTTGAAGAAAACAAAAGTTTGGCAGATTATATTTGCCTTTCAGTCGTTCCAGTCATCAACGATCCTCTAAAGCAATAGATATATATTCCACTTTGATGCCAAGTTAGTCTACTGCCACTGGAAGGAGCTGATTTAGTTTCAGAGGTGACTTTGGTGACAGATCGAGTCTTTGTCCAGTACTTTTATGTCATGTCATGTCATGCCACTTCAATCCTGATGTATATCACATCACTAGTAAAGAAAATGCAGCTTACCAATCATTGCTGGACCTGACCACGACTGGAAACGACAGCTTTTTGTTGGCTGAATATAAAATTAAGAAAACTGATTAACATTCTCTTTAAAATCACGTTCCTGACCTTTCATTCAGTAATATTTCACCATACTTTCATGCATTCCTTTTGAACGTGGCACTTTAACATTTTGAGATGTAATGACGTCTGTGTTTTAGTGTTTTTACTAACGGTGCGTTGCCAGTGGAGTTCCCATCCTCCTAGGCTAAGCAGGCTGAAATGTTTAAGCCTTTTTCAGATTTATGAAGCAGTGATGTTTGATATGTGAGAATAAATTAGCTATAGAAGTAAATCTGTCGGTAGCTGGTCTTATTTGGCCAGACAAGAGAAGCAGAACGACGTGCTCGCTATGTTTTAACTTGTGTACAGCAAACGTCAAAGTCAGCAATGAATACGCCGGATTGTAAATAACTGCAGTTGCAAGTGAGATCATTCACTTAATATCTGAGTTATATCGCATGTGTGATCTGATCTTTCCAGAAAAAACCCAGAACAGTTCTGCCTCAACCTCTACGACATTTTGCAATTCAAAAATCAGAAATTAAAACCATTTTGTAAATTCATTTTTTCAATCTCATTGTGAATTAATAACAGAAAAGAGTTTTAAATTTGGGTGACAAATTGATGATACTGCACATGTTGATGCATACAGTGAATAAATGATCGTGACGTGGAGGTGGATGATATGTGTGCTGCTTCATCACAAGCTCTTCCTTCTGCCATCTCTGCCTCAGCTGATCGAGTCGGTTCAGGCTCTGATCTGGAGACAGTTTCAGAAATAAGACAATCCATACCTCAGGAACAACCTGGCATACATCTCTGTGGAATCATTTCATGATTTATTTCTCATATTTGCGAGGAAAAACTTTAAGGAGATGCGTCGTTATTTTCACACTGTGCTGGTAAACAAATGGACCTCTGGGATTTTGTCTCCAGGCTTTTCTGCATTTGGCTTTTTTTGTGTTTTATTTACTCGTCATCTGGGGGAATAAATGGGCTTTGCAGATTTCCATTTGAGCTCAGGAAAACGTCTGAGAATGTAATGGCACGACTTTAAAAGCTTTTTCTCCTGCATGTCTCATGTGCATTATATTATTTTAAGTTCATTTCTGGCTTTTTAAGGAAATCCGCTTCCAACTGTTTCTGATGGGTTTCCACATAATATGTCCCAACGCAGACATCCACTTAGATTTGCAAACAGCATTTTATTTACGGCTGGAGGATTTCCAGGGGGAGAGCGTTGCTATGGTGTGTGATGAAGGGCATTTTCTTCTCTGTTCTCCAGTTAGGCTTCAGCTTCACACCACCGAAAACAATCTCATTGGCTTCAGCTGACTGTCGGTTCAGAGTGCGTCTTGCAGATTGCTGACTGCCACCCTCCTGATGGCTCTTTCTGGCACTTCCACGCTCCCACGAAGCTGCAAGAGCATACGAATCTTTGATGTCTTTTCCAGCATGTGGCTGGGCTCTCCGGGACCTCTCCGCCTCCTGCCCTTTGCCTTGGACACCTTGGGTGAGCTTGCTTCCATCTGCAGATAATCCCCCTGTTGACGTGTTTGAGTTGCACTGATCCTCTTCAAGGCATTGGGCTCTCCTCAGCCTGGGCCGCCTCCTCCCCGTGTCCAGCTGGAGGGTGCCAGAGATAAGGCACGCCGCCTCACCGGCACGTGCAACCCCAGCTTTCATTTGGGGAGAAAGGAAAGGAGGGGCGGGTTTGCTGCCCAGGGGAGCTGGGATACCTGGACACAACACATCTTCCAGATGCTTGTCTCTGCTTTGGTCTGCAGGACTGGAACGATCCAGTTGCCGTCTCGAGGATCCGTTGTGCTGCTGGACTTTTAGCGGCTCCATGGAAACCGGAGACGGTGCTGCTTTGACCAGTTTCTGCCTCACCTTCTGAGTTCTGTTCTCTTTTGGCGTCACGTCCAGCTGACAGGAAGCAGATTGGTCGTCCTGCTGGATGAACTTGAGTTTTTGCCTCTGAGCCTCCCTCACCGTCTCCGGCAGCTCCAGCGGGGAGAGCTTCAGGGGGCGTCTCAGCGTTTCAGCAGGCCTTTCTAAGCCAGGCCTGGGCACCAGCCAGTCCAACTGCACCAGGCCCTCCTGGGTCACTGAGGAGGCTGCCAGCTGACCCACTGCCTCCGCTCCATGTGCAGCTGACAGATGGAGGCCAGGTGTTGTTGTATTGCGACCATTTTTAGAGGCTTGTAACGTGGTATTTTTAACTTGCATGGTTGACTTGCCCTCTTGCAGAAAGCTCTAAACAAAAGAGACATCAGCAACTCAACAGACATTCAACCAAGAATGTGACTTTGATTAATGATTAAATTAAGTAGCTTCATCAGAGCCCTTGAAAGCCAAATGGTACTCCAGGAAGACGAATGGTTTCCACCACTGTAGCAAGATGTATTACATGATGGGCGAGTTCTGAGCTTAATCTAGTTTATAGACTGCTTATAGAATGCGAGCTACTTATCATAGATCTCCAACAAGCCATTGATAAGCAATGTCAAATTGTGTGGAAAATTTAGCAAATGTCCAACCCGGTACAATGGAAACTACTGTTGATGAAGGTCTGTTTACGTACAGCTGCAATGTTGATCAGGAAAAAAAAACAAGAGAAGCTTTGGGCGCAGCCATTACTGTATTTATGAATACCTCTAAGGGTAAAGTCAGCAAGTCCTCCAACTGACCTAATCATGTAGATAATGAGTTCAATCCCTCAGATGCAACTCAGAACAGTTTCCTATACAGTGCGAGTAGCAAGAGGGAAATATCACTCAACCATTCTGATTTAAATTTCAAAACTGAAGCATAAAAAACCCAAAGAAAAGGTTTATATGGATGGTATTAACGTCTCCGGACCTCGGAGAATGCATTCCCTGTGTCACAAACTCTGTAGCTGTCAGTGTTAAAGCAGAAATGAAACAGTTCTATGCTATTTTACAGAAGTGAACCTAAGGATTACAATTATTCCAAGCACAGATGCTACTGATTACTGTGCATAAGAGAATATGCAAATCATTAATATTTATATTGAAATACACTTTCAGTTTTGTTTTGTAAACATTAGGGTCTTTAGGGAAAATGAATAATAAATATATTGCTTTTCTTTATTATGGTGATGATTAAATTCTTCTTCTTAAATTCCTGGTTGGATTTACACCAAAAGCATTATTTAAAAAAAAACTAACATGACAGAGACTAAAATACATTCTTATTAGTAATGATGCCATTGATGCTATTTTGCTGGTTGCCTTGGATACGTGTAAGCACCACACTGGGTTCACTAGGTTAGGCTGACATGTTGATCTTGACTGAGGCAAAGAAAAAGCATTTTTAAACTTGGATTTATCTTTTTTTGTCACCCAGATGCATTTCACACAACTAGATGCTGCATATTCTTCTTGGCTCTTTATTTTTCATAGGTATTAACGTTAGGATGTTGCATTATAATTATTAAAAAATATATATTTAGTCTGCTTTGTTCATTTTTAACCTACAAGATAAACAACATTTACTCTCATCAGAAACTTTCTTTTGCTGGAAAAAAAAAACAAAAAAAACCCTTGTCTGTGCTTTTTAGGTGACGCAAGCATTTTAAAAATAGGTAATGTTAGCGAAGTATACTTAAAAAGTCAAAGGTAGGTACATTTACACTTTTACTTTGACGCTGATGTACAGTAACACACTGCCAGCAGGAATCTACAGCGTACTCACAGGCTTGGCAAACAGCTCTTGCTTGAATTTCTGTTGAATCATGCTTCGCTGCCCTGAAGAAAGCTGGTGCTGCTGTCACTGTGTTTGTTTAGTCTGTTCCACCTGGCCGAAGGCAACCACACTGTGGCTTCCAGGGGGTTTTAGTTGTCTTAATGTAATCATGCAGATTAAGGTCACGCTGCAGCACACTGATATCCAATGATCTCCAGCTTAGCACCAGCCACTTTGCAAAGTCATGGTGAGACACGGATGAAAAGCAATTTCATTCTCTTCAGGGGATTTTATATGAATATAATATGAGTGGCACGATGCAGCTGAAATAGCAATGAAGTAGATGAATTTTAGATGTTACTGGACACTAGATGGTGCCAGAGACCTCCTTTGTGTTTGCAATGTTTACAGTAGAGTTTTATGACCTCATCATCGTTTTACATATACACAGCCTGCATTCAGAGACCTGGAGGGAAGCAGCACCACACACACACACACACACACACACACACTCATGTTTTATGAAGCAAGGCTGAATGATTTATTCCCAAATATTATCATAATGTTAGCAGCACAGCAGTATATGAGATATGAAGTCATTTGTATTTATAATCATGTGGTTTTTGTGACAAAATGACTGCTTTTATGTCCTTCTGATATATGCAGTGTATGTATCATGTCTCATGGAAAATTATCGTGGAGGCATCTGAGTGTTATCCCTGTGGCTAAGCAGCAAGCTAACAACACAAAGGCAGTCCTGAAGGACCAGAGAGAAGAAGGAGCCCATCAGCAGCAGATGGTCTGACCCCCTCAGAGCCCTGATCTCAACACCACAGAGTCAAACTGGGATTACAGGAAGAGAAAAGAGTCACAACGTCAGATTGAATCCACACATCTCCCATCAGTTCTGTTACTTCTTCAAGAAGTTGGGAAGAAATTATTTGCCTTCAAAAGCTACACAAACACACACACACACACACAGACACACACACAGACAAAATTGTGTGAACCCAGGTTAATCAGTTCAGCCTTTCTCTCTGAGCCTCCCACATGGTCACTGACATCACTGGAAACTGAATAAGTAAATAATATATAAATAAAATAGAAAAAAAAAAAAATATATATATATATATATATATATATATATATATATATATATATATATATATATATATATATATATATATAGAGAGAGAGAGAGAGAGAGAGAGAGATAGAGAGAGATGGCACCTTTCCTGTAATATGATTTTTCCAAACCTATTGAAGGAAGCAATGCACTTAAATGATTTCTGTAACTTCTAATGAGATTTCTCCAGCTGTCAACAGGTCTTTGGCCCACTCCTCCAGTTGTTTCAGAATGGCGTCTTCTCCAGACGGCATGCTTCAGCTCCTTCAACAGATGTTCGATAGGATTCAGAGCTCGGCTCATAAGGCCACCTCAGATCAATCCCTTGCTTTTTAACCCATATTTGGGTCTTTTTGGTTGTCTGTTTTGGCTAATTATCCATCTAGAAGAACCAAGAAACTCAGACCTAATATTCCGACACTAGCTGTTCATTTTGCACCAGAGTGCCTCGAAAGTCTGGATGTTTTATTGTTAAATGCACAGATTCAGATGCAGCAAAGCAGCTTCAGGAAATAACCAAGGCTCCTCAGAACAGGAGGGTCTTTAACCTCGATGTTTCAGCTGATCTGAGGCTTTCTGGGAGTTTGTTCCAGACATGAGGCAAATAGAAGCTGAATGAGCTTCTCTGTGTCTCATTTTGACTCTAGGAACTGTTAAAACACCAGATGCAGTCGACCTGAGGGGTCTGGTGGGTTCAGAATGGGACAGGAGGTCTCTGATGGTTCTAAACCATTCAGAGCTTTATAGACCAGCAGCAGAACTTTAAAGTCTGTTTTCTGATGGACAGGCAGCCGGTGTAAAGACCTCAGAACTGGACTGATGTGGTCCACTTTCCAGGGTTTTAGTGAGGACTCGACAGCAGAGTTCTGTTAAACCTTAGTTAAACTTGTGGTCAAATCTCTTCTAAAGGTGCAAAGTTTCATTTGTTTGTTGTTTTCAAATAATTCTGTTTAACACCAGATCAACAGATTTTTATTGGTTCTTTTTCAGTAAGCTTTTATCATAGACTGTAAATAAAAAGATGGGCGGAGCCTCCGTGACGTCACTCGTAGGTTTCTGAAGAGCTGAACTGAAGCTCGGTGGGCGGTTCCTACCATCACCATCTTGGCAGGGGCATGCACGTTGTCTCACCCGGAAAATACAAATATGGGCAAAGATGTGGGGCTGAGAGGGGGGCTATAAGCATCATGGTGGATGATTGACATTGAGCGACCGCCGAGCTTTCTGTAGCTAAGAGCATACCGAGCTAACCTGGAGATAACAGGAGATAACCAGCTAAAGGAGGTAAGCGGGCTAAAGCTAAGTCACGTTGTTAACCAGCTAAAAACTGTGGTTTTTCTACGTTCTTCTGACTTGAAGTGGGAGATCGGGTACCTGTCAATCAAAAATACACGCCCCTAAATATGCCAAACTTCAAGAATAAATTACTTTTAAACGGACGAGTTAGAAAATAATTCACTCCCCCCACAGTTGTCATGAAGGTAAACCTGACCGATAAAACCTAAAATGGATTTTTGAACCAGGCTGTAAACATGTTTATTTCTGCTGTGAAGTTGGTCTTTTTAACATGGGAGTCTATGGGGATTTGCTCTGTTTTGCAGCCCCTAGTGGATGAAGGGGGAACTGCAGTTTTATGCACTTCCATATAGGCTTCACTTTTGACCACCGAAGGCTCCGTCCATCTTTCATATATTTTCTAAGGTTTTTATTCATGCCTTGTATAAATGCCTTCTGCAGCAGAACGTTACATCGCCTGCTTATGGAAAAATGCCAAATCTGATGACGACTTCCAGAATGAAATATAAGAAATCTATATTCTCTATAAACAATTAGCTAAAGCTGCTTTTTTAAATCATATCCATGTGGATTATCAAATTCAAAGGAAACATAACTGAAGGTGAAGTGTTTTAAGAAAGATTTTCAACTTTGAACTCAATTAAATGAAGGCAGAAGGTGCAACATGTGAATATCAGATAGATGCTACTAGCTTAATTCCATTCCTCACCACAGTTTGTCACCCTAAATATTTTCAGACAGCCAAGATAAGAGAGTGATGTGTGTTGCCTGCAGGAGTATCTGCACATCCTAATCACTGTTAGAAAGCTGCATGTTTTTAAACTTTAGCTTCATCGCTCCTACGTCATCCTGCTGGTGCTTTTGCAGACGGTGTGTTTGTTGCAGTCCCCAGCAATGGATGAGGCTTGTATCGGTGTGAAGTTGCGCTTCCTGCAACAGAAAAACCTCTTGTTCTCCGCTGTCTTGTTTGCTAGTGCCTTGCACAACTAAAAAGCAACATGTCAACACCTGCTTATTGCTAAGCTTCATCATATCTCTGGTTCAGTGAAGACCACTCTCTGCAGAGCAACTTGGCTCTGCTTACATGATCATTTAAGATGCAAAATTACAGCCAAGGGAAGGTTTCAACGCCCTTCTGCCACTGCTCTTATTGTGTTGCCGTCTAAGTTGTCTGGCGTTCATGGCTGACAGTATAATTACTGCAGTGTGGGAACGGATAAAAAGGGATGTTGCATTCTCATTCTCCCACCTAAACATCCAGCTGCACTGCATGGGCTGCTGAGAGAGGAGAAGCTGGATAGCAGAGATCCTTTATCAGGCAGTCACAGTAATACTGTCAAATCTACTCTTGTACACTAATAATGATTTTCATGTCACAGTTCATATAGTTTGAAACAATGATATGATTTATAAATCTTTATAAATGTGATGGATTGCTTGGGAGGGAGTAGTTTATCCTTTTGTAAACTACATTTGCTCTCTTGAAAAAACATTTAACAATGCTGATGAAATCAAATGTAGCTTAAAACAGTATACCATGATTTACAAATGTTATAAACTCAGATTTCATTCCCAAAATAAAATAAAAAAAACCCCAATATATTACATGTTGAAATGGATATTTTACCATTTCATGAAAAATAAATCATTAAGTTTGATGGTGGCACACACAATAATAAGTTGGTGCAGACCAACAAAAGGCTGGAAAAGTAACTGGCATCAATAAATCATGTCATGCTGGGTGTAAACGGAGCATTTTGGAAAGGCAGAGCCTTGCTCATTTAAAGATTGGGCAGAGGTTCACAAATCTGCCAAAAACTACACATAACATTGAATGTAAAGGATTTGGAAGTCCCACCATCCCAACACTAAAGGGTTAAATATCAAAACCTTTTGAAAAATCTGAAGAAATCTCTGTTAGCATGGGAACAAGGCTGCCGCTCAACACCGGTGATGCTGGTGATGTTGGACTTCTCAGGCAGCACTGCGTTAAACTGGACACAACTCTCTACCATGCACTGGTTTAAGAACACTGCCAGGAATCACTGTCTGAAATATTAAATCTGTAAATCCAGATTAAATTTAGGATTTAATCTGAACATGATCCAAACAGCACGTCGTCTCTGGACCAAAGCTCATTTCAAATGGTCCAAGGCGACTTGGAAAACTGTTCTGTGGTCATGGATCAAAATGTAAAGTTCTTTTTGGAAACTCTGAGAAGTCTGAAGAGGAGAGCAGCTTGTTATGAGCATACAGTTCAAAAACCTGCATCTCTGATGGTATGCACATGCGTTAGTGCAGAGACGTCCAGCTGCGGTCATCCATGACCACAGTCCTGCAGGTTTTCCTGTATGTATGTGGTATGTGTCCCTGTTCCAACATACCTTACTGTGCAGAACTTCACTGCCTGTAATACACAGAAAACCTGCAAGACATCTGCCCTCGAGGACAGGCTTTGGACATCCTGTTACAACCCCCGGTGGAGTTTGTCCAGGGGTACAAAGGGGTGGCAACATTAACAAAAGAAAACCAGGAAGATGCACAAAAATGAAGGCTTTATTTAGGAGCCACTTGACCTTAAAAGGCATCAAGAGTCACAAACAAAAGCCAAAACAAACCCAACAACAAAAGCATAAACCAAAGCTGGCACCAACCCAGCTATAATCACAAAAATGAAGCACAAACACCAAACAGTCACCCTCATTCACTGTTAGTGAATGAGTGGCAAGCTGTAGCACCAAGGCTCTACCAAACACAGCTGCCACAAACACGAAGGTTGTTGGCAGCCTTTATTCTGGTGCTCAGCAGAAGGTCCAATCAAGGGTAGGTGGGCGACCAATCAAAGTCCAGCACATCAGTCTGAGGGAAGTGCCAGGAAGAAAACCAGGTGTATCCAATCTCCCAGGTGATGATGATTTGAATGGTAATCAGCTAAATGACATGCCATGGGCCGTAACACACCTCAACATTAATGCCAATGGCATGAGCAGCTTCCACATCTGGGAGGCTCCAATAATATTGAAAAGTACATGAAGATTAGGACATCTGTTCCCAGCCAGAAGTTTCTTTCAGACAATGCCTTCCAGATTTCAGTTTTGTGGACTGGTGGAGGTGTGGACCAAAATGCAGGTTGGAACACAGGAGCAATAAAGTAAGACCACAGTCATGACTACAGGGAAGATAATTACACACAGAACCATTAAACGATGAACTGGCAAAGGAGAACCCATACCAAATGGTAAATGTAGAGGGAACACAACAGGACACAGGTGGATTGAATGAACTAAGTGAAACCAGGTGAACTAATGAGCAGGAAATGGAAAGCTAAACCACATCCACAATGAGAAAAACTACAAAATAAAAGAAGAAACCTGGACAACAGATCCCCACAACAAAACCCCCAACCCATAACATCCAGTAAGACCATGCTAAACCACATCATCCATCACACCAGCATGGCGGGACAGGAGAGGAGTCCATGTGCTGAACTGGACTGCCTCTAACTGGTCTCCTCTCTTTCCAGACATTTCCAGACAGTTTTATGAAGAAGAGGGGAAGCTACTCAATGAGATGTGTTGATGGCATCAGATTTAAAATGAGCTCATATCTTCCACAAAATGATAAAATGTCTCAGCTTATGTTTATGTTCTACTGGGAATAAAATATGGGTTATGAGACTCGTAAAGCATTGCATTCAGTTTTTATTTATTAAAATTGCTTTGTAGATTAATATCCTAGATAAATTTCCCTGCTGATTAGCTTAGCTTTGCACAATTACTGCGACAGAATAAAACCAGCTTGTCGACAGTCCTAACAGTCCTCTCAGTTACAACTAATTATCTGTTTATTATTTACACATTTAGTTGAAAGAAAAAAAAAGTGGAAGTAAGCTAAATCCCACTGGTTCCACAGAAATCTTTTCACATTTATATGAATCTAAATACAAACAAACAGTAATAATCTAAATAATCCACACACCAGCTAAAATCTCCATCCAGTACAGAGTGCTTGGAACTTTTCTAACAGGACTTACCAGCAATGTCATAACAGTCTCCTGTCATTAAATGCTCATGCAAAGCAGTATTTAATCCTTTACATGGATAATAAAATGTGGGGTTCCCCAAGGATCAATTTTAGGCCCATTACTTTTTAACCTGTATATGTTGCCACTTGGGGACGTCATCAGGAGACACGGCATTGATTTCCACAGCTATGCTGATGATACACAGCTTTACATCGCCGTGTCTCCTGATGACCTGGAGCCAGTCAACACCCTTTTAAACTGTATTTTAGATATAAAGTCATGGATGGCAGAGAACTTCTTACAGCTCAACCAGGACAAGACTGAAGTTTTAATCATCGGTCCTGAAGACAAGAGAGAGATCATTTCATGCAAACTGCAGAGTTTTAAATCCTCCCAGTGTGTACGAAATCTGGGTGTTATTTTTGACTCTGAGCTGAATTTTATTCAACATATCAGAAATGTTACAAAGACAGGATTTTATCATCTCAAAAACATCGCCAGAGTCCGCCCATTTCTCTCTCTTGCCAGCACGGAGGTACTAATGCATGCTTTTATTTCTAGTAGACTAGACTACTGTAATGCCCTGCTCTCTGGTCTTCCCAAAAAGAGTATTTCTAGTTTACAACTACTGCAGAACTCGGCGGCACGAGTTCTGACAAGGACCAGGGGGCGGGAACACATTACACCTGTTTTAAAGTCGCTGCATTGGCTCCCCGTGCAATTCAGGATTGATTTTAAGGTTCTTTTAGTGGTTTATAAATGTCTTAATGGTCTTGGGCCTTCTTATTTATCTGATCTGTTTTTAAGGTATGAACCCTCGCGGACCCTGAGGTCCTCAGGTACCGGCCTTTTAGTTCTTCCTAAAGTTCGTACCAAAACATATGGCGAGGCCACATTTCAGTATTACGGGCCTCGCCTATGGAACAGCCTGCCTGAGGGCCTCAGGGCTGCAGAGACTGTTGATGTTTTTAAAAAAAAGCTCAAGACCTACCTTTTTAGTTTAGCTTATAACTAAGTTTTAACATTCTTATATTAACCCATATTTATCTTCCTTTTTAGTTAATTTTATTTATTTATTTATATATTTTATATATTGATTTACATAGTATAGATTTTATTATTTTATTTTAATGGATTTTATTTTTGTTTAGTTATCACTCCAGCTCTCTCCTCATCGGGGTCCTCTTCGCCGAGGGCTGCCCCTGCTCTGACTGCATGGGTGTTGCTGTGGGGGCTGTCCCTGTCTGGTGGGTCGGGATCCAGCGCTGCAGCTTTACGGTTGTGGCGTGGGTCCTGTCTGCCCGGACCCGGGTGGCCCCCATGGTGATGGCCTGGGTGGTCTTGGTTGGGGGTAGCCCTTTGTGTAGAGGCTCCCTGAGAATACCGTTTCCTTATCTGGTGCACATCTGGTGCAAATGCACCTGGCCATTCATTCATCTTCTTTTAACTGTTACAGGGCAAATAGGGCATGGGTGAGGGTGGTTGTGGGTGGGTGAAAGGGGATGTGTGTTAGTGTTTTATCTATTTTGATGTAAATTGTTTTATAATGTAAAGCACTTTGTATTGTTTTTAAGCACGAAAAGTGCTATACAAATAAAGGTTGATTTGATTTGATTTGATAATATCTATTGCCATTAGTCAGTGAAAACCAGTTTCCTTTAATGAAAACATTGGTTGTGGGGCTGGGCTCTGTGCTGCTGGCAGAGGTGGTCCAACCATCAGGCCTTGCCTGGTCCAGCAGTTCATCATAGACAAAAACTTGAGCATGAAGATACAACAAGGGTCCGAACGCTGTCAAAATATAACAAGATGATGGAGGTGTTTAGGTACGCCTCCACTACCGAATTGCTGTTCTCTAACAAGGAGCTTAACGGCAAAAATCACGGCAGGTGTGTGATCCTTGAATTGACCAATAAATGTCCTGGTTCAATTAGAGCTGGTGTTTAAACAGTTGTCCTCATCATGCTGTTCACATTTTGACATCATGAGACCAATACGACACCTAACAATGGAACAACAGTCCCTTGCCATTGCGATGCTTCAAACAGGACGTTCTCAGACAGAAGTGGCCACTGAGCTTGGAGTGTCACAGAGTGTCATCAGCAGGTTGCAACAGAGATATGGAGAGACTGGAAGAGTCAAAGAAAGGCCTAGAAGTGGACGTCCTTTGGCCACATCCCGTGCTGATGACCGCTACATTGTGAACACTGCCCTGAGAAACCGGATGATGAATGCCACTCAACTCCAGGCACGTTTAAGAGAGGTGAGAGGCACCCAAGTGTCACGTCAGACCATTCGAAACCGTTTCCATCAGCGTGGTCTGCGTGCTAGACGACCTGCACGGGTACCTGACCACACCACCAGGCACAGGCATCATCGTCTTGCATGGGCCAGGGAGCATTTACGCTGGACGAGGAACCAGTGGGCCTCAGTGCTGTTCTCTGATGAAAGTCGATTCACACTGAGCAGAAATGATGGCCGGCAACGATGTTGGAGACGTCAGGGAGAGCGCTATGCATCAGCCACTGTTGTCACCAGGAGAGCTTTTGGTGGTGGCGGTGTTACAGTGTGGGCAGGGGTGTCCACTTGGTACAGAACTGCCCTACACTTTGTGAATGGTACAGTGACAAGCCCATACTACCTGAATAACATCATTAATCCAGTGATTGTGCCCCTACATGAACAGCACAGGCCTAATTTCATCTTCATGGACAACAATGCTCCTGCTCGTCGAGGCCGCATCATCAGGGAATGGCTGTTGGAGACTGGTGTACCTCAAATGGAATGGCCTGCACTCTCTCCAGACCTGAATCCCATTGAAAACCTGTGGGATCAGCTGAGCCGTCGTGTAGAGGCTCGAAACCCTGCACCCCAGAACCTCAATGACCTGAGGGCTGCCCTTCAAGAAGAGTGGGATGCCATGCCTCAGCAGGCAATAAGTTGCCTTGTGAACAGCATGAGACGTCGTTGTCAAGCTGTAATTGATGCTCCAAGGGCACATGACGAGATATTGAGACGTTCAAATTTTTTGTTGTGGTGTAACTACCATTGTTGTTATCTTTAGTGTTGAATGAATTTTTTGAGATGAGGAAATCAGTAGTGCATCCTTCTACTTAAATGTCTTACTTACATCTTATGATATTATATCACTGTGGCATGAACATATTGCATTTTCCATAAATTTCACCTGAAAGCCAAATATCCCTAACTTTTTGTGAGTAGTGTATATATATATATATATATATATATATATATATATATATATATATATATATATATATATATATATATATATACACATTGGGTTTTAGGGGTGCTCAGCAAACCACAATGTATATATGTATATATATATATATATATATTTATATATGTATATATATGTACATATATATATGTACATATATATATATATATATATATATTTATATATGTATATATATGTACATATATATATGTACATATATATATATATATATATATATATATATATATATATATATATATATATATATATATATATATATTTATATATGTACATATATATATGTATGTATATATATATATATATATATATATATATATATATATATATATATATATATATATATATATGTATACACATATACATATATATATATATATATATATATATATATATATATATATATATATATATATATATATATATATATATGTATACACATATACATATATATATATATATATATATATATATATATACATATATATATATATATATATATATATATATATATATATATATATATATATATATATGTACATATATATATATGTACATATATATACATATATAAATATATATATATATATATGTACATATATATACATATATAAATATATATATATATATATATATATATATTATAAATATATATATATATATAAATATATATATATATATATATATATATATATATATATATATATATATATATATATATATATATATATATATATACACATAGGACCTCTGATCCTAGAATTTTCCCTGCTTTTAATGCCTCAGGAATATCATCAACATTTTTTAAAACAGAGCTGTTCTGTATTGTTAGCCAATTGTGTAATAACCAGAGTTGTACCGACAATATTTAAAGGTATGGTAATATCATTTTCCAATATTTAGTGCTACCTGCTCTATTCCTGATATGAAGAGGGCTTATCAAGTCTGAATATTCCTCTTTTGACAAGTTGAAAGAACAGAAAAAAACGTTGATTTCTTCTCGAATTTTTGGATGTTTGTAAACAACTTTATAGCAATGCATTATTGCTACCAAAAGGTGTCCAAACAATGCATTTCACTCTGACCACAACACTGCCCCCTAGTGGATGAGCTTATTTAACAAGCATGGTAACATAAAAGACAAAGAAATGTGAGGTCGGCCATGTGTGATAATGTTCAAAATGAACATCCCCGTTTACATAAGTCAGTGAGGTTTTTGAAAAAACACACTGGGTTTTTGGGTTTTTATTTTTTTGTGACAGACTGTTTAAAACTTGAAGTGTCTTTAGACGATTGATAAAATTGACATTTTTTTTGATGATGGAATTTATTGTTGCGATATACATAAAGAGGAAATGGATAGTCACACTAAACCAGTTAGATAGTGGTGCACAGTTTGATATTGCGCTCCACAAACTTTGCTTTTCCAGTACACATATAAACATTACCTTTGGAGTCCATGAAAGTCTTCACAGTAATGCGTTTCCGTGTTTAATGGTTTAAGGACAAATAACTATTTGTATATATTATCTGGAAACAAAAAAAGCTTAGCACATGCATGTTCCAGATCTCTAATGCAATGTGGGATATTTCCATCTTCTGTTGTCCAGTTCTGGTGAGTTGTGTGAATTGTAGCCTCAGTTTCCTGTTTTTAGCTGACAGGAAGGGCACCTGGTGTGGTCTTCTGCTGCTGGAGACCATCTGCTTCAAGGTTGGACTTGTTGTGTGTTCAGAGATGCTATTCTGCGTACCTTGGTTGGTCCCAGTGGTAATTGGAATTCTTGTTGCCTTTCTGTCATCTTTAACCAGTCACTGGATGTTTTCTCTTTTTCAGACCACTGTGTGTAAACCCAGAGATGGTTGTGAGTAAAATTACCAGTGGATCAGCAGTTTCTAAATTTTTCAGATTTCTAAACTTCTAAATTTCTTCCTCATTCTGATGCTCGACTTAAAATTTGTCTTGACCATGTCTACATGACTAAATACATAGAATTGCTTTCACTTGATGTGATATTTTTTGTTAACAAGCAATTGAGCCAGTTGCCCTGATAAAGAGGCCAGTGAGGACGATCTCAACATAATATTTGGAGATGCATTAATCCATTTCCTGAAGGTTCTGATACAATTCTGACATCTGATCGTTCTGATGTTTTCCAATACCAATTCAGTTATGTAAGTTAACATCATTATGATTATTGTCATGTTTCATAGTCTCTTGTTAGTTTTGTGTGAGGTTGCAGAAAACTACAAACTGCCTCTTAATACAAAAGAAACTTAGAAATGAACAAATGTAAATGTTTTCCAAATAATTTGTAAAAAAAAAAAAAAACAAAAAAAAACCTTTTAACAGAGATAAAAGTCAAGTCTTTACTTGTTTTATAATCTATATGAAAATATAAGTTATTATAATTCAGCTGTAACAACTAATTTATTTGTATATGAGCGGCAAGTGAATGTATTGGAAAGGAACTAGGGTGTATGTGGGATAATGAGGGAACACACTCTCTGACAGCAGCAACACTGCCCCTGAATAACATACTCATATTTAAGACGGATGAAGAATGTTTTATTTTTTATGGGGCCCTTTTTTCATGTTTTTTTTTCCTGTGTGCTGACTGTGTTTTGAGTTGCTATTTCCACAGCTTTAAAACAGACTTGCTGACACACAGACACATCAGCACATGTCATCTATTAAAAAGCGCCGCACATCTGTTGCTACAGAGCTGCTGTAATGTTTGGGTATTAACAATTAAACAGTGCTTGAGAATTACACCCAGCCAGTGGTGCGCTAATTGAATTTAAACAACCGAGTAGTGCTCTCTGGTGCCTTTAAACATGTTATTACCGCTACCAAAGCCACAGAAAACTTGCAGGTATGCATAAAAATGTCAACATCTTGCACAAGTTGGACTGTCCTGTCAGGTGATGAGGAACAGAACGATACATAATTCTGTTTCGTTATTGATGCCGATAAGTTACAAGCAGGCCTTTCATGTATTTGTTACCAAGCTATTGCTAATAGCTAATAGCAGCTTGTGAAATCATGTGACTAGAGGGAAGACATCAACCCATACCCCCTTGACAAATCAAGGGATGCAAAGAAAAACTCCAACCTGCTGGTTTGACTTCTGCGGAGAGAAACAGCAAGTGAAAACTGTTGCAACAGAGCTTCTGACTGTAGGCTAACTAGCTAATTGTAGACTAACCAAAAAATTAACTCTCTCATTTATATAGCAAGTAACAGTTACCTGACTAACAGGAGGACAAAGTAGCTACTGAATTACCTGCCCTGTTTACAAAACGCCAACATTCACGGTTAGATTGACAGAACTTACTTGTCTTGCAGAAAGCTGCAACCTTCTCGACAGTTTGAAGTTCCTCTCCCTTATGGCTCCATCTGGTGAACGCTACACTGATGTACACTCATTTTCTCCCAGTCACAACTTCTTTGCTTTTTTTCAGCTATCTGTCCTTCTCCTTTTGGGAAAAAAGAGTTTGGATGGTTCTCCATTTCAGTGGAAAGGAGCAAGTTGAATGATCCACCATTACGTTTGTTTGTATTTCCTCCAGTTTCATTTGAATGCAGTAGTATCTTGACTTTGGTAGAATACATCATTATAAAAGCTAATAAAAAGCCATATTAGTTAGACACTGTACGTTTAATAAAAAGGGAGACACCTGGAAATGTTAGGGACTATAATATAAAAGGTAAATATTAGCATCTATATTAGCAACTACCTTAATGCCACAGCATGAAAGTTAGCTTGTTATTTGTACTAAAATAATGTTGCCTCCACTGGCCATTGTTCAGTGTGCAGGGAGTATTTGGAAAGGGTTAGGGCAATGGTGTTGTCCAAGGTATACGCGGGTATACCCACTTCTTTTTCAGTCAGCATTGGGTATACACACTTCTGAACCCACTGCGATGCTGCTTTTACAATTACAAACATCCCTACACATGTACCTATGTCACCTAGCAGCTCAGCTAGGGTTACTTATGCTACACTGGTGTAGATAGCCATCAACTGCGTTAACTTTAGCCTGAACATAGATAATGAAGATGTACGTAGCCTATATATGTCTATGAGCCTGTCTCTCACTAGTCAGTGTGCCAGTATTGGTTTAGTCGTTTCACAACTCTTCCTACCTGAAACCGAAGAGCAGAAATGATGTGACAATGAAGAAATATACTGATGCATTTCTGGGGTAAACTAAACAGTAGTCTTGCATGTCACCTTTTCTGAAATAGGGTTTTTCTGGGCTACTTTTTCTGTTTCTTTTTTTAAAAGGGCAAAAAATTGAAAGTATACCCATTTCTTGAGGGACCACTCTACCACTGGTTTAGGGCCTTGCTTCAGGGCCCACATTGATTCACCTCTTTTGGCAAACAGGGGACTTGAGCCGGGGTTCTCCAGACCCCCAAGCCCCTTTCTGCCATCTTCAGGTTACTATATCCTAAAACCAGGTTTATATCAAGCCCGATACCAATATTGGATTGGTAATGGTTCCAATTTTACATTAAATCAAAGCTTTTAATCATGAAAAGTCATGTCTATCTCAAACTGTAGGCCTCTAAATTCTGTAATAATCTCTGTAATCCCATCGCTTCCTGCCGTGTTAGCTTCCAGAAAGAGCGTCTGTGGATGTTAGGAATTTACAAGACAGTGTTGCAGAAGAAGGCTCATAATTTTTATTCAAGTGTGTTATGGCTTCGACCAGGTCATTTAACCCAGTGAGTCATCCACACCAAATCATGCACACACACCCATCACATAATGATAATTAAAAAAAAAAAAAAAAAAAAAGGACAGGAAAAAAGGGAGGAAAAAACATACAGATGTAAAATGTTTTTTGGAAAGTATTAAATTCATTCTGAACAAATTTTAACAATCTCTGGGTAAACCATACTGGAGTGTACTGTACAGACATCAGTTTCAAAATTGTGACAGTGGATGCAAATTGGCTCGACGTTGTAGTCAAACCTCATGGATGCAAACAAGATGGGAACTAGTGTCCTGTATGGAATGTGGTACATGGTATTATTTGTTCATCAGACCTACAGAACCTATTGCAAAAGTATTTCACAAAGAAAATCCATAAAACAGCTCTCCTATTATATTGTATTACACAGATAGTAGTGCAATTTATGTCTGTCTGTCCATGTCATAGGGAAACACGGCACTGTTGACAGATAAATGGCCTGCACATACTGCCACATGCAGTAAATGATGCCTGGAAGTCAAGCATGGCTACGTACGAAACCTTGCAAAGCAAACAACTGCCAGTAACCAACAGGAATCAGTTCACCTTCGTGTTGTCTGATGCTGTGTGGCAGAGCACACAATGCAGCACTGTTTGTCTGTTGATAGTGTGTCTGACTCTGTTTGCCTTTTGTGTTGGAGAGCAGCATTCAGCAGAGGGTCATTGGTGTGACGTGGCATTATGGCCGACAGATCTGAGTAATGAGTGCTTTGTGGGAGAGGTATGAAAAACCATCGGGCTTGCAGATCAAGAAGTTTGTTTGTTTGCCTCTTTTTGGGGAAAATAAAAAAAAAGAATGAGAAGATTGATTATGGCTGATACATTCCACCAAAATACAGCTTGAAAACGTTCCGCTGTGAAGTGAACTGAAAACATATGAATTATTTTATCTATTGCAAAAATCCACTCAACTCCTATTAGTCTGGTTTCAATTATAATTTCAGTTGATCACAACTTGGTACTTTATTCTGATATTTTAAAATGACATTTTGTTTATCAAGGTACAACCTTGAGATATATTAATCACCACAAATTAGGCCAAAGTGTGGCAGGAAATGAACAACCAGATAACAAGAGGACCTACAGGAATCTGGCAGCTTTATGAGCCAATCAGTAACTTTTTCATGGAAATTATAAATAAATTTTAAAGATATATTTTCAATTTGGCAACAAATCCCATGTGGCGATGAAAGCTTTGATCAAATCTGCTGGTTTCTTCAGCTAAGCCTTGTAATCAATTGAAAACAGTGTTGACAAACTGGATTAATATGCACAATATAATCAATTTGTATGCAACTTCTTTTTTTTAAGATTGACTCAAAAGATAATGGGCAGCAAACATTTGTGTATTTGACTTGATGTAACTTAAATATAAAATCAAAGTAAATTTACATATTTATTTATATATTTGTTCATATGATTACGGTGATGAGTCATAGTTGTTGTCTAAAATGATCCACCAGGGGGCACCAAATAAGTACCAGTGTGTATGTTGTCAGGTTTCAGCAAAGATTTTACCATAAAGTGAATCAGTATGTCTCAGAAACAGTTCGTATCAAATATAACATGCAATGGATTAATTGAATATGAATAAGATTATAATTATGCGTTAAATTTGTGATGAATTGGTGCCACAGATATATTTTATTTTGGAAACGGATTTAAAAGGCGGTGACACATTAAGCCTGTTAGAAACCTTAATCTTAATCGTTGCATTATCTTAAATTTCTGTAAAGTCAAGGATGTTGTAACAATGTGGAAGTTTATCCATCCTAATAAAAACAAAAGTCAGTAGAAAACAGGAATTTAATGTTTTGATTGGAGTGCAGTAAATAAAATAAGATATATACCGAACCTTTTCTTCTACTGTTAACAAATGAAAGAAAATGTAAAACTTTGTTGTTCATGTTAAATGGTTGGAAAATTTGTTGATTTTTTCTTGTTTTGTGTACTTTATCTTAAATTAAGGCATCAAAAAGTACATGGTTTCATTTAAGTGTTTAAATACTGGTTATTATCAGGTATTTAAAACCAATTGGGTTTGTCCAGAACAGACATACTGAACCAGTTAAAAATCTTGCTTTTTTTTCACTACATCTACTCGAGACTGAAAACATAGAAATGACACAATCAAAATCTCCCACAGATTTTAAATAGTTTAAAAATCACAATTGGTGTCATGATGGATGTTTTGTATCTTTAGTTCTGGTTTCCTGTTTTAGTTTGTAGTTTTTCCCTGTTTAGTTCCCTGGTGTTGTTTCCTGCGTAGCCTTTGTTCCTGTTAGTTAGATTCACCTGGTCTCGTTAGTTTGATCTAGTTCCCTCGTGTCTTGTTCTGTTTCTCAGTCTTTACACTCCCTGGTTTCTGTTTTCAGTTGCTGGTTCATTGTTTGTGTTAGCCTCCTGTGTTTGTTTCCCTTTAATTCAGTTCAGTGTTCTTCAATTAAACCTTCTTAACGCTGCATGCCTGGGTTCTCACCTCCACGCCATCGTGACAATTTGTTAAATTTTTATCAGTAGAAATTTTAATTTCCTTTGTAAATTTACACATTATTTACATTAAAAAAATGAAAAACTTTGGAAGCAGAGGGCAGCGATTTCTATATTTATTTTATTTTTCATGTGATTATTGCGGGATCATGAAGTTTGTTTTTATGAGATTGATTAGCATCTACTGATTGTTGCAATCAATCAGAACATTTTTTCTGTAATAGTAAATTGAGGCAATCATGTGTTACTATCTTCACTTTCTGTCAACGGGTTTTCTGGACTTTAACAAAGAAAGATTTTTATTTTATCTTAGTTTTTTTAAAGTAGTGGATCTGTCATCTAATGATGACAAAAAAATATCGAGTGAACCTGTGAAAACCATGCTGATGTGATTAAACAGCAGGTAACCAAATCCTTTGTTTGATTTGCAGGTAATGCAGATGAAATATTCAGTTATTCGCCAGGAAACTAATGAAATACGTATGTTAATATATCAAACCAACCTACCTGGCAACATCAGGAGCCTTTCAGCGGGACAGCAGGGTCCATCTCATGCATCAAGCCAGTTTATTTTGGCGTCTCTTCAGACATTTCTGTGTTCTGTGCTGCGGTTGATCTGCTGGCGTCATGGCAACATTAACTGCAGAGCAGAAGTCTGACTGTGAAACTGTTGTTCTGTGTTACTTTGCAAACATACCGACTTATATTTGCAAACATCAAGCTGAGTTAAAGAGAATCATCCTGTGTGGTAGCGGATACCTGTGTGATACTCTGGAATCGATATTTTCACTGTCAGATGCAGAAGTCTCGTGTTTTGTACTTTTTTCTAACATCTCAACACCACAGAAAACGTGTCACATGGTTGAGTTAACCTGTCAAATGTAACAAAGCTGTGTTTAAATATTGTTTCAATTTGTATTCAAATCATTTAAGCATTTCAACAGATTTATTCCCGTGCATATTTCAGATTCCGCTTTCAGATAATGATGCATCCTGTAGAGTAACTTCATTTAAGAAGCAAGAATTGTTGTGTTGGTATTGATGAAAAAGTACCTAAATAATAATTGTGTAATAACTGTGTGGTTTGGATCCTGTTTACAGAAAAATTTTGTGATTTTTTTTCTGAAAAACTTTTCTCTTCATGGATTTTAAACTTACTACTTTTTAGATTTATTAGGAAAGTTTGGAAAAACAATGTTTTCGACAAGTAACTGGACATAGCAAAGCAGTTAGCGAATCAGATATTCATTTCAGTAAGTTGTGTCCTTTGTTAGTGTAAATTTTCATGCAGGGGCTCTTTCTGGGTATGCCTCCCACAACCCAAAAACATACACATTAGTTTACCTGGTGATTCTTATTTAATGCATGGAGTAAGTGTGAAAGTGTTTTTTTTTTTTTTTTTGTTGTGATACATTCAGGATGCATCTCGAGCTAGACGTGGTAGATGATCTTGAGGATCATCGTCAGGTAGGTGCAGTAATGTATTGCTTAAATCTTTATTTTCACTCAGAAATTGTTGCCTAGTTTAAGTCTTTTCATGGGATTTGTTGCTCTAATATTGCAGGATTTATCTTTTAAAAACAGCTTAAACAGCTTAAATTTCTTCTACTGTTTGATACAGTAAATTGGAGTTGTGGTTTCCCCAAAGTTTGCCAGTCTCCTCTGCAGGTACGGTGTTGTTATCCCAGTCCAAACCACGAGAAAAAAAAGGAAAAGCAAAACCAAGTTGTTATAAACTGGAATTATATTTTAACCCATCATTATGTAAGTATAACATCATAACAAAAAATTTGCTGTATATCATTTAAGCCTACTGCTGTAGAAGGTAGATATAAGAATGCATGTTAGCTTTATTACGTTAAGAATTTGTTTATAAGACTTACTTTTGAATATGGGCCAGATCTACTAAAGGTTTGCGAGTACTAATATGTGTGCAAAGTCAATGCATGTGCAAAGAAAAATTTAAACTGATTTACTAAGAGTGCACATTGAGGTTGCATCTTTTAAAGGTGCAAAATAACATGTCTGCATCCAGTTAGTACGTCTGCATCAGTGAATATGCAATACAGGGCGTTGACATGCTATTTTGTGTGTGTTCGGAGGGGAAAGTCTAAATATTTTAATTTAGGACCCGCAAAATTTGTTGAATGTAGGCGCAGTTTCTAAATAAAGTTTGCATGGACACAGTCCGTCTGTGTAATTGCGAATTATTGCAGTTATTGTTACGAGAAGGAGAAATCGAAACAAAGCAAGGACATGCAGAGAATACATTTCTCACTCTCGTGATTATTTTCGGGATGGACAAGGAGACAACTATCTAAACGTATGGCTCATCCAGCAATGCCATTTCTGGACTTTTGGATCAACTCAGAAGGGATTTGGAGAGGAGTTATTCATATGACAGGTATCCCAGCTGGGATTACCCAATGGGGTGTCCATGTCCTTAATGCCATATGTCACCGGATGATCACCCGTATACAGTTTCTACTCCCTCTGCAGTCATTAACTAAGGCCAAAATAGTTTTCTTTTTGTTTTATTCAGTAAATAGATTTTTCTGGAGTAATGCAGGCAAATGATTGCGCCCATGTGCAAAATAGCTCGTGATTCTTTTATTTTCAGAAAACAGTCTTCTGTTCTCCAAGTTGCGAGCTGGTGAGTTTTCAGACAGCTGGCTTGTAGTTTGGTAAATATAATAAATCCATCAATACATCCATTTTCTTTACCTCTTGTTTTAATTCAGGGTAGCGGGAAGCTGAAGTCTAACCCAGCCATCATTGGGTGAGAGGCAGGTACACCCTGGACAGGTAACTAGTCCATCGCAGGGCCAATGTAAATCCTTAGTAAAAAAAAAAAAATAAATGGTGTCGATATTAGAAACAAGAAACTGTGTCATTTCAATTCATGTTTCTTTCTTTCTTTTTTTTAAGGTGACAATACATACACCTTCACAAATTTTATTTCCACACATGTTGGTTTTTGAGTCAGACAGTTCTTCTGTTAGATTTCTTTGCTGTCGGTCATGCTGCCTCTCCAAACTCGCCATGCTGCAAATCGCGAAATGTGCAAACCCCTCATTGAAATAGGGAGTCTCCACATTTGCACCTACTGCCCATTTGCTCAATCACTTTTAGTCAGTCACCCACAAAACTGATTCAGCCCCAAAATTCTAGATTGCACACGCAAATTATTACTCGCAAATTGGGATCTTAGTAGATCTGGCCCTGTGTGTTAATCACATCTCCTCTATTGCTACCCCCCATACACCTACTGCCATACAATAGGTTTTCTATATTACAAACCTGCAGCCATCATATTCCAAAGTGCCCACTCCACTAGAAACATTGACTACTGTTTCTACAAGGCACGTATGCTAATGTGTAAAAATACATATGCATTTCAGCCGTGAAAAGGCCTTTTTATTCCAAAGGTTGTTATAAACATATTGTACAGGATATCTAAGATAAGCCAGTATAGTTCCAATAATGAAACAATGCCTTTAGGGCTTCTCTGGAACTGCACACCAGCTTACGTTTGTCACGACTGAGTGGGATTCATGGCATTTCACCATTTGCCCAAAACCGAGTACCATTCAACCTGTGCAGCATCGTCATCAAACCAGGAAATTAATGAAAGCCCGTTAACAATAAGCTGCAAAGAATATTGTCAGTAACACTTTGACTTGACTTTGTGTTGCAGATGGTCACTCCCCTCAAACAAAAATAGTTTCTCCAAAACAAAATATTTTTCTCCAGAAAACTTTAGATTGTAAATGACTTTGGCGGCTTTTACCAGGGAAAAATAGGCAGACGGGGTCTCGTTCAGTTAATGATGCCTTGTGTGTATATCAGCACCAAAAGCAGCACATGCCTCAGTAAATTAAAGAGAATTACTTCTGTTTGGAAATGTGGATCAAAGATGACCCCTGTATAGTTTGATTAATGCACTTTGCACCAACAGGACTGTATTCAATACAAGAGCAAACCAAGAAGGTGTTTCATTCAAACCTGAGGACATTATTGTACATTTAGTTTGAATGGGAAATAAAAAAAAAGGTACATAATGCCTGGACTTTGGCAAAAGCAACAGCTAATGATGTAAAGCATTCAGAACTATATGCCATCAAGAAACCTATTTATAAAGAAATGATTTCCCCATTCCACATATTAAGTACATGCACTTTAGTCTCTTTCAAACTTAAAAGAACTACCCATGTCCTTTTTCTTCTTCTGATATTTTACAGAAACTAGCAGGATCATCCTGATGTTATTAAGCTTTCCTTATCTGCAATCTTCAGCCGTCCCCTCTCATTAATTCCCACTCATGACTTCAGCTTGTTCCAGTGTTGAAGTGTTTATCACATGATTCCCTGATGGTTCTAAAGAGCATCCAGACTTTTAGTTGTCAGTTTAGATCTGCATGCTTCTCCTTCCCCATCAACAGCTCTGCTGTTAGTACAGCGTGATTAGATCTGAGCTGGTTTCATTAGATGCCTTCAGGTCACTTCCTCCAGCTTACGCTGCTTTTAAACACAAGTGGAGAAACATAATTGCACTTTGGTATGAAAAGAGAGGAAACCTCAGCGTTTGATCTTCCTTCTTACACCACATCATGCCACTGCGATATTCTTTTCACTAACTTGATTCAGTTTATTTACCGTGAACATGGAAATTTACATGTCTTTCGTCAAAATTTCCAAATATACCTCAGTTTACATGATGGATTTAAGAATATAGTGATGTTATCAAGTTTGCCAGAACTTCAAACATGTTAAACAAAACATGTTTTATTGGTAAGTGACTTCTGTTTATTGCTGCCATGTTTGCTGCAGCTAATGCTACTTTTCATTGCTATCAAACATCACAACTTGTAGCTATGAAGGACATTACAACATGTGAGCTGTACATATTTCAGCTGGAAATTGGAAACATTTACTTAAAGTGTTGCCAACTGACTGACTAGTTCAGTTATTGCTAGCAAAATAAGCTACGATTAGCTAACAAACGTTCAGTTTATGTCTTGAAATACTATGTGTGCTATCAGATGAACTGACCGCTGTGCAAATCGTTTATTTTTACGCAGCAATGTTAAGAGTTTGAAGTCAGGCTTAGCAGGACTCTTTTCAATGCAGAAATTAGACTCAGGGGGGATTCCTATTGATTGATTTTAATACTTTTTTCTCAGCACACTGTTACCCACTGACTTAAAGGTTAGCTTAGATAGCTAACCTTTGTAGCTGAGCTTAGAAACACGTCTAGTGTGTCCCTGCAATGAAACATTGTTTAAAAGGTTCACGAGTTAAACCGTAGTGCAAATTTCTTTTAAAAAAATAAATCCATGTTTTTAATTTAATTTAATGTCAAACTCAGTTAGTGTTGGTTTAATAAAAGATGCTTTTGTTTTGTTATATAGAATTGTAGGATTACATTTTCTTCTGGTCACTAATCAATACAAATTGCTAAATCTCAGTAAATATTGGCATCTATATGAAGCATTTTTGTGTCGCCACCAAGTTTACTATAAGTGAGTTACTGTATCGTTGTAACACAACCTGCTTTGCAGTTTATTCACTTTTTCCTTCACCAGATTTATCTATTGATACATCGAATATCTCTGGAAAGAAAACAGATACACTTTCTTGAAATTCTAATCTAATTTGAAAGTTGGCACAAGAAAAATACACAATAAACCTACACTGAAATGGTTTTCCTCTTTATAAGTGGATAGTGTAGCGTCAAGAGTGAGTTTAACATAAACTTTCTGAATTTGAGAATAAACTTAAAGCTTTTGCAACCAAATGGTCCCAACTAATGAGCAGGAATTACCAATAACAGCAGTATGATCCTTTGACTCAAAGACAAAAGACATTTATACATCTGCTCTGAAAACAGACTAAACAAAATCACAAAACCATGGCATACTAGTAAATGACATCTAATTCACATGCTAATATTGGCAACAGTATTTTGGCTTAATGTGAGGTGAAACCTTTAAAATATATGATTGCTTATCGAAAACAATACCTGATGCCTTAAGTCATTTAAATTCTCTGTTTGTAGTGAGGCAATGGAATGATTCCTAATAATAAATGCTTCTTCAAGTTAAGGTGAAACCAGCATACTTCCTTTGAAAAATAGCATATCACCAGGTGTGCATCATTTGGTATGTAACCAAAGTTAGTATATCAATTTTGTAGTGTAAATCTGTAATAAGGAAGGTTTTGTAGTACATGAAGAGTTTTTAAATTGAGCAATCCCTTGAAAAAATAGACATCCATGCTTCATGCTTTGCATCTCATTGTGTCTTTGTTTGCACTTCTCTAAATATTCTTCGTCAGTCCCCAGAAATAGGTATATTACAACCAAACTGCAGGGGAAAAAAAGTGCTAAAATAAGATCTGGTGAGGAGCAGCATTGGAAATGTTTGACCTTGTGTATAAAACATGGAAACTCATTGGTCCTGTAAGTGTTGGGGTTTAGATGGACTTCCTTCTCCTCATGAGCTGCTGGTTGTCTGTGAAGCTATGAAGGCCTGGAGACACCGAGCTGATGGGTGAAGGGAAGAAGCTGTTTTTTAAGGTGCTGGGTGAGATCTCCTCAATCCTGTTGGAATGAAAGTACTGATTAGGATTCAGCTGCGAGCTGAACGAGTTCTGATGGGAGAAGGCACAACCCAGGCCGATTCCTCCCATGGAGCTGCCGTAGTCATGCGAGTGGTAGTGCATACAGGAACACACTGACTGGAGATCCGTCACCTCCGGCCTGTAGGGCTCCCGTCGCCGTCGCCCCCGCTGCAGCGATTCGTCCTGAATGTGGATTATCATGCTGTTGCGGTTGCCAGCAAGTGAGGCACGTTCCTCTGCATCCCGCCGCTCATCCTCGCTGTTCATAGTCAGGAAGCGGAGCACCACCAGGTTGAGGAAGGCCCCAATAACCGTCAAGCCTACCAGGATATACATGAAGCTAAACGCCACATACAGAGGCTTCTTCTGGAGGGCTCGGTTTTTTTGTAGGGCCACAAAGTCCCCAAAGCCTATAGTTGTTAATGTGATGAAGCAGTAATAGTAAGACTGGAAGAAGCTCCAGTTCTCACAATGGGAGAAGGCAGCAGCGCCGATGCACAGCGTGCCAATGCAAGAGAAGAACCCCACGGTCACCATGTTTTCCATGGACACATCAGTGATGCTCATGCCGCAGCACTTCTTGATACGTTTCAGGAGATACTTGACAAAAGTGTTCATCCTCTCACCCAGACTCTGGAACATGACGAGAGTCAAAGGGATTCCCAGAACGGCATAAAACATGCAGAAGGCCTTTCCTGCATCGGTGCCTGGCGCTGCGTGTCCATAGCCTGAAAGAAAAAGCAGACAGACAGCAGAAGTTAGTGAACGGGAAAAATTTTCCTTAAGTGCTTATGAAGCGGCAGCTGCGGCTATCGCTTCAGTAACTGCTACTTTAAAAAAGCCAAAGATCAGCTTTTGTTTACAAACATGACCAAGCAAGAAATCTCAGTTAGAGTCCGCGACCGCTGCCAGAAGAGGTATTGAATAGGTGGACGCCACAGAAATGTGCCTGCTCATTAATCTTATTTGGTCTCAAAGATTATGGCAGGAGGGGCTTCCAATTAGTCAGACGTTTCCGGTGAGGTAAAAGAATTTGGAGGAGGGATCGGAGTCATGTGGGAGCCAGTGAAGCTTTTAGCTTAATTAAACTTTATCTTTAGACCACAAGCTGCTGACTCACACAAAAACTTACTTTTAAAAATCAACCTGTAACAATCAACCTGTCTTAACAATAGGACCCATACTCCAGCAGATTCATTTTTTATATGTTGTATGAATGTCTTTATGTGTACTGCATCTTATTTTCTAAAGTTACTTCAGATTTTTTAACATGAATGAAGCTGACTGGGCATCCGAGGCTTAAAATGGAGAGCCATATTGATTATCTCTCCTCTCACACAACCCATAGCTGTAAGTATTAAACACCAAAATTGTAGCCAAGAAACGCCCACCCTCAGTTTGCAAAACATCAATTCAGAAACTGCCCTCCAAAGGAGACATAATATTTTTGGCGTAGTGTACAGCGAATTAAAAAAAAAAGTATTTATTTATTCATATGTTCTGAATAAGTTGTGGTTTGCGCTCTCCAGTATTGATTCTGTCTTCTCCCATTTGGCTTTCCGCCCACTCAAGCATGTATTTTAGTGCCCTTAAAAGAGGAAAAAAAGGAAAAAGACCCAGGTTGAGGAGCATGATATGCACAGGAAAAGAGCACATGTACTGGATTTGCATGTGGAATAAATTATCATTAAGCTTCATAAATAGATTTAAAGGATACACGTGTGTCTGCAATGTGAACCCTTGTAAAAGTTTTAAATCCAGATTGGATGCACTTTAAACTGCACTATTTGTTGCCATGTAAATGTTATCAGCCATTACAGTGACAGATAATCCTGAGCCTGTTTTCATGTACAGCAAACATCTTGTAATGATCTGAAATCCAAAAAATTTAAAATTATCATGGTAACTATATAGACTGTATAAAGTTGCTGTTTTATCAGGCATTTCAATGGCAGTTATGTGATTATGAGAAATTAGACTGGCTAGATTAGATTTAATTAACAAAAACAAAAAAAAACCCAAAAACAAAAAATTGAATCCAAACTTTTAACTGGTACTGTAAATGTGAACGCTGTTTTTATTGTTGTTGCATTTCTGGAAATGCATGTAAACAAAATCTGATCATATTATTGAAATGATACAATTACCTAAAATTATTAGATTTTTTCATATGGTCATATAAATAGGCTCACTAAATGGCACAAATGTCTTTACTCTGAACATTTGCTTCTGTAAAAAAAAAAAAAAAAAATGCAACTTAAGTATTAGTGGTGCATCTGTTCGGAGAAATTCACTCCTCAGTAAAACATAAACACAAATGTTTTTGAATTTTCATAGAAATTCATCTGAATTTTGGACCATAACTTAGATCATATTGTAACTTGTTCGATATGCATGGTATGTGCTGGACAGCTCATCAAGACATTTTATCACAGAGCTGACACAAAGACACGTGATGTCAGCACACTCCCATTCTTTGGATTCTTATGATTTTACAATCATTATTTATCCCAATAATGTATCTTGGACAGTTGGAGTTAACCAGAATACCCCAAAGAAACAAACCATGGAAGGGAAAAATACATAACGTTCTACAGAAAGGCCCCACTCAGGATTTAATCTGGGAATCATCTTGCTGTGAGGTGCCATGCCACCCTACAGCTCAAGTCAAGAATGTGATTCGTTACAGACAACAAGAATCTAACTCACAACCAACTGTCATTCTGTTTAATAATATCTTATTAGGCAAGCAATTCTATTTATAGATCACATTAACTGCAGAAAAGCATCTCAATGGGCTGAACAGCCAAGTCAAATATTTAAAATGCCTAAAAAAAAAAAAAAAAAAAAACATTTTAAGATAAAAACTGATTGATGGCAGAAATAAAAGGAACAAATTCAGTTGCCAAAAACACGGCTACATTTTCAGACTGACTGTTCCAGACTCATGTCGCAACACAACCTCATCATGTTTAGTCCTGACTGGAACCACCAGAAGACCACAAGGTTCTCAGAGCTCAAGACGGTTCATATCGCTCTAGTATGTCATAGATGTACCTCCGTACTAGACTATAAAAGGACTTGGAAACAAGTACAGCTGTTTTAAAGTCTATTTTCTGAGAGAGACGCATCCAGTGCAGAGACTTGAGCAGTGGACAGTGGTCATATTTTCCGGCTGTAATCATCAAGCAGCAGTACTTCTAATGCATTTATTTCATGCATTTCAGCTTGTTTAGAGAGGCCAGTGAGCAGATTATCACAGTAATATAATCCTTAGAGATGAGCCTGTGGATTAGTATCTCAAAGTGAAGTTTTCCATTTTTTAGGTGATAAAAGGCTGCTGACATTATTGATTTAATTTAGAGTTAGAATCATTTTTGAGTTTGAATCCAATATTGCCACAAATTTCTAAACTGTTTTTTAGGTTTAAGAGCGAGAGCCTCAAGGTGACTATTAACACTTTCTCTTTGTTCCTGTGGGCCGAAGCCAAATATTTCAATTTTGCCCTGGTTTTGATGGAGGTACTTGTTTTACATCCAAAGACAGATCTGTTCAGTGCAGTAACAGAGTGACTCATCAGGCTCATGTTCACCTGCTGCGAGTGATACGTAGACCTGGGTGTCATCTGCATGGAGTTGGTAACGCACATTTTTGCTGCATATTAGTTTACCCAGAGGGAGCATGTATAGATTGAAATAGGGGTCCCTTAATCAGTCCTTGGGGAACCCCTGAAGTCTGGTTTGAGACATAATTACAAATTTTAAAAAATAAATAAATAAAGGTCCTGTCCACAAAGTAAGACATGACCCATTTAAGAACCATGCCAGAGATTACCATCTAGATTTAATTGATTGTGAAGGTTTATTTCAACCAAATGACAATTAAAAAAAAAAAAAGAAAAGAAATTAAACATATAACCAATGAAGAAAAAAACCACAAAAAGTTCAAAAGGAGTGGTTGGAAGCATAACTCTTATATAATTCCACAACAATCTTCAGACATGAAACCATTATCACAATTAGTACTAGGCACTATATAATTTTATAAAAACAACAGTATTAATAGCAATATTCAGCATTTGTAATCAAGGTCACCTATTAAAATTTACTTTTTTTTTATTGTGGACCTATATAATGATCCATTGTGGTGCTAATTACAACTTAGTATAATAGAGATAGCTGTATGAATTAACTACAGGTGAATAAACGTGTTTACCATCTAAACCTCAATTTGGAATTATTATGTATATGTAAAACCAAAGCGAATTCTGTAGTTCCGAATTATTTCATTCTGAATTAAATTTTTTAAAAAAAACCTCATGTAACTGCAGCCATTTTGAGGAAAACAGTCATAGTGTGTCTTAGATTGTCCACAGACAAGCTTTTTTCCAAACCTGTTAAGACACACACTGTCAATCCTAAAGACAGTTTGATGCTTCCAGAACAAAGTTATCATTAAAAGCCATGCTGAGACATGTGCACATGGACTCCAGCCATGGATTCAGTGCCAAACAGAGCAGCGCCTCGGTTTACTGCTGGGATGGGTCCAGAGATGAAGAAGAAAAAACTCCATGAGGAAGTTAATAGTATCAAGTTACACCCTAAAATTAAGTTTACACACTGTTTCCATTCACAGATATATATTATGTCCTTGACTAAGCAAATCTAACTGGATTGACCCTCTGTTTTAGCCATAGTAAAATGTATTAAATTGTAGTTATTTTTGTTAATAAGCCTACCCTGGGAAAGCCTGTTGGTGTAGTGATTAGCATTGTGGCTGGTTTAAGCTTTGGCTTGGGAAAGGTTGGAACAGTGAAGTTTGTGTGGAAGTTTGTGTTCTCATGCATGTAAGGTGAAGTGATCACTATAAATTCTCCCTTGGAGTAAATGTAAGCATGTGATGGACTGACAACCTGTCCAGGGTGTACGCTGCCTCTCACGTGATGATTGCAAGTTCAAAAAGGTTGAGAACCCCTGATGCATATTATTCTACAGAAAAAAAACATGATTTACCATCTTGAACTCTGCAGCTGTTTTTAGGAGACAAGCTCACACTTACAGTTCAATGAGTTTTTTTGTATAGGTAGCTTGAGGCAGTGATATCCCTCTATGATACAATCAAAGCAGAAAAACCAACAGGAGGATTAGTTTGCTCTTCAGCCTTGTCAGTATCTACAGGAAAAGGACAATTACAATTACAGATCATATCTCAGGCTGAGCTTTGGTATTAAAGAGGCTGTTTCATTCTGCTCCTGCAGAGATCTGATGCTTGTTTACTACTAAGGGAACAAATGGAGATGGAGGGAAAATCAAACCCTTATCTTCATGACAGAAAAGTCGATATATAACCTCCAGTAATCTTGCTCCTCTTGTTTGCACTGAACTTGATTACACTCAAAACGAACAATGCAAAATGTTAATGACAGTCTTTGAACCTGATTCCCTTGTCTTGATTTTCCATAAATCATATTACTTGTATTACTGTGGAAAAATTGCCCGCTTTAGTATTGTGCATTGTAATTAGCAAAGCAGACAAGCAGACGGAACATTGTTGTTTGTTTCTGTTTACAATAGAAGGAAGAAAATCGGTTTCCTTTGTCATTGAAAGTCTGCAGAAAACTCATTTTACTACACTGACTATATTTTAATAGTTTCATTCCCCTTTTTCATATTCCTGGTTTCCTTTTGGCGGAAACCCTCTAAAAAAAGAAAAACAAAATAAAAATCAGAACAGACAACAGACTTGCTGAAACTAAACTGGTGTGTACCCACTGAGGGGAAAACTGCAGTACCGAGTCAAAGTGATGTTTGATCATGATTGATCATTTTTTACCTTGGCATTTACGTAGATTGGTTCCTTGTAGTTTCTAGTGGGTATGAATTCTCCTGGGAACAGGACAAAGGAAAGAGATTGGGTCTGTCGCTTTCCAAAGGTACCTTAGCTGGTGGGGATCGCTTTATAGTCTTTGTTTTCTTGCGATCTCAGTGAAACAGAAAATAACCAATGTTTTGTGACACGGGAGCATCTTTTGAAAAAAGGAAACACCATCGCACAAATCTTTACAGCAACACCTTTCAAAGCAAAGCTTAACAATATTCTTTAGTTTAGGACCTGTTGGCTCAGTGTCCTGCAGGTTTAGATGTTTCCTGCTGCAATACACCTTCTTCAAATTAAATGGATTTCCATCAGCTTGATAGTTAAATTCTGCACAAGCCTTTCAATGACCTGTTTATTTAAGTAAGCAGGGAAACATCTAAAACCTGTGGGACATGTAGGTCCTGCTTTTGGATTCTTATTGCAGCGCAGCAATCCGGTTATAGACAAATCCAACACAGCTTGTATTTGGCGCTAAAGTACATTGAAAACTCCTGTCCTCATTAGACAGCCACATCAATTTAAGCTATTAAAGCTGGTGTCAAAAAACCCGACACTTTGTGGATGGATTGTAACGCTCCTGGATGGACATAAATACCAGGAAAACCTCTGTAGCTCACCTAAAGGGCTAGCAATTTGTTATGATTTAGCAGCTCTGTTCATCCAGACAGGTCCCAGAGAAAGACAATAAAATTCCTTCTTGTGTTTATTTCGTTTCTATTCAAGAGGATTTGATGAGATGGACTTTATATTAATTATATAGACTTTAAAAAAAAAAAAAAAAAACATTTTGGTTTGCAGTGTGCCTTGTGGTTTTTCAGTAAAAAAAATCTGTGCCTTGGCTCAAAAATGGTTGGAAAAACACTGCCTTAGAGCAGGGTTAGTCATTCTGGTGCTACGAGAGCCGCTCTCCAGCAGGTTTTTAATGTTTCCCTGCTTCAATACAATGAAATTAAATTACTCTAATAGCCAATCAAGTTCTGCAGAATGGCTTATTAGTCTAGGTCAGGTGTGGTGGAGCAGGAATCTGCTAGATTGTGGCTCTATGACCAGACTGTTTAACCCTGCTTTAGTGTTACACAAAATTACTGAGAAGTTGTTGGCAATATTAGTGATACCAGCAGTGATCCAAAAAACTTCATAGAAATCAGATAGATGAGATGTAAATCTGATACTAGTTGCCCAGTTGTGGCAGTACATATAATTGATTCATACTAAATCCTTCTAATGCATTTCAATAGATTTTTTTCTGATTTATGCAGAAGAAACAGTATAATCATGAATATATACATATATCTGCAGTAAGGGTTGCTTTTGGCTTTTTGAAAGGCAGATATTATCACATTTACAGACAAATTTGTATAATGAACCATCTGTCTTCTTCCCATTTTACTGCAAATTAGCAAATTAATTGAAAAAGATTCTTATTGCCCAAATTATTTTCCAGGAGAGCAATTAGAACATGATGAATGACTACGGCAGCTGTCATTTTGTTCCATCACAATTCGACTCTCTGGACAAATTACCACTGACTTACTCAGCAAATAATCTTTCAGTATTTTGTTTTCTCATTCCAGATAAAATTCACTAACAAATTTTAACCATTAATGCCTCATCTCAGCAAGCGTAGAGCATACTGAGTATTGACTCAGCTGGTGGGAAAAGCTCCTCTTTCATGCAGTAAGAAGAGGTCCCGAAATATACATTTTTTTCAATAATTTATATGATTGTCAGACATCTAGCAACAAACAATATTATCCCAAATTCAGCCTTGGTCCTTCATTTCAGCCATTCTCTCTTGCTTTTGCCCTATAAAACCAAACATGTCATATTTGATGCTTAACACTTTCTCAGACCTTTTGCATCGCTTTATGGTAGAAACTTTGCTCAAAACTCTGTTGTCCACTATCTGATGTGTCTCCAAACCAGTAATGCAAACCAGGAAGCAGAACATGGCAATAATTTTGACCAATCACACGTAATAAATGGTAAAAAAAAAAACCCCAAAATGTTGCTATTTCCTACGGAGCCCCTCAGCTGTCATGGTCAAAAAAATAAATAAATCGTGGCCACGACATAGGTATTACGTGGACACAAAATACTAATTTGTGGCCACGAAATAAGCATAACGTGGGCACGAAATACTGATTCGTGGCCACGTAACACAAACTAATGTGTTTTTTTTTTATTCCTGGACAGCTGGGTAAATAAATTTAGCACCTTCGCGACACCGTGCAAAACGTACACAGGAGCCGATACCTACTGTAGCTACGTAATTCTTTAAGGTGAGTGTCTTTTCCTATTCTGTTGTAGTCAACATCCGCATTTAGCTGTTGTTTTCCTTAGGACTATGTGACTTCTTAAATAAAGGGTTGCCTTTCTGCTTAGATCCGACTTATGAATGTTTTAGCCTCATCTTGTTACTACAAGTTGTTTTGTTGTGCTAATATGCTAATATGGACCCGTAAACTCATGTGTGTCAGTAGCAGCTGCATCCCTGCACCATCATCATCTGCATCAACTTCATCATCTGCAGGGTGTAGGCATTCCACAAAGTAAGGTATGTTGGGCATAAAATCAGAATGTTCTGTGTTTCGTCTTTTAACCTGGCTAGATCGCCATGCTAATTTATGCTGCAAACTTCGTTTGGACTCGTCACAATCTGTTCATAGTTTAAGTATACAGCTTACGACATGATGTCATCGGTTGTAAAATGGTCTATGTACAGTATTTGCAGGTTGTTTTGTTCCTCAGACTGAACTATATAAACACTGTTGGGGCAAAATGTTTAAATCAGCTGCATCAAGATTAAAGCTTCAGAGCTCTACAATGTGCAGCTATCGCCTGATTTTCGGGAGGTATCGTGACTAACTATTACTTTAACTTCTCCTGTGGTTTAGAAGTCAACAATGGATGCTCGGCTGCGAGAATTTTTGATGCAGCATAAACTTGAAGATGTGATCCAGAAACTTGAAGATGAGAATGTAAGCCACTGCATACTGTCTTTGCTTGTCTGGGTGTGCGCGCGTGAACAGATACATTAATGCACAATTTCAAATGCACACTCTAAAATATGTTATTTTTAACATTTTTAATTAAAACAATTACATGAACAGTGTTTACAGAATTATTTAAAATAATTGGTTATCTAAACCCATAAGAACTTAGCACGAAATAGATGATACATACACTTTCAGAGACCTTTTGCATCATTTTAGTTTATTATATGGTTAAACCAAACATATGGTACAAACTTTGCTCAATTCCAGCTTAACACAATCTGATTCTTGCCTGCTGCCCCTTAATGGACACTGGATTTCAGATTATACTATAAGAATTTTGACAAAATAGATGGTAAATATCCTTAAATTAATGACCTTTTTTATTTCTGTTGAAGGGACAAATCAAGATGTCCACATTCAATAAATAAATAAACAGAATTTCCTTACCATTTTTTTATGGGTTAGGTCCTTAAGTAGGAAAAAAATTGCATCATTACCAACTGTAAATGTTATCTGATATTTTAAAGTAAAATAAAACTAAATTAATAAAACAAATTATGTGAATAACTACAACCTTACACCACCAACAGATATATGTTTAACTTCTTTAGATTTCCATGTCCATTCTATGTGATGTTTTAATTGAATAAATTAATTACTCAATAAAAAAAATATCTTTTGCATTTTTCAGATTGATTAAACTGTCATTCCATTAATGACAGACAGTGACCTGGCAAAGTACATCCCCAAAGTTGGAGATAGAGTCTCCACTGTGGCCTCCTGCAGACAAGCAACACTGTCTCAAAAATCACCATCCAGGAAAGAATCCATTCTCTCAAGGCTACGACAAAGACTGTCTGGAGCTCAGGGGATGCCCCCCAAAAAGAGATCATCTAAGTGGGCTGAAAATACAAATGCTAAACGAAAAGTGAGACGAATTGAGGTTGGCTGGAAGGATTTTGATGAGGGGAATGAGAGGTACAAACAGGTGAAGTCTCTAAGTGGTGGGGGAACAAGGCATCTCTCTGTTGACAAAGACGAAACAGTGACAAATATCAAACTTATGGCGGAAAATCTTTTTTTTCCCAAAAGGCCTTTCCAAAAAAAACAAGTCTTTCACACTACTTAACTCATGTTGAGAGCTCACAGATACATGTTGATGAGTCCAATACTGTTGACGAGTTGTATAAGCAAAGCAAGGTAAAAATTCTGCAACTGTATCTGTGCACCAAAAAGAAAACAGGACAGCAGCCCTTAACAGTGGAGGGTGATCAAGCAATAAGCCAGTCTACAGTGGTAGATCTCACTAGCAATGAACAGAATCAGGCTGTTGAGGATCTGCTAGTGGAAAACAGAAATCCAGAATCACCAAACCACTGTGGAATTAATGATGGAGCTTCCATGAGTGGATATTTGGAACTACATGATAACTTGCCATGGGATGGTCTGCTAACTGTGGGCGATTCTGATGCAGTTGTTGTTATAAGTGGGAATGGCAGACTGGATGGAGATGTGGTTGAACCGAACCTTGAAACACTCCTTCCAGAAAAAGAGTATGATGCACCTCATCAAACACTGGCTCTCTTACCAGTGCTTGCAGAGGAGGCCAATGTTCCAGACCAAGCACTTGCTGAACCACAATCTTATCCTGTAACGCTGATTGTAAGAAGAGGTCACTGTCTCACTGACTTGATCAGTGCCTTCAAGGACCCAAACATTCTTGCACCTGAGGTCAACATTAAAATGCGTTTGCCAAATGGAGAGCTTGAACAGGGGGAAGGAAGTGGTGTTTTGCGAGACTGCCTGACAGAATTTTGGATGGATTTCTACGACAGCTGCACACTGGGAGTTGAGGTGAAAGTCCCTTTCATCAGGCATGACTTTCAGTGTGAGGAATGGCAGGCTGTGGCTCGAGTGTTTGTAGTAGGGTGGAAACAAGCTGGTTACTTCCCCGTGAAGCTTGCTATACCATTTCTGGAGGAAGTATTGTGTGGTTCGATAACCAGTGGTCTCAAGGATTCCTTTTTGTTGTATGTATCACAAGAAGAAAGATCTGTCCTCATGAAGGCCTTGGAGGACTTTAATTCAGTGGACACAGATGAATTGCTGGACGTACTCGATGCACATGAATGCAAGCAAGTCCCTACAAAGGACACGCTGCTCCCTGTTTTGGCACAGATTGGACATAAAGTAATTGTTCAGGCCCCAATGTTTGTAATTGAGTGCTGGCGTCCTGTCGTAGGTTCTGTAGCTGGTTTACTACGACCAGAAGAACTGCATCATTTCATTGCACAAAAGAAGGCAACTGCAAAAACGGTGAAGGAGCTTTTACACTTTCCACATGACATGACATCAGCCCAGTCAACAGTTTCACGCTACCTGAAAAGGTACATTGAGGAACTTGATTTCCATAATCTTCAGCTTTTCCTGAGTTTCTGCACAGGATCCAATCTCTTGGACAAGGCCATACTAATTGAGTTCATTGAAACCACAGATTTCCTCCACAGACCACAATCCCATCGGTTACCACAGTTATCCAGATTTTCACAGTGAATTTAACAGCATTCTCACAAGCTCAATGTGGGTAATGGATGTGGTGTAAGTAACAACGTAAAAGGATGTGATAGCTCCTTGTTACACTGGATGTACGTTTCTGTGCCTTTTCTATGTGCAGCATTTTATATGATCTACATTTAAAGAGGATGCTCTGTTCTTTCCCAAATATGTTTCATATTACATATTACAGTTGCTCATGGCAATCCCAGTGGAAACAAAAATGTGATTTGATTTTTAAAAGCTGTTTAAAAATAAATTAGCAATTCACAGAAGCTGTTTACATTTTAAAAAGTTTGACTAACATTATTTTGTAACTGTCAACATGAGGCTGGAAAACAGGAGGTTTGAAAACTGTTCATGTTATATAAAAAATACCATATGTTCAGTTCTTACTATGGTGTAATTTGAAAGAACAGTAAAATGATTCAAGTTTGTACAAAATGTTGATGTCCTCTGTTACGTATTTACACTTTAACATTTCTCATCACACCACCTATAGTTACACATCACTCTTTCGTGTTATATATGTACTCTGAGTTATGAAAGACACAGTTCTTTATAAAACATGGGATTATTTTAATCTCTTCCACAAAAGCAAAAACAGGCTCAAAAAACATCCAGCGCATTGATGATACAGCTATTATATCAATACACTATGCAGTAGCCTATTTGGTATTCTTGTATAATTGATCATAGCATTAGATATGATATCACTGCCAGTCTGTGTGGTTGATGTCCAGGGTGCTATTGTCCTTGTCAGAGACAGATGCATGTTTTGCTATGTGCCAATAAGAGATCAGTTAATTTTTGTTTGAACTTTATCCTAAAGCAAAATACCAAAAACAACCAAATTCTGTTGTGAAAAACTTTTGATACTTTACAGTTTAACAACTTTAATATTAATTAGGCTGGAGTTATTACGCTTCAAAAATAATAGTTTTGTCTAACTTGTTAAACTTTTGGTGTAAAATATTTATTATCTACCAAGTATTTACTGGCAGATTGATACAACTGAAAATAGTAAGTTATACCGTTTATTCTGGTTATTTTGGTATTATGACAAAAAAATAACCACATAAAACATAAATCTGTGCTTTTTGCTGTTAAAAAATGCAGTGAAGGAACTACTAAATTAGTAGTTACTACAGAATTGGAATACTTGTGTCCATTTAAATAGCCTCCAATAACTGTGGACGGACCATGTCCTTCTGTTGAAAATACAAATCAAGTGCTTGGGACATGGTAGATGGGAACTCTAAACTTGATTCCGCCATTATTATTGTACAGAAATCAAACATCTGCACATCACATGGGACTGAACTGACAAATGTGCAGCTGTCTTTACATGTACTCAGCTCTTCAGTCAGTGGAACAAGACAGTCTTCTGCACCCCAAAGATGAGGGGCCATGTGCATGACATCAGGTATCCCACTTGGCACGTTGGTGTTTTTGGAGGGCCTTATACGATGAGCATTCCAGACACCACGGATGTCATTTAACACCTCCTGTCAAATAAACAAGTAAATTAAGTCACAGCTAGTGCATTTTAAAACAGTGATTTAGGCCTAAAATGTTCAATACAGTAATCTTTAAATATAATTAGTTTAACTTACATTGTGATTTGTGATTTTTTTTTACAACAGTCGATTCATGTATCACCCAGTAAATAAACTAACTGGCTTAAATCTGCAAGATTTCATGATGTGTAAAGTTGTTGATACAGATTTTGAGTGTCTTGCCATGGTAGTAATATTTACCTGAATGATTGGCATAAAACAGAACTGTGACAGAGCTTTGTCAATGAAATCCCCAGCGAAGAATCCTTCATCCTTCAGTTCTGCCAGAAGCGTGATCCAGACTTCTATTCCTTCTTTTCTCATCACTCCCCACCAGCTCTCAATTCTCTGGTTTCGCGGTACTTGCTCCTGTTATGTAACTTCTATCTGCTGCTCTGTCATCCACGTCATTTGGGCGTAAATAACGCTGCAGATCTCTGACCACCACGTTCTCAGTGCCCATGTCAGTTCGTACAAGCATGGGAAAGCCCCCATGCTGCTCCACTGCTTCCACAAAGTACCCCCCCCCCCGATTACTTTTGGGTCGCTGTTAGTGTTGGCTGCCCGCAGCCAAATGATGTTGCGCGAGGAGCCGTCAATGCAGCCATTAATGCATATCCCATATGGCTTCAGTTTACCATACGAGTCTATGTGCCACACAAAGTTAGGTCCTTGAGCAAAATATTGCCTCCTTCTGAGACGTCTGGTCTGGCGAACTTGGGAACCAATTGGGTCCAGCAGAGAGAGGAGGATCCTGACATCTTTTCTCATAGAAATCCCGTGTTGTTTACACTTTGTATACATCCACCGGTACCCGTGATCCTTTCCAGGGCCTTGCAGTTGGTTAACAATGAAATCTATCCCGGCATCCAAGTCGTACTTTCGACAATAGAGCAACTTAGCTCTCAATATCCTTTGTAAATGTCTCTCACTAATAACGGTTCCTTGCAATGCCAGGCTTTTCAGAATGGGTTTTTAGTTCATTCCTAGCCTAAAATAAAACTTGATCATCATGTCCCGTTCCTGCGCCCGTTAAATCAGTTTCCCCGTTATAACTACTTTGTGCCCACGAATTAATACTTCATGGCCACAAATTAGCATTTCTTGCGGACGTAATACCTATTTCGTGGCCACGATTTATTTATTTATTTTTACCATGACAGCTGAGGGGCTCCGTAATTTCCACATTATGACTCTTAGATTTTAAACATTGGACTTTTCTCCACAGTTTTCTCAGGTTGGGCTTTAGAGGTGTTGTGGGATCCACTGAGAAAAGGGAATTTCTGTGTTTAAACCTTTAAATCTTCATGAGTGTTGCCTGTCCATGCCCACTCCACATCTCTGTCGGGGAGAGGACGTGACTTTCTTTTAGAAGGCAGGGGCATGGTTCAGTGACAGTATCCACTATAGCAGGGGGCAAAAGTTATTTCCCATTTTGAGGTCAGAAATGGAAAGCTATCAGACTGGATGCAAGCAAGTTTAAGATGTGACAGAATTTGATCATTTTGGGCTTCATACACAGGCTATGGGGACACACATGGCCATTAGAAAACCTGTAGAAAGTGAATTTGGAAAATTATGGGACCTTTACTGTAAGTTTAAAACTGAAAGGGGGAATTCTGTGTCACAGTATTTTGAAGTCCAAAGTCTCTTTCTGTAGGCGATAAGAGTAACACAGGAAGTCATAAAAAAAAAACAAAACACTACAGTACATTAAAAAAGGTGTTGGGGAGGGGGCTGTCTCATCTGGCCATTTTGAGCTACCATTTGGCCAAATGTTTTGAAACCAGTAAATACAAGACAATTACAGTGGCTGTTTGGGGAGTCAGGCGGATGACCTGCTGAGCAGATAACATGATCTGTGAAATTCATGGCATTAAAGAAATATCCACTTTGGTTCTGTCTGTCATTGATTTAATTCACCTCAATGTTCCCCAAAGCTTCCCAGTTTGTTTTTATCTGAGACAAAAAGTATTTACTCAAAAAATTCTGGCATATTTCAAAATCCCTCACAAGTTATTTTCATTGTCACCCATTTTTCATTTGATTTGTCTGTGGAGGTCTCTTAAAGTATTTCCTTGATGTTATTGATGGGATGTGTTGTTTGTGCCGCAGCGCTGAACTGCATCATGTGTTTGCCCTGTTATTAATGCCTCTATTATCTGCTGTTGTCTTGGGAACAGACATATTTGCACCTCCAGACAGAGCCATGCCACACAGGTGCTTTTGTGCTCATGTGTGCTCAGGTGAACGCTGTTGTTTGTGTACCGCAACAAAAGGAGAATTACACTCTTTAATAAATGATAGAAGTGAAAGAAAGGTCTGGTCACTGAAGACTCCTTTTGATAATGGAGGATTACGTTTTGCAGGAATGTTAAAGCAGGAATGGAGAAGACGAGATGTGATATATTTCCAGTTTTAAGCTTCCAAACAAGCTGCAGCAGGCAAGATTTGCTTGTAAAACACACCAGTCTTATCAGCTTGAAACACAAAGCGTGTCTGTGAAAGAAAAGAACCCACAAGTTGCTACTTCCGACTTATATGCCCGAATGAAAATCGGATGTGAGTGGGATTAAATAAATGTTTCAGAATTGAACTCCTGAGCAGCTTCTTCAACAGTACTGGGTGCAGTTTCTGCCTCAGTGCCTTGCAGCATTGACCCACATGCACATTGAAAGTAAAGCTGCTATAGGAAGAATATCACCGTCATCATCCAAACCGCTTAGTCCATTGAAGGGTTGTGGGGAAGCTGGAGCCGATCCCAGCAGTCTTCTGGCAGGGTACACCCTGGACAGGTCACCAGTCCATTGCAGGGCCACACAAAGACAAACAACAACTCACACTAACTCCTATGGGCAATTAAAGTAACCAATCAAGCTAACATGTATGTCTTTGGACGGTGGAAGAAAGCTGGAGAACCAAGAGAGAACCCACACATACACAGGTGTAAACTCCACACAGAAAGGCCACTGTCCAAGCCTCACCCCAGCTGAGGATTGAACCAGTGACCTTGTTGCGAGGCCACAGTGCTAACCACTATGCCACCTTGCAACCCTAGGAAGAATATGAAACAGGGATTTTCTTATTATGTCATTGTGGGCTTGAATTTAAAGCAGCTCCTTCTCCCACAGATATTCCAGCAAGACCAAGTTTAGCTTTTCTGTGCAGATTTGTTGAGTCATTCTTCAAATATTTGAACAACCAAAGTTGGAAGTGGGATAACACGTTGAGTCAAAGGTGCCCCCTGACAATAATGCCTACACAGCCCTGAAATGTTGAGATATGAGCTCCAACAGCTTTCTGGTAATACTGTAAGGAGTAATGGAGGGTTGTTCCTCTAAATGTTTGGACTGGTGTCATTGTCAGACAATGTGTGATGCAGCTGCTTTGAGATAGCATTGTTGATATCCAGAAGCCTCAGATACACAGTCTGTGAAGTGTCCTGGTAGGAGCTGCATCTCTCAAATCTGTATAATGAGTTTCAGCTATGGGGTTGTGAAGGAAGTCTCATGAAGCTTTGGGGCTTTTGCTGCTAATTGTGATGGAAAAGATCCAAAGCTTTGGGGCTTCAGTTTAAACCATCAATAGTTGCATCACAGGGAAGTGAAAGCAACCGATGTCACAAGTGGAATGAAACAATAGCAGCATTTCAAGGTTAATAATGTCAGCAATGACAGTTAAAAAAAAACAAAAAACAATAACCGTTGTCTTGATTACGTAAGATCCATCCATCTTCTGCTGCTTATCCAGGGTTGGGTCGCGGGGGCAGCAGCCTAAGCAGGGAAGCCCAGACTTCCCTCTCCCCAGCCACATTTGCCAACTCTGTGACCCCAAGGTCAACTCTGGAATCCCAAGGTGTTCCCAGCCCAGTTGAGAGATATAATCCCTCCAACATGTCCTGGGTCTTCCCCGGGGTCTCCTCCCAGAGGGACGTGCCCGGAACACCTCACCAGAGAGGTCCAGGAGGCATCCTGACCAGATGCCCGAGCCACCTCAACTGGTTCCTCTCGATGCGGAGGAGCAGCGGCTCTACTCTGATCTCCTCCCGGATGACTGAGCTCCTCACCCTATCTCTAAGGGAGAGCCCAGCCACCCTGCGGAGGAAACTCATTTCAGCCGCCTGCATACGAGATTTTGTTCTTTCGGTCACGACCCACAGCTCATGACCATAGGTGAGGGTAGGAACGTAGATCGACTGGTAAATCGAGAGCTTCGCCTTCTGGCTCAGCTCCTTCTTCACCACGACAGACCGGCGCAGAGTCCGCATTACTGCAGACGCCGCACCGATCCGTCTGTCGATCTCGCGCTCCATCCTTCCCTCACTCGTGAACAAGACCCCGAGATATTTAAACTCCTCCACTTGAGGCAGGACCTGACCCCCGACCCGGAGAGGGCAATCCACCCTATTCTGGCCCATAACGTAAGAGTTTTAAAGATTTATTCTGACAAACTTGTTGTCAAAGCTTCATTTTATGAATAAAGTTACAACTATGTGGTCAATGGAGACCATTTTTTCAAATACCTGCTTGTTCTCAGAACAAAAGTAACACAGAGTTACAAACATCCATGTTTTCTCAGCAGTGGTAGACTTTAGGTTAACTTGCCGTTACTTACCGCGGTCTTGTAAGGAGTTAGGAGTTTCCCTGCTGCAACATACCTGACACACATCACACTTAATCAGCAGATTTGTTCAGAGCTTGGCACCAAACTCTGCACAAGTTTGCTAATTATCCATTAATTGAGTGTTGACCCTCAGGGACCGGAGTCGCCCACCCCTGATTTAGCTGATTCCTCATTGTTTCTCCTGCTGTTGAGAATATTAATTCACATGTGAAACTTTTCTTTTTAATCAGGGTATGATCGGATCCAGACGGTCTACATGAGCCTGAAGAAGTTATTCCATGTTTGGATGCAGCATGCTTTACCAGAAGAATTGTCTGACTTTCAGGAGACAGCAGAAGAAGAAACAGAGGTTTCCAATATAAAACACTGCTGCACGTGTGTATTTATTAAAATCTTACTGACTTCAGTTTCTGTCCCTGAACAATTTAAATTTTTTTTTTTTTTTATTTCAATTTATTTGTATCACAAACCGGTCAGTTTTATTTAGGTCTCCCACAAGAATCAACATTTTGGTTTGTTTTTTTAATTCAAGAAGTAAAAAGAACAGTTCTGTAATGTAAAGTGCAGTATTACATTGCGTTACATTGCGTTGCTATTTGACTGATTTAAGAGGCCTGTGCGTAGAAACAGTTTCTACCTGAATCTCAGAACAATCAGCATAACCCACCTGTCCCCATTATAATCCGGTTCGATCCAAAAACGAATATCTTCTGCTTATGTTTAAATGAAGAATTTTTATTTGGATCAGAAAACGTGTCCATGTAAACACGGTAACTGACTTTTCTAACTTCAGTTTACTCTCACACACACCTGGCTATGAAATGACATTGAATCACCAACACACTCTGTGAATGAGTTTAGGTACGGGTGGCATATGAAACGCGGAACTTGGGTAACATGATATTAGCAGCGATACTAGCTCCAACATATCGTTCTGAAGTCATGTGATTCAGGAAAAGTTTACTTTTTATGTTCCTTTAAGTCCAAAATCACAAAGACATGTTAAGGGTCGAACATAAACACATTAATTACAATTAATTGATTAGAGAGAAATAATCACAAAAAAAGAACGTGTTTATTCACAGCGTGTTTGTCAGTGCACAATTTTCTGGTACCCCGATTACACCGATGCACCTCTGGTACTAACGTAGCAACTTTTCTAACCTTTTCAGCCCCCTCTTGGGACCCTACTTAAAGAGAAAGCAACTATCAAAAAGTCAAGTGACTTTTTCTGGTGTTATTGAAGACTTTTGATGAGTAATGTGAAAGCATGTATTGTTTACTCGCCTGCCTAAGCCCCTCCCCCGTCAGATAGAAAACACAAGCAGCTTGGTCCTTATGCAGCATCCAGCCTTAAGATGCTGGCAGAGCAGGAGGTGATCACCTCTGCTGCAGGACCAAACTGAAGCCACAAGATAATCTGTTTACTGTCAGATATTAATGTCTATAAATGAAGAGCGTGGATGAAAACATTTAAAAACTTAAAAGCAGTGAAATGTAGACTTGAGCTGTTAGGTAAATTACTCAAAATGAATCTTTAATCTCAGATGGTGCCTATGCTTCAGTTCGGTTCTGTAAACTTGTCATAAATGTTAAATGTCTGTATGTCAAACCTTGGATGAGCTGGTTTGAACCTTGAATTTCCCCTCGGGATGATTAAAGTATCTTTGATTTGATTTGATTTAACTTGAAGTCTGTTCAGTTTTGGCCAGAAAGTTCATTTTCACTGTTTTAACATAAGAAGTGTTCATTCAGACATTAACAGTTTGAGTTTACAGTGTTAATGTGTATTATTAAATTTAGTCATCCACCAGAATCCATTTAAACAAACAAAAAAAAAGTTGCATTTTGGAAATAAAATGTGATTAACTGAGATTAATTATTTACAAACCTGTAATTAATCAATACATTTTCTAATGAAGTCCCACCTATATTGGTCTGCTGAAAGATGCCGTTAACATGATGGGGGTCATTTTATCAGGAATCTTTTTCACACACGACTGGTAACGTGTGCTGTGTAGCAAATGTGTAGAAAACGTTGTTTAAATTTTTTCTTTAAATGTCTAAATATTTGTTTTGTTGTTACTGTGACTAGTGAAACTGTTTATTTTAGAGCATATACATATATATATATATATATATATATATATATATGGACTATTTACTAATGTGGTGTAGTTATGAATAAATTAAATTAACTGGAAAACATTTAAATGATCTCTGAGGGATTATTGTTGTTATTCCTATAACATAATTTTTATTTATTTATTTTCATATGACGTTATTTGAATTCTTTTCTTTTTTTTTTTATCTTATTGGGAATTTTTATGTGCTTGGTTTAATAAGAACTGTCCACCTGGTGATGATCATGTGCTGAAACATTGCCATGAAAAGATTTTAGTAACTAAAAACGGTGACATGGAGTCTTTTATGGCCTGCTTTGAGAGATGCGATGCCTTGTGCTTTCTTAGCTTCATGAATGTTTTCTCTTTGATAACCTTTTGTTCTCCTTAAAAGATAACCGAGAGCTTCATATTGAGAAATCACAACACTACATATAAACAAGACTTGACTATATTTCTCTAGTGAAATAATAGAAGTGAAAAATTGAAGTAGATGCATGGTTTATATACTTTTCCACTATCAGACACTACAGCAGCAGGATAATGGACATTCCCCAACGGTCTTCATTTATTTTCTGCACATACACTTTGCATTATCCATAATTCATAACCCTATGGAGGTAGTTTCTCATTAGCACCACATACAGATTGAATTGTTACTCGAGTGTTGAGCAGTTGCTTAAACCAGCACCTTTGCTTGTTTGGTCTGCAAGTTAATCTGTCTCAGATTATTTCAGGGGCCCCGATGGCGAAAACTGCCACGGGTCGAGGCATTTTAATGAAGGTCTGGACCAGCAGGGAGCACAGAGGTGACAAGGCTTTGTTCTGCTTCCTGACTGAGGGTCCATCCCATCAACATGAGCTTAATGTGTCTGGGAAGGAAAACAAACAAACAAACACATGGTTACCTGCAGGCTGGGAACTGTTCAGAACCACTGATTCTTAAAAAAGCTCTAAATCTCCTCTTTGTTATCGTACAGAAACAGTCTTTCAGCTGCTCCTAGTTTTAAGTCCTCTGTTAACGGAAAAACGTCAAAGGCAACAGTCTACTCCAACAATAAGCCAATTCCAGCATCACAGCTGTCTGCCAGCTTTGTAGAAAGATCACATTTACATTTTAAGTGTTTTGCATATTGCTTTTATTCATAGACTCATGATAAGTGAACGGCATCACAGAATTGTGCAGAATACGATGAAAAACAGACAAAAAGAAGCAAATTTCAGGTTTGCATAATGCATAAAGGGATTTATGTTTGGCTCCCGTTAATGACCACTTTAACTCCAAACAGACTCAAACACTAGATTTACTTGTTTTCTACATGTATAAAATCATTGTTGCTTAAAAAATTATGCTAAAAGTTTTAACTTTTGCCTGACTGCTCATGTGCAACAAGACTCTTCTGACTACACTTTGAAAAACATTATTTCCATATTATCAGTGTAAACATTACTTATGATTAAGCCCTAGAAACTGCAAATTTGCATCAAACCACTTCTGGCTTTTGTTTATTTTATTTATTTATACCCAGTTTTTCGATTTTATTCATATATTTACTTTTATTCACTCTTATTTATGTATTTGTTTCTATACAATTCAGTATTAATCATTACTTATTTTTTATTTATTTATTTATGGTAAACTGTACTTTATTTTCTTAAAAAAAAAAAAAAAAATGTTGTTCCTTTTTTGCTATTTTTTCCCACTGTATTCACTTTGTTTTCATAAAAATTCTAAGTTCATTCAGGAGTCATCCTAAAGATAAGATGAGGCTAGATGGCAGAGGATCTCAAATGTGTTTAATGCATTTAGAAAGTCTTTCTGTGGTTCAGAAAGTGACTTTTTAACTAAATATGAATCTAAACAATATTGAATGTATAAGGTAATTAAAAACTAATATGATAATACTATTTTCCTACATCTAGTATTCATATTTCTTTTCCTGAGGCTAACTTAAACAACATAAACTATGCAAATCAAGATGAAAAAACAAAGTTTTTTTTTTTTTTACTGAATCAGAGGTTAACCAGAAATGTAACCTTCTTAAAAAATGGAATAAACAAAGTAGCTTTAATAAATCTAAAAAAAAAAACTATCTATATATATATATATATATATATATATATATATATATATATATATATATATATATATATACATATATAAATAAAAAAAATACACTAAATCAACTTCTACCTACATGAATGCTTGCTGTGTTTAAATCCAAATGCAGTGGGGGTTTTTTTTTTTGTTTGTTTGTTTGTTTGTTTTTTTACTTTTGTGGAACATGTAAATAAAAAACAAGTTATAGCTTGAAAACCCAAATGATAATAATTATAATCATTTCATTTATTAAGGTTGTTGCTTCTTCCTTTCAGATCCTGCAATCACAAAGAGTTTGCCTCACAGCTGACAAGCCGGTTAGCTTTATTCTGCGACTGGTGATGACCACTTCAACACAAAACTGTCTGATTCTGGTCTGCCTCACTGACTGCTGCCTTATATGGGCATGCTTCCTACTCGCTGCAATTATCGTCTCTCAACTCCAATCCTATTCACCTGTTCCACTTCCCTCTTAAACCCCATGCAGTTCTCTGCCAGATTATCTACAAGCCAGCCTTAACTCATGTCTCTAGCCTGTTTCTGGAGCTGCTTCCTGCCTTTGGCCCCCCCCCTGGATCTGACCCTGAACGTGTTTTCTGCCTCTGGAATTGCTCAAACCTTGCTCAGGACCTGGATTTCTTTTCCAAATCCAAATGCTTCTTCAGCTCACATGTGAGTGTATCAAGATTTATACAATTTCACTTGAGCATATTTAATGATTCCACTTTACTTCTAGACCACATTGGCATCCAGTCTTCTCTGTTTGGCAGTTTTTTCCTGGAAATCCTTCATTCCCGGAGTTTCAACATCATCACTATTAAATATATTGTTAATCAAGTAGCACTGGCCTTGGTCTTGAGTCCAATATGGAGCCACTATTTAAACTGCAAAAAAGAGCAATTTGAGTAATCCATAAAGCAGGTTACGTTGACTGTACAAATCCACTTTCCATTAAGTCTAAAATATTGAAATTTCATATTAATTTTAGGGCAGTATTTTTATGTAAAGTCTAGAAAAACTTACTGCCTTGCCACCTGCAATAAATGTTTCTGAAAAGAAGTGGGGGATTCAATTTTAGACAGAATTTAAAATAAGGTGGTATCGAACTACAGGATTTAGTTCAACAATTGAGACGCTGGAACGGACTGAATGTGGAGATGAAACGATGTCCAAACATCATCCTATTTAAGAAAAGAAAAAAAATAAACTGAGTATATTCAAAAGGTATGAGAATAAGTAGGCTTAATATGTATTTGCAGGTGACACATGGATGTGCTTGCTGGACTATGTCATAGTGTTTAGACACAGATGATTGTTATTCATAACAAATATAATGGAGTACTGTTTTGGATTGCATGATCATGAATAATGTAGTCTGGGGTGATTGTGTGTGAGTTAAGATGTTGTATTAATGGGGGCTTGGCTAATATGCATGGTCTGTCTGATGCTGTAATTCTGTATTTACATGTGGATTTATGCTGTGTAGTTAGTGTGATTATGATGTGCAACATTGACAATTAGAAAAAGGGGTAGGATTTAAGTTTTACACTTCTCCCTACTCCTTTTCGAACAAATAGCTTGTTCCCTTGTATTTTTTTTTCTTTTTTTGCGTCGCATGTGACCTTAATTCTGTTTGCTGGGTTTATATTCATGTTTGAGTTATAATCTAATTACTGTATAAATATTAAACCAATATTCACCAGCTGTTACACAAAAAGTACAGCTGCTAGCAGAAAGCTGGCCAGCTAGCTTACCAGTTTTAGGTTTTAATTGCAGTGATGGCTACGAGGCTGAAGTTAGCTTCCGATTTGAAATATGTTTAAAGGGCAATTCCACTGAATTTTTCAGAAACACCACATTAGACCAGGTCCTGACAAAAAAACTAAAACACTTAGACTCTTCAAACCTGGGCTAAAATATTCCACATACTATGCAGATTCAATAATACAAAGTGTCTGATTTGTGAAACCTTTATTCTATTTGTGAAAATGCAAATAAGGCTCATATACTGACATTTTTGCCATCTGGACCATATTAGACCAGGTCCTGACAAAAAAACTACAACACTTAGACTCTTCAAATCTGGACTGGAATATTCTAAATAAAATGCAGATTTATTAAGACATAATTTCTGATTTGTGAAACATTTTTTTTCATTCATTTTGTGACAAGCAAAATTATGGAATTTTTTTTAGATTGTACAAACTTTAACCCATTTGATATTTTGTTTTGCAGATTATCATGTATCCAATTAGTTTTGTAATACAAGACAGTCATATTTTCCTTTTTTCATTTTTAAACAACAAAATTAAATGTAAATGTTTGCATTATGTGAGTCTTGAAGCCTGCTTGTAATATTTCCCCGTTAGCCAGCATGTCATTTTTTTTATACAATAAGTTTTTCTAATTCCACTGTGTAACACACAGTAGCTGTGTGAGGCAACTGATATCACTCTCTTGCAATACATTGAAGACACCAGTCTTTCTTGTAGTTAAATGTGTTTTAAAGTTATGAGGAAAATTGAGTCAAATGTCATTCTTGTTTGCCACAGTATATCTGGAACCGTAACATATTGAAACATCTTTTATTTATCTTTAGAGCTGCAGTTGGTGAGCCTTATTTGCATTTTCACAAATAAAGGTTTCACAAATCAGACACAATGTTTTGATGAATCTGCATAGTATGTGGAATATTTTAGCCCAGATGTGAAGAGTCTAAGTGTTTGTAGTTTTTTGTCAGGACCTGGTCTAATGTGGTGGTGTTTTCGAAAAATTCAGTGGAATTGCCCTTTACACATATTGCGAATCGGAAGCTAACTTCAGCCTTGTGTGATGGCTGCGCTGTTACACTCCAAGTTTTGTGTTTTTTTTTTTGTTTTGTTTTTTTTGTTTTTTTTTTGGGGGCTCCTGCTTGAAAATGACACGCATGGAAAAATTATTTCTCTGTGCTTAAACTTCTGACAAGTGGGATTGTATCGGAAGCTAAATCGCCATCACTGCATGTTGGGGTCATTGAGGACAACCAAAAAAGTTGCCTAAATTTTATTTTTGATAAATGCATTGAAAATTTGTTACAAAGTTCAGAAATCATGACTTAACATGTGGATGCTATCTGTCCAAAGTTTCATTAAGCTGAAATGAAAGTTACAGTAAAGCCATTAGGAGGCGTTTCTCAATTTGGCAACAACTGTGAAAGCTGAGATATGTTTAGTATTGAAATGACCCAACTTTCTTTTCAGGCTTATAGGTTGTTTTGCATATACCACTACATATTCCACGGTGGTTTGGTGCATAGCGAGCTCTGCAGCTGCATGAACGGGTTGTGTAGTGTGTAAAAATGAGGCTAACTTCAGTTATGATTGGCCTAATAGGTATGACAAGCCCCTCATTTTAACCAGATGACACAGTATAATTACGCCTGACATAATGACCATTACATCAATCTGACTACATCATCGGGTTGCCATCCGTCCCGTAAAATATGGAATAGTCTGTCACGGTGGTGCAGACCCAAATGCAGGGACGGAAAATAAAATTTATTGGGTTAAACTGAGGCAGGTGACTAAACTTAGACACATGACACAAACACAAGCACACACAATGGGGAACAGAAACCATGTGGTATAAATACTGAGAAAGATACAACACACGGGTAAAATGGAGGAAACTGAGATCATGTGAATCTCATGAACGGGAACAAAGGCTTAACAAGATACAAACCAAAACAGGAACTCAATTTGCACGTGGTGCATCCCATATGTTAGCTATGTGTGTCTGGTGATACATAACACACATGACATCGTTCTTTGATGTGGAAGACAAACGTTGCATTCCGTATTTTTATAACTTAAGCACCTTAAGTTATACGGTGCCAAGTTCACTATGTTGGCAACATCGACTGTATATAAAGAGATGGACGGAGCCTCTGTGACGTCACCCGTAGGTTTCTGAAGAGCTGAATTGAAGCTCAGTGGGCGGTTCCTACCATTGCCATGTTGGCAGCGTCATGCACGTAGTCTCGCCTGGAAAATACAAATATGGGCAAAGAGGTGGAGCTGAGAGGGCAGCTGTGAGCGTCATGGTGGATGATTGACATCGATCGAACTCCGAGCTTTCTGTAGCTGAGAGCTAACCAAGATAACAGGAGCTAAGGTAAGCGAGCTAAAGCTAAGTCAAGTTGTTAACTGGCTAAAAACCGCGGTTCTGCGTTCTTCTGACTTAAAGCCTGAGATCAGGTACCTGTCAAAGGGACACGCCCCTAAATTTGCCGAACTTTGAGATTAAATTATTTTTAAACAGGCGATTTAGAAAAAAATTCACTCCCCTCACAGTTGTCATGAAGGTAAACCTGACCTATAAAGCGAAAATGGATTTTTGAACCAGGCTGTAAATATGTTTATTTCTGCTGTGAAGTTGGTCTTTTTAACATGGGAGTCTATGGGGATTTGCTCCGTTTTGCAGCCCCTAGTGGATGAAGGGACAACTGCAATTTTATGCACTTCCGCATAGGCTTCACTTTTAACCGCCAGAGGTTGCGGCTTGGTTAGCACACATGAAAATCCCCATACCAGCAATAACAAACAGTCCATTTTTTCTTTTTCTTTTTGCTTAATCAATAGAAATTGTCAGCTTTCAATGATCCTGCTATGAATGTGTAGCTCCTGAAGCATCTGTTTTATGGTGGGAAAAGATAAAGATGATTTTAAAGAGTGTGAGCAAGAGCCTGAGCAGCCTAAACAAAGTCAGTAATCCTCACGGGTAGAAGTTAAATGCTGAAGCTCCCAAGAGAATTTGAGATTCCCTCAGTCTCTAAGAAACGTATCCACGTCCAGCCGACTGCCCTGACTGTAATTCTTACAATGAGAAGAAGCAGATCTGTTTTAGTTTGAGTTGTTAAACTCTCATTCTTTTTCAAGAAGCCCACCAAACCAGCAACACCCCCCCCCCCCCCCCCCCCCCCCTGTCGAGCCATATGGAGCAGAAGCCAACAGACAGCTAACATATGGGATACACCACATGTGCAAATTGAGATATGCTAATGCCAAGTTTGGTAATGAGAGAGAGAGAGGCTGAAGACGCTGGTATGACAGAGGGAGGATGGTTGGATGAAATTTAGCAGTTAACAGGTGAACATACTGGGAGATTAGCAGCTAATGAGCCACATTCTTATCACTAGAGCTGACTCAGATCGAAATGAAGTGAGCCTGCACGTTGTTTTTCCACTATATATATGTATTTATAATATATATAAACTCCCATCTCCGCAGGGTAGGGTGGGTGGCTGTTCAGCTCTCAAGTTTAGGTCTTTCTGGGAGTCCTGGGAGCTTGAGGCTCCTACGCAGTATATATATTTTTATAAATATATATGTAAATATGTATATGTATATGACTCTGACGCGCTGACATTGCGGTAATGTATTGTGTCATTTCCTGTTTCCCTAGCGTGTGTCACTGCGGATTGCTACGAGCTGTTGGCTCCTTTAACTTCTTTCTAACTTCTATCTATTGTTAACCAACCACTCACTTCAGCACACAATATCTTCCCAAACCACTGTTCTATATATTGCATTTATTTTTGGGATCTTTGGCTTTCTGTTTACTGACTTAAACAGCTCAAGCACTCGGTTTTAGCATGGCTGCTAGCTCTCTTCCCACACCCCGGTCCCCTGCCTTTTCTTGCTCGGTGTGTCTGATGTTTAGCTACTCCTCCGCCTCCTTTAGTGATAACGGTAGGTGTATTAAGTGTAGCAGCTTGGCAGCCTTGGAGGCGAGGCTCTGAGTTAGAAGCCCAGCTCCGCACTCAGTTAGGGAAGCAGTTAGTTAGCAAGCCCCCATTAGCCGGTGCGGCGCTACCAGCCAGGGCAGCCATCCCGAGCCGTCCCTCAGCAGTTCCCGCGCAGCCGGGAGCCGAGGCGGGCTGGACGACGGTCAGGCGGAAGCGTAGCCCCAAACAAAAACCCACTGGCCACCACCGACCTGTTCACGTTTCTAACAGATTTTCCCCGCTCGGTGACACACCCGCTGAGGCAGAAACCCTGATTATAGGTAGTTCCATAGTCAGAAACGTGGCACTAGAGACACCGGGGACCATAGTCAAATGCATTCCTGGGGCCAGAGCGGGCGACGTCGAATCGTATTTGAAACTGCTGGCTAAGGCTAAACGTAAATACCGTAAGATTGTAATTCATCACGTCGGCGGTAACGACACCCGGTTACGCCAATCGGAGGTCACTAAAATTAATGTTACTTCGGTGTGTAACTTTGCCAAGAGCATGTCGGACTCCATAGTTTTCTCTGGTCCCTTGCCAAATTTAATCAGCGATGACATGTTTAGCCGCATGTCATCCTTCAACCGCTGGTTGTCTAGGTGGTGTCCCGATAACAACGTGGGTTTTATAGATAATTGGAGCGCTTTTTGGGGAAAGCCTGGTCTTATTAGGAGAGATGGCATCCATCCCACGTTGGATGGAGCCGCTCTCTTATCTAGCAATATGGACTCTTTTATTAGTCAGCTAAATTGACAACTCAGGGTTGGGACCAGAAGGCAGAATTGTAGTCCTACACACTTTTCTGCAGCTTCCCACCTGCCGCCGCCCACCCAAAACCCCATTCCGACCTTATACAACTCCCCAGCAGTAAGAATTAAACAACACAAAAACACTTCTGGGGTTAATTGTGAAAACCTCATAAAAATAAAAACAATGGATCTAATAAAATCTTAAAATAAGGCAAAGTGTGGCCCACTGAATATCAGATCCCTCCTAAATAAGTCTTTATTAGTCAATGACTTGATAGGTGATCACCACATTGATTTAGTCTGTCTTACGGAAACCTGGTTACAGCAAGAGGATTATGTTAGTATCAAGGAAGCTACGCCAGCTAACTATTTAAACTTTCACATTCCTAGAACTACAGGCAGAGGAGGAGGTGTTGCAGCTATTTTTCAGTCAGAATTTTTAATTAATCCTAAGCACAAAACTAACTATACATCCTTTGAATTCCTGACATTAAATTTATCTCATCCAAAATGGAATTCAGAGAAACTGCTCCTTTTAGCATTAGTGTATCGCCCACCCGGACCTTACTCCGAGTTTCTGACCGAATTCTCTGATCTCTTGTCTGAGTTAGTGCTGACTACTGATAAGGTCATTGTACTAGGTGATTTTAATATTAATGTTGACGATGAAAATGATAGTTTAAACATTTCCTTTAGCTCTATTCTAAACTCAGTTGGGTTTTCACAAAATGTCAATGGAGCCACTCACTCTCATGGACATACTATTGATCTTGTTCTAACATATGGTATTGAGACTGATAAGCTCAAAGTATTTCCCCAAAACCCTGTCTTGTCCGATCACTTCTTATTAACCTTTGAATTCACTTTATTTGATTACTCACTGACCAAAAATAAATTCTACTATAGTAGATGTTTATCAGACAATAATATTACAAAATTTAAACAATTGAATCAATTTTTTCACATCTACCATGTGTTAGCATGACTGAGAGTCCCCCTTTAAGCCTTACTCCTGCTCAGATTGATCAACATGCTGATACTATAACAGCTTCAATGCGTACAACCTTGGATAATGTTGCCCCCCTAAAGAAGAAGAAATTAGGTAAGGTTATGAAGGCTCCCTGGTTTAATTCCCAGCTTCAAGCTCTAAAACAGGCGTCAAGGCGTTTGGAACACAGATGGCGTTCATCAGGACTAGAGGAGTCTCACTTAATCTGGAAAGAAAGTTCAATTGTATACAAAAAAAGCCTTACATGTGGCAAGAAAAGCTTATTATTCATCATTGATAGAGGAAAACAAAAACAACCCTCGGTTTCTTTTCAGCACTGTAGCTAGGCTTACTAGGAGCCGGAGCGCTGTGGAGCCATGTATTCCTTTCTCACTTAGCTGTGATGATTTCATGTATTTTTTCAGGAATAAAATTGACACTATTAGAGATCAAATTCGCAATACTCTTCCTTCTACCTATAATGTTGAGCCTGTTGTGGTCTCTGAAGCATCCTGAGAACCAGGATCTGACTTGTGTCTAAAAAGTTTCTGTCCTGTCCAACCCTCTGAATTAACTAAAATAATAGCTTCATCTAAACCATCCACCTGTATCTTAGACCCTCTCCCAACGAGCCTCTTTAAGGACATTTTCCCTTTAATTAATACATCACTACTAAATCTTATCAATATGTCTTTAGTGACAGGATATGTACCACAATCATTTAAAACTGCTGTAATCAAGCCTTTACTTAAAAAGCAATCTCTGGATCCAGAGGAGATGGCAAATTATAGACCTATATCTAATCTCCCATTTATGTCCAAAATTCTGGATAAAATAGTTTCAGCTCAGCTACATGCCAACCTAAGCAGAAATAATTTATTCGAAGAGTTTCAGTCAGGATTTAGAGCTCATCATAGTACTGAGACGGCATTGGTGAAAGTTACTAATGACCTTCTTATGGCCTCAGACAAAGGACTTGTGTCCGTACTTATCTTGCTTGATCTTAGTGCTGCATTTGATACAGTCGATCATAACATTCTGTTACAAACAGGTGATTGGAATTACAGGTAGAGTGTTTAAATCATATTTATCTGATAGACTTCAGTTCGTTCATGTAAATGACAAGTCCTCCTCACAAACTACAGTAAGTCATGGAGTTCCTCAAGGTTCTGTACTTGGGCCAGTACTCTACACGCTATATATGCTCCCTTTAGGCAAAATTATAAGACAGCATGGAATAAACTTTCATTGTTATGCAGATGATACTCAAATATACTTATCCTTTAAACCAGATGAAACAAATCAGCCCAATAGGCTACAAAATTGTCTCATAGACATAAAGACTTGGATGTCTAGAAATTTTCTCCTCTTAAACTCAGATAAGACTGAAGTAATTCTCGTTGGATCTGAAAAACTCAGAGCTAAATTTTCCGGTTTTGTAATGAACCTGGATGGCATTACTTTAGCTTCCAGTGCTACAGTGAGAAACCTTGGAGTAATATTTGACCCTGACCTGTCCTTTGGTCCACATATTAAGCAGGTTACTAAAACAGCCTTCTTTCATTTACGTAATATAGCCAAAATTAGGGACATTCTGTCTCGGAGTGATGCAGAAAAACTGGTTCACGCTTTTGTTACTTCGAGACTAGATTACTGTAACTCTCTATTACTGGGCTGTCCTAAATATGCCCTGAAAACCCTTCAGCTGATCCAGAATTCTGCAGCCAGAGTCCTGACCAGAACCAGCATGAGAGATCATATTTCTCCAGTTTTAGCCTCTCTTCATTGGCTGCCTGTTGAATCTCGAATAGAATTTAAAATCCTTCTCCTTACATATAAAGCCCTCCACAACCAGGCACCACTATATATCAAAGACCTCATAGTTCCTTATATACCAAGCAGAGTACTTTGTTCGCAGACTGCAGGCTTACTTGTGGTTCCTAGAGTCTCAAAGAGCCGAGCAGGAGGCAGAGCCTTTGGTTATCAGGCCCCTCTCTTATGGAATAAGCTCCCAGTTAGTGTTAGGGAAGCAGACACCCTCCCCACCTTTAAGACTAGGCTGAAGACTTATCTTTTTGATAAGTCCTATAGCTAGGGATGGTTAGCATCCCTTAGTTATGCTGCTATAGGTTTAGACTGCTGAGGGACATTTCTGATACACTGAGCTTCTTTATCTCTCTCTCTCTTTTCCCCTCCAAATAACAGTGTTGTATCATTAACATGTATGTCTCCTGTCTCAGCAGGTCTCCCTGGCCGGGAGTAGCAGTTCCTGTTGTCTGTTGTCTTTCTGTCCTCTTCCCCCCACACAGCAGAGGCAGATGGCTGCTTGTCCTGAGCTGGGTTCTGCCGGAGGTTTCCTTCCTGTTAAAAGGGAGTTTTTTCCTTCCCACTGTTGCCAGTGTGCTTGCTCAGGATGGGAGATTGAGTTGGACTCAACTCAATCTGTTGGTGTATGTATGTATATATATATATATATATATATATATATATATATATATATATATATATATATATATATATATATATATATATATATATATATATATATATATATATATATATATATATATATATATATATATATATATATATATATATATATATATATATATATATATATATATATATATATATATATATATATATATATATATATATATATATATATATATATATATATATATATATAAGAGAGAGAGAGACTTCCCATGAAAAAATCACCAGTCGTTCAGGAACTTAGATGCATAAACTAAAGAAGAAAAACCTGCTCATTAAAGAAAACAATGCATTCTTTTTTTAAAGAAAGTCTCCTTTGTATCAGTGCTCCTTGTCATAGATCTGGTGTTAAGTGATTATAGTTGTGACTTAGTAAGTTATTAATATCTAATTATTACAGTGAGTTATTGTGCTCTGCCAGGTTGCATAAACACGAGATTGTCAGGTCCAGCTGGCTTCACGCCTCCATGCAACACGGTAAGACTTCATCTCTGCATTTGTAACTAAGGTTGTGACTGTGTGGCACTTATTTTAGTGAGGTAAATAGTGTAACTTGAGATCATAATAGAGAGATAATAGAGTTAAATATGATGTACAAGTCAGAAATATGACTAACAGCTAACAATAAGTGGTGCAGTTTCCTGTGCAGCCATCTCGATAAACGTAGCTCAACTACAACATGAGCTTCTAACTTAAGGCTCTTTTTTTTTTTTTTTTTTAGTTACTGCCCGTTTATTTATTTAAACTGTTCTCAATTTTCCATTTTTTCACTTGCAGTTCATAACTTTTGCTCTTTAAAATGTAGTAATCTTAATTCAATAATTTGATAAAATATTTGGATTGGTCTGTGTAATATCAAGTTTATTTCTTTAGTTTTAAAGCGTTATTTCTTTTTGGTTCAAACAAACAAAAGAAATACCATTTTGAAAGTTTAGTGAATCCATAACATTTCCAAGTTCATTAAAGCTGTATTTTTATTTCTATATATATTAACAGATAGGTTATTGGCCAGTCTGCAGTTATTGAAATGACCCGCCTGATTCCAGTTTGGAGCTTGCAACACTGAACAACATATTTCCACTCTATTACCCTGAAACAGAAATGTTTAATGAAAAAGAAGTCAGTTTAATTACTTCAATATGATCATTACAAGTCTTTTAAAAATTTGATGCTATTTATAGAATTATTGAACCTAAAATATTTGATCAGATTGTTACTTTGTTTATCCCATTTTAATGACGGCATGCTGCCTGTCTTTATTTATCTAAATAACGCACTGAGAAAATCACACTATTTTAAACAGGGTTTTAAATAGAGAAATGATGTGTTATGTGGCGAGCAGGGATGCTGGATTTCTTGTAGTTACCAGATGGCATGTTTTGTGCCGTATATTTTCTATAAAACATGAATTAATCTTACTTGCCAGCAGTATGTGTCTGAAGAACCTTCCCAACTGGGTGATTTCACCTTTACATTGGAAGTTCTTGCTCAAACTTCAGCGTACACTTTACTTTAACTACATCTACAGAGCAACGGAGGCAAAAATCATCACTCATTGCTGACGTTCAACGACATGCAGCTCCAAGTTCTGATTGAAATATTTATTGTTCTTTGTTTGGTTTTCTTGGTCTTCGTGTTTGCAGCTTTCCCACTGAGCTTCTGCAGACAGACACCACAACGTGCAGCTGTCAATGGTGTCGTGTGAAAAAGAGACAAAGTTTCATCTCTTTAAGAACTAAAATCTATCTATCTCTCTATCTGTGTGTGTGTGTGTGTGTGTGTGTGTGTGTGTGTGTGTGTGTGTGTGTGTGTGTGTGTGTGAGAAATAGTGTGATATTTTAATGGTTGAGGTACTAATGGTTGTAAAAATGGTTTTAGTTTTCTCCAAACCTGCATGATGATCTGATTATTATTCTAAAAGTCTGAATTGTCTTCATGCAGCTTTCCAAATGAAAGGTGTGCTGTTACGTTTGTTTTTTTGTTTTTTTTTTAGAGATCAGGCTTTCTCCTGCAACCCTTCCACAGCCACATTTCTTCAGTTTCTCTATAATAATGCTGTCATGAACTTTAACATTCGACAGGCTAACTGAGGTCTGGATAGTCAAAAATATACTTATCAGCTTTATCCTAACTTAAATGATGTCTCCTGTTAACTTTGTCCTTGAAGGATGATGATGCCAGATGATATGAATAGTTTGAACATGACCTTGCTTTCTTTCGTCAGTGACACACCAGGTTTATGATGCCAGACTGAGCTGATCGCAGCTTGTAGCAAAAACACAGACTTTAATTTTGGAGCAAATTCCCTGCAGAAGTTATAAAAAGTGGCAAAAGACAAGCAGATCAGCTCATGTCCACACATCCTCACAGCGTCTCACACAGAAACCTGATGCTATTTATCGCCTGATTGAGGCAGAATATTAGAAATATATTAGAATATTTCAAGTCATCATATTTCCATATTAATTCAGCTAGAAACATGAAAACTCTTCAACGTCCTGCGAGTAATGGATGAAAGAGAGGTAAGCTGTCAGAAACTGATGGAAAAGCAACACTCACAAGAAGTTATTTTTGCTTTTTCTACTCAAGCGTGTAACCCACTTTTTTTTTATTAAGTAATCTTAAATATATTTATATTTTTGTCAAAGGAAAGGACATAACAGCGTGGATGTTGGTTTTATTATCTCTAGATCAGCAGTTCTCAACCTTTTTGCAATGCAGTACCCCTCTTAATATATGTTTTCAGCCAAGTGCCCCCACCACTGCAAAGTACTTCTGGTTAAGAAAGAAACTCTATCATTTGTGTTTAGTTTATTAAACTTTAATCATGTCAAACAAATGTTTTTACATCTATACTACGCTTCAACCAGGACGCCATCATTTGCGTTGTCAAGGCAACAGTGACTGACGGATATGATTTGGCTCGTAACGGGTGGGGTTCATTTCATGTCTGAATGTGGGATTTTGGGAGGAATAAAATGATGTAAGACTAAATGTAAATTCAGTTTATGAATGTACACTTACATTACTTCAAATATATTAAATGTTTGTTTTATTTTATGTAAGGGTGTTTAAAAGAAAACATAAAAATATATATGTTTTCAAAAAGTTTCATGCACCCCCCGGAATGCCTTGAAGTTGTTTTCCCATTTTCCCATTTGAGAAACAATGCTCAAATAAAGTTCATAACATCAGTGTGGATGTTATTATTATCTCTAGATAACAAGTTTTGTCTTTTTCTTGGAATAATTGATTTTTTTTCCCATCATTTTAACTCATTTTCGTTTTTCTCAACATATGTTTATGTTTAATTAGAAAAGTTTTTTAATCGTTGGAGTTTAGTAAAACCAGAAAAACGTGTATTTATCTAAACTTTGTCATAGGTTTTAACAGATGGCAAAAATGACACATTAAATGAGGTGCTTACGGTGCTCATTAACCGCCTGAATTACGTCTCTGACACGCACGTCTCGCCATGGTTACCGTAGCATTCAGACTGTGGCCAGTTGCTTTGGGATTTGTAGTTTTGGGGGAACAACAATGCAGCACTGTTGCTCTTAAATGGCACATTTTGCTTTTGTTTGTGTCAACACCCTCCTGAATGCCTCTAACATTCAGGTTCGAGCTGCTCAGACTGATGCTCACTGAAGACCATCAGGTAATCCAGTGGATGTGTGTCTCAGCACAAACCTGCCACTAACGCATGCAGTCAGGTGTGACTCGCTTTTTCCACATTTCTTCTGTATTTGAGCTCAGTATTACCTAAAGGCATACCATGTAACTTTTGACCCAAACATGAGCCTAATGTAAGTAATAATGGATGATTTCTGGGTCAGTATGCAGGGCTTGACGCGTTCTGGCGCTCAGAGGAGGCTGCCCTCTTCAGAAAACACACATAATTACTTTGCAGGAGCAGATTTCTCATGGGATCATGTGACCTGAAGCACTTTGCTTCACAGTTACCCCTCTATAAACACAGAGGGCTCCACTTTCTGCTACGTTTTCCTCCTCTTCCAATGAAAGACTGCCATGGCTGAATGAAGTAAGAAGGGGAAAACAATGTCCAGGGAGGCCAAAACGAGAAAGGGATCGTTGCAGAGGAGGGACATTAACGTTGGTAAAGAAGTCTGATGAAAGAAGAGTGCAGATGTAAAACCCTCTTTCTGTTTTCCTGCTGCGTCAGATCTTTGCCTGTTGTGCAAAAGAACCAAAATGTGATGAACTCTTTCGCATCTCTCAGCCAGCGTTTATTAAAATAAATGAATCCGGGGCTTAAACAATGAAATGGCTGATGTGTGAATTTTAATGAATTGTTTCATGTTTCATGCACACACCCTCATCGTGGAAAACACACAAAGAAATGCATATGATGCAGCCTCCATGTTAAGGGCGATGGATGTGGTTGTTGAAGAAGGAAATGGAGCGGCTACACTTTCAGTAAAGGTTATTTATTCAGATGCACTCTGTAGACTAAACTACGGTAATCCATGTAAATATGAAAGAAGTAGCAGAACTACTGGAGTAACTGTTTTAGTTTTATGGTTTTCATAAGCTGTTTAATAGGCAGGAGTACTACTGTTACGTCCCAGTTAAGCTAAAGGCTAATGCTAACATCAACAAGTTACTGACATGAGTTTTGCCAAAGTTATTGCTTCAAACCATACTCAAAATATCATTTAAAATAATATTTAAAAGTGAAGCCTATGCGGAAGTGCATAAAACTGCAGTTCCCCCTTCATCCACTAGGGGCTGCAAAACAGAGCAAATCCCCATAGACTCCCATGTTAAAAAGACCAACTTCACAGCAGAAATAAACATGTTTACAGCCTGGTTCAAAAATCCATTTTAGGTTTAATAGGTCAGGTTTACCTTCATGACAACTGTGGGGGGAGTGAATTTTCTTTAAAAAGTAATTTAATCTTGAAGTTCGGCATATTTAGGTGCGTGTCCTTTTTATTGACAGGTACCAATCTCCGGCTTCAAGTCAGAACGTAGAACAACCGCGGTTTTTAGATGGTTAGCAACGTGACTTAGCTTTAGCCCACTTACCTCCGTTAGCTCCTGTTAGCTCGGTTAGCTCTTAGCTTCAGAAAGCTCGGAGTTCGATCGATGTCAATCATCCACCATGACGCTCACAGCCCCCCCCTCAGCCCCACCTCATTGCGCATATATGTATTTTTTCGGGCGAGACGATACACATGCCCCTGCCAGATGGTGATGGTAGGAACTTCAATTCAGCTCTTCAGAAACCTACGGGTGACGTCACAGAGGCTCCGTCCATATTTTTATATGCAGTCTATGTGGAAGATAGAGGTTTAGCACCCCTAGTGGCCAAAAGTTACATCCATTCAAATAAATAATGTCAGCGTGAGCCCTGTGATGGACTGGCGAGCTGTCCAGGGTGTACCCTGCCTTTCGTCCAAAGACTGCTGGGATGGGCTCCAGCTTCCCCGCGACCCTTAATCGGACTAAAGAATGAATGAATGTCAGTGTAACATGATGTTTATGTGAAAGTTTCTTTAAATGAGTCATATTTAGACTTGGTGCTGATTAAAATAATTTTCCCCCGATAGTTCCTGCAGGAAAGGTTGTTCTGAGCATCATCAGACAGAAATGATTCATTATAATCTTATATTTCCAATCAGATGATTGATCCCCCTGTGAAGCTCACAGCTTGAGAGCTCTGATATGGGTCCACCTTAACTTGCAGACGTTAGATTTAACCCTTTTTCCCATTATTTTCTGATACTTTGCAATCAGTCTCCTGATTTTTCTTAGACTGGTTGCAATAACAAAGTATCTGCGATAAATCAGTGTAAACCAAACCGTTTCACATGCGTTCGGTCACACAGTCATATGAAGACTTCTACAAAAAGACCCAGCAGCCAAACCTCCTGAAAAGTACTAATCAACAATGAGTCATCCAGCAGCTTATCAGATAGTCTTTGTAGCACTGCTGTTCAGTCTTTTGTTTTTCACTTCACCAGCACAACGCTGCCTAGGAAAGGCATCAGCGATAAAACACCCCGGAGATGAGGATTAACAAAGGTGACTCATGTTTCTGCAAGCTTCAAGGTAAATCCTAAATCAGTGTTTCATTTGAAAGGATGTTTCACTAATTTCCTCCTGTTTAACTCCACACTGTCAGCTGTCTTTGAAGTGTTTCCTCTGACGACAGCCCGTCCCCCGCCAGGGATCTTACAGCAATAAACGAGACAAGTTCACAAAGAGATGTCGATCTATCAGAGCCACACGGGTGAGAAGGGAAAAGATTTGTTTTTATGAAACAAACTTATAGAGTTTCCCCAAAATGAATAAGTGAAACTCTTTAACATGAGGAAGCTGGAAAAATCAAGTTATTGTCTCATTTTATGTGTAATGGGAGTTTTTTTTGTTTGTTGGTTTGTTTGTTTTTTAATTAATTGAAGTAATTTTTTTTCCAACAAAGAAAAATTCTCGACCTCTTGCAAAATTAATAATAGATTTTTCAGTGTGTAAAGAGTTTCTGACATCTAGTTGTAAAAATGGGCTTCATGACAAGGAAATTCCTTAAAATGGCAAGCAAAGCTGTGAATGGACGGTGGCCATCGTTGTCCAAAATTCTTCCAGACATAAACATGTTTTCATCAGTCAGATGCAGCCACGACTGCACTGCAAGGAAAAATATTAACATTGTGCATGTTTATACACATCTCTTTCTTTGTTGCGGCATTATTTATCTGAAACGATGCTCTAGCACCAAAAAGCCTGAACTACATGCTTTAAGCTCAGAGGGATATTTGTCCATTCAAAGACACTGTAGTAAAAATGGTCTCATAAATATGGAAGTTTCCATGTATGTACACAAGCAGATGTAAAGGACTTATTCTAACAGTTATTTTAGTAAAGTACTAAAAACCTGAAAACAGAAACTGTTTTCATGATATTTTACATTTTTCTGTCAATTTTCTGTTAATTTAGAAACATGCTGCACTTTTAAAACTTTGTGTTTACGTGTCGTTTTGGAGCCTTCAGCGTCCTGGAGCTGCAAGGCCACTTTTCACCATTTTGTTTGGGGATCGTGGCTGATTCCACAAAGAAATACGAGAGGATATTATTGGAAGAAGTTAGAAAGAGAAAGGCAGAATATCACAGAGCAAGATCAAAACAAGATTCCACAACAGACTGACTTTTAGGCGACGTTCACACTAAAGGCTGAAGTGACTTAAATCCGGTGTTTAAGCCCCTCTGCGACCTGTAAACTTTTTTTCTTAACAGTCACAGATCTGATATTTTCGAATGCGACCCAGGCAGCTTGGATATGTGGTCCTAAATCCAATATGTATCTGATCTTTTGCCATGCGACTTCAGTCTGAACGGTCAGGTCGCATTAATCCACGACAAACCTCATTATTCTGTGTTTGTTGTTTATGAACTCTTCATCGGTAAATGCGCTCACATCACTCTCCCACCAATCCTGACTTCGACTCCGAACGCAAACGTTTCTCTCTACAGTTGTTGCTGCCACAGCTCCACAAAGACCAAAACTTTTACTTTCCTCTTCTGTAAACGTCTCCTTAAAACGAACCCATTCACAATGTTGTGGCTTCGGTTGGACAAAACTTTTAAAACAGCAAATGCTCTGCTGCCGTCCATGTTTACTTCCGTAAACACAAAGGCGTCACACGCACGCTCACTGCACGTCGCCGTGTCTTCTACGCATGCGGGATGCTTCTGATGCGCATGAGGTTCACACAGATCACATACAAGTCATATTTGATCGAAATGTGAACGGACTTTCAAAAAATTCGGATTTCACAATAACATCCGATATATGAGCAGCGAGCCCTGCAGTCTGAATGTAGCCTTACTTACAGAAAAAACTCCAGATGCAAAATGGATTAGCCAACATTAGGGGGCGTAAAAGTGTGAAAAGTGCCGAGTTGTGTAACTTTAACAGGAACAGGCTCTAAACAGACATCCAACCTGTGGTCCACCTTGGTTCACCACACGGTGGACTCGTAGTGTGTTTCCTAACAGGATCGCTAATGAGAACGGAGTAAAAATTAGTAGGGCTGAATATGTTGGTTTCCTCATGACTCCTGTGAAACTGTGCATCGAATCCACATCCTGTTGGCAAAGGGTGTCCAGTTCCAGTCCTCGAGTGTCAGCTGTGCCGTAGGTTTTAGATGTTGTGACAAAGCTGCCTTGTCACTGACACCCACACCCCCAACCACCTACCTGACTGTGTTCCGGGTCGTCAGGCCCAGCAAATCTCTCGCAGTCCCACGTAGCCGCTTTAGTTCAGTCATGCCACCTGTCAGGTAGCAGACTAATAGGGGTGCACACCTATTGGTTTTGCTACAAATACTGGGAGCAGGTTATGGGTGGGAAAACTACTGGGGTGTCATCTTCATCTGCTGGGGGGTTGGTGAAAACTGGGTTAAGAGGTTTACCTGTGTTTTATGGCTGGAATATGCCGCAATGTGGCAAAGACGTCATCGTCCCGTGACTAACGGATTTTCAGAATAAATACACCGTAGTATTATGTTTTTCTATGTTCATCTGTGGAGATATGTATGGGGTTATGTTCATGAACTTTGTTGATATGGTTTCTTTGTGTGGTCAATATATTGTTGGGACATTTGGGGGAAAATCCCATTTATTTGTAGTAATGGGAAGTTCATGGGAAGGGGCGGGGCATTGTGTTTTTAAGACGCTCATTCAGAGCGGACCGGGGGTGCAGTGTGAGGAGTTAGTCGGAGAACTTGGTGTGAGTAATAAAAAAACGGAGTGTTGATGGTTTGCAGAGCGGGCAGCCATTATAAATATAAACTTGTAAATTGTGTAAATAGCTGGCTGGTCACTGTAAATATCGCTGCACTGTGGAGATTGATGCGCACAATAAAACCCACATCAGAAAAGGAGCCACGACTTCGCCACATCATTGTACAGCGAACAGAACCCCGTCACAGATGTTTTCCTGCTTCAACATCTCGAATTCAAACTTGCTTTCCAGGTTCTGAACAACCCTGATAGTGATTCATTAACCTTTTCAGACCTCCAGACAGGATTGCCATCATTTCCAACTTCCAACTTCATCCTGTGAGGAATGCAGGGACACCCAACATCAGCGGCGACTGAAAGGCTGAATAAAGGTCCAAGCAAGTTTTAGCTTAAACTTTCAAATTCTTATGAAAGTTGGACTTTTGTAAATTAAGAACTTTAAATCACAAGAAAAGAGAAAAATATTTTTGCATCATGTAATGTGTGCAGCTCTAGTTTTTGAATTTCTATATCATGTTTAGCTCTGCTTAGTGTTGATGGCTGTCATTATCTTCAGAGCATTATCTTCTTGTGCTTCCCATGAAATGTCAATTAAAAGTCTGCAGAGAGCATCACTGTGAGTGCGCTGAGCAGCAGCCAGAGCCCAATGTGATCATCACAACCCTCCTAATCATTACAATTTTTCCAGACATTAAAAGTCGTGTCGCAGCTACATCCTCCATCCAGCTTCTGGCAGAGCTCTGAGCTGTCCCAGGTGTCGCTCTGCATCCCCCTGTCAGGCGTCACCTAATGAAGTTCACTGCCCAGCATCGGGAAACGGGGCTCTGAGTGCTGCTAAGCAACAAGCACCCATGCTATGCGCCCTTAAACCTTCTCCCCAGAGAAACTAGCACCACTTGGCCTGCTGCCCCCCCATCCTCTCTGCCCACAGACTTCCAACACGGACATGTTTTCCCACCTCAAACTGATGTCTTTGGGATTTTTTCTCTATTGCAAGACGGAGATGTAATGTTCATCCCAGTGGGTCTGTGATTATGTTAAACTGAAACAGCCAGGAAACCTTCGCTAATGATCCGCCGGTCGCCTCTTGGCTCCGTGTGGCAGAAAGACAAGGCTGCTCGCTGCTTCCAGGTTTCCTGTTTTCCACCTTTCTTTCTGCTGGAACACTTCATATCTACTTCCATACAGCATTCTGGAAATTTATTCTGCTGCAAGTCATGGCTGTGCAAAGTTAAAATGTATTTTGCTCACATTTACAGTATAGATTTTTGAACAAGGGAGAAATTCAGATTAGTCCCACATTTATTCTTTAAAATAATAAAGGGGCCAAATTATTTATATGTAATATCAGCTACAGAAGCCTGATTTAGCCAATTAGTGGTATTAACAGACTGAGAAACTGACCACAGAACAACTTTAGAAACTCTTCTCTGGTGTTCACAGCTAGTATTAATTTAAGATATTTAATAATTATTCAGTTTTAGATTTAATAGTTATTTATTCTAGTCCTTTGGCACACTACAGTGAATGCATGGTCAAATTAAAAACATCCTTATTCACTAGAGATATTATGTTAGAAGAGGGATTTAATAATAATAGTAATCTGATTGTACCAATTATTAGAACAAAATCCTTGGACCTAAAGAAAAATAGTAAACCAGTGGAAAAACAAATTCCCGTTTTTACGTTTTCATCAGGTTACTCCTGCAGCTGTAAACCAGATGTTTGACCTCGGTGGAGATGCAGCGTGTAAAAAGCCTTCACTGTCCACACTGAATATAAAAAGTTTGAGACCAGCGCTCAGTTTCATGACTAAATATGTACACACACACACACACACACACACACACACAACAAGCCACTGGTGTTCTTTTCATTATATTCTTGACTCAAATGCAGAATAAATAGGAAAGTCAAAACCAGACCGACTTGACTCAGAGGTAGAAATCCAAAGAAGCCAGGGACTAAACTCGACGACAAACGTTCATAGAAAAACAATGTCTGACAGAAAGTTACCAGGACACTCTACTGTTAACTGGACAGACAGAAAATTCTGTCTTTCCGCTGTAAATACAACCTCTGCAGAATGATTCCTCCCTGAACAAGAGAGAGAAAAACTCAACCAAATGAAATATTTGCTCTGATTTCTGACAAATGACTGAATTAAGTTTATTCAAGCATTTATTTAGTTCTGATCCAGCATCTTTTCTACTCCTAGTGAAACACACAGATTAGAGGGAGACATGATGGGGAGAGTCAGTCCAGCACACTTTTCTACTTTATCATCCAAACAGACCTGAACATCCTAATAATACTGTCTAAATCTAAATACATCACATCACTGAAATTTACAAGTTAACAATCACAAAGCATAAAATTGTGGCTTAATTTTCATTTCCCATGATCCTTTGAGGTCTCTGCACACTTCCCACTGTGGATCTGTGAATCTGGAGCAAAGTGTGTGAAATTACAATATTAAAGCCACGAGAGAAGACTTTATCTCAGGTTACTACAGTACACAGGGCCCCAGATGTGTTTAACTCTGAGAAGAAGTTCTTGTTCCCAAGATGCAACACAAAGTACAGGTAAAACTACTGTGAAGTTAAAATTTAAAATACCTTCAAATTTTTTTGCACAACATTTTTTTACAGTGTAGAATTACAAAGCTGAAGCAAAAACAAATTATCAGCTTTATGTGAAAGCAGGAGGGAAAACACAACAGACTACTTCTATTTGTCTGTTCAGGGCTGGAGGAGCAGCATCTACTGGGCCAGAGTTCCACCTGGATACACCAGCAATCCATCACAGAGCCAACACAGAGAGGCCGAACCACAATACGGAACATTTAAATACAAAGGAAAACAAGAAAAACACGAAGAAACTCCAACCTGATTTTCAGGAGGTCAAACTCAAAAACAGGGACTAAATCAGGAAATAAAACGTGAATAGAAACAGACAGCAAACAAGAAGTAAACTCTAATAAAACAAATACAAACAAACGTGAATTTTTTAATTTATAAAACTGCAAGTTCCTTTGTAAATATTGTTTATTACGAAATAAAGCGCCAAGCAGAGGTCTGATTTCCAATCCCACAGATAACAGTTAATATTAGAGCATAAAACATGTTTTTCCTCAAGCAAAAAACTTCACTGTGGAAACGAGAACAAAGGAAAGGTGCAGTTTTATGAATGTGAAGTAGCAAAAAAAGGAAGTGTCATTTTCAGGTTTCCTGTCTGGAGTCATGACCAGAAATAAAAAAACTGCAACATGTTTGTTTTGGAGGCACACAGTTTCCAAAACATTCACAATATTTGGATGAATTTGGTATAACCCAAACCCGTGTTGTAGTAGCATTGCTGATATAACAACCTTTGGCCACCCCAAAGAATATCTCTGCAGGCATCCTGATCATCTCACATCCAGACATCATCCGGGCTCTTCGCACAGGACCACAAAAACTAAAGATTTATCATCAAGCTGAGCATGAAAAGGAGAAACATTTCTAATTTCCTTCTTCTCCTGAAGTCCCAAACAGTTTCCAGTTAATGACAAATCATCTATCCTGATACACAACTAGAACACAGCTGCAGGTATTTCTACAACCTACAGTTAATTCAGAGTAACAATAAACCCCAAAACATCCTGAAAGTAAAGGATGTTTTCATGAAATATGTCTAAATCTCAGTAGTTTGATGTCAGAGACAACAAAACGCCTCCAGGAAGTTATCTTTGCTGCCTCTGCTGGCACTGAAGGGTACACCTTTTTTTATTTAAAAAAAAATCAATAAATCTATTGATATTTTTGTCAAATAAATTCCATATCAGTAAGGAGACATGGCTTATAAGGAGATCAATTTGTTTGTCCAGACACAGATGCCACAACAAAAGCATCTGCTCTGTTTCCTTCAAATGTCATGTCTCCAGATAACGAGTTAAAGGGGCTGTGTCCTCTAGACATAACATGGGAAACAGATCATAGATAGAAAACAGTCATAGATTCTGATCAGTTTTGACATTTGCTGATTAAACCAGGTTCAAACCAGACTGGTCACATTTACAGAAAAAAATAAAATAAACATACACAATTTCTGGATATTGCTTTAATCCTAAACTCTGCACCCTACACCACTGGATTAAAGGCCTTATAGTAACTATGACATATATGTCTCCAGTGTGACTAAAAACAAGTCAGACTGCCTGCAATGGGATTGGTAGTTTTTGGCAAACAAGTAGGTATGTTTGCTGAAAGGTATTACTTCTCTGGAAACATTCTCCTTGAGATTATCGCAAGTGGGCGAAATGATTTTCCTCTATAGGATGTCTGGACTGTCCCAGGTAGGGTAACTCAGGAGTAACTCGGATTAGAAACGCTGCTCCTCCATGTTAAGAGAAACTACATAAGAATCTCATGATGAGATGGTGCAGGTGTCTGGTTAGAGGACATCCCATTGGGAGGAGGCCCCAGCAAAGTCCCGAGTCAGGCTGGAAGGACTGTCCCACAGGTGGCTGGATAGAGAAGTCTGGGCTACTCTGCTTAGAACACTGCCTATGGATGGATGGCTGGATGGCTGGATGGATGGATGGATGGATGGATGGATGGATGGATGGATAAATAGATGGATGGATGGATGGATGGATAAATAGATGGATGGATGGATGGATAAATGGATGGATGGATGGATGGATGGATGGATGGATGGATAAATGGATAAATAGATGGATGGATGGATGGATAAATAGATGGATGGATGGATGGATGGATGGATGGATGGATGGATAAATGGATAAATAGATGGATGGATGATGGATAAATAGATGGATGGATGGATGGATGAATGAATCTGAATGAATGGATGGATGGATATGGATATGGATCTGGATGGATGGATGGATGGATGGATGGATGAATGAATGAATCTGGATGGTTGGCTGGCTGGCTGGATGGATGGATGGATGGATGGATGAATGAATCTGGATGGTTGGCTGGATGGATGGATGGATGGATGGATAAATAGATGGATGGATGGGTGGATGAATGGATAAATGGATGGATGGATGGATGGCTAAATAGATGGATGGATGGATGAATGAATGAATCTGGATGGTTGGCTGGATGGATGGATGGATGGATGGATAAATAGATGGATGGATGGGTGGATGAATGGATAAATAGATGGATGGATAAATAGATGGATGGATGGATGGATAAATAGATGGATGGATGGATGGATGGATGGATGGATGGATAAATGGATGGATGGATGGATGGATGGATAAATGGATAAATAGATGGATGGATGGATGGATAAATAGATGGATGGATGGATGGATGGATGGATGGATAAATGGATAAATGGATAAATGGATGGATGGATAAATAGATGGATGGATGGATGGATGAATGAATCTGAATGAATGGATGGATGGATATGGATATGGATCTGGATGGATGGATGGATGGATGGATGAATGAATGAATCTGGATGGTTGGCTGGCTGGCTGGATGGATGGATGGATGGATGGATGGATGGATGGATGAATGAATCTGGATGGTTGGCTGGCTGGCTGGATGGATGGATGGATGGATGGATGGATGGATGGATGGATGAATGAATCTGGATGGTTGGCTGGATGGATGGATAAATAGATGGATGGATGGGTGGATGAATGGATAAATGGATGGATGGATGGATGGATGGCTAAATAGATGGATGGATGGATAAATAGATGGATGGATGGATGAATGAATGAATCTGGATGGTTGGCTGGATGGATGGATGGATGGATGGATAAATAGATGGATGGATGGGTGGATGAATGGATAAATAGATGGATGGATGGGTGGATGAATGGATAAATGGATGGATGGATGGATGGATGGCTAAATAGATGGATGGATGGATAAATAGATGGATGGATGGATGAATGAATGAGGCTGGATGGATGGATGGATGGATAAATAGATGGATGGATGGGTGGATGAATGGATAAATAGATGGATGGATGGATGGATGGATGGGTTGATGAATGGATAAATAGATGGATGGATGGATGGATGGATGGGTGGATGAATGGATAAATAGATGGATGGATGGATGGATGGATGGATGGGTTGCACTTTATTCAGTGGCAGACTGAAATGAAAACTGAAATGAAAATGAAATGCGGACACTGAACAAGTTGTTAACATGTGAACGACACACTTCTAAAACCTACCTTGTTCCTTTGCATTATTTACCACATAAAAGACATTTTCTTCTCATATCAGCAGACAGACAGCTTACCATGTAAACCTCTCATTTCCAAACCCAGTTTCCAGTTTATGACCTTGAGGAAACAAAAGTTACGATCATTTGATGGCAAGTTCCATTCGGGGGTTATCTTTACAAAACAAAATAAACTTTTCATGTAAAAACAAGATATACGGTCTCCAAATAATCCTAATCTGACAGAACTACTGGCATGGTCCTTCTAAGCTTTCATATGAAACAACAAACAACGTTTCATTTTGTCCACATTTGCAACAGAACCTTCCCTCTGGATCTACAGTGAAGCATGTTGTCCATCGTGTTTAACAAAAATAACTCAAAAGCAGCTGATTAATCACACGACTGCAAGCAGAGCGCAGGTGAAGCGGTGAGAGCCGAAGCCCACGTCACACTGCTTCATGTTTGTTTGTGCCTGAGTCTGTTGTTCTTCTGTCACTGAGCTGTCCCGCAGTATTTATTTTTTTCCCTTCCGGGGGTTCAGCATTTGGTATCAGAGACCCTTTTCGTGTATCAGAAACGCTGTTGGACCACACACTGCGCACAAGCCGCCGACGCTGATTTCATGCTGCTGTTCTGTGGCAATAACTCATACAGGAGACCACACACTCCCACTCCTTCTACAGATGGAATAAAGTGCTACTGATAAGACCGTGTGGGAGTGTATTACAGAGCAGAGCTACAGAGAGGGGATGACTCTCAGCATCCAGCAGGAGAGAATTAGCAGCAGGTGGTAGCAGAGCAGCAGCGTCGCTCATCACTGCAGAGAAATTGCTTAAATGAGTGTTTAATGGGGAAAAAATAGCTTAAATCTGTCATCCCAGAAATTCTCTGCATGGCGACGTAAAAACGAGGTGGAATGTAAATCCTACTTGTGTTTGAGCTGCTAGCTGGTTTGGCAGCTGGACACTGTGTCATGCTGACTCACAGGGATCAAAAGGCAACTGGCATTCAGAGGGACAACATGAGGTTAATGTCAGAGCTTATGATGCACAATCTGGCTTCATCCCCAGACTGCTGGGAAATCTTCGTTACAATCAGGTGATGAAGTTCAAACAGCTTTGGAGAAACACACAGTGGAACGAATCCTCACAAGATGCTAACACCACATGGAGCCTCAGAAAGAACCACCATAGGACAGATTTGTTACTGAAAAGGAGTTAAAACTCCTCATTTGGAAAACAGTTGGAATGATATATAATGTCGGAAAGCCCAATTACATAACAATAATGTAATGACAGTTTTTTTTGATGAGCAAACTATGCAAAAACTGCTAAAATATATTTTATTCCTGAGAAATAGTCGTATTTATGCATTATTACACGATCAGCTGCAGTTTCCACATCATCATGCTAAATCATGCTAACCAACCAGTAACTTCTTATGTCACAACTTTTTATTACAGGAATCATGAATTTCATTTTTTTACTGGCAAATTATAGTTTCTTTATTACATTTCATATTAACAAAAGTTACTGCTCGTTATTACACTGTTGGTTGACACACCTTAAATGCATATTTAGGATGTTTTCCTGTTTTTCTAATGAAATAGAAGTAAATCTTTAAATGTCGGTAAATCATTTCTGAAGTTTTCAGACCGACTCCTCTGAAAGCAGCAAACATGTCGTCTCTTAAAGTTCAGTTTCAACTTCAAAAAGTCCACGTCTACATGACCGAATGTGTTTCGTTGCTGCCATGTGATTGGCTAATAGACTAGTTGTGTTTATCAGGTGGATTAAATAAACTGGCAGGTGAGTGCTGTTGGAGCAACTTGTCAAAAGATATTTTGGTGACGGGTAAATGCTATGATTTGGTGATAAATTCTCTGTCAGACAAGCTTAAACTAAGCTGTTTCCATGGAAACATGGTACCACAGCTGCATCTAAACAAAACGCAGGACTTCTGGAACAATGTGAAAAGACGAAAAGTGGGAATGTTTAATCATAATGTCCAGCACCACATCTGCAGGAAAGCAGAAGCGTATCAGCACAAACAACTCGTATCAGCTGTCGATCACCGGAGGGATGTGGATCTGGACTTGTTTTGCTGCACAGGACCTGGACACCTTGTAGCCGTTGGGTAGATCTGATTTGACGGCTGAAACTGGCCTGAAACTGGTTCCTACAACAGGACAACAATCTCAAAACCAGAAATCTGTAACAGTTTAACTAAAGAAGAAACTATTCAAGCTGCAGGGATCCAGCAAAGGTTCTGATCTAAAGCAGCTCTAAGCCACAGATCCATGGAGAGCACACTGCAGCTGGATTCCTGCTTAGTTTCTGGGATGTTTTTTCAGATTACATCACTTAACTTATTAAAAAAAAAACACATATCTAAGTTTGAACTCTATTTAAAACATCTAAAAACCCTGGAGATGATCAACTCTGATCCTATGCACACTGGAGTTCTTGTTTTAGTTTGTTACTTAGTTTAGAATAACTAAATTTAATCTCATTTCAAGCTGAAATAACCAAAATTCTTCCATTTATCTGCATTTCTCATGAGTTCAGCAACATGTGGTGGGAAGTAAAACACCTTGAAGTGAGTTCAAAGCTTTAACTCTGACACCATCTGCTAACTCACCGTCTCTAATAAAACTGAGCATACATGCAGGAAGATATTAATATTTCAAAAGAATAACTGCATTAATATTCCTGTATAATTCATAAGCACATCCCATTAAGAGAAACATGATGGCAGTGGTCTTACCAACTGGCAAACTAAGGCTGTAAGTAAAGTCATTTACCTATGTGGAGGCAAAATGTGTCCGTGTTTAACTAAATGTTAATATGAAGGAGCCGGTGGAGCAGGTAGTTTGAACAATAACAATTGGTGTCCAACAGGAATTTCGGACCATTAAGCTGCCAGATTCCTCCCGGTAGCTTCGTCTTCTCTGCCACATTCTCTCATTTTCCTCCAGAGTTCAGCTGACATGGCTGCACTCTGCGGCGTAGCTCTCAGGCCTTATAAAGAATGAAGTGACACAACAGTGTGGCTCAACAAGCGCAGTTCTCTCATTCTTGCCTACTTGTGCCCAGATGAGCAGATTCTGTCTGGCCTGGGATAAAGCAGGCAGTCATTACCACTTCATTCCTCTAAGAAACTCTGGGAGACTGAGGGAACAAGCACAAGCATGCAGGTCTCCATGGAGGAGGTGCCTTCATTTCCACAGATAAGATGATAATTATGACACACTGGTCAAAAGTCACTGATCATTTTCATATGAATGAAATCACTGACTGCACGGAGCAGGTTCATATATCATTTCCCTTTTATTTCAGTCTGTGGAGAAGAGGTGAAGACAGGGGAGGAAACAGAGATGTCAAGATTTTTTTATTTCATAATTAACTGTTGTTTTCATTCATTCCATCATTCGTTTTCTGAAACCGTTTAATCCGATGAAGGGTCATGGGGGAGCTGGAGCCTATCCCAGAAGCCTTTGGGTGAGATGCAGGGTACACACGGGACAGGCTGCCAGTCCATCGGAGGGCTGATTAACTGTTGTATTAAACACCATAAGATATTAGTCTTAAAGATCCCTCAATACTAAGACTTTCCATAAAGGGTTAATTTAGTTTTATGTTTGTCTACTTATTTTTAACACTATTTATTCATTCAGCTCTCTGTTTTTATTTTGTTTTAGAGAAGCACTGATTTTATTTACTTCAATAATTGTACTTTAATAATATTTTATTATAAACACATAATTTTGTTTTTAAGTATACTTGATCTTGCTTTCACTGTTTAACACCAGTGATTTGCTCCTGAGGACCCTTCTCACTGCTGACTTTGCCTGTTCAGTGTGCGGGGCTGTTGCCATGGTGACTGCTCTGGTCTGGGTGGCTTTTGGGGTCCTGCACTGCAGCCTTGTGGCTATGCTGTAGACCCCAGGGCTGCGCTGACCTGAGCGGTTCCTGTGGTGGTGCTCTCTGTAGACATGGGGGAGCTGGCTTCTGGTGTGAATGGATTCCCAACATATTGTTTCCCCACAGCATCGATAATTTTACATTCAGTTGGGAGACAGTAACTGAGGGATGGGAGTCCATGTTCATGCAATTTGGGGAACAGGTGGGTAAGGCAAATGTATATGTGCTGTATTTGTGTGGTGTGTTTGTGTGTAATTATCAAGCGGCAACCCTCGGCAGTTAAAAGTGAAGCCTATGCGGAAGTGCTCAAACTTGCAGTCCCCCCTTCATCCTCTAGGGGCTCCAAAACAGAGAAAATCCCCATAGACTCCCGTGTTAAAAAGACCAACTTCACGGCAGAAATAAACATGTTTACAGCCTGGTTCAAAAATCCATTTTCGGTTTAATACGTCAGGTTTACCTTCATGACAACTGTGGGGGGAGTGATTTTTTTTTTTTCTAACTCCTCCAGTTAAAAGTAAATTAATCTCAAAATTTGGCATATTTAAGGGCATGTCCTTTTGATTGATAGGTACCCGATCTTCCGCTTCAAGTAAGAAGAACAACCGCGGTTTTTAGCCGCTTAACAACATGACTTAGCTTTAGCCCGCTTACCTCTGTTAGCTGGTTAGCTCCTGTTAGCTCCAGGTTAGCTCAGTTAGCTCTTAGCATCAGGTAGCTTGGACTTTGCTCGATGGCAATCATTCAACCCCACGCTCACAGCCCCCCTCTAAGCTCCACCTCTTTGCCTGTTTCTTTATTTTCCGGGACAGACGACACGCATGCCCCCGCCAAGATGGCGATGGTAGGGAACCGCCCACCGAGCTTCATTTTAGCTCTTCAGAAACCTACGGGTGATGTCACGGAGGCTCCGTTCATCTTTTTATATAAGGTCTGGTAATTATGTGTGAAAGGAAGCTTTTTCAGCACATACAGCACAGTACCACTGATTCAAAGTTACATCATAAGGATGAAAAAAGGCTTTGTGACAATATTTTAGTTATTCAAACATAACAGATTAGGTATGAGGCTGAAGCCTTTTCATTGACAGTGAGTAAAGGTCTGTAGAAGATACCATGTTCAGTTTTGGATATGTGGCCTTTTTCCTTTATTTTCAATGTAACATTATTAATAATGTCTTAGAAAGCTGCAGTTCTGCTGAAACAAAACTGGAAGTCAAAGCCAAAAAGATATTTTTTCCATAAGTTTCTAAATTGTCTTCTCATTTTCAAAAGAAATGTTTAAAAAAAATCTTTATAATATAGTTTACAGAAAGACGCCCCACAGGTCCAGACAGTGGAACATTAAGATACAGTGTATAGTTGTGATATAAAATGGGAGCGACTAGTGATTTGTTGCTACAACTGAAAAGCTCAGTTGAAACAGTTTTCAGTTGCTGTTACTCTTCACAGAAGTCATACGAGCACATAACCACGGACTTCTTTCAGTCATATTTTACAAGAGTCTTTCATAATTTATTTTAGCTCATTTGTCAACGGGGATTGATGTCACAAGCTGTCACACTATGACATTAGCTATTAGCATTAGCTTGTTGCCAAAAAAAATGGATGCATGCTTATAACTTGTCGGCATCAGTAAGAAAAAACAAAATATGTATCTTTAAGTATCTCATCACCTGATGGAAAAGATGTTGCCAATTTTCACGCATGCTTGCAAGCTTTCTGCAGCTTTCTGCAGCTTTAGTGGTAATAACATGCTTATTAGCGAGGTGCTAGAGTGCATTACTTGGTTGTTTGCATTCAGCTAGTGTACTACTAGCTGGAAGTTGTTCCCACACACTGGAGCTTTAAAGACCTAAAATGAGTGTTTTATTTTTTGTTTGTTTGTTTTGTTTTGTTTTCTTACACTCAGTGTTGTGAAATAAATTAATAATAATCCAGGTCTCTACATCTAGAGGAAGCGTTAGTCAACTTATAGCATCTAACTGGACAGAAGCGTCAGAACCAGAGAAGCCTATTTACACCACATTTCCATGCAAAACATTTTCCTTTGGTTATTTGAAAGTCAAACACACAGAAAAACAAAAACACATGCATTTACATAACTACACAACAGCAGAATGACAAACTACCTCCATGCAGAGGAAAACTCAAAAAGGAATCAAATCAATTTAGCATACATGCTAGGCCTCTAGTGTGCAGCAAAACTTTAACCACCCACCCAGGTGTGTGTTACTGTTGGAAAAATCTTGTAATTATGATATTAGGAGCCTTTGTAGAGGTCAGATGGTCAGTTTAATGTTTGCATAAAGAAGTTCTTATCTCTTACTTGTCTCTGAAATTTAAACATCTACAAAGGAATCAACCCCCTGTTGGAGAGTGGCGTCGTAAACATCACTCTGGGGGTCCTTCACCAAGAACTGTGATGATGATGTTCCCAGATGGGTGGGGGGGAAGTAGAGTTTATAAGGGTGCAATTCTAAGTTGAATGTTGGACCTTGTCCACAGGCTGGGGTCACTTGGTCTGCTGGCTCGTGTGAACTCTTTGCAGAAAGTAAAACTTTTGTACCTTCTCACTGATCTGAGTGTCTGTCGTTCATTGGGAGATTTTTTTTCTCCAACATCCTCATAAACACAAAACAACAGAAGCATTGTATACTAACCTAGTTATCTGGTGTATGTAACCGGTGTCTTCACCAACAGCACAATTATTCTACCAGGTTTTGCTTCACCAGACCAAATGAATTAAGAACATGACACAGAGAGTCCCTGTTGTTGTGCTTTTTGTGGGTTAAACAGGGTATAAGTGCAAAAGTACAAGATGACGTGAAAGACATCCATTTAATCCGTTGGAAAATCTTTGTGGTTTTATCCCAGAACTCTGTATGCCTGTAAACAAGGGGCCAGACAGCAACAAAACCTTTGCATTTTGCTGTCTCTGGCCCAGATCTACAACAGGTTTACGTGTACTAAACTGTGTGCAAACTCACTGCACATGCTGTAGGTCATGCTTTCTCTCTAAACTCGCCATGCTGCAAACCATGAAGAGTGCAACACTTTCGTTTAAATAAGGAGTCTCAAAGCTGCTTGCAGCTGCCACCCATTTATGCAGTCACACTTAGTAAATCCCCCACAAACCCTACTTCAGCCCCACACACAAAATTCTCAATTGCACATGCAAATTACTACTCGCAAATAGGGATCTTAGTAGATCTGACCCTTATTGTTGCAATGTAAACAAAGTAGTGTAAAAGATGTAAATAAGCATCAGTCTAACATAAATGTTGCATCAAATGGCAACATTTATGGCTGAAAAGTGCAATGAAGGTTGCTGGTCGCTTGCTTTGCTAATTCCCAGCCAGTATAGGTGTACCTGAGGGTTCTGTCCTGGGTCCCCTGCAGTTCACAATCTATATACCCCGGTGCCAACATGGATGTTGTTGTCATCCGTGTTAGTAGCACTTAAAATGATTAAAGAAGGCAAATTAAGAGGTAATAAATAAAAATAAAATATACAATGGGATAAATTATTCTAAGATAAGTGAAGCTCAGAATGAGGCAAAGACAATCCATTTTGTCTTTTTATTATTTCAGATACCAACGTTTTCAAGCTGTTTCTTCATCTGTCGCTTTATCCCTTTGGACACTGCTCAGCACAGCCACAGGCTAGCTGCTAAAGTCAACGACTCTGAGATGACGTACAAACACTAAGCTGTAAGATCATCTTAAACAAAGCAAAACTAACAAATCCACCTTTTAAAGAGGGATTAACAGATAACATGCACAAGTCTTGTCTATTTGAATTTGAGAAAATGACAAATAGATGAAGTCGTCTGCCGCTGATCTTCAGTGTTTCTCTTTCAGTCTGTAACTCGGTCTGAATCCTCTTGGACAGAGTTTCATGTTATTTCTTTGAGTACTCTTCAGGAACATTTCCCCTGGCTTCTTGAAGGGCTTTTCAAAACTCTTCTGTGGATATTTTCTGCTTTTTTGTTCTATTTTCTGTCCAGATGATCCCACACTGCTCCAAAAGTGTTGAGGTCCGGGCGCTGTGAAGGATTCATCACTGCGTCAGACCCCTGATTCAGTCTAGTTCTTGTTCCATTTGATATACAGCCTTTTCCCACTCTATATCTTCCTTAGGAATGGATTCTTAACATCTGTCTTTCATCATGAGTGAAAGATTGGATCTTAAGGGCATAACTTTTGGATACTGTTCATCTGCTGCTGATAGGTTTTAGACATGACTCTCTTCCTACCCTCCTCTCAGGTGCATAAACTGGACAGAAAATGAGTAGAAAACCAGTCATTGTCCAAAGACAAACTGAATGCCTTGTGAACTGCACCTAAGATCATATTAAAGAGATTAGGAAATGTAAATACAAAGAACTGAAGGGTGAAAGAAGACTTTTCTGCAGTTCTGCTGATTTCAGGACTCTGTTTCCAGCTGACATGTGTGGCTTCTATAGGGTTCTGTTTACATGTTAGATAGGATGGATAAGTGCAGGGTCCATTCCTCCCTGTACAGTTTGTATTATCATCCAAAGCAAATGAAAGATTGACACATGAGCTGATAAAACAGTTTTATTTATCAGCTTCTGGCGACAAATTACAGAAAGAGAAATCTGTTTGCAACTCATGGAGACATTTAATGATAGTCCAGATTAGTGGACTCTTGTTAGGTATGTACAATACAGGAATAAATACAGGAATAAAACAGTTATTCGATCAATCTGGACAGAAACAGCTACGGTTCATCAATCCCCTTTAAGTGCCTACAGGGATTAGTTAATGTATGCAAAGCCACCTTCACACTGAAGATCCCCACGCTGAGATTCACCCTACAAAACTGAGCTCATCAAACGAATGAAGGTGAATTTTAGATAAAACATGATGGATCATCAAACCCCAAAAAGGGAGACTCTTATATTTCTACTTATTTATGGTTTGGTCTATTTTTTTATTAGTTATCCAAACTAATTCTGCTTTGTTCTCTATGTGCTTGTAGAAGCAGTCTGATTGGTCATTTTCATTCATGTTAGTGTCAGATTTCTCTTGTGGAGAGCAGATTATGTTTTTTACATAATATTTATGGATATATTTATCTGTATATTTTTCCTCCCTGCAGTGGACTGGTGACCTGACCAATCCATTGCACTGGCTCCAGCTTTCCAGTGACCCTGAACTGGATTATTCGGGATAGAAAACGGATGCATGGATGATTTCCTGTGATGTCTCAGCTGTGCAGATTCATTCTCCTCCACATCCACCATCATTTGATCCAATCCAGTGATTGTTTTTCTCAGCACAGGATGCAGTATCCACAGTTTAAGACACAAAAGCAGCTGCAGCGTTGGATTGTTATTATGGAATAAAAGACTTATTGCCTTAGGTTGCTGCCTCTGAGCTGAAGTGAATAAATCGTGCCGGTGATATTGGGGTGTTTTATCTTCATATGATATATGGTTAGAAAATGCTCTTTTCAGAGCCACATACAAATGTTTTCACAGTCTGCACACAACTTTGAACAGCTGATAAGATAAATAGTAAAACAGGAGGAGTAGCTCCTACAGATGAGGAAACTCATACACACTAAGATCTTTCATAAGATTTTATAGTTAATAATATCTCATCCCTAGGGGTTTTTTTTTTTTTTTTTTTAAGTTTGTTTTGTTTTTATAAAACCACAAGGCCGAGCTACGCTGCTCAGAGGGACGTTGTGGGCACAGTTTAACATCTGAAGGTTGAAACAGACCAGCAGGCTCCAGATTCAGCGACAGTCACGGAGAGCATCAGCACTGCAGGAAAACATTGTCATCGATCTGTGTGGAGACCTCCATCAAGCTCCTGGTTGGACTCTGGGCAAAGTGAACATTATCTACTCGCTACAAAGTGCAGCCAGGGTGAACGTTTCAAACCATTTTTCAATAAGCTGGAAGACAGTACATTAGGAAGTTTCTCATTTGCAGAAGAAAGACAAGTACAAATTCAGGCAACTTGATGAGGAATTACAGCTGAACAGCCGCCAAACTGAGGAGTGTTAATTTACAGCAGCAGATTTGATCTCACAAAGTGGGGACATAATAAATAAGATCTCAAGTGAGCAAAACCACTAAGCACTCCATTAATCATTGACAGAACCGGCTGCATACATCCAGGTAATGTAACAGTGGTGCTGAAGGGATGGCAACAGAGGAATCATCACTCACTGAACAAGTAGCTCTTCTTGTATTGATCAGTTACAGTGTTTAAATCAAACAGGGAGAAATATCTAAATGCTGTTATTAGAAAAACAAAAGGATAAAAATCTCTGGGAGATACTGAGTAGATAGCACATTTCTGAAGTAATGTAAAGTTTTCAAACACTGCAGACCGGTTGTACATATTTTAAATGGGAGGTTGTGCTGTGTTTTGTGTGTTTACTTTTGTTTGTTTGACATTCACCTACCACTTCATCGGATGCACCTTATAATTTGGTTGGATTCCTTTTTTTGTTTTTGTTTTTTTATCTTCAAAGCTTCCTTAATTCTTAGTGGCAGAGATTCAACAAGTGAAAACGCTCCTCTGAGAGTTTGCTCCATGTTGACATCGTAGCATCACACATTTTCTGTTTAGGATTGGGATTAGGGTTAGGGATTGGAGTTTTTCTCGATGATTCCCCCTGAATGAGTTCATTCACCAAAACAGTTTGAGTAGGGAGCCAAAGGCAATGCACGGGCCATCGCTTGTCACTCTGGGCTCCATTTTTCTGTGTGGTTCAACTAAAAACATATTGTGGTTGTGTTGGACTTACTTGTTTAGTTTTTAAGAAGTATAATCTTGATTATTTTGGAGTTTTGTTTTTTGGTTTGAGTATTTCTTCTGTTTAAGGTTCTTTTTCCATTACTTGACATTGTTAGATATTTTGGTCTCTTGGTTTACTTTCTAGTTTGTTCTTTAATATTGGTTGTCTTTTACCTTTGTTTTAGGACGCATCATCAGTAGTGGACCTCGGGATCACAGGTTGTTTCGGCCATTATCACTAGACACCCTCCCCGAAGGAAGGCCCTGACGAGGTTGATCAAGCCCCGGAGTGTGTCCCATCGCCAACTGGGATTAGAGTTGTTTTAAACTTACACATTTGTATGTGTTTCTTAATTTGCTTAAGGATGAGTACTTAGGGTTAGGAAAAGGTGACTTGCTAGGGTAACAAACTGAAGCAAGTAGGTTAAGTTTAGGAAAGTATTACAGGGTAAGGTAGTAAGTTCTAAAAGGTCCGGTATTGGGAGCAAAAAGAACGCTCACGTCTTCCATGTGACGGACTTTAATGCTATTGACAAATTCAGGGGCAGGCTGAGGAGGAGGCTGTGTGAGAGTAAGTCGAGTCATCAAACTCTTTGCAGATGCATCACTAACACTACTTTCTTTTTGAGACCTTGCTTTGAAGAGCTTGCCACACCCTGAACGTGCATTTAATCAAATTACACTCTTATTTTAACCTTTAACCACTATGCAAAGGAAAGACCCTAACCACAAAACCCCACCCCAACCACAGAGGGCTGTACATGCACACTGGTGCTATATTGACCTCTTTTGATCTGATATGACGCCTGCAAGGGGGTTGTTGCAAAAACTGGCTTGTAAATGATAGTTTCCTAACCAAGACATATCTGTGGTGTAGCTGCCTTTTTAAGAGTAGAGGCGTTTAGCACTGGAAAGCCTGTCTTATGCTAACCTTACCCAGTAATTCTGTTCTAAACCTAACCAATTTGCTCCCAATACCGAACCCTTGAGAACTTACTACCTTACTCTGTAATACTTTCCTAAACTTTACTGACTCGCTTAACAAACTCGTCCCTGATACCTAGCCTTTTAAAACTTACTACCTTGCCCAGTAATTTTTTCCTAAACCTAACCAACTCGACCCTAATAGCTAACCCTTCTAGAACTTACTACCTTACCCAGTAACTCTGTTCTAACCCTAACCAATGTTTGCAGTAACCATGTGAACTGTAGTGTCAGTCTCCACTTGTGAGCAGGCAAAGCTACATTTGTGTGGTCTTCCGCTGTTGTAGCCCATCTGCTTCAAGGTTGGATGTGTTGCGTGGTTAGAGATGCCATTCTGCATACCTTGGTTGGAACCAGTGCTTACTGGACTTCCTGTTACCTCCCTATCATCTCCAACCAGTCTGATTCTTTTCTGACCTCAGACATCGACAAAACATTCTGGTCCAGACATCTGCTGCTATCTGGATATTTTCTCTTTTTCAGGCCTTCTCAGTGAACCTGAGAGATGCCACATTCATGTCCGTTGGATCTTCTTTGTCACTCTGATGCTCAGTTTTAGGTTCATAAGTCATCTTGACCATGTCTACGTGACTAAAATTTGCTGTGATGAGATCGGCTGGTTAGATATTTCTTAATAATTCATTTGATCCACGTGCCTAATGAAATGGCTGGTGAGTGTATTCAGGATCTCTTTGTGCGATGACACACAGTTTAGTCATAAACCTAAATATTATCAATGAATGAAAACAACAGAAACACATTTTAACTGTCTGAAATGGTTGTTCTGAGGTTTTCCAGCATGGCTGTTGAGTGGAGGGAAGTCCCAAACTTATGACCATTCACAGATTCAACAAGAAAAAAGCTATTTTCTCAAACCAAGTACATAATGGGAGAAAACACTGGAAAGCTAAACAACAATTACAATAGGAAAAAACATATTCAAAAGCAATAAAGATAGCAACCTACGACCAATGAAAAGTCAGAAAGGACTAAAAGGACTCGGGAAGGCATCATATGAGAGGTGCAGAAAGACTAAATGTATCAAAAAAGAAGTAAAAAAAATTAAATCATCCATCCAGTAGCTGTAATACTCCGGTAAGATCTCTACTTTAAGGAAAAACCAGACAGAAAAAAGGACATAAAGTTTGCTGACCATGTTTCATAAAGCATCAGAAAAACAAAACAACTCAACTTCGATTTTCACAAATGTCTGCACATTTTCCCAACACACACATTAAAATCCAGTTCCCCATCTCTTCACTGTTCGTCCTACCTGGACTATACTGCTACCTTCACCGTCTGCAGACCCTATACATGGGATTGGCTGGATGGCAGAGCTGAGCAGGACTGACTGAACTTTTGTCCTTCCCTGACAGAAGTTGGTTATTCACTTTCGCTCCATAGAATCGGCTCGTAGAGGTTGATGGTTCAGAAATTTGTCAGGACATGGAATTTTTGGCTTGTTCTGCCGTTGCTCCTGACATCACTGTATACGTCAATCCACTCCTGGCTGGCATGACATCGAAAAACGGCATTAAAGCAGCAGCTGTGCTCAACGTCATGAACAGAACTTTCATATTCACACACAAATGGAGTTATTGTATTCGCTTAGCAGAAGCCACGCCTCAACCACACCTCTAATCACCTGGCGAGCCTTCTTATAATCGCTTCCTTAACTGCTCGTTTGATTTTCTCAGTCTCACCCTTTCCCATCCCCATTCTCGATATCTTCTGTTCACTATCCTGAGTCTACCTGACTGGCTCACTACTTCAACATCCCAGATCTACATCCTCATTCCTTCAAACTCATTAAATCCTTTAAAGCTAACACAGCAGAGGTGGCAATTCCTGGTCCAGTGAAAGTCTTGTCCGGCAGCTGTTCCAACCAGTCACCAAACCAGCTGGATTTAATGAGCAGAGTTTATTTTCCAGGTAAACGAGCCTGTTAGTGAAAACACCTGTTCTAAATGTTCAGGTAGATCCAAAAACATGGCAGGACTTTTACTTTCTGGACCAGGAATTGCCACCTCTGTAACACAGTTGCATCCTTGCTCATGTCCTGCTCCCTTTATTAAGCAGAGGTGTTGGTGGACTACAGAGGTCCCTGCTACTTAAACCAGAACAAAAACAGCAGTGGGTGCGAGTTCTGATTGGACTGCTGTCTGCTGAAACAATTCAGATAAAAATGTTGGTGTTTTTGGGTTAATCATCGTCGGAGATTATCAGCACATTGAGACGACTGTGTGAGATCAGCTGTAGTGGAGGTTTTCACTCAGCTGCAAGATGTCAGGAAAACATGCAAAATGCAATAAGATATAAGCTGTGATGTAGATATGATCAGTGATGCTGCTTAGGTAGCTCCTCATGCAGATGTCTGTTTTCACCAAATTAAAATGACATCCGTTTAACTTTATAGCATTTGCTATGATAAGGTTAGTAGCACTGTTTTAGCACAGTCTTTTATTCTGATTGATAAAAACCATTAGATAACACACAGGTCATTTTACGCTAAATTTATCTGCATCCGCATTTTCGTTGCTGCTCTCATTACCATCTACCACCACACCGCTCATACCATGCACTCCGTTGCCATGGCTGTTAGCATCCGCATGCTGCGTACAGAAATGTCCATCCACATAAGTCTGAGTTTGTCAAGTTATCCTTGTTGTGCAGAAAAAGTCCTAAACTCTTTATTTAGTTTGCTTGTCTCCAAAATTTTTCCTGAATCAGTTAAAACCTCATTTACAAATTTAGAAACTGCTTGTTCTTTCGCAGCAGCATTAATTGGATCATAAAAATCATGAAATAACCCAGTAATCATGATAAAAAACATCTGTTTTACAACTCAGTACCACGTGTTGTGAGAAAATCACCAGGATTTGAAATTAGGCTCAATTATTTCATTGACTGCTGGGTAAAAAAAAAGTATTCATGATGATGATGATCTGTAATCCATGGTGAACAACGGGGCATCCAGTGCGTGAGCTGGCTTATTCACCGCTTCTGGGTTGTGCTTTTGTTGATGCTCAAATGAGCACATGAATGAATCGAAACCAGCACAGCTGGAGGGAATGGAGGAAGATTGCCGCCTTCCAGGCAAAGCAAAGGGGGGGAAATCACATGTAAGAGCGGGGATGTGGTTCGTCTAGCTGTTCAGTCTCTGTCAACATGTAGAACTGGATGGATGTGCTCCTCTGACCACAGCCGCACTCCAGTCCACCTCACTTACTTTCAAACACACACACACACACACAGCAATCACTGTCCACCTTCTTCGCATTTCCAGGTTTTCACCTGACTATCCTGTCAGGATCACGGCGGTTATGATCCGACCAGGAAATGACAAGTAGGTGGAGGCAAACCGAAGCTTTTTACAGCCTGCAAGAAGGATCAAATCTATATATGCAAATGTCTAGAAGCCTGGCAAAAACAGACATATAGGAGCTGGGCTTGGTGTTTAAACCCCATGATTGTCTGGTAGTAGACTGTTTTTCAGTTTTCATGAATAGAAATCATGTTTATTTTTCTGTTTAAGAGAGTTTTACAGGGAAAAAGTAACAAGTGATGTTATAGAATTACTAATAAAAAATAACTAACTGCATATTATTGACCTGCTAGTCCGATTTATCATTTCTATGTGAATGAAAAGAATTCATAATTCACTTTTGCTGAATAAACCAGATTCAGTGTGTGAATACACACCTGCAGGAAGACCAGTTTCTGCACAGCGTGATGGAAGAGCTGCAACAAAGACTCAACATCTGACTCATCATCACAAAGAGCTTTCATTAGAGAGGACCGGAGATGAATTATCGCTTATGGAGGATAATCACAAATGTTTTCAAGCCGACGGCTCGAGTTAGGTTAGAGCTTCTAAGACCTTGGACAAATATTCAATATTCTGTTTCTCACAGTAAAAATAGCAGCAGCAACATGATATGTAGCTTTTTTTAGAATCTAATTGATTATTTCAAACAACGAACCAAACTAGCCTTTAATGAAATTATTTTATTCTGTCAGATGAGCAGTAATTATTTCCTCACCCTCCATAAAGTCCACACAACCTGTTTTGTTGAACATGGTTGTTAAAAGCAGCAAGACTGAACTTTGTACTGTGGATCCTCTAACAACAGAGAACTCAACATCTGTCTTGCGTCCTGTCTCTTCTCTGAGCGCTCCTCCATCAGTGAAAGTTAGTCTGACTTTGATTTGTGTCTTATCTCTTCCTCTTCCTCTTCCAGACTTAGAAAATATTGTACCTGCATTTCATTCATTAATCAGAAAAGAATCCAGTTGGATGTGGTGCAGTAAAGCAACATGTTGCTGTAAAATGATGGAAAAACAGTTGTTAAGTTCCGTTAATTACATAATCAATCATTAGAGCCTATCCCAGCTATTAGCAGGCAAGGTACACCCTGGACAGTCTGTGGAAGGGCCAACACTCATCAATCCATCCATTTTCCTCTGGTGATCCAGGCGCTTGCCTAACCAGACTTCCTCTCCTCTGGTTCTTGTCTGGGCTGTCGTCCCAGTGGGACACCTCACCAACGAGGAGTCCAGGAAGCGTCCTGGTCAGATACCCAACCTACGTCATTTGTCCGATCTGTTGATGGGGAGGAGCAGCGGCGCTACTTGGAGTTCATCCCAGACACCAAACTTCTCACTCTATCTCTGCCCGGCCACCAGAGGGGGTCGCTCCACATTTTGATTGGATTATTCCTCTCCTTCCCTCTAAACGGCCAGTTAAGTAGCATTTCCCGACATGTCTACACATTGGAGAGTAAGGAGACATGAATCCGAACGGCTGAAGGTAATATAAAAAAGTGTACATGTGACTGAAATCTCTTGTTCCCTGAGTAATCCAATGTTTCTTTTGTGTTAATCGTTTACAGATCTTGTCTGAACAAGTTTTTAGTACGTATGTTTTGCTGCTAGCATGTTTCACACTGTTGTCAGCAACATCTTTCTACTAGTTGGGCTGCTAACTGGTTTAACTGGTTGGTTTTATCAGCCAGTTCAGCTTCATCTGAGCTTTATCTGAGTTAGATTCAAAGTACTCTGAAAGTAGCATTTTGTGTATAATTGTTTGCTTTTTTTCTTCCATAGATGCCAAACTGTTCAGAATGAGGAGGAACGTCTTAAGTCCTGAGAGTCTGTTATTTTTATGTCACATCTGCTCATACATGACAAGAGAAATGAATTCTGTGTCTAATCACATGAAGAATCATGCAACAGTAAAACAAAGTAAATATCCTAAATGTACAGAAGAGCAGCTGAAAGATGTCAGCATTCAGTTCAAATAAGTACATTAGCATATTTTAAGAATAGTTACATCTTATTTTCCAGTTTAGACTCACCAGGCGTTGGAATTATAAAGTGTAGACTTCGTTAAGCCAAATCATTTTTTCTCATATATTTCATTTTGCATTTTAGCCTATTTCACGTTTTATTCTGTAATGTTCGTTCTTGTAAATCTATGTGTTTCTATTGATATTTTTGTTACATAATTCTACTTTTTTCCTTTCAGACTCCACCACTGTGTAAATGTGGCCGGAACTGTCGTCCAGTCACACATTTCCACTGTTGCTGTTGTCAATTTCATCAATCATAAAACATCTTTCCAATCATTATACCTCTAACAGTAAATAGTCCAACATGACCTTCGTCCTGCTACGCCTGATGTCCAACATGACCTTCGTCCTGCTACGCCTGATGTCCAACATGACCTTCGTCCTGCTACGCCTGATGTCCAACATGACCTTCGTCCTGCTACGCCTGATGTCCAACATGACCTTCGTCCTGCTACGCCTGATGTCCAACATGACCTTCGTCCTGCTATAACTTATGTCCGACATGACCTTCGTCCTGCTACGCCTGATGTCCGACATGACCTTCGTCCTGCTACGCCTGATGTCCAACATGACCTTCGTCCTGCTATAACTTATGTCCGACATGACCTTCGTCCTGCTACGCCTGACGTCCAACATAACCTTCGTCCTGCTACGCCTGATGTCCAACATGACCTTCGTCCTGCTATAACTTATGTCCAACATGACCTTCGTCCTGCTACGCCTGATGTCCAACATGACCTTCGTCCTGCTATAACTTATGTCCGACATGACCTTCGTCCTGCTACGCCTGATGTCCAACATGACCTTCGTCCTGCTACGCCTGATGTCCAACATGACCTTCGTCCTGCTATAACTTATGTCCAACATGACCTTCGTCCTGCTATAACTTATGTCCAACATGACCTTCGTCCTGCTACGCCTGACGTCCAACATAACCTTCGTCCTGCTACGCCTGACGTCCAACATAACCTTCGTCCTGCTACGCCTGACGTCCAACATAACCTTCGTCCTGCTACGCCTGATGTCCAACATGACCTTCATCCTGCTACACCTTATGTCCAACATGACCTTCGTCCTGCTACGCCTGATGTCCAACATGACCTTCGTCCTGCTACGCCTGATGTCCAACATGACCTTCGTCCTGCTATAACTTATGTCCGACATGACCTTCGTCCTGCTACGCCTGATGTCCAACATGACCTTCGTCCTGCTACGCCTGATGTCCAACATGACCTTCGTCCTGCTATAACTTATGTCCAACATGACCTTCGTCCTGCTATAACTTATGTCCAACATGACCTTCGTCCTGCTACGCCTGACGTCCAACATAACCTTCGTCCTGCTACGCCTGACGTCCAACATAACCTTCGTCCTGCTACGCCTGATGTCCAACATGACCTTCATCCTGCTACACCTTATGTCCAACATGACCTTCGTCCTGCTACGCCTGATGTCCAACATGACCTTCGTCCTGCTACGCCTGATGTCCAACATGACCTTCGTCCTGCTACGCCTGATGTCCAACATGACCTTCGTCCTGCTACGCCTGATGTCCAACATGACCTTCGTCCTGCTACGCCTGATGTCCAACATGACCTTCGTCCTGCTACGCCTTATGTCCAACATGACCTTTGTCCTGCTACGCCTGATGTCCAACATGACCTTCATCTTGCTACGCCTTATGTCCAACATGACCTTCGTCCTTCTACACCTTACGTCAAACATGACCTTCGTCCTGCTACGCCTGATGTCAAACATGACCTTTGTCCTGCTACGCCTGATGTCAAACATGACCTTTGTCCTGCTACGCCTGATGTCAAACATGACCTTCGTCCTGCTACGCCTTATGTCCAACATGAACTTCGTCCTTCTACACCTTATGTCCAACATAACCTTCGTCCTGCTATACCTTATGTCCAACATGACCTTCGTCCTGCTACACCTTATGTCCAACATGGTCTTTGTCCTGCTACGCCTGATGTCAAACATGACCTTTGTCCTGCTACACTTTATGTCCAACATGACCTTTGTCCTTCTACACCTTATGTCAAACATGACCTTCGTCCTGCTACGCCTGATGTCAAACATGACCTTCGTCCTGCTACGCCTGATGTCAAACATGACCTTCGTCCTGCTACGCCTGATGTCCAACATGACCTTTGTCCTGCTACGCCTTATGTCCAACATGACCTTTGTCCTGCTACACCTTATGTCCAACATGAACTTCTTCCTTCTACACCTTATGTCCAACATGACCTTCATCTTGCTACACCTTATGTCCAACATGACCTTCGTCCTGCTACACCTTATGTCCAACATGACCTTCGTCCTGCTACGCCTGATGTCCAACATGACCTTCGTCCTGCTACACCTTATGTCCAACATGACCTTTGTCCTGCTACGCCTTATGTCCAACATGACCTTTGTCCTGCTACACCTTATGTCCAACATGAACTTCTTCCTTCTACACCTTATGTCCAACATGACCTTCATCTTGCTACACCTTATGTCCAACATGACCTTCGTCCTGCTACACCTTATGTCCAACATGATCTTTGTCCTGCTATGCTTGATGTCAAACATGACCTTCGTCCTGCTAAACCTGATGTCAAACATGACCTTTGCCCTGCTACGCCTGATGTCAAACATGACCTTCGTCCTGCTACGCCTGATGTCCAACATGACCTTCGTCCTGCTACGCCTTATGTCCAACATGACCTTCGTCCTGCTACGCCTGATGTCCAACATGACCTTCGTCCTGCTACGCCTTATGTCCAACATGACCTTTGTCCTGCTACGCCTGATGTCCAACATGACCTTCGTCCTGCTACGCCTGATGTCCAACATGACCTTCATCTTGCTACGCCTGATGTCCAACATGACCTTCGTCCTGCTACGCCTTATGTCCAACATGACCTTTGTCCTGCTACGCCTGATGTCCAACATGACCTTCATCTTGCTACGCCTGATGTCCAACATGACCTTCGTCCTGCTACACCTGATGTCCAACATGACCTTCGTCCTGCTACGCCTGATGTCCAACATGACCTTCGTCCTGCTACGCCTTATGTCCAACATGACCTTTGTCCTGCTACGCCTGATGTCCAACATGACCTTCGTCCTGCTACGCCTGATGTCCAACATGACCTTCGTCCTGCTACGCCTGATGTCCAACATGACCTTCGTCCTGCTACGCCTGATGTCCAACATGACCTTCGTCCTGCTACGCCTGATGTCCAACATGACCCGTGTCTGATAGTTTTCCATTTACTGCATTTTTCTTTTATGGCTAAACTTTTCTTCAAGATCTGTTTTTTATAATTAAACTAACATATTAATCCAAAACACAATTGTAAATCTGAATTATTTACCGTGTTATGTTTTCAATCTGAAGAACACTTTAAACTGCATTGACTGATAATGGATTAGTCAAATATAATGTTTACAACTACTTTAAATCTCTCTGGGGCTCCAAGATGAACAGCTGTAGGATTTATGGCCAAAAGACAGATTTGTATGAAAAAACACATGAAGACGAGTTCTAAAGGTCAAATTACGCCCAAACAAACCTTGTTTTGTTTAGAATGAAGACCCACAAAGTAAAGGGAAAAAAAACAGAGAAACCATTTCCCCCAACTTGGACAAGAATGAGGGAGTAGGAAATAGATGTTCTTTTAAATGCATCTGTGATCTTAAGTCCTACCCTTTGTTCCTGTTATATAACTTATGTCAGCAGGTGCAGCTCATGTATGTTACAGTAACATGGAATTTCTTTTGTTTTCGTAGGAGAATATGCTGAAGCGGCTTTTCAGTGATGCTTTACAAACAGCCTTAAAGGAAAAGTCCAAAATTCTCCCCAGAAGTGACGGAGTCACATAAAAATGGTGCCAATGATGGAAGCTCTTGTTGAACAAACTTCTTCTCCTCCATCCTCCCTTCATCCCCTGAAATCTGCATTCAGAAGCGAAGATGTGAAATGTTAACAAAAAAAGAGGCACCAGAAGAGCAGACCTTCACCAAGCGGCTCGTTTCCCACCATGTTGGGATTTCCAGGCTGCTCTTGTCCTACATTCATTTCATATACAATACAACTTTATTTATAACGCACTCTAAAAACAACAATGTTGACCAAAGTGCCACATTGTGGGGGTTTAAAACAAAAACTGGATAAATAACATGCATGAGGACAATTAAAGAAATTACAGTCATCTAAAAGCAATCAAAAATAAAACAATCAAATTAAAACAATCAAAATAAAACCAGATCTAAAAAGTCAACTTATTGTGCAAATACAGACACTATTAGATTTCTGGATACATCAATGAATATTCCACAATGTCTTGGCAATTTTGAGGTGTTTTCTTTGCATATTTATATCTTAATTTGCATGTTTTTATCATAATTTGTTCTTTTGCAGTTACAAAAAGTCCAAAGATCCCATGTTTTCCTGTTCTGGATCATAGTATCCATAATCTTGCTGGGATCAGATAGTCTTTGATATCTTGTAAAAGCTGTTGAGAACTTGGTCAGGGTGCTTTGGCTAGGGACCCTGACTACTTATTGTGAATTTATATGTATTTATTCATCTTTAATACCATTTAATCCAGTTAAGGGTTGCAGGAGAGCTGGAGCCTATCCCAGCCTTCACCAAGCGAGAGGCGGGACACACCCTGGACAGGCTGCCAGTCCATCACAGGGACAACATGGAGAGACAAGCAACCACTCATGCTTATATTTAGTCCTAAAGAATATTTAGGATGACGATTGAACCTAACATGAATGTCTTTGGACGGTGGGAGGGAGCTGAAGCTGAAGAACATGCAACCTTCCTGTGAGCCAAGACTGCAACCTTCTTGTTGGGCGACTCGTTGAGGAGCCGCTGCACCAGCCCCGAGTTACATGCTGAAAATGGACCAATCTCACAACCATGAAGAATCCTTCAAAGAATTCCTGGATCCAGATGCTGACTTGGATCTCTCGCAAAGTTAAATGGAATCTAAGTTCAACCAAAACCCAGAAGACTCAGAAGAAATCTTTAAAATCGATCCTCTGGTTTTTCCTTCACATTGCGAACAAATCAAAATAAAAACAACAAAAAGCAGATAAACCTTGGCGAAGTCATAACGTCTGCGTCCTCCTTGGTGGCGGAAAACACTGTGGTGGGAAATCAAATGGAAAAAACAAAAACTGGAATTTTTTTGCTTCACATTTTTCATTCATTCATTCATTCATTATCCTGACCGCCAAGTCCGATTACGGGAAGCTGGAGCCTGTTCCAGACAGGACACAATTTTAAAATTGATATTTTTGTTTAAAAAAAATGGTTTTTCAAATATATAAAAATAATACATAAAAAAAGTTGTTTTTATTGATCTTTTTACTCGTCTTCTTGGGCATTATAGCAGCAGAATGATGTTCTGGCTACTGGATTGTTTTTTCCTCAATGAAATCAAGAAAAATGACGAGTAAATAAAGTTTTATACATGTCGTAGTTTAAATCCAATCGGCCCGAATAATTTCTCAGCTCTTTCCAGCTCATATAAGAATGAAATTAGCACCTTTTGTTATTTAAGTGTAATGCTTATGAATTGAAAATCTGTTTGAATCGAATCAATTCTTCGAATCATCACCCAAAGAATCAGAATCAAATTGAATTGTGAGTTTGATTCACATCCCTATTAAACACTGATGTTCTTCTATGGAGACGGTTTGGGCTGTAAAGGCGTGAACATACGCGCCCTGCAGCTGGTAAGTAAAAAGCTTTTATCATAGAGTTTAAGATTATGTTTATAAGAATGTGTGTATAAAACGTTAGCAGTGGTGTGACAGAGGTCCAAAATTAGTATAAGGTCATTTTAAGCTGTTTGTTGTGAACTGATCAGAGTTTTCATGAGGCTTCCCTCCCTCTTGTCCTGACCCGGGTGGCAACGTGGAATTAAACTGTAAGCAAAACAGAAGTTCTAATGGATGCAATCAGTATCAGAGGAAACATACACCCCCCCCATCTGCCTTAAGAAACAAGAAAAAAAATTACAAAAATGAGGTAAATGTTGCTTAAAATAATATAAATTATCTGCCAACAGAACAAGAAAATTTGGCTCGAAATGTCCAACATATATATATATATATATATATATATATATATATATATATATATATATATATATATATATATATATATATAACATTTCGATCCAGCATAAGTTTGTATTTCTGAGGATAACTCTGTCAGTTTTCCATCATGTCCAGAGCTCTACATACAGTTGTGCTCATATTTATTCATCCCCTTTCATTAGAGAAGGAAAGAAACAGCTGCCTGTGAAAGGAGCTGAAACTGACTAAAGTAATAATAAATAAAAAATTTCATAAAAATCATTACATTATTTTCTAATTCTGGTTCAATAGAAATTACATATTCCATCAGTCATAAAGTAATATTTAGTTGAACAATCCTTTAAAGTTTCCGCTCCAGTCAGGTGTTTTCTGTTCCTCTCAGTCAGACTTCTGCACCTGTTGACAAGTATTTTGTCCCACTGTTCAACAGAAAAGTCTCTAATTTGTCCAGGACCAATTTGTTTGTTTGTTTGTTTTTCTTTCTTCAACTCAATTAAATAAAAAAAAAAACGTTGTCTAATATAACTAAATTATATTTTTGCAAATTTTTAGTTATTGTTCCTTTTTTAAGGCTCCAGTTATTTGAGTGACTTTTGTAAATTCAGCCTTTTCTTCAATGAAAGGGGATGAATACATATGAGCACAACTGTATGTAGAGGCCATTTATGTGTTTTTGTTTTCTTTTATGAAAATTTATGGAAGTTAAAATATCATTTTAGTATATTAGGTTATATTATAAGATAGATTTTTATTTATAGTCTGTTTTTAGCTTTTTGATGAGTGTGAGAACGGTGAAGGAAGGTCATCTATGTCATGTCGGTGGCGGCGGTTTTGGGTTTTTTTTTTTTAGAAATCAGTGTCAGGCATTTTGGTGGTTTTTTGTTAACTAGAACAAATATATAATGATCCACCTTTATTCTAAATTATTGTTTGAAGAAAAATAAATTATTTCTAATTGTCTAAATCTTTTCCTTTTTTTTTTTGTACTTGGACTTTATTTGGAAGTGCTACAAGAATCCAACAGTCCACGCTGCCAACGCCTTTAAAAGGAATGTGGAAAAGCCTGGTGCTACATATACAGCATATAAAAATGTTTTGATATTTCCAGACATTTAGCAGAGATATTATTATTATTATTATTATTATTATTATTAGGCCCGAGCACCTTGGCGGTGCGAAGGCCTATTGTATTTGCAGTGTTTATTATTATTTTTATTCGGACACTTTGCGTGCTTTTTTGGAGGCCTGAACGTGCTCGAAAACTCACCAAATTTTGCGTACCCCCCCAAGGGAATACGCAAAATTTGATATTTTGAGGTGCTCCAGAATGTTTGGGTGAAACTGAACGAGAGCGCCACCTATTTTAGGTGCCCCGCCACTGCATGTCGTTAATCTTTATGAAAATTCATACACATGATCTACATGCTAGGGCGAACAAAAAATCCTCTTAATGTCATGGTGAAATGTCGACAGGAAGGCGGCCATTTTAGGTCAAAGTCAATATTTTGGCGTTTTAGCACCTCGCATTTTAACGAACTCGTCCTAGAGCTTTTATCCCACTGAGCCACAAATTGCTCAGGATGTTCAGGAGGCATGTGTGATTAAATGTTATTTCTTCTAATAGGAGACTTAGTTTACGCGAGGCGGGGCCTCAAAGTTTGATGTCTCGCCATGAAAAATTAAACAGATATAACTCCCACATAAAGCAACATTTCTGCACCAAATTTGCTAGATATGATGGCAGTCCCCTCCTACAGAGTTCTATATGTCAATATTTTGATTATGAAATAGCCACGCCCCCTGGAGGTCGAAAGTGTTGTTTTTTGCTCACACACCCATAACTCTGGCTTGGTGGACACCACATGGCCCAAATTCACTCAGGCATCACAAAACATGTTGATGAAGAGATCTGAAAAAGGACGTTGCTCTGCGCTGCACGGCGTGCCTGTGACGCCATGGCGAAGTTCCATGCGGCGGCGTGACATCATAAATCACTATAAAATTGTCTATTTTGATCTGATCACCCTAAAACTTATAGGGATTAATAAGGGATCAGTCCTGAAAAGATTATTGTGACCATTGCTGGTCTAGACCTAAGCCCCGCCCACTTACAACAGGAAGTGGTTTTTTCCACGTTTGAGGGTCATGCTTCTAAGCAAATGGTCCCAAACACTTGAGACTCCTCCAAAACATGTCAAACCCTTTCATGATGCCACAATAAAAACCTCAAGTCGCTACGCTACACGGGACATGGCGAATGGCGGTCCAACGCCATGAAACAGGAAGTACCTGTGACCAAGCCATGGAACCTTGGACCGCCACCATACTTGCCATGACTGATGACAGTAAGGCCCTGAACTAAGCCCCATTGAAACATTATGGAATAAATGGAGCATGTCTCCATAGCGCCCCCTACAAAATTTCAATCAATCAGCCCCGCCCACTACATGGACCGACATGGATAAAATTCAGCACAGTTGGAGAACCTGCCAGTACCTTCAAAAAAGTCTCTTGGACATATGGGCTAAATCCAACAGGAAGTCGGCCATGTTGAAAAGGGTGCCATTTTTGGGGTCATTTCTGTCATTTTCTTTGCCATGCATTTTGAGCATCTCCTCCCAAGAATTTTATCCAACTTTAACCCAATTGAGTCAGGATGCTCAAGAGGCATGTGTGATTAAAAGTTGTGCTATTTCTTTTAATAGGGGATATCATTTAGGAGAGGCGGGGCAGCAAAGCAGATGTGATGCAATGAAAAGGAAAACTGACATAACTCCCACAAAAATTAAACCAACCTGCACCAAATTTACTACAGATGATGCCAGTCATATCCTTCACATTTCTGTATGTCAATAATTAGATTATAAATTAGCCCCGCCCCTTGGTGACAGGAAGTGACCATTCATAAGGCCTTAACGGCCTGAAGTGCAGTCTGGCTGTACTTTAGATTGAGAGAGGCATGGGAAGGATGTTGGCAGGGGAGGGGGTGGCATTATGCCGAGCGGCGCCATGGTGCGAGGGCCCATATCACCGCTTGCAGTTTTAATTATTATTATTATTATATTAAAGAGATGACTTTTCACCCTGACTACCAGGAAAAAAAATGTGTAACTACAAATCCACTATGGAGGACATTGCTTAAACTTTTAAATATTGTGGTAAAATATAGTTATATTTATCTAAGAAATTATTTAATGTGTTTATAAGATATTCAATGAAAATAAAACGACAAAATTTCAAGTAAAAATCAGCACATAGAAAAGTATTCTGCACTTTTGCTCTTCCCAGAAAACATGCTTGTTGCAATGGAGGCCATTTTTCTTGAAGAAAGAAAGTTCACAAATCCCCCCCCCCCCCCCCCCCCCCCCCCCCCCCCACACACACACACACACAAATGAGGTACCATTTAAAAGCACTAAATGTCCTCTTTAAAGACCAAAAGGTGTGAGTTCAGTAGCATTCAGGGAGATGGAAATATTTAGGCTTCTTTCCTCTCCCAGCGACCCAGCAGGCAGCGGTAAACACACTCTACGCAGCCCTGCCGTTGCTTTTCTTCCTCTCAGCAAAGTTAGCAGGGAGACACAGCTAGCGCATGCTTTCATCTCTAATCGTCGCATTTGGTGCGATTAGTCATGAGGGGTAAACAGCATGGGCTCACAGGTCGGCCTGGACTGGGAGCTTGCAGATGGTTAATGGCAGCTCTGACATGTGCTTACGTTACGGGCACTGCTGCAGGTAAAGCAGGCAGGAGACGAGCGACGATGACCTCCTGAGCACCGACACCCACCAGAACTTGCTCCAGATGTTCGGTAGTTTGGCCTGTGATTGGTCTGACAGCGGTCAGGTTCAGCCTCCATCTGGAGACGACGGATGTTGTGATCCTCGGCTGCTGGCCTGCAGCTGTTACCATGACAACCACTTCACCTGCTGCTGTTACCGTTTCTCTGACACTCGCGCTGGAAATGTGTGTTTTCTTTTGTTTTTCCCTGGACTAACTTCACACATCCTCTCTGGCTTTAGGATCAGGCATAAGGCTTGGTTTGTTGGCCGGTTCTCATGGCTTTAGTCGCGCTACAACAGGCTGCTGCGGCGCGTCTCATGATGCGCTGAACACTTCCTTCCTTTGTTGCTCCTCATTCTCCGTCTGTTAAAATACTTTAATGATGTGTCCTTTCTTATCTTCAGCGTGTACCTCCAGCTTAGAGTTACGGTGGTGGTGAACTCCTCTGGACCGTCCTCTCCAGCTGTCTGGGACAGATGGTTGCTCTTCCAGGCTCTGGTTCTGCTGGAGGTTTTCTTTCCCGTTAAATAAAAGTTGTTGCGCCCCACTGTCGCCCACCACCCTGTCCACACTCACATCGCCGTTTCTGTCCCTTCGTTTGACTCTCGGGTAGAAACTCGCCGGAGCACTTCCGCGGTGAGACAGGACATGCAGCGTTTTCTTGTTGCAGCTGTTTTCATTTATGCAGCGCTTTTCTGTGTACGTATTATGTTTTTAGATTTCGCTCTTCTATATATTCCCAATTACATTTCTTATCCTAAATACATCTATTTTTCTATAGGAAGCACGTTCAGCAAGAAGAAGAGGCAAGAAGATGCAGTTCTTTGTTATCATCTGGTTTCCTTAGCAAATAGCTTTAAATATATTATAATAAATTAACTTTGTTTTTTATTTTTAGGTGTTTTATAACTGTCCTGAATTGGACTGAATGAAGAGCCGTGGTTTCATCAAAACTGTTTAAATGTATGGATCAAGTTTTTGTTTTTGATTTTTTTGTTTGATTGTTTTTGTTTTATGTTTTGTTTTTCTATAAAAAAAAAAAAAGAAGGCTGGAAATGAGGATCAGTCGAGGCAGATGGCTGCCCTTCCTGAGCCGGGTTCTGCGGAGGTTTTCTTCCTGTTAAAGGGGAGTTTTTTCCTTCCCACTGTCGCCGCGTGCAGCTCAGGATGGGGGATTGGATCAAAGTCATGATTTAATACAGTCAGTTGGTTTCTATTATAGGATATGTATGAATTGGCTTGAAATGATGTGTATGTAAAATGTCCTGTGACAACATTGTTGTGAAGTGGCGCTATATAAATAAAGTTGAATTGAATTGAATTCAGTTTTATCCACTTTATTAGAAGTGATTTTAATTCATCTTAAATCTGCAGCAACTAAAAGTTGAACATAACGCTGCAGCTGCTCATGATAAAACTGCTCTTATCGTTGGTGTCTCCTTTAATAATCGTGTCATTATTGGACACAAAGCTATGAATTATTGATGAAGCAAAGTTGTGTCAACACACACTGAACCAGCTAAGAACAATTTTAGGTTTGATCTTTAATCTGCTCCAGATGGAAACATGTTTTTATTTCATTTATTTAATGAGTGAAAATGAGAAACTCAGAAAGTGTGTGTTTAATAATAAAGGTGTTCATCTCAAATTTAAACTTTAAAGATCATCAGAAATGTAAAAAAAAAACAACAAAAAAAAACTGTTTCTACCTCATAAGGAGTATTTCAGCTTCTGTTTGCACATATTTCTTTATGTTTACAGTGAACATGACAAACGTGACGTTCCTGAGGCCGGCCATGTTGTCGAATGATTACTGCAAATACACACATGCAGACCTGCAGTGTGCAACGTCATGAACCTTCACACACATCTTTTTCTGGCTTGTTTTCACAGTCACACACGGTGGCTTTGAGTTTAATTAGCTTCCTCGAGCATCTCACAGTTGACACAGCTCAGATTGTTTCCTTATCTCAGTTTCATTTCACACGAAGCTCGAGGTGGGAATAATGACTGACGCGTTGCAGGAGAACAAACCGGATTTCATTATTTCTTGAAGGAAAATTTCCCTCCTTTTGCATTTCCAGGTGCGAGCGCGAGGCGGTGGATCTCAGCTGGATGTTGTGTCGGAGCAGGGCCTCCAGATTACCGTAGCAACAGGTGAAAAAGGCTCCTTCAGCCGGAGACGCGGCTGGCTGGGAAGAATATTACCTGCAAATAATTATTAGCTTTAGGCAGATCTGCCTTATGAAGTCTGGAAAGGTAAATCTTAAACACTTAAACTGATCAAACTGAGCTGAAGAAACTCTCCTGCGACTTGTCTGACTTTTTAATTTAATTGTTGCTTCTCGGAATCCCAACAGGAATCCACCTGACCAGTGTTCCCAGTAAAAGCAGCTCTGAACATGCCGTCCCCACTGAAATATGATGATTCGCCTGCGAGCCATTTCATCAAACGACCATTTTGTTCATTCTCAGCTTGTCTGCCTCTCCTGGTCTGAGCTCTAACAGACCGGCTGATCGGCTCACGTTGCAGCTCTATTTCCTGCTGCGGAAGGAGACGCGTGTGACGACGGGGTTGACTGTCGACGAGTGCAGGAGCAGGACGTGTGGGGAGAAAAAAAATCATAAATAAATGTATTTTTGAAGATGGGAGCAGATTAAAGGAAGTGAATGTTCAGTGGGAGAAATTTAATCAGCTCCTTTTTACATGTGAAGGTCACTTTTAGCAGGTCACATGACACCATCTTCACACGACGGTTTTCCACGTTAAAGTCGCCTCACATAAACCTTTCAGTCCTTCCAGCCGTAACGAAGCTCCCAGGGGATGAACATCTCTGTTAGCAGTAGTCTGTTTGCTTTTGTTGCATCTATTACAACAAAAAATGAAAAGTAAAAACACAGTTTGACATGAAAACGTCGTTTTTCCAGTAATTCCTACAGAAGTTCTGTCTGAAAATGTCCATAAATCAGGATGTTGAACGGTATTTAAAGAGTAAAGTACAGTAAAACTACAGTAAACCACAAGTTGAAAACAGAAGAAGTCGCGTTGAGACAAAATGCTGCAAAATAATAGGATCTAAAATAAGTTTTAACCCTTTAACTGCCTGTTGTGCAGTTCGATGGGACGAGGCTTTCAGTAAATATGATCTTTTGTTAAAAAAGAGAAAAAGGTGAATAAATCTGCCTGAATCATTTCTACCTCTTAGTTTGGGTTTGTTACATTTTCAGTGTTTGTTACAGTGTTTTAAATGTAAAGAATTTCCTTGTTATTACAATGTTATTAACCATCATCTCAACGTTAAACGTTATTTTATCACTGTTGTTCAAAAACAGAGAAAATTGCAAAGAAGGATTTTTCTCTCACTTTTAATGGTTAAAAAATCCAGCAGAGACCAGCAAATTTTCCATCTCTGTTGGGCAAAGTTTCATCAGAAACGGAACACTGGACGTCAAGAAAAGCTCAATTTCTGCCACATGAGATGATAACTGGACTGAAACTGTGTGACAACTGGGCTGATGGGGAGATGAACCCTCCCCACAGTCTGGGCCTCAACATTACTGGGATCATCTGGACAGAGAACCAAACAAAAGACTAAAAAATAACTTTGACAAGTGAAAACTACCTTTTAAAATGACAATAAAAATAAATAAATAGATAAATAAAAACAGAGAAAATCCTGTTGAAGCTGCTTCAGACTATGTTTTTTAAATATTGACTTCAAGGCTCATTATTGTACTGTAGGTTAGTTTATTTGTGCACATATTTCAATAAACTGTGTCAGCTTCTTCCTGGTAAGAAGCTGGGAGAATCTGCTCCCAGCGGCTCCTGGGAGCACGCAGAAGGAGCCACTCCAAGCTTTTTATGTCGCTACTTTTCCAGAATGAACTAAAAGTCCATTTTTTTAGGCAGGTTTTAGAAAATAAGATGTTTTTTTTGGACCTGAAGTGTGGAAGTGAAAGCTGCATCCTGCAGGAAAAACATGACATCACACCTGTCCTGTCAGGCTATTAAATAACCTCCCCCGACACACACACACACACACACACACACACACCAGATCACATGCAGATCGTGCATCAACACCATGGGAAAGCTGCCTATGTTGGAGGGAAATCAGCTGTTCTGCTGTCAGACAGCCTGTTTCCTGCAGGAGACGCAGCCTGCTGCGGTGAACGTCTTCAGACGACATGAGGAAAGATTCGCCGCTGTAGCCTGGAAACAGCAGCAGGTCCAGCTTCCCCGCGCTGGACGCTCCTCCCTGTTAAGGGTTGCTTGGCAAACAGGACAGAGGACCACAGGCATGGTGCATTAGTACCCCCCCCTCCTCCTCCTCTTCCCAGGCTGAAAGTCATAATCCTAAACAAACAGGGTGTGTGTGTGTGTGTGTGTGTGTGTGTGTGTGTGTGTGTGTGTGTGTGTGTGTGTGTGACCTGTCACATGACACAAACTTCTCTCATTAGATTTGTGGGTTTTGTTTGCTTTTCATGCTCTGGTTATGAACATAGAGACTGAAATGCAACATTTATGCTGCAGAAGCATCATTGTGATGTAATATTTACAGAAAAATAAATCTATTTTCACTTTGTTTGTTTGTTTGTTTTTGCAGCTTTTTAAAGTCAGACTTGTTGTGTTTAGTTTCACCAAAAACAAACAAAAAAAATCATCTCAATCTGAATCATTTCTAACCTAAAGCTGCTCCATCACCAGGACGGAGAGCAGCTGGGCTGCTGACTGGAGGAGCTGTCCTTTCAGCACCAGCAGCTTCCAGCGAGCACGCGCCTCTCTGGCGGCCGTCCTGGTGCACGCGGGCGGTGACGCGCCGTCCATCAGCTGCTTTACGGGATTTCACGACTGCTTTTGAGCCCATTTTCACCTGTAATCGTGATGTTTAGAAGCATGAACGTAAATAATCTGTCAGGGTGTGGAAGTCAGCTGCAGACTGAGAGCTGCAACATGTTGCTTCCAAACTTTCCCTGCAGACTTCCAGTCTGAAGCTTTCTGGCGCCACAAACTACCCAGTCCCCCCCCCCCCCCCCCCCCCCCCCCCCCCCCCCCCCCCCCCCCCCCACACACACACACACACACACCAGAATGATAATAAACTGCACTGGGAAGGATTTTGTGAGCTCTGACCCACCAGGCAGACTTACCTATGGTGGTTATCACCGTGATGGCAAAGTAAAAGGAGCCGGCGAATTTCCACTGCACCCCGGCTCTGTGGGGCTCTGCCTCCATGATGATGCTCTCCAGCTTGCGGTAGTCATCCTCACTGATGTTATATTTCCCCTGGAGACGTTTCTCCTCGGCTTCCAGCTGCTCCTTCTCGCGCATCTCGAAGTCGGACTCCAGGGCGTCGAAGACCGCGGCCCCCACCAGCAGGTATGTAAACGTGCAGACGATCAGGGATAAAGTCCGCACGTTTTGCCGCTTCATGGCCAACAGGAACCGGCGGCCGAGGGGTTCATGTCCCCTCGGATTCCCCGGGAAGGCGCAACAAGCGTGGTGGAAGCCGCGCGGGCGGCGCGTGAAGGCGGAGGCGCAGAAAGCTGCGCTCTGGGGACCGGAGTCACAGTGGAAGTCTCCCACCTTGTACTGATCCTGCAGACAGATCCCCAAATCCTGATCCTGGTTGGCGGATAAACACAAGAGACTGCTGGATCGCCTGGACCAGGAGCCCTGCAGCCGAGAGACCCTGCGCAAGACCTGCCCAAACCAAGTCCTCCCTGTGCGCAGTGCCATCAACAAGCTGCTTCCAAGCTCGCCTGTTGGTCTTTTCTCCCCCCCCCCCCCCCCCCCCCCCCCCCCCAAAACCAGCTGGAAGAGAAGGAACAGGCTGAATAAATCAGCACTGAGAGGAAGATTTAAAGAATAAAAATCCTTTTTCTTTCTGTGAAGCTCCTCCTGAACTTTGTGTTGCGGATCAAAATGTCCCCCAGCAGGACATGTCCCCGCGAGTTTCAGCTGGAAAGCAACCTGTTCACTGCAGTCTCATCAACATTCAGGATTCAGGCTATTTTTAGAAGCCATTTTCCAAAAACAGCAAAGAAAGAGGGGGAGGGAGGGGGAGGGAAGGGAAGGGGGAGATAAATCAATTTACTGTCAGTGGAATCCGCGAATCTTCTCCTCCAACATCCAGCATCCTCTTCAGAGATGTGCTGAGTCGTCCAGAAGATGTGGAGGAGGAGGAGGGGGGGGGATTTATGGGTCTCCAGGAAGAATAAAATCAGGATTTATTTGGTTTTTTCTCCTGAACTTTGTTCCAGCAGGAAGAAAAAACCCCAACAGGTTCCGGAACAACTTTCCTCCTCAGGCTGAAAGCAAACTTTACAGCTGGACAGAAAAGGCTGACGTGACGGATCACGGCGCGCGCAGCAGTCTGCAGTGGCGCACGTGCTCCGTGGCGCACATCCAAGCTGCTGGTTCCGGTCGGATCATCAAGACCAGCTGATTAATGAGGACAAAACCACGGAGTCCTGGTCCTGTTTCTTATTTATCCACGAGTGTCACGAGCTCCAGGCTCCACTCTGGATGCGTGGACACTCCTCACAGAGAGCAGTGGGCGTTGCTCCTCCTGTCTGTGTTTTCCTTTTTCCAAGTGTCACGATTCACGCGCGGGTTCTGGCCTGATCCCTGCGACCCCCCCCCCCCCCCCCCCCCCCCCCCCCCCACCTCCGCTCCCACGGCGACCACTCCCACCCACCACACGTGGGGAAAGCTTGGACTTTAAACTGGGAGGTTTTTTATTGGCCATTTCAACCACGCGCGTGTCCGTGCGCTGTCCACGGTGCTGGAAACCCGACCGCTACTTGTTTAAACAGGTTCAGAGGAACATTTTCAGGTCCTTGAACGCACCACGTGAAACAAAGTGAAGGAACATGTTTCAGTCTTTGCAGTTTCTGGTCACTTCCACCAGGCTGGGCGCGTGCGCGCGCGCATGACTCAATCTCTCTGTGTGAGGCACCAGGTGAGACTTTATCAAATCATTTTAATTAGTTATTGTTCATTTGGTTTGACATCTTGTAAGGACTAATAAAATCCTGTTTCTGGAGGATTTTACTGGAAAATATAATAATAATAAAAAAAAATCAAACTTCAGCTCATTTTCTCATCTGCTGCTAAATTAACAAGATTTTTGTTCCACTTTCTGCTTCGGATGTTTGTTGTTGCTTTGCAGGTGCAGATAATATCAATGCACAACAGAAAGCTGAGGAAATGGATCCACAGAAGCTCCACAGTGGGTGAAAAAGGAAAGCGAGATGACATCAGAAAGAGTCAGGAAGAAACAGCTGATTGTAAAAGTTGCATTTTCCCCAAGCAGAGACGGGTCTGATGACTGGAGAAGACGTGGATCAGGGGAAGCAGAACTGCAGGATGGAGCGTCGGTTGTCCTCACTGGTGGAAGACTCAGCAGGCAGGACTGTCGACATAAACCCATAAATCTTACAGACCTTCATCACTCCTCTGCATCAAACAGACGCCGATGCACCTCAGTACCATCATACATGCTGGATCCTCACCAGCAACGTTCCTGTCCAACCATCTCAGCCACTGGTTGGTCTGCTGGTGGAAGAACCTTCCAGAAAGCTTCACTCTGATGTCTTTTATTTTACAAAGCTGCTGCTTTTCATCGTCATGTTGTTTCTGGAGACACTGATGATGTTATGTTTCCTTCATTTTGCAGTAAAATGAAGCTTCAAACGCATAAAAACACAGATTTAAGCTGAGAAACTGCATAACTTTTAATCAAAATGGTGTCTGTAAACAACATATATAAACACATCGTCATCATACGAGAGAGAGATTATTAGAAGTTATAAATGAGTATAAAATAATATAATGAAGGTTTTCTGGTTTTTATGTCAAACTTTTTACACAAGTTTTATAATAAGAAAAAAAATTGACATTTTGGGTTGAGAAACAAAATAAAAAATAAATGTACACTGCAAAAACTGAAATCTAAGATTAAAAATCTTAAATTGAGTCCACATGTGCTTTTTTTTTTTTTTTAAAGTAAGATAATTCTTAGTTTTTATGCCAGAGAATTTCTGTTTTAAGAATATTTTTACTTGTTTTGTTAAGTCTTGAAAAGCCAAATTTGATCTTATTTTAAGCAACATTTACCTCATTTTTGTATGATTTTTTTCTTGTTTTTTAAGGCTGACTTTTTGCAGTGAAGGGATAAAAAAATGGAGCTATTTAAGACATGACTCTAAATTCTACACTGACTGATGCAAACATCTTCATTTTGCAGAGAAACAGACAGAATATGTCAAACGTCTCCTCCCTTCCTGCATTCTGCAGCTACGTACTGAAACACACCAACCAGTCGGTTCTTTTCTCCTCCACACATCTGTACATTTCATTTACTGACCTCTGCTTTAGACTGACCTGGTATTATATCAGGATGACCAAAGAAACATGTTGTTTCCATATAATCCTGGCAGTGAGGCTTGATAATGACTTATTTTATGTTGTCCTTCTATAATCTGACCTTCTTTTATTTTCAAAATGTCTAAAATATTGCTGGAAATAAACAAACTGCTTTACAAAATGACCAGAACAGGAAAAGTTAAAGCTTTTATGAAGCAGAGCATCAGTGATGTCAGCTGCACCCGTTTAATAGTTTCTTAATGCATCAACATCATTTCTTCTTCTGTGAGGCTTTTAAAGACTTTACCACAAAGCACTTTTCTTTTCTCCTTATGACTAACTTAATAATGAAGTGCTGCTGAATAAGCAGCGTTTCCAGGAGAATGCACAGGAAGAAGCATGAAGTCTGAGTGAGTTGGGTGCTGACACATCCACCATGTTGCTGCCTAAACGGCGCCCCAGACGAGCTGAAACTGTTCTGGTAACAATTAGCATCTGGATCTGCAGTCGCTCTATATTTAGCTCCACGTTCTCATCTCTCCAGCTCCTGCTCAGCCCACCCACACAACTCCTAACGCAGCTCTGGAGAAGCGCCAACTGTAAAGATCAACAACTGTACAGGTAAATCTCCACGGTAACGGCACCGAACAAACAGCGGAGCATCTGTGCTCATCGTGCAAAGACGAAGACGTCTTCTCTGAAGAGATTCAACCTTTTAACAGCCAGAAGTCATGAACGAAAGAAGATGGACATGTCCCGCTGCTTCCTGATTGGCTGGAAGCAGGACGTTTGTCTGTCTGGTCGCACGTGACCGAGCTGAAGCCACCAGCAGCTGAAGTCAGGAAGAACGTTGCTGCATTGTAAATAATTTAAAAGCAAGAACATTTCAAAAGGTTTCTGTTGCACTAATATAACTGAGTTTTAGCACATCAGAAATATACGAAATAAAGCTTTTTTACAAACTGGAGTTAATGTGAGACAAATGGTTTCTACATTTTATTCGTTATTTCTGACTTTTTAATGAGAATTACTTTTTTTTTTATTTCCTCATTTGTTTTTATTTCAAGTCATTTTGATATTATTTAATGTTTTGTTGTATATATAATATCAACTCTCATGAAACATGTATTATTGATCCAAAATGTCCACACAGATTAAAATGAGAAAAAAATAAAACAGTTTCTTCATTTTATTCGCAGTGATGTTTTCTAATGTCATAAAATTCAGGTTATTTTTCTAAACAAACATTTTCCAAAAACAAACTGAATGTTCAGGAAAGTTTGGGATTAAATTAAATTCAACATTGACAAAGTTTCTGTAGATCTTGTGATGACGAGGCGTCATGGCCCGGGCGGTCTTGACCTTCCTGGCATCCGGTGTCCCGGTCGCCGGTGTAAACGTTCGCTGAAGGTCGGAGAGACCGCATCTTTTTTTTTTTTTTTTTTTTTCCTGTCTTATCCAGCATTTAGGCAGCAGAATGATGTTCTGGATGCCGTGTTCTGCTAAGCAAATTTAATTTACCAAGGGGAGCTTTGTAAATATAATGATCCCCTTGATATTCTGGATTCTTGTTTAACTTTCTATTTATTTTGTATAATTATTTGTTTTACAGAGTTATGATAATTCTGCTGGACCGGACCGGAGAGGACAGAAGAGAGACAGAAAGAGAACCAAAGAAAAAAAAAAGAAAACAGAGAAATGACCTCATAGAGAGCAAGAGAGAGAGAGAGAAACATACATATGCATGTGCATATGCATACACACACATATATACCCACACAAGCCAACCACAGAGTCACGTTTCCCCTGCAGGAGGACAAAGCCAACAACTGTCAGGAGCACCAGAAACTAAAAAGTTAAATCAGAAACACAGAAAGAAAACTTCCTGCTGTTAGTAAATAAACCTGCAGACGACTCAGTGACTGTGTCACATGCAGAACATACAGAGTGGAACGTGTTCAGAGAAGAGTGATCATGCCAATAAGACTCCGCCCACATAAAGGCAAGAAGCAGGCCAGGAGAACCGTGAGACCCGGGCAACCGGCAGCCGTTCCCAAGCACAGACCCCAACCGCCCCACTCTGAAGCCAACCACGCACCCACCCAGGAGGTGGCGGAGAGGGGTCCCCCACCCAGCCAGAGTCCCCCGCAGTCAGGGGGAAGAGGCCTCAGCGGGTCCAGACTGGCAAAGGCCAGCCCCGCCTGGGACCAGTCGCCCAGAGCAGAGAGAACGCAGACCCCAGGGTACTAGAACCATGTACTTCACCACCATGTGGTGGATTCTCTGTAAAGAACTTTACAGAAAACTAATCAGTTTTTATCCTCATTCCTTCTGCCAAAATAATCTTTTTCTCATATTGTTACAAACACAATAAAACGTTGCTGAAACCACCCAGAGAAGGAAGACATGCGCCAGCTTCCAGACCAAACCCTGATCAGGGCGTGTTTTTCCTGACAAGGTTGATCAAGAGTCAACAATTTTCCTGTCATGACTGCCGTGGTTGTGTCTCTGAGTCCTAGGTGGAGCGGAGCCGGACTGGGTCCAGCGGGTGCCCCCCATCAGGACCGTCCTTCTTAAGGACCCACAGGAGCTCCAGACTCAGCCAGATTTTCCAGCTCTTGTGGTCGTTCAGCCTCCTCCTGCACATTACCACCATTAACACGAAACACTTTATTTCCCTGCTCACCCCACCACCGGCTCAGGACCACCACTCACAGCTAGAAGCCCCCCCTTCCCCATCTTCTGCTTAAACATAGATCCCCGTCTGTGTGTCTTTAACCCAAACATCAGTCTAAAAACGTGAAAGATGAGAAAGATCTGAGGATAAACATTTGGCTTGACGCTGACGTGAGGAAACAATGTCGAAGGGATCCAACTGGACCAGGAGCACCCCCACCAAGCACCAGGGGATCACCATGGAAACCGCCCAAAACTGGGCAGGTAGGAGTCCACACCACAGGCGTGTGTTGGCTTCCACACACTGCAGTATGAAATCCCACCAGTCACCCGAAGCAGGACGATCTCCACACCATCAACCCCACCAACCCAGCAGGCGCAGCTCCTGGTGTGGAGGATCCCGATGAGGAAAACAGTGGAAAGTAAGACAAAGATGTAAATAAGCCTAAAAACTATAAGAAAAATTAAAAACAACAGAAATAAGCATAAGAAAAGAAACACATATGAGTATAAATAAGCATTAAAGCTTTAAAAACAAATATAGAGTGGACATGTAATCCATAAATAATGAATAAATAAATAACAAAAAATTAAAAATTAAACAACTAGACAGATGGAATAAAATAAAACTGTAAGATAAAAAAAAAGGTCTTGAGGCTCTTTTTAAAAGCACCAACGGTCTCTGCGTCTTTGAGGCTCTCTGGTGGGTCGGCCCCCAGACCGGGACCGCAGTGGAAGAAAGAGGCTTCGCTTCAGTTTTGGTCCTAACGTCTGGAACAACTAAAAAGTTTGTACCAGAGGACCTCCGAGTCTGTGAGGAGGTCTGATAAATAAGAAGGGCTAAGACCATTCAGACATTTATTAACAACTTAGGACACATTCACATCAGTGTTTATGATTCAATCCGAGTCTGTTTGATCAGAAAGTCGCTTCGTTTGGGGAAATGTGAACGCACCAAATGAATTCTGATTCGGACCAAAGAAGTGGACTTGTTCTGCCTACAAACGCAGGTCTCATTGTGTTTCAAGTGGACAAAATACAGGAAGCGGACAATAGAAAAAAGTCTCTTCCTGCATTTGGCGTAGCATTGCATTGTGGGTAAATCCATAGCGATGGCATTAAGGGTCCTCTGCCTCGTCTGGTGTTCATACTGCATCCATTGTTGCAGTGTATTTCTGCAGTATACTTCCATAAGACACAATAAAAACCCAAAACAGAGATAGTTTCGTCTCAATGTTTAACTCGGAACAGAGTTTTCTTCTTCATGCTGGTCTTGTCCTCTCATGTTAGAGACTAGTGCAGCGCCACCTCTGGTGGGAATGGGGATATTTTTTCCTAATGGTTTGGCTCGTTTGACCAAAGTGCAACGTGAACGTGATCTAGGTCTGCATGGATACACCCCCCTACCACTGAGCCAAATCCCCAATCTGGACCTAGTCTATCAGACTTTCCTGATGTATATGCGCCCTAAAAGAACCTTAAAACCAATCTTGAATCACACAGGGAGCCAATGCAGTGGTTTTTATTACCAGTGTAATGTGTTTCATCCTCTGGTCCTCAGCACTCGAGTCGCTGACTTCTGGAGTAATTGTAGATTAGAAATGCTCTTTGTGGGAAGACCAGAGTGCAGAGCATCACAGTAATCTAATCTACTAGATATAAAAACATGCATCAAGACGAGAAATGAGACAAATGGTCGGACTCTGGCAATGTTTTAAGATGATAAGATCCTGTTTTAGTGACATTTATAATGTGTGGAATGTATTCCAGCTCAGAGTCAAGAACAACACCCAGGTTTCTCACACTGAGAAGGTTTGCAATGTCGCACATTTTGGCAGTAAGATCTCTCTCTTGTCTTTGGAACCAATAACAAACCTTCCGCTGGTTAAGCAGAAGGAAACTCTCTGCCATCCATGACTTTGTATCCAGTTTAAAACACATCGACTGGCCGTAAGAAACATGGCGATGTAAAACTGTGTATCATCAGCATAGCTGTGAAAATCAATATTGTGGCTATCCACGTCCTCAAGTGGTAACGTACTGATTAAAGAGTATTGGGCCTAAAATGGACCTTTGGGCCATCCTACTTTTTATTTTATAGGTTAAAATGAAACTGAATGAATCTCAGATCTCACAATGCAACCTTTATTATGATACTGTTGATCACAATAATCATGTGGTGAAAATCAGATATTTTAACATGTTTCCAAACAAAAGAGTATTTTACCAAATTTAGGAGGAGATGTTAAAAGCAGGGCTGCACGATGGCGTAGTGGTTAGTATTGCAAGAAGGTCACTAGTTCAATCCTTGGCTGTGGTTTGGGCTGTGGCCTTTCTGTGTGGAGTTTGCATGGGCTCTCTCCGGGTACTCCGGCTTACTCTCATCGTCCAAAGGCATACATGTTTGGTTAATTGACTCTAAAATTGCCCATAGGAGTGAGTGTGAGTGCTTGTTTGTCTGTGTGTGACCCTGCGATGGACTGGCGAGCTGTCCAGGATGTATCCTGCCTTTCGCCCAAAGTCAGCTGGGATAGGCTCCAGCTTCCCCGCAACCCTTCATTGGACTAAGCGGTTAGGATAATGAATGATGTTAACATCATCATAGAGTCAAGATTTTCTATTCGTAATCCCATAATATTTATTTGTGGTTAAATTCTCATTTTTGACAATTATTTGCTTCATTCAACATGTTGGGAAAAAGTGTTCAGTATACGTTAAAGATGAAATTAAATAAACAATCATTTCCAAAGTTTCCCGAGATTCTGTGATAATTTTATAATTTAAGTCACATCAATCATGAAGTGAAAGTCGGATATTTTAACAAAAAGTTTCCCCGAAAACGTTTGAAGCAAACGCTCGAACTAAAATACTGAATTTTAACCTTAATTATTACGTAGTGAAAGTTTTGTATCGTAAAGAAAACTAATTTGTTTTCTTAATAAAAAGACAAAACAAGCAATAGAATTTGAGATTAAATAAAACATTGTTTGCATATGTTCTTTAGATATTACAATGGCATATTTGTCATCATTATTGCAATATCTATAGAAAGTTTAGAGTCTATGTTTCATCATCACCTTTGAAATTCACAGATTTTTTTTTCATTTATTAGTGAAGCTGAAATTAGTTAAAGAATGGAGTCTAAACTTTATAGATCTTGCATTAATATAATTCTTTTCACGGTTAAAATCTAAAAAAAATTCTAATATAGTGACTGAACAAAGGAAATGTGCAACAAAAGTTAAAGATGAAATTAAATAAACCAAAGTCGTTACAAATTTATTCATATCATACTTTTGGTCAAAATAATAATGATCTAAAAAAAACCTGATTTTATGATGTTTTCTAACCGTCATTAATAACTCCATCCAGCCTGACATGAAGACAGAAAACACAATATGAAAACATAAAGGATGAAAATCGAAGTTCGGATGGTTGGTAACCAACCTGAAGAAGGTATTTTTACTTTCATGGGAACTCTGATTGAGACAGTATTTTTTATAAGCTTGACTTTATAGCCATACATTGAGCTCTGGTTGAATTTATTTCACACTGACCAGCTTGTGCGCCGCCACCGATAACACAATAATTAAGTCTGAAAGTCACACCGGATCATAAAACATGCAGTGGACGTCAGGTTCTCTGCTCCTCTCCCCACATTTACATATCAAGGTTGTAGGTATGTATGAATAGACAGAACGTATCAGTCTGTGCTGAAGGAAAAGAAGAGGGGATTTGATTGAACCCCAGCTTCTTGGAAATTCATTTGCATTCATGATTTCATGCAGACTGACACCACAGTCTTCAGTGCAGCTCTGGTTGGATTCCTTCGGCTCTAAATGACAAGCTTTGGTTTACTTCCAAACAACAGATTTTCATTCCCGTTGTAAACATCTGACATCACGCTGGGAGGAAATGCATCAACACAGATTGATGGATGGTTGTTAAGCTGATTACAATCAGACATACAGAAGTTCCACAATGTAATGGAGCTGGGTGGCTAATGGCGCCGTGCTGATGCCTGATAAGGAATCTCATTTAAACTAATGAAGGAGATGCTTTAAGTGTGTGTGGGCATCCTGCTGTGGGAAGGCCGGCATATTGTTTGGTCTGATGTTGGTCCATTTTAAAAAAAAAAAGAACATTTAATGAAGTATTTCAGGTGATTATACTGACAAAGTCGGCATTTCCATTAGTTCCAATGTGCATGTTAATTTACATCTTTGGCAGCGTGGGATCCGTGTTGTACAGAAGATCTTTGCACATGACAGAAACCACCAATCCTAACATGATGCATAACAAAATGATGTGGAGAAACTCGGCTGGAAGACTCTAGCAAGCACCAGTACCTACATGAGCCACAGTTCAAACCTCAAGCAATAATCTGGAAAAGTCACAAAATCACGAGACTAGACTGTCCACTATAGAGCCGCCTGTAATTTGTCCTCTTCAAACAAAGTGTCAGAACAAACCAAGGAGCTGGTTGCTAACATGTTTGTTTCATAAGTGTGGGACAAAACTCTGCAAAAAGAACCTCGCTCCATTTCTGTAATATATTAATGTATAAATATATGCCAATATTGCCGTCTCTAAGTTATTTCTCCTTTTTTCCTCAGGTCTTCAGTGCAGTTGTACATGTTGTTCTGTCTTTCCTGTCGTCTCCACCCCAACCAGTCGAGGCAGATGGCTGCCCTCCATGAGCCGGGTTCTGCCGGAGGTTTTCTCCCTGTTAAAGGGGAGTTTTTTCCTTCCCACTGTCGCCGCGTGCAGCTCAGGATGGAGGATTGGATCAAAGTCATGACTCGATGCAATCAGTTGGTTTCTATTATAGGATATGTATGAATTGGCTTGAAATGATGTGTTTGCAAAGTGCCCTGTGACAGCATTGTTGTGAAGTGGCGCCATACAAATAAAGTTGAATTGAACTCAAAACAAAGCATCAAAACAAAGAATTACATCATCACAAATAATTTTTTTGCTGTTTTGTGATCAAAAGTTTTATTCCAGGTCTAAAAAAAACTCCATTAATGTGTTCTCTCATGACTCTGCCGTTGTTTGCATTTAATCATGAAGGTCCTGCTAGTTTCCGTGACGATGAAGGAGGTTTTACAGTCTATTCTTCCTACCATATCTTTTCTCTCTGGAGATGCCTCTGAGATTAATTTAGAGGCTCTGACTCGACTGTTCTGACTTTTTCACATAGGTGTCCACCATCAACACTGGCTGATGGTGTCCTGAGATGTTTACCTGCAGCTGTGCTCTGGATTTCTTTTGGAAGGAGAAAACCAGCAACACTTTCTACTGTGTTCCAGTAACCCATAACATGATCTTCTGTGAAGCTATCTCAAACTCCTCAGCTTTCTTTAGACAACACGATCAGGCATAAAGAAATTATAGTTGTGAAGATTTACTTTCTGTCCTTTATTTGGAGAAGATGCAGAAGACTGACCTGTAAACAGGAGGATGACAGAGTCCATTTAACTGGGAAAAAATGGAAATGAAATCTGTGTTCAGAGTTTTGAAATGTCTGGATTCAAGACTGCCACATATGGGATGTTCTTTATGACCACAAAAATATCATTTTCCATGCCTAGTAAACATATACCATAAAATGTCAGCTTAAGGTCATAAGCAGAGAAAAAGAATTGCCTTTTAGCATCTGTTTCAGACACTTCGGGATTTGTTTAAAAAAAAAAAAAAAAAAAAAAAAAAAAAAGCTCCCGAAATTCAAATAAAGAATAAGAAATTGTGATGATAGATTAGAAACAAAGACTGGGACTTACTGTGGAAATCTAAAGATTTCTTTGAATGAAAAGACGCCAAATGTTTTATATGCTTTTAGCATACAGGAACATTGAAGCTGTAATAAATGGCTCCCTCAAAGGATTGAAGAACTTTTAACTAGTTGTATGGTGCAAAAAGTTGCAAATACCAGCTAAAAGTTAGCCGCTACTAGCATGGAAAAGAACATGACTTCGCTTTGAATCATGAATCTAGTGCTAACTCAGACTTTTAACACTTTCTTTTATGAACCTTACAGTAAAAACGTGAAACAAATTGAAATTCTTACAATTTACAGGCGCTGGGATTCAATTTAAAGCTTATTTTAGTCTTATGTTGCTAGGAGAAGTTGCTGTCATGTCATGTGCATGCTTTAATATTAAAGCCAAGGTGCTACTGACTAACTGGCTACTAACTGGATGCCCATTAACATTAAAGCTCCTGTTGTGTGTGTGTGTGTGTGTGTGTGTGTAGACAGACAGCCTTATCATGGATATAATAGTTTGTTTGTTTTTTTGCTTTATTTAAAGAGCCTCATCCATGAAGGTGGGTCAGTGTATGAATGTTTTATGTCCTGTTAGATATAAAACACATTGTTTGGTTATTTGATTGACGATACAAAGAGTAGAGAGAGGACTTTACACGTATACATAATACTTTTTTTTTTTTTCATATTCATGTCATTTCGTCAAGTAGTTGAATATAAATATTTGTGTATGATTGTCAGTCTAAAGAGGGAGAGATGAAAAAGGGGCAAGAAGAAGCTGTACCATGTCAGGGAGAAGCACGTAAGAAAACAGAATAGTAGCACACAAAACAGCACCTTTCATAATGTTCATAACATTCCATTTATAATATAAATTTACATATATGTTATTAAATTCATGTGTTCTCCCCATATTAGATGCTTTCCAGAAGCACACAAACACTTAGCTAATATCCGATATGAGGGTTATGATGTGTTTCTTTTATGATTCCAATCCATTCCTCTTGCTGTGACTCAGCATTTAAATAACTTTTATAACGTTTGATGGTTTAATCACAGACTTCTCAAAAGTGTTTTTTTTTTCTTTCAAAAATGAGGGAATGAAATTGTGTTCAAATGTACCAAACCTTAAAAAAATGATCTAGCTAGGCTGGGCAGCTCTCTGGGTGTTCGGCACCCCAAAACCTCTGATCCCAGAGTCGCCCCTGGCTCAACCTCTTCACTTTTCCTCCAAAGTTTGTTCCAACCTCCACAAGAAGCAAGAACTGGGTTTTTGGCCTCGAGTCCACAAGAACCAGAAAAATATTTAGCTTTTTCATGTGGTTCATTCATCCTCCAGGAGAAGCTTCGTCTGCAGCGGGGAGGGATCACTGCAGACAGCGATGTCTGCTTTATGTGCAAGAAACCCACTTGTTTAATATATAATGAGAAATATTTGTGCACGCGGCTTCATTTGTGTGTTTTAGTGCTACATGTTGTAGAAATGTTCATACTTTCTCACCACGTCGATCAGCTGTTTTATCAAAACAATCTGTTTTACCTGCAACAGTAAAAACGCAGAAGCGACAACTTTCCGCTTCATGCTTTTCTGTGTTAACCACGCCCACCTCTGATGTTCAACCAATCACACAATACTTCTCAGAGCCCCACAAGAAATATCGAGAAAGTGTCGAGACTTGTCTTCAAACACGTCCGCGAGAACAAAATGACATCATTTTCTTTTCAGGGCCAAGAACAAGAAAAAACTTCTCGCTTCTCGGAGAGTATTTAACAAGGTTAAGGCTGGACTCTGTCAACGTTTTTGGTAATAATCCATTTTTATTTATAATAATTTTTTGGTTTAACCTTTAACATTAAAGGGATGTAAACTATTTAAGTTTGGGGTCAGCAGTGGATAACATCCAAGAGCCTACATGGAACAACTCTACATCTCAACATAGAAGTTCTGAGCAAAGCTTTATGTTAACACAACCAACAGGTAGCTCAGGCTTCTTAATGCATAAATAACTGATAAACTGAAAATAAATGTGACATTTCCCAACTATGTTACTCTGTGAGATCAGAATACAAAATGATCTTGGTTCCATAATGTTTTATTTCCTTTTTCTGCCATCAAGTTTCAATGTTATTGTGCTGGTTTTCCTTTTTCTGTAAAGATCAAAGAGTAGTTTAGCTACAAGATGAGGGCTGTCCAGTTGTCTGATTATATGCCTGAACGTTTATGTGATCACTACCCCCTGATCTGTAAAGGAAAAATTAGAGGTGCTGGCCCAAGGCTGGAAACTGGGACTGGACTATCTCAGGTCTTCACTTCCTATGAATGAGAGGTGTTCATGGTAGACCCCAAAATTAAAAACAGCATTAGAAAATGGAATGTGTTGTACACTATTAAGGTGCGTGACACACATGAGCCGACCTTCGCCTCTACTCCATTAATTTCCTATGGAACTTACACGATGAGGTTAAAATCGCTGCTCTCCTACAGCCAAGCGACAGACAACATTTGTCCATGTGAGATTTCATCCTTGTTCACACAAACATGTACATGGGGGCTTGGAACGCTGCAAAAGAAAGTTAAATAATGTTCAACTTTTGTCACTGTTGCATGGTTCTACAACCAATTAGTGCGGCTTTGAGTGACTGATTAAGCAGAACCTGAAATTTTTTGGATCACTTTGAAGTTCTACCAGCAAATGATTTTTTTTTTTACCAGGCTGTCACCTCGTTTTTACAATGAGATGAACCTAGGGTTGTTGTTTTTCTTTTGTAGAGTATAGTTAACAGCAATATTTCTGTCAGTTTGACCAGAATCTCCAGACTCTTCATCCTTCATGCCTTATCTGTCAAGTACTGCAGTAAAAATGTTAAAATTACCTCCAATATCCTAACCAATCAAGTTTCCTGGAGACAAGTTATCAATGATGTTGGACACTCCTACTGTTGCTGCTTTGTCAGGTCCTGTGTGTTGGGTTTCAGCTGGGTGGCGATCATAGACCGTAAATGAAAGATAGACGGAGCCTCCTGCAGGTAAAAGTGAAGCCTATGCGGAAGTGTATAGAGCTGCAGTTCCCCCTTCATCCACTAGGGGCTCCAAAACAGAGCAAATCCCCATAGACTCCCATGTTAAAAAGACCAACTTTACAGCAGAAATAAATATGTTTACAGCTTGGTTCAAAAATCCATTTTTGGTTTAATAGGTCAGGTTTACCTTCATGACAACTGTGGGGGGGAGTGAATTTATTTCTAACTCGCCCGTTTAAAAGTAATTTAATCTCGCAATTCGGCATATTTAAGGGCGTGTCCTTTTGATTGACAGGTACCTGATCTCCCGCTTCAAGTAAGAAGAACATAGAACAACCGCGGTTTTTAGCCAGTTAACAACGTGACTTAGCTTTAGCCCGCTTACCTCTGTTAGCTGGTTAGCTCCTGTTATATCAAGGTTAGCTCGGTTAGCTCTTAGCTACAGGTAGCTAGGAGTTCACTTGATGTCAATCATTCACCATGATGCTCACAGTGCCCCTCTCAGCTTCAACTCTTTGCCCATATTTGTATTTTCCGGGCAAGACAACATGCATGCCCCTGCCAAGATGGTGATGGTAGGAACTGCCCACCGAGCTTCAATTCAGCTCTTCAGAAACCTACGGGTGGCGTCACGGAGGCTCTGTCCATCTTTTTATATACAGTCTATAATGGTGGTACATTTTGCCTGTTGCTGTTTGCAACATTTGAGATATGCAAACTGCTTGTATGAAGAAGAAGAGCGGCCACTCGGGGTGTATTCACAGCTTTAAAATTCAATCACAGCCCTCATTTTGCTGTGTCTCTTGGAGGACTTGGTCTACACCCAAAGCTAAACCAATTCAGAATTTAGTGTGTGATTTTCAGACTATTTGGTGACTGCACCGTAGAGAGACAGAACATATATCAAAATAATAATTGTGAATTGATTTCTTCATTTTCTCATATTGTTTTTGGAGAACACAAGGTTTTAAATTAAAACAGAACTACTCCATTACATATGTCACATCCTCTATATCAACACAGTAGTGGTGTCATTTTTCATTGGTGGACGCTATCGTTGGGAAACCTGGAGGAATACAAGCTGGTCTCACGGTCTATGAACTACCCATCATCCAAAGTGCTTCTTCGTGTTAATAAACTTCCTTTTAGCTACGACAGGAAAAGTGGCACCTTTATAGCTTATTGAAGCTCATTTGTTACTGGAAAACTGTTCCAACGCGGATGAGATAAAAATAGAAGCTTTCCCAGTTATCAGAAGGGCCATGGGTTAACTGGATTCATTTCAGTGCAGGATTCTGAACAGAAAAAGATTAAATAAGCCATATATCCAACTGAAAATAGTATTATATATTTTTATATATATATATATATATATATATATATATATATATATATATATATATATATATATATATATATATATATATATATATATATATATTTATTTTTTTATTTTTTTTATTTACGTTTACTGAAATAAAATGATATATCATGAAATTCTTTTCCATTCATGTATTTTTTTATATTAAAAATCCCCAGGTTTTTTGTAAACAAGACTGTAATGCAGATACAGAAGTACACTGGACAGACATTGGGATCAGAGTCAGTCAATATTTCCAACTGAAACAACAACCTGCAGTGCATCATGGGACGCTCAGGTGTACAATCATCACTCCCAGAAGTAATTCAATGATGAAAATTATTAGCCTGCACTGTTTTTTGCTGAGTCATATCACACTCTATTGATTTTCAAACACTGTGGTACCAAGAGGTCATCTTTTTTTTGAATGTGAGAAAATGATCACTGATCTAAGATGCCCAAACAAGCAATTATAAAAAAAAATCAAATGTTGTGCCCTTTCCCCATTTATTTACAAATGTTACCACCAGCAGATACAAGACAGTGAAATGAATTAATAATTCAGTGTTGGTAGAAGGTGTAGAAAAGAGATCAAACTGTAATATTCATTGTAGGCATATTAGGACTGTAAACTCAAGATTTCTGTAAAAAAAAAAAAAAAAAAAAAAGAAAAAACACATAACAGCTAAGGATAAGAAACATTGTGCAACTGGTTTGAACACCTGATTATGACTGTCCAAAACAAAATTTATTTCTATGGATTCCTACAGGAGGCTTGGTTATGTGGAACGTTGGTGAAAGTGAGCACAATTAGAAGTAGTTGCTTTAGGTAGCAGCTAACATGCTGCTGCTAGTTGTCCAGGTAATCTAGCTAGGTATTATTTAGCAAATGGTTAACAAGTTAACTACCCAACTCAACTGTTCAATAATAAGTAAAACCAGAACAGAAACTTTAACAGAACTTGAAAGTGTAAGCTAACTCTAGCTAGCTGCAGCTATGAATAAGCTAGCTCGAATTAACACTGACATTTGTTCATCTTACAAGCAGAATTTTCATTATTGTTTTGTGTCATTTAAACTTAAACTTTAAACTTCAGAATAAGTTTTTAGAACAACTTTGTCTGACAATGCATAAACAAATTGTCTGGACAGCTGGAGTGTTTGAGTTTAATCTCCAAAAAAGTTGCGTATTAGCATTATAAACAATCAACTTTAGCACAGTTATGTTAACATGTAATTCAACTCATAAGGTCTTTGTATTTACAGAACGTTGTCCTTCATTCAGACCGATGACGTTGAGGACCATGTAGGCCTAGGCGCCAGCCTGCAGCGGGGTATCCAGGGCTCTGATGTGGACACTGGGCAGAGTAAACCAGGCTAAAGGAAGCTCTCGTCGGGTATTGTCATCCTGAAACTTGATATTGAGGTAAAAGTCCCCAGTGTAGAGGAAAAGCAGAGCACCCTCACACACAGAACTTTCTTTGGCTTTAACCTGGGGACAGAAAAGAGACAGTAAAAAAAAAAAAAAAAAAAAAAAAAGAAAAAATGCTGTTAGCAAGAGCCCTGCGGTAACTTCTTAATGAACTGAGTATACGTCGGCCAGTGGGAGGCCAGCAGAAGTAATCCTGCTGGTATGCATGAAAAGCTGAGAACAATCCTCAGAATCAAGCTGGTTTGTTCATTTCTGAATATGATGGATTTATTCATTCTTTCATATGGTTATTAAACTCTAAACTCTTTGTTCTGGCACCAGCAGTCTTTTTATTTTTTTCTTTTCTTAAACTCGCCTGCAGCTTGTTCAACATTCAGAACAGAGACTTTGTTACATAAAAAGACTCCAAATCTTTTGAATTTGAAAATTTCAGCTATGACAGTACAAGGCCCTGTAGAAGTGTTTTGTGTGTGTGTGTGTGCGATTGTGTGTCTAGATGACTACATGTTTTTGGTGTTGAGTTTAAAAGTGTCTGGTTCTGCAGACAGCAACCTGTACCATCATACAAGACATCAGTCAAGTCAGACTAAACGGCTCCTGGAGGTTCGCGTTTTATGTGTTGTTTATATTCATTTTCTGAAGCCATTGTCCTGTTTCGTCATTTTAAGCTTCAGTTATTCCAGTTTTGTAATGCAATTAATTAATTAATGTAATTATTTTATTCTGTGCTGGTATAGTTCTATTGACCAGGGACTGATGACACATATTCCTACATTTTGATTGGTTGGTAAGACTGCGATGGTTAAATAATCATCAGCCTCTGGACATTGGAGCAACAGTCTTTTCACCCCCACTACATTTGTCTTTGAGTTCCTTTTTTGAAGTACTAGACTGGAGATTAAGAAGTACCAGGATAGAAACTTTATGATTGTCTGAACTAATTTCAAGGTTTTTAACAACTCCAGTAAAGTCTGTGGTCTAAAACCAGAGTGGTACACATCATATTAACTGTTCTGTTCCAGATGAAACATGTATTTGATTTACAACCTTTTCAAGAAAGTTTTGTTATAAAACTTCAGATAAGTCCATATTTCTCAAGGGCAAAACAATGAGAGCCGCTCTTATAAACAAGTGTTATGACTACATGTTGGAGAAGACAGGAAACACATCAGGAAGTAGCGGCTTCAACTGTTCCCGTATGTTTTTTAGACAACCAGATAAGAACTCTTTCAAAGAACTCAGATGGTATTGAGTCAAGAGCTTGTTGCAAAGCTCAGGTGTAGCTACCTGAAGAATTCAGTTCAGTTCAAATTATTTATAAAGCACATTTAAAAGCAGTTCCTGCTGTCCAAAGTGCTTCACATACAGAAAGTACAGATACAATTATCACAAGTTAAAAATTTAACAAGTTGTTAAAAGTGGAATAGTGAAACTTAAAATGATTAAACAATAAATCCTACTAATAAAATAGCAATCAAATAAACTGCAAGTAAAGGTAATAAAAAAATATACAAAGTATAAAACACTATAAATGAAGAATAAAGAAATTAAAAAGAGCTTTAGTATTTTGACTTAAAGAAAAAAAATTGGGTGAGGAGCAACCTCCTATACTAGCAATAGAAAACACAACTGTGTTACTAAGTTTGGTGATTTCTGTTTTTTAAATATTTGAAGTCAATCAATATCAAATTCACTGCATTTTTCTGCCGGGCTGACCCAACAAGGTGTTGGTTTCAAAAGATTTCAGGAATCATTTAGAGCCAAGTATTAGTTTTTCAACCTCTAAATTTAGTATGTTCATGTATATCAAAGTAATTATGAGTAACATAATAAGTCAGCTATTTACTCTCATGTCACTTGCTTTTTGATTGGCAGGGAGTTATTTTTAGTGTCTTGACTCTTTCAGTGCTACTCAGATTTGCCAGAATTTACTTTGGTATTATGAAAATGCAAATGTCATCTATACCTGTGCCATTGAGAGATTAAATTAGTTGACTAAAAGGTCACACAAAGGAAATGAAGACAAAAAAAATAGCATGACAAAAAGCATTAAAATGAAAATTAGAGTTATGATATGCATTAAAACAGACATGAGCTCCTTCTAAACAGTGATTAGGTTTGGTTTGGTTGTCAAAGCAACTCTAAAAAAAGAAGAAATTCAACATCGATCGTCAGATTGAATTTTTCTTTGGAAAAACCAGGTTAAGAATTATGAGCAGATCCAACTATGTGAGCTAGTTTTGTTCATGTAATTTTAACCACAAGTTTTAAAATAAAGCTCAGCGAATTCGCAAATAAAACTGTTTTAAAAGCAGTATAGGTTGTGGCCACCAGAAAGGGTCATTCTAGTTTTATTCACAGGTCTACATACTCCCCATGTCATAAAAGCAGCAGACACACCAACACCTTTCTCATTCCAACTAATAAAGTGTGAAAATACATTGGTAGCTGGAGATGCTTCCATCAGTTCTTTGCTAATAGTTTTGTGAAACTAAGTCTCAGTTTGAAAATCAGTCATGCTTCTGGGATGTTATGATACCAATAATAATAGTGGTTGTATTATGTAGGGATCTGATGTTGAGGAGTGTGAAATCCGAAGTGCTTGTAGAATAATTAGACATGTCAGCTGTGGCAGAGTCAGCCTGCGCTGGTTATTGCTGACACCAGCTCAGAGCACCACAGCTATTAAAGCCGGATGAAATGCTGGACGAGCCAGGCTTTGTTTTACAAGAGAAAGATTTAAAAGCTATACATTGGATGAAATTCACAACGTAAGGGCTGTTACTTTTCGAGTCAAGTGTATGCCATCTGGTCCACACAGGCATGAAATGGTCCAAAGGGAATCAAAGTTCCAGATGAAATCACATCCTGTATCAGAACAGAAGTCTTTCAGTCAGACTCAAGAGCTGATTGAAGTGTTAGTGAGAACTGGAAGAAGGCCAGACACAATATGCTTTCCAAGGCTCTCAATGGTGCTGCTTCAGGACTGAAAGGAGGCTTTACTAACATCTGGCAGCACACTTGTAGACAGCAACCGTTTAACTCTGACCTCAGCCCTCTCTCCAAGAGTGTAGGAGGATCTACAATCACTAAAGACCTGAAAAACTAGAATGAGTCAGCACCGACCAATACAAAACCAAGGTTAATGTAACTATCATCACATGCATTTAGCCTTTTAGTTGTTTTAAAAATATATTTTATGATCGAGATAAATTGTCTGCATTGTGTTGTTTCCAAGCTATGTTTCATTACTGTAATGGTGCAGGGAAGAAAAAGTTACCCTGTAAGGCATAAAATACTACACAACTATAGCTCCTCCAGCTCAGACCTCACTAAACCACCAGCAATGGCGTAGTATACCATCTGAACTGGTCAGGTGTTCCCATTCAGCACACCAACTACATCTGTACTACAAATTGGCTAAATGACTACAGAGTATATGGTTTCTTACATAATCCATGGTTTTAAAAATAGACTACTTTATATCTGATCTGAACTATTTCCTTTTTAGGTTGGATGTGACGTAACTCCTTAAACATTTTAACAATGTTGAAGCATGACCTTGCCTTTACCAGTCATGAAGATCAGTTTTTAAAACTTTTTGATTGAACAAATAAAACTGTGATTAATTGTTACATAACTTGATCAACCCCTTACCCATGGGGGTTCCGCGCCCGGGACGCTTTTATGTAATCTTGTTAGATGGTTCATATTTCTGTACTGCTGTCTGGTAATCCATCAGCAGCAATGAAATATGGTATACGTGTTTTTCTAATGAAATAGTAATATTTATTAACAGTATCTGTTTATTATCCACAAGGGCTGTGAGAAACCTCTCTTCTGGGAGCTTAAAACACAAAAACCCCCAACTTGTCTTTGCACGAGACAGTGTCATCATCTTTGCAACGGGCCAGCGGTGGGCCCTTGCTTGTTAAGGGGTTAAATGGATTTTAGTTTATTTGCTGGGAATATATGTATAACTTACCGTGTCGATATAGAAGGTGTTGGATCCGATGAAAGTGACCGCATCGTCCAGGTCATAGTTCTGGACCCCGTTCTGGTAGTCCTGATAGGCCACCACGGTCAGAGCCAATGGCCCCACCGAGTTCTTACTCAGATTGGTCAGTTTGACCTTCAGGGTTACAGCGTCGCCCACTTTGCAATCAGCTATGACGTCACAGTCACATGGTTTCCCGTTCACCAACACGTCTGAAAGCACAAGAAAAGGAGTCGATTAGCAATTAGCATTTCTACTTATCAAAACCTGCAGAGAACATACGCGACCCAACACACAGTTCCTCATGGGGGAAGTTTTGGCCTAAAATACATTTTATTGCTGGAGCTCCACATATTAAAGTGTCTTGTCTTAAAGAACTGAATGACATTACAGATCAAATCCCACCAAACACCTCCTCTTAAGCAGATATAAGACCCCCATCCTCTTCCTACCAGGAAACACTGAGGGAGTTAAGCCCAGAATCACTAACATTTGGTCAGTGACTCCGGATGTGGTCTTTATTTGGCGGAGGTGTTGAGGGTTAGAGCATATGAACTAAGTAAGCATCTGTAAGCCAAAACCAGTCACAAACATAAGAAATTCAGGGATTACACAAAAAGATCGCCCAAGTAAGGACCCTTTTGAGAATGTCAAGAGCAAACTCCACCACAGACGAGCAAATCCGCTCGTCATACGCTTTGGATTGTCATGCCGGCGGCTGTGATAAACACTGTGAGTCAGAGCCTGTGTGACAGCTTGATGAAAGAGCCGAGCTGTGTTTGGTGCCACTGGCGTGTCGATCTGTTGCTTACAGTGAGGGGTGGGGGGTCTGGGCGATGAGGAGGCCATTCAACAGGATGGGTGAGGTGAAGTGGGGGTGGGGAGCTGAGGCTGTGTCGTCACAGGGGGCCTGAAGCCACAGGAGGGTGACATTCAGTTCTTCGGCTGTATGAAAAACACACTCCACTTATCACTGACACCCAAAGCACACAATGAGGAGCTTATCTATGTGGATAGATTAATAGACTGTTTGTGATGAATCAGTTTGCTGAAGCAACCTGCACATTTAGCGTGTTTATGGACATCAAAAGGTCGTTTGGCGTACTCTGGGAAGTGTTTGCCAGTGTGTTAATAGACAGAACTGGGTCTGATCCAGTGCTAATGCTGATGGCAAATTTTGATAAGCCCAAAGGAGTAACACTTACATGTGTAGTACATTAGTATTTAATCTAGATCTATAGTTACTAGGGGCGGGAAAATTGAATTGAAAAATCAAAAATCGTGACTTTTTTGCTTCACAATGTTCTTTTTTTTCTCAAATAAATAAAACTCATCCATCAGCATTTTTTTTTTTGTCATTATCATTGTTTTTATTGATCTTTTTACTTGTCTTCTTGGGCATTATAGCAGCAGAATGATGGTCTGGCTACTGTGTTGTTTTTTCCTCATTGAAATCAAGAAAAAATGACGGGGCGAAAAAAAAAGTTTCATACATTTATTTTGTTTTTAAATCTACAAAAAATCAGAATCAAATTGAATCGGGAGAAAAGCAAATCGTCACAGCCCTGATAATTACCAATGTTAAAATGACAGCAGGTTTTATTGAGTCTGCAATGTGCGGCCGTAGGTCAGGAGGAAGAGCAGTTATCTTTCAGCTGGAAAATTGTGAGATCGATTCCAGGGTTCCCCTGTCTATGTGCCGAAGTGTCCTTGGGCAAGACACTGAACCCTGAGTTGCCCCCCGATGTGCCTATCGGGGTATGAGTGTGCATTCTCACTTTGTTACATGAGTTGGATAAAATGACTGCAGAACTTTATATACACCAACAGCTCATAATACAGTATGTTTGCTTCAGCATATTTTAAAGCTTTTGCTTTCATAAGTTGCCATATTTACAATAAATGCTGAACAGCAATGCCACATTCAAGTGCACCTCTTTTCTTCATACTAATGCTTCAGTTTGAGCTTCAGCCAGCCATCTTGAGCGTGTCTACATGACTAAATGCATTTCATGATCGATGTTCTCCAATCTTTATACACTTGTAAAGCTATTTTGGTTGCAGGTCATACATTTAAATAGGATCGAGCTGTTGGGAAGTTTAGTAGATAATTTATGAATTTATTCTTTCACTTGATGACCTCTGGTGATTGTGCATGTAGATACACGTAAACGAGCATTTCATAGCCGGCAGCAATGAACTGATTGTGACACCTTAACAAGTAGATATATTTAGTTTGTTCAAAGTCTTGTTGCTAGGAGATGTGCAAATTATAGATATCCTACACTGGCTCTTAAACTGGTAATAAATTATTTAGTTTTAAAAGTGAACAGAAGAAGATGCTCGGGCCTATAACAAGCTGATCAACGCCCACACACATGCAGCCCAGTCGCACACACACCCACAAGCCTAAAAACTATATCAGCACAGAGGCAATCCACTGACTTAGGTAACCAACATGAATGCTGAAAAGTATCAGTGGGAAGAAACAGTGGCCCACTCTGGTGAGGCAAGGGATGGAAAAATTAAAGCTCACGTAGCTTTGTTGGGAAAAAAAAACATAGAAATGTGATTAAAAAAATAAAATAAACCCAAAGCAGCCAATAAGGAATCTTCACAACAGCCAAGATTGGTGACATTATGGTTTCTGACTGGCTGTGGTTCAATATCTCCACCATCGTCTTTTGAGTCTTCACCACAAGGAAGCTGAAGATGTAGATGAAACGCAGCTTTTTTAAAAGCATCTGCTGTGTGTTTTCTCCTGTGCTGAGCTGAATGTACCCCTGCTCTCTGGTTTATCTCCACAGCCATCTGGTAAGTTCCCATGTGAAGGCATAAAGCTTGCATTCGGGCAGAGTAAGCATCGGTTATGTCCCTCAGGCTTGTGGAGAAAATCATTCAGAGCTCAACAGCATTTTTACAAGCCCATTTTAGCCACTAACACTGATAGCCACTTTTTCACACCAGCTAGTCCTCTAACTGTCGACTAATATGTTACATATTGGGGCACAATGAAAAACTAACTGGTCCTTATCAGGTCTTAAAATTATATGAATGAAACTTCGACAACAGAAATATTGTGATTACTCATTGAATAGATAGAAGAGACATGAAACTGAATACAAAAGCAGTGTGTCTGGCTCTGCCTATAGAACATTCAGAAAAAACTAAATTAGATGTTTTTCTTTGTCATTTTGATCTTGAAGCGCCAGATTTCTGTAACTGTACTGTTCTGATCTGTTACTTCGCCTATCAGTGCAAACTCTGACAGAAACGGCTGATAAGCTTTTCTGCTTCTGCCTCCCAGCCAAGGTCAAGAGGCAGAGATGAGGTGACTCCCCCAAGTGAAGCTGTAACTAGCTCCCTTCACCTCACCCCACAGAGGTGAAGTAGAAATAGGACGCTGCTATAACTAGCAGAGCTGTGAGGTGTTTATTGCTGAATACCATGAACTGTATATAAAAAGATGGACGGAGCCTCCGTGAAGAGCTAAAATTGATGCTCGGTGAGCAGTTCCTACCATCTCCGACTAGCTAACCGAGCTAATCTTGAGCTAACAGGAGCTAACCGGCTAACGGAGGTAAGCAGGCTAAAGCTAAGTCACGTTGTTAACGGGCTAAAAACCGCGGCTGTTCTTCGTTTTTATTACTTGAAGAGGGATATCTGGTACCTGTCAATAAAAAAGACACGCCCCTAAATATGCCGAATTTTGGGACTAAATTACTTTTAAATGGGAGAGTCAGAAAAAAACAAAAATAAAAAAAAAAAACAAAAAAAAACTCCCCCCACAGTTGTTATGAAGGTAAACCTGACCTATTAAACCTAAAATGTTTTTTGTACCAGACTGTAAACATGTTTATTTCTGCTGTGAAGTTGGTCTTTTTAACATGGGAGTCTATGGGGATTGGCTCTGTTTTGCAGCCCCTAGTGGATGAAAGGGGAACTGCAGTTGTATGCATTTCCGCATCGGCTTTATTTTTAACCACTGGAGGTTGTTTCTTGGTGAATATGTAAAACAAACATCCATCCATTAATTTGCTACTAAAATATTAATTTACAATCATATTAACTGAAAGCTGAACAAAGTTGGGAAAAAGAAATTAAAGAAAACAGCTTGAATTAAAATGTGGGCATTTGAGCTCCCATCGCTTTATGCACTTAAAGAAACTAGATCAATAAAATGCTACAAAACTGAACGCAAATAAATATCACGATGAAGAAGGAGGAAGACTTTCAGGGAAAATGATCACTTTGCTCCACCAAACGCTGCGTGAGCAACAGGTAAACCACAAAGTGTGTGTGAGAGCAAAGGAGTATGGAGGAGTAATGTTTGCTCAGAACTGTCACGAGAATCCACTCAGCTCCATTTTAACGCCTCACTTCGTTACAAGGCATCAACAGAGAAGTTTGAGCGATGAGAAGTGATCTGTAGCTTTCCTCCACCTGCTAATGAGCAGCTCTTCAAACATGTTACATAACATGATCACCTGATTTGGCTTTAATATTAGCATACACACACACACACACACACTTCAGCCATGATGCTGCTGGAGTCTGCAGAGGCAAAGCGCTGCAGCAGGCGTCGCCACAGCAACCAAGGGGGGGTTAATAGAGTGTGAGAGAGGACACCTACCTACTTTGAAAGCATGAAAGCCGCTGATCAAACTACGACTCCCAGATTAAACAACCCTCCCCGCCCTTCGCAGCGTCGCTGTCACCCACCAGGCATGTGAAGATAAAGATGACAACCGACTCGCGGGCGATTTGACGGTGTTTACATGATTATGTCGTGTGTCACAGCGGGTGTCAGTTCAGCTCATTAGGATGCACTCACAAATACTGTGTCGGGAGCAAGAGGAGCCGACAGATGAGATCCGAACAAACATAGACGTCAAGTTCATCTGCTTTGTGTAGGACTGCCTTTCTGACAAAAGCACTAGTTAGATGAAATAAAAGTGTGTGTGTGTGTGGGGGGGGGGGGGTTACTGTGCAGCTGATCGCATCATTACAATGTCTCAACTGAAAGAGTGAGTGTGTGATGATTCTAAAGGATTCACAATGAAACAACCAGGACTAAACCATCACCAGTACCGTCACACTGACTGGGACTTTACGTCCAGGATCAACGCTGACAGAAAGTTGAGACCAGGTCGTCGGGGTCAAACAGCTCACCCCAGCAACTAGCTGCCAGCGAGGTTGGTGAGCGCTCCGATCCAGGAGGAAGATGTGCCTTAAAAGGTTGAAGTTAGGTGCTGTAAGTCTAAAAATAACCCGTCTCCGATATCCCCTGAAGCCATCTGCCCCTTTTAGCATTATCCCCATAACAACCGCTCACATGATATGTGTTGCATTCTCTTTTAACGGATGGTTAGAGATTCCATCTGCTCCAATGACAACATGCCAGGAACATGCTTATTGTTCTGCTCACTTGATGTGGAGAAAGAAATTTGTAGATGCATCTCTTCCCATGACGACGTCCCTGGAAACGGTCAGAGTAATCGCTGTCCGTCTGTTTCCATTCTTGCTGTAATAATCTCACTGTTAACAGGGACATATTTAAGAAGCTACGCCCCAAACAAGCAGAGCTCATTTGGTGCCATGATGTTACTCAGCAGCGTGCAGACGCAGTGTTATGTAGGACAGTTGTAACTCTGAAAACTTTGCTAGATCACCGGCAACCGTTTCTCAGGAAAGGCTCTGTGCAACTCTGTGGGTATATTTGTAAAACACAGCTTTCCGTTTAAGTGATGTGGGTAAGTTTTCCAGGGACTTATACCCTGTCCAGATGGTTTATAATGAAGCCACAAAATGCAATGTTTATTTAGAGACGCTTGGTAAATCCATAAGGAATGATGAATAGTTTCCACATTTTGGCAACAAAACAAAAGATAGCTATCGTTACCATGTTGCTAACAAACTAATATTTTGACCTGAAAATTACAATGAGGCCACTTCTTGTCAAACTTTTGGCCAATTAGGGTTAGGGTTAAGGTTATTGATAGTAACGTCTAATCAAAAGCAGCAAAAGATCAACAAGAAAGTAATATGTCAGTCTGAAAATAATATTCCCATATAGCTGCAATAAAGCCAAGAAACCATTTGTAATGCAGGGCGATGCAACAACGAGCTGACTTCTTTCATATGAACAGGTAAATAGTAGCATTTAAAAAGGTAGATTTAAAAAAAAAAAAAAACACATGGAGGAAAAAATGTGAATTTGTAAATAGTTTGTTTCAAAGCCAATATTTTTGTCCCTGGAAACTAAAGCTGGAGAGAATGATATGCAGCTGAGGAAAGGTTCGGTCACGGCTGGTCTGCTACTGGGTTCTACAAAGACACAATAGAAATAAACTCTCTTTTGCTTTTATTATTATCATAATTCTGATTTTGGTTAGCCTTTATGTTGATACATGCATCTACACTTATTTTACATAATTTGAGCCTCATAATTTGACAACTGAGGCTGTCCTGAAGATCAATAAAGTCAATATGTAGACCAGGGACGCCGCCAGACATTTTGGGCCCTATGAAAGACAATGATAAAGACCTCAACACTTGAATGCAAAAGTTTAGATCTTAGAGTAATAAATTACTTTTCATTGGAATAATAAAGATCCGTTACTGTATTTAACGGATGTAATTAAATCACAATCTACATGTCTAACTAGCTTATTGGTGGTCATCTTAATACTGGAAGCTACTCTGTGTTTCCAATCAACTATCCTACATCCAGTAAAACAATTACAGGCTGTTGTTTTTTATTTCATACTGATTATTATGTCATAAAATAATGTTTGTCAGTTTCTTTAGAAATATGTTTCATTTTATTTATGATTTTGAATAATAAAAAATTCTCAGACTATCTGTAATGATGCTGACTGGTCGGAACATCACTGGGACCAAGAGGGGACACTGGGAACCAAGAGGGGACACTGGGGCTAAGAGGGGACACTGGGAACCAAGAGGGGACACTGGGACCAAGAGGGGACACTGGGACCAAGAGGGGACACTGGGAACCAAGATGGGACACTGGGACAGGGAGGGGACACTGGGACTAAGAGGGGACACTGGGACTAAGAGGGGACACTGGGAACCAAGAGGGGACACTGGGAACCAAGAGGGGACACTGGGAACCAAGAGGGGACACTGGGACCAAGAGGGGACACTGGGAACCAAGAGGGGACACTGGGACTAAGAGGGGACACTGGGAACCAAGAGGGGACACTGGGAACCAAGAGGGGAACCTGGGACCAAGAGGGGACACTGGGAACAAAGAGGGGACACTGGGACCAAGAGGGGACACTGGGAACCAAGAGGGGACACTGGGACTAAGAGGGGACACTGGGACCAAGAGGGGACACTGGGACCAAGAGGGGACACTGGGAACCAAGAGGGGACACTGGGACCAAGAGGGGACACTGGGAACCAAGAGGGGACACTGGGACAGGGAGGGGACACTGGGAACCAAGAGGGGACACTGGGACCAAGAGGGGACACTGGGAACCAAGAGGGGACACTGGGACAGGGAGGGGACACTGGGAACCAAGAGGGGACACTGGGACAGGGAGGGGAAACTGGGAACCAAGAGGGGACACTGGGACCAAGAGGGGACACTGGGAACCAAGAGGGGACACTGGGACGAAGAGGGGACACTGGGAACCAAGAGGGGACACTGGGAACCAAGAGGGGACACTGGGAACCAAGAGGGGACACTGGGACCAAGAGGGGACACTGGGAACCAAGAGGGGACACTGGGAACCAAGAGGGGACACTGGGAACCAAGAGGGGACACTGGGACCAAGAGGGGACACTGGGACTAAGAGGGGACACTGGGAACCAAGAGGGGACACTGGGAACCAAGAGGGGACACTGGGACCAAGAGGGGACACTGGGAACAAAGAGGGGACACTGGGACCAAGAGGGGACACTGGGAACCAAGAGGGGACACTGGGACTAAGAGGGGACACTGGGACCAAGAGGGGACACTGGGAACCAAGAGGGGACACTGGGACCAAGAGGGGACACTGGGAACCAAGAGGGGACACTGGGACAGGGAGGGGACACTGGGAACCAAGAGGGGACACTGGGACAGGGAGGGGACACTGGGAACCAAGAGGGGACACTGGGACCAAGAGGGGACACTGGGAACCAAGAGGGGACACTGGGAACCAAGAGGGGACACTGGGACCAAGAGGGGACACTGGGAACCAAGAGGGGACACTGGGACAGGGAGGGGACACTGGGAACCAAGAGGGGACACTGGGACAGGGAGGGGACACTGGGAACCAAGAGGGGACACTGGGACCAAGAGGGGACACTGGGAACCAAGAGGGGACACTGGGACAGGGAGGGGACACTGGGAACCAAGAGGGGACATTGGGACCAAGAAGGGACACTGGGAACCAAGAGGGGACACTGGGACCAAGAGGGGACACTGGGAACCAAGAGGGGACACTGGGACCAAGAGGGGACACTGGGACTAAGAGGGGACACTGGGACCAAGAGGGGACACTGGGACAAAGAGGGGACACTGGGAACCAAGAGGGGACACTGGGACCAAGAGGGGACACTGGGACAGGGAGGGGACACTGGGAACCAAGAGGGGACACTGGGACAGGGAGGGGATACTGGGAACCAAGAGGGGACACTGGGACAGGGAGGGGACACTGGGGACCAAGAGGGGACACTGGGACAGGGAGGGGACACTGGGAACCAAGAGGGGACACTGGGACAGGGAGGGGACACTGGGAACCAAGAGGGGACACTGGGACAGGGAGGGGACACTGGGACAGGGAGGGGACACTGGGACCAAGAGGGGACACTGGGAACCAAGAGGGGACACTGGGACAGGGAGGGGACACTGGGGACCAAGAGGGGACACTGGGACAGGGAGGGGACACTGGGAACCAAGAGGGGACACTGGGAACCAAGAGAGGACACTGGGACCAAGAGGGGACACTGGGAACCAAGAGGGGACACTGGGAACCAAGAGGGGACACTGGGACCAAGAGGGGACACTGGGACAGGGAGGGGACACTGGGAACCAAGAGGGGACACTGGCACCAAGAGGGGACACTGGGAACCAAGAGGGGACACTGGGACAGGGAGGGGACACTCGGAACCAAGAGGGGACACTGGGACCAAGAGGGGACACTGGGAACCAAGAGGGGACACTGTGACAGGGAGGGGACACTGGGAACCAAGAGGGGACACTGGGACCAAGAAGGGACACTGGGAACCAAGAGGGGACACTGGGACCAAGAGGGGACACTGGGACCAAGAGGGGACACTGGGACTAAGAGGGGACACTGGGACCAAGAGGGGACACTGGGACAAAGAGAGGACACTGGGAACCAAGAGGGGACACTGGGACCAAGAGGGGACACTGGGACAGGGAGGGGACACTGGGAACCAAGAGGGGACACTGGGAACCAAGAGGGGACACTGGGACAGGGAGGGGACACTGGGAACCAAGAGGGGACACTGGGACAGGGAGGGGATACTGGGAACCAAGAGGGGACACTGGGACAGGGAGGGGACACTGGGGACCAAGAGGGGACACTGGGACAAAGAGAGGACACTGGGAACCAAGAGGGGACACTGGGACCAAGAGGGGACACTGGGACAGGGAGGGGACACTGGGAACCAAGAGGGGACACTGGGAACCAAGAGGGGACACTGGGACAGGGAGGGGACACTGGGAACCAAGAGGGGACACTGGGACAGGGAGGGGATACTGGGAACCAAGAGGGGACACTGGGACAGGGAGGGGACACTGGGGACCAAGAGGGGACACTGGGACAGGGAGGGGACACTGGGAACCAAGAGGGGACACTGGGACAGGGAGGGGACACTGGGAACCAAGAGGGGACACTGGGACAGGGAGGGGACACTGGGAACCAAGAGGGGACACTGGGACAGGGAGGGGACACTGGGGACCAAGAGGGGACACTGGGACAGGGAGGGGACACTGCGAACCAAGAGGGGACACTGGGAACCAAGAGAGGACACTGGGACCAAGAGGGGACACTGGGACCAAGAGGGGACACTGGGACCAAGAGGGGACACTGGGAACCAAGAGGGGACACTGGGACAGGGAGGGGACTGGGGCTGCAGCTGACTCATTTGTGTTTATGTAATAGAGACAAGGTGAAATAATTTAATATAAATATATATTGCTAAATATTTACTAGCACTGGTAAAATGTTGGCTAACTCTGTGAGGTTTGTGGTGTTTTCCTCTTTTTGGTCCGGTTGTGTCTGAATGTTTGTGAATTCTCATACCTGTGAGCGGTCTGACCTAAATCTCAGCCTCTAAATTAGGCACAGACCCGTGATGGACTTCTCACAGAAACTGGAGACTCTTGGTTTCATCATTCTGAATAAAATACATTAAAATAAAATAAAATAAAATACATTAAAATAAATTAAATTAAATTAAATTAAATTAAATTAAATTAAATTAAATTAAATTAAATTAAATTAAATTCGACACTTATCTTCTATTTTAGAAACACCCGGTGTGATGCACGGGTCAAATTTTCCGTTCCGCATTTGTAAAATCATCTTTCTTGTCCAAACCAGTTGCTATATGCACTAAATATGCACGTGAAGGCTGATTTTATTTGCCCTGATATGTGCTTGAGATCAGAGTAAATGTAGCACCAGAAATCATGTATGATCAGAGGTTTACCTGCACTGCATTTAATGAGCCGCCCCGATACCACACTGAGCATTTGTCGACCCGGTCCGACCCGACCTGCAGGAAACATGCAAGAATTAAAGGTCCCGGGTCGGCCTGCGCTCCACTAGCTGATATCATTAATTATGTGATGTTTGCCAGCTCAGACACTGAAGAGGGCAAAGTGAAGTCAGCAGTAGCCTGTAGATCGCTAGTTTATCTAACAGAGCAACAGGTTCATTTCAACCAATCACAACTAGACTCTGGCTGACGGCTGACGGGACAGAACCAAACCATGTCATGCACTTTGTTTTGTCAAGATCAATATTCATTTTTGTTTATCTCTTTATTTTACTGCTATATTTTCAAATTGCCTTTGAAAAACATATTTTATTTTTAATAACAATTTAAAAATGTTCTTATATAGTTTGCACATCTTCTTGGGCCCCCATCAAGTCATGGGCCCGTGGAGTCTTCCTAACTTTCCCCCCCATACGGCGCTCCTGATGTAGAGGTTTTATGTAGTTTTTACATACCTCTGCAAAACACTCGGCATTTTAAGAGTTAAGTAACAGTTTCTACCAACACTGGTTCATTTCCACTCGGGACAACTAACAGAGCCGAGTTGTTTCATGCCTGTATACACTCATCTGTGCAACAGCATTACTCATCCAGAACATTCAAACCTTGCTTTCACCGTTGACTGCCGGCAGCGTGACTTATGTTTGCTTAAATAATACTCCTGTCTCTTTTCCCAACCTCTCTTCAATCTCTGCTTTGCTCTTGAAAGCAGCCGTGCGCTCTGCTGAATCACTGTTTTAATGCTAAGCTTTTGTTCAGCATCTTTTTCCTTCACTTTCACTGGAAAGCAGGCATAAGACAGGTTAAGACACTTCCACACTCTTATTGAGACGTTTAACAAAGCAACTTACTGCCACGCGTCTAGAAGTGGAAATCAGAGAGCACTCTGCTTCAAAAGAGACACATAACAGAAGCTAAGAGGCTTTTGTATGATACAGACAGCAAACATAACCAATGGCGCTGAGCACTGCTGTGAAGATTTGATCGGGTGTACAATAAAACAAGATAATAAATATCAAAAATAGCAGATTTGGGAAAGATAAGAGTCTCATGGATGTGTTATTAGTTTACTCATTATATTATCAGCAAGCAGAAGGCAGCAGGAACACAGAAAGAAAAAGGTACGGCAGTTCGGCTGTTAAAATAAAAGTTACTAATCAATATTTTGGTCAACAAAATCAAAGGATTTGCTTTGGCCTTTGCGTTTAAACACAGTCTGCAGAGAGGAGAGAGCTTTTGTTTTCCAGGTTGAGGAGATGCTGAGGACTGTTTGCATTGTGTGTTGCCCGGATCTGCTGAAAGTTGTGTGGTTACTTTTAGGATGAACAAGGAAACAACTGAAAACTGAAAACATCTGGATTTAGAGAAAAGTCTGGCATACCTGCAAATGACACATGTTGCGTGTGACAGCTGGGATCCTCCAATCCCGCTTTTCCAGTTTCTACACAAACTACAGTCAATTGAGGCCAAACATGTTCTTTTCAGTAGCTGGATTTTATAGAGTAACAGGAGGGAATGACTGCGTCCATCTGCACAATATGTCTACTCTGCCTCTAACGGTCCCTATTCTGCCCCTAGTGGTCACTCGCACACTGTTGCAAAAGTGTAGAATTTATTTTTGAAGACGTGCACAAACAGAGCTTCAAACAAGCTCAAAACACTTAAGGAAGACATGATAATCACGTTAGAGTGTGATTTAAAAGCAAATACATTTTTTGGCCATTTAACCAAGTTTTACTAAATTAAACAGAAGTTAAAAAGGAAAACACCAGTAGAAGCACATGTAAAAGGAATAAACATTCCTCATATGACGTGCTCCTTTCTGAGCACCAGAACCAAATACTGTTCTGATTCTCTCAAAGATTCACACTTAATGTTTTAAGTAAAACTGCTTCAAACATGCTTTATGAGCTAAAAGTCAAATAAAGAAAATCCATCCATTTTCAATTTCTGCTTATTTGCATGTTGGAGCCTTTGACAGAGAACACAGTTCATGCTCGTGTGTGTGATCACCTGAATATTAAAAGTCCACCATGTATTTCAACATGAACCATTATTCCTGTTTATCAGATACTGATACACATCTTAGGACCAAAATTACATCAAAATGAATATACTTGGAATAAAATCCAGAATAATGGACTGTAAAGTATTATTTGGATTACACATCTTGCTTCTGTTAACTGCATCCACCCGGATGCCGTCTAACGAGCACGTGTAAAGTTATGAATTTACCAGACGTATACTACTTGTCAACATTATCATATCTGAAGCATTTCCTGACTTGACTCCATTTAAAACTGAATAAAAAAGCAAGAAGAGAAGAACATGGTGATGTAGCATCCTGCAGGCCTTTACCAAACCAATCCACCTGAATTTCCCCTCAAACAAATCGAACCACGTCATCAAGAATGTATTTTCTACCAAAACTGCAGGTGAGCCTGTTGGAAAAAAAAACATAAAAATAAAAGAGGAACTTTAGTATTTTTTGCTCTGCAGCAATGTCCCAAAATAAAACAAATCCATAGTGTGTAACGGCGCAAGTGAGAAAGGGGGGATGCATCACTTTAATGGCCACATACTGAGATGGCAGCCTTCGCAAGGGATTTCTGTAAAAGTCTCTCAAACTTTTAGACTTGCTACTATTTGTGGCTGAAGCAAGAGAAGAAAAACAAAAGAAACAGATATAACTGGAGTGTGAAAACACAAAGTGATGACAGGAATGGGGGTGTAGGAATCCGCTGAGGACTCCATGCATAACAGCTTTTTATAGGAACATTAAAAATCTGAACTGGATAACAAAGTGTGTAAAAACTGTCCCTCATTAGTATAGCATCACACAAGTGTAACATCCACTTTGCAACACAAGTTCTTGTTATTTTTGCCACCAAGACTCCGTCTTATTGGCCCAGCATGCTAAAACACACAACAACAATTTGTTATTGGTTGTCAGTAGCTGCGTTTTCATTACAATTTTTTGCAAAATAAAAACGATATTTCTAAGTTTCGACAAACAATTGCGATTTGCGGGTTTTTCCATTGAACAGTGTTTAGTGCGTTAGCCTCAAGTCTCGTAAAATATTGTTACTCGCAAGATTTTACAAAAATTGCGGCTCACACAACGAAATCACGTGGCATTAATTTGGGCTTTTCTACTTGATGCAGAGAATTTGATACGGCTTTTTGAAGCTTTTCTCCCTCATTGGCTTTTTTAAAACTCTGTTTCATTGTTCGTTCCACACCGCACCATCTTTACCCGAAACAAACTGGTCATGACCCCCAACGTCATGTCTGGTGACACGCAAATGCGAAAAAAGAGTTTCCATTAAGCTTCTGGGATATGTTTCTATATCGAAACGTCTGCGTAAAAACTTGCTAGGAATATTTCAGACTTTTTTTTTCCCCCAAATGTAGTTGTTGCCAATAACCTTTTTTTTGTATTGCGATATTTAGTTTTTGCGTAATTCTAGGTGTGATGGAAACGCACTTACAAAAGTTTTAAAATGTGTTTTCACGGATGCTAAGTAACTGCTGGTATTTTAATGGATGTTTATATATGGGATGAGAATCCTGCCATAATCTGAAACTGAAAAAAAAAAAAAAAAAAAAAGATGTAAATAAAGTTTTAATAAAAAGTTGAAATCAAGTTTTCAGATTTAACTGTCTTCCTCAGTATTCCTCATCGCACGCGGCTCACTGACTCTTGACTTGCGGCTCGTAAAGCAGCCGCTGGATTTCTAAAAATGCGATCTAAACAAGTCATAATGATCCTCAACGCTGCAGTTCTCACCACAAACAGCTGCAGGCTGCTTGCAGAAACTCTGCTGTCCTAACGGCCCTAACTGACCCTGTCAGAGTTGCCAGTTTTGGCTGATTTTAGCTGCAATGAACTCCGCCAAAGAGCTGCTCCGTCGGTAGCTCCGTGTATATATATTGAATTAATAAACACCCACATTATTTTCACCATATACTGTTGCATAAGTATGCTATTACTCCATGCAATATTTAAGATAACGATTCCTTGCTAAAAAGCTTAATGTTACTGATTTGGCAACGTAGCAGGATACGCAACATGGCTTTTTTTTTCTTTTTTTTTTTCTTTTTTCAAAGTGGTTCTCCTCTTATCTTAGAATATTGAGTTAGTATCTCAGTGGGAGGCTGTAGCTCAGTAGGGAGAGCAATCGTCCTTCAACTGGAAAGTTGGGAGGTTGATTCCAGGCTTCCCCTGACTAAAATGCCTAAGTGTCCTGGGGCAAGACACTGAACACCAAGCTTCCCCCCGATGTGCCTATCGGAGTATGAGTGTGTTGTATGTGTGCGTGTGAATGGGTGAATGTGACGTGTAGTGTGAAGCGCGTTGAGTGGTCTGCATGGCCAGGAAAGCGCTATATAAGTACAAATCCTTTTACCAGTTAAGTTAGTACTTAGTATATTAAGTTAGTTAGTATATTAGTTAAGTTAGTACTTGGTATATTAAGTTAGTTAGTATATTAGTTAAGTTAGTACTTGGTATATTAAGTTAGTTAGTATATTAGTTAAGTTAGTACTTGGTATATTAAGTTAGTAAATTAGTTAAGTTAGTACTTAGTATATTGAGTTAGTTAGTATACTAGTTAAGTTAGTACTTGGTATATTAAGTTAGTTAGTATATTAGTTAAGTTAGTACTTGGTATATTAAGTTAGTTAGTATATTAGTTAAGTTAGTACTTGGTATATTAAGTTAGTTAGTGTATTAGTTAAGTTAGTACTTGGTATATTAAGTTAGTATATTAGTTAAGTTAGTACTTAGTATATTGAGTTAGTTAGTATACTAGTTAAGTTAGTACTTAGTATATTAAGTAAGTATATTAGTTAAGTTAGTACTTAGTATATTGAGTTAGTATACTAGTTAAGTTAGTACTTAGTATATTAAGTAAGTATATTAGTTAAGTTAGTACTTAGTATATTGAGTTAGTATACTAGTTAAGTTAGTACTTAGTATATTGAGTAAGTATATTAGTTAAGTTAGTACTTAGTATATTGAGTTAGTATACTAGTTAAGTTAGTACTTAGTATATTAAGTAAGTATATCAGTTAAGTTAGTGCTTAGTATATTGAGTTAGTATACTAGTTAAGTTAGTACTTAGTATATTAAGTAAGTATATTAGTTAAGTTAGTACTTAGTATATTGAGTTAGTATACTAGTTAAGTTAGTACTTAGTATATTGAGTAAGTATATTAGTTAAGTTAGTACTTAGTATATTGAGTTAGTATACTAGTTAAGTTAGTACTTAGTATATTGAGTAAGTATATTAGTTAAGTTAGTACTTAGTATATTGAGTTAGTATACTAGTTAAGTTAGTACTTAGTATATTGAGTTAGTATATTAGTTAAGTTAGTACTTAGTATATTGAGTTAGTATACTAGTTAAGTTAGTACTTAGTATATTGAGTTAGTATATTAGTTAAGTTAGTACTTAGTATATTTAGTTAGTATATTAGTTAAGTTAGTACTTAGTATATTGAGTTAGTATACTAGTTAAGTTAGTACTTAGTATATTGAGTTAGTATACTAGTTAAGTTAGTACTTAGTATATTGAGTTAGTATACTAGTTAAGTTAGTACTTAGTATATTGAGTTAGTATACTAGTTAAGTTAGTACTTAGTATATTGAGTTAGTATACTAGTTAAGTTAGTACTTAGTATATTGAGTTAGTATGTTAGTTAAGTTAGTACTTAGTATATTTAGTTAGTATACTAGTTAAGTTAGTACTTAGTATATTGAGTAAGTATATTAGTTAAGTTAGTACTTAGTATATTGAGCTCCTGTGAATTAACAGTGAGGATCACTGGTGTAAACTATGAAAAGTGTAATGTGAGAGACTACATCTTTAAAAGGGCATTTCTAAAATTTAACTAAAACCTTACAAACCAACCTGTTAAAAAATGAACCAACCAAGCAGGGATGAAATTACTTTTCTTTTGCAGTATAAATCATGCTGTCGTTGCAGAGGTGTGTACATTTTTTCTTCTATAAAAAGTAGTTTTGGAGCCAAAGGGTGAGGGCCTGTTGTTGCTATGAGGGATCTTCAAACTTTCAAATTTAAATTGACCTGGCTTTTCCATTTTTAATTAGTTAATAAATTTATCAGCAACCAAACAGGGGCTGCACACATGGTTATCACTCGACTCACACACTGTGGATATTCATCCGTAACTGGTGTAACAGCTGGTGAATTATCATGTGACTCAACACAACAAGATTATTGTTTGGTTTTAGAGATAACATAACGCTCCACTGCTTCCTAAGCTCCAGAAAGACACAAACACCATCTCTTCGTTAGAAAACAGATGAAGAGAAGGATGAAAGCAAAATGCTAATTTAAGAGAATTACTAAAAAAATGTTCCAAATCACTGAGTTTAATCAAAAGGATCTTTTTTTAATTATACAGAAGACATTTTTTCAGTAATAATGTGCATTTATCCTTTCGGTTCTGGCTTTTAGTTACAGTTTAAACATATCATTATTTAAGTACAAGAGCATATATATGATTGTTTAAACATAGATCCCCATTCAGCAGCAGCATTTCAGCCAAATTCTGGCTTCTTTCTCTTATCTGCTTTCCCTCCCACACACACTCACCTGTAGACAAACAGAAGTGAAAGTGCCATGATCTCGTTTTTTAATTTTTCAAGTAAAATTCAATAACACTTGACCTGAATGAAGGGATTCAAGCCTGAATCATGCGATTTAATTAAGACTAATCAAGTAGCCTGCTCACGGTGCAGCAATTAAACCGCAGCAGAATATACAACACAAGAACAAGAGGGCTAAATGACAGCTTCCCATGTAAAACCAGCTCCCTGTTTCACACTTTAAAGGTAGAAATCACTGCTAAAACACCGACTTGTGATTTTGTAGGCTCATATTATCGTAGTAGGCTGGGAGAAGAGCCAACTATGAGCTCATGGATCTGTCTGAAGCTACAGGTCTGTCTGAGCACAGTGGAACCGAGGAAAAGTGTTCAACAGCCCCATGTACAGTGTTTAAAGGGAAATCATCATTAATTCCCTGATAATGAGGGGTTATCTCCCACTGCCAGATGCTGATTGTGATTAACAGCTGTTGTATTAAATCTGATCTGACTTAAACACAAACTAAAGCAGCTGTTCTTACAGACACCTTATTGAAAATCGATTGAGTCAACCATAAACACTGATCCCACACAACGCGAATCTCCAACAGAGAAACCACGAGAGGAAAATAAAACAAGGCGTTGCAATAACCAAAAGTCCAGACCTCAGCTTGATCCACACCCCGTTGTGGGACCTTAAGAAAGCTGTGCAGAAACACATGCTTGCAAACTTTAAACACAAGTACAGAAAAACTCCTCAACCAAGACGTGAGAGTGATGATGTCATCCACAAGGTGAGAATACAAAAAGATTGCAAATGTTTTGTAAAGCTACTAAAGCATAGAGGTGCAATGACACATCAATATAAAACACATCAATTCAACAACTCACAATATAATTATATAGATCTGAACGGAAAATAATAATCATTAATAAAAAAAAAAAAAACATTAAAAAAAAAGAACATGTTAAAAATGTTTTAATTTTCCTTATTCAGACTATAATAATATTTGAATCTGATGAGAAAAATGTAGATGTGAAAGGCTGTGGTGGGTAACTATGATGAAACCAAACTGTACTTAGTTACAACTAAATTCTACAAATCTTTGTTTTAAAACTCTAAACATAAGAGTTTATTTTATTTTCTAATACAAATAGAAATGTATGTTTTTCATTTTCTTACATGATGTAAAGATTTTAAAGCTCAGCATCCAGGATGCGGCTCAGTGTGTAAATATTTATATATATATTGAACAGATTGTTCAGCAATAGAATTAAGTTATCTCAGTTGCTTTTAGACATTTGATAAAAACACAAGTAATTGTGTTAAATCATCACATGATGTCATCTGATTGATGGATTCTGATCAGAATCATTGTTTGTGATATCAGTGTGATATCAGTAAACCTGTAAAATGTTTCCTAATGAATCAATACTATATTGTGACATGATCAAACTTGGGATTTGCACCCATATCAGATCACACAAAACACTTCTTAGGTTTTGCAGGATTTTGCTCTGTAGATATTGACTTGTGGTTTAAATGAAGATGGATTTATCAAATTTACAACTTGGAAAGGACCAGATGTCTCTTTATGTTTTACCTGAAAGATAATTGGTGTTCTTTGTTTACATGTTTTTTTTTCTGTAACATTAACTACTCAGAATAAATGAGTAACATTTAGCACATAAAGTAGTGCAAATAATATTCCACCACGTGTGAAACATCAGTCAATATAAATAATGAGCCCTTAATTCTGTAAAAGATTTCTAATGGATCGGTCCTCATGTTATCAATGTCTGGTGTCAAACAGATTTTTATAGAGGCTCTGATTTCCAGTTAATATTACAATAAACCATTGCCTTTTTTTTTAAACTGGTTTACTTTTGTGTTTGGAAGACTGAATCTACCGAAAGGAAAAAAACAAATACAGAAATATGAAAATGAGGCAATAATCAAATTTATATGCCAATAAATTACATAGGATCTTGTAGAATCTCCTGTTGCAAGTCGGCTATTTTGTGGGGGCTTTGCCTTTATTTCTGCCCTGAGGCCACATGCTACAGAGCCAGACAGAGCCAGGCAGTCACACTTGGCTGCATTATTTTCCTGTACTGCCCTCGGACCTGTTTGGTGACCACTAGGCGAGGATCTGACCTAAAAACACGCTTTAAAAGATCGCCACCTGTAAAAAGGAGACACGGGACTCTTTCTTTTCTGTATCATTTAAAGATATTATCTATCTATGATGTAGATAGATGATACCTCGCCTAGGAAAAGTCCAGCAGATGGAGAAGTTGCACGAGCTCCACATTAAGGCATGTTATCCTTAAATTATTCAGCTATTTGAACCAATGAAACTCAAAACAGCTTTTAGTCTAAGTTACATGTCTTTATTATTTTCCCAACTATGAGCTTTTATTTAAAAGTTTTAGTTAATATTTTAAGCCTAACCTCACTTCTTGTGGAAATTGTTTTATCACCACTGGAAATGTAGGGGATTTACATGAACATTGTCATATTTTACTAAATGTCCTGAAGCTTTTTTTCTTTAACATATCAGTTTCTGAATGATGCACAAGTAAGTGAATTTAGAATAATGAAGATAATACTGCAGGAATAATTTATCCTTCATTATGATAATCAGGTATCTTCTGCAGCTCTATTGGGAGATACAGTACTCTTGCTTCAAGGACTTTGGTTCTTTTCAGTCCTCAAATTTTACTAATCTTATGAGAATGAAACCCAAACAAAGATAGTGTTTAGTCATATCATTAACTACAACTATGTTCCCATCAAATCAGATGAAATTTGGGGCTAAATCCTTCCAGGGTGGTAATTTCCTAAATATATCATTACAGCTCTCAGAGTTCCAGTTTGAAATGTATTATATGAATAGATTGCAGATATCTCTGGGGCACATAGAAGTTAATATGCTTTAATAAACATCACACCACTTTGACAAGTCAGAAATGGAAAAGCAAGCTCTCCAAGAAAATAGTTTTTTAAAAGCACAATATTTACAATGCTAAACAACCATCAGATCACATCTGTGCAGAATAAATCAATTAGGTCTTGTGAGCCTAAGGAGAACCCAAACACATTGTGCATAAGCCATAAGACAAAAAATACACAGATCATGTTTGGTTTAAACCACATCTACAATATAATGACGTCTGGGGGCAAACAAAGAGAATCACAACAAACTAAAATGATGCACAAAGAAGAATTATGTTGCCTGAGAATGGTTTCAATGGAACACAAAGCCGTAGTCAAAACCAAATATTTGCTTACTGGAATGCTTTGCTACCTGAAACCATAAGAGCAGTGCAGCACTGTAAAGTACCCACCTCTGCCTCCAGTAGCATAACGTCCAAGAATGGAAAACCAAACACGGCCATTGTACAAGAGCATGCCGTGTCAATTCCCACTCAGCAATAGAAAAACAAAATGATCACAAGGTGGAGGGGTTTGTTTGAAGAGGACAGATTCAGAGAGGTGGGTGTGGGGGAGGAGATAACAACTGCTTTAAACTCATCTCCAGAAAAACCAAAGTCATTAGTAAGCCTCCCCCGAGACACTGACTGTAGTGAGGCCTAAACATGGCTGCTGTCATATGCCACAATGCACATTTACTCCCATTTCCCTGCCTCATTACTCTGCCGTGCCTCTTCTCTTATAATGCTCCAAGTCTAATTAAGCAAATGAATCCACTCTGCCTTTAATGCTAAAACATCAATATGTGGAGACACCATCAGGCAAAGTGGCGAAACTCCAATCTAAATCTCAACCATAACAGACAATTCAAAACAGTTGCTGCTGGTTATAGAAACATCTCTGGCATGGGTTTCATCAGGCTTGTGCATTAAAGTGACACACTTTTACTGCTTTAACAGGAAATAATGGGGTTGATACCATAGACATCATATGTACATAGACGCTGCGTTGTAAAATGCTGTCTATACGAGCTGAAGTCTCATAGCGCCGCCATCTTAGATTGGTCTCCAATGCGCCTCCATTGCATTCATTTGTAAGGTGTTGGCCTAACCACAACAGTAACTTCACCAATTTTTACAAGATATTTTTCACAGTTTGGTTTGTTACAAAGGGCAGAGATATTGTTATGATACAGATCACTGTAAAACATTAAAAACTACATGCTAAAATATTTTTATAACGCTATTTAACAAAGACATAAGGTAGCTACAATATAAATAAATGTATAAATGAATTTGATACTATAATGTTCAATTGTTTATTGATGCATTTGGATTTATTTATCTATTTTTATCTGTTCAAATAACAAACTATTATTTAACCTTGTGAAATGTATGATCAGCTTTCAATATTTCGCCGGTTATTGCAACCGTATGCTGAACAAAATACGGGAATAGTTGCTGCTTTCTCTTAACTACGGTTGATTCTTTTTATTTATACATTTATTAATTTATTAATATAGAGATAAGGTTGTACAAAGTCTAAAAAAAAAGTATTGTATCAAAACTGTACAATTCAAAATTTACCCAGAAAAACACTTGGAGAGCGTAAACCTCTGCCAAGGACTTTAAAAAGTTTCTGGATCCAAGACCTAGTCTTTTCACGTTTCCAATCAATCCTGAAAGTTTCATGAAAATCCGCCCATAACTATTTGAGTAATCTTGAACACAAACAGACAAACAGATAAAGCCGGTAAAAACATAACCTTCTTGGCGGAGGTAATCATGCCACCATGTAAAACTCTCTTTGTTAAGCATTAATATATTTTTCTCTGAACACCTCATAGGAGTAAAATTTATCAGTTGCATTTAGTAGATTATTCACTGTGTTAACATTATTTATAAACCAGTTCTGTAGAAAAGTGTTTTATTTATAAACCAGTTATGTAGAAAAGTGTTTTATTTATGTGTAATATACACGCGTTCTACAGAAAACAGTTATGTGGGGAAACTACAATGACTCTGCAGCAACACTCAAAAGCAGAGACCCATCCACTACGGTGGCGACGCTGGTTCACTCAATGAGGCATCTATGTATATATGATGTCTATGGTTAATACAATATTCACAGTGTTATGGACAGTATTATATTTAATGCAGTATTAACCAAACAAATCATATCAGCACATGCAGCTCATACCAATTGTCAAGCATGGAGGCAGGTGACTGATGGTTTGGGCTTGTTTTGCAGCCACTTATTCACCACGAGTTCCTTTCTATACCAAACACCTTCTGCGTTTTGACCTAGTTTATATTGAATAAATGACACAGTGTAATAATACCTCCCTCTGCTTTCCATTAGTAGTTGGTTTACCAAAGTTTAGGACCAAGAACCACATTATTTGATGTTTATTGCTGTAATATATAAACAATGATGAAGTACTTCCTTTTCCTCTTTACCTCATATGCTGCATAGATGCCAGCAGAGATTTATTTTACAGGTTGTTATAAAGAGACCAGAGAAAGTATCAGGGTGGCCAAACGTTATTAAGTCAATAATGCATAACTACAGCAATAGTTTCAGAGGGGTGGGAGTATGCCCCCCTGGGAGAAAAATTTAAACATTGTAGATTAAGATGCATCAATCTGCTGCGCTCTGAGAGCAAATCTCAACACCTGGCCCCTTACTCTGCAAGACCGAAAACAGACATTTAAGTTGTCTTAAAAACCGGATTGTTGGAAAACAGGAAGAGCCCACCTGCTGCTTTATAAATAACACAGTGGTCTAAGCATTGGAGAGCCCCCAATTCCTACGGGTGCATGCAACAAACAACAGTGTTTGCACTCCCTAGCAGGTTGAGAAAGATTGAACTGTTTGCCAGTATTCTCACCGTTTTCTACCAGAGCGCTACAGAGAGTGTACTGATCAACGGCATCTCTCTGTGGTGTGGCAGCTGATCAGCTGGAGACTGGAAGGGCCTCCAGAGAGTAGCGAGGAATGCGGAGAACATTTTGGGGACTTCTCTTCCTTCCATCAAGGACAGTGTTTCCCCTACATTGCCTTATCCATGGCTGAACTGCAAAAAGTCTGTTCTTAGTTCTGAGGATGATACAATGATTCAGTGAAATAAGATGACTGCAATAACCTAGAAAAGTATTCTTGTGCACCTTTATGATTCTATGTTTCACCGATTTTAATAGTTTTTTTTCATACTTTTGTTTTCAAAGATCTACATGTTAAGTAAAGCAGGTCTGTCTTGCAAATGAGACCTTGTGTATCAGTGGAACAACTAGCATAAATAAAGGTTAATAACTTATCATGCTTTTTTTATACTTCTCATTTTACTCCAGTCTTGTTTCAGCTTGTAGTCCTTCAAGATGTTGCGACCAAAAAGCCATCTGCAATGAAATTTTATTCGAAGTATACACCTGTGCTGTATACTTTGACTAGTAATAAGGAAGATTTACAGAATATATCTATCAATGGATTTTTTTCTTCTCTGATGGCATAGGCATATTCCAAGATGACATTCCAGAATGAATAAGATTGTGAAAAAGCATCACAGAGGCCAGACTTGAAATGCATAAAGAATCTCTGGGATGTGATAGAGAAGATACTTGCCAGATCATTGCAGAGATACAAAACCCATTCATGCTCACACTAATTCAGAGAAAATTTAGAATGACCAATTAACCTAAAATACGCATGTATTTGAATGATAGGATGAAACTGTATGCACAGAGACACAGAGCAAATGTAGTAGCAATGTTTGTGCACAAGTTCAGGAAAAAAAAAACATGGAAAAGTTTTGATGTTGGGCCCTCTTATAAGGAAAAATATGGGTGTCAAAGCATCCACTTCTCCATGAGTTCGATGCCAGTGCCAGGAACTTAACAGCAGGACAGACGGAACTGCTGGGAGCTAAATTGGATTCTGTATTATCTTAACTATTTACCACTGTCATGGTGCCTTTGTTACTATTCCCATTTTTATACTTTCATTTGTCAGAGACAGCTAATGCCTCTTCATTTTGATTAACCCAGTCTCTTCTGTTTGGAGGTGGAAGTGGAGCTCCTTCTGCTCCACTGTGTTTCCAAACTCTTCACATAGTCACTGCTCTGTAGTGATCCACAGTTGGTCTGCACTAATTGGGACCTTAATATTTGCTTGACGTGCCCGTTGGCAGGAGATGGTCTGAGGTGAGTCTCTAACCACTTAATTTTCAGAGACAGGATGCATGTAGTGTGCACAGCTAAAGTGTCTGAAAGCACTGTTACAGCACTAAAATGGTTCAACATTGTCACAGGATCGGGTTACAGTATCCCGGACGAGCCCCCACTTAATGTTACAAACCCCCAGCTCGCCAGTTAAAAGGGGGAGAGGTTTGTAAGCATTAAACCCACAAATAAGTTCTTTTAAATAAAAAGGTGTTTATTTGCAGGCATTAATGTTGTTGCCCGTGACAACCGGGCAGGAATAAAGAACCAAAAAAAAAATTGTAACAGGCTTCACCTGCTACATGTCACAATGATGTTACATGTCTGAATGATTGCCAGCCTGCTCCTTCAATAGGGCTGATGAGCTGGCCCCACTGAAAATGATGACGAGGCAGCGAATCCCAGAAGGAGCAGTGCAGCCAGTAGTATGGTGGAAACCAGGCAGTCAACCAATGTTCTAGTGGAGATCACACAGTCAGATTCGCATAACAAGTAATGGGACGTAACACACATGGTGGCTACTGCTGTGATGCAATACCTTGGGTCTCCGGTTGGGCGGCCATGATTCATCTGCTAAGAAATGTTGAAGTTCAGGAGCAAAAAAGCCAGACAGGAAAAAAAAAAAAAAAACAACTGGTTTTGTTGTTGCTGAATGCTCCTTTGCTTTGTGCCAGTAGCAGTCAGAGTCTTCTGCATTTGATGAACAACAAGTTGTTATTACAAACCTAAAAGGTATTAAAAAGATCCAGTGTGAGCCATATTGTTGATAATTTCACGACACCAATACAGCCTCAAACAGATACATGGACCAGGTATGGTTTAATGTTCAATTTTGTTTCTCGGTTCGTTCGTTTTTGCTGTCATGTCTCAAAACCTTCTAGTATCAGCGTGTTTTCATAACATTGTGGCTTTAATCCTAAAACCACTGTTATTTATATTTAATATGGAGTTACTCCTTTTGCTCAGTATCTATAATGAAAGCTTTTGTATGATATTTACAACTGTTAAAAACAGAAATAAATCTGGGAATAATCACATCCAGCCACATAAAAGAAGCACAGGGCTTCAGAAGGGGGAAAAAAACCACAAGAAGGGTATGACATGGACAACTTTCTGGCTGAATTATCAGTGCAAAGCAGAAACACTAAGGTAATGAGCTGCTGCTACCGCACTAGGGGGGAAATTACTATAGACAGCAGAGCTACCTGCAAGGTTATTATTTTCTCCACAGACCGAGTAGCAATCAATGCTGAGAAAAAGTTATTTCAGTCACCTATAGGGATATTAAGAATTCTACAAGAACTGATGTAGTAAAAACACATTCTTCTCATTAAAACGCTGCTTCACAACCTTCTTACATTCATTGAGATTCTTGATTTGTTTAAAAAAAAAAAAAAAAAAAAAAAAAAAAAACTCCCACTGCCAAGGAAAAAGGGTCAGTTTCAGTCTATGTAAAGATAAATAATTAGTTTTTTTTGTAAATTGAAAAGGCTTTTTTAAGGGGTTATGTCATCCTGTGCAAACCTCAGGAGGAAATCAGAAGACACAATTTGACCAAAGCACTTGTTTCTATTGTTATCTGTTAGTAATGCTTCACTGCAGCTCTTGTAATGACTGCACCGTTGTATTCTAACACATTTTAATTACCACTCTTCTCACCACACTGCAGATGAATGCACTTCATTTCACATGTGAGACTATGAGTCGGCATGTAAACAATAAAGATCAGCATCACATGTAACAGAAGCCTACAAGGAAAGACAGCCAATGAAAGAAAACATGTCAAATGGGTTCTTTTAAATATTTGTATGGAGTCACTGGTCCATAAGAGGGGGTATAAGAAAATATGACAAAGCAAAACAAGAAAGAAAGTTCAAATCCAGTGAGCCCAACAAAATATACACACACACACACACACACACACACACACACACACACACACACACACACACACACACAGGGTATTTAATTTGCTTCCTGGTACCAGGCTGAAATCTTGTCAGATTTATCGACATGTTGGAAACATTCCTCCGATATTTTGCTCCATATTGACTTGACAGCATCACACAGTTACTGCAGATTAGTCAGCTGCAGATCCATGATGAGAATCTCCCCGTTCCACCACATTTCCAAGCTGCTCGCAGTCTGGTGAACGTGGAAGCCGTTGGGGTACAGTCAACTCTTTGTCATGTTGGATCATTACCCTCCCAGAAGTAACCATCATCTCCAGTCCACACATTCTCCTCTGACCTCCTGACATCAACAAGACATTTTCACCCAAAGTTTCAGAGCATTCTCTGTAAACCTTTAAGAAGGTTGCATCCATTAGAAATCTTTTACACACCTGCCCATCTGCCACCATAAGCCATGCAACGTAGGGTCATCTAAATCCCCTTTCTTTCTCAGTCTGATGGTTAGCAAGTCCTCTTGTCTCCATGTCTAAATGCATTGAGCTCCTGATTGAACTTAAATAAAATGGCTGCTGAGTTCTACTGAAAAACAGATGCGTTTACTTCTCTTCATCTTCTCGTGTTTTCTGTTTTCTTACCACACGGGAACCTTTTCAATGGAAAGAAACTAGTCATGAATATGGGAATGCAAGCATGGCAGTAAAAACACCACATATCATTTGTTGGGTCCTGTTACAGTTGGGATATGGTGGGAATATCAGGAATAATCTCTTATGACCAAGGATAAGTGTGTGGTGGTGTATTTATATGGACAGGTCCTGTTCTCTGCTTGTGTTAAAGTCGTCTGCAGATGGACGCTTCAGGAATAGGAAGAGGGTAAATAAAATTGTCAGGACATACTAAGTCTTCTACTGAACTCATTAGAAGTGAGTGAGAAGAAGGTTTTAGAAAAGTTAAAATTCTGTAATGAACAACATCATTCATCCTTTCCAGGATTGGCCATCAGCAGCGCCCGCAGTACGACAAGAAAAACTATCGCAGGTCTTTCATTCAGAACCTGTCGGACTGTTTGGCAGCAGCTCAACTGTTTCCTAGTTAAATAATAAGAATAAAAAAAAGTGGGTTTTTTTGTCATTTTGAACCTTTTATAGTCCATTCTATGAAATACCTTGAAATTAGAAATTTTAACCTAAAATTGTCCAGGTGTGTACCAAGACCTCCATTCTGCTGTTCCATTAACAAAATAAAAAATAGTTTCATGCTGAAAAGTGTTAAAAAATAGTATCTTGCCTCATAAAGGGTTAACAGCATCTCATATAATCACTGTGCAGAAAAAAACAAGTCCAAAATAATGATCATAATGAATATCAATGTCAGTTTGTTTGTCTTTGAGAAGAAGAAAACAAGATTTTAGAAGATTGTTTGAATATTAAAACATTACATTTACGCTTCTAAAAACATTGTCGGCAGAAGCTTCATCCATTAAAGCAGCGCAGCGGTGACATTTACTAAATGTTTTAGATATAAATGAGATGAAAGTACAGAGCACTCTTCAGATTGTCATAAGAATCCTCAAAGTGGAACTGGACCAAAACTCTGGCTCTGGTTCCTAAACTCAGCATGTGACTCCTTGTTGGATGGTGCAGGGGAAATATGAATCACTGCAGCCTAAAACTAATGGAATAGCTGCTATCATTAGCATATGAAGAGCATTGTCTTTGTTTTACGCTCCAACAACAGTTCGCAGACCGGAGAGGTTTACTCTACTCGATCAGTGGGAAGCTAATGTGAAGCCAGTTTAAGGTCAAACAGAATCAGCTGATGCAAAACTCCAGCTTCTAAATGTAATCGCCCTGAGCAGCAGTACGACTCTCATCCGTCTGCTATCAATCACCCTCCCAAAGCAGGCACCCAAACTGCTCGCTCCATCATTCTGACCTGCATCTTCCATTCTTCTCTGGGATCACTCTGTCAGTCTGTGAAACTCCTTGGATGCTCCACAGCCGAGAGCCGACTGCACTCCGTCTCAATTTCTCACTCTGTCACCTCTCGGCTCGTCATTCCCTCTCATTAAGCACCGCGGGACTCGCTTGTCGAATCTATCCTCTCATGACAAAGTTGACTCCAACTTCCCACTCCGTCATTCATTTTTTAACCGCTGACCCTGCAACCTTCATCCTCTTTGTCAGCCTCTCCCACCATCCGTCCTTTGTTAGCACTGCTGGTTCAAGCAATCTTTTATTCTAGCGCTCATTGGCGAAGTCTTCTCAGAATCTGGCCATGACGGATGGAGGGACAATTCCTGTATGAATTCTGCCCTGCCGAAGCAAAGTTTCCACAGAAACGCTAATTATTAAACAGAAACAAAGTGTCTGAAAACGGCCTTGATGGGAAAAAAAATGATCTGAGGGAAGTAAACTGTAAAAACTTTTCTCTCTCAACAGTTTTGGTGTTGACTTCTTGATGACATGTTCATGCAGCACGACCCCAAACCTCCTGCTGATGAATAAAAACACATTACTCGCACTACACCTGATTTCACAGATGCTACGAAGCCTGCTGTGGCTTCACTTCCATGAAGTGATTGTCACAATAAGTCCAGCCAAAGGTGAGACCATGTAATGCCTAAAGAAACTGCAAAAACCTCGAGAGCTACTTTTAGACTGTTCTTCTGGTTGCAGAAGTCCTCCATAGCTGACATCAGCAAAACTGCACGAGAAAAAACACCAGACTTCTGGATCAATGTCCTTCAGACAGATGAAACCAGGAAGGTTTGGTCATGATTTAAAGAGGTAGACGGATTGTATATTGTCCTGATTTGCAGTCACAAGACCTGGAGACCTTGTAGTCATTTAGTAAGTCAAATGTGAGTTAATCTATCCAACAAGTAAAGCCTGACTGAAACTGGTTCATATAGCAGCAGATCTGCAACAGAACGGCTGAAAAAGACGTGACGGCCATTGGATCATGGGTGGTAACATGTTTCCTCATGTTGTTGTGGTTCTCTCTGCTATACTGGTTTCCTCCCACCATCCATCTGGTCACCAGAGGTGGTAATTCCTGGTCCAGAAAGTAAAAGTCCTGCCATGTTTATGGATTTACCTGGACATTTAGAACAGGTGTTTTCACTAACAGGCTTGTTTACCTGGAAAATAAACACTGGTTGTTAAATCCAGCTGGTTTGGTGACTGGTTGGAACAGCTCCCAGACTAGACTTTTACTTTCTGGACCAGGGATTACCACCTCTGCTGGTCACTCTCCATAGGAGCGAGTGTGAACGGTTATTTGTCTCTCTGTGTTGTTTCTGCAATGGTCAACCTGTCCAGGGTTTCCCTTCCCTCCTGCTTGGACAGACTGGGATACGCTCCACCTTCCCTGTGACTGTAAACTGAACTAAGCAGTACAGGAAATGAACGAACACATAAATCGATGTGTTATGGTGGTCCAGTTAATGTCCACACATGGCTCTAACTGTGATGCTGGAACCAACAATGGCACATTGTTGCTGACACCACTGTTTACCATGTTAACATCATGGCTTTAACCTGAAAACATCAGACAGAAAAACACTGCGTTGGAGCTACAACAGATGTTTTTTTTTTTTCTTTTTCACTGCTTCACCATCATGACTTAGGTTTTTAGTCCAACAAATGAGGTCATATTTATCTAATGTGATGATGACTGGCAAGGACCAAATAGCTTTTATTATGTGCTGAAGGAAAACATTTTAAAAAGAATTTTGTCTTTTCAGTCTCTGTTGTGGGAGGTCACTCAGCCAAACACAGTCCTCTCAAACTTCTGTTGCCAGTGGCAGAGTGCTGAAAGACTGATGATAAATGAATAAATAACAAGGCTACTCTGAACATTTATTACAACCAAACCCAATGTCCTTCATATTAACATTTAAACACTGTTTTCCAGATCAGACCTGAATAAAAGAGGAACCAACACTGATTCAAGGTTTCACTGCTCACAAACTGAATGAACCTTGTGTTACCGAGGACTATCCAACATCTGGCTGCTTTGTTTTAAGCATGGACTGAACTACTGTTCCAGCACATGGGAGCTGGTTGTAGTGACTGCAGAACACCTGTGTATGTCATATATGGAATTAAATGAAAAATACTTCATTAATCCCCAAAGGGAAATTCAATAATTTGGGAGAAAATGATTGGAAATTATATAATTATTGGAAATTTAATATACTGCCATAATGCTGCAATGAACTCATTTAGGCGCAAGAAATGATTTGAGGCTGATGGTAATTGAAGTTATATAAGTTAGACTGTTCTCTTCTGCAACTTGTCATGTTCCTTTAAGCCAGTTGGCCCAGTTGACAGTAACATATTAACTTCTTACTGTGTGTCTGTTCCTGTGCGGTTTAGATTTTTATCGACTTGTGGTAAAAATGGTTAAAAAAAAGTGAGCCGCCATTCAAAAAGGTTGCATTTATTTCTTAATGCATTAATAGTACATTAACTAGATGATCAGAATTGGTAGTATTTGTTCATCAGAAGTCAGATTTATATTTCCTGATTACAATTTTTCATTTCCAGTTGAAAAAAAAGCAAATGAGCTTTAGAGCAAATACAGAATATTTTGGAGTTGGTAACTGATATCTGCTGAAGTATAGAATGCCCATTTCATAAAATAAGTAAGTGAGTTTGAATTCAATATGAGTCTAAAAGTAAGAGTACTAAGTGGAAGTCTGAACACAAAAATCCGACTTAAATCGACTCGGAGTGCAAAGACCTCCATCAAGCAGCTCATTTCCACCCATATTTTTAAGACTTATTTTAGAAATTCCTGTGTTCGCAATTGCTTTCAGATTTCTCCTAAAACGTGATAAAATCTGAGTTTGATCAAGACCCATTAAAAAAAAACAAAACAAAAAAAAAACCAAAAACAAAAACAAAAAAAAAACAAACCAGAAATCATAAATCCAGTGATGCAGCAACTGCCTGTTGCTCATAGTTACTCCTTGTTTTCCCTGCAAATTATCTAGATGGGATTGGATGACTGCTGCCACGCCTCAGCCTCCAGGTCTCCTGATTGGCTGCTGAACGGGCCAATCACTGCTGGACTTGCCAGGACCAAGGTAATAAAAAGGCACGGCAGGCCTACAAACAAGGGCAGATGTCTTGTCTTGCTGGTTGCAGTGTTTACTAGTTGGCTTTGGGTTTTTTTGTACTGTTTCCTTTTATTTGTATTTTTTTGGAGGAGGAGGGTGTTGTCTTTTGTTTTTTTGTGCTTTCTTGTTATTAAAATTGCTGTATTAGTTTATGGTGCTGCTCCTCCTTCGAACTCTGGGTTTGTAATAGTTTATTAAGTTGAATTTATTCTTCATTTATTTGTCTTATTGTGCCGGTGGGTTCGTAGTTCTTTAGGCCCCAGGAGTTTTGGTTTGTTTTAAGCAGCCCCTCTCAACCTAACTTCTGTTTTGGCCATGCCTTTTGTCCTCCTGAGACAATCAGTTTAAATCTGCACCATGGGTTGTCACATGTCTGTTGCAGCTCTTATTCCCCATCTGACAGGGGTCCTAACAAACACACAGACAGTTTAATACAGGCAACAACTTAACCTCCTTGGTGGAGGGATAAAAAATGATGAATGAGCAAATATAGTTGGACTATGGTTTTAAAAAGAGTATTTCATAGTTTGGTTCTGTTTTTATGCACGGAAGAGTATTAAAGAAAAAAAAAGTCATAATTCCAACTTTATTCTGAGAACTTTTTTGAATTTTTCTTTCAAGCTAAAATTACTAATTTTGGGGTGAATAAGTGTTCTGAGCAGTGAGTCTGTGTTTGTTCTTCCCATGTTTTGGTACAGATATTCAGTTCATCTTTGTAACAATATAAAAGTTATGGACGACTCGGCCTTTTGACACCAGAGCGATTTTCCAGATTTGACCCATGAATGATTTTCCTTTTACTTGTTTAAACTTGGAGTAGTTCTGCCTGGTTTGGTTGCAACTTATTGTAATGTTTCATGTTTCATTATTTGGTTAAATGTCTATATATATATATATATATATATATATATATATATATATATATATATATTTATTTATTTATTTATTTTAGGGGTGTGACGATATGCTTTTGTCCCAATTCGATTCAGATTTTTTGAGTGCCGATCCGATTGAAATTGAGATTCTCACAATTCTTCAATATTGCTGATTTTTGCACATTAAAAAATATTAAAAATGTATTTTTCTTGATTTCAATTACAAAAAACAACACAGTAGCCAGACCATCGTTCTGCTTCTATAATGCCCAAGAAGACGTAAAAAGATTAATAAAAACAATAAAAATGACAAAAATTTTAAAGTGGATTCATTTAATTTATTTGAAAAAAGAAATAGTTTTTTTTTTTTTTCTTTTTTAAATTTTGAAGCAAAAAAATCCCTATGTTCAATTTTTTGATTCAATTTTCCCACCCCTAATATATATGTGTGTGTGTATATATATATATATATATATATATATATATATATATATATATATATATATATATATATATATATATATATATATATATATATATATATGTGTGTGTGTGTGTGTGTATTATTATACACACATATATATTACAGGACATATAATACAGGACTGTGCCTTCTACTAACAAGGAACCCGATTCAGAGAGACGCTGAGAATCAAAAACAGCAAATACAGATAAATGTCAGAATTCATAAATTCAGAATGTTGAGAAAAAAGTCAGAATTCTCTGAATTTTATTTTCTTTCCTTCAGTGGCCCAAATACTCTCCATAATTAGGGAAAAAAATATACATTTTCTCTTAGAAAGAAAAAGATAAAAACTCAGTATTATGATGTTTCCTGTAAGCGGAAGTTAGAGGAACAGAATCTATCGGAGCCAGAGTCGGCATGACAACTGCTTGTGATGCCCACTGTTGAAAAGATGCAACAAAAAAAGTCAAACCTTGACATAGTTCTCCTCATTTCCCCCTCCACCAAACTGATCAAAGGTAGTGACAGACAGACTTATGAATAAAATTGCTGAAATCTAATATATGATATCATGGAAATCACCGGAGGGGCACTTCGTTTGATCAGAGCACGACTGTTAAAATGTCAATAGGTGGGCAGCAAAAGGTTGTTAAGGAGTGAAAATCAGATGCAGTTGTATCGGAGGCCTCTTCTCCTGGCTCTAATTAAGCAAAGCAGGTTGGTCTGCATTTGATGTAATGAAGAAGAAGACGAGTGGCTGTGCCACTGATGAGGACCAAGATCAAACCATCAGGCAAAACCTCTTGATAAGAACCACAATCAGGACCACTTTTATAGATTGTTTTAGTAATGCGATACAGAGAATAATTACAGTAAAATGAAAGTGTGCATGCTTTAATCAGCCTGCAGCAGGGAGCTATTATCAATACATCACGTTCAATGCCGTTTACCACTCTTAATCAAAATGTTCAATATTAGAAGAGGGACAAGAATTATTCTTCATTATTCACTAATTTTAGGTAAACAAAGTCGATCGTCAAGGACAAAACAATAAATTGTAAATCTGCAAAACCGAAAGACGACGAAGCAAAATCATATCCATCAATACGAGAGAGAAGCAGCTTCTTCAATCCATTTTCCTCTCCAGTCATGCCTCCATCATTGAATTATTTAATTTAAATACAAGCTGTGTAAGTGCCGGCTCAGAAATAGCCCAGGCATCTAAAAAAGAGCGAATGAGGGCACAAAGTTAGCAAGAATCCTCTGAATGATTTATGGATTTCTGTAGTAATCAACTGAAGCTGATGTATTTTGAGAGGCTGGGAGGAGACAGAAACACAAGCTCTGTCTAAGTGCTCCAGACAGATTACACAGGACAGGCAAAAGACAAAACAAAACGTAATAGTAACTCACATAACCTTAAAACTCTACTGGGGCCAACGCAAGCCACCAGATGTAGATACAGATATGCAGAATAAAGCGGACAGTAACAACACAGGTTGCTTAGTTTTCACACATAAACCCTGGTTTTTATCTCAATTATTTAAGTCAAAAAGTAAAAACTTGCTTCATTTCCTTCCTTAAATATCTTTATCTCTGCGGGGAGCTGCTGCCAAGTTGGGCCTCCTTCAAAACAGCCTCAGTTCTTTGTTTCATAGACCCAACAAGGTGTTGGAAGAATTCTCAGAGATTTTTCTCCAAATTGACAAGAAGAATCACACAGGGAATCTCTCGTTTCACCCATAGACTGTATATATAAAGATGGACGGAGCCTCCGTGGTGGAGCTGAGAGGGGGGCTGTGAGCGTCATGGTGGTTGATTGATATCGAGCGAACTCTGAGCTGTCTGTAGCTAAGAGCTAACCGAGCTACCCATGAGCTAACCAACTAACTAAAGCTAAGTCACATTGTTAACCAGCTAAAAACCGCGGTTGTTCTACGTTCTTCTGACTTGAAGCGGGAGATTGGGTACCTGTCAATCAAAAGGACACGCCCCTAAATATGCCAAACTTCGAGATTAAATTATTTTTAAACGGGTGAGTTAGAAAAAAAAATCACTCCCCCCACAGTTGTCATGAAGGTAAACCTGACCTATTAAACTGAAAATGGATTTTTGAACCAGACTGTAAACATGTTTATTTCTGCTGTGAAGTTGGTCTTTTTAACATGGGAGTCTATGGGGATTTGCTCTGTTTTGCAGCCCCTAGTGGATGAAAGGGGAACTGCAGTTTTATGCACTTCTGCATAGGCTTCACTTTTAACCGCCGGAGGCGCCATCTATGGTTTCACCAGATCCCAAAGCTGCTCTGCTGGATGTAGATCTGGTGACCGTGGAGCCGTTGGAGGACAGTGAACTCATCGTCATGGTGGAGATGATGTGAGCTTTGTGACATGGTGCATCATCCTGCTGGAAGTTTCCATCAGAAGATGCTACACTGTGCTCAGAAAGGGATGGACATGGTCAGCAGCAATACTCTGGTACACTGTAATTCATACCGAGCCATGTTGGTACTAAGAGGCATGGCAAGTTTCCAGTTTGAAGGTGCACTGGAACTTTTAAAAGTTATAGTTTTAAAACCACTGAAAATGTCCATAATTTGTTGTACTTTCTGACTGAAGGACAGAAAGAGCCAGGATCCCCAGTGGTGTGCAGCGCCAGGTAACACTCATCTTTCAGTTACTGTACACAGCTGTCAGTCCGCTCTGCATGAAGACTCAGGAGAACTCCCTGAACTTTTCCCCAGTAAGGAATAAAAAAATAAATTCTCTGGAATTTTTGGGGCTTGAAAGAGACAGAAGAATATAACTACAGACGCATGATGTTTGGTAGAAGAAGCTAATCTGACACACGTTTGGAAAGATGGGCAACTCAAATCAATTCACACTCAAACTTAATGATGCCTTGCATTTAATATGCACAGCCATCTACATAAGTTAATGTTCAAGCACTGGTGGAGCTGATGGCTCACTGTAGTACTTTCACTAAAATAACTCACATAGATGTGATGCTCCAAGTATTTCACGCTGGAATATTTCCCACTGAGACAACAAACTTACATACATGCTGCACCAAGGCATGTGGGCACAACACAACCTTAAAGATCACTTCAGATGATCAAAGTTTCTTGCTGGGTTTCTAGCTTGGCATACTTGCTAGCAGCCCTGCTTTAGTCAAAAGCAGGAAAGATACCAAGACTGTGACATTATGTGCCATCAAGGTCTCATCATGGCAGCACTCAGGAGGAGGTTCTACGTTGGTACTGACCCTTGAAACCCCTCATGCTTGGTTAAGAAGGTGCATTAGTGTTAACGATGCTTTCAAGTCATACCAGTATGTGTCCTTCATCAGAAAAGGCTCTTAGCAGTAATCTGTTGCAGTATAGGCCTTCTGCTATTTGATATGGCTGCATTTCTTTCAGCAGTTGTGTTTGTTGAGGTGCAACCAGCCAATGATCAACTTATTGGCAATTATCAAATTTAATAATCTAAATGTAAAGAAGGATACTTTTTGGTCTGATAAGGATGTGACGATGAAGGTTCCATCCTACCAAATGGTAAACAGATCATACTTAAATGGGGATTTTACAGACCATTCAAATGGTTCTTACATAATGAGCTACATTCACCCAATGGCGCTTACAGTAATATGGATTTATCTAGGCTTTGTTGCCTATCACACACATTTGCACAAGGATGAGCACACATAAGGGAACTTGGGGTTCTGTGCCTGGCCCAAGGACACTTCAGCTCTAACAGATTTCCAGGAAGGGCCTGCTTATAGCATTATCTCCACTCTGAGGTCTCAAATATACCCCTAGATAAAAGAAATGGAACAGATGTGCCAATGTTTTGCTATGGCACAGCTGCAATGGCAATACTATGTACTTCAAATACAGATTTCGTATGAAGAAGCTACAAATACACTAAAGCTGGTAGCACTAAAGACAAAGTGTCGAGTAAAATATGGTGAAACCAGAACTTTACTTTAAATGTACTGCAAGTGGGTGCATGTGAGCTAGTTGGTAACTGGTTGGTGTGGTTTCTGTTTCGATGATGAGTTATTCTTTCCATCACTGACTGCAGAGATCTGGGAAGAAATTCAACTGCAAGCAGAGAAAATGAAGACAGCAACCCAGCCAGCTTGATGAATGGGTGAATGAGTGAGATTAGAAGTAGTCTGCTGACTAAATGAACAGATTAATGAAGTGGGAAAAAGAACAGGCGTGATGCTGCCAACGACTTCACGTTTCATTCAGGCTAAATGAAAACGCCGCTTCCAAGAATAGCTCCTCTTGCCTCTGGTTATAGGCTGCAAGCACAATCATCATTAGCACTCTTGTGGTGTGATTCTGAAGATAGCACAAAGTTGAAATGTGTCAGACAGAGATGACGGCATGCAGCTAACTTGTGGTGCTTTGTTCACTAAATCGGCCCCGCTTGGTTTTCCGCCGTGACATGGACTCATCAGGTAAAAGTGTCCTTCCCTGTGCCTGCGGTAGGTGGATTGTCTTAAATTTGAGCTCACCACCAAGAAGGCTGCAGCACTCAGAATACTTTATATCCACATACTTTGAAGAAATAATACACTCCTGCTAGGACAGAACAGTCTGACCTCCTCCACAGTGAGATACCGGGACTAGATTCCCCTGAAGAGGACAGATTTCTGTCTGGTCTACCTTACAGATGTTTTATTCTTTCTCAACTGACAGCTGAGGTTAGTGACACATGTACAACTGCAGTGTCTGCATCAACAGGCCAGACACAGCTCTGAGTTTGTAGAAAGAAATCCCTCAAAATGCCCTGAAAGAGAAGAGCAGACTGCTGCGACAACAGACTGAGGATCCTGGACAGAAAGTTCAGGCACGGAAAATTAAAGTCTGACCAATTTCTATATGCTGGAGTCACACAAACATTTCAAATGTAGGTGGATTTCATTAACGTTGAATGAAGCAACGTCTTGGACTGTTAAATTCATCTCTTTAGTCTGGCGATTTTGTCCTGATGGTGTATTTTGTGTCTGTTTTTCTCTTAGAAACTTACATCACTTTTAGTGGCATTAAAGTGGTGCTATTATGGTATTTGGAGTTTTCTGAGCTTTCTACAGTGTTACAGAGTTGAATCCTCATCAGACATGTGAACGACACTGTTTTTTTGTTTTTTTTATCACCTACATGCATGTTTTCCGGTTAAAACTTTACATTTGGTATTTATGCCCACATCTGGAACAAACTACCAGCAAGTCTGAGTTCTTTCAGTTTCTTTCTGAACACATTGTCTCATGTAATTACATTGATGATAACGAAGACCACCGTAATGTTATTTAAGTTACTGATGTTCTTTGTATGACATGTATACTACTGTATCTATTCTTTTTCTGTTTATTTTATTTAAAGGGGTCCTATTGTGGTATTTGGAGTTTTCTGAGCTTTCTACAGAGTTGCAGTGTTGAATCCTCATCAGACATGTGAACGGCACTGTTTTTTATCACCTAAACGCATGTTTGAGTTTGAGTTTGAGTTTCAGCACTCTCTCCGTTCGGTTTCCATGGTGACGAAAAACGCGTCGTTTTAGAGAGTTTTTTCTACTTGGAAATCCTTGTGACGTCCCGGGGGATAAGGTTCGGTGATTGGTTACCTTCTACTGGTTAACAAGGGCATGTACAAATACATCAGGCGGGTGGAAACCGTGGGATAAAGTTATTTCCAACGATGGCTGGTGAGTTTACCAAAGAGAGACAATCCACTCGTTTTGCCCACAGGCTGATCTGACAGCCTACGGAGAGGGTCGGTCTGAAGTAAATAAAGCCATTTGTGACAATAACTCCATCAATCCCAGCCCTTCTGGTCTCAGAAATAAAAATAAAATATTCTGAAATGCACATAATAGTTCCACTTTAGGTTGTACGTCTCCTCTTTTCTTTCAACAGATATTCCTGAAAAATTAAAAACGTTTTCCAGCTTGTTGATCCCTGCATCCTGTCCTCTCCACCCCGCAACTGGTTAAGGCGGATGGCTGCTTTCTCTGAGCCAGATTCTACCTACATGCACACATACACAGGAAGACTTGATGCAGTCTGCTAGTTTTAGTTTTTTTTTTTTAGTTTTTTTTTTTACTTTTACTTTCCTTCCTATGAGTTCTATTAAAAGTCAAATATTTTGCAGTTGAAAATGGATGTTTTGCCAATAATTTCAGGGCATATGTTTGTAAATCAAGTGCTGTCTGTTGCCTGCAAAGAAAATCTGCCCACACAAAAAGTCAAAGTTTGTAAATGGGCAGAAAATATTTTGCATGGTTGTCATCAAACTGTCCAATAAGAGAGCAAATGACTTCTTTCCCCTCTGCATCGCTGCAGGCTCTTAAAGGGGAGTCGATATGTTTAAAAGATGAGTGATCTGCAAAATATTAATGACTTTATATTCAGGCCACAACTTTCCTGGGGATCATATAAAGGGCATGAAATATGACGGGCATCCATTGCTGCTAAAGTTGATCATTTCATCTACAGATTTTACACAAAGGAGGAAGAGGGAAAAGAAGCAGCTTCCATCCTGCATCATTTAGCGTAATTACAGGTTTAAACAGCTTTCCAAAGAACATAAAGGGTCCAATTGAATACGGGAAATGTAGCATGAAAAGCCGGCACAATGCTGGTAGAAGTATCTGCAGGAAACCTGAGGTCTGGCCAAATGTTTTCTGTACGGGAGACTAGAGGTAAAATCCGTTGCTCTGGCAAAGTGAAAAGGAATAAGTCAGGAGACTCACCTACGCATGAAAATATAACAGCAGGAGGACTCTAAAACGGCAGCATGGGCTCTATCTTGATGAGCCAAACTGTGAAATATTTAGGAGACAAGGAGCATCTTCAGAAAACAACAGGGCATTGTGAGTGTTCACTGTTGGTGTGTGACTGCACTCTACCTCATTTAATCAAAGATTTGCCAGATTTGGTGGTTGCTTGATCATGAGGAGCAAAGAAATACTCATATTCACTATGTAACACAATTAGGGACTTTTCATCATGGATTCAACTCAGTGAATCAAAAAGTCCTGATACACTGACTGTAAAATTGTTGGCACATTCTACGGATTACGTTGTGGCCATATTCCAGGCAAATGACACAGTTAGAAGAGAGGGAGGCTGCTGATGATCCTCCTCCTGCCTCATAAACAGATCAGATGGTGGTGATTCATTTGGTCTCAGGCCACTGCTTACTGTAGCACCACTTGCATTGCTCATAATAACTGCACTGGAGCCAGATTACCATTTGGGAATGTGGGTCAGACTTTACTAAGGAATTCACACACATTGTAGAAGAATTACATTTGATTGATCCGTGTTGGTTTTTCCCCACCACCCCTGACAATAAAACTTAAGCTGCAGCAAGTACAGTGAAGAAATGTGTTTTTCATGCTCTGAGTAATAATAAGCTTCCTAAATGTCATGGACTTTATTGTTGCAGTGGCTGCCGTCCTAACAAAAGCTACTTTAGGTTGTCTAACAATGCTATGTTGACTGCTCAGCAAGGTTCCAAAAGGCGTCAGAAAATGGTTTACACTGTGTTAGTTAACACTTTACTTATTTAAAGATCTTAAAAAGCAGATCCATCCATGGCCCCTGCATCCACACACATTCTGTCTATTAAGTCCTATATCATGAGACTGTTATCGTTTAGGATAGTTAAAAAACATCACAGTACTGTAATGTTCCTAAAAAAAACCTCAATTCTGTAGAGTTTTCTATAAAAGGAAAAACTGCAAATGAACAAGTAAATGGACATTTAAAGCATCTGTCTGCAGGTTACATATGATCATTACTAGTGGCTTGGTGTTGATCTCACGCTCCATCCTTCCCTCACTCGTGTACAAGACCCCGAGATATTTAAATTAAATGATTGTATGTCTCCTGTCTCAGCATGTCTCCCTGGCCGGGAGTAGCAGTTCCTGTTGTCTTTCTTTGTTGGGTTCTGCCGGAGGTTTTCTTCCTGTTTAAAGGGAGTTTTTTCCTTCCCACTGTCGCCAGTGTGCTTGCTCAGGATGGGAGATGGAGCCTCCAACTCAATCTGTTGGTTTCCTTATATAGGCTGTTATGGATTGGCTTTCATTGTGTTTTTTTTTTTTTTAAATCTGTCTGTAAAGCGTCTTTTGATGGCATTGCCGTGATTTGACGCTATATAAATAAAGTTGAAGTTGAAGTTAAACTCCTCCACTTGAGGCAGGACCTGACTCCCGACCCGGAGAGGGCAATCCACCCTATTCCGGCTGAGGACCATGGTCTCAGATTTGGAGGTGCCGATTCTCCTCCCAGCCGCTTCACACTCGGCAGCAAACTTTAACATAAAAAGTTATTTCAGATTTGCAGATATTCCAGATATTTAAGAGACCTCCAGAGGAATCCAAATGGGCTCGACACACGGGGAGCGACAAACGACGGCAACAGATGAAACTCATCGCAACCCAGATGAAACCCAACCCATGGGATGCGACACACAGCAGCGTTGCACATCATGCTCTCGGGTCACTTTTCTCCAAGAAATGTGATTGGTTCTGATATCTGAGGGAATTTTGGCATTTTCAGATAAAGAATAAAAAATAACAAGTCGGGAGATGTTGCTCAATCAGAAATGTCAACTTTGCAAAATAAAAAAGTTTAAAAAAAAATTATAAAAGTATTGAGGAACTTCTTCTTTGGCCAGTTTTCTGCTTGCTTTTCAAATCATCTTTTTCATATTCAACACATTTTTGAAACAGCCTCTAGCGGGATAAGGTTCAGCAATCCTGGGCTCTCCTGAGGCTCCTGAGGACACAAAAGTGAGGTTCTTCATCGGGCTTTGTTCAGGCACTTCAGTGAGTGTTTTAATGCACCATTTCTTATTTGCACACTCATACTTATACCTCCCAACGACAGTCTTAGTGTTCAAACCTAATGAATGTAATTTCTTTTCCAATTATAATGCCACACAATTATCTAAATCACAGCCGCTGTGTTTCATATTCACCACCAGCAGACACAGCACGGCTGTGCACATCTCCTCAGGACCTGGAATATGTTGGAATATATTTTCTTATGCAAGTGATAAATGAAAGTTGAGTGGGTCACGCTTGAGGTGACAGGTTTGCTTCAACAGTGTTAGAATTAAAGCATCAGCACAAGTGTTCAGAAAGACCCTACATGGTTAAAACTAATTATGAAGCCGAATTCTTCGTTCCACACGTGAGTGGCCTAACACCGCACCTGTGTGGGAGATACGGCACTTGGGACACTCACCTTTAGTATAATCACTACATAAATACATGCAGGTGAACACATAAATATGTAAGCCGACCCATTTACACCTGCAGAACACACTGTGTATGTATGACAGCAGTGCACTGAGAAGAATCCCGGTGGCTGTTTCTGGGTTATGATTTATGAAAGCAAAGAAGGCATTCAGGGACAAAACTGTCATCGATTCAGTTTGATGGCAACCAATCAATAGGCTGAATGGGACCGACTGTGGTCCGGTCCACCCCTGGTGCAGACGGCAGACTGTGGTAGTGTTTCCTGACCGGGCTCCTCTGTGCTCAGCAACAAAACGAGGTGTGTGTGTATGATGATTAAGATGGGTGTTGGAAAATGGGTGTTGTGTGTGTGTGTGTGTGTGTGTGTGTGTGTACGTTTCAGTGTGTGGAATGGGTGGGGCTGATGGATTATTCTTTCTAGTGCTTTTATGATGTGTAAAGTCGGGACCCAACTGTCCAGGTTATGCTCATTGTTCTTATAGTTATGGGTAGTCTAGCCATTCATTACTTATTTGGCAATGGGGATGTTACCTGATGCACTGAGAAGTATCTATTTCTCTAATATATTAATGTATAAATATATGCCAATATGGCCGTCTCTAACTTATTTCTCCTTCTTTCCGCAGGTCTTCTTGAATAAGTGCAGTTGTACATGTTGATCTGTCTTTCCTGTCCTCTCCACCCCAACCAGTCGAGGCAGATGGCTGCCCTCCCTGAGCCGGGTTCTGCCGGAGGTTCTCTTCCTGTTAAAGGGGAGTTTTTTCCTTCCCACTGTCGCCGCGTGCAGCTCAGGATGGAGGATTGGATCGAAGTCATGACTTGATGTAGTTGGTTTCTATTATAGGATATGTTGTTAAATGGGCATCGTTGCACTTTGCAGACTACATCCTGAAAGAAATATGTACAATATTAGATTTTACTATATTTGTACTTATTATTTTTGTGATTAATTACTCCCCAAAAAATCCAAGCCTGTTTTTTTTGGCAAAGCCTCTGTCCATGTATTTGATTCATGTACCCAGATACCCAAAAATACCCAGAATGGATCTGAATGTGTTTTGAAATTTAGTACGTGTATTGAAAAGACTTTCCAGAATAATTCTTCCATATTTCTAATTTATCAATCAGCAAGTAAATGGCAACCTGACACTAATAAACAAGTATTTGAGGGGAAAAGAACCACAGCAATATTGTTGTCACAAAGTCAGCTACTCACTTTTCACCAGTTAAGTCAATGAAAACCTGAAGCATTGATAGCATGCCAGCCAACATTTGTGTGTTGACGGCTGAGATGCAACACAATCCCCAGCGCTATTAGCTGAGAGTGATAGGCGAAATAGGTTTTCTTAATTACACCTAAAAATGAAGAAAAGCCAACAGCAGGGGCCTCTTGGAGCACTTCACGTAAATTGCTCTTGATGCCTCTTCTGTAATGGTAAACATGTCAAAACATTGCTGCTGCAGTTAGTAGATGCACAACATTTTAAACATGTCTGAACTCCTTAAAATTATCATTTGAGATTATCTAATCTTTTATGAAAGCCAAGGTTGACACATAACCTACAGGATGAGACATTTAATCACTGAATTGTTGACAGAAATTTCACTCATGCTTGCAATGAACTGAAAGTTGGCATTACAAGCACGTTTACTGAGCAAACTTTGTGTATCCCCCCCCCAAAAAAAAACCACAATTAGCATAGTATTTGGCCCGTGCAATGCTTATCAAGTTGTAAATAAACTAAGAAAAGCTGGAGAATAAAGTTAAATAATACTGAATTTAATTTATTTTGAACAAGATAAAAATAGTCAACCAAAATTAAACAGACAGAAATAGTAATGCATAGATAAAGCAAACATCCCTGACAACTACACTACCCTTCAAAAGTTTGGACACGCTTTCCCATTGGATTTGATTAAAAAACAAAACAAAACAAGTGTGTCCAAACTTTGATGGAAGGAGGTAAAAACTTAGATTATCACACCACCCTCCTCATAAATCAATAGTTTCTTATCTTCCTAACAATATAATGATATTTCTAAAGGTATATGATTATTTTTAGTAATAACAAAAATATTCTATACCATCATAACTAACACATACATAACTGAAGATAACACCAAAAGTACCCTGATAACAAAGCTAAATAGTAACACCCAGTAATAATCAAACACTCTCTTCATTTTATATACCTTGTAAGAAGAAGTTTTTATATATTTCATTTTAAACAGGGCATGTGCTCTTACTTTGCATGCATGTGAGCATGTTTCCTTTCTTTAAAGAACGCTTGAAGTGATGATGCCCTCTACACAGCGAGCAATTCCTGCATTATTTTAACTTAACTCATTTCAGACAAGACAAAACCAAGATATTTCCAGTGTTCATTCATTCATTCATTCATTTTCCGAACCGCTTATTCCAATTCATGGTCGCGGGGAAGCTGGAGCCTATCCCAGCTGGCTTTGGGCGACAGGCAGGGTACACCCTGGACAGCTCGCCAGTCCATCGCAGGGCCACACAGAGAGACGAACAACCACACTCACACTCACTCCTAGGGGCAATTTAGAGTGACCAATTAACCTATCATGCAAACTCCACACAGAAAGGCCACTGACCAAACCAGCCAAGGATTGAACCAGCGACCTTCTCGCTGTGAGGCCACAGTGCTAACCACTGCGCCACCGTGCAGCCCCTATTTCCAGTGTTGTCTGGTAAAATTAATTTGGTTTTTGTTTTGTTTTTTTGTTTTTTTTCCACATTCAGTCGTGGATTTGGGTTCTGAATAAGGAAAGGTTGTAACAGGATTATACCAACAGGTGTTCGTAATCATGATTTGGTATGAAAGCGGTGTGCATGAAAGTCAGCACCTTTAAAAGCAAAGATGGGCAGAAGATCTTCACTTTGTCAGCCAGTGTGTGAGATCTGTTAATGGCGATGGGTTATGATTATTCAGCAGCAGAGCAGCAGGCTGTTCGCACACGATAGCGTTATCTTTGGAGAACATACACACCTGCACTTGAAATGAAATAAATACACACTGTATAGTTGGTATTTATTGCAATTTCAGTGCACAGTACTGCGAGAAATAGTTTATTGTTACATATGATAAAAAGTAATTATAAACTTCTTATAAAACAAAATGTAATGTTTTAAAGAACTACATAATTTGATCATGTCATATCTACATACAATTTAACAACTCAATATTTACTCATAAATGCTTAGATAATCTAAAATAAATAGTTTTAAATACTAGTCAAACAAAATGTTAAAAGACAACAACACCATAAAAGGAAGAGTGACATCACTGGGCTCAATCATCACCAACATCACCAGTTCAGCCAGTAAAAGGAAAACACCACTGCAGTATGCTTTGATTGAAAGAAAGCATTTGACACTATTGGTCATAAATTGTTTTTAACTAAACCATATAAGTATGTATGAGGAGGATTGGCCGTGACCGAGCTGTTTACATACGGCTACATGTTTTACATGTAAACACGACTGAGTCAGAGTTGTTGAGAGTTACATGCAGGGCTCCACAGGGTTCCCTGACTGCACCATTGTTGTTTCTGTATTTATGTTTTTAATTCAGTGAAATGTATCTGTTTAGCAAACAGCACAACTTTTTTTTTTTGTTATTGGGACAATTTGAAGCAGTTTCTATACAACGGAACTTAAATTTCACATAATTAAAAACTAGTTGGAGTCTCAGAAGTAATTTCCTGTCTATCTTCTGCAGTGTGTCCACTGAGACATAAAACGACTCCAGAATGAACCACTTCATTTTTAATTTATTTAATTTCTTAGTTTATTTGATAGGGGAAGTGTATATTAGTGAACATCTATAAACAATAGATGTAAACATGCTGAATTATGGCTAACATGTTAATATGCATCTGTAGTGCCCAGTCAGTTAAAGTGCCTCTATGATGCACATTTCAGTCTTATGTATTTTATTTAATATGCAAGTCAAGAAGGGCAAAAAATAATGAAGCATTTTTCACAAACTCCTTCATTCACGTTGTATTGATCCTCTCAGATCAGCCTCTGCCAGAAACAAGCCAACAGAGAAAGCTCCGCCCTCTGTCCTGCCTGCATCTGATTGGTCAGCAGTGAATGTGAGCATGGCTTTCTTCTCATGAACGTGCACAACCTAGAGAAGATGACCAAATACTAAGTCCCTCCCCCGGGACGTCACTAAAACTTTGAAGTAAAAAAACCTCTAAGAAACCAATCATTTATGTCTCCATGGAAACCAAACGTAGAGAGTGCTGGAAACTCAAACATGCGTTTAGGTGATCAAAAAATTGGCAGCGCTCATATGTGTGATGAGTATTCAACACTATAATACTCTAGAAAGCTCAGAAAACTAACTAAAGCCTTGCAGAGCCCCTTTAAAGAATGACAACATATTACATAAAAACAATAAAACATTTAAACAATAAAATGATGATGCAATAATTATAAGATTTAAGATTTTTAAATGTTTACATGTTAGAAATTATCACAGAACTGGTTGTTTTCAGCAAGCGACTGAGTTTAAAAGATAAAATGTGGGACTTTCCCGTACTAAGAGTTGAAGAGTATCCAATATTTAACCCTCTTCACAGGAAGTGTATTATGTTCATAATAAGTGGGAAAGATGATCTGAAAGTTTTTCTTTAACAAAAGATAAAATTCAAGAACAGTAAACTGTTAATTCTGGTTTACAAAAGAACTCAAACATCTCCTGTCTACCTTCACTCCATAATCCAGAGCTACACTCCCTCTCGACAGCTACGTTGCACCAGTGGAAGACGCCTCGTGTTACCAACAATACATGGGACCAAATCACCAGCCAGACTCGTTTCCTCTGTCGTGCCACGATTTTAGAATGACCCCCCAAACTGTCCGCTCTGCAGAGTCCTTGTCTACTTTAAGGAGCAAGCTGAAGACTCAGCTCTTCAAGGAGCACTTATGCTATTAGTTTCACTATATTTGTCGGAAAGTTGGAAAACTTAGACCAGTTCTTTACAACAAACATTATGACATTTATTCTTTTTATTTTAAGATAGGTAATATTGTGGGGTGGAAAAGAAAAAAACAAAAAACAAAAAACATTTAGCACTACACATCAAGACAGGCGTCCAACTGGACCCCAGCAGTCCACCAGTATCTTCCTGTGATGTCCACTACTGTTCGATTTCATGCTTGTGTTGTTCTCACTCTCTTATGTAAGTCGCGTTGGATGAAAGTATCTGCTAAATGACTGTAGAATAGAATAGAATATAATAGAATATAATAGAATATAATAGAATAGAATAGAATTTGGTTTGAGTTTGGAAACCCTAACTAGTGTGCTTCGTGTCCAACTGCTATAATAAAGACTTCTGAATCACCTCCTGCTTTGACTCGCGCTCTTTCTTAGCAAGACTCGCCTCGCCGTTATATTATAAACTGAAGAAAATGGCTGTTGAGAAAGTATGATGGGTACATATTTTATTTAGGAGCGTGTACTTATTTATTTTTAAGCTCTAATAGACTGTGTCAGGTAACGTTGTAGATAACAAGGAGGAAATGTCTGTGGAACATGCATCACCCAGGTTGTTTTGGCTGCAACTCCAGAGCAGCATTAGTACAACACATGTATGTCTTGCACTTTTTAAAAGGCCACTGTGGATGACTGAAGATAATGTTTCAGTCTCGAGTTGCCGTTCTCAGCCGTGTAATTACATTTAGCTGCTGGCATGAGCTGAGTTAAGACTAAGACTAAAGGCACGTACCTGAAACTCTTCTGTCTTGTTCACCTTCACTCTTTTTTCTTTCCCTGACTCTCCTCTCGCCCCAACATGACTTAGTGAGCACATTCTTCCCAAAAATCTCATTAAGACCCACCACAGCCACAGTGCTGATGCATTATTCATGTATTTTTCCTGAGTACTCAGGATAAAAATAGGTGGATAATTTCATCTCATGTTTCGAGCGCAGCTAGCTGCACTGCATCTAAACAAACCTTTAAACTAACAATCCAGTGTTTTAAGAATTAATGGAGATATAATTGTGATTTAATTCGTAGATGTACTTATTATAGTTATTTCCTAATATGAGAATAAACATGTTACTCTTAAATTACTTGGGGACGATAAAGTTTGAGACCACGTAATGTGAACTTAGACATATCACTGAGACTTAAACATTAGCATTTTATTTATGCATGGCATGCTAGTCTAATGTACTGCCATCCACACTGTATACACTGGGGAAGCTAAATATATCTGCATTAATTATTTACGCGATGTTGGAGAATCTGTCAAGCACATGAATAACTTGGGAGCCGTTATGGGGGGTGAGGGTCTACAGGTTGTGTAATTGCCCACTGGAGTATTGTTAGAATGAGATGGTGTAAGTACCATACTGATGGGTAGATATGGCTAGTTTAGGTACAGTTAGAGTACATGGAAGAAGTATTGTAGTTGATTTGGCAGGAGAATGATGGTTCATTGAAATAAGGAAGTCATAGCAGCCATTTTGGGCAAAAGAAAAAGAAAAAAAGCTTAATGGTTGTATCTATGCAGACACTCGGCCATGGCATCACTGTACAATGTAGGTGGTGTCATGAATCACTATGGGCAACAGGGACGGCCTCATGGGGAAATCCTAACTAGAATCTGTTTCACTTAAGTATTTTTTTGCAGATCCAAAGTAAGATTTCTACCAAAAGCCAGAAATTGTGCATGAATTTGACGAGATACACGGCAACTGGCTTCTTTGTTCAATTTCAATTCTCTTTGATTATGGTACCGAAAACATCAGAACAACTGCGTAAAGTAACCCTCCTAACATGAGTGAGCTTGTTAGGACTTTACAATGTACCATGACATCTAAAGTCAGGAGGTTTTCATTGGAAGAGAGAAAAGCTGGACTAAAGCATCAATGAAGTGCAGCAGCAGGAGATAGACTTTCTTCAGTGGCATTTTCAGGTAAAAGATAACTGTGTCCATGCTCTGCCTTTGTCCATATAAAGACTAAATGAAGGAAATTTACCACTCCAGTTCTAAGATCAGGTCTCTACCGGTGCTGATGGTGGACAAGGCTCAGGATGCTGGTCTGCTGACACCATATCAGTCACTAGGATGTCTGAGATCACCTGGCTTTGCTTTCCGTTCCGGTTAAAACTTTACATTTGGTATTTATGCTCACATCTGGAACAAACTACCAGCAAGTCTGAGTTCTTTCAGTTTCTTTCTGAACACATTGTCTCATGTAATTACATTGATGATAACGAAGACCACCGTAATGTTATTTAAGTTACTGATGTTCTTTGTATGACATGTATACTACTGTATCTATTCTTTTTCTGTTTATTTTATTTAAAGGGGTCCTATTGTGGTATTTGGAGTTTTCTGAGCTTTCTACAGAGTTGCAGTGTTGAATCCTCATCAGACATGTGAACGGCACTGTTTTTTATCTCCTAAACGCATGTTTGAGTTTGAGTTTCAGCACTCGCTCTCTGTTCGGTTTCCATGGCGACGAAAAACGCGTCGTTTTAGAGAGTTTTTTCTACTTGGAAATCCTTGTGACGTCCCGGGGGATAAGGTTCGGTGATTGGTTACCTTCTACTGGTTAACAAGGGCATGTACAAATACATCAGGCGGGTGGAAAACGTGGGATAAAGTTATTTCCAACGATGGCTGGTGAGTTTACCAAAGAGAGACATCCTGCTGCATTCCTTGCTGTGGGTTGCTGTTTTCCACTTCGTTTTCAGGCTCTGATTCAGGTTCCAACATGTAGGGCTGTATGCTATGTGTTGACATTGTATTTTGTTTATTTTTTTTATTGAGTTCATATGAGCCTAATCATTCTGTTTATGAGATGTTACAATGACGGTGAAAGCAGGTGTGGTGCGCGCTCCCGATGTAGTGCAGTGTTGGGAGGCGGGGCTTAATGCGGAAGAGTCTCAATCCACTCGTTTTGCCCGCAGACTGATCTGACAGCCTACGGAGAGGGTCGGTCTGAAGTAAATAAAGCCATTTGTCACAATAACTCCATCAATCCCAGCTCTTCTGGGCTCAGAAATAAAAATAAATTACCCTGAAATGCACAAAATAGTTCCAATTTAATATCTATTTCTAGGTTTATTTTTCTATCTTTTATGTACTTTTCAAAGTCTCTTTTGAACCTTGTTCTTATTGTTTCATGTAAAGCACTATAGATTGTCTTGTACATGATAAGTACTAATTATCTAAACCCGTCTTCTCTTGATATATTGCCTAATATTACAATTTTACAGTCTAGTTAAGAGATTGCTTTTAATAATGATACATATACTAGAACTGCAGTAAAACACAGTATATAAACTATATTTTACAAACAAATGTGAGCCAGGCTTGCATGTGAAATAATAGTAAAAAACAAAGTAATAAAGTAAGTTTTTCCTGTGATATGAAGTAATACTTAGCACTAGTGATTCTCCAATCTTTCATTAAACCCATCTATATTGGAAAAGATAACTTCATTTATAGAAATGGTTTATTTCTACTTACAGTCAAATAGAATATTGAGGTTAATCAACTGTGTCAGACAGCACTGAACTGAACTGAACTGAACTGAACCAGTTCATCACATAATGTCATGTATCTATGGGAGATATGTGTTGGACCATTCTGTAAGGAAGTGATTACATTACCTGATCATTTAGTAAATGATCAATTATTACTTTCAAATGAGCAACAAATTGGTGGACAATGTAGGGTTGCATTTTGTCCATGATATTGAGATGTCAGCTATGGAAGTTGGGAATGATCCTATGAACCCTTATTACATGGTGATTGCTCTATCTTATGACCTATACACACTGTTATACCCTGACATCAATCCCAAAACTTAACTGACTCAGCAAAGTGTTGAACATTCATTTAAATATCTTTCTACACCAAACCAGAATGATGCAGCGTTCCTTCACCGACTTCCCTGGTGCTACAAGACCTTATAATCAATATCCATCCACTTCCCACTGATTTATTTACTATTCAAGTCAGGGAGTCTTGTATGAGTAAGTGAGGCTGCAGTATCCTTTTATGACTCAATTTTACCTCCATATGAGACCAAGGCAAGCCTAAAGTTAGATGGGAGATTCCACAACTGTTGCTGCTAAAACACTGAAGCTGGTAATATTATGGCTCCAACTAAATATGACCCATTGTGCTGTTGTTGCATTAGGCATAACCATGACAAAATAATGACTCACTGAGTCAAATGCATGGTATTGCTTCGCAAACTGCAGTTGCACAAAGCAGAGAAATTTAAGGATGAATGTATATTGATCTAGAATTTATATTTTAACACTGTGTTGTTTGCCTTTGTCCAAATTGTGCAGCTTGGATTATTTTAATCAAACAGACACAGAAGAAAAAAAAACAAACAAAAAAAAACAAAAAAACAATCCAGAATAATTGCAAGTGAATAGTAGACACCCGAGAAGGATGGACTTTGAGTTTAGCTAGATTCTGTCATTCCAATATGCATGACCATTGAAATCCACAGTCTGTCACATAACATGCATGTAACATTGAATAGCACGTTTCTAAAGCCCCATGAACAGAAGTGCCTCTTATCTCTATTTGCTGCGAGAGTGGAAACTAACTGAGACTGGCAGATGGGTAGAGGGCATCCAGCAAACAGGCGCACTGGTCAGCATGACATTAATGTGTCTTTCAGTGGTAGTAATCTCTGTAAAGATGGAGGGGGGGGTTGTTTCCTAAATGGCCAGGAAACATTATTTAAACACACCCACATATAGTTGAAGTGTCTCTAAAATGAATTTATCATTATTTTGATTTGATTTTTGTATTTTAAACTTGTGTTTTAGTCATTTTTTCTGACTTTAACCCCAGGAGCCCTGACGCCACACATGTAACAAACATGCCGTCTTTCATGCATTGTGTCAAATTTCACAAGTGTTCCCTTTAATATGACATCAAAAATATTACAAAATACTTTGTGGTTGCAGAGAAATGGTGATTTTCCCAAACAGAAATCAATTTCAAGCCAAACAGGCTTTGGGTTCAAAGATTCAAATGAAGTGAATTATTCAACACTTGCTACATTCAAAGAAGCTATTATATTATCACCGTTAACAGGTGTGTTTCCATGAGATGTAAAAGTCACATGTTTGTGGCTCATTAACATATGCAAATAGGCAGCCTTGGCACTCGCAGTGAGCTCAGATGAGTGAAACATGGCAGATGAGGGGATCCTGCAGTCTGCCGAGTACAGATCAGCCAACTGACCGTGATGCCAAGACACACTGTCAGAGAACGACCCTCTCTGGATTCACCACCCAACATTTACATAAAGAGAGAACAGATAGATGTAGATTTGTCTTTTGGAAAAGTACTTTGGCGCCATTGGGAGCAACTTGGCACATATGCTGAAAAGTGGACAATAAGCAGGGATATGAAACAAAAACCCTGCATTTCTACCACCTGAACTAAGGACAAAAACTCCTGGTGGAGATCCAGAAAAGTTCTTTAAGACTTTAAACCATTCTTGAGGTGAAGGAGTAGTGAACAAAAAATTAAATGACGACTCAATAAATAGTTCTATTCACACCGCTTGTTCAAGGTACTTCCATTATGCCGACAATCTGCCTCGTCCTTCTGAGAGACACATACAAAGAACACTTTGCCTTAGAGTCAGCAGAGGTGGTAGATCTGTAGTTATATTTAGCAGAAGCTTTTATCTTAAAGAAACTTACAAGTGAGGACGAAGATTCAAGCTACAGTGCAGTAAGATAGCCTGGCACTTCCTTTGCACTTCCTTTGATTTAGAGATTTAGCACTTGATGGATAACATTCAATGTTAAATCTCTTTAAAAGAAGTGCAAAGTAAGTGAAGATTAAGTGTGTTAAGGTATTAAAGTCCTCTGAGTCTTTAAACTCTTAAAGTATTTAAAAAATTTTGAATTGCAGAAAGGGAGGCCCCTCCCATATTGAACCAAAAACTGAAAAGATGGTATTGAAGCCGCCGTGTTCGACGGGACACAGAGGGATGCGGACGGATGTGGAGGGAGGGATAGGAATATAGGAGCTAAGCTTGTATGACATACTTTAAATCTATAGGTGTAGATGGAAAAGTTACTCTTAAATCAACCATTAATGACATTAATTTCACTTGGACAGTGATGAGGAGCCAGTGGAGATCGTGGAATAATGGACTGATGCGTCCTTTTTTATTGATATGGGATGAGGTAGTTGCCAATAAAGCATTTCAGTAGTTGAATCAGAGATAATTACAGCCTGTTAGCAAGCAAAGGCAGCATAATGGCCTTGTGACTATGGGGAATAAATAAAATGACATGACTCACCAGCTGTTTGTGGTCAAAGGAAGAAAACATAAAACCATGTGACTAACTGTCATTGCTTCAGATATGATCCAAGACACTCTCAGAGATGACAGCAATCTGTAAAGAAGGGCCCTTTCCATTTTCTTCCTGTAGATGTCCACCGCATTTATTATGTTTTTACATCTCAAAGTTTAAGACAATGACTAAATTTTAAAACCACAAGCTACATAGCCTTTAGTGTCACCCTCTGATAACACTGAACAGGATGGTTTATTAGCTTCTAACCACTTAATAAAACCAAATCTGTAAAGAAGGGCCCTTTCCATTTTCTTCCTGTAGATATCCACCGCATTTATTATGTTTATCCATCTCAAAGTTTGAGACAATGACTAAATTACAACCATAAGTTACATATCTTTTAGCGTTACCGTCTGATAACACTAAACAGGATGGTTTATTAGCTTCTAACCGGTCACATTTTTTTATGCTGCTTCCTTTAAAAAGGTCACCTCAGACATATCTTGCAAGCATGCAGCTAACAACTAACCAATGCAGTAAAAGAGGGCACTCCTATAAGCAAAAATAATAAAATATATCTTTAATGAAATGTTTTTAAAAAGGATGGAGATCATGAGAAAAAATAAGAATTGTTAGCCTAATTTATGAGAGGTGGAATGAATTTGACACATAACCAATTGGGCTAGGCTAAACATGTCATAATGGCACATAATTATACTGGCTCAGCTAAACATGTCATCACGGCACATAACCAGTCTGGCTAGGCTAAACATGTCATCACGGCACATAACCAATCTGGCTAGGCTAAACATGTCATAACGGCACATAACCAGTCTGGCTAAGCTAAACAATCATCATGGCACATAACCAGTCTGGCTAGGCTGAACATGTCATCATGGCACATAACCAGTCTGGCTAGGCTAAACATGTCATAACGGCACATAACCAATCTGGCTAGGCTAAACATGTCATAACGGCACATAACCAGTCTGGCTAAGCTAAACAATCATCACGGCACATAACCAGTCTGGCTAAGCTAAACAATCATCACGGCACATAACCAATCTGGCTAAGCTAAACATGTCATCACGGCACATAACCAGTCTGGCTAGGCTGAACATGTCACCATGGCACATAACCAGTCTGGCTAGGCTAAACAATCATCATGGCACATAACCAGTCTGGCTAGGCTGAACATGTCACCATGGCACATAACCAGTCTGGCTAAGCTAAACAATCATCACGGCACATAACCAATCTGGCTAAGCTAAACATGTCATCACGGCACATAACCAGTCTGGCTAGGCTGAACATGTCACCATGGCACATAACCAGTCTGGCTAAGCTAAACAATCATCATGGCACATAACCAGTCTGGCTAGGCTGAACATGTCACCATGGCACATAACCAGTCTGGCTAGGCTAAACATGTCATAACGGCACATAACCAATCTGGCTAGGCTAAACATGTCATAACGGCACATAACCAATCTGGCTAGGCTAAACATGTCATAACGGCACATAACCAGTCTGGCTAAGCTAAACAATCATCATGGCACATAACCAGTCTGGCTAGGCTGAACATGTCATCATGGCACATAACCAGTCTGGCTAGGCTAAACATGTCATAACGGCACATAACCAATCTGGCTAGGCTAAACATGTCATAACGGCACATAACCAGTCTGGCTAAGCTAAACAATCATCACGGCACATAACCAGTCTGGCTAAGCTAAACAATCATCACGGCACATAACCAATCTGGCTAAGCTAAACATGTCATCACGGCACATAACCAGTCTGGCTAAGCTAAACAATCATCATGGCACATAACCAGTCTGGCTAGGCTAAACATGTCATAACGGCACATAACCAGTCTGGCTAAGCTAAACATGTCATAACGGCACATAACCAGTCTGGCTAGGCTGAACATGTCAACATGACTGAATCCAAGGTTGTAATTACTTTAATCTTGTAGACGCTGACCACAAGAAGAGGTGTGAAGAGGAACACTTGGGCCTGTAAACTCATACTGTTGTTTTTAAAATAAATAAATAAATAAAAAAAACCTGTCAACTGACTGCAGCTCCTCACAGAGAAAGAAAAAAACAAGTACATTTTGTTCACATAGCAGATATGCTCGTACTAGTACACCAACACCTGATGTGATCTGGAGAATCCTACAAGCAGAGTTCCCTTTTAAATTGAATTTTGACATAATTATCTCATGAAGCTCATTCTACTATTATAATTTATCGCTGAATTAGACATAGTCCAATAGAAGCAGCAAATTTCAAACAAAAACTAATTCATCTCCTGTATTTTACCTGAAAAGGACATATGGTTTAGTGGCCAGTTGTGGCTCGATCTAACTAACTAACTGTAAAGGAGCAGCTGACTGTAATTAACTGGAATCTGTAGGACTCACAGATGGAGTTCAGCTATGCTTGTGTGTGTGTGTGTGTGTCTCAACCTGCTATGCGACTGTGTCCTTCTCAAGCCAGACTGTCTGAATCAGGCTTGGGCTAAAAGGCACAGCTAAGGCCCTTCTGCTTTCTGCTTTCATTTATAATTCAGAGCAGCTCCACACACTATTTGTCTCTTGGAGAATTACAATTTCATATCTCCTGTTTCTAGGGAATTGCAGCTTGAGAAAAAAAAACGACATGCACACATGCTCACATACCTGTCACGTCACATCAGATGTTCTTTTGAAAGAAATCTTTGGGGAATTATCAACTATCATGTTAGGAAAGTATGAGGACAGAAAAAGCTATTTCTTCACACAAAAGGCTGCTTTCTTTCATAACAAATATCAAAATCTGCTCCATTAGATGTCCTTCTACTGGGGACAACACAAGTCTAATGTCTATACAATGAATATTACATGAAGTATTTCACACTAGAACAAAAGCAAAAAACATGCTGAAGAAGAACAGAACGGGTGCATGCAGTCTACTCTGAACTCTATCAACACCCAAACAGTTAATACCAAAACAGTCTGCAACCTAAACGCCCAAACATAATAATCTTGGTGTATTTGAAGACCAGAAATATTTCGTAAAACCTGTTCTGAGGTCTGATTTCCTAAGACCTTGTCACCTTATATCAGCCAGTAAAAAAAGCAGACATGGTATAAAAGTCCAGTAAGAAAGCGTCAGCTAGATTCTGATGGAGTGGATACGGATAAGGATAAGGTTTTCCACGGTGACTTTATAGGTTTAAGTGCAAATCCAGACAGTGTTATTCAATTAATATTACATTTTGTACAGATGTGAGTAGAGTTGGGACGTTCTAAGTATTTATGCAGGTTTAAACTAAACAAAACCTGTTGATGCAGAAGCAGCAAATGAAATATTTCCAATAAATCTTGTGTATTTTTAAAAAATTATGGATTATTCCGTTTTTAGTTTCTAGTTCAAATGCAGCGTTTTGTTCTGAAAGAACAATTTGGGTCACCTGGATTCACCTGGAGTTGTGCTTCAAGGCAAAAAATATACTTTTCTTTTTTTTAAACCTTTGCATTAATGTAGTCTATCGACTCCGTTGTGAGCATAATTCTTCACATATTTGCTTGAGTACTACGTTTTTTTATTGGAGGATTCATAATGGAGAGAAAGTCAAACCAGATAGAGCTGCTAAATTTGTATGGCATGTTACCATGGCAACAGCGGAAAAGGCTATTGTTTGGTCAACTTCGAGATCACAGCAGAAAATTCTGATCAGTGGTAGACAGTAGGTACACAAGGCTCTCAAACAAGCGTGCTGTGCAGAGCCTTTCAAACTTTCTGTCATTTTTACAGCTTTTAATCCTCTTACCAAACCTTACTTTTGGTCAAATTGGACCTTACATTACCCATTATGTTATTTATATACTTCAGCCTTCAAATATCTGGCGTTAATTTCAGAGAACGTGCAAAAACAACACTTTCCAACATGCAAATTTAAAGCATATTTTTGACCCAAGTTTTGCAAGTTGTACAGAGATGCAATGCAGGTTTTGGAAGTGTCTTAAAAAAACAGTCCTGTGCTACTTAATGGCATTTGTACTCTGGAGTACCTTGCCGGTTGTCTGATGTCAGCTGAGACAGACTAAAGTAGAAATCCCCAGTTTCAGTGCTCAAGGCCCACTGTCGTGCAGACTTTTGATGTTTGCCTGCTTCTTTACAATTGACTCAAATTAAAGCTGGGGTAGGTAATCTAGCTTTGGATGAAGCGGTTCCTCGTCCTGATAGTAGTCTATACATTTTGTAATCATGAACAATAAGAAAAATAGTTAGACCCCTCAGTTTACTGTAAATCTGTAAAAACTCTGACTAATCCAAACGTTCGGACTAAATTGAAGTTGTTCATTTTTTATGTTTCGTAAGATTCTTCTCCCGGCTCCCCTCGTCCCCCTCCAGCAGCGCATACCTGATAGCCACACCCTGCATATAAACAGCGTGTTAGGATGAAAATACAATGTAGTGAAGAAGAAACTCTGAAGGCAAACATGGCTGAGAAAATGCAGGAAGGATTTCCCGACCCGCCTCGGTTTATTTGCCTCCTCCTGCTAAACAGCCGAGAAAGAGAAAATCGTTGGTGGAAAAAGTTGCAAACTGGAAAAACACTCGGAGAGCGCAAAAAACCTCTGCTAAGGCCTTTAAAAAGTTCCTGGATCCAAACGGTGATCCGGATCACCACCAAAATTTAATCAGTTCTTCCTTTTCACATTTCCAACAAAACCTGAAAGCTTAATTAAAATACGTCCATAACTGCTTGAGTTATCTGGAACACAAACAGACAAATGCTGGTAAAAATATAACCTCCTTGGTGGAGAAAGAGAAAAAAATGTTGGTGAAAAAAGCTGTGAATAAAAAAAGCCTTGGATCACACAAGAAGCAAAACCAGAGGGGGAGGAGCCAAGACGAGGCGCCGCTTTCACATCTTGCTAACTCCCCAACATTACCTACCCCAGCTTTAACATCTCAGTAGAGGACGTGCAAAACTCTTCAGAGATCCACTTGTTTTGAGCCATGAGAGTTGCAGCAGGGAAACATCTAATACCTGCAGGACAAGGGACTGTAAGGACCTTGGTTGGGGATCACTCCGTTAAAGCTGCCCCCCAACCCTGCATTGGCATAAGTGATTATAGACGATGGATGGATGGATGGATGGATGGATGGGCTGAGTTTAAATCATTTCTTAACTTTACCATTAAATACCAAACATATTTTACTGGAACTGTAGGGGGTTATTATTTAAACTCCTTAAATTAAACATCTATGACTAATTTATTCATGATGTCATTTCTTATGTATTATGAGGGACTTACTTTAGCTTCTGTAAAATACTACTGTTTGAGTCGTTTGATCAGATCTGGCTGAAGCTCTGAGATAAAACAACACTACTGAGAAAAGACGGGGTGAAATCTGGCACAAAATTAAAGACTATAGTGACAATTCTGAATATAGTTTAAAAACAAAATCCGCTTCAGAAACACTTTCTTGGCTACTTTGAAGATTATGATTCAGTAATTATTATCCTTAAGTCAAGTGTAAAACAGAAATGTGGGAGGAATTAAGACTGGATTTGTCTTAGTCTGTCAGTCTTAGTGAAGTAACAACACATGCTGGTGTTCATTTTAAATGGCTCACAAACATAACATGTTTCCAGGAGATATTTCCATCATTTGGTGTTTTGTTTATGGTTGTGCAGTGGGCAGTCTAACATGTCGCCTCAAAATCTCCCACAGTTTTGCATTTGGGTTTGGACTGAGTGGCTGTCATCAGTTGAGGATTCACATACTTTTTAATCTAACCAATCAAAGTTAATGGAAAACTTAAAAAAAAATCTCTATCAATTCTTGCCTCTGAGAAATCTGACAATCCCAGAATCTCTCTGCTTTGTGTTCCCTCCATCTGATTTCATATTAAACACAATTTAACAGAGATGTGTGGCATAAAATGAGCCAACAGTCTGCAAAATTACAAAGGAGAGAAGCATTCGTTAATATCTCAAAGTCAATATTTATGCGCCTGAGAAGGGACACGGCTGAGATTTTCAGTTTACAGCAACACTGCTTTAAACTTTAATGATCTCCACTGAGCTGGGGGGAAATTTTTATGTGTGTGTGTGTCTCTGTGTCACATGCTGTACAGAACATCATGGCAGCCGGGCAGGGACTCATTGGTCAACCTGTCATCACTGGTTCTGACTCAGTGCTTAACCTTTGTAAGCATCCGCTGTTATTTAGTCCAACATCGGGCCGTGGGGAGACAGAGATGGATAAATGGATGGGGCCATGTTGGGCTGCTTTGCCCTGAATACACACACACACACACACACACACACACACACACACACAATCTTTTTTTTTTTTTTTTTGAAAAAGACAACTCTCTTCAGACAAAGTGGAGACTGATGTCGTCAAACCCATGAATCCAAAAGAGCTCAACTCAGCTGTTAATACGTTTAAACAAATCTTGTTAAAACTCATAAAACATTTTTTTTCTTTGAGTATAATAATTGTAAATAGCATGGATATCAAATGCTGGAGTGCTAGCAGAGTCCCAGAACCTCTTAATAGGCAGAATGTTTACTTTCTGTGTGCGTTTATGAAAGATAGCTCACATATCCTGAGTTTGTGTGGACCTTTGATCGTGCAATATATAGTATATCTGTAGGGAAGGGAAGGTAAGGGTAAATGCGACATGTTCAGGGTCCTTCATTTGGGGACCGATATCTGATCCATACACTGTATATAAAAGATGGACGGAGCCTCCGTGACGTCACCTGTACGTTTCTGAAGAGCTGAATTGAAGCTCAGTGGGTGCTTCCTACCATCGCCATCCTTGGCAGGGTCATGCGTGTCGTCTCGCCCGGAAAATACATATATGGGCAAAGAGGTGGGAATAGAGGGGGGGATGAGCGTCATGGTGGATGACTGACATCGAGTGAACTCCGAGCTGCCTGTAGCTAAGAGCTAACCGAGCTAACCCGGAGATAACAGGAGCTAACCAGCTAATGGAGGTAAGCGGGCTAAAGCTAAGTCACGTTGTTAACCGGCTAAAAACCACGGTTCTTCTACGTTCTTCTGACTTGAAGTGGGAGATCAGGTACATGTCAATCAAAAGGACACACCCCTAAATATGCTGAATTTCAAGATTAAATTACTTTTAAATGAAGGAGTTAGAAAAAAAATTCACTCCCCACTCAGCTGTCATGAAGGTAAACCTGATCTATTAAACTGAAAATGGATTTTTGAACCAGGCTGTGAACATGTTTATTTCTGCTGTAAACATGTTTATTTCTGCTGTAAACATGTTTATTTCTGCTGTAAACATGTTTATTTCTGCTGTAAACATGTTTATTTCTGCTGTGAACATGTTTATTTCTGCTGTAAACATGTTTATTTCTGCTGTGAACATGTTTATTTCTGCTGTAAACATGTTTATTTCTGCTGTGAAGTTGGTCTTTTTAACATGGGAGTCTATGGGGATTCGCCGTGTTTTGCAGATCCTAGTAAATGAAGGGGGAACTGCAGTTTTACGCACCTCCACAAAGGCTTCACTTTTAACTGCCGGATGTTGCCGCTTATCTGATCTCAATGCAAACTAGTGGTAAAAACACAATTTGGATCCAATTCAACATTAAGTACTAGGCTTTATCACCAGCTGATTTATTACAATCACTTTTTACCTAACCAAAAAACAAGCAGTTAACATACCAACATTTCAGGAATTTCATTCCTGAGCTGTCAGGAATGAGAGAAAAAAAAATGACTGTTTCTGTTTAATGAGCTTTAATTAAAAGAAAAATAAAATCATGAGCATCATGTGAGTTTTAATATTGATATGAAAACACTAAACATCAACGCAGCAACTTTTCAGTAGAGGTAAACAAAAGTCTGTTTCTGACTGGTTCTAATGGCACACTGACATTTATTATGTACATTCCTGTAGCTGTTGTTGCCCTGCAGCTTGCCGAGGCTGTGACACTACACTTCCCACCTTTTCCCCATCGCAGCACATCACTTTACTGCGGCATTTCATTTCCTGGCATTGCATCTCACACACTTTTAAACAAACTCTGCTTCAGTAGAGAAATGTGAGATGTTTCCATTTTAAATCTGGTGTTAAAACCAGTATCTGTCCAGTAAAAGCAACCAGACAGTGAGATTCTCAACATGTTGTGGATCGCTATGTCATACATCACTTTTTCTCTTTTTAGTTTTAAGTTTAATTTATTTATTTGAAACGAATTAAAGAAGATGAGAAAAGAAAATATATGTACATACCTATACATACATATGTACATACATATACATACTAATACTCTCTTTTGTTCGCTGTATTTTGGACCAGGATTCACTAAAAGCGGACAAAACGGTCACAGTGTGAATGTACCTTTAATGACAATGACAAATTATATATTCCCCACTAATTCTTTGTTTACATACTAAATCTGATTTAATAGTCTTTCACCATTAAACATTTCCTTTTCAGTAATGATATCATTCTACCATTCATGGGAACTATCCAGTTGAGATAAAAGACATTTGTATGTAGCGCTGTGAAAAAAAGTGTTAATTACTCTGCTGTCATAACACAAAGAGCTAAAACCATTTATTTTCCCTCATATTTTAACATTAAGAAAATTAGCATTGTTTAAATCCCCTCACTACGCAAAAAAAGAAGTGAAAAAGAAAAAAGTAATTTTGATAACCTTCTTTTTTTGAGACTTGAAGGTTCCTATAAAATGACCATTTCATGCGTTCCTGCCGCAGGAATTTGAGCTGCAGACCACTGAGGTGTAAGTGCAAGAGCTCAAAGCTCAATGAGGTGCGAGTTAACATGATAAATATTACATGAATAGTAGAAAAAAAAAAAAGAAGCTGCTAAAAAAGCTTTGAGGGACTTGGCAGTGATACCAAGAGTGTTTTTATATAACTTTGCAGAACTGCTACTGTGAGATTTAGCTAAACAAACAGAATGTTTCTGGTGCCGCATAATATTCAAAACATTAATGGACCAGTCATGTTGTGTTTGCTTCCCCTCATCCCTCCTTCAACGGAGAAAAACATTTTCATATCAGTGTACATTAGCAGAGAGTCAACACTGGAAATAGAGCAGCAAATGTGATCCTTGCAGCTAATTACTGGCTGTGCCACGACTGTCTCTAAATACCAAGTGGGAGGAACAACGCTGTGCTCAGATAATAGAGAAGAATAAAGGCCATTTCATAATCCATCCACGTTGGATTAAAGAACAAAAGTGTGGGAAAGTCATTAAGAATATGGTTAAGGTGTGTGTATTTAATGGGAGAGCTCCTGATGGGACTGTCATAAGAAAACAGCATTTACATGTGAAACACTGATGTCACTGTGGTTGATGCAAAAAATCACATTAAAAAACGACGTTGCTAAAATTTTTAAGTAGAAAAAGTCTCTGAAACCAATTGTTTTTGTCACCATGGAAACCAGACGTAGAGAGTGCTGGAAAACTCGTTTAGGTGAATAAAAAAATTGGCGCCGCTCATATTTCTGATGAGTATTCATCAATATAATACTGTAGAAAGCTCAGAAAGCTAGAAATAGCATCATAGAGCCGCTTTAATATATTCATTCAGGTATTTCCCCTTTCTATGCTTGAATGATCCAGAGGTCAGAGTTAAATAGCTCAACAAACAAAGAAATGCTTTCTGCTGAAAATGGTCAGGACTGGATAAAAAGCAGCCAAAGTCCAAAGAAACACTTCCAAACTAAATATCTGAAAACCACTTTAAGTCCTGCTCCTTAGATTAAATTTATAATGAAATCAGAGGAAACTGAACCCGTCTGCAACACACGTACGCACTCATTAGATATAAATCTTTTACTTTCTGACTGTTGTTAAAACACCACAGACAATCAAGCAACATCTTCGAGTCAAAGCTTGCTGAAGGTGTTGGGGAAAAAAACAGAAAAACTCAGTTAAAATGTGATTCAATGAGGAGGAAGAAGGGGGAAGACACTTCCATGTGCCCATTAAAGGAACTAGAAGAGTGCAGAAGATCAATTAATCCGAGCCTACAGAGTAAGTATTTCTACCACCTCTATAACCACCCGGAGACTTGAGTATAATTAGCTTTTACAGTCAGCGGCTCCTTTTATTTGGAACAATGGGATCTCTGGTCAGTGTTGAATCAGGTGTTGCATCCCTTTCAGAAAAAGAGAAAATCTTACCGAAACAAAAATAAATAAATAAATCAATGGTTTGCTATGAGAGGCTGATAAAAAGCTCCAACATCAGCATCACATTTCTATTCAGGTTTCATTTCAGAGACACGGCAAGACAGACCAGCTCTGCAGTACCGGGCGTTGTAATTGCCTGTCCTTAATTATCAGTGAACAAACGGTTACTTCGCATTAAACACTTAATCTGTAGTAAAATATCCAAACCACTTTCACACCTCAGGCTTCCACAAAACATCACCTTTCTACACAAATCCAAACTGTCTATAAAACACTTTAATGCTCACATAAACATGAAATAAATACTATTTTACAACTTTTGTCGCATCTTTGTTTACATTTTTTAAAGAGAAGACAGAGAAATACATCAATGTTTGGTAAACAGTCTGCAGCTTTTTCTGATGCCTGATAATGTTTCGAACCATAATCCTTCCAGAAAGCTCAGCATCTGGTGGAAACAAGTCCATCCTGGCACCTAGGAGTTGCCATCTGACATTTATCTCTGTCTCTGAGAAACAACACAATGAGAAGCATTTACCATCAGATAACTGCTGCTCTGGAACTTCAACCCATTTTAATGGTTGATTATAACTAATCTAATTACCTCTGTCAGCATTAATGTGCTGCGTCGGTTACAGCGATTGCTCACTTGCTTCCCATTAAGATTATTTGTGATTCAACCTTTTTATGAGGAAGACTCGGCTAGCTACAGTATATTTGCATGGTGCGTATAAGCTATTAAAAGTCTTTCATTTGGATGAAATATTGACTTTACTGAATGAAATCATTGTACAAAAGTTCAAACTGTACTAGAGATATTTCAAGAACTCAAAAGTTAGGAAAACGGCAAAGTAATAGATCATTAATGTTAGCGTACGACGACTCATTTGTGGATTCATGTGAGAAATAATCATCTTGTCTCAAACAACAGGACACAAAAGGTGGTTGCAGGTTTAGGAATGCCAGGAAAAGCCAAGCACTGCATCTATTATGAGTACTACTGATGTCTAGATGTTGGGAGATCGATTCCAGGCTTCCCTGACTATGTGCCGAAGTGCCCTTGGGCAAGACGCCACACTCCAAGTTGTCCCCCAATGTGCCTATGAGGGTGTATCTAAGTCGAGTTGGGTCAAAGAAAATACACACTCAAAAATAGAGGTACCAGCTTGTACCTAAAAAGGTACAAATGCTTGTCGCTGGAGGGTGTACTCTTTTGAGAGACATTTCTGTACCCTTCAGTTCTGGTCTATTTTTGTACCTCATCAAGTTCAACCTTACCTTATCAAGTTGTGTTTTTTATGTTTTTCACAGGATTAGGCCTGGTCCATTCCACTTAGCAATATTATCTTATCTTTAATCTAGAAAAAATCTTCAAAAACTCAAAATACTGACATTGTGGGCTACAGCAAGTGTTGTGCGTCTAAACCGGTCTTAATACATTTCTTTTGAGGCGACTTTTTAAAAAATGTTTTAAATAAAATCATCAAATATCAGTTGTAATATGTGGTGAAGTCATAGGAGGGTATACTGATTGCTGAAGAAAAGCTGGTAAAAGTCCCAGTATGCACCATACGCTGTGAAAAATAGTCCCGGTACGCAAAAGGATAGAATTTAAAAGTGCCGGTAATGCGTACCGTCGCTGCGTACCGGCCCACTTAAAGCACTGCTGCTAACAATAGTTTTTGTCACGACAAACATTTTTCAATGCCTTATGGTTAAAATGGTACAAATTTGTACTTTATGTCACTTTGAACCCTTTTTCGTACTCTGAAGGTGTGCTTCTGGTCTCTTAAAGACCAGTATTGTACTTTTGAGAGAACATTTCTTTAAAATGTACCTATAAGTACAGAAATGTCCTTATCTTGTACCTCTATTTTTGAGAGTGTAGAATAGAATAGAATAGAATAGAATAGAATAGAATAGAATAGAATAGAATAGATGTTTACTTGGACAACAAACTGAACTGGAAATCCAATCTGAAAGTTCTCTACCAAAAGGGTCTGTGCTTCAAGAAGCTTCGTTGCTTCAATGTTTCCATCAAGAGGCTGCGATGTGTCCATAGAGAAGAATGAAATCTTCTGTCGGTGCAGCAGACAACTGATGAAAAAGGCTGACTGGAGCAAGTACAGATTATGTTTAAAAAAAAAAAAAAAAAAAAAAACCTAAAAAGTGCGAAACATGACTGACTACATCACACAACCTCTACGCACCACTGTGATCAAACGTGCCCAGTGGGGCTGTGACGATACGCTTTTGTCCTGGTTCCATTATATTCCAATTATTTGGGTGCCGATTCCATTTAAATTGTGATTTTCATGATTTTTTTTATATTGATGATTTTTGTAGACTAAAAACAACAAGAACAAAAAAAATGTATAAACAGTTTTTTTTGCTTGTCACTTTTCTTAATTTCAGTTTTGAGGACAAAACAACCCAGTAGTCAGACCATCATTCTGCTGCCATGTTGCCCCAAGAAGACAAGTAAAAAGATCAATAAAAACAATAAAAATGACAAAAAATTATATCATGGATTATTTGTATTTATTTCAACCAAAAAAATAATCGATTTTAAAATTGTAAAGCAAAAATAAAAATTCAGAAGATTAATTTTTTCAGTTCGATTTCCCGTCCCTCGTGTTCAGTCAGACTACCTGTACAGGCCCTACAAGGCCGTAGCCGTGTCCCCAAACAATCATAATTTGCTTTAGATTTTATGATTCAATCTTTCTTTTGCTCACAAACACAGACTGGAACGTCATTTCTCTTCAGGACTGAGAAAATGTAGTTCAGTTACTGTAAATTCAATAAGATCATGGATCCTAACCTGCAAACAGTGAGCCGTCTTTGAGGGCCTGACACACACCACGAGCAGGACTATTTACTCCTGCAGTACTTCTCTGCAGGAGTATTGGAAATTAAATAGGATGTTTAAGTATTGTGTGCCTTTTGTTCCAGTATCAGAAGGTGGGAGTGAATCCAGCCAGATTTAAGGAGAATGTCCATCAAAACATAGCTAGAAAAAGCATGGCATATGGTGTAAAACTCTGCATTCAGATGCTGGAGGTATTGACATGTGTGTGTGTGTGTGTGTGTGAGAACATACGTTGGGTATAAGGACAATGCTTTTATCTGAATGTGACACAGCAACCTGAAAGTCACCATTTTGGATGGGGTCAGCTCAGTGTGAAGCAGGTGTTGAGTTGCTGGGTGGTACTGGGTACTGCCACAGCTGTACTGGGAACCAGAAGATGCACCGCTGACAGTTATAAAAGCTACTAATGAGTGACAAAGGGGCCAATTGCTAATGATAGCAGTCAGTGTTCTGCAGACAGGCAACAATCATGACTATCATTAGAGATTAATCATGCTGTCTAGCCAGCATCATCTGCGGAGCTTTTATCTTACAGTGTAGCTCTTAAAAAGTATATTCAGTCACTATCAGTACTGCCGTGATACGGAGCAATGGCGGTTTTAAACCTCATTTATATAAGCATGAGAGAGAATGCTTTTCTTTTGGTTTTTTTTTTTTATTTTTTTTTTTAGGGTTCTTTTTTTTCCCTTTCCTCTCCCTTTATCTCTTTCACTTTTCCTATGAAGAGTTTCCTCTTCTTTCTCTTTCTGTCTTTCTTCTGTCCTCTCCGGTCCAGCAGTACAAACTCTACAATTCAAACAATAACGCAAAATAAATATAAAAAAAATAAAATAAAAATTCAGAAAGTCAAGGGGATCATTAGATCTATAAAGCTTCCCTTGGCAAAGTAAATTTGCTCAGCAGAACACATCATCCAGACCATCATTCTGCTTGCCTAAATGCTGGACAAGACACAAAAAACAATGAGAACAGCCACTAAAGAGATACAGAGCGATAATGTGACGTTGTGGCAAAGTAATCTTAAAATATAGATTAATTAATCTTAAAATATAGATTAAAATATAGCTTCTATGCTACCCAGGCACAGTGGGAAGCTGCAACGATGCGTTACGGCTTCCAGACTGCCATAACGCTGTCAGCCAGTATTATTATTATTATTATTATTATTATTATAGTAGCAAGCTTCGTGCTCTGAAGGGCACAGCTTGTAGCCCAGCGCAGAGAGGAATGACAGGTAAACAGCGGATGCTCAGTAGCTCTCTGCAGGTGTGTTGCTACAGCGATGGCCAGCGGGTATCAGGGCCAGGAACATGTCAGGAAAGTGTTGCAGGATCAATCAGCTGAACACCAAACGTATCATTTACCTGCACTGGCAGACAAAGACTTTGTTCCAGCCAATGTTACGACGGGAAAAAGCTGCGCGGCGTGTCAGAAAGAAGAACTGATGATATGCAAATCTTGATAATAATGCATGAATTCTCTGTGCGTGTATCATATTAACGGCTGTTTATCAAGGCTGATTTTCCTCTGACATCAATCCTAAAACACAAAGCTTTCTGCGATACGAGGCGGCAGCATCGTTGGGACTGTTGTGACAGAGATAGGAGAAATCAAACCACATCCCAGCATCATAAACTGGCGCGCAGACAGCAGCAGGCAGCTGACGACAGACGACTTTTACTTCAGTCAAATCAAATTTATGGCAATGAAGCTCTCTTGAAACAATAAGTCTATAGACTGAGACAGGCTTGGACTGAGGAAACGATGGCTGGAGGGCTGTGGCATGATGCAGCAACAGGCAGAAAACCTTGCAGTTCTTCACAATGACAAATAAAAGAATTACTGAAAGAGAAAAAAAACACATGAGCTACGTCAATCATGTGAGTGAAGATCTGATCTAGAATCTGTGCTACTCCAGCTTGTTGAGGAGGATCAATGGTGACAGATGCTGCAGTGGAGAGCCGTCTGCCTCAGAGGGGTTATGCCACATGCCGGCACCGTCAAGAAGAATGAAAGGCTCTGCAGATGTCCAGGAACCATGTGAGATGCTACTGGGCCGCTTCCCTCCATAACTGGCGCATTACAGCGGAAGGACCAGCAAAACCCCACGGCTCATTGTTAGCGGTGGGAAAACCGAACTGAAAAATCCAAAATTGGGATTTTTTTTTGCTTCACAGTTTTAAAATCAATTTTTCTTTTTTCCTTTTTTTTTTTTTTGTTCAAAAAATCTTTTTTTTTCAAATAAATAAAAATTATACATTATAACATGTTTGTCATTTTTATAGTTTTTATTGATCTTTTTACTTGTCTTCTTGGCATTATAGCAGCAGAATGATGGTCTGTTGACTGCGTTGTTTTTTCCTGACTGAAATCAAGTAAAATGACGAGCAAAGAAAAGTTTTGTACATTTTTTTTTTTTTTTTAATCTACAAAAATCAGAAATATTTAAGAGTTGTGAGAAAAACAATTTAAATCAAATCGGCAGCCAAGAAATCAAAATCGAATTGAATCGGGACAAATGCATATAGTCACAGCTCTACTCATTGTAGCTCAGATGGTTTTGTTTGTTTGTTTGTTGCTACTAATACTAATAAGGTTTAATTATTATTATGTTTTAAGCATTGTGGATGATTTCAATATTGTAGTTTTTAATCTAATATTCTCGTCATAACAATGTCGTTTGATCAAAATCTAAACAGTATGATGTTTTTCATCTACTTTACATGACGGCATGTCGCCCATGGTGGAGCTCTGTACGGATGTGTGCATGTGTGTGTGCACACATAGGTAACACACTTCTGCCACAGGACAGTGGAAGCAGTGGGAAAAAAAAAACACATTAACCACCAAAAATCAGACATAACTAGAAAAGCACTCGAAGAGATAAAGTGATTTACACCCAACATAACTTCAAAGTGATCCAGAATCCGGGATCTCTTCCGGATCTCCACCAACATTTAAGTATTTGTTCCTTGTGAAACCCCCAACATATCCCTAAAATTTAATCAAAATTTATCCATAACTTTCTGAGTAATGTTGCTAACAGACAAACAAACTCAGCCGAAAACATAACCTCCTTGGCGGAGGTAAAAATCAGAGTTTTTTAAACTGTCCCAGAGAGATGAAGATAGAAGTGGTGACGCTCCAGCGAAGAGCAGTCAGAGGATTTTATCTTGCATCACAGTAGAACGTCATTGTGTGCAAATGCACCACGAAATCAGCCGGATCAACCATCAATGTCAAAAGTTCTGAGCCGCATTACAGCTGAGGATTTATCTGATCCTCCTCGTAAGTTTTTATCAACATTAACATCGTCTGAAGTCCGAACTTTAAACATCAGAGCGAGTTCACTGAAGGAAACAGTCTTCATTGGGACATTTAAACAGCTGAACTTTTTCTGTCTCCAGTGGTTTTTATCAGCACATTTCAGTCATTTATGGAAAATAAAGTTTGGAAATGCAGTGATGATGTTAAATTTATTTACTAATAAACACATGCATCACACTCCTGCTGTAACATGTAGGCTACATGCTAGTGTTCATAAACCCATGACGACTCCGTACCTGAGCCCAGAGAAGCTGATGGACATGGTTGACATGAAGACATGTTGTTATTTTCTCTGTCTCATATTTTATGTGTTAAAATATATTTTTCACTGTGTTTTCCAATAATCCATTCTCCACACTGTTATATGAGCTATTTAACTGCGAGTCACAAGATATCAGTGTTCATGTGAAGTTATTATAATATTTGAATAATTTTCTGACAAAACTCAATTTAAAGGCAGAAATACACCTTCAAATATTTCTTCGAGAAATTTTGTTTTTAAACATTATTTTCTATTTACTTTATTGACAGAAATGATGTTCTTTCCACTTTTATGGGCTGCGTTTAGCACCATTATAATGACTTGTTCACATCAAAAAAGCTTTTTTAAATCCAATTTTGCAACCTGAAATTTCCATCCCTGCTTATTTCTTTACATCTGTTGCACGTCTGAAAAACAAAACTGGATGTTTGCTCTAAAATCAACAAACTATGAAATATTGCATTTATATTGTGTACACTTAAACAAAAGTAAAAGTAAATATAAGATTTTTTTTTTATTATTTATTTGCATTTTCCATGTAGTCCTTTTTTCAGACACTTTAGTATTTCATGTTGTATTCACAATAATAATAATAATAATAATAATAATAATAATAACAAACTAGATTTATATTGTGCTTTCTTGCTGATGGTTCTGAGATTGGATCCATTATTCATTCACTCTTCATTCATACTTGGTGATGGTAAACTCCATGTGTAGCAACAGCTGCCTTTGGCCAGACTGATGGAAACATGGCAGCAGCCTCATGCACCAAACGACACCACAACACTGGACCCAAAGAGCAGAAATTGTCTGTGTCTTCCCAAGAACATGACAACCAATGGGCACTAAATTAACATTTCTAACTAAAACACATAGTAAATATGACAACTGCTGTCCGGTTTCAGCGTTTATCCAACAGTTGAGGATTGCAATGCTTATTTCCCCCCACCCCAGCTGGTGAAACAGTCGTATTACACCACCTTGTTTTTGTCTTGGTAGCATTAAAATTGGGGTGGCTTAAAGTTCCCAGAATGAAACCAGAGGCTGGACTTGGTTGTGTTAAGAAATGTCAGCTAATCTGTCTTTTAGGGATGAAAAAGCAGCCGTTGGGGATCCTCTTGTTTCCTCTCAAGAAATCAATAAAAGAGGCGGTTTTATTTGATACGAGGCTGGAAGAGAGAAATGGGTTCAAGCTGAAAATACATTTAGGAAATGGTGGGAAAAGAGCATGAACTAGGGAAGTAAATGAAGGCTGAAACCATATTGTAAATCACTTTGGATAGAAAGACATTTAACTGGACAAATTATAAAAGACTTTACATTTAACAATGTTTTTCAGTGTAGATTGCATTGTTAAACAAAGTACCGTGCGAAGGTCGTGAGTATTTCATTCATTCATCTCTTCCAAGCAGTCTGACTTGTAACTTTTTTATGGATTTTGACTCATTTTATTCCCTGTACTGGGCTCTATTTTAAAGAATGTCTTTTTTGTTTGTTAGATCCCTTAATAACAACCCAATCATTTAAGCATCAATGCTTTCTTTGCCAAAGAGATAAAACATTAAACTTAGCAAAGAATCAAGTTTACATGACATCTTTATAAACTCTGTTACAGCAGCCTGTTACTAAGGTTCGTTCTCTTTCTGAGTTGCGTGCATGAAAAGAGTCGAAGACTATCCATCATGAAAAACATAAAATTGTATTTTTTCACCAATAAAGTGACTCCCACAGAACTATTAGCTGAAAACTTGGCACATGTCAGGATGTTGTGCAGCTCTTTCAAGGAAACGGGATGAACGAAGAACAAAACAATAAGGATCACGAATAAAAAGAAAAATGTTTACAGCAGAGGAACAGGATCTGAAAAGGACACCCTTAAGAAAAAAGATCCAGCAAAGACCTGACCCAGGACCTGAAAGACGCATGCAGATCTTCAGTTAACCCATCTACTTAGCACTGACGCATCATCAGAAATGGTCTCCATGAGGAGTGGCTGCCATGTCACACTTCTAAAAGTGAAACAGGGGCATAATGAATGATACAAGAAAAGACCTCAACATTATTGAACATTGAGGGATCTTAACAAACAGTATAAGAAGCAGCCAACTTCCAAAGTGCAGCTTTAGAAAGTCCTTTAAGAAGTCTGGAAATCTGTTACTGGAGACTAGGGCTGGGCGATGTGACCAAGATCTCATATGCCGATATCGCTCATTTTATATCCCCATAACGATATAAAATTGTGTGTGTAATGTTGTGTCAGTCATCAGTTATGTGTCAGATGTTGCTAGGCAACGGCAGCAGTGATCTCCTTCCATCTGGGGGAACTATGGCCGTATGACGTTCCACAGGTAAATACCTGCTGCAGCGTTTGGTCTGGAGTTTATTATGAGCTTTCGCCTCCACTGTACGCTGCTTTTGCTCGTTGACTCTATTCTTTATTCTGTATTCTTTATCCTGATTCTTGTGCAGGTGATAAAATGAGTTGGTTGTGTCGGAGTCCGTTGTTGGGACTGTGAGCTAGTCTGTTGTCGGTTCCACGTCGGTCTTTTTAAATCAGAACCGCATTCAGACAGAAATTTCACTCTTTTCTGAAGAAGTTCATCAGTTTTGGTTGGCTGGTCATCTTTTAGTGAATTATCCTGCTCTGAAACGCATCTGCTTCCGTCTTTCTCCATGTTTCTTTATGTATTGCAGCGTGCATGCCGTAAAGTGCATCGTGACGTAAAATACAGCAGGCAAGCACCTAATCGTGGTGTAAACGATAGAGCCTCGTATGAAACAACAGACATTTTTTATCGTCCAAACAATATACATCATTATATCGCCCAGCCTTACTGGAGACAACTTAAAGCAATAACAAGAAAGCTCATCTTGGAGAGTTCAGGCTGTGCTGAAGAATAAAGATTCTCATTCCAGACTTGCAAGCTAGCTGCAAATTATGCAGGACTTTACTGGGATTTTGCCATGTATACTATACCTTAATGTATGTTGACATGTTTTAGTAAATCTCTGCACCTACGTCAGGTTTTGAGGGCAATATTTTAAAAACAATTGGGGTAGCTGAACACTTTTCCTCAGCACTGAAAAAAACTACAATTTTAATTTGTTTTCGCCCTAAATGTCTAAGAAGCTATAAGACTGATGGTATTTTTACCATTTGCATAAACAGAGATTGTAATAACCTTTCCTCAAACTAATCTCTACAAGTTATCACCTCCTCAAACTAACTCCATCTACCTCCTTTTACTCAAGTTTCTCATCCTTTCTCCATCTCCTGTCCCACAAGTCGGAAAGAATGGGTGCAGGTTTAGTGTATTATCTATGGCAAGCCGGAGGAGTTTTGATTAATTTCCTCTGCTCACCCAAACTGATGCACTGACAGTCCTGATTATTCTGCAGCCATGATAAATGCCCCATAAACCGATGCTCCAAGCCTGTTAAATGTGCTAACTCTCCATCCACACAGGCCCACAGGGGAAAAAATAAAGGCTAGAAAAGCAATCAGAGTGGCCCACTCCAGTCTTTGCTCTCATTTCCACATTAAAGCTTCCAGGGTGACAGGATGAAACAGGTGATTTCAGCCAAAGTAGAACAAGTGACCCTTTCACGCTTGTTTCCCTTAATGTGCTAAAAATATATGAATAATTCTTTGTTAAATGTTTTTGTGTTATGATAATCCCTAGTGAGACAATGTGCACCAAACATCACTCACTTTCATAATGGGTTAATTAAATGGTTGAAAAACAATTCAAAGCACTTCTCAGATAATCTACTTTAGCGAAACGATCATTTTCAGACTCTGAGGACCATGTTGCTTCACGATAATGGACTTATCACAGGCACAACTATCTTTGTCTCCATCCACACACCCATCTTAGCGTTGGTGTGAGTCAGCAATGCCTCCGTAAAACACACACACACACACACACACACACATTAGAGACAGAATGAGGCTTTAAGAAAGGTGTGAATCCTCTTCCGATCTCACTCTGGCTTCAGTAAGAGACCTTTAGGATGGTTGACTGACGGAGATGCGTGACAGAGCTGAAAAACAAGCAGATAAATCAGATAAACTCTGCCTACCCACTGCACCTCAGCGCCCATCAGTCAGCCAAATGGGCCACACACTCGCTGCAAATTTAAACCCATCAGCACTCTGGTGGGAGGGTGGTGAAGCAGGGTGGAGGGGTAGAAATATGCTTGTTTATGGAAAATGTTTAGGTCTAACAGTTACAGTACACTCTGGATGTCCAGAGTAAAGTATGAACAGAAGCAAGAGGTGGTTCAAATCCAAGTTTGACTCAAGCTACCACTGACATAGACGGACATGTTTACTAATCCTTTCCAACTTTTGTGAGGAATTTTTGGTGTTAAAACCTCATGTTTTTACTTGTGTGTGTCCATGATTCAACCAGTTGTCTGGTAATCTCTGACAAATCACATACACTCCTAAAGGTGTGCAAAACTCTGACACCAGTCTCTAGGTTTTAGCACCACATGCTAGTTTTTTTTCCTTCCCACTGTTGCCAGTGTGCTTGCTCAGGATGGGAGATTGAGTTGGACTCAATTCAATCTGTTGGTTTCCTTATAAAGGCTATTATGAATTGGCCTTCATTATGTTTTCCCCTCTGTCTGTAAAGCGTCTTGAGATGGCATTGCGTGATTTGACGCTATATAAATAAAGTTGAATTGAATTGAATTGAATAGTTTGCCTAGAAAATGTGTGATTAGCTGAGGAGGCAATTCCTGGTCCGGAAAGTAAAAGTCCGGTCCGGCAGCTGGTCCGACCAGTCACCAAACCAGCTGAATTTAATGAGCAGAGTTTATTTGCCAGGTAAATGAGCCTGTTAGTGAAAAGACCTGTTGTAAATGTACAGGTAGATCCAAAAACATGGCAGGACTTTTACTTTCTGGACCAGGAATTGCCATCTCTGGTGATTAGTGTGTTGTGGGTGTGTGTGTGAGAGAGACAGAGAAAAAGTATGATTGTGTGTGTGTTATCCTGAACTGTTCTGTAATAAACTTGCTTGATAGAAATATGTCTTGTGTTTCTAACTTTGATTGATTGTTTGAGGTGAAAGGTATTTTTAAAAAAATCTGTTGTCTCAAAAGAGCTCCATAAAAAAACAGATTTTTTAAAATCACTTTTTCATCTCATTTATGTGTTGTTTCATTTCATTTCATTTGAAGGTTACAATAACAATACGGACAACTTACATCATACAACTGTACTTCTAATAGTTCTGAGGAAAATACTGCACATAAGCAAAACCCTTGATAGTTGATAGTATAGTTCCGCAGCAGGTAATTGGCTCAAAGTTTTGGCCAAAGTTTGCATTATCAGCCCACTTATGCCCTAATTCAGTGGCTGCATCTGGATTCCGCTGGCTTCATCTTGGTGCATGAAGGCATGCCCTTCAAAAACCATTAACCACTGGTGAAACGAGACAGTGAAGCTTTGGAAAGCTTTCCTAATTGACTCTCCTGCATCATTCCTGTCGCATAGCAATAATAAAGGTTTCAACTTGCACGACTGTAACATTCATTACCTCATATTTGAGAAAGTCCTTAAACCTAACCGCTGCGGTCACAGTATGATATTTCCTTTAATTAGCCTGGAAACGCTGGCTACTATCGTTTCCATGCTAGGAACATGCTGGACTATAAAGGATCCACCTGGTGTATCCTTTAAAGCCCAGTATGCTCCATTTGAAGTAGCCTTCCAAACTGGAAAGCCTTCAAAACATTTGGCAAATACACTGATGAACAAGTAGGTTTCTTGTGCATCAGCTTTCTAGGTTTGTTTATTTCATTTTAGAGAAAAACAAAATTAGGAGAATCCCTCCATCAATGTGACACATCAACTAAATCTTAAGGGTGTAAATTTTCTGAAGAACATCTGTATTTGGCATAAACTGTATATAAAAATATGGACGGAGCCTCTGTGACGTCACCCGTAGGTTTCTGAAGAGCTGAATTGAAGCTCGGTGGGCGGTTCCTACCATCACCATCTTGGCAGGGGTCATGCGTGTCGTCTCACCCGGAAAATACAAATATGGGCAAAGAGGTGGAGCTGAGAGGGGGGCTGTGAGCGTCATGGTGGATGATTGGCATCGAGCAAATTCCGAGCTGCCTGTAGCTAAGAGCTAACCAAGCTAACTTGGAGATAACAGAAGCTAACCAGCTAACGGAGGTAAGCAAGCTAAAGCTAAGTCATGTTGTTAACTGGCTAAAAACAGCGGTTGTTCTACGTTCTGACTCTAAGTGGGAGATCAGGTACCTGTCAATCAAAAGGACAATATGCTAAATTTCGAGATGAAATTACTTTTAAACGGGCAAGTTAGAAAAAAAATTCACTCCCCCCACAGTTGTCATGAAGGTAAACCTGACCGATTAAACTGAAAATAGATTTTTGTACCAGGCTGTAAACATGTTTATTTCTGCTGTGAAGTTGGTCTTTTTAACATGGGAGTCTATGGGGATTCGCTCTGTTTTGCAGCCCCTAGCGGATGAAGGGGGAACTACAGTTTTATGCACTTCTGCATAGCTTCACTTTGAACTGCCGGAGGTTGCAGCTTAGTATTTGGTTGCTTTTTAGTGCTTTAATACCTTTCAGTTCAAAGTCAGTTTCTGCACAATACGATGCCAGTCTTGGTGATGCTACGAGAAAGGCTGCTTATGAAAAACAAAAAAGTTATTTACATCTAATTTTCCAGAAGCAGTCCCGCCCCCATCACATACACTCACACACGTTCATGTGCAACATTGTAAGAGTTCATTTCTCGAGGTGATCAAATAAGTCAAATAAGAGGAAATGAGATAATTACTGCAACGTGGAACAAACTGATATTCGACTTAATTCATTCTGTCATTTTCGCAGCATTTCTAGTTGAATTTTTATGAATGAATGAATGAATGAAGTCTCAAACAGTTCCAAACAGTTCTCAGCAAGCTAGCTGTATAACTTTTGCAAACACAAAGTATTACAATTAAATCTTCATTATAAGCAGACATACGGCAGTTTGACCGTACGGTACATAATTTATAAGCGTCCAAGCAGAGCTCAAACTCATCCTTTTGTTAATTACAGGGTTAAAGTTTTGGTTCTACCATATTATATGTCTAATGCAAACAGCTGACGTATGCATTTGCTTCCTAAAGAACCTGGTAACCGACTGGCCTGATCTCCGTTGGGCTGAGGGAAGGCTTATTATCATCTCTTGCAGACCCCATTACTGCTGTGCAGGTAAGTGCATGAGAGCCTAGAAGTGATGTGTTCACAGATGTGACATATCACCAGCTACAGGTGCAGTAGGAACACTTCTCTGTCATCTCAGCCATGCATGCATTCATTTCCACCCTCCCTCTCAGGTCAGTGCGTCTAATCATCATCACCACAACAGGACTTCAGCATTAGGCGGGTCTGAGCTGTTTGGCAGCACAATTTGTCAAACCTGCCGTACTCATGGCCGTAGAGCTCCTGACGAAAGCTTAAAGGCATATTATTTCATGAGGTGTCTCGTGTGTGTATGTGCTGAAAAACCTCAGTCTGTAACTGCTCCAAATGGCCATCTGTGTGTGTGTGTGTAGATGGCGAAAGGGGGACAAAACGTGTGAGTCAGTCCAGAAGTGCTTTCTTATTAAATTATCTGTCCACCTTTTACAGCGAGGCCCCCACCCTTCTGTTTCCATCCTGCTCAGAGACTAAACATTTGTCTTTCCATTCATGAGTAAATTTGTATTCCGTTGAAATGGGCTCCTGGTGGCAGAGTGAAGGTGGGGGGAGGGAACAGGTGCAAAGTTCGCATTCAAGCATGATGGCTTAAGTCTCTGCTTTGGTACGGCCATAAACGGCCTGAATGAGTCAGAAAAGCTAAACTGATCCACAAAAGTGTCTCTTTTTCCCCATTTATCAACAAATCTGCCACATGAAGTTCAACTTAATCAAATCCATATCAGAAAAATTTGATGGAGTGAAAATGTTAAAAGTGTCTTAAGAGTTTGAGTTTTTCATTTTCATTGCTCTGGAAACTCCATGGACAAGAAATTTAATGCGTTTTCTCAACAACTCCATCTAATGTGTTGATTTATAACCATTACTGGATTTCAGACCGGCGAGTCACTCCAAAGATGGAACAATGAAGTTTTTCTTCTGCAGCCATGTCTTGTGGTTTTGCAATGGGCACGTTCACATCTGGAAAGGATCTGGCGTTGAAGGCAGCATGTGTTGCGGTACTTTTCTCAATAAATGCTCCCATCACACAGGTGGAAATGACTTTTTCTGGGACAAATGATACAACCCAACCCCACCACACAGCCTGGATTCTGGATTTGTAGCCGATATGTGTCAAGTTTCCACTGTTTCATGGTGAATCATACACGAGACGTTGACATAACCTCTGAACAAAGTTAACACAAGCTTTCTCTTTGCACTGTAGAGTTTCCAACATAATTCTGTAATGCAGTGATTGTTAGAAGTTCCTGCAGCAATTTGGCTCAATGAACGAAGAAAGCCCATTCACTTAAAGCTGGGTTAGGTGATGTTGGGGAGTGGCGCCCTGTCTTGGCTCCTCCCCCTCTGGTTTTACTCCTTTACTCCTTACTCCCAAGGGTTTTTTTTTTTTTTTTTTTTTGTCAAAAATGAAAAACTCCATTTCAGTTTGAAGGATTGGTCAGAGTTTTTACAGATTTACAGTAAACTGAGGGGTCTAACTGTATATTTTATTGCCCATGATGACTGAATGTATAGACTACTATCAGGACGAGGAACCGCTTCACCCAGAGTATTAAAAAAAAGAAAAAAGAAAAAAAAATGTCTCTGAGCAACATTACCTACCCCAGCTTCAAAGGTGGAGTATGTAAGATTTTCAATATGTTCAAAATAAATTAACTCATAAAATAACTAAAATCATAATTAGATATATTTGATGCGTTATTAAATTACAAGTTTAATTAATGACAAATGACAAAAAGCACTTTTTTTTTTTACTGGTAGGTAAACATTTAAGACGGGTCTTTGTCATGAATTAAACTTAATTTAATAACACATCAAATATGGACAGACTGGAACCTACATGTTTAAAAAAAAACTATCTAATTATGATTGTGGTTATTTTTTAGTTAATTTATTTTGAAAATATTGAAAATCTTACATACTCTACCTTTAAGGCTGCTTTTATATGTCATAATTACAAACATATGTTGACGATTTATGTTTGAAATTACTTTCGTTCACTGAAATAAAGTTCATAAAAAACAAAATAAAGTTTAAATATCTGGTGTTCATTATGTTTACAGTGAAACAAAACTAAGTGAATGTAGGATTACTGCATGTTTTTCTCTATTATTTATGTTCATATTCTTTGCATCAAACAGTTCCTGTTAAAAGATTTCAGTTTGTTCCACACGGCCAATAAAAGTCCAGCCTATTTAACTGTATCCATTAGGACGCTTCCTGTCCAGCACTCTGTTTTATTTGCCCTGAGGGTATCACACCCTGAGCAAGCTCTACACTGATTGGTCAGACGAGCAGTCATTCCACAAGACGACTAAACAACTCCCGCCTGACAGGAACCAGCCGAAACCATTCGGATCAAGAAAAGCAGCTATTTTGGATTTTGAGTTAGCTTTGGCTGACTTGACTGTACGAAATAATTCTTCAACGTTAAATCTTTACAACATTAGTTTGTTTAAATGTAAATAAATGCATTTTAAGAGGATTCCTTCTTATATTTTGGAATTTAATTTTCAGTCACTTGATTGTTTTATTTCAACAATATTGTTGCTTCATCTTTCTAAAACGTGAGTACTCCCAATTGGAAGATGTTGAGAGCAGATGGTGTCAAACTCTGCCAAAATGGCCGACACTAAAACCTCTGTTAGCTCCGCTTCACTTTATCAGAGATGGCCTTTGCAGAGGTAATGTTCGCATACGGCACGCCGATCAGCTGTTTACAGTTACAGCTGCATCATCTCAAAGACAAGCCTGAAACTGTTCTGCATTGTGTCATCTCCATCTTCATTTATCATATGTTACATTAAAGACACATCTTTAATCTCCCCTTACTTTTACTCCAACAGAGTTAAAATAAACCCCGCGCTGGCAGAGAAATACTCATTTCATTATCCGGATGCAATTTTTGAGCATTAGCCTAAAAACAGCTCAGGGCTGAAAGGGTTAAACAGGTTGCATGAAGGATCAAAATACTTTCTGCAAAAGATATGCGCAGATATCATCCTTTCCACTGCAGTCTGCTATCCTGCAGCTTTTCCTCCATGTTCTTCTATCTGACTTTTAAGGATAAAAAATATCTCTGAAGGTTTTTGAAAGTGCAATAAAACTTCGTCACAGATAACTGAACCATTTAGTCATTTAGCCTTCTGGAAAACAGCCGCTGAGAACATCCAAAGCGACTCTGCTGACATTCAGATTGTTTGTAAAAATCGCCTTCCCTCTTCCACAGTTCCATGAAATCCACAGTGAACGTCTGCAGCTTGGTGGACGTGTTTTTCACTGACAGGCTGCCAGACCGCTTGAGCCGCACAACATAATGTCTGGAAGAAGCAGAGATCAATCCAGACCCATATTGCAGTGGATTTAAAAACAATCAATCGTATTTAGAAAACATGTCCATGAATTAATGATGCTCTCATGGTGAGGCTAACTCAGCAGAAGCTCCAAAAAAACACAAAGATAGCTGCAGGATTTTTATGCATAACTAAACTTTGAGTAAAATTAAACAGAAAGAAAATAAATCAACATATTTGAGGGCAGAATAACAGAAAGACATTGTGGTCCTTTCATTCACTTCTTTATGTTCAAATTCCTTTTGTTTTTGTTGTCTTTCAAACAGGCTTAGCACAGACATTTAATCCACTTTTACTTCTCTGAGCTTAAAAACTACATTTCTAAGCAGCCAAATGATGTCACTAATTAAAAAACAAGTCAAACCCACAAAAAAGACGTTATTCGCTCGTGTTTATGGGCTGAATTTATGATCTCATGTTGCTTCGCAGATGTAACGGTGGGGCTCATCCTGTCCTGAGGTTTTGTTTACTAATGGCTTCTGCTTTTATCTTTCAGCAGCAATAATGAGCTTGTAAACAAACACAAAACCATAAAACAGATTCTGGCACTTCTCGGGTCCTCCAAAAAGTGGAAACGGTGGGATTAATTATTCATGGGTTTGTATGGAAGCAAATCAGGAGGCATGAAGCTGCTCACGCTTCACAGCTGGCTGAGCTCAGACAGAGATGTCAGGCCTTTGTCTTGTAGCTCCAGCCTGAGGCAAAGCATCGCGGAACAAAAACAAGTCTTCAGAACTACATTTTTCCACCTGTGGGACATCGCTACAGCCAGGAGCATCATGTATCAGGTGAAAAAAGAAACCATCTCTATTCCTAGGAATCTTCTACATGTTGTCTTTTCTGATCAGGCTCACAGCTCTGGGCTGGCTGAGGGGTCCTGAAGAATCATCAATGGAAGTTTTTGTAGTTTGTATCTTATAATGGATGAGCCAGTAAACATGGTCAAGTCCAACACTGAAAAACGAGTCAGCAGAATTTTAATCTTTGGTTTTCTGTTTAGAACATGATGTTTTAGTTTTATTATTGTTTTCATATTTGCCATCGTCTCTTTCTGAAGTTACAACTGGAGCGAATGTTTAGGCCTGGCTAAACGAATGATTAAATATTTTGTGATGGTTGTGATCATAGCTGCATCGTCGTTATACATGAAAAAACGTCACGGTGACCCATTAAAACCAGTCGTTTTTCCATCATGCTTGAGCTGATTGCAATGGCACACCTGCTGTGTGCAACTGAAAAGCATTAACAGTAAAACAACTGTAAATATGTAAACATATCGGTATAAAAGTCCTGTTTGAAGATCTAACTGGGATTGAAGGAGCACCACTGGTTTAAGTTTGTTCAGACTTTAACATCTAACTCTGCTATTTAAGTGAAGAGCTGAATTGAAGCTCGTGGGCGGTTCCTACCATCACCATCTTGGCAGGGGCGTGCGTGTCGTCTTGCCTGGAAAATCCAAATATGGGCAAAGAGGTGGAGCTGAGAGGGGAGCGGTTAGCGTCATGGCGGATGGTTGACATCGAGCGAACTCTGAACTGCCTGTAGCTAAGAGCTAACTGAGCTAACAGGAGCTAACCAGCTAACGGAGGTAAGCGGGCTAAAGCTAAGTCACATTGTTAACCAGCTAAAAACCGCGGTTGTTCTACGTTCTTCTGACTTGAAGCCGTAGATCGGGTACCTGTCAATCAAAAGGACACGCCCCTTAATATGCCGAATTTCAAGATTAAATTACTTTTAAACGGGTGAGTTAGAAAATATTCACTCCCCCCACAGTCGTCATGAAGGTAAACCTGACCTATTAAACCTAAAATGGATTTTTGAACCAGACTGTAAACATGTTTATTTCTGCTGTGAAGTTGGTCTTTTTAACATGGGAGTCTATGGGGATTTGCTCTGTTTTGGAGCCCCTAGTGGATGAAGGGGGAACTGCAGATTTATGCACTTCCACAAAGGCTTTCCTTTTAACACCGGAGGTTGCTGCTTAGTCAGGGTACAATCTACAGACAATACCTATAATCCTTAAGTACACAAGGCTGCTTGTATACGTGTACTACTCCTACAATGCCGAGGTACATTTTCATTCGATCACAGCATCCAGTCTTCATGGGTAAACACCTGCCATTATAGTCTGCTTGCTTGATATGGAAGTTCAGTAATCTAACTCAGGTGTTTTAGAGGAGGAGTATGTCTAAAACATGCAGGACCAGATTGAGAAACACTGAATAAGGAGACCAATGAACCCAGATATAGTTCAGTTGAACTCGGAAGACTTTCCTGGTTGCCTGTTGAAGAAAAAAACCTGGTTCATGTGGACCTCATGCTGAGAGACGGTGGTCAGGAAACGACTAAAGTAGATCTGTAGACAAGCAGGAGGAATAAAATAAAACCACACCGACTACTTGGCATCTCCAGAAGGTGATACCACACTTCCTCCTGAAGACATATGTTTTTTTTCACAGCGTGTACTCATGCACTGCTCATGTTCAACCCGAGTGTGAGGACGCCTGGGAACATCCCTGTTAATTATTTTTCTCTTTCTGCCCACATGTTTACGGATGGTCCTCATTCAGTTCCACCTCAAGTCGTTTATCATGTTTCTGCTGCTCAAAACGAAGTGAAGAAATAAACCACATTATCCTCTTTGACTGGAACAAGACATAAAACAAACAGATATTTCCATCAGGCGATGGCATCGGAAGGGCGAAGACTTCTGCACCTTCAAAGGATTATTTCTGACAGCTTATCACATTTACATAGTTTAAATAATGTACCTCATGGTGGTGAGATGTGCGTAAAATAAATAGTGATTCAAACAAAAAGAAAATGTTTTCATTCAGACTTCTATTGAGTATGAATCTGTTTCATAACAAAACAACAGGAGTGGAGCCTGCGGTGTAATTTGACTCAACACAGGAAACCTCTCCTGGCCTGGACACGGAGAGGATTGACAGATTCATTGTTCTTTATTGACTGAAATTTTTTAAACATACAAAGCATAAAATGTTTCTTTTTTTTCTCAGCAATATACCGTTTATCTTTTACAAATTACCCACTTTAATTATGAAAGAAAACCTAACATTTGCTGCAGAGAGCAGCTTCTGTGGTGATGAAAGGAGCTTAGGCATAGTCAACATAAAAACTATCTGCATTAAAATGATAAACTATCCAATAATAACTGTCCATTTATTTCTCCACTTAATTATTTATTCATCAGAAGTGAGACAGGGTGAAGTAGCAGCATGAGTGTCTCATCTGAAGCAGGCAGAGCATTCTCAAGTCAGAGACGTAGGGAGGATATTTAAGTATTGCTACATCAACAGCAAAATATTGTTCCAGGCGAGAGAATCTAACCATTTTCTGAACTGCAAAACGTTCAATTTGGCAAAAATATCTGCAGTCTTCCTGACATCCTGTGTCGTAAGGTTGCGCCACAAAACAGGAGCTTTTATGATGGGCACACAAAAACAGTCAAAGTCTAAATCCACGGCTTAGAACGGAACAGAATAAGCAAGTTAACACACTGGCAATACCTGACAAGTATATCACATTAATGTAACCATAGCATTCTATCCAACTGATTCCCAATCAGGGTTGCAGGGAAGCTGGAACCTGTCCCAGCAACAAACAGAATGCTGGACAGGTCACCAGTCCACCAAAAGGCCAACACAGAAACACTCACAGCCATTCTTAGGGAGAATTTAGAGACCAATAAACGGCACACGAATTAGTTTGAACCCATCTTACATGAGGACACTACAGCAGGGCCTTTGCTTGAATCTCTCTGCAGCCGGAACTTGAACCAGCAACCTTCTCGCTATGAGGCAGTGGTGCTAACCACCTCACCACTGTGTACCAGTATGAGTTATTAGGAAGAAATAAACAGTTTGATCTGAAAAAGATCTGGCTAAAAACTCTCCGGATATCAATAATCACATTGGTTGTTGTAGCCTGGCAACAATCAAGTTAATGACATCACAAGAACCATTAGCATGTAGCAGTTTCTCATAACCAATATTAAAGAGTAGCATAACTACATGGAAATAAATTCAGCAGCAAAACATCCAAAACAGTTTCTCTTAAAATAATCTTTCTTCTCAGGGATAAAAAAAAAGCTCAGTAAAAACAAATAATACAAGTTCTGCTGCAATTATTCAGTCCAAAAGAGATCAGTATACATATGCATGCTAGCTTAAGTCCCCCAACAGAAGTCTTTCTCTAGTTTCCAAACTGAGAGTATACTGACGGCTCAGTATTTCTAACAAGCCCAGCTTTGAAGGAAAAGAAAAAGCATCTCTGAGAGTGAGTGATTGAACTGAACTGTTTCCTGGATGGATTTCTATTGAGTTTGAAGTCTAATGGCGGTGCATCAACATGACGACGAAAGATCATATAATCATAATATAAGCTCTACAGCTTCTATTCTCTTCAAAGAAAGAAGGTAAAACAGTGTGATTAGTATCACTGCTCCATTTTTAAAAAAGTTGTCTGTGGATAGTTAATATATAGACCTTAGATTATGCAAACACCAAAAGTACAACTGTATGTCTTCAAAATAAGGTTGGAAACCAACTAAATGAAGAGTTTGGGCCATGAACGTCACAAAAACGAAGACACAGCTGCAATGATCATTGATGACAAGCAAGTAGAAATTCCTCTACAGCAGCTTTGGTAGCGTAACCATTTCAGAGCAGCAGCAGGATTACAAGCCTCTGACTGGACAAATGATTTCGGACACAGACGGAACGGTTCAACTGCGCTTGTAATGGAGCTTGTGATTGTCTTGGCAACTTTGATAAATGCTTCCTAATGGTCTGCGGCAAATTATTGAGCTCAAAATCAGTTAGCTTAGCACATGTCCTCCCCAACTGGATAGCAGAGAAGAAGACATGAGAAAGAAACAGCCACCACTGCAGTTATTACTGAAGCTTTCCACATAAAATGGCAAAATCCAGACAATCTGCAGAAAGGTGAATATGGTGAAGCTTTTCCTCTCAGTGCACCTTATTTCTACCTCAAAAGATTCTTAAATTTCCACACATAAGGCGTCTTTTCTGCAGATTCTCTATGCAAAAGCAGGGCAGTCCCGGCTGATGAATCAAAATGTTGGCAGAGCACAAAGAGAGCCGGGAATCTAAAAAAAACAAACACCCGCAATAAATCAAAAGTGATTTCAGTGGATGATCACAGATGGTGGGACCAAAGAGCGCTCATACGAATGCTGTGTCTCCTGGTGATTCACACATTTCCCAAGCTGCTGTCTACGCTTCTCCAAAATAGCCTGTAGCCCATTATGAATGCAAATAAAAACCATGGCTGGAGGCCAGTTCTGGAGGTGGATGCACTAATTGACAGGTGAAGAAAGGATCGCACATCCTCCCAGATAACTGATGAGCACACAAAATCTCAGGGAACAGAATTCAACTCAGACTTTGGAGGAAAATAAAGAAACCAAACTTTACATTACACGGAGAGAGACACGACATGTTGCACATTTTGTCACGAGCAGTTTGACTTCATGAACTTTCGGTTCTGGTTGTGAAGCGAATCAATAATCACATCCCATAAAGTGGCATGCAGACACACAGATTAGAAACTCACCCCACTGCAGAGGAGCCAGCTGTAGGTGCTCCAGGACCAGCTGGTTGAGGACTCCCTCCACACTGGCTTCTCCATGACGCTGCAGAGATGGGTGGGTGTCGTTAAGGGCAACAGCGTGGATAAAGAATCTTTGAAGCATCTTAACATAAGGAAGTCTGCTCTATATTTACATATTTTACATGCTGCACAAAATACACAAACACAGACAGGTGGAAAAGTATTCAAACCTTCATTTGTTTTGCTTCCAAGAAGCCATATTTTCCCATAATCATTGAAAGTGGTCTTGAGCAATACCTCAGGCTCTCTGAAGGCAGCTGACATGTAGTCCACAACTAGCTCGTTTTTACTTGGTTTAGCTCCAGCTTAAACAGACATTCAACTGCATTCAGACCTGCAGGATCAACGCGCAGATGTTGCTTCTGTAAACAGTTTGTTGCTTACAGAGTTAAAACAAAGCTGCAAAAAATTTTATATGAATTATTATACCTGGAGTAGAATAATAAAAGATGCTCCTGATCATTGTCTGCTTTGTTTCCTGAGAGAGGCACTAATTGTAAATAAGTGTAAGAAGTTTTTCTCTTTTGGTTTTGAACAGTTTGTTGCTGATCTTTACAAGCTTTTGCATTTTTTTTCCTCCTTTTAACTTTCTTCTTTTATCCATTTTTTATTCATATTATCCCTCCATTCTTTTGATGCCTCCCTCAGGTCAAGCATCAATATGCAATTCAGTGTCAAAGTGAGCCTCATATCTGCAAATTTTCCTTCCTTTTTTGTGCATTTAGATGGGTCAAATGTAGAGCCACATTTCCCAATAGAGATTAATTAAGTGTATTATTATTACGATTATGAGCATGATTGTTATTGTTAAAACATCATTCTGCTTGCTATGATGCCTAACAGGACAAATTAAATTAAAAAGAATAGACTAAATTACAATCATAAGCTCTATTATAATGTAATAACTATAGAATACACTAAACTTGTGATTGCAGATGAGTGCTATTAAAACAACAAATCAATTTCAAAAGCTTTAAGATTCACTCTTAAACTTAGCAGCCAACATCAGACGTCATTAACTAATGTCTTTTTTATGGATTCATAGAGATTTCAAAGGTACACAGAGAGTGTGTTTTGATAGCAGTAAACTGACCGCAGGGAAGGATATCAATGTATGAATAGTGCATCAAAAGAAATCAGCTGTCAGAGAGCAATTATCTAGATAATATGTGATGATAAGGACACTGCTGATCATTTACACAGCTGACATTTGGAATAATGGCTCAGGCATTAAGCACTCAGAGCTCTAAACCTGTGTCTATTAACCTTTGATGGAGAATACAGAGCGCACACAGAGGGAAGGACGGCATCAGGAGTCATCTACAGGCTAAACTGTGATGGAAATATTTCAGCTGAAATCTTGAAAACTCAAATTCTGAGTTGTTATAATTCACACCACCATTCAACGACCAGTGGCCTTGTTCTGATTACTGGTATGGCTGTTTGACAGCAACGAGACACCAGAAGCTGATGTTTGTTTCAGAGGCTGACAGTATAACAGTTAATGAAGAAACTGAAGAACTTGCAGCAGCAATCAACCTTGCAAGGAATAAAAAAGTAGGAAAGACAAAGCCATATTTTTATTGCCAGAAAGTAAGAACAAACTCAGATGTGATGTTTGTCAGAAACCATTGATGAAGAACAAAGATGAAGTGATGCTAAAGTAGCGTATCTTCCTCCTGCTATGTCATGCAAATATGTTGCCCAACAGCATGTTTGACAAAGCTGTTGTCAGGGAGACCAATAAATATTAGGAAATGTGACATTACATACATTGCTTGTAGATGTGAACATGGGTCAGATTATGGGTCATATGAACAGAGTGATAAACAAACACTCCCAAGTAACTTAATGTACACTTTGTTAGCACCGTGTTGGCTTTGATTATTGGCTCAGAGATTCAATAAAGTGTTGGAAGCATTTTTCAGGTTTAGCTTAACTTTGACATGACAGCATCTGAGGAAGTTGTCAGAAGACGTATTGGTTGGGAAGGAATGGACATCCATGCCATGGTCCAACTAACTTAAATCCCTTCTCTTCCCTGTTATGATGCTCAGTTTGATGATAAGCAAGTGTACACAGTGATGGAAAAGGTGACTGTATTCCGACAATGCTGGTCCCATTTAATAAAATTCAGCTTTATTTGTATAGCGCCACTTCACAACAATGTTGTCTCAGGGCATCATTTCAACCCAATCCATAAATAGCCTAGCTAATAGAAACCAACTGACTGTATTAAATCATGACTTCGATCTAATCCCTGATCCTGAGCATGCACGAGGCGACAGTGGGAAGGAAAAAACTCCCTTTTAACAGGAAGAAAACCTCCGGCAGAACCCGGCTCAGGGAGGGCAGCCATCTGCCTCGACTGGTTGGGGTGGAGAGGACAGGAAAGACAGATGAACATCTTCAGCTCTTATATATTATAAACACTGCAGTTGGAACCACCAAGCAGCACATTCAGTGAGTTCTTCCTGCTTGCCCATAAGTTTTTGCATGGCACAAACAACAAAGCAGCACAATTTTACTGCCCAAAAAGTTTACCGGGGCGCTGCTTTGAGATTTAGCCTATCTACATTTGTTTAAAAAAAAAACGGCATAAAGTTTTAAGCCATTTATTTTAGAGTTAAACCATGTAAGCTGCGGTATATTGGCAGCTGCTCAATGGCTTGTGCCACTGCCTTAACACAAGGAGGACTAGCAGAGATGCCTCAACAGAAAGTTCTTTCTATCTAAGTTTAGAAATCATGGAAAAAGTGCCGCCTGAGGAGAACAGCTGAGCACGCTGCCCTGAAGGTGATCTGCACACTGAAATAAGTCTTAAACTGTGCTGGTGTCCATTTAATTCAGCGCTACATGTGACTGCTTCTGGCTGGCTGCAGTGTTTCATACAAAGTGCAGCCTGGATGTATGACACTGGCTGTGACAGCTTTACAGAGAGTTTCAATTTTACTCACTGATACAGAGATATTTAGAGCTAGCTTTGGTCTGCTATTGAGACAGAACTGCACTTCCACACCTTGTATTCATGGATGATTTATTAACATGGCTGTGACCTCCTCAAGGGGAACACACACACACACATGCAGAACTAACTACTTTTTTCATCTCTTGTAGTTTTCTCACTGACTGTGCGATGTTATATATAGGAAACCCATTCGAATCAAATCACTACTAAACACAATCGCCAAAACAAGAGTAATACTGCAGCCGGCTCATAAATAACAAATTAAAGTGACTTTTACTTTGCTCAAGGCCAAGCAAGTGTGTCTGAAAACAATACGCACCATAATCAAATCTCCCATTACTCTTGTTTTTCATATTATGAAAGGAAAAAAATGTACCCTCAAGCAGACTGTTGTTGTTCTATTCCAGCAGCTGAGTAGCGTTTATACTGCGCTGGAAAATGATCAGTCATGAGCATCAGGACTGGACTTTAGGATAATCTGATATGCAGTAGTCCACTGACACTGGATTAGTAAGTAACTCAACATCCAAATCAGCTCTATTTGAAAAGAAGCCCAGTTTCTAATGAGACTAGTGCACTTCTTTCTGTCATAAAGCAGCATGCTTTTGTTTTGTTCAAATAAAAAGACACGCGTGAGGCTCTTTAGGTCAAATTTAACAGCTAAAGCAATACATAAAACACCATTTGGTCACTCTGTTTTTTCAATAGGTATAAACTAACCTAGCTCTAACAAACCGAAACAAGTCTATTAGTATCTAACGCAATAATCCTAGATTCCACTCAGCAATGGATGTACACGATGATCTGTACACATGTAAAGATACACACATGCACACACATTGATATACACACCCAGGAAACCTGCTCAGAAACCTGTATGCATGTCATTTAGTTTGTATAACTTTATGAAGATGTGTTTCATGCATTTTTCCCTGTAAATAAACTTGTAATTTACATCTAAATTAGTGTAAAAAAAAAAAAGCCTCTTTGGGTTTCCTCTGGTGTCTGTCAGTGCATCTTTTACATCCAGTTGTGGGGTGATTGATGGGTCTTAGAAGTTTGACTACATGTAACTTTGTGCTATACATTGATGTACAGCACAAAGTCGATGTTCATTTTCCGAGGTGGTTTTTTTTATTGTGCTCTCCAATCTCCACTGTGCAGCGATATTTACAGTGACCAGCCACCTATTTACACTCTTTACAGGCTTCTATTTACAATGGTTTCCCGCTCAGCAAACCATCAATTACTCTCCCCTTTAGTACTCACACAACTCTTCTCCGATTAACTCCTCATTCTCCACCTCGTTCTACTCTGAATGAGCGTCTTAAAAACACAAAGCCCCGCCCCTCACCAGGAACTTCCCCAATTACTACAGATAACCAGGATTCCCCAAGTTGCACCCAACAATATATAGACAATATAGACAAGCAACACAGACAAGAGTTCATGAACATAACCACATACACATTCCAAGAGTTGAACATATAGAAAAGAACATAATACTTGGCACGGTGCGGTGATTAGTTTGTCACGAGAGTGACGTCACTGTCGCATTGCGACATACTTCGGCCATATAACCAAGGTAAACCCCTTAACCCAGCTTTCAATAACCCCCGAGCAGATGTAGAACGACACTCTGGTAAGTTTTCCCACCCATAACCTGCTCCCAGTATTGGCAGCGAAACCATTAGGAGTGCACCCCTACTAGTCTGCTACCTGACAGGTGGCATGACCAGACTAAAGTGGCTACGTAGGACTGCGGGAGATTTGCTGGGGGCCTGACGACCCAGGACACAGTCAGGTCGGTGGGTGTGGGTGTGGGCGTCTGTGACAAGGCAGCTTTGTCACACTGCATTGAGATCAGATGGGAGGAAGACGGCGATACTTAAGTAGACATTAAAGTACATCAAGATTGAAGCTTTCAGAACTAATCCTGTGAATGATTCATGTGTATCTACGCACCGCTCAGCTTCAGAAGAAATTCAAAAATTGTTATAATTGTGATGATTATTGTCATTTCTTTTTCTTTTTGAAAAGAGATTGCTGGGAACACAACATGACATTTTCTTCCTTCACTCCTGCCCACACACTGCCACATCATGGAGAGATAAAACAATGCCCATAATGATGGGAGTGTTTACGCCCTCATAAATGAAAAAAAAAAAAAAAAAAAAAGAGATCATTGCAACATCAGAATGGCAGAGACTGAATTCATCATTAGATGCTTGTGATGCTTACTAACAATCTGACAGGCACTTCTTAAATTCTAAAATGTATAAGTACCATCCAGTATGAGATATGAAGCATGATGGATGAAGCCTGCGGTTAATTATGTAATGTGCTCTCAAATTGCAGCACCATTAGCCCAGAGGCAGAGAGGAAATGGGTGCATCTAATATATAAAAAACAAAAAAATCAGATGTTTGGACTGGAAGTGAAAACCTCCAACAGAAAAGAGATTTCTGCACACATGTGGAGGTAAATCTCTCTATAAACGTTAAATATGAATGAGATAGTTACACTAGCAGGAGGGGAAAAGCAATAATGTCATTTTTGTGGGGACAACAAGAATCTTCTGCTTATATTTGCTTTCTTGAAGCAGCTACTCCTAATTTGGTGTTAAGCTGTTAGTTGTTGCCTCTGTTAATAAAACCACATGATCTCTGGGTCTTCTGAAAGTCTCTTCCTGTTGGGGGAATTTTTTCCTCTCCACTGTTGTCCAGCAATTTGTGAATGACTTCAGACAGATGAGTGGAAGGAAATGAAAATTTCATGTGATTTATTGGTTTCCTTAACTAAGCAACTTTTTATGAATGGGCAAAAACACTTCAAACAGCAAAGAGCATTGAATAGGTTCAAAACTGGTTCATGCCTGCGATGGACTGGCGACCTGTCCAGGGTTTATCCTGCCTCTCCTCAGCTAATTCCAGGATAGGCTCTAGCTTCCCCAAAGGCCTGAACTGAAATAAGCAGTACAGAAAATGGATAAATGGATGAGAGAATGGATGGTTCATAACTGAACTAATTTGCATTCTATCACAATGGACTGGCATTAAAACAGGTAATCACAAATCTGCAAATGCCTGTAGTTGACAAATAAAATGAGGTGAGTTGGACCTAACTGCATTTGACTTGACCCTACTCTGTGTGACTTGGTTTGGACCTAACTTGATGTGGACCTAACTTGACTTTAGAGAGTAGTGGCTTAGGTGGTAGAGCATACCGTCCAATGATTGAAAGGTTGGCAGTACAAAGCCCAGTAAAAATCCTTTCATATCCTTGGGCACTTTGCCCTTCTTGGCTCCAGTGTTGGCAACACTGGTGTATGATTAGTGGGTGTGTGTGAGTGGTTGGAGAGGTAGTGGGTCCTTCAGTCTGCTCCAGAGTAACATTGGCTACACATGTGGCTTACAATGAACAAGTATGAATGAGGAGCAAATGAATAATGGAAGCAATGTAAAGCATGTTCAGTGCCTTGAAAAACACAATATAAATCCAATCCACAGCTTGGATTTGATTTGATTCGACTTGGACCTGACCTATCCCGGCTTAACTCAAACATAAATTTGACTTGATCTCACTTGGACGAAACCTTACTTGATTTGGAAGTAATATGACCTGATTTTATTTGACTTAGACCTAAACTAATTCTGAAATTGGTGACACTTCAGTTACCTGCTTATGCTTTTGACTCAGATTCATAACAAGAAATATAAAAGGTTAAAACAAGGGACATTTTGTTTTCAACCCTCAACAATCTTTACGGACTTGACAAACCTACAGCGATGAAAGTGTCTTCTGCTGAATTGCCTCATTCTGTAAACTTCTGGGTAAACAAATAATAATAACAAACACTACAAACACTTCGTCCAACTGCCAGCATTGTTGTCTCCACAAGAAGCTATAAGCCCCAGAAAGAAGACTAAAAAGGTCATGTAAAAGAGTATGCAGATAAAGGTACTTTTCATTTGATTTCATTTCATAAAGGAAAATGAGTAAAACTGGGTTCAGGAGTGGTGTTGGCAATACTTGGACAAACCCTACATGTATTTAACAAGCTGAAATGTGACTAAAACACAGACGATGTCCAATGGTGTAGATGTGTTTGCCAGTGTTTATCCTATTAAAGGCAATATATTGATGGTAATGTTAAAGATGACAAGATGGACAATAAACCAAAAACTTTGCTTCATCCAGTGAATTCATGTTTGCATCACTATTTCATGTCTACAGATAAACTCGTAGGGAGCCAAAGGAAGAAAACAGCTTGCCATTTGGTTTTTCCATCTGTCACTCCACGCAAACAAGTTCCCTGCTGGCCAGGAAGCCTCTAGACAAAAGATCCAGATGTGCACTGAACAGGCTGATGTCGACAAACAATATTCAGAGGATGAAAAGCTGGTAAAGCCTTGAAAAAAAGAACATGCAACTATTTCAGGATATAAAAACCTTAACCCTAAACTTCCTACTGTATGATTCACATAAAGGCTTTCAAAGGATATAATATTCCAGCAGATCCCCAGCTTGCTGTTGATCTGGCAGCCTTGGGCGTGCTGTCGCTCCTCCTCTAGCTGCTTAGGGTTACTGAAGCGAACAGTCTCCTGGTCCAATGGCGGCAGGCTGTCAAAGTCAAACTTGTCCACCTGGATGGCCATCCTGTGAGAGAAATTAACAAAAAAAAAGCTTTGACAAGCTGAAAGGCAACAATGGAGATGGCTAAGACATTCACAGTGACTTAAGTGTCAAAATTATAATAAATTTTTTTTAAGTACCTGTACATAAAACTGTACTGAAGTGCAGTGATTTCAATGAATTTGATATATTCTTCAGTGTCAAAAACTAATTACTTATGACCAACCATCAACGTTTCCAAGAGTCGAAAAATCCTAAAATGACTATTTTCCAAGGTATAAAATTTGGCAAAGATTTTGCTTGTTGGAGTCCAATGAAAGAACAGTGTGGAAAAGGAAAACAAATCTCTTTTTGCCCAGTATTATTAGACTGGTAAGTTAGCTCTTTGCCTGTTGTGCAAACCAAATGTGATGAACTTTTTCACATCTTTTAGCCAGCTTTATACAAAACAACAGCAGTGAGTGGCTGATGAGCTGCAGAAGGTTGCAGCTGATGTCAATAATCCCCGGCTGCAGCCTGGAGAATGTGGCGGGCCTGGATATTGGGCGGAGTTGGATGTCAAATGGGCGTGGTTAGAGTTAGTGTTACAGTTAATCCAATCAAAATGTATAGGGGGCGGGGTTGGACATCCAGCCCCGACCAATATCGAGCCCTGCCTCATTCTGCAGCCAAGACCCTCTCGTTTATGTCTGTTATTTTGCTGTTTAGTGGAAGCTATATGCAGCCAGTTGAAGTTAATCGGCTGCAGACCAAAGCTAATGTGACTCCTTAGACATTTTGCACAAGTTTGGCTGGTTTGCATCACACCTGCACCAAGATGTTTGTGCACAAGGTTCCACCTTATGTTCTGTCCTCTACATGCTGATATTTAACAATTAATGGTTGATGTAAGGCACTTCATAAATAATGTGTAGCCAGCTGATCAAAGTTATTTAATGGTTTACAATGAGAAACACGAAGAAAATATCTATTAAATGCATTTTCACCAAGGCAGAAATCTATATGTTGGTGACTGAGGATGAGAGTTGAATATTTTGTTTGATAGACACAGTACTGGCATGACAAATAAAAGGAAATGTTGTGGGGCTTTGAACTGTGGCCTTTCTGTGTGGAGTTTGCATGTTTCCCCATGTACACGTGGGTCCTCTTTTAGTCCTCCCACAGTCCAAAGACATGCATGTTAGGTTAATTGATCACTCTAAATTGTCCGTAGGAGTGAGTGTGAGCATGAGTGGTTGGTTTTGTCTCTGTGGTGGCCCAGTGATGGACTGGTCACCTCTCTCGGGTGTAACCTGCCTCTTGCCCAATGATTGCTGGGATAGACTCCATCTCCTCACAACCCTGAACTGGACTAAACAGTTAAGAAAATGAATGGATGGATGGTTCTGATGTCTAGTTTTATATGGCATAAAATCAAATGTCCAAGGGAAAACGTGATGACGTGTGGCTTCTCTTCCCCTCCTCACCACCTGTGTTGGCAGTTTCCCCCCTGCCTCTTCAACTAGGGTATGCCTGGGGCAGAGTTTGCGTGAAGGACGGCGCATTCTTCCGAAAGTTTGTTTTATAATCCCTAACTTCACATGAAAAGAAACGTACGCCAGTTTCAGGCCCCGTTTTGAGCATACAGAAAAGTTATTCATGAGACCCCAGATCTCACAGTAAGAAAACAATATTAGAAAGAGTAAATATGACTTAAAAGAACTTTTCTGACACTTTCAGCAACACTAAAAGGTCAAAACTGATTTCAAAACAGCAAAATAATTTTATGAATCCATATAAGCCGTTAGAGCTTATGGGTTACTGTGGAACAGGGATGAAAATTTGAGATGCAAAACTATGCATTTAGCCCTGCGATGGACTGGCGAGCTATCCAGGGTGTGCCCTGCCTTTCGCCCGGGGACTGCTGGGGTGGGCTTTGGCTTCCCCGCAACCCTGAATTAGATTAAGCAGTTGGGAAAATGAATGAATGAATGAATGAACTATAGATTTAACCACCATCTGTAGATATTAACTAAAACCGTTCATAGTTCTCTGATGTAGACAACCAATGCAAGTTGCTTATACTGTAAGAAAAGTGTTAAATTATGTATCTAATCTGAGCAAACAGCCTCAGGGGAAAGTTCCCCTTCTTTACTATGGGTCTTTTCTGAGTTACTTGAGTCACATGTGTCCTTTGCTTGATGTTACATCAAGTCTTACATCCAGGATTCCAACCGTATGTTTAAAACCTAACCCCAGACAGTACCTTCACTCATTAAAATTACTCAATTTACTAAATTACCTCCAATTACCCTCAGAGCATTCAGGCTCTCCATTACAAGATGAAAATGTTAATTTGCTTGTTCTCTGAATGACTCTGGTGCTACCTACACTGTAGCGGAAACAAGACGATGGGAAAGATTGTTATTTTTACCAGTAGTTTTTCAGTTTTCAAGGAAGATTAGATCACTTAAAAAAAAAAAAAAAAATACCATAGAGGTTACTTGTAATGTGAATACCAAGCAGATATGAGGAAGGGAAGACTTTATGTAAAAGTTGTTATATCAAAGTTTCATCAGTAAAACTGTTGTAAAAATGATGGATAAAATGTCTATGATGTGAATGTGGTTGTGTGATGTGCATAACCACCAAAGAATAATGACGCAGCTCGGTATCTGAGATATTATGAGATCAGGAGAGTATTACCTCCTCTAGATCACTAATGATCCCATTTCCTGTTTTATCACCTGTGTTCACGGAAAATGAGAACACACACACACATAAACACAATGAGACAAACACATTTTCCACCAGTTAAAGTGCATATCATAACGTGTCTACAATCCATCGAAAGCTCTTAAAACAAGGTCCATCTTTGAGATAGTGTTGTCAAAACAATCAATACTCATCAACACTAAAATGTAGTCTCTAGTTAGATAATAATTAGCACAAGTATCTATACTTTATGACACTTTTGCATCTGCTGGTTCAGAAACAGGTACAGCCGCTTAAACTCCAACAGGCAGCCTCTCTTCCTACGGCAGCTACTTGGTGGATCCATTGTTCACCATGGAGGCACACTTTCAACATGGCAACGGCCAAAAGCAGTTTGTGGCAGTACAAATACTGAAAAGTAAAATCGTTGTTTGGACTTTGAAATAATGCTTTACCTGAGTTGTGCGTTGACACAAATGAATGTGTTATTCATGAATGAATTATTCAAGGAAGCAAACCAGAGTCAATTTAAAGTGGACCAAAACTTCAATATTCACGATTATAGGCAGGAGTTTTTGGAGGTGAGCAAGTTTCCATTTAAACAGAATATGAATATAGTGTCCACTGTTCAGCATGACCATCAGCTAAAGTTGACTAGTTTCTTGGTTCAGACTGTGCTTCTCTCTGTGCCGGGCGAACAATGTGTGATTTCGAGGGGATTTCACCACAATTTTGCTGTCACAGACCATGCTGCATCATTGTGGTAACATCGTAGCGTCGGGATGTCTGGTTGGGAAGTCGTAAGCCACACAGTATGAGAACATTCACGAGGAAGGATTAATTGCTGCTAAGTTCTAACGATAATGCTGCGACCTCCCGATCACACTTCTGGCATGTCAGAAATTTTTGTCGTAACTCATACAGTATGAGTGGTGTTACGTCCTTAGACTGTATATAAAAATATGGACCGAAACCTCCGTGACATCTCCCGTAGGTTTCTGAAGAGCTGAATTGAAGCTCGGTGGGCGGTTCCTACTCTTGCCATGTTGGCAGCGTCATGCGTGTCGTCTCGCCCAGAAAATACAAATATGGGCAAAGAGGTGGAGCTGAGAGGGGGCCCGTGAGTGTCATGGCGGATGATTGACATCGAGCGAACTCCGAACTTTCTGTAGCTAAAAGCTAACCAAGTTAACCAAGGTAAGCGGGCTAAAGCTAAGTCACGTTGTTAACTGGCTAAAAACCGTGGTTGTGCTATGTTCTTCTGACTTGAAGCAGGACATCGGTACCGGTCAATCAAAAGGACCCGCCCCTAAATATGCCAAACTTCAAGATTAAATTACTTTTAAACGGGTGAGTTAGAAAAAATTCACTCCCCCCACAGTTGTCATGAAGGTAAACCTGACCTATAAACCGAAAATGGATTTTTGAACCAGGCTGTAAACATGTTTATTTCTGCCGTGAAGTTGGTCTTTTTAACATGGGAGTCTATGGGGATTTGCGCTGTTTTGCAGCCCCTAGTGGATGAAGGGGGAACTGCAGTTTTGTGCACTTCCGCATAAGCTTCACTTTTTACCGCCTGGAGGTTGCCGCTTGGTTACGTCACGATTCTACGTTCACACCTGTGCAGAAGACACCGGTGGAACTTTAAACAATGGCGGGCAATCCCAACTTCAGACGTGTGCGGTGGACACAGCTGCTAGAAGAGAGATTAGTAGAGCTATGGAGTGAACACAGAAATCTTTTTGATGTGACTTCTGTAGCATACGATGACAGACGGATGAAGGACAATTCCTGGAATCAAATAGCATCTGCCCTGGAGTTAGTTGTCAGGCACGCTGTGGTTGTCATAGGAACTAGGAACCTTTGTTTTTCATTGTTCACACTCGAGCACGTCATGCCGTCACACGCCGACTGACGCCGACAACTAGTCGTGGTTGTCAATAATCGTGGCAGCAGTCATACAGGATGAGTACACATGTTGTAGGATCAAATAGAGTACGAGTGTCAAACCCGGTCGTGCAGTGGGAGCATTTCCCCGACAGTCAGATTTCTAAAATTGCACAGTTGCACCGGCATTACCGTTGTCTAATTAAACAACGCACTTGCATTTTCTGACACTTTTTTTCAGTTGTGCCTCAGAAACATCAAATTCATAAATAAAGTCGACAGTCATGCCAACTATGCATGGCTAGCCATGCTGTTAGTAGGAGTAGGACATCAAATTTAAAAGATTGAATATCTGGGGTTTTTTTGCTTAACAATGTTTTTGGGTTTTTTTCTTTGTTAAAAAAATCTTTCATTTTTCCAAATAAATAAACATAATCAATTATAAACTCTTAGTAATTTTTGTTATTTTTATGAATCTTTTTACTTGTCATCTTGGGCATTATAGCAGCAGAATGATGATCTGGCAGCTATGTTGTTTTTTTCCTAATTGAAACCAAGAAAAATGACGAGCAAAAAAAGTTTTGTACTTTTTTTGCTCGTCATTTTTTTTTTTTCCCTCAATATCAAAGAAAAGTGAGAATCAAAATTTAAATTGAATTGGCACCCAAAAAAAATCAGAATCGGGACAGAAGCATATAGTCACAGCCCTAGCTGTTAGCATCCATAGACACACCATGTAGTTCCAGACTGACACTGAGGGAAGGAGACCAAAAGCCAGACCTAAACGGCCTACAGACTCAACCCCTCCTGCCAGCAATGATGGAAATCATCAGGCACGTAGAAGCTGAACAGGACTGCTGGTGAGTTCATTCTAATGGACCAGGATCCTGTTCAACTGTTCTCAAGTACCGCAAGTACAGTTACAGAATAAGACCTGAAGACCTGAGATTGAGATGAACAGCCATCCAGACCACACGGGGGTAGGTGAAGGAACACTTTTTTTGTTTTAAATTATATATATATATATATATATATAGACATACATAAATGCTTATGGGCTGCACGGTGGAACAGTGGTTAGCACTGTGGCCTCACAGCTAGAAGGTCACTGGTTCAATCCTTGGCTGGAGAGGGGTTTGGTCAGTGGCCTTTCTGTGTGGAGTTTGCATGTTCTCCCCGTGTCTGCGTGGGTTCTCTCCAGGTACTCCGGCTTCCTCCCACCATCCAAAGACATGCATGTTAGGTTCATTGGTTACTCTAAATTGCCCCTAGGAATGAGTGTGAGCGTGAGTGGTTGTTCGTCTCTCTGTGTGGCCCTGCGATGGACTGGCGAGCTGTCCAGGGTGTACCCTGCCTGTCGCCCAAAACCAGCTGGGATAGGCTCCAGCTTCCCCGCGACCCTGAATTGGATTAAGCGGTTTAGAAAATGGATGGATGGATGGATAAATGCTTATGCATACATATAGATATATATTAAAGAAAAACCTGCTCCCTCACTACTTTTATCATTCCCCACTCAGAAGGATGACACAATGTGACTTTGGGGTGGGAAGCTAACTGCAAATTACCAAGCCATCAAGCTCTGCAGGGAACCAACTCGCAGGAGGAGTTTCCAGTAACGGCATCGTTTTCCTCAAACAGCAGCTCTGACAGGAAGAATGCTGACCAATGTATATTATTCCACAGTGAAATTATTCCACAGATGAGCCCCTATTTGCACACGTCCACCGTGAATCCATGTATTGATCAGTAGGTTCATCTCAAGATTCCAGTTTAAAGGCTGCAACGTCTCCCTGCGGAGTCATTCTGTCAATGGCAGGGAGGAAGGATGGGCTGTACTGGCCAAGGCTTTGTTATGACCTCCCAAAGCCACTAGTGCCATCAGCGAGGAATTAAAAATGAAAGAAAAAGTATTTTAGCATTGTCAAAATTTTATCTGGGGAAGAAAAAGAGAAAAGGTATGAAGCCTGCTTTGGTTTTATTGCTTCTCTATCAGCAAAGGCATCATTACAGATGATCTGATAAGTCACCTGTCTCGTTTACAGCCTTGCAAGTCTTAAATGAAATTACACAAGTCCAGACACACAAACATCAAAGTGAGGTGGAGGAGGAAAGGCAATGCAATTATCATTTCACAGCCTTTACAACAAAGCCGCAACATAAATTAAATAACAATTAAGACTTCAAAACATTCTGTAGACAAAAAGAGAAGCTCCTGCTGCTCCACTCTTAAACACATCCACCTTTGAAGATTAGTGGGACTAGGTTTATGTCACTGACTGAAGTCCCATCTTCAAATGGACGCTGCGTTTCTTTCAGTCATCTTCAAAAGCACACGTTACACACAGAGTCTAAAAATACCATGTTGCAGGAGTCCAAACAGACTGTGGATACAGTCTGGCACTGCTTTTATTCTGGCAGGTAATTACTGCGAGACAGTCACAGACAAATTAATACTCTCAATGTCACTCAGATACTAAAACTAAACAAGTTTAGTGTTGATTTTACTGTGAACTTAAAAGATTTTCAGGCTTCTACACTGAAACAAATGTGTTACAATGAAATAACAACAACAGAGGCATGATAGAGATTTGTTAAAGACAAATGCAGCTGTGTTGTCTATAATGCCTGCAAGACTCTGAATGCCACTGTGACGGTGTGTTCAGACCAAACGCGTCAAGAGCATCAAGAGCGGCAGGTTTCCATGTAAAGTCTATTTTGAGGCGCGGCAAGGGGGCGTCGAGCTTTCTCGCGTCGTGTTTGGAGCGTATTGGGCGTTGGCGTTCCGCGTAGAATGCGCCGAAAATTTAAGAAGTTTGACGCGCGTCAAAAGCCAGAGATGGGCAATGGTGAAGTTTTGCCACTTGACGTGGGGCGTCAACCAATCAGAGCAATCAGCTCGCAGCCCCTGGAGGATTTCTGGGGTGAAGCCAGACACGGGGCTCAGACGCCATTACTCCATGCAATATTTAGGATAACCATTCCTTGCTAAAAAGCTGAATGTTACTGATTTGGCAACGTAGCAGGATACGTTGCCTAGCAACGCTTTGTTTGGTGGGGGAGGCGGCTCTTGTTGCATTAACAGTGACTATCACTGCCCTACGACAACGTTCTCTAGTTTTATTTATTAAATAAAACCATGCCATCGCTGTACTGAATCCACCATCATTCAGACTGACCGGAAGGAAAGCGCCACCTTTCCCCCTCTCTTTTTCGCTCCAGACAAGCGGCAAACGCGGCAGGAGCGTTAGTGGTGTCGGACACAAAAGTGGCAGTTTAGTGACCAGCAATGAGCGTTCAGCGTTTTTGACACTCAAAACACGTTTGGTCTGAACACACCGTAAAGAAGGGGCTTGCAGCTTTTGGCTTTACGTCTTCAGAGACGTTTAGCACAGCTGCTTCTTTTGAGGCTACGTAATTCCCTGAAGACAAATGTCAGGATTAGTAGTTAAACTGTTCAACCAGTCCAGTATTTTCCCAGTATGACCGCATGTGGAAGGACTAAGGCTGGAGGATCATTTGCTAACAATTAGGGCTGGGCGATTTGACAATACATACATATACATATATATATATATACACATATATATATATATATATATATATGTAGAGGTTCGTCGGGAGCGTTTTGGGCTTTTCGGACTCAAAAATGGCAGTTTAGTGACCAGCGTCGAGCGACAAAAATGCTCGAAACACGTTTGGTCTGAACACACCGTTATGCTTTTTTTGTTGCAGTACTTAAGTAACAACAGTTAAAACAGAGTCTGTTTAGACTAAAACATAAAAACTAGAATCATTTTCAAAACCCCAAATAATTGTGTTTCATTGCAGATCGTTGCGCGTGCCATGGTCAGCTGTTTCACCTTGCTGTTTCCAGCCGTGTGTCATTATGGCTTTTATTTCCTCTGCAGTGGCATGCTGGGATGGACATACGGCAGGAGTGCGCAGTGCTCAGGCAGAGGTCACTGCCAACCTGTCCACCAGTTCCGTTTGGTTGTTTTGAGCTGGGAGTCTCAGGTAGTCCAGTTTTCGGTTTTGGTTCTGTGGTTTGATCCTCTTTTTGTTTGGGGAGCATTCCAGATCCTACGGCCCATTGCGTGGCTGGTTTGTGACTGCTCCCTTCTTTGCTTATTTCAGCTGGGGCTCCCTCTTCTTTTGGTTGCCCTTGGTTTTTTTTAAGAAACTTTTGTTTAATGTTGATTGTTGGCGGTCTACATGGTCTAGCATGGTCTCTCTTGTATGTCATGGTTCCTATTTTTGAGCTGTATTGTGGTTTTGTTTAGGGACCGTAACACAGATGACCTACCATTTTGGCCCCAGACAGACCAAAGACTTACATATATTTAAAAAATCCAACACACACACACCAAAAATTAATAATTAATAATAGGTGGATATGATGTTCAATCACTATCCAGTAATTGTAAACAGGACCTGGTATGATGTGGTTTTGAAACAAACAACTGCTTATGTGCAAAAGGTTAATATTTTGATCGCTTAAACATCTACAAACTCTGGAATAATTCAATCCAGATTTGAACATCTTAAGTCTTTAAATCTTTCAGTAGGACCTGGTTTTTATACACAGGATTTCAGTCTGCCTCTTTGTCCTGCATATGGGTCGACTTAACCCACACATGGTGAAAATGTTGCTTTGCCCAAGTGAAAAATCGATTTACAATTCCCTAACCAAACTTATGTTGTTTCTGCTGGATCATTACGTGGCATTGCGCTCTTTTGAAACAGTAAATGAAATGCCAAGCTCTTCAAGCACCACGACCATTGGTTTTCTCCCACTGATTTGATTGTAGAGACTTTCAAGGATTAAGCCATATATCTGCAGACTGGTTTAACAGAGCTTGTAATCACATCCTCATAGCTGAGCTGGAGGCGATGATGAAAATCTCTTCCAAAATCCCAGTCCAAATCACCTTCCCACTCCACTTCTTCCAGATCTTCACTGATAACTGTCACCTACCCCACAGCATTTCAGAAAACAAATAAATAAAGCTAAAGACTTTACTTATCTCTAAAGATAATGTTTCAGTTACTTACAAGGAGTAGTTATTTAGCAGACTGTATCAGTAATGGACATGAAACTGAGTAACTGGTCGGTCACAGCGTAGCATCGTCTTACAGCTGAACTAAACACCAGATGATTGATGGATATGGAAGAATTAAGATGAAGAAAAACACTTTTTCCTTGCTGGGAGAAGAGATGGAGGTGGAGGTACTCCTTCCATGTCTGCATAAGGATGTTGAAATAGAAGATCTATTGTGGAAAGTGCAATCTGCTGAGTCAGCAGCATAACAACCAGAACAATCTGATCAATAAGTCTGGTTCTGTGTTGGGGACTGATCTGGAGATCCTGGAGCTGATTTTCCTTAGAAGAATGCTGCATAAGTTGTTGATCCGAACCCCAACACCATGAACACGACGCCGTGACGCCCGCATGTGTCATCAGTTACTATGGTCAGAGTTACATGTAAACATGCAATATTCTTCTTTTTTTTTTTTTTTTTTACTTTTACGTATTTATTGTTTGTCAACATAACATGGGTTCAGTTACAGAAACATTTTCTTTTTTGCAGTTTGCACATGCCCTCAGGTGACGAATTGTATATTTACAAAATAGTGAAAAAATAAGATAACCATATGAGAATAATGATGTATATAAGATGTATATATACACATGACAAGAGTCATGAAGAGAAAAAAAAAGGAAAAGAACCTAAATAAAAAATAAAAAATAAAAATAAAAGAAATAAAAATAATATTGAATTAATAAATACTAAAAAATAAATTTACAAATAAAAAAAAAAAACTACTTATTTTCAGCATTCCACTCATTATGAGATATTTGCAGCTCCCTAAAATAGTTTAAAAAAAAAAGGGGTCCAGGCCTTGAAGAATTGTTGTGTCGATCTTTTTAAGGTAAATCTGATTTCTTCCAATTTCAGAAAATACATTATCTCTCTAATCCATTTAATAAAGCTTGGTGGAGATTGCTGCTTCCAGGTGAGCAAGATGCCCCTCCTTGCAATGAGAGTAGTGAACGCGATAACGTCACGTGCATTACTTGATAAAGAGCAAGTCGAAGGAATAATTCCAAATAAAGCACTCATTGTCCAATGAGCGGAAAACATGCAATATTCTGATCAAATCTACCACTACTATGTAAACAGAGGAGTTACGACACGAGCCTGTCTGATGAAAGCTCTGCAGCACCGATGCTGGGTGCAAAATGTTATCTTTAAAGTTCATTTTACTGACCAAAAGCTGGGTTTGCATGTGTGACGAAAGGCACAAACACAAGTGATGGAGATTAAAATGACAAAAACACAAAGACATTCTGTGAATACTGGCTTTATTAGGTCATAAGTAATACCTAGATTTGTCCGAGACAAACCTGGTACAAGAATAAAAAAGTCAATCTGCTTGTTGTTTAAATTTTAAATTGACGTGAGGACATGAATGCACTTGTGCAAAGTTTTTCCTTGGTTGTTCAGGTTTTTCTAAACAAACAGCTCATGTCCTGATAAATAATCCTCCCATTTAAACATCTCTACATTACAGAATGAAAGTCGGCTTGTATTCTGCATGACGAGACTTTCAGGAAGCAAAACAAAATAAACTTCCATCAAACTGATTCTTTGGGTAGAAAGAAGGTCATGATGCTGAATTTACTGATGAGGACACACTAAGTCTCATCCAAACACCCACGCAGAACCGCGCAGAGAAGAAACAGTCACACTAACTCATCGCTTGGAAGTGAGGACAAAAGATTTTAGTACAACCAAGCAACGAAAGTGAAATTTGCATTTTGATTAAACTGAAACTTGAAAGCCACAAGACAAGAAAGCTTTTGGCTGGGATGTTTTCTTTTTTTTTTTTTGTTTTTGTTTTTTAAGTTAAGACTTTTGTCACGTTTAAAAAAAAAAAAAAAAAAAAAATCAAAAGTAAATCATTTTTCTTTAAATCTTTAAATACCATCTCGTCCCCAGGATGTGACTTGTGACACCGTGTTGCTAATTATCACCGAGCAGTCGCAGCAAAGCCTTTCTGATGGCAGTAATAACCCCAGCTTAGAGGAGACGGTCACGGTGAAATGACCCCTTACTAATTAAATGCTGTGTTGCCTCACACCAAAAGTATATGATAATCACATTAAAGCATGTGGGGTCCTTTTATCAGATCACCATGCAGCCGGAAGTCATTTCAGACACCTTAGAGGTGTTCAGACGTACGCACACAACAAAACAAACTATACCATCAGGATAAAAGGAAAAAGCAGTGGAATAATCTTCTGCTTCCGGGATGTTTCCCCAGCTACTGTTAAAGGTTGTTTGAGGTGTGTGCAGATGTGAGATGTTTTGCAGAGTCCTCGTGCTGCAGGTTTTCTCTGCTGCTGCGTGACTGCCGGCATGCTGACAGCAACGTGTTGTCTTCCACTTGTGCCCCGAGCTGCATGTTGCAGAGCAGAAAATCATTTGCAATCAACATTTTCTAAGAGCCGTTCGGCATCTTGGCGTCTGCGTTATGTCACTGGGGACGAGCCGAGAGTGAAGCATGTACCGTATAGGGTGTGTGTGTGTGTGTGTGCGTTGTCAGAAAAAGGAGAGTTATTTTTAGCTCACGTGCAGGAGCTTAAGGGCGGAGAACCATAAAGCTGTGCACGGAGGCAGGCGCGAGCAACGGTCTATTTTTAGACTGCGGCTGACTCCCAGTAACCCTTTGTTTGCAGCAGCTGCGGAGGCAACTCTGCTCCATTATCACCGCCTTCAATGTTTCGAGCGCCAGAAAAAGAAAAACAAAAAAACCCCGAATCCTTAAAGCTAATAACTGCACACACATTGTCATCACAGAACGCCTGTGCAGGAGATTTTTAATGTATCAGGATGGAAGCTTTACAACAGAAGCGGTCGCTCATCTCTGCTATTTCAAGTCCCCAACTGAACCCCTGAATCAGGAAAATGATGCTGCAACTGATAATATTAATAAGAATACTACACTGTATGTGCTGTTATATGTGAATTTAGTAATTCCATGACAGCTAACTGAGTGTTCAGTTGCTGATGTTGACATTGTGAGTGGCAGAAATCTGTGTGCAGTACAGTCTGACTGCAGGTGAAGCACATTTCCAGAGTATTAACAAGAATAAAGCATGAATGTGTGAGTTTGTGCCAAGAGGACGGAGCAGTTTGAGCCAATCTGTCCACCAGGACATGTGAGTGAGAAAAGATCTCGGTGTTCCACTGCTGAACTTTAACTAACCTACCCTCAGACAGCAAACAGGGCTAAAACGCCCTCTAGGGATCACATTATTCATGAAAACATGCATAGAGTAGAAGGAAAAAAAACTCCTGCAGATGCAGAGAAAGAAAAAAAAAAGTTCGAGCGGTGTTGGAATACTTGACAGAAAGAAACAATTGAGTGGGTAACATTCCCACAATGCTGGATCACTGACTGCTGGTGCATTATGTGCTCTGCTGCCATAAAGAAAAACAGTACAAGTGTTTTGGGAGGGAAAGGTGGTCACCATGGAAACAAGCTTTGTTTGTATTCGCGTCCCCGTGTGCAGCGATCCGGCAGAGCCGAAAGGCACGGCGGATAAGGAGGAGGCATGGCCGCTGGAGATGATGGAGCCTTTTTACAGCCCCCACCAGATGCAGCTGTGGCACTGAGTCATGGAAGGGCTGGAGCTGACAAACTAACATACCAAAACCCTAATTTCTTATTGATATGAAAAATATGGACTTTTACCAGAAGAGAGTGAAATAAAGAAGCTCCTGGACTCACTAGAAAAGTATTGATTTGTCTCGTTGCTATTGCAGCAGAGGTAACAGAGTCTTGTCTTTAAAACCGCCGAGCCTCTTTATAGACGAACACCTGAGCTGAAAGTGGTGGCAAAACAACAACATATAAGTATGTTAATTATAAGTTTTTATCATGCTTGTGTTCAAATTAAAGCATTTTCTTTGTGAAATCAGAAACAAGTGAACCGGATCCTACAGGTTAAAGGTGCCTCAACACCTGCATATTGCCCCTAGACGTTCAGAGATCTGTTGTCTCTTTTTATTTTTATTTAAATAATTAATCATTTAACCTTAATGACTGCCCTGTGATGGACTGGCGAGCTGTCCAGGGTGTATCCTGCCTTTTGCCCAAAGACTGCTGGGATAGGCTCCAGCTTCCCCGCGACCCTTCATTGGATTAAGAAGTTTGGAAAATGAATGAATAAATTAACCTTAATGACCTGTAGCGCTTCTGAAGAAACGATACCTGCGTATTCTTTCTGGACATGCTATAATGTAAATCCCATGACTAATCCCTCTGCCATTTATAAAAAGTTAACAGCTAATGAAGTTGCTTTGAATCTGGGACTTTGACAAACTAAAGCAGCAATGTAAACTCATGGAACGAGTGCAGGACTGTGAGAATATAACACGGGTGTTGTCGTTCATTCTCCCTGCGGTACAGCTGGCATTTGTGCATGCAGGTATCTACAAGTAAGAACTTCACATCGATGAAAGATGCCACGCCAATGACAGGACAAGCTTATTTATGATGACCAGTACAGTGACGACATATAATGCATACTCCCATTTGTTTAGTCTGTTTGTTGCTGGGAGGAATATGAACATTAGAAAATGAATTCCTAGTGTATGGTACTGGTGAAGGGATTATTTGTGTAGTTTTTTTATTCTTGGCAACATGTTGAAAATTAAATCAGTTTATTCTTCATAATAAATGTAGCGGTTCTCAACCTTTTTGCAACACAGTATCTCTTGTAAACGTTTTTCAGCCACGTACCCACGTAACCACTGCAAAGTACTTTTGGTTAAGAAAAAAAATGAAATACAGCACTTTGTCATTCGTGTTTAGTTTATTAAACTTTTAACAAACCATAGACTGCATATAAAGAGATGAACGGAGCCTGAGTGACATCACCCGTTGGTTTCTGAAGAGCTGAATTGAAGCTCGGTGGGCGGTTCCTACCATCGCCATCTTGGCAGGGGCATGCGCGTCGTCTCGACCAGAAAATACAAATATGGACAAAGAGGTGGAGCTGAGAGGGGGGCTGTGAGCGTCATGGTGGATGATTGACATCAAGCGAACTCTGAGCTGCCTGTAGCTAACCGAGCTAATCCGGATATAACAGGAACTAACCAGCTAATGGAGGTAAGCGGGCTAAAGCTAAGTCACATTGTTAACTGGCTAAAAACTACGGTTCTTCTACGTTCTTCTGACTTGAAGTGGGAGATCGGGTACCTGTCAATCAAAAGGACATGCCCCTAAATGTGTCAAATTTCAAGATTAAATTACTTTTAAATGAAGGAGTTAGAAAATAAAATCACTCCCCACTCAGTTGTCATGAAGGTAAACCTGATCTATTAAACTGAAAATGTATTTTTGAACCAGGCTGTAAACATGCTGCTGTAAACATGTTTATTTCTGCTGTAAACATGTTTATTTCTACTGTAAACATGTTTATTTCTGCTGTGAAGTTGGTCTTTTTAACATGGGAGTCTATGGGGATTTGCTCTGTTTTGCAGCCCCTAGTGGATGAAGGGGGAACTGCAGTTTTATGCACTTCTGCATAGCTTCACTTTAAACCGCCAGATGCTCCATCCTTTTTTCATATACGGTTTTTGGTGCAAACCAATCGAAATCTCTACGACACTTGCAGTTGTCAAGGCGACAGTGACTGACGAATATGCTTTGGCTCGTAACGGATGGGGTTCAATTAACATCGGAATATGGGATTGTGGGAGGAATGAAATGGTGTAAATCTAAATGTAAATTCAGTTTATGAATGTATACTTATATTGGATGAAATATATAAAATATTTACATAATTTTATATTTATATTATTTTGTTTAAGGATGTTTTAAAGAAAACATTAAAAACAACATTTCAGCTACTCTGTAGAATGCCTTGAAGTACCGTCAGGGGTACGCGTTCCCCCATTTGAGAAACACTGGTATAAATCATGAACGGCTTACAAATTGATGCTACACTGATGTTATATCATGTAGGACATTGAAGAAGAGTAAAGTGATGGAAATTCCTTCACTTTAGTCAATTTATTAAAACAAGAAACTAACAGCAGAAGTGAGAATACCAAAACACAAGAACATCAAGGTCTGAATAACGTGTCATGTGTTGGGCGTTTTGGTCTGGTGGTGTCTAAATGTCAGCAGCATGAGGAAGGAAACCGCTTACAAACAAGCTGTAACTGAGAACGTGGTCAATTTGTCATTCAGACATGTTTTTTCCTGGTTATTAACCCTGTCTGAGAACAGCAAGTTGTGCAATTAGTAATTAGACCTTTAACAGCTGTACATTTGCACCCACTGTACAGGCCAACAAGCCAAATATCCCTAACTTATTGTAGGTTGTGTGTATATATATATATATATATATATATATATATATATATATATATATATATATATATATATATATATATATATATGCTCACAAGTTTGAAATCACTTGGAAATTTATGTTCAATAAAAAACCCAAAAGAAATTAGTCTGAATATTCAATACAGCAAACAAACAGGACGTGCCGACATCATCTGAGTTAGAAATAATGAGTGTCATCAAAATGATGAATGTGTTCTTCAAACTTTCCTTCATAAAAAAAGCACCTTTTGCACCAATTACAGCGCTGCAGTCCGTAGGCATTCTAGCTGTTGGTTTTTCAAGGTAATTTCATTTGATTTGATGTTTTTTTGATTGGCCTGGAGTATCTCGCTCAAGGTGGACTGGCATGATTCAGTCTTGCTTCATACCCTGCAGTGAAGCTGCTCCTGCGGCAGCTCACTGGGGTTCAGATGTGCTGGTCACTCCACTGGTCAGAAGCCATTTGTTGTACATTTAAACAACCGGCAGCTAAAGACAAGAGCCTCAGGGTTTCTGAACTCCAATTCTGATAATTGGATACTGTTCAAACCCATACCGTACATAGGATTTACCCACCACGTGATCCGACTGATTTGTAGTCAATACCGCATAATTACACTGCTTTGAAAGATGTGTTATGGATACGACTTTCAGTCTCAGTCAACATTTCTTATTTCCTGGTTCTTAAAGTAGGTTTAATTTGCTCCATTTCATCATTATTTGTGCATGAGATTAAAGACCAAGCCTCTGAAAGGTCAGGCATGTGTGTTGCTACTCAGGATCAATGGTTTGTCTTCAGATGAAAGAACAGAGCGAGCGAGCAATGCTAATTTACATGCTATTGTTGGAGAGCAGCGACGGCTTCTCTGAGCTTGGTGTATTTAAAGTTACGTATTAATCGTGGGATAATTTGTCATTCATGCATGATGAGGCATACCGATCAATGGATGCCACATTCCACTGTATCATTATCCCAACCACTGTGGCCGAATAATTACCAGAGAAAGAGGACTTCTACCTGTCTGTTCATTAAAAATGTCAATGATACGTCTGTAAAACACTGGGACTGGGACCAGTGTCCAGGTCCTTCCCAGTTCTGGCACCAGGTGGGTTGTTTAAGGAGTAATCAACCGCTTCTCCTCTGAGTCCTGGTGGAGAGTAAAGTAACTGGGCCTGTTCAGTGGGAGATGTCCTGATGGTGACCTGTTACTGAACCAGTTAAAAGTCCTTCCTAAGGCTGCATGATATAGAAAAAAAGACCATATTAATAATAGAAAAAGTCACAATGATTGATATATGGGAAAAAAAAAAGAAGCAGACTCCTTCATGCTTGTATCTCGAAGCCTCGTAAAACAATTCAATCCAACTCTTCTGGCCATGTCTGCTGTGGTTTCAGAGGGGCGGGGCTTGCTGACAGAGCGAGATTAAGTCAGTGTTTGTGATTGGTTAGGAGGAAGTAGATTGTAGTATTAAGTAACACGATAGGCTATAACGAAAACGTGTTTTTTTCTATCACACTACACATCTATTAATCGATATTAGGGGTGAGTAAACTGCATTTTTAAACAATTTTAAAATCTGTTTTTTCTTTTGGTTAAAAATCCCATTTTTTTTCAAATAAACAAAACCTACTATCAAATTTATGTCATTTTTATTGTTTGTATTGATCTTTTTACTTGTCTTTTTGGGCATTATACCAGCAGAATGATGGTCTAGCTACTGTGTTGTTTTTTTCTCATTGAAATCAATAAAAATGACAAGCAAAAGTAAGTTTTATACATTTTGTTGGTTGTTTTTAATCTACAAAAATCAGCAATATCAAAGAATTGTGAGAATCGCAATTCAAATAAAATAGCACCCAAAAAATCAGAATCGAATTGCGACAAAACCGTATCGTCACAGCCCTAATCGACATGCATATTGTCAAATCGCCCTGCCCTAATTCTTAGCAAATGATCCTCCAGCCTTAGTCCTTCCACATGCGGTCATACTGGGAAAATACTGGACTGGTTGATTTGCAGCTGAACAGTTTAACTACTAATCCTGACATTTGTCTTCAGGAAATTATGTAGCCTCAAAAGAAGCAGCTGTGCTAAACGTCTCTGAAGACGTAAAGCCAAAAGCTGCAAGCCCCTTCTTTAGAGATTCAGTTTCATTTACATAATATGATAAAATCTCCTTGCTGTTCGGCTTTACAGTACTTATTTACTCCACACAGGTCTGCTCCACCGGAGTTTTAGGAGCTTTGGTTCGTACCACGTACCATAAAGTACATCTTACTCCTTTACATAAGAAAATAAGATAACTAAACCTTTTACTGTCTCTGCCCCTTATTTTTTATTTCAGTACTTGACATTGTATTTAGGCAATATATCTGAGTTTTTTATTACATTTTTGTGACTTAAGTAAACTTGCGCACTAGTTTTGCAATTTGCCTAATCTGTTGTCATTTACTTAAGTAATCGCTCAAATACTGCTGACATTTTACCATTATACTGCTGTGCATTTGGCTGCGTCCCAAAAAACAAACAAAAACAATTGTAGAAAAAGATAAAATCCTGACATGTTCTGTCCTCTCTGCTCAGCAGTTTGTCTGTCTTACAGGCAACAGTTTTGTTGTTGAGCTAACTCAGCTAACGAGACATCAGAGGATGGTGTTTATAATGTTCAAGTTGAAAAGGATAACAGCAATCACAGCGACATGATACTTTGTTGGGGGGATAATAAGTGTCTGATATGAGTAAAGAACTCCACGTTAGACTTGAGAAGTACCTGCAGGTTGAGCTTCAAAACAACAACTGGCAGCTTTTAACTCGACTAAAGCTGCAGTTAGGAAAGAAACTGATGAACACAATTCTTCTTAAATGGTGACGAATATTTTCCCAACAACTGCTGGTTTCTCATATTTCCAGATGATCATAACAGAAATCCTTTTTAAGCTACATGAACTGAGCTTTATGTGCTTCATTTTGTGTGTATTTGTCCTGTTTATGCAGTAAAGGGATGCAGCAGCCATCACTCCTATTATTATCCTGCAGAGCTTCTGATTATGCAGCAGACTACAAACATTTTTTTGAAAATATTATCTTACAAAACCTACTATCAAATTTATGTCATTTTTATTGTTTTTATTGATCTTTTTACTTGTCTTTTTGGGCATTATACCAGCGGAATGATGGTCTAGCTACTGTGTTGTTTTTTTCTCATTGAAATCAATAAAAATGACAAGCAAAAGTAAGTTTTATACATTTTGTTGGTTGTTTTTAATCTACAAAAATCAGCAATATCAAAGAATTGTGAGAATCGCAATTCAAATAAAATAGCACCCAAAAAATCAGAATCTTTCTGCACCTTCCATTTAAGGTGCAGAAAGGATGCAATCTGAAATGTAGACTCGCCAATTGGTTCTCTGCAATTAAGGGCATAACACTACAAAATGTTTTTAAAGGGGTCCTATTGTGGTATTTGGAGTTTTCTGAGCTTCCTACAGTGTTACAGTGTTGAATCCTCAAGAGAGACATCCTGCTGCATTCGTTGCTGTGGGTTGCTGTTTTCCACTTCGTTTTCAGGCTCTGATTCAGGTTCCAACATGTAGGGCTGTATGCTATGTGTTGACATTGTAGTTTGTTTTTTTTATTGAGTTCATATGAGCCTAATCCTTCTGTTTATGAGATGTTACAATGATGGCGAAAGCAGGTGCGGTGCGCGCTCCCGATGTAGTGCAGTGGCGGGAGGCGGGGCTTAATGCGGAAGAGTCTCAATCCACTCGTTTTGCCCGCAGGCTGATCTGACAGCCTACGGAGAGGGTCGGTCTGAAGTAAATAAAGCCATTTGTCACAATAACTCCATCAATCCCAGCCCTTCTGGGCTCAGAAATTAAAATAAATTAGCCTGAAATGCACATAATAGTTCCACTTTAAGGTAATTATGATATAATACATTTTATTGGGGTCGTCAAAGTTTACGCGTTGATGACACATTAACGCAAATTCCTTTAAAATGTGTTTTTTTCTTAATGCATGCAGGAGGTCTGCATCAGGAAATGATGCTGACATCAGTTTGTAAATCAGAAATGGACACAGAATGGGTCTTTTCCACAGACACTTTGGGTTTAAAGTTGCTGCTGTTTTATTAATTTTCTTTAAAGACAAAGTGAATCTAGTTATCAGGCAATGCCCACCACGTTGCACAGCTGATACAGAGAACCAACTTCCCTTCTTCTCTGAAGAAAATCCAGGATAATTAACTTCTGTTCTGGGCTCTTTTTTTTTAAATTTTTTATCATTATTTGCTTTTCAACAATGTTTCTTTGGGCTACAGCACTACAGCGCGTCAGCGCTGGAAAATTCACCAACACTTCCTTTTCCAGTGTTTCATGTTTCAGAAAAAGGTTTCTGCCTGCTGAAGTTATAAATATTCAATCTTCCATCAGAAACGTCTTGATAACTCTACAAGCAGAAGCTGATCCGGATAAACTGAAGAAGCTGGAAACGGTGCTGCAGCCAGAGATTTACTCTTGTTTATATGTTTGTTTCTAAACAAAGGTGAAGTTGTCAGTTGTGCTATGATGTCAGTGGTTGCTAGTGTGCATATGTACATGTAGGAGCGTGTGTTAACTTGTTTAACAAGTAACTAAAGCATGTTATTGTATAAGTGGCCTATATAGGTGCTAAAAGGAGTATTTATTTTAAAAATGAATATCCTGTTACTTTTCCAAACAGTGTGAGATTAATTACAAGTTAACTCAGAATTTTTTTTTGCTATTAATCGATATTAAAAGTTTTAATCAACTAACTTCATTCAGTTCCAACTGAACACTAATTAACATACAGAAAACAGTGTTTTAGTACTTTTGTCTGTTACAGAAATGTGAGTTAAAAGAGAAATGATAGCTGAGGTTTGATTTTTAATTGATGTTTTCTTTCTTTTTTGTTTTAATTGGATATTCCTGTTGACATGTTCACTGCTGGGTTTGGTAATGTTTTGCAGTTATACAATAGTCCTTGAAACATACAATAGTACACAAGTCTCCAACCTTTAATTAGGGCAGGGCGATATGACGATATATATATATATATATATATATATATACATATATATATATATATACATATATATACATATATATATATATATACATATATATACATATATATATATATATATATACATATATACACATATATATATACATATATATATACATATACACACATATATATATACATATATATATACATATACATATATACATACATATATATACATACATATATACATATATATATATACATATATACATACATATATATACATACATATATATATATATATATATATACATATATATATATACATATATACATATATATATATATATATATATATATATATAGAGAGAGAGAGAGAGAGAGAGAGAGAGAGAGAGAGAGAGAGAGAGAGAGAGAGAGAGAGTTTGGATGATAGAATTGTCTGTCGTTTCATATGAGGCTCTATCATTTATGTCATTATTAGCTTCTTTACTGCAGTATTTTATGTCAAGATGCACTTTACGGCACGCTGCAATATATAAACAAACAAGGTAGAAACACGGTAGCAGACGTGTTTCAGAGCAGGATAAGTCACTAAAAGATGACCAGCCGACCCAAACTGATGAGTTTGTTCATAAAAGAGGGAAATTTCTGTGGCATGGATGCAGTTTGGATATAAAAAGACAGATGTGGAACCGACAACAGACTAGCTCACAGTCCCAACAACGTATTCTGACACAACTAACTCATTTTATCACCTGCGCAGGAATCAGGATAAAGAATACAGAATAAAGAATAGAGTCAACCAGCAAAAGCTGCGTCAAGTGGAGGCGAAAGCTCATAATAAACTCCAGACCAAACGCTGCAACAGGTATTTACCTGTGGAACGTCATACGGCCAAAGTTCCCCCAGATGGAAGGAATTCACTGCTGCCGTTGCCTAGCAACATCTGACACATAACTGATGACTGACACAACATTACACAAACAATTTTATATCGTTATGGGGATATGAGCGATATCCAGGTATGAGATTTTGGTCGTATCGCCCAGCTTTAGTTTGGATGCCACATTGATGCACATTGGTGAAGCCGTTGTGCACTGCAGTATCCTGAAACTGCACTTCACAGCTGTGCTTTGCCTTACAGCTCCACATGACACATCAGCAACTGGACATTGACACAATTTTAAGTATGCACCATGTCTGATTGAGTAAAGAAAAGCAAGAGGATGTTATCAGCGGAAGAGAAGAGAAGGAAGGAGAGAAGCTGACGGAGCAAAAGATGGAACATAATGTTGACTTTTACTGACATTTAAATGGTGAGACTTGATGCTAGCAATTGTTGTCACAATGGCAAAGTCTGACACGCTTTAGTAGCACCACTTAAAGAAGTCCTTCTCAAAATGGTTTCATTCAACAATTTTAAAAAAAAGGTTGGATTTTGTTTAGAGGTCCAATAAAAAGTTCAAATAAATAATTATGATTTCATAGGAAGGTTTTTCAGCAGTAAAGCCATTTGAAACAAATTTAAGATGGAAAGGATAAAATAAATTTGCTGTTTTATGTCATGTTTGGTATCATGGCCAGTGTGGACGAAAGTTATGAACTGCATGAGTTCGATTTTACTGTAGTTACTTTATGCTCCATCATCATGCAAATAATAGCAACCAGAGACAAAATCATTAATAATATAATTACTTTGAGAATAAATTCCACAAAGCAAACAAGATTTAAAGCGAGTCCTTCTCACATCATGGATCCATCCAATAGGGCTGTGACGACATGCTTTTGTCCCGATTTGATTCCAATTTTTTGGTGCCGATTTGATTTAAATTGCGATTCTCACAATTCTTTGATATTTCTGATTTTTGTAGACTAAAAACAAAAAAAATGTAGAAAACTTCTTTTTGCTAGTCATTTTTCTTAATTTCAATTAGGAAAAAAAAATTGTGAAGCACAAAATCCCGATATAGGATTTTTTTATTTGATTTTCCCACTCCTATTATCTAATAAAAGATCTACTGTCAGAAAATCACCAGTTTCTTTGGCAGAAGAAAAGATGGGAACACATCTATCTCTTTTTCTTTTCTGCTCTGTTCAAAGCCAACGAGGGGGAAAAATTCTGTGAAAAACCTTTGTGGGCTCCCAAACATCAAAGTGTCCATTCACACTGTCGGGTGCTACGCTGGTTTTTTTTTATCTGCCATTAAGGAATGTCATGAGGAGGAAAAAGGCTTGTAAAGTCCGAGAAGATGAAAGGAGCACTCAGTCCCTCACCTCCTTAATGCTTTCACAAACTCTGCAAACTAAACTTACTGCTAAATTACAACAATAAGCAGCTGTAAGCCGTTTTTATCTGAAACCATGTAGGAAGGAGGCAGGTTGCAGTGGGGTTTCTGTGTTTTATTAATAATCAGGAGTATTGGAAGAAGTACAGACAGCAAAGGAAAAAACTAAACACAGGAAACCTGACTGGGACCCAAAATGGACTGTAGTTTTCTTTTAATCTAATTCTAATGGAGCATTAGCTGTAACTGTACCATTTGATTCTGTGGCTGCAGGGATGTCTTGTCACTTACGCCATCAACATTAACAAACCCCCAAAACAGGAGTGGCTAAGTCTCTTTTATTGAGGCAGGATGCCAAACCTACAGAATGGATGATCTTGACAGACATATGGGGACAAAACACCACAAAAACAGTGTAAAGTCTGAAGCCCTGTCGGCACAAGGAGAAGTTCTTCTAGTTAAACATCATGATAGCTTGACATTAAAATGCCGCTGATATAACTTTTTATTTGAAGATAGATCGGCGCTTTCAGTGCCTGCTTTGTAAAGGGTCTTCTGTTCTGGCAGCCTTTACTAAACCTGTACTGAACGTAGAGCATGAGACGATCCTAGGTGGTTTTAAATGCCTGTTTTACCTCATCAAGTACAAACAGGTGTACCGCGGCATCCTGCACTTCGGAATCTGGCTGAATCACTGGGATGAAATTATTCTAAAAGCTAAAGGTGATACTACTGTAATTCACCATATTTGTATTATTTCACACTACGGAGCAGTAAATATTAAATATGTTCAATATTTTATTTAATTAATTCTTAGACTGAGAAACAAACAAATGACAGGTCTTGTGTTATTATTGATGAGATGCTGGAGATTGTATGGCCACCGGCTCAGAGGTGGATTTAAAACACAGATGACTGTGAAAAGACAGCTGGATCTGCATGTCAAGTATAAATTCAAAACTTTATTATGATACTTGACTGAATATATAACACAATTTTTACAATTTGTTGTTTATGTTTTAAGATATTGGGACAAAGAAAGACAGCTTTTCAATCAGTTCTTGGACGTGGTTTACATCAGAGATGGAAAGGCAGATACCATTGTGGCAAAGTGCTGCATAAATGGAGGATTCCTTCTGAAAGGCTCTATGGATCAGGACTGCATGGAGACGCTGTAATGACTTCTGGTAGTTGCTGCCAGTTGCATGTGAAGGTGAGATAAGAGAAAACACTGATTTTTTTTTTTTTTTTAACATGTCTGGCTTTTACTGTGCATTACAGAAGCTTGCTTTTTTCTCATGACATGACCAACATATATTTTAGGAAGTAGAAGAAACCCAGTGATTGTCTTAACACTGGCAATCACCATGTTGCAGAGAAACCGGCGCTATGGCTGCTCGGCTGAAGAGACCGAGGTGAACAAATGCCCAATAGCAAAGGGACTTTATGGTTTTATTGCACCTGCCGTTTTGTTGCAGGCAAACATGTTGCCACATATGGCTCTACTGTCAAGAGCATTGCAAAAGGAAAATGTAAACTTCCTGGCCACCACAGAACAGGTACAGTATCTGTACATGTTTCCAAATGTGTGAACAACACAACTGATTGTGGCTTAAACACTCAATTATTCAACTAAAAAGTTAAGTATTGTGTAACGATCCAATCAGTTTCATCAGCTGACCATCAGAGATGCTGCTGATGAAAAGCCCTACCTCCACGGTTTAAAAAGGAATCAGGAGGAAACCTTGAAGTAAAACTAACTTCTGCTGTTGAAATTCCTGTTTTCTTTTAAACAAGCCATGAAAAAGTTCATCGGACACAAATAAAAAACCCTTTTGTTTCTGACGGACTCTCCAATCCTGGACAAGGACTGCAGAAAGCAGCTTGGCATCTCGTTCATCACAGACCAGTAAAGAAATATGAAATGATTGGACCATCTGATGTTGACAGAGGATGACTTTAAACGAGAGGGACAGTATGGTTCAGCACCTTACGAAGCCGTGACCCACAATGTAAAATCCAACATGTCGAAGAGACTGAGCAGCATCCTGGTAAAACCGAGCTTAACATTCTCTGAAACATAATATCTGAAGAAAAGCTGTTTGATTTGAAGTCAAAACACTGTTAATCCTGGGATAACAAATGTAACCATCTGCCATCAGGGATCAGCTGTCTCCATGAGGAATTTCAGTTCAGAGGGGAAAAGATGCGTAAATCAGCCGTCTTGACATTCTTTGGCTCGGAGGCTCATTGTGTCACATTTGATCAGTTTCTAAAGAGGCTTTAAATCAATTACAGAGCCGATCCATTCTTTGTTCTGTCCTTAACTGAATTTCTATACAAGGCATCGGTAACCTAACGCAATTTACTTCCATCAAGAGTTACATTCTAGTCTTCATGCACTGATTCAAGGCATCATTTATGTCATTCATTTGGTGTTTCGCTCTTTCTTTTTTCTTTTTCAGCTGGTATCCCTGGCTCAGAGGAATGGTGACTGTTGACCCTTTTTGCTCGTTCTACCCCCCAGCTGACCTCTCCTGGCTCAGGAGGAGGTTTTCCTTCCTCTTAGAAGGGAGTTTTTCTCTCCGCTGTAACTTACAGCTACACTCACACTCAGTAGACGGAACTGAACCAAAGAAAAGATTCGATTTAGTCCATCGGTTTCCTGAACGAGCATTTTTGTTTTCAAAGAATAGTTCTTTGTTTTTTTCTGACTGGGGTTCAGGTGTAGACACTGGACTATATGGCAATGATCTGAGCCTCCCCACAATTCCATTTTGAGTAAATTTTCAGTAAATGTTTTCCACATCTGGAGGTGGGCCAATGGGGCTAAAAATGACGATTTTACCTTCATGTGCTCTAGACTTTGGTAAATTTGGACTCTTCAGGCTGTTTTACTCTTATACTACATACACACACACACACATATACAAGCCAACCTTAGATTCACATCCCCCCAACTTTGTATTTTCATCCTAACACGCTGTTTATATGCAGGGTGTGGCTATCAGGCATGCACTGCTGGAGGGGGAAGAGGGGAGCCAGGAGAAGAAGCTACGAAATATAAGAAATGAAAAGCTTCAATTCGGTCCGAACATTTGGATTGGTCAGAGTTTTTACAGATTTACGGTAAACTGAGGAGTCTAACAATATTTCTTGTTGTTCATGATTACAGAATGTACAGACTACTATCAGGACGAGGAACCACTTCACCCAGAGTAAAAAAAAAAAAAAAAAATGTCTGAGCAAGATTACCTACTGCAGCTTTAATTATGTGTTGGGCTGGTTTCCATTGTTAATGCAGTCTTAGTTGTTTTATCAGCCTGATACAAAGAATCTAAGCTGTCTGACACAAAGTATAATTATTTCCGAGACTGACTTCGAACATGGTTGCATGAGGAATGAGAAAATTATTGATGTATAACATGCAGCTGGTGCTAAAATGAAGAGCTGAGGAAAATACAGAAGACTAAGACATCAATAAAATAAAAACAATCCAACAGCAGCAGCTTCATGTCTGTTGTAAGTTATTTATTATAAATTCTTCACCCTACTTGACTTATAAAGTCAACTGGGCTTCGCTACCCACTGCTCGAACAAGCACCCACTAGAAAGCAAGTGTTATCAACAAACTGCACTTTAAGCATCAAAAGCCCTCATCACTTGGAATAATTCCCCTTAGGAAAAATGCATTATTGTGAGGTAAATGGACTGCATTCATACAGCAATCTTCTAGTGTTGTTGACCACTCAGAGCACTTCACACTATGAGCCACATTCTACCATTTACACATATATTCCACTTCCTCTTATTATTTCTCTACATAGAGTGATTTTCTACCGTCACACACATCAGTAGCAAAGTGGGGTTGAGAGTCGCATCCAGAGACGACATCAGCTGGACATCAGTGGGTGAAGGTTTTAAAAGTTTAGCATATATGTGAGAACAGCATTTTTTACACTACCATTGTGTTAACATGTTTTAAATCCTAATAAATCTACAAATCTTTTTTTCTTTTTTTTGGCCCATTTTGTGAAAAATCAACCAAGAATAATATGGATGAAGATTTTTGCTATGAGTATTGAGAACACTGCCAACAGTCTCTAAGAGGTAAATTTAGACAAGTATATGTACAATGGCGCATTATAGCTAGTGCGCATGTATCAGATTACCAGGACACTTCTTCCAGATTATCGGGCAGGATCCCAAGAGACATAGTCCCTCCAGCATGACGCAGATGGCTGCCCTCCCTAAGCCGGGTTCTGCCGGAGGTTTCCTTCCTGTTAAAAGGGAGTTTTTCCCTTCCCACTGTCGCCATGTGCAGCTCAGGATGGATTGGATTGGATCGAAGTCATGACTCGATGCAATCAGTTGGTTTTTATAATAGGATATGTATGAATTGGCTTGAAATGATGTGCATGTTAATTCATGGATGTAAAGTGCCCTGTGACAACATTGTTGTGAAGTGGCGCAACACAAATAAAGTTTAATTGAATAGTTGTTGAGGTCCTAGCCTGCTGGTCTGTGGGCTGAAGAGGCTCCCAGCACACTTGGATGATTGGCCGCCCTTCTCGGTCTCTGCCTCAACCATCACACCTCCAGATTGGTGGACAGTCTTCATGGAGCGTCAACCATTGGCTGCCTCCACTGCTATTCTCTCATTTAAAGACAGTCAGCGGCATCATTGGGAGCAGCTGTGTCTGACGGTGACACAGTTTGCCACCTCATTCTGCTTGTGAAAGGACTGGTTGGCTTTAGGCTTACAGATTTTGTTTGTCGTTGTGGTGGTTTAGGTTGGACTTATCCAGTGCATACTGCGTTTTGGTTGAATATTCCTTGTTTATCTTAGTAGACATTGTTTTGTCTCCTTTTAGAGAAATAGTTGAGTTAAACCTGGATTGTTTTCTTTGTTTCATTATCCTGTAAATAAATTCAAAGTGGAACTTTTACTTTTGTTCCAATTTTTTTTGTGTTACCACCCCCTTTTACCCCTAGACCGCAAGAGGGTCGTAACAGTCCTCATCAGGAGTCATCCTCACCTTGTGTTACTTCATTTGTGTCCTCCTGATATGGAAAAACCGCATTCTTTCCTATGAGTTCCTCCATGAAAGCTTTGTGCGCTCTCTCTAAGGGGGACCAAAGACACTGCAAAGAAAACTCATCTCTGTGGATTGGCTTGAAACAGATGCTACTTCTTACATAAAAACATAAATCATAGGTATTATTTGTAGCAATTCATAGTTCGTAATTTCAGCCGTAAGTCATAAAATGAGCAGCTATATGTCTGAGAGAATACAGCAAAGTTTCAAACCATGTTAGCCACTGATAACAGTGCCAGGACAAAGCTTTTCACCTGTTAGTTTACGTTTTAAAAATATTCATATATTAGAACAAATTCCATTCAGAATTTAATAACTTGTTGTTTTTGGTGTTTTTTTTTTTTGTTTTTTTTTTAAAAGTGAATTCTTCTATCAATTTAATCTTTCTACTGAAAACACTTTGACTGATTTTTGGCACTTTTGCACCTCATGCTAACAGCTGATTTGTCTTCTGTCCTGGCGCATGTCTCTTCTCAGAGCTCTTTCCAGATGGAGAAAGTCAGTCTGATGTTGATTCTGGTCCCATCTGTCTGTCTCTCTTTTCCTTCCACTGATAAATGTCTTCTAGGGTTTCTGTTATGGATGGATTTCTTGGGTAGAAATTTGCCAAGTCAAGTTTTTCTCGGCCTCTACAAGCTGCAGGGCAAAGCCAGCTCCAGGAATGTACATAATGACTCTCATTGTGCCTTTAGAATAAGTTCTGAGTATAGTTTTAAGGTCAGAGACACATGTAGTGTTACTTTAAGCGCTAGGGCTGTGACTATAATTTGATTCCAATTTTTTTTGAGTGCCGATTCAATTTAAGTTGCGATTCTCACACTTCTTCAATATTGCTGATTTTTGTAGATTAAAAACCAAAAAAATGTCTAAACTTTTTTTTTGCTCATCATTTTTCTTTATTTCAATGAGGAAAAAACAACCCAGTAGCCAGACCATCATTCTGCTGCTATAATGCCCAAGAAGACAAGTAAAAAGATCAATAAAAACAATAAAATGACAAAAATTTCATAATGGATTATTTTTATTCATTTAAAAAAAGATAAGACAAAAAAAATCTATTTTAAAATTGTGAAACAAAAAATCCAGATTTTTGATTATTCGATTTGATTTCCCTACCTCTATTAAGCACATTGTTTTATTAAGTCATCTCAATCAACACAACCTCAGCTTCAAAGTCAGAAACAAGCCTGGTAGCGCCACCTGGTGCATCAATTAACACTTTTTTCTTTTTTTTTAAAAACAATTTACGGTTATTAAAAGCATTTTCATAGAAAATACTTCAATGAACACAAATAAGATTTTAATGATTGATATCTGCTCAAACATGCCTCACAAAGTTATTCAGACAGCACCACCTGAAAATTTGTAGAAAGGAACCATATTTATTTTCCTTTAATACATCACTTGAATTAAGTTCATTTCTGCTACTATCTCTGGATTAGAAAAAAAATAACCAGGATATCTGAAGGGAAGTTGCATCAATAGTGTTTATGTTTACTCCAACTTTTAACAGTTTTACAGTCTGCCAGTTCAACGTCCTCCACAGGCAAATCAGTGGGTGGTAAATGGAAACGCAGCATGAGCCCTAAAGATCAAAATCTTTTTAAAAGTCTCCTGGAAATTATGGTAAAGGCAGAAAGGCTGTGATTTCACACATCTATTAATTAGCTGGTCTGACATGCATAAAAACATATTCATCACTCAAAAAGAAAGAACTGAAATAAGCTTGGACAGGCATTTTACACACTCATTAGTGTACAGTTGGTGCTGCAGAGAAATGATGCGACCAGACTTGAAGGCCAGTCCATGGACTTTGTCCCAACCACTAAAAATATGTATTATTCCAGATCAGAGAATGTAATGATGCACAGATTGTTATAGATTGGCCTTTATCCCAGTAATCTCTCTTGTTGGGATAAAAACAACATCCTAAAATGAACCCGTCTGTTCAGCCCTAAAACACCAGCGCTTTGCTGGTTAAAACAGAAGGAACTGGTTCCAAGTTAAGTTAGAACACACTACAACCAGTTTGGTGGAACCCCCCCCCCATAGTCACAAACATAAACATGCAAGGATTTGCATGACCGATACATTTATCAGGGCTTATCAGTAGTATCAGCTTAGCAGTAGTGATAAAACTGCTCCGTAAGATAAAGAAAAAAAAATGTAAATGCAATTTGCTAGAGACTTGAGAAGTTACTGGCAAGCTTGTTGATCCTAACCCATTCCTGCAAGGAAGGCCTATTTTAAAAGAGCTGAGTGGTGAGCTGTTTGGCTCTGCCTGAAAAGATCCCTTCCCACCCCCTAATTCCACTAAAATAATAACATCCTACCCCTGTAGAGAAAGGCCTATGAATCACCAGCGGCGTACCTCCGCTCATGCCCAAAGATGCACTGGAGACGCAGTGCTGACAGGAATCATAATTTCCCACTTTCTAGTGAAATGATGAGCTGAAGAGGAAGGGGAGGAACTCCACAGAAACAATGAAAAACAGAGATAATGTGTGCCTGTGCAGGCATGTCTGTTATATATGAGAGAAAACAGAAGCAACAGTTTTGGGTGTGAGTAATTCGGCTCCAAAGAAAATAAATAAGCAAATAAATAAAAAAGAGCCATTAATGTTCAAAAACAAGCATCCACGACTGTGTGTTCCTGGCAGTGGGGAGAAGCATAAAAACCCTCAAAGGACACTAACAGTGGAACCCAGACTAATGAAATTCTTTCAGATGAAGCAGCAGCTCCTTAAGGAGGACAAACAAATGGTTATTGCAGCTTTGACAGACTGGCATCCTATAAGACGACGAGGATGAAACTCCAGCACGACATGCAGCAAAACCAATAAATCCATTTTAGGTTTCCTCTATAATCAGCTTCTATGCAATAATGTAGTAAAAACAAATTATGTTTAATAAAGATTGTGTTCTGATTGTCTATAATTAAAAATCCATAAAAGTATTTTAGTTATTTCTAAATCTACTTTTTAAACAACTGCTGCCTGAATGATACTGAACACACGTGATAGTTTCTGAGTCGGTGACGTCTGAATAGAGTTAGTTCATTTTGAAATTAATGTTAGTTGTGTGTAAGAAAAAAAAAAAGGTGGTCAACCAAGACCAGAATGTGTGTGGCGAACGTGTTTTTGATCAGAAATGTATGAATATTTTTGGCTGTTCAGGTCATTAAAATGACTAAACTGATCAAAGTTACGTCGGGGTTCCTTGCTGAGGTAGAACACTGTGAGGAACAAGGCAGAACATTTTACAGGCTTTATTCTAACCTGCAGTCGTTTACAGCACCAGTCAGTTTGTAGAGAATCACATTCCCACCTGCGAGGCACTGCAAAGACTTTTAATGTTTAAACTTATGCCTGGAGGGGTCAGAAACTCCATCATACAGACCTTAACAAACCCTCAACTGAGCAGCTGTCGCTATACCTCCGATCTGAGGAAACACTGGATGGAGAAACTGTTTAACAGCCACATGGAGTAATTAGTGTGTTGTCTGTGTGTGTTTCTTTTATCTATATGGACCATTGTTTCTGTACCAAATAAATAAATGAAGTAATAAAATAGCAGATTCTTTTCTCACTATTGAGAGTGAGACGAACACAAGCAAGAAATCAAACAGTAGAGGGGTTCATAAATCAGTGGTAGTCAGACTGTGGCGAGTCCAGTTTGGCACAGATGCTGCCGTGTAGTGCTAGAGGCGGTAAATTTGTTGTCCTTCTTTCTTTTTTGTTTTTTCTCTTTGTCTGTTGGTTTTGTTTTTTCTCATTTCCTCACCTTACAATAGTCCTTTTATTTAATTCCGCGAACACGACTTCATCACAGCATATCGTCTTAAGCGTAAGTGCACGCAGCTTATTTAGTGCCGAGTTGTGTCAAAGAGCCCAACAAGTCCTTCTAACTCATTCTGACACGAAGAAGAAATAGGGTAAGTATGGAAATTCTCCTTGACAAACTGAGTCTTTAGTTTGCTCCTTAACAGTAGATAAGGACTCGTTCAAGATCATTCTACCACCAGAGAACAACAGGAAAACAGTCTGGTTACTGATTAGTGCCGCACTGTCTTCCACTGGCAGAGCCTACCCACCGAGAAGGAGTGTAGCTCTGGATTAAGATGTGAAGGCAGACAAGAGCGTTTGGGTTATTGTTCTGTAAGCCAGAAGCAAAGCTTTGAACGCGATGCGTGCTGAAACTAGAAACCAGTGACGTTGATTAGCAGCGGACGGACGTGAGCTCTTTTGGACTGGTTGAAGACAAGATGCATTCTGAATCATCTGAAGAGGTTTAACCGAGGATGCCGGCAGGCCTGACAGTAAGGAACTACAGTAGTCAATGCATGAAATGACCAAGAGTTGTGTCAGGTAGAGCTTGATTCTCCTCATGTTGCAGAGAGCAAATCAGCAAGACCAGGCAACCAAGGCAACATTGACTTTAAAGGTCAGCTGGCTATCTACCATGAGACCAAGATTCCTGGTAGAAAACATAGGCAGAAGAGTAATAGAGTCTAACTGCATGTTTATCTGTGGAGGTAAGCGGTGAGATCTGCAAGGCATGCTGATTTGTTCATTAAGACTTTTAGTATCATTGGGTGGGAAGGAAAGGAAAAGCTGAATGTCATCGGCATAGCAGTGGTAGAAGAAGCCATGAGAGCTTATGACAAGAAAAGAGGGCTAAGTACAGCGTCCTGAGGCACCCCACTGCGATTTGGATGCTCCCCCGTGCCGGGAGACTCTGAAGGATCTTCCTGTGAAGGAGGACATAAACCACGAGTGGACAGATTCTGAGATACCAAGCTCCAAGAGAGACGATATGCTTTCATCCCGATTCGACTCCAATTTTTTGGGTGCCGACTCGATTTCAATTGCAATTCTCACGATTCTTTGATATTGCTGATTTTTATGGATTTAAAAAAAAAAAAAAAAAAAACAACAAAAAAAATGGACAAAACTTTTTTTTTTACAAGTCATTTTAATTTTTTTTATTTTTTACGTCATTTTATTTTTTTTTATTTTTAACAAGTCTTGATTTTAATAAAGCAATAAAAGCAAAAAGTAAAAAAAAAAAAAAAAAAAGAACAATAAAATGACAAAAAAAAATTTTTATTGTGGATTATTTTTATTTATTTGAAAAAAAAAAAAAAAAAAAAAAACTTTAAAATTTTGAAGCAAAAAAAATCACAATATTTAACTTTTCAGTTATATGTTCACAGCCCTATCCAGGAGTGTGGAGAGGACAATCTGGTGGTTGACGTTGTGAAAGGCAGCAGGCAGGTCCAGCAGAACCTATCTAACAGGTTTTAGTCAGAACGGTTCAGGCGAGGTCTCTAAAGGTTGGGGGATTGTGGTTTTGAAGGTTAATCTAATCGGCCATGCAAGTCGTGATAATTGGCGTTTCATCTGACTGACTATGTCTGGTCAACTGTTGGATCAAAAATGGTAAAATGCAGGTCAGCTGCTCTTTCTTTCCTCTAACAATGTTTTCTCAAGAAGGCGTCTGTGTTGTGGACTTCAGGGTTTTAAAGAACAAAAAAGACCTTTTCAGAGTCCAGATGTTTGAAACATATTCCAATTCATTTCAATGTGACAGCTTTACATAGTTATTATCTTGTTCACTGATCCGGTATTTCATGTATTAAAATATCCATGGAAGTAGTCAAAATGTCTTGTTTTTAAGCATAAATACATTTACAATCCTACAATCAGATACTTATAAATCATTCATATCTGATTTAAAGCTGCACGAGTTGCTGATCACCACTAATGTTGTGATGATGATTTAACTATAAGACTCATTGACTTTGCTTCCATTAAAAGTTGCGCAGGTCGTATTGTGAATATGTTGCGATGTCACATTTCCATTTTAACCTCTGTATCAATACCTGACTGATTAATATAAATTATAAATTATAAATTACAAATAAGCCAAACAAAGTTTACACTCATTGATTTACCTGCTCTTTTTGGCTGGTCCGAGTCGGACATACCCAAAGTTAACTTTCACCTACCTCTGGCACTCGCTGGCATGGAGAACCAGCTCCTGGTTGTTCTTGGCGCTGACAGTGAGCTCATGTTCTGTCGGGTTGAAGATGTCAAGAAGGAGGTGACACTGTCGGGTGCTGTGGACACAGACAGAATAAACAGAAAATACAGGATATAACTACAACTTTTTTTTATACAGATAGAAAGTTCCTACACAATGCATGAAAATAAAATGCTAACGCATCGTCATAAATCTTTATTACTTAGCATTACTTATCCCCTTGTTGCCCACATGACATCTGGGCAATGTTTATGCATTAGGTTATGAGTGGCTTCTAAAAATACACAGCGACTGGGTCCGTGAGATTAAGACAGGACACGGTGTGAAGTACTCATCGGTCCTTGTCATGACATCAAAGGTGGCCGAGCTTTCATCAGGCCAGCAGGCCTATCTGGAGCAGGTCATCTCCACATCATCCCAGGCCTGCTTTTCTCATGCAGATCATAAGAGGACCAATTTGTGATTCAGATCAAGATGCTGGGTTTTCAAAGAGTTCATTTTAACCTGCAAGTAGGTGTTTTGTTGTTTTTATTTTTTTGTTTGGGTTTTTTTTACCCCTTTTTTCCCTCAGTAATGACAGATGAAAGGAGTGGATGTCTAGAAACAGAAGCAGGGAACAGACTGTCCAGTGCTGCCAGAGCACCATTACATAAATAATTTCTGCAGGTGTACAGGACAGGATGTCAGACAAGGATGTCATTTGAGGTAGAGGGTATAACGTAGTTCATTTTATACAAAGATACTGATATTTCACATTATATTTGCATTTAAAAGAGTAGCAGGAATAAACTGGGGAAAAAAAATCCAAAAAAATTAATATTTATTAAAAAAAACAAAAAACAAAACTGTAATTGAGATATGTAATGTTGACAGATTAGCCATAGCTGCTGCATTAGAATGATGTTTTGAGTAAAAAATGAGAAACACCATCATAAATTAGAGCTGTCCAAATAATTAATGGCTCAATCACAAAGAAAAATGCTCGGCCAGTTTTAGGAGATCAGTTAAACTGGACGGTCTGAGTGAAATTCTACAGTTTTACATCAGGAAATGGTGACAAACAAAGAAAAAACTTCAAAAGGTCAAAGAAATTTAGTAAACACCAATCAGATAACATAGAACATATTATACTGTGGCTGAAGGAGCTCCATTGTGCTGCGTCAAGTTTTCTGTTGAGTACTCACCAGACAGGTGAACCTCAAAGTGATCATGAGTGATATTATGGGTTAGATTTTATTCATCTAAATCATCCCTTTCACTGTATAAAATGTCCAACAAAACATCTAAAAAAAATCCCAGGCAATTTCCTACAAGAGGTGTTTTCACAAATGTGTTTTATGTTGATCGCAGTAGTGTGTGTTAAAGACTGTGTTAGTGGAACAAAAACAAACACCAGTTTTATAAATGTGTGTGACCAAAGTGTGACATTCTGCGAAATATGTAGGAATTTTGCAAACTGAGCGTAATATTTGGATAATTGTGTAAATATTTTGGAAAAAAAAAGGGACCTGTTTGTAAAATTGCCAACAATTGAAAAAAACTGCAAAAGGCTGATTGACACTTGCATCTAAGAAAGTCATGAAAATCTTAATCCTGTTTTTTTGTGCTTATCAATCACTAACAGTGTTCTCTTCTTAGTCAGCCTTAAGATCTGTAAATAGTTCACTGCCATTTAGTTTTACCTTTTCTACTGCTGTCAGCCACCTTTGGAGACCTGTTCTCATTAGTTTTTGTTGATGCCAAACCTCTTCCCGTTTGTATTTCTCTCACCAGAGAAAATAGTTAACCAAAGGCAGGGCACGATACAGAAGCTATGTTGAGGAAATTGTGTTCAGAATGGTGGATATGGCTCCATATGTGCTACTCCCCACTCTACACACATAACCATTATATTATCCTGACAAGGAAACATAATCCAGAACAAAGAAACTACAAAGCTTTAGTGACCACTCTGTTACTCTATCTACCATTGTCATAGTGTGGTATTAGTGTGGTATTTATCAGAGTTTGAGACAGTTTCAGTAAAGTGTTTTCTATTTCTTTTAACCTAACAAGACTTTTTAAATGATGTACATACAGTAAATAAGTATCAGTCTGTCTGTACTGAACAAACTAAGATAACTTCCCGACAGTATCCCACTACTAACTCTTGACTTATTCTAAAAATGTCTTTTTTTTTTTTTTTTATTATTTGTTTCTTTGTACATATCAGTCCAATGCCGTCAAATTCAGCAACAAAACTGTTTTATACTACGACTACAGAGCCACATCATATTGACTTCCATGTATTTAAATCATTTGATTGAATTTCCAAAGCTTTTCTGGGACTGTACTTAAATATTTAATGGTAATCTTTCTAACATCTGTGAAAATGATTTCTTTTATTGAGCACTGGCGGCACTACTAAAGAGGAAAAACAATATTGATAAAGTTCTGCAAAAACATTAAAAACAGTGTTTTTAGTCCGAACAAAGAACAAAAAACGTTGGAAATGCCGTGTTTTTGTAATTGCTATACATTGTTGGTATTAGCATTTCTGATTCATGGACAGCTGTAAACAAGGAAAAAGGAACAATGAGTCCATTTTTACACAGTAAAAGATCATTGCTTACTTCAGGCTCTTGAAAATAATAAGTTCATTTTCGTTTCACTAAGTTTGATTAACTTTTAATACGTGACTAAGGCGTAAAAGCCTTGTTTTCTTACACTGCTGTGTGAAATGCTTTATGTTGTTAATATTAACTATCGGATTCAAATATTTGGATTTCATATACATAGAAAAAAGCCTGCAACTATGACTGGGACATGTTTAAAAAGAGCAATAAGGAAAAGCTTCGAGGTGTGTGGAAGTCAGTGTTTGGGAAAATTACCAATTTAGTACACAAAAAAAGAAATACTGCATTAAAGGTGGTGTCATACTTTGTCTTTTGCAAATAGGGATGCAGGCTCAACACCAAGCTTGTGTACTGGTAGTTGGTATTAATAAAAGTGTACCGATACCACAACCGATACCCGATACCACGTTAGTCAAACCAGCGCAGATGTGTTTGATGACATGCTTCGGACGTGTTTTAAAAGAAATAAATGGGCAAAATCAAAATAAAACTTGTTGAAATTGTTAGATCTGTAATATTATTATATTTGTATTGGTGAGGTAACTTCAGAAAGGATGGGTCATTTATTACAACCTAATGAAATCTTACACAGTTATAACAGCAATAATAACCATAGTTACAATAATGTTCACATAAACAGATTTGGTATCTGCAGATATTCAACTGTCAGATATCGGTTTCGGATCGGAACTCCCAAAAAGTGGATCGGTGCGTCCCTACTTGCAACATGGTTTTATTCAAGCTGATTCTGCTTTTAAAAAAATCAGTGAATCATGGACGATATGAACAAAAATCAAGATAGTTTTTTTTTTTTCCAAGTTGAAAAATTTGATTGTAATGACAGAATATGAAATGCCATATTTCAAAACTTCCCTGTGTGAAGGCAAATCTTCTCTCCAGATAACCTCTCTCCAAACCAGCTCTTAAATCGGGTTTAGTTTAGATTACCCAAGTCCCCAACAAACTACTAAGGCCATTAAAAGTGCATATCTTCTAAGGAAAGCCAATGTTTATCTTTTATTTCTACTGTTGTCTTTGTTAGCAGCATGATAAACAAGCTGAACAGAAAGAGATGCTGATTTATGGACCAGGATTCGGTTCAAGTGATCAATCACACCCCCGACTTAAAAAACAGATCCTTACGCTCACAGGCCAAGTACACAAGACACACTAAAGGAAGAGAGAGAAATATGGGTTCAGACAACGAGGACTGACGTTTAATTGAAGGCGACAGATATATGAAAGTTTTGTCGAGTGCTGTTCAGATCTGTTGCTGGGAAATTCAGCAGAAGGGCGGCAGATGAAAGCTTTTGGAGCGATAATAACTGAATTATCATATCGAATCATTTTGATAAGTATTCATCCCAGCAACAAGGCAGAGCGCGGAGATCTAAGCTACCTAAATAATTCAGAACTGCCGATAGCGTTTCAAACTATTTGTCCTAATTCTGGTCTGGGGATTTGTACATCGCCCCCTGAGAGCAGAGAGAGGCGGAGACCGAGCCAAATCATCCCTCGTTCATAGCGCACAAAGCAAATCATCCATCAGCCAAATATCAATACCTTATTCACCTTTAATGAACTTCTGGATCATTTTTGCTTCATGTGCTGCTGGTGTGTGTAAGCATCTGTGTTCCTGGAACTTGTTTAATTGTCAGAGATTAATTTCATAGTTCCACCACCAGTGAAACAGATTGATATTACTTTCAAGACGACATAAATAAACTCAGAAGACCATTCCTGCAGATCATTAAAGGAAAAACCTGATGGGGCAAAAAGAAGAAAAAACGAGAATGCTAAAACAAAAGAGCTTAAAGGTCAAGATGTTTATGTTATTAATCTAAAAGGGCATGTTTTCTGTAACGTAATCAGGTTTTTGCACTACGACCACAAAAAGACATCCGCAATAAATACTACAGCCATGTCGGGCAATAATTAAATACAAATCAATCGTTCAATCATTACCTAAGACAGGGAACATCGTTATGGTGTGGCAATAAAAATAGAATTCACCTCGTGAGGAACTAAAAATAAAAAGATCAATACTGTGATCAATAAGTGCTGATCCCGCAGCGCCTCTCTGGCACAACAAAACATATTGATGTATTCTTTGCATGGAAAAAGTAAAAGACTTAATCAGCATTGTTAGATTTATAGAAATGCAAAGAGCTGAGTATTTTTAGCAAACAAAGCCAAGAATGCAATGTTTTTTTTGGTTTTGTTTTTTTTAAAGTTTGTCCGTTGTGTTTCCTAGCGATGGATGGAAGTAGTGAGACTTGCAGAATTCACTCACAAACTAGATTAAAATAAGTCATCATGAAATCAAACATGTGTTGCAGGTGTAATAAGGAGGTAGGATCGTTCATGTCCCGTTTCAATTTACATTTTTTTACATTTTACATTTATGAAACTTGCAGAGTATGATTGTAAATAATGTGTCAACACACTTCCTTTAAAGTTTAAATTTATAGTCTAGGAATTTGTCAAAATTTCAAAATAAAAATTTTAAATGTAGCATCATCTGATATACATACATTATATATATATATATATATATATATATATATATATATATATATATATATATATATATATATATATATATATATATATATATATATATATACACACACATATATGTATATACATATATATACTTATATATATATATGTATATACATATATATACTTATATATATATATATATATATATATATATATATATATATATACTTATATATCTATATCTATATATATATAGATATAGATATAGATATACTTATATATATATATATATATATATATATATATATATATATATATATATATATATATATGTATATACTTATATATATATATATATATATATATAGATATATATATGTATATACTTATATATATATATATATATAGATATATATATGTATATACTTATATATATATATATATATATAGATATATATATGTATATACTTATATATATATATATATATATATATATATATATATATATACTTATATATCTATATCTATATATATATAGATATAGATATAGATATACTTATATATATATATATATATATATATATATGTATATACTTATATATATATATATATATATATAGATATATATATGTATATACTTATATATATATATATATATATAGATATATATATGTATATACTTATATATATATATATATATATATATATATATAGATATAGATATAGATATATACACACATCTTCTGTGAAATGTTTCTGAGGAATCAAATGGGTTTTTTCTCCCTATAGCTCTTAGGACAATCTACTCTTTAATGTTGTAATATTATATAAATAAAAACAGGTAAATAACTACTGTCCAGTATTTAAATAAGATACAAGTACTCCTTCGGTTATCTGGAATGATGTTTGATGACTCTTATAAGTTAATGTCAATATGGTTTATTGAAGGCCAAAGAAAGTTTTCTTTTTTGTTTTTGTTTTTTTGTTTTTTTTTTTATCTAACCAGATATCTTCTAAAGTTAAAGGATGGAAGTTTGAAAATTCTTCGTTTTGTTTCATTTAATTGGTTGTAAATTTTCAGCTTTAAAGAAAGTTGTAGAGCAGTCAGTTAAAGAGGAGTAGAAGGAAACTAGAAGAAAGAGCAAGCCTTGCACGTGCAAAGACCTTTGTGTTCAAACTTAAGAAATATTTTATGGGTTTATTTTCCTTTTTCCATTGTTTTTAGTCTTTTGTTGAGTCTTTATTTAGCAGTCGCTTCCAGCATCCACAGTGTCACTAGGCAACAACAAAAACACTCTCGAATTCAAGTAAGATTGGACCGTTTTGTTATTTTTGTTTTTATTGATAGACTTTCAGCCGAAGTTTACCCACCAGAGCTGAACCAGAGTCCAGTGCGTTAACAACTGGGCCTCACCCCGTAGCAGACGGAAACACAGCGATACCCAAAGCTCTGGTAAGCATAAGACGTACATGATCACCTGTTACTGACAGAAGAAAGAGCGACTGGACCTTCTCCTCGATACGGAACCAACACAGCTCTGGAAATTATCCAAACACCCTGCACAAAGCTTGAGAGGATCTCAGGACTGGCTACCTGGACTTTCCTGGAATATTGAAAGTTGGCTCTGCTTATGTGTTTGAAATACTGGACCAGTCAAAGGTTTGGACACACTTTCCCATTGGATTTAATGGGAAAGTGTGTCCAAACTTTTGACTGGTAGCGTATATTCTTGATGGAAATATAAATCTTTACAATTAAGACTAAAACAACCTGATTTCACGCAAGAACTTATGAATGTTTTTTTTTTTTTTTTTTCTATATAGCACACTGCTTATTGCACAGGTATTAAGGCCATGTCACACAGAAAAGTGTTGTCATAGAATCTGAAAAGGGGAGTAGCTTTACTTTTGTTGTTCAAATAAATATCAGCAGATGTCGAAGGAAAGAAAAGTGAGAAAAAGTCCAAAGCCAAAACGAAAGGATAAGTTACAGTTCGATATCATCTTCTTTAAATAGCCTTTTTAAATCCCAGCACTGGAAAAATTTCAATCGAGCTTTTCACAACAAGTATCATTCCAGATGAGAAATTCAAGGTTAACTCAAGCAAATAATGTGTGAATATGTGTGTGCAGATAGGTAAACAAACATTGTAAATGGGTTTTATTATAAGTAAAAGAGATGTCTGACTGAGCAGTTACTGTCGATACCACAGGAGTTAGGCAAAAAACCAAATCTGACATCCATAGAAATGCATGTTAGATTTTCCAATAGACCTTTTTTTGTGTGAACTAAGGAGATGATGTTTGCAGAGCCCAGAAGAAAAAAAGTTTAAAAGCAGAAGAGAAACATGTTAATATGTGGTTTTAACTGACTGCTCTCTTTGTGGTTTATTTTAGTTGGCCATAGCATCTTCACATCAGTCTTTTTTATTCAGATCCTGGTTCATTTGCTCAGACTAGTTTTGAATTCACCATTTGAATGCAGCCATTCGCATTTGGGGAAACGTGAATGCGCTAAACAAATTCTGATCCGGATCAAAGAAGCGGACTTGGTCCGCCTACAAAAGCAGGTCTCTGTCCGTATCAAGCGGACCAAATACAAAAAGCAGACTACAAAATAGTCACTTCCTACATTTAGGAAAGTATTGCATTGTGGATAAATACATAGTGATCGAGTGAAGAGTCCTCTGCTCGTCTGTTGTTCATACTGCGTCCGTTGTTGCAGTGTATTTGTGTAGAATATTTACACAAGACAAAATGAAAAAAAAAAAAAACAATAACAGCAATAGTTTCATCTTCATGTTTTGTTCGCAAGTGGAAGAAACTGAGTTTTCTTCTTCATGTGGGTTTTGTCCTCGTTTTGGCTAAATACTGGTGCAGCGCCGCCTCTGGTGGGAATTGGAATATATTATTCTAACTCGGCATGGTTACATCCCCCCACAACAGAGCCGAGTCCCCATCCGGACTGAGTCTAGCGAACTATCCTAATGTGAATGCACCCATAGATCCAGGATCTGACAGACAGCAACATACTCTTAGTTTTCCATTATTTTTTCAATTCACCCATACAAGTAAGCACCGGTTGTCATTCCCAGTGAAAACTGAACAATCCTAGAATTGATACGCTTTCCTGAAATTAATTACTAAAGTTCAAGTAACTAAAATTGTTTAAAATTTGGCACAGAAAAACATGTCAAATAACTTTATGGCACTGACTTTAAGGGCCACACTCACACCAAGATAGTCCAGCAGACCCTGTTTGTTAAAAGCTTTGCATGTTTGTTTCATTTGGTTAGATTTGACACTGTATTTCACTCAACCAAACCAAAATGCCTGAACAATGTCACACACAGATACAACAGCTGGTTACTGGAGGCGGCATTGCCCAAAACTATCACTCACCAAGCAGAAAGATTGGTCGGGGCAAAAATGGCTCCACAATGGAGCAACACCAAAATTATGTATTTATTCTGATTTACTTTAGTGTCCAGTGAATAGTTCATGAGAATCTGTCTAGTTTGAGCAGCATGAGAGTCAGCTGTCTAACATGTTGGGCTACAACGCACTAGAAATCCCTTCCTGTCTTCCTGTTCACACTTTGGTTCATTTGCTTTCACACTGCAAGTGAACTCCACCAAGATTTATTTGCGTGAGTCAAGACCCCAGTTTTTAATCAAACCAGAGTTCACTTCTTTGGTCTGCACCAGAGTGTCAACGAGCATTCACAACACTTCACAAGAATTTGATTTTAGAAGTGGACCCAGGTTGGTTTGAAGCGCCAACAATCGATTGCCCTTCACAGTTTCCTTGGTTCACTTTTGGTCTGAATGTGCCTGAGATTTTGCACACTTTAGATTGTAGAGAGAGATGGCACATGTAATGGTGGCCATACTGCGACAAATAATCCATTAAAAAAAAAAAATATATATATATATATATATATATATATATATATATATATATCAACATCCTTCAGTAATCACTGTATCCCCTTTAACCACCAGATAATAAATAGTAATGTGCCTGGAGATTCTTATCACTCTCACCAGATAAAAATCTGCACCAGACAAACAGATCTTTCTTCAATATTATATCAACAGGTACAAAAATGCATGTTGAGCTTCAAAAAGTTTGACCGGAGAAAAGTTCTCAAGATCCTCAGACAGTCTGCTCAAATGTCTGTAAAGCCTCATCTTTCAAAGCTTTTAAAATGTTTTCAGCTTTGGTTGAGTGCCAACAGATACTGTATGTCAGAGAAGTGAGGGAGAAAATACCAGGAGGAGCAGCGGTGGCAGGGGAGGGTGGGTTTGACATGACAGTGATGGTAAGGCAGTCAGTACAGCGTATCTATCAGCACTGAGCCAAGACAGATGACTCAAACTGAAGATATTATTACAGCTAATGATTCACCTCAAGTGGTCATTACTCCGCTCCGATCTGTCTCCCTCGCTTTGAGTATGATTTTTTTTTTTTTTTTAAACTGAGAAGTTGGAATGAGGGATGAAGCAAAACACAGTGAAAACGTCTGCATTTGGATGTGTTAAGGTATTATGGGATGTCTACAGCAGTGTTTTTCAACATTTTCTGAGCCAAGGTACATTATTTTCATTGAAAAGATCACAGAGTACACCACAAACTTAAAATGTTGAAAAATGAAACTCTGTAGCCTACATTAACAATATGAAGTTGTTCTTGTCTAAATATCTTGAATAAGATAGTTTCCCCTGGCACACCTAACAATCTCTGAAAGGAACACCAGCAGTTGAAAAGCACTGGTCTACAGTAATGTACAATAAATATTAAATGGATCTTGACTTCATCGTTGGGCATTTTGTTATATTTAGTAGTAAAAATGGGTTTGAGTCAATTACATCTTATCAATCAAGCATTTTGAAGTGTTTTGCATATTTCTTAAAAATAAGCTTTTTCTCTTTTTTTTTTTCCAGTTGTAACGCTGCTGCTGAATGGTTCACATATCTATCAATTTTCTCTTGCAACGCTTTGCTGACTGGAGGCCATCTGTGCCTAATTCAACTGATTGGATATAATCAAGCAGGCACTTGAAGAAGCATTGAAAAATGAGAAATAGTTTTACATTCATTCACTATCAATTTGCTGCGGCTGCTATCCAAGCTGTCAGTGAATACACATCACTAAATCTTCTGGCTTCATTAGAAGTAAAATGTATGACTCTAGTGATTAAAAAGGTTAATAGTCAATCACCAAAGTAAGACACCAAATTATTATCAATTAATTTACAATGCTGCGCAAAATTCTTGAGCCGTTCCTCGTGTCTTAATAAGAAACCATTTATACACTAAGTCGTCCATTCTTTTGAATAATCTTTAGGAATAGTTCTCCTGGTTTCTCCTGGTCTCCAAAGCTTTGATTTAAATGTTGAATGCCTTTTGTTCTGTTCTCTGTCAAGAAGATTGCACACTGCTTTATAAATATTCAGGCTCTGGAGAAGATTGAGTACTCCATTAGACCTGTTGCTACTAATTTTCAGTCAGGTTTTTGTGTAATACCTCAGCTTTTTCTCCCCGTTTCCCTTTCTTAAGAATGGCTTCTTGATTACCACCCTTTGTAGAAACCATTTTTGGTGAAGCTACAGTGATCATTAGAGAGATCAGATGAAGGTTTAGATAAGGGATCACATACTCCGGACGTCTTGTACCAGTGCCCTGCAGGTTTTAGATGTTTCTCTGCGGCAACAAACATGAATCAAATAAAGTGACCTATAAATTGAGTCAGGTGTGTTGCTGCAGGGGAACATCTAAACCTGCAGGACAGTAGCACAAGGGGTCCAGAGCTGATGATCCCCTAGTCTAGATGTGTGTCTCAGGTCCTGTGTCGGGTATTTGCTGTCATTTTCCCCAAACCTTTAAGAGACAATCACTTTTCAGATCTCATCCATCTGCTGTAGATATTTTCTGACACTCCACTTGGCTTGTTTCCTTAATTTTGTTTCACTAAAGTCTCTGTGGATCCTTTTGTTGCTCCAATAATACTACAATATGCAACACTGAAAAAAATAGGGAGATGTTTATCATACAACTAAATAAATTGAAACAAATGATGCATCTCTGTCACAGACAGCTGGTATCAAAGTGCCAAAAGATAAAATTGGAAATTGGTTCTTTGTTGTCTGCTGTGTGTTATAACACAACAATGTGTCCAGTTTGTCCTTGAGTCATTCATAGGCCAGTTTTACGTAGCTAACAAACAAAAACGAAATAGCATTTTCTATAAATAATCTGCTCCAAAACTGGACTGAAAATGAAAGAAAAAACAGCTAATGTCAAAAGAAAGGCAATGAATTCAGAAAACCTGGAGAACTAATGTTTAAAACCACTTTCAAAGACATAATCAGAGTCTGAAATATAGAAAATTACGGGGAGTCAGGATACTTGTACAGTGACATTTACAGCAATAATTAAACAGTTGGGGTTAGAGATAGAACAGCAATGGAATCTCCCTTTTCAGCTAACTACATGATTATGACCCAGGGAATCTGTACTAACAAGCACCCTGTAAGTAAAATAAAATGCCTCAGCAGGGTTTGCCAGCTGGATTAGGTTACAGTCTATGCTGGCAGGAGGATAATCAATCTGAAACCTAACAATATCAGAATGACTGTGGAAAACACCTGTAAGGTCCAGGTTAGAATGTGAATTCAACTTAACAGAGAATTGCTCATCTGACATTGCTTTGTTTTCCTTTATCCTAATTAGTAAGTTATAGGAATTTCTGAAAAACTACAATATCCCCCACCACCACAAGCTGAAGGCAATTACAAGAAGTTTGCCATCTGAATATAACAAAACAAATAATATGAAGACATGTTAATTTATAGAGCAATGGCAGATGCCTCATTATGTAGCAAAATATACCAGTTTCGCTAAGTTGACAATACTACAGTAGTTGAGCTCTGATGTGTGCATCAGTGTAATCGGTATACCAGAAAATCCTGCCCTAAGAAACATTCTGTGTCATTTGGAACTGGCTGTCTATCTAGAACCAGTGTCAAAGCTTGGTATACAAGGGCAGCAATAAGTCAGATTTGTTTCCAGGGAGAGATTAACTAACTCAGCCAAGGCCAAGTGTGGAGTGTCCTCTCTTGGTCGGGAATGAGGTCCTGCTTCAATCGGAGGATTTCAAGGAAACCCAGGAGGGAAAGAAGGATGGAGTGCGAGATTGACAGATGGATCAGTGGACCGTCTGCGGGGATATGGACTCTGCCCTTCTCTGTCATAATGAAGAAGGAGCTGAACCAGAAGGCGAAGAGCTTACTTTACCAGTTGATCAATGCTCCTACCCTCACCTATGATCAATCGGTAGTGACCGAAAGATAAGATCGCTCAGAGTAGAGCCGCTGCTCCTCCACAGCAAGAGGAGTCAGATGTGGTGGCTCGGGCATCTGGTTAGGATGCTTCCTGGACGCCTCCCTGGTGAGGTGAATACACGAGACATGCTGGAGGGGTTATGTCTCTATGCTGGCCTTGAATGCCTTGGGAACCCCTAAGGATAAGCTAGCGAGTGTGGCTGGGAAGAGAGAGTGGTCCTGGTTTCCCTGCTTAGGCAGCTGCTTCCGAGATCCAACCCCAGATAAGCATCAGAAAATGGATGGATGAAATGGAAAGGCTATTTGGTCTCATGATTAAAGATGTTATTTTTTTATGTGTTAATTTTCTGTTTCCTTTAGCCCAAATCCTTTCAAATCCACTTGGATGTTTCACTAATTGATCTCCTGGGTCAAAATGAAAGAACTGATTTATCCACAAAAGGTTCTGGTTGTGTAAATCAATATTTGGGATTCCAGAAAAAAAATCCCAAATATTGCAACCTCTATCATTACTGAGTTCAAGCAAATTCATTTAGAGGAAACCTTTTTTTTTTGGGCTATCAAGTCAAAGGATAAATTACCACACTTGAGGGAGATGTTACAGTTCGCTATTTTTTGAAAACCTTTTTTCTTTTTATTTGGTAAACATTTCCGTGAAAATAGGTATGGGTTTTGTTAGAGTTTTGTTGGTTTTATGGTAGTTTTTTTTTCCCCCCGGTAATGCCATCTCCTGGTTAAATTATACATCCATGTGTGTAGGCCTTTGTACTTTTTTCCATTTTTCCATAGGGAGGAATAGTGTTGATGGATTTCAGATTAATGTGGAAAATATGTATTGGTAGAAATCTACTATAAAGACACTGTGGGCCATTGAACCAAAACGCATTAGTATTGTTAAAAAATTACTATGACTATGTCATAAAAACCAAGGTATTCGAGTCATTTTTAAAGGAGAGCCCATTTGCAAATGCTTGTACATACAGTATAACTGTGGCGAAACTGTTGCTTGAGTGTGTGTGTGTGTTACCTGGTGGCCGGTAAGGTGCTCACTCTAGTGAAAAATACTGAAGGCTCCACATCAACACGGACACCCAGAGACAATTCCCTGTAATAGCCCTCTACTTTGCCTGCACCCCCAGAGTATTTGAAGTTCAGCACTGCCTCCAGAGTCTGTAAAAGAGCAAAACAGGAAAATAAAGTTAAATCAGGATAGTTTGGTAGTATACTTTTGGTTTAGTTTGATGCATTAGATGCAAATAATAAAAGGCCATGCCAGCTTTTGTGAAATGTAAAACAGCTGATTTAGAAAAAAAGCTTTGTACACTAACTGGATGAAATAGGTAAGATTTGCTGGGAGGAAAGAGTGAGTTTTTGGACTGCAAGTTACTCAAAGGTATTCAGAGGCCTTCTGGGTAAGGGGGTGGGGATGGGGTTATCATTTGCCAAGTTGGCAAACAATGGAGAAATTTAAAGACACAGTTTATGGTGAGGAACATTAGCTGACTCAGGCAATGAGGATGAACCATCCAAGGCCCAGCATTTATCATCTCCCTACATATTGCTGATGGAGAAACTGGCTGTGCCTTTCCAGAAAAAAATGCACCTATTCCTTGATTATTTTCACTCTCCGTCCCCTTTATGTTGGGGGCTTGGAGCCAAAGTGGAGTGGCTCTGAATCTGCTGGCTGGAAGACAGGCCTATTACAACATAAAGACAGAAGCACAGCATGCTGAGAGCAAAGAGGGGTAGGAACACCAGGAAGAGTTAATATCGTTGTAAAAAAAAACTCCATTATTATTGAGCATGGCCTCATTGATACCGTTGACAAATTTTAATATTAGCTCCTGTTATCTCTACCCTGATGAGGTATATTAAAAACAGTACTAAACAATGCATGGTGGCACAACACTTCCAAACAAAACTGCACACAACAGCTAATAAAACACAATTTTATCCTGCCATTCATCCTCTCCAGACAATGAAATGACAGGGTCTTTTCACCACTAGCAAATAAAGCTGAAATTTTTCATCTTTATTAAAATGTCACACCGTTTTGGGGAATTTTCTGGAATTTAAGACTTACAAAAGCAGAGTAGATCCATTTTGACCTTTTTAAAGCTGCTCTGGGTTTCCATCTGGCTGCAGAATTCTTATCATCTGAAACATCTCTGCATCTTCTGGTTGGCCTGATATGGTTGATGATAAACAGGCAAGTCCAGTGGTTGCGTGCAATATGGAAGTTCATGTTGTTTTTACTTAAATCCAGTTAACTCTTTAAAATAATTTAGCTTGGAAAGATTAAAAAGCAAAATAAAAAAATTTTTAAAAAATCAGATATTTAGGTTTTTATCCTTTAATCTAAAATCAGGTGTTGCAACATGTCTAAAACCTGCAGAAAGGTGGCCCAAGAGATACCAGAGTTGCTCATTACTGGTTCAGATGGAGGTGTTTTCATCTCATTTCATTCGTCTCAGTTCTGTTGTATGTCCTGTCCAGCATCAGTTTTTAAGGACAGGCTGTGCAACTTTGCATCTATTATGCACATTTTTGGAACGGTTGCAACCAAGTAGTGTCCCTAGACTGAAAGACCATACCTTAGGAATTTTCCTTTTAGTGTGTCACATGAAGTTTACACTGGCAAACAGATGCAAACACATCCGGCATTTTCAACACACAGATTGATTTTGCAATAAAATGAAGGAAGACATTTTCAAAGAAAAAAGGAACAGAAATATAAAAGAGGACTGAGCACGAAATAAGATAAGTGTCAAGATTAATCTGTTATTTAGTGACCGAAGATGATTCACAATGCAAGAGGGATGTAAGATGGATGCCAAGTTAGCCATCAGTGGTTGCATAGAAGTTTGGGGATGTGGTACCTCAGAAAATCTGCTAAAGTTGCATATTGGGTCTTCAAGATGCAGATGGATCTTTGAAACCAAACATTTTCCAAACCCTGCTCAATATCTGATTGGTTAGTAATCCTTAAATGAGAGAAAAACTTCAGTTCTTTCATGCCATTGGTAGATGAACTCACATGGCATTCATCAAAAATCAGTGTACATTTCAATTTATTAAACTGCAAATTGCCCCCTTTCCTTTTTTTCCCTCAACAAATCCATAGAATATCCAGAATAATGATTGAATACTTTTGAATTTCCCATTTTTAAAACACTACATGATAGTAAGGTAAATTAAGAATGTAAGAAGCAAAGAATGGACCTTTGCTATAACAAATACTGAGAGCAGCAGAATCAATATGATTGGAGGAGCAACAGCTGCCTTACAAAGCAGCTGGAAGACAAAGTCATGCCATGCTGGCAAAAGAATGAAAGGAACAGCACGCTGATATGAGCCCCATTTGATGTGATGGACTCTGATTTCTTGAGCAAAGCCGCTGTCTGAAAGTAATATCCATTACAGTTACAATGTTTTTCCTGATTTATTGTTTTTCTCCACTGTTGCAGAAAAAGGCTTAAGTCATTGTGATGGGTGGCATGTTGCGTCATACTGCACCATGCAGCCAGCGAGTTATATTTATGTGCAGTGACACATAAATAATTTCTAATAAATAAATACACGGTTAGTATTTACTATTTTTCTTCTGACATGACAATTGCTGAAGTAAAAACAGCTATGTGAGCCTAAAGCTACCAATAGGGAACTAAAAGCCAGATCATGATCCACTTCAGGAACAGAGATTGCCACATCATCACCAGCTGTGTATCCCCGATTCTCTTTCCAAAGCAATGTTGAGGGCTGAGCCTCTTTTGATCCGCTACCTCTGTGCTTTCGCTCCCCTCGGGACCCTGTTTCAATCACATTGGGCTAAAAATAGATCCTGCTGTAATGAGCTAGCTCTGCTGAGAGTAAACAAGTAGCAACACACCATCGCTGGTGTGCCTCTGGCATAAAAAGTGCTATAGAAATAAAGTTTGATTTGATTTGATCAGACCACACACACGCACCACATTCACAACCAGTGTAAGTTATAGGAAAGCTAGATAATTCAGTTCAGTTAAGCTTTATTTATATAGCATCGATTTAAACTGATAAGCTCAAGTCACTTTTAACCCTTTACACCATGTGCATCATAGCTTTTAAGACCTATTTAATCTCAAAACTACTGTTAAAAAAACTTCTTTTTTTTAGGTATTTTCAATGCTAAAATTTACAGTATCAATAAGCACAGGCATCTTTTTTTTTTTTTTTGTCACCAGAGACTTTTGGATGGAACCTGCAGATCCAGAAAAGAAACTGTAATACGACAGATCAATTTACATTTCATTTGAGCTTTGCCTGAGTGTGTACCTTTTAAATGAAGTGTAGACATTTTCATCTGCGTCAGCTACACGAACCCAACCTGATGCCGATGCCATACGAGTATAGATCCAGCCCAAACCGGCCGTGGCTTACATTAAGATATTCATGCCTTTTATTATAGACTGAAGACAAAAACATTTAAAAAGTTCATCTCATGAAATGCTTTTTAATTCATTCATCAAGGTAAAAATGTATATTTAACTAGTTTGTTTTATTGGTAATGTGATCTGTTCTCAAGTACTGTAAAGAATGGGACACATATTAAATGCACTACTAGTGGTTAAAGGTTCTATTTTAAGTTTAGCATTTTTTTTGCACTATAATGTGTAAACCACAGACTGTATATAAAAGATGGGCGGAGCCTCCGTGACGTCACCCGTAGGTTTCTGAAGAGCTGAATTGAAGCTCGGTGAGCGGTTCCTACCATCACCATCTTGGCAGCATCATGCGCGTCATCTCGCCCAAAAAATACAAATATGGGCAAAGAGGTGGAGCTGAGAGGGGGGGCTGTGAGCGTCATGGTGGATGATTGACATCGAGCAAACTCCGAGCTTTCTGTAGCTAAAAGCTAACCGAGCTAACCCGGAGATAACAGGAGCTAACCAGCTAACGGAGGTAAGAGGGCTAACCCTAAGTCTCGTTGTTAACCGGCTAAAAACTGTGGTTGTTCTACGTTCTTCTTACTTGAAGCGTGAGGTTGGGTACCTGTCAATTAAAATGACACGCCCCTAAATATGCCAACCTTTGAGATTAAATTACTTTAAATGGGAGATTTAGAGAAAAATTCACTCCCTCCACAGTTGTCATGAAGGTAAACCTGACCTATTAAACCTAAAATGGATTTTTGTACCAGGCTGTAAACTTGTTTATTTCTGCTGTGAAGTTGGTCTTTTTAACATGGGAGTCTATGGGGATTTGTTCTGTTTTGGAGCCCCTAGTGGATGAAGTGGGAACTGCAGTTTTATGCACTTCTGCACAGGCTTCACTTTTAACCGCCGGAGGCTTCGTCCATCTTTCATATACAGTCCATGACTGTCTGAGAACTAATTTAGCATGAGCTAATGGAGCTTTAATTATATAGATCTACTTATATATGCATTATATTGTTTGGGTTGCGTTTTTTTTTTTCTCACTGATTAAAACAATAAGTTTGAAATCTTAAGATTATTTATCATCAATGAACCAATGCCACCACACAAAGAAATTTGACTGACAGTGAAAACCTGAGTAGTCAGACAAAAAAAATGCATTCAAGACAAACATTCAAGATCAGGTAAACTGTGGCGCAGGTAGACACAGCACACCTTTCCAGCAGATTAGGGAAGGGCTAACATGAGGTAAACAAAGGAAACGAAGCATTTCAGCACAAAGGGCAGTCCAGAGATCCCAAAAAACCACCTCAGTCCATACTCAGACAGTCACAACATAAGGAAATACAATCGGGTGGGAGGGGGAACAGGGTCTCCAAGTACACCAAGTGTGGACACAGCTTGTGCAGAAACCTACAGGTGACGTCATGGAGGCTCCGTCCATCTTTTTATATACAGTATATGTTGGTAAGTGACTGCCAGTATTTAACCTAACTGGCTTCCGTAACACCTGCAGTGTTGCAGGACATGCTGACGTCCAATCCTCAGAACAGTAGACAGGTTTCACAAACATTTAGTGTTACTAAAATCATATATAAGTTTTACTTCCTTTTAAAACCTGTTCCAGACGTAAGTAAAACATTCTTTTTCTTCTACCACCACATAACCTGATAAGACTCCATCACTGTCATTCACACGTTTGACAAAAGATGTCCACAGTGAATGGCATGCTGGGTATTCTGTCCCACACGTGAAAGGTGGGGGGGGGGGGGGAAAGAACAAAACAGAGAGAAAAAGACAACCAGGCTGAAGGCTCTCTGAATGCCATGGCACCGAGATAAAGATCCTGACACATCTTGCTGAGACAATAATGGCACGACCACATCTCCTTACAGGAATACAAAGATAAAGCATGACAATGACAGGCAGGCAGCGATGGAGGGGTCCTAAAAATTGTACAAACGTGCAGTTAAATACCAACTCTGATGGCAACAAGACAAAGCCTCAGGGTCTGTACAAATATCTTTTTTTTTTTTACTAGGAAGGTTACGGTGAAATGTGTGAAATGACACAGATGTATCTCAGAGGCCATGATAAGAACTGTTTGACTACTCTACAGGCTGTAAAAAGAAGGAATCTGCAATGTTTCCTTCATCATTTAAGCTTTTAAAACACATTTGTAAAATAACTTTTGACTACATTGTATAGCACTGGAATCTAAAAACTCAGACCAAAAAGGAAGAGAATTGGCCTTTTCAGCAATGCCCAGGGTTACTGCACCAACATGCGACAAAGCAAATACCTGATTTTAATGGTTGTATAGTTGCTTCTGTATTCTTACTTATAATAACAACATTTTTTTAGACTAAATGTAAGGTATTTGAGTACTTGAGAATTAAAATTGCCTGTCCAGTTTTTCTCTGTCAGACTAGTGAGTGGTAGTCTGAGCTGTGTTTGCTTTGTTAACTCTTTGGCTAAGTATTGCAAAATCTGGCAATAAAGTGCCTCAAAGATTATCAAGTGCTATTTGCAGGGCTGTAAATGACCATTTCTGTTAACCAACCAAGAAGACTGGTAGATTCCCAACGTTACTAGCCAACCTGAATTTCCACTAGCCAATGTTTTCAGATGTAAACCACATTATAAGTGCAACTGGTTAGATCTAGTCATAAATGTTTCTTTAAACTATTGTATTGTTGTTGTTTTTTTTCCATTAAAATTCAAAACAAAGAGTGTCTCCATTTTCTTTTTTCTAGTTATTTACATTATCCAACCACTGCTGTATGGTTGGATAATACCGTGTATTTGAGGCCGTGCTGAGCCATATAGCTGGTGGACTAAAGGAACAGAAAAGATGAATGAAAAGTACTTCATAGACTTCACAGACCACCTTTGTCTATTGAGCTTAGTCTTTTTTGAATGTAAATCGTCATGATCTCCTCCACCATCACCATGTTTGCTGTTGTCTGAAACTTACATCAAAACTCAGAGGTGAACTCTGTCCTTCTTTTGGGGAATAAATTGACTAACAACCATTCTAACCTAGCGGAAGTATGACAGTGTGAGGGCAGTGATGTTTAAAATGGACGTATGTGTTTATATATGTAAAAGGGGAATAAATTAGCCTTACATTCAACTTTGTGTACATACTTTTCCTCTTTTAGCAGCCCTTTTTTCAGACAGTAGAGCACAAAAGATACCACAAAGCCATATGAAGCTTTGAATGACTGATAAATGATGGAAATTATCTTAGTGACCGGAGGTTCAACTCTTCTCATAAGTTTGGTTCCCTTAAATAGGCTCTGAAATGATCATTTGTTGAATGAAACGTGACGCTTTTGTTTTGGCCTAATTAACTATTTTGAATGGTTTGTGTGCCAGTGAGAAGTACTTTTCTCAGTATGTTTTGCCACGTCTTTTTGTTTTTTTAAATAAAAAATACAGTTTCTGTTTAACATTTTATTCAAACTTTTAAATGATCAAATGAACAGAAAACCATCGCAAACAAAACAAATAACTAAAGGCCCAAGTCTGAAGTGTGAATAAATTGGCAGACATTTTACATGTTACAAGATCTACACTCAACTCTTCAGTGTCACTGAAATTCAGTCAGATGCTTTTTTTTTTCTTTTTCACTAATTTCTTCACTCTTTCCCAACATATTTGCATTATGTTCGCATAAAACTAAGGACCACCCACTGCATTAAGCAGGCGGGTCTGAAGATTTAGCTCTCCCCAACAAGTCACCTCTACAAAAACACATCATTAATTCAACACCTGCCACAGTAGCTAGAAAGCTTTTATCTATAACTGCCGATTTTCATTCCAACCTGCATTGGTGGGTTGGTGGGAGTTCATTTAGAGCCCTGGCTATTTGTATTCAAAAGATGATGGTGCAAAGAGGGCACACCTCACAGAAAAGAGGGATGAAGCTGAATGGCTCATCACCCTTTAAAAGTGGCTGCTATAAAATGATATCAAAATTCACAGTTGAAGAAGCCATTCCACTGTATCTGAGGTTTTCATTTACACTTCTGACGTTTGTGTCAAATTGTGGAAAAAGGGCCGACTGTCTCTCTTTGAGGCATCCAGAGATGCTTATCATTTCTAGAATTTCCCTTTTAACTGGGACAGGTGGTGGGATAGCAGGTAGGGGGTCATTGAGGACGTTATAAAATTCCAGTCTACGGGCGTAATTGTCCTTAAAATAAGACCTTATCCTGCTTATGCTGAATCTGCTGAGTGGCTTGGGAAAGGGAAAAGTCCGCCAGGAGAGCTATTAAGTAACCTGGTAGTGCTGGCTTCTGCAGGACTTTGAGCAAAGTCCTGAGGGCATTCAGATGCAGGGTGTCCATTTGGAGCGATGCCTGGTCTGCGTCAAATTTATATTCAGGTGTCAATCACTGAACCCATCAGCTGGTGTGACTACCCGGCACCAGATGTGCTTGGGTAGTCAGATCTGCTTGGTCTGCGCCTGCCGATGACGTCACACTAAATTGTGCTCCATAAGAAGGTTATAACATGCTTGGGATCTCTTATTTATCAATTAAATATTTTTGCTTTTATTTTACATTTCATTTCAAAACCTAAACTTAGTTGTTCAATACCATTAAAGCCCTAACAAATCCAGAGATGCAGAGATTTTATTGCCATGGCAACTTGTCAATACATCGCAAACTAAAAACCACCACCAAGCGAAGCTTACCCCGGTGGTGATACCATTGTTTGTCCTGCAGGAAAAACTACATGACTTTGCAGTGAAGGTATAATATTTGGTTAAATTGTGAATAAACGTTGTAAATATAAATTAAATGTGAGTCATTAACATTTACGTGAAGTCACAATGTTACTTTTTTTTCAGTGTATAACTTTTCAATGCTTTCCAAATGGTCTCCGTTGTGCTCTCAGAAGTTTTAAAGAATGATGGTCGGACTCTGATAAGTCTGTTTCCATATGTAATGATGGATTTCTTTGTAAAGTTGGCTGTGTTTCATACAAAGAACTACAACCCACTTTGTTACAAAAACTACTTCCGTAAATGATCTGGACAAATCACAACCGTCTACCCAACGTCCAGCCAATCATATAGTGTGATATCATCGACTATTTGAGCAGAAAGGTGACAGAAACTGAGGCACTGTAATTCTTAAAAGTCATCTTGTGATGGCCTTGAATTTTAAGCAAAATGTTGGCAACAATACTGCCTATTTACAGTTTAGTGATGTACACCATCAATCTTTTGGTTCTTTTAGTCTGCTTTAGCCAACAAATGGTAAGGCATTTATGTCTTGCACAAACTTTGGCATTATCACCTTTCTGCTGTGCTTATTGGTAATTAATGATTCATAAAAGTGGGCAAGAGGTCTGATTAAGAACGTAAATGCTCTACACTGGCACCAATGTGTAATGACTTAGCTACTGGATGATGAGGAGTGTGGACAATGTGAACAAGTTTGTGTTGATCTGACACCTGATTGGTGTGAGACCATCTTATATTGCCCAGTAACAACCAGGGTGCATGCAGACTAGACTAAAACAGCTGACACTGCTGATAGTGGTGCAAGGATGAGAAGAGAAGTTTTTTATTGTGGTATAAAATTATCTCCAGCTCAGAAATCTCCAAAAAACTAAAAGAATATCCGGAACATCCCAGTAGCCAGTGCATTTAATGATGGTTCTGACATTTCTGCCCAAAGAGATTAGAATGTCATGCTCTGCACCCCCTCACAGTTAGATTAGCCTCTGATGTGGCAATTAGGATGGGGGACATTTTACTGGGAGAGCAACCTGCCCAACTATGAAAACTCAGCAACAATAGAGCTTGCAAGATGTAAGGTGCTTAAACTACCATGGGAGGTGGAGAATCACCAAAGTATTGCCACAAAATAAGATGAACTAAACAGAGTGGAATTCGTAGCCGTGCCTGTACGATGGTGAACAGAAAGGTAATCTGATTACCACTGTAAAGTAAGAGAATGTTGGCAATATAAGACGACAGTGATGCTCAATACTACCTTTTAAAAGATATAACTTTGGTTCAGCTGACTTTCGCCTTTCAATCAAAAGTTTGTGCTGTGGGGCTGTGGGGTAACGAAACACGAAAAATTTCAAGGGGGGGGGGGGGGGGGGGGGGGGTGTACTTTTTGCAAGGCACCGTATATATACACACACATATATATATATATATATATAGCTATGTATATATATATATATATATATATGTATATATATATATATATATATATATATACATACATATATATATATATATATATATATATATATATATATATATATATATACATACATATATATATATATATATATATATATATATATATATATATATATATACATATGTGTATATGTTTATATATGTGTATATATGTATATATATACACATATAAATATATATTTATTTATGCATCATTATTTGTATTTTAAGGCACCTGAAAGTGGCAGGTTTGTGTTGCCTTTACAGCATGCAACAATACTATTTCCTCGTCAAACTGATGCATTGGCCAAACTGCACCAGTCAGGGTACCACCTGGGTTGTGATTTTTATCATTCTGTTACGTAGTTGCTGCTGTGCCAAATGAAAACACGACTGCTGGATATGATGACAGCCTCAGGATGCTTGGGACAAGCAGTCCACACAGTTCCATAAAAAAATCATAAGCTAGATAAAGCTCCCCCCTCCCAATCAGCTTTCTGAAATACTTTAGTGTGGGTTACATGGTCCCACAAATCCCATCCAACTGCATTCACATCCAACAGCTCAGGGTAACCACGGAAACAGATGCATGCAGCTTGTGCAAATATATAAAAGCACTATTCCCTGGGTGGTTTCAGCACACGGGGTCATCACAGTCAACATCAGAACGAAGGCATGCTGGTACAGCAATGGGGAACAGCTTCACAGAACTACTATAGTGTTTGCTCTGCAGACATCTGTCCAATTTTGATTTCTGTCACATGCATACGTGCATATAGTCATTTTAATGTAGCCACATAGACTTGACTGACCTTAGAAAAACTTGCATTGTTTTCTCAAACTGTTTAAAAGGCCACTAAACTAAAATGATAATGCAGCAAAGCTTTACACAAAACCTATATCTTTACATAAATACAGATAAAAATGAAATGCTGATTTCTGCTCCGGATGGTTTCATCCTAAAGCATCTTCATTCTTCACTAAAACCATCTTCTTATTTTTAAATAACTTATTAATACAGTTGACATCCTTTCAAGAAATACAAGTTTTTTGTGTTTTCTAGAGGGTCTAAGGTATAAAACTAAGAAGATAGCCTGGGAGACAGAGCCTGCTCGTATGGCTTATGGTTATAAAACCAGCTTATAGTTAGGTTAAAGGTGGAGTATGTAAGAGTTTCAATATTTTCAAAATTAATTAATTAATAAAATAACTACAATCATAATTAGATAGTTTTTTAAACATGTAGGTTCCAGTCTGTCTATATTTGATGTGTTATTAAATTACAAGTTTAATTAATGACAAATGACAAAAAGCACTTTTTTGTACTGGTAGACAAACATTTAAGAAGGGTCTTTAGTCATTAATTAAACTTGTAATTTAATAACACATTAAAAATGGACAGACTGGAACCTACATGTTTTGAAAAACTATAACTATGATTGTAGTTATTTTTTTCAGGTTTTTTTTTTTTTTTTTTTTTTTTTTAATATTGAAAATCTTACATACTCCACCTTTAAAGCGGCAAAAAGTCTCTGTACCTTTAACATTTGGCTTTAAAGTTCTCCTTCGTGATCAAGCACTAAATTAGGCTGGTTTGAAGGAGCCTTATCTAACCCTCTATTTATATATCTATTTATTTATATATCTATACAGCTTAACCTTCATCACACTGTATAAAAGAATGAAGTTTTTTTTCCCTATAAAGCTGCATTCTTTTTCACAAACAGAAAAAAAAATCATGCCTACCTGTATCAAAAGCACATATCTTTCTTGTTTATTGTTGTAACAGCCTGGTATTTTGTACATTTTTCTTTGGAACTTTTTACTGGTGAAGATCAGGGGTTTATTCCACCTTGAAATTCAAAGTGAGCAACACGACTCGATCGTCCTGCTCTGTCCCCCTTTGCATCTTTTACTTGGTCTGCATACCAATTAGTCTCGCGGATGAACAGAGCGATGAACTCGTCATTGAAGAATTGCTCAAACAGTTCCCCTTCAGACACATCATTGTTTTCTAAATGTGGCCCTGCAAGTTCACGAACAGTGAACTGCGTTACTGTATTTCGGCGCATTCATGCGTCGGCAGCTGTCTAGCGCTTGCAACAATCGGGTGCATGAATGCGCCGGCAGTATGTTGAAGGTTAAAGTTACTGTTAGAAAACACACAATGTCACGTTCAATAATGATCATATCTCTGTCCGTTGATGAGGTGGAGTCCCCTAGCTCGACTAAAAACAAGGTAAGATTGAAACCAAAAGGAGAGCAGTCCCCCTGACCCCCAAACAGTTCTCCAAATGAGAAGGTTACTGTGTTGAAAGCAGTTGTCAGGTCTAGGAGCACCAAAATGGCAGAGCAACTAGAATCAATCATTAAAAACATGAACAAGTTTTGATTCAGTGTTGCGAAAAGGTTTGTAGCCCCAATGGAACAGGTCTAAAATACCATTTGCATGTAAAAACAGTTGTAGTTGAGCAAGCCCACCAATGGTCACACCATTGGATCCAGGTTTTTTCATCAGAAGTGCAACGACAGTGATTTTACAAAACGTGGCAGCAGTTACAGAGACCAAGAGCTTGTTAATGGTCTTCCTGACAAAGGAGCCAATGGTGTTTCAGACCTCTTTAACAGTGACCTCTGAACCACTCAATAAAGAAGGAGATATTTTGGCCCAATAGCAGTAAGCTAATAGAAGTAACAGAAACTAAACAAAATTATAGAAGAACTGAACAAAACAGTTTACAACTAGGAGGGCAAGTTCTCCAACGTGGAAACAGAAAAAACATAATTTCTACATAACTTGGAGTTCATTATACTATCGAAAAAAATAATTTAAAAATGGAAAACATATACAAATTTTGATAATCCTCCTAGCCGCGAACATCCCAGAAAAGTAGGTCCAAGGTCAAACTGTGCAATGTTCAAAGAAAAACTAAAAATATTGTATGAAAATACATCTCAGACTATTCAGGCTTCAGATGGCACGTTGAATGTAAAAGTTCTTTGTAATTAAAAAAAAGACTACAGATCTGACCTGTCTGGAAGGGTTGCCTGAGGCCATCTATCTGACAGCTAAAACAGAGTCATACAACAAGATAATGATCCCAAACACAGCAGCAAACCTACATCAGAATTACTGGAAAGAAAATAATCAAGTTGTTGGCATGGTCCAGACAACAACCAGACCTAAACCTGATTAAACTGCAGAGGCAGGTCCTTAAGAATGAATAATCGTTAAAGGGTCTCTATCAGGCTATTTCTAGTTTTCTGAGCTTTCTACAGTGTTATAGTGGTGAATACTCAGACATATGAGCGGCAACGTTTTTTTTTGTTTTTTTTCAATCTCCTTAATGTATGTTTGAGTTTTCCTGTATTCTCTATGTTCGGTTTCCATGGCGACAGAAACCATTGGTTTCAGAGTGTTTTTTTCTACTTCTAAATTTGAGTGACGTCCCAAGGGGAGGGACTCAGTGATTGGTCATCTTCTCTAGGTTGTGCATGTTGACCAGAAGGAAGCCACGCCCACCTCCACTGCTCAGTATAACTGGTCCTAGCAGTTGACCAATCAGATGCAGCCCGCAGATAGAAGGCGGAGCTTTCTCTGTTGGCTTGTTTCTGGCAGAGGCTGATCTGAGAGGATCAATACAAAATGAATGAAGGGGTTTGTGAAAAATGCTTCATTATTTCTTACCCGTCTTGACTTGCATATTAAAATAAATTAGACTGATATGTGCATCATAGAGACACTTTAATGTTGTAAAGAGGAGAGGATCAAAATGCTTCCACTGATAACATCAAACAAGAAAACATAACCTAGGCAGTTCTACAAGCAAATGAAATGATGGTGAAAACACTGCAACTTGTCGTAGTTTCTTTCATTACGAGTTGTTTACCTGAACTTATTTTTAATTAATTTAAAGACCTTTTAAAGATATTTTAAAGATCAGATTAGTTCATCATACCTTCATATATTAAAGCTTAAAAGGTAAGAGAAGGTAAATGTTCCTTTGGCTGTAAACATCACAAAAAGCACATTTCCGAGTTACACAGGCAATTTCTAGACAATACAAACCCAGGTGCGACGGCTTCGTGCATTAGAAGCACTTCCTGTGAATTCACATGGTAAAAGAGCTGTTTCTTCCAGAGTAATTTGATTCCTTTTCTGAGTGATGACAAATTCACTTAACGTTCAGCTCAATCTGATTACAGCTTGTGAGTCATGCAGGGGAAGGAAAGAGAATGAACAGCAGCAGAAGATTTTGTCAGGACTGGCTTGCATCTGTCCACGATCCAGATCGACGTCTGCTTACACACATTGTTTTCCTCACTTGATATTTCATGTGACTCCAAAGTTCGCACCTCTCAGCACCTCCTGAAAGCACTGCTGCTCTTATTGCGTATCAGCAACCAGCCAAGCGCAGAGATGTGAAATCATCTTCGAAGATGAGACAAGCAGAGCTGAAAGCCCCACACTCTCAGATATATGATAAATTGCATGGCGATGCATGAGCAACCACATATATAAAATAAAAATAAACAGAAAATACGTATTACTGCACTTAGATTTACACAAACACAAAATCCAACAATGGCTTGTCAAACATGAAACAGGTGTGCTGGATCATGACACATGCTGGTCTGGTCATCTGTGATGCAGTCAAAGGTGATGTGACAGACACCAGTTCAGTCAGCAGCATATGGAACCACGCTTGGTCTGGCTCAAAGGATTTCACACATGGATACAGATCCAGCAAGCATGATGAAATGCTGGATTCACTCAGTCCATTTGCAAGGCTTGGATACACGACCAGTTTTATACACACACACAGTTACTTTATGCAACAGTCTTCTATACATCTTGTATTCTTGTTTGTTCTGTGTATTTGCAATAGATGGAAGTTATGGATTTTCCTGACTTCCAGGCAGCCGCGGTTCAGCCCAGTCGACCAACTGTTGCTCTCCTGAAAGCTGCAGCTAATAAAAAGATGCCTGGGAGCTCAGACGGAGCCGCGCGCTTTACATGAATGGTAATTAGGAGGACGCATACATCAAAGTCCGACGTTCCTGGGGACAGGTTCTTAATGGACCGGCTTATGTGGCCATCAGTTAGAGAGGAGGCCTGCTGAGCCACATCCCTGTGACAATGCAGGGACATGTCATTGAGGACAAGATGTTCCCTGCTTGCATGTCCTCTCTGTGTATCATACGAGCAGGATGCAGGATGTTGGAGCTGCCAGGATGAGGTGCCGTTCTGCCTCTTCTAACTAGTGTCTAAAATCTTGCTTTAAGTTGTGACTTGGTGGGACACTGTGTGTTTGTTTACTCTCAAACCGAATCACGCACACTGTTTAGGAAAATATCCACCAATTCCAACATTTCTCAGCATCATTAGTGTGGTTAGTTAGGTATGCAAAGCAACCACCTTCCCTATCAGAAAGAGAGTTATTACTCAGCTAATTCTTCCAATACTTGACTATTCTGATGTTTACCAGAACACCTCTGATACAAACCTCCATTCTCTCAATGTTATTTATCATAGTCTGTAGATCTGAACTGAGGTGCCCCTACAGAACACATCATTGTCACATGTACGCATCACTGAACTGGCTAGCGTTAAAATCAAGAAGACATTTTCATTGGCTTCCATTTATTTTTAAATGTCACTATCTTAGTTATCCATCATTTAAAACAATTTCTAATCCTATTTGGGTCCTCATATAACCTCAGACATACTGACCACTTGTTTTTTTAATGTTCCAAACATTAAGAAAGAATTTGGCCGTCGAGCATTCAAATTCAAAGCCCATCAGACTAAAAAATTTACCAGTGTCAATCAGATCCATCACTACTCAGCAAAGTTTTAGGACAGCTATATTCAGATACTTACAAACAACTTGCTCTTGCTTCTGATATTGTTGTATTCTCCTAATGAATTTTACTTTGAGTTATGCTGTGCAATGGCCCATCACTATTGTTATATAAATATGTATGTCCATGGATATACTGTACTTCTGGTGAATGTATTTCATTTTGCTTGTACTGAGGGTTGTGTTTATAGGGGCAATTAGTGAGCTTTGTCTAGTTTGAATGTTGTTGTTATGTCTAAGTAAGGAATGTATTGTTATCTGTGTCTGTGTTGAGGACACCCTCGAAAACTAGATGTACCATTTCAAGGGGCTATCCTCTCAATAAATTTCAATTTCTTGGAGAGGAAATGCTAAAACAATTTTTGAGCTGCTGGTTCTGGTGTATCAACATACATATACCGTCATTGTGAATGTTACCAAGTCTCCACATCCCATCTGAATCCTGTAAATATTGAACATATAAGTAGTCATACACCATGCCATCGCATTTTTAACTTCAGACCCAATTTTATGTGAATCATTTCACTGGTTCGCTGCTGAAATCCACTGCTGGGAACTCACCAGCAGCACCACAGTCCAGTAGCAGTGTCTCCGCTGACCCACCCTCCATTAAGTTATACCATTACATTCTTCTGTTTGGACACCAGTACGAGAATAGTCAGTTTGTTGAATATTTACTGTTTTTTTATTTTAATCAACATTCCACAGACCTGCAGTGGATGTTGAGCTTTGCTTACTTCATTGTGTCCGAAAGAATTCATTTGATCAGTTTTTTGTTCCAAGCATCAAATGATGTAGCCTCATACCAGAGTTGTCCTTTCACTTTGTGGTGGGACGGAAGCTCTGGGCCTGAATCCTGAGGAGGTCCTGATTAATCCCCTGAATTGGCCTGTGGATGCGTTCGCTCTCCTATATTTAGATTGAATGTTAGGAAACAGCCACAGACAGCTTGGTTTCAAATTAATGGCAAGAATAAATACCATAAATAATTTATGCAATAGATCCCTCAATGGGTACGGAGACATGATGGGTTTTTTTTGTTTTTAATTCGAAGTTAAAGGTGAAGTATTTAAGATTTTCAATATTTTCAAAATAATTTAACTAAAAAAAATAACTACAATCATAATTAGATAGTTTTTTGAACATGTAGGTTCCAGTCTGTACATATTTGATGCGTTATTAAATTACAAGTTTGATTAATGACAAATGACAAAAAGCACTTTTTTTTAATGGTAGGCAAACATTTAAGAAGGGTCTTTTTCATTAATTAAACTTGTAATTTAATACATCAAATATTGACAGACTGGAACCTACATGTTTAAAAAAAACTATCTAATTATGATTGTAGTTATTTTATTAGTTAATTTATTTTGAAAATATCTAAAATCTTACATACTCCACCTTTAAATGATTCCGAATTGACATATTCTCCTACAAATTTACATGGAAATAAAACTTCGGAATACAGGTTCACATGGAAACAAGTCCTTACTTAATTCCACTTTAGAGCGGCAGGTTGGGAAGGGTTCTGATTGGACAGAGGGCGGACATGACGTCTTTTGGGTCGTAACATGGAAAACTACATAATAAGAACCAGTTTCAACGCTAATTTGATTATAATTTTGAAGCATCGGCTCGACACAAGCATACTACTGCACTTGTTTTCAGAAGCTTAGAAGGAAAAGGAAGATAGACTACCAACAAGGGAGGCAAAAAATAACACACAAAATATGTGTGTCATTGCGATGGGACAAGTTAACGAGCATGCGCAGAAATATTGGAATTAACTTGGCATGTAATGAAGGTTTACATGACAGAGGAATTAAATAGTTCAAAATTAAAATGCGAATAAACCAGCAACTTACTCCAGAATTAAGTTTTATTGCAAATTGACTTTTGCATTTGGAATTAGGTGTTTACACGATCATTTTTCATCAGTTTAAAGAAGAATTTACTTTTATTCGGAATTAAAGAGGAATTAAGAATCAAATGTAAACGTGGTCAATATGACTGAGCAATGATGGCAGATCAGCGTAAGTCATGCAAGGAGCACAACATTGGGTTGATTGTGTTTCTTTATGTTGCTTTGTGTCTGCTCTGAGAGAGTTGCAGATCAAGTCGGATTGAAACGTAAAAGCCTGTAAAACATCTTAAACAAGTCGCAGTGAAGCATGGAAATACAGTTAGGCCAGGCCTTTTCAGTTCCCAAAACTACCAGTGCTCTCTCTTTCATTTATGATTTACTGAATTCATTTAGTCACTTCTAAAATTTCTGCATACACCTTTATTTTTCAGCCAAAGCTGCCTCTGTTGCACATTTACTGAGGACTCTTTACTATGTTGTAGGTTGAAAGCAATAGATTCCAAATGCAAAAGTCACACCTGGAAATCAACTCCAGACCCTTTACCTGCTTGATTGAAAATAGATACATGAGAGAAAAGCCAATGAAATAGCTTTTGGTCTCTTTAAAATAAGGCAGCTCCGTAATAAATTGTTGTAATTTCTTTCAAATCTTTCCTCTAATTTGGTTCTGAAGACCTCAAACTAAAGCTGAGGGTCTCCACGTTAAGCCCACATTATTTGGCTGGGTGGATCCTCAACAGAGTACAGTAAAGTAAAGGTAGATGTTTCTTATTGTGGCAGTATGATAGCTTAATGTTTAACTAATGTAACTGAAATGAAATGACTGTCAATTGCAATTTTGGTAATGAAGTACGACTCGGGTCGGGCTTGCTAGGGAAAGGGACGAGTTAAGCGGAATTCTCTGAACATCACATTATATGGTTTAAAAAAAACAAAACAGAAAAAGCCTGAAAACCTTTGATGAATGCAGTTTCACTGTTCAAATGTGCTGTTGCTGTTTTTTAGTTGACTGTATTAATTATTTTCCAATATATGGTACTGTTTATTTCTCTTCACTGTTGAAGTATTATTTATGGGTCAAAAACAGCTTTTCTGCTAAAGAGCAGGTGGAAGTTAAAAGCTGTCATTTTCCCTTGCTTCTAATTTCTCGACTCAGTTTCAAAAGAAATGTTCAAAACATTTTTATAACATAGTTTGCAAAAAGAAAAAAAAGACTCCCAGGTCCAAGTAGAGGTCTTGTAGCCTTTTCCATCTGAGAGTTAGAATGCAGTGCATGTGTAATTACTGTTTACTGAGGGAATTGAGTTAGAGCAGGACTTTATGGTGCAAAAGTAAGTAATGCATTATAATCAGGATAATCATATTGTGATTTTTTTTTTCTCTGAGAAAAATGGTACCAAGAAAACCAATAATCACGTCATCCCTTTTCAGAATAATATTGTACTATTTAATAATAATCTTTTGTACAATTATTTCCAGAAAGAGATTGAGGAAATTAGAAATTCCATTATCATGACTGTAATTACAGCCTTTCTCCAGATATGTTAGATTTACTTTTATCAAACCTCTAGATGACGCAACTGTGTCAAGAGAATGAGATAACCCTAACATCCAATGAGGATTTGGTGCTTCAATTCTTTCCTCCCATCCTACAAAAGAAGAACCAAAACAAAATCTGTAAATCTGAGGTTTTTACACCCCAACCAGCCTCAGTCCCTGGTCCGCCACTGACACATTCTTCATTTCAAACCCCTTTACTCAAAACTCCTCACAACAGCTATAACACCAAGCATGAGGAACTGGCTTCATGTTGCCGCAGCTTGAAACAACCAGCAACCGCTGATTAACAAAAAAAAGGGAACCGATGAAGGAATGAGGGGTGTTATGACTTAGATGTTCATTTATTTTATAATCCTTAGTATATTCATTTCTGATTATGGCTTTGTGGGCTTCTGAATAGGTCATGATGAACCTAGAATTAGTTACACAGTGTCTCTCTTAAAGACATAGCAATGTGCCGAGGCCCTGCGATGTCTGCATCCGGACATCTGATTGATTGGATTAATTAAGAACACTCTCTTCCACTGGAGAGTTTTGCAGCTAAGGAGTAAGATATCATGGCGCCATCAGGGGAATTATAACTTAGGGGTCAGTCTGACCTAACTTTTAAGCCACAACATACCTTTCTTGTTTAGGATAACATGGGGTTATGATAATAAATTAACGTACTGTAGAGGGGGGGTTAAAAGTGTAGTTTGGTGTAGAACCCGGGAGAATGTTTCAGACTTCTGCCGTCGGACTTCTGAACCGCCTCTCCAAATTGCAGTTTGTATTCTATTGTTCTTTCTTATTTCTTGTTCAATAAACTTTGTAATACTTTTCACTTCAGAACCAGACCCCTCGTCATTGACAGACTTTTTTCCACAAGGGGCATCGCTGTAACTTCTATGTCTAATCACTGAGAACGGCGCATGGCAAACAGGAAAGTTAGGCTCTCTGGGATTAAACAGCTCTGAGGAATAAAAATGTTGGTGAACTAAGGAATTATGATGGTCAGGGGTGCGTATGTCTTTCCATTTATCTCGTGATCATGTTTTCATCAGTCCTAATCATCTCACATTCACTGTCTCCGACATGTCAAGTTGGAGACACCAAAAATCTAACAACAGGCAGAGACTGAAAGATAGCTGCACGTTACACAACCCTGCGAGGATAGATGAGACAGTCAGTCCATTTGTTGTCCCTTCCATGGCACCCATGGAGACAGTTTTGTTAAATAAGGCCATATCTTTTGCTGATGGAGAGGCTTGTCAAAGCCCCTCAAAAACAGGAAGTTTCACACATGAAATACTGTACTGGGGCGACTCCGGCAATGCTCAGAAACTTCTGGAAAAGGTTTCATTTCTTTTAGGAAGGTCTGAATAGATGTCTGACAGGTCGTAGTATACTGCTGGCTTTGTCAGCACAGTGTAATAAGGGATTAGGATCATAGAGTAATCTGTAAACACATTTCAGTCTTTGTTGTGTTAAAAGTTTAGTTGAGTATCCCGACACCAGACACCGACACAGTCAGAAAGCGATACGTCCGACTTTACGAGAAGCCTAATCACATGTTGACTGAGTCTTTGCTTTTGTTTTTACAAGTCTTTCTGTGCTTCTCACTCTGGAGATGAAGCTAAATAAAGCACCAGTAAAACACTATTGACTTGTTTACAGGCGAAGTGAGCTGTGCCATCAACAGACCGACTCATAAAAAACACCCACAAACAAAACCTATCACAATAGAAATGACAACATTTCTGCACACAAAAGCAAAAACTGGTAGACAAGTATATGATGATACAGACTAAATGTACCTTTAATCTACGAATCATAAAGTTTTGTTCCAGGAAGAATGCTCTTTTGATTATCATGTTTATGTATCAGGACATAAAGACACTTACTGGTCTTTCACTCAATTATTTTTTTAACCGCCTAGTCATGGGGAAATATGGAGTCAATCCCAGCAACCGATGGACAAGAAGCAGGGTACACCAGTCCATTACAGGGCCAACACTGAGAGACAAACAACCATTCAGGGTCAAACTAACTCCTAGGGACAAATTAAAGTAACCAATTAACCTTAACACAAACCAGTGGCCTCCATGCTGGGAGGCCACAGTGCAAACCACTACGCCACCATGCAGCCTATTTACCAGCCTTTCCAAGGTTTTACAAACTCTGATGAACAATATCCAACATATTACACTATTATCATTTGCTTCACAGAAACAAAACTAAAATGCAGAAAAATTAAGCACAACTTCACTGCTTTCAACTAAATTACGAGAGCAGAACCTCCATCAATCAATAACTCAGACTCTCCAGGCATCAGTTTGTATGTTACATGTTAAAGATAATTAGAATACAGTTAAATAGGACTGAACAAGTATGGGTAATTTGGAAGAGTTGCAGGAGAAAATCTGTGACAAAGCCACCACACCCACCAACCTGAATTACTTATGCACTATCCCCAGATTTTCACCCACAGGTTCCCGTAGCCATATCACCTGCAATAACTGTTAGGGGTGCACACCTAATAGTTTTTGTTACTGGGATAAGGTTACGGGAGGGGAACTAACCAAGGGTCATCCATGTCAGCTGCGGGTAAGTGTCAAAAAGATTCCATTGTATTGCAATGTTTGTATGGCCAGAGGAGGTTGCAATGCGGCAGTGACGTCACTTTCAAGACCCACTAAACGCTGCATTACGCCAGAATAACCTGTTTGTTTCTGTATGGTTTTAAATGTGGGAAATGGGGATGAGGTATTGTGTATGTGTATTGTTTACTGATGTTTGGATATGTACTGCAAAATGTACGGCAAAATGAACCTGGGTAGTAGAGTGCAAAATGCAACATCATTATTGTTGCGCATAAAAAGGAAAGTGTTTCAATTTGAGAACACAGGTATTTTAAAAGACCACACAAGCAGTTTTAAATAATTGTTTACAATAATTTCAACAACCAAAGACATATTTTTTGCTGACTTTAAATTTATAGCTACATCTGAAACTTATTGCCAAGTCAATCTATTTTTTAGCTGGTTAAGAGGTCTGCACCAGTTCTCAGTGTCCGGTACATTGTGGTCCTGACTCCCATAGTCTTCTTCGAAAACTTCCAGTTTTGTATCACCTTGGCAGTATCTCACAACAGCTATGTACAAATAGAGATGCTCCTACACGTTACCCTGTGCTGTTAGGAAACCAGCAAGTTTTACATTAATTCCTTGTGCAACTTGTTTAATTGACTTTATTGTCATTAAAACTACATACAACATATTTATTGCACTGCAACTGATAAACTACAGAAAGAATTGCAAATCAACCGACTAATGTCGCCTGTTAGACATTGCTGGGTGAAGCTTCCCAGCATGCCTTGCTGGATCTCTTGCTGTTTGCACCAGTTTCCAGTGCCCGGTACATGCCAGCCCTATTAATTCTGAAAACCTTCTATGTTGTACCACTTTCATAGTGTCTCACAACAGCCACGTACACACAGAAATGCTTCTATATATAACTCTGACCTGTGCTGTTTAAAAGCTATTGAGCTGTACATAAATTTGTTGTGGAACTTTATTTCTTATTGAAGCTGCTTCAATTCAGTCAAATTACTTGATTTCACACATTGCTCCCAGCGGCGTGGTGCAACCACCAACATCTGTTTGTAATTAACTAAATCAGCACAGTTAGTATCAGCTAAGGCTTATATATATATATATACATATATATATATATATATATATATATATATATATATATATATATATATATATATATATATATATATATATATATATATACATACACACACACTACTCACAAAAAGTTAGGGATATTTGGCTTTCAGGTGAAATTTATGGAAAATGCAATATGTTCATGCTACAGTGATATAATATCATAAAAGTAAGACATTTAAGTAGAAGGATGCACTACTGATTTCCTCATCTCAAAAAATTCATTCAACACAAAAGGTAACAACAATGGTAGTTACACCACAACAAAAAATTTGAACGTCTCAATATCTCGTCATGTGCCCTTGAGCATCAATTACAGCTTGACAACGACATCTCATGCTGTTCACAAGGCAACTTATTGCCTGCTGAGGCATGGCATCCCACTCTTCTTGAAGGGCAGCCCTCAGGTCATTGAGGTTCTGGGGTGCAGGGTTTCGAGCCTCTACACGACAGCTCAGCTGATCCCACAGGTTTTCAATGGGATTCAGGTCTGGAGAGAGTGCAGGCCATTCCATTTGAGGTACACCAGTCTCCAACAGCCATTCCCTGATGATGCGGCCTCGATGAGCAGGAGCATTGTCGTCCATGAAGATGAAACTAGGCCTGTGCTGTTCATGTAGGGGCACAATCACTGGATTAATGATGTTATTCAGGTAGTATGGGCTTGTCACTGTACCATTCACAAAGTGTAGGGCAGTTCTGTACCAAGTGGACACCCCTGCCCACACTGTAACACTGCCACCACCAAAAGCTCGCCTGGTGACAACAGTGGCTGATGCATAGCGCTCTCCCTGACGTCTTCAACATCGTTGCCGGCCATCATTTCTGCTCAGTGTGAATCGACTTTCATCAGAGAACAGCACTGAGGCCCACTGGTTCCTCGTCCAGCGTAAATGCTCCCTGGCCCATGCAAGACGATGATGCCTGTGCCTGGTGGTGTGGTCAGGTACCCGTCCAGGTCGTCTAGCACGCAGACCACGCTGATGGAAACGGTTTCCAATGGTCTGACGTGACACTTGGGTGCCTCTCACCTCTCTTAAACGTGCCTGGAGTTGAGTGGCATTCATCATCCGGTTTCTCAGGACAGTGTTCACAATGTAGCAGTCATCAGCACGGGATGTGGCCAAAGGACGTCCACTTCTAGGCCTTTCTGTGACTCTTCCAGTCTCTCCATATCTCTGTTGCAACCTGCTGATGACACTCTGTGACACTCCAAGCTCAGTGGCCACTTCTGTCTGAGAACGTCCTGTTTGAAGCATCGCAATGGCAAGGGACTGTTGTTCCATTGTTAGGTGTCGTCTTGGTCTCATGATGTCAAAATGTGAACAGCATGATGAGGACAACTGTTTAAACACCAGCTCTAATTGAACCAGGACATTTATTGGTCAATTCAAGGATCAGACACCTTCCGTGATTTTTGCCGTTAAGCTCCTTGTTAGAGAACAGCAACTTGTGCAAAATTTATTGAAACATTTAACAGCTGGACATGTGCATTTAAAAGCTTAGAGAAGATCACATTAAGTTCACCTGTACAGGTTTGAATGCATTTTAGGCTTGTTGTGAAATTTCACCCAAAAGCTGAACATCCCTAACTTTTTGTGAATAAATATATATATATATATATATATATATATATATATATATATATATATATATATATATATATATATATATATATATATATATGTGTGTGTGTGTGTATGCATATATGGATGTATATATTTATATGTGTGTGTGTATATATATATATATATATATATATATATATATATATATATATATATATATATATGTGTGTGTGTGTGTGTATGCATATATGGATGTATATATTTATATGTGTGTGTGTGTGTATGCATATATGGATGTATATATTTATATGTGTGTGTGTATATATATATATATATATATATATATATATATATATATATATATATATATATATATATATATATATATATATTTATTTTATGGAGGGCCTGTTATATCAAGTTGTCTCAGTACTTCTTAATAGTACCTATCAATAGCACCTAAAATGAGCAGTGCACCCTTTCATCATCACTAGATGGCCCTCTAAGACCAGAAATCAAAAGAAACTTTGTGCTTTTCAGTCTATGGTGCTTTTCAGTTGACCAACAGGTCAATGGCAAAGAGAAATTACTGCCAGGGTTCTGCTGTCTTGTGGTGGTGTAGTGGTTTACTGAAAGGGTTGTGGTTTAGAGGGTCACATGGTACTTAAATTCTGGTACTGTATCATGTAAAGTAGCAGTGCTTGTTCTCCTAATGGCTACAATTATGCTCAGAAAACCATGGTTTCAACCTTCTACATCTGTTGTGCTACTTCACCCATTCAAATATTAAACTCTTCAGCAGATTCTGATATATGTGCTTTTACACTGTTTATGAGTATCTTTAGCTTCTTCACAGCAAATCAGTTCAACCTTTCCCTTTTAGCAATCCTGCTGATTGCACGCTGATGGAAGTTCTAAAAAGGCATTTCTATTTCTAATAGCAAACTCTTCTATAGCTCTCCCAGTACCTTGAACATCCTCTTTTCAGCAGAAAAGTTTTGCCTTTTTCCACACATGTATATGTGAGCAGAATGGTGGCCTAGTGATTGTGAGAATGGGCCTTAGTGCAGGATGCTGAAGATTTGATTCCAACAAGTAACATTTCACCAAATATTTCTGCACAATACAAGTTATCCCCTCCTTCCGCAATTTATTCTTCAAAAAATTATTCCTCTCTCTCTCTGCAATTTTCATCGCTTCCAAAAATGTTTTATTTAGATTACTTTTATAATTTATCAGATTGGAAAAAATGTTGCACATCTGCTAGCTGCTGGAATGTGTTCAGCTTTTTTGAATCATACATCAGTAATTACACATTATCGCATTCACACTTGCTGTTATGTAATAACAGCAAAATTTCTACTATTTAGTTGGGTTCACATGTATAAGTCGTAAAGAAAACCATGCATTTCAAGACGTCCGTTTCTGGCAGCAAAAAGACAAGTAAAAGCCTAATTTCTCTCAGACTGTTTGTCCCAGAGAAGTCAGTAAACAGACACTGACAGCGATCTCCACATTTTAAGAAAGCAGGATTTTGAAGGGGAGAGTAAAATTGCATTGGATGTAGCTTCACAGCACCCGAGACATGTGCCGTTTTAAAGATAATTGCTGGATTTGTGTGAGAAACCGGCTAGTTCAGCATCATAGCTTCCCAGAGAAGATACAGAGAGCACAGAGGGCCTAAATGAATGAGCAGGACTGTAAACTGGTCAGATTCATAGCCAGTCGAGAGCAATCACAGAAGTGGGATGGATGTCTCCCCCTTTCCTTCACTCAGTCTCTGCCACATCAATCCTCTGCAGATGGAGTCTGGTGTCCAAATCCCCATAACACTCTGCTTCTTCAAGAGGAAGCACAAATACTTTAGTGAGATCTATCAAAGCAGAAGTCTGTGGATGTCACAAAGGTGCTGTAGACACAATCACACCACAAGAGGAGGCAATCCGCTGCAACTGTGGACAGGCAGATGGAATGTGACACAAAGCTGAAAGAAGAAACCAACACCGTCAAAGAAACCATGTTGTAGAAGTGCCCTGAGTCTAAAAGGAGATGAGTCATTGGAAACCTGTAAATAATTGGAAAAACCAACACTGAGCAGCCAAACTTCCTTCATCTGCAGGACATCTATCCCATCCTGACAGCATCCACATCTCTCAGGTCTGCAGGCGCTCACCGTTTGAGAGGAGGATTGAAAAACAGATGCTGAGATTGAGCGATGAAAGGTCAGCGAGATAAACGTGTTGACTCCTCCTGAGCTGATTACAGATCAGTTGTGATTGCACTTACCCATGGTCTGCAAGTATACATGCCAAGAAAGGCCAGATGAGCATAATAAAAAAAAAAAAAAGAAAAAAGAAAAAGAAGAGGGGAGAAATTATTGTGCATGAATAATGGACATATGTGGGGAAGATGGAAAAAACAAATTCACACTTAATTGTCCCATCCAAAATCAAGATATGCAGAGAACACCGTGATGCACTGCCAGCCTGTTTGGCTGGAAGCTTCGCAATTTCCTGTACATCTGTCCAGCCATCCCCCACAGCCAAAAGTTGCTAATATCTGCTAATAAAAAATCTCTGCCACCCCATCATGCTCATACACACTGGCAAATAAAGATCACTCTATCAGTATGCTCTCTCGAAAGGCAGGAACATATGCAGAGACACAAAGATAAAAAAAAAGAAAAAAAAAAAAGTAGAAATGAGAGGAGTGGGATGTCATAAAGGAAGACATTAGCACTTCCTGATGCAGGAAATCAAGCTCAGTTAGAAAACTGCTCCAGGAATGATGCAGTTATTAAGAGATATCATGCAGTCGGTAAAAGAAGAGTGATGGCATCGACAACTAACAATATCCAACCGCATCATATGATGAGTACCGAGGTCCAATAGCTCATATACAAACGTGGTGAAAAAACAATCGTCACACTTTAAAGCTGGGGTAGGTAATGTTGTTCAGAGACTTTTTTTTTTTTACTCTGGGTAAAGTGGTTCCTCGTCCTGATAGTAGTCTGTTCATTTTGTAATCATGAACAATGAAAAATATAGTTAGACCCCTCAGTTTACTGTAAATCTGTAAAAACTGACCAATCCAAATGTTCGGCTCGAATTGAAGGTGTTCATTTCTTATATTTTGTAAGCTTCTTCACCCGGCTCCCCTCCTCCCCCTCCAGCAGCGCATACCTGATAGCCACACCCTGCATATAAACAGCGTGTTAGGATGAAAATACAAAGTAGTGAAGAAGAAACTCAGAAGGCAAACATGGCTGAGAAAATGCAGGAAGGATTTCCCCGACCCAGCTTAATTTAGTTGCCTCCTCTCGCTAAACAGTCGAGAAAGAGGAAATCGTTGGTAGAAAAAGCTGCAAAGTAGAAAAACACTCAGAAAGCGCAAACCGTCGCCAAGGTCTTTAAAAAGTTCCTGGATCCAAACGTCGATCCAGATCACCACCAACATTAAATCAGTTCTTCCTTTTCACATTTCCAACAAGTCCTTAAATTTAATTAAAGTCCATCCAGAACTTTTTTGAGTTATCTTGAACACAAACGCCAGTAAAAACTTAACCTCCTTGGCAGAAGTAAGAAAAAAGCCTCGGATCACGCAAGGAGCAAAACCAGAAGGGAAGGAGCCAAGACAGGGTCCTGCTCGCTCCCCAACATTACCTACCCCAGATTTAACATATGCTGAAACGCATAGATCAAAGTTTAAGTATAAATAAAAGGAGTAGGATGAGACATAAATCACTATTTGCATGTTTAAGGAAACGTATGTGACAAAAGTGATGATAGCTTCTGAAATGTTCCTGTAAACACTCCCATGATGAAACCATAGACTGTATATAAAGAGATGGACAGAGCCTCTGTGACGTCACCCGTAGGTTTCTGAAGAGCTGAATTGAAGCTCAGAGGTTCCTACCATCGCCATGTTGGCAGCGTCATGCGTGTCGTCTCGCCCGGAAAATACAAATATGGGCAAAGAGGTGGAGCTGAGAGGGCAGCCGTGAGCGTCATGGTGGATGATTGACATCGAGCAAACTCCGAGCTTTCTGTAGCTAAAAGCTAACCAAGCTAACCTCGAGATAACAGGAGCTAACCAGCTAACAGAGGTAAGCGGGCTGAAGCTTAGTCACATTGTTAACCGGCTAAAAACCGCGGTTTTTCTGCGTTCTTCTCACCTGAAGCTGGAGAACGGTACCTGTCAATCAAAAGGACATGCCCCTAAATTTGTCAACCTTCGAGATTAAATTATTTTAAAATGGGCGAGTTAGAAAAAAAATCACTCCCCCACAGTTGTCATGAAGGTAAACCTGGCCTATTAAACTGAAAATGGATCTTTGAACCAGGCTGTAAACATGTTTATTTCTGCTGTGAAGTTGGTCTTTTTAACATGGGGATTTGCGCTGTTTTGCAGCCCCTAGTGGATGAAGGGGGAACTGCAGTTTTGTTGCCCTTCCGCATAGGCTTCACTTTTAACCACCGGAGGTTGCCGCTTGGATGAAACTGGTCATTTAGACTTGCAGCTGGTTCAGACGTCACAGCAGAAGCTCTGATCAGAGCACTCTGGCTACCAAATCTTCCAACTGAGCTCACATCCAGCCATCACGCTGTATTCGCTGTGCCTCACAGTTGTAAGCAGACACAAAAAGCCACTTGGATGCGTCCTGGTTTCTTCATTAACAACTAATTATCATCATTACGGTTCATTCACATTAAAGGAGTCTGAGTCATTATAACCATCAGATACTTCTGATTTGGTCTTGAAGACAAAATGCTCGTCATGTTTGACATATTTTCAGGGCTCCTCGGTGGCGTTCTTGTTAGAACTGTGGTCCCACAGCAAGAAAATCACTGGTTTAAGCCTCGGCTGGGGTGCCTTTCTGGGAGGAGTTTGTATGTTTATGTTTGGCGTCCTCCCTCTCTAAATTCTCTGTAGTGTGGGTGTGAAAGGCGAATGGCATGTCGACGTGTCCAGGGTGAATCCTGCCTCTCACCTGATGATTACTGGGATTGGCTCCAGCTTCCCCACAACCCTTAACTGGACTTGAACGAATGAATTATTTATGTTAACCTGTTTTATTAGCCTTAAAAAATTCATAGCGTAGTATTAACTGATTCAAAGCCACTTTTTTATGTGATGAAATGACAAAAAAATGTGGACAAAAGAAATAAAACATCTACCTCTCCTATCTCATCTCAAGTTCAGGAGCTGTTATTGTCGTGCTATCCAGTTAAACCATTGACACCTGTTGTTCCAAACAGGTGACAAATCACTTTTAGTCTTTATTTATTGCATTTATTTTTATCTAATTTGTTTGTTCTATTTGTGGTTGTTTATATAATTGTAGAACAATTCAGGCTCCCTGTTTGTAGGGAAAATACTCCCACATCATTTTATACACACATAAACTGGTGCATAGTGGTGTTGGACTAAGTCCAGGTCCCACAGGTCTGAGAGGGTTTAAGCACACACTGACGTGACTGATGTCCACACCACTTCTAAAAAGTGAAAGATGTCTTACAAGCAGCTTTAAAGTAGACTCCAGAGTCAACAATCTTCCTAAACAGCTTCAAAACTCAGAGGTGTCACTCAAACTGCCTCTAATAAGCCGTACAACTCATTAAAATGCCAGCTCGCCTTTAACAAAAGCTCCTTCTCTTTTTCTTTTTCCTTGCAGCAAAGGTGGCGGATATCTAACAGGTTGTGTAATGCATCCAAAGGGAAATGAATTTAGCGTTTTATCAGCAGCATTGGAAGGAGGGGATTTGTCGAGAGCACAGCAGGAATATTAAAACTTAAAGCCATTTCTAATAACTTAGAAAATTATCCCAAACTGTGTTTATGATCTAAACTTAGTCATGTTGGTTCTGACCACATTATAAACGGGAATCCAGGTGATTTTTTATCACCAGTAAGTCAATAAGAAATATCAATTTGTCTACTTAAATTCTGAAAAACACATTAAGGGAATCATAAAGTCAGCTTAATATCATCTTAAGAACATATCAAGGATAGCAGAACCTGGAAAAACCAATCCAGGCTTTCTTTCTTTTATACGGGTCTTCCTAAAAAATCTAGACACCTGCAGCTAATTGAACTCTGGACCACATCAGTCCAGTTCGGAGGTCTTTCCACCAGCTGCCTGTCCATCAGAAGACAGACTTTAAAGTTCTGCTGCTGGTCTATAAAGCTAACATCAGAGACCTCCTGTCCCATTCTGAACCCACCAGACCCCTCAGGTCATCTGCATCTGGTGTTTTATCAGTTCTTAAAGTCAAAACGAAACACAGAGAGGCTCATTCAGCTTCTATTTGCCTCATGTCTGGAACAAACTCCCAGAAAGCCTCAGATCAGCTGAAACATTGAGGTTAAAGACCTTCCTGTTCTCTGCTGCATTTCAGGAGTTTTTATTCACTTATTTTGAGTTTATTTCAATTCTAAATCTGCATGTTTCTTTACTTACAGCTGGGGTAGGTAATGTTGGGGAGCGAGCAGGACCCTGTCTTGGCTCCTCCCCCTCTGGTTTTGCTCCTTGCGTGATCCAAGGAGGTTATGTTTTTACCGGCGTTTATCTGTTTGTGTTCAAGGTAACTCAAAAAATTTATGGACGGATTTTAATTAAATTTTCAGGAGTAGTTAAAAAATGTGAAATGGAGGAACTAATTTAATTTTGGTGGTGATCCGGATCATCTTTTGGATCCAGGAACTTTTTAAAGCCCTTGCCGGAGGTTTGCGCTCTACGAGTGTTTTTCCACCAACGATTTTCTCTTTCTTGGCTGTTTAGCAGGAGGAGGCAAATAAACCGAGCCGGGTCGGGAAATCCTTCCTGCATTTTCTCAGCCATGTTTTCCTTCCGAGTTTCTTCTTCACTACATTGTATTTTCATCCTAACACGCTGTTTATATGCAGGGTGTGGCTATCAGGTATGCACTGCTGGAGAGGGAGGAGGGGAGCCGGGAGAAGAAGCTACGAAATATAACTTCAATTCAGTCCAAACGTTTGGATTGGTCAGAGTTTTTTACAGATTTACAGTAAACTGAGGGGTCTAACTATATTTCCTATTGTTTATTATTACAAAATGTACAGACTACTATTAGGAACCACTTCACCCAGAGTAAAAAAAAAAAAAATGTATCTGAACAAGATTACCTAACTTAGCTTTAATTTTTTTTTTTTTTTTTATTACTTTCTTGTTTTTACTTTTAAATTAATCTTCTTATTTTCTAATGTTTAGCACCCTGTTGTTGAATTGTACTTTAGAAATAAACTTCCCCTCCCCTACTTTTGTAATAGGTTGACAAACTTTTTGTTGAGCGTAAAACAGAAACATTTTCCATTTTTTTAAACCATTAGTCACCATTTCGTCAATGTAAGGATTTGTTTGGCAGCAAATCTGAAGAGTAAACATTGCCAGTGTTTTATTTCCTGATGAGTCACAGAGGAAATAAGCTTTGAAAATGATCACAATGCAGCCATCTCTTTGTCAGGTGGTTTAGCTGTCGTACTGAAAAGGACCTGCAGCAACTTTCTCGCTGCCAGACAGCCGAAGGTCCTCCACAAAACGTTATCCCTCCCTCTTATCTGCCCCATCCAGTGCTTCTCATTCTGCCTGTCTCTTTCCAGCCTCTTTTCTGCTCATTTCTATGCATGTGTTGCAGCTCTGAGTGCTGATTCAAAGAGGAAAGTGCCTCTAGAGCGAAGGTAACACGCTATCCGAATATGCTCTCTGCAGGCGTACACCACACATATTTATCATTTCCACAAGAGAAATATGAGGGGCAGGGAGATTGAAGCAGGATGGGAATACATTTCCAAACCTGTCCAACACTCTAGAAATCACAAGCCAGAAAGCAGCTGCTTGTATTTTAACTCGCGAGTGATCCAGACATCTAGGCGTGCATAAATTTCCATTTGTTTGTTTACCTTGACGTGGCTGTACTCCGCCTTGCCGGAATCGCTTCCAACAGGCTTGGTCTCAGGCCTGGGTTTGAGGACTTGTCGGAGCGGACTGGAGATTGGCAATCCCGTCACGCTGATCCCATCTGAAAATACATCATGCACCACAGAAGAAGATGAAAGAAAAAAAAAAATGAGTGGTGAGATGAAGCAATCATTTAACAGCAGCTGGCAGAGAAGCGCAGCAGACAGTCTCACTCTGTTATATCAGCTGCCTGCCATGGATTCCAAAGCTTCTCTGGAGCCTTTTTTGTGATGAATTGTTTTAATTATTTCTGTGATGTAGTCACTTTCTGTCATCCATCTCCTGTTTAGATAGCAATTTCTCATAAGAACTGTGTTCCTTACAATTATTTGGTACAGCGCCATGGTAACCAATCTGATCCTGCTTTGGATCAAACAGGAGTACATGTGTTATCAGTATCTTTAAGTGTGAACAAATTTCTTCCTTAAGTGACTGGCTACGCACCAAAACTACAGTGATGAGGTTATTTACAGCTCCTGTGTTTGTTTTAGTAAAATTACATGAAAATAGTGTCGGGTTTTTTCAGCATCTGAATGACGTGAAGAGAAAAACGGTGAAATGGGCTGTAGCTTTGTTTACATGGAGCACTTTAAGTCTGATTATACATCTGACCACAGCTGCGATTGGAAAGAATTTTCAATCATATCTTAGGGGATGTTTACCATTTTTGCTGGAAGTTTGAAAAGATTCGAAATTTTAAAGCATTTTGAAGGTAAAAAGGTTCAAAATGAAAAGAAAACCCCCGTTTTTCCAGACAAGTACGCTCTGCACATGTCAAAAGCATTAGAATCATATTAAATCTGCCAATCAGGTAAACATACATCTGATCGGATCCCTTTCCCTGGTCTCCAACATGTTACCTGGAATATCCAATCAGATTAAATATTTGTCTGAGTAAACATAACTAACGTTAGACCGGCTCGCCTGCTACAGATATTTACATTCTTTGTATATTCAGGCAGTCATTAAACAGGCAACTAAAAGTCGGCACATTTTTCATTTTTTTTAATTATTCAGTTTATTTGTTGAATCTAAAATTCTTCATCTTTTCTTTGTTTCTTTCTAAACTGTTTTGTTTCATTGACTTTATTTCCTCTTATTTTTATTATTTGCAAAATAGCTGCCTGCGCCATAAAGTCCGGTGTGCCTTATCTATGTGTTAAATACAGAAATAACACCTGTAACTGAGACTGCACCTTTAATTACGGTGCGCCTTATGGTCGTGCCCATTTGTAAATAAATATGTCTTTTTATCAAAGATTCTGCTCCAAGATTTTCTGATTGAGACTCTCTTCGTGATGCCTTTATAGACTTTGCATCCTTTTTATTCAAGCTGCCAATGACTCAGTGCTACTAAGAAGGATTGAGGATTTTTAGTTAATTATTATTATGGTAAAGTTCTATGTGAGAGAACCGTCATGTTTTATTATAAATAAAATGTAAAAATGTAAAATCAGTTAAAAAAAAAAAAAAAAAAAAAAAAAGAAGCCAAACTTGGTAAAGAATGTACAACAACAGCAGCGACAAGTGCAAAGAGACATAAGAGTAACTCTAAACCTGCAGGATCACACTGGGAATGCACAACAATACACATGAGTGATTGAAGGAGCAAAGTCTAAACTAAGCTACAGGGATATCTTGGCCCGAGAGTTGGTTTGATGCACCGCTTCAACGTGATTGACTTCCACTCAGATACTTCATTTCAGATCCATCCATCTTTATTCCTTTTGCAGTTTTCTTGTGGTATATACACATCTATTTGTGCCCTGTGGTCAAAAAACCTTTCACCCTTCCGGGCCAAACATCTATCCCCTATATGCGTCACCTGCCCAGGTAACAATACAGCACCCTCTAACAGCACCGATGAGAACGCAGATAAAGAAAAAGGCTCCTATTGTGAACGTAAATGGAAAATATAAGGTGTGAATTATGTTCAGTGACACAAACGAGCATCAGCCACCATGGAGCATGAAACCCAGTCGGACTAATGAGTGATTTTACAATCAGATGTTTTGGTAAACTTTAGAGATCTTCAGTCTTTTCTCATGATAAAATCTAACAATATTAGATGAAACAATTCTTTTATCTGCTTTTCTGTGAACAACTAAAAATTCAAGGTGTCAAAGAAGCACATTTACGTACATATTTCTGCACCTTGTCCCATTCTGCCAATGCTGATGATCTGTATTTTCACAAAGTTGCACATTTAACGATGAGAAATAATATAGAGATGTGACCATCAGTTATAATTATGTACATGTCCTGAAAATGAATGTAATGTATTGAATGTCAGTATATTGACCATTCTGATCATTTATTCATCGTTACATTTTGCTTAAAACCCAAAAAAAAGACAAAAAAACACAATGAAAAGAGCACATTGAGGCAAACTTTTATTATTTAATCTGTATCCCCATTACACTGATTATAAAACAAGCAATTAAAAGTTTGGTTTTATGAAAAAGAAGGTTTTCATTCTTGACCTTGAGAGTAGCAGTGTGGATGCCGGAGCAGCTGCAGGATCAGCAGCTGGCTTTGGCACCACTACAGGGGCTGCTGCTTTCAGCCCAGTCAAACAATCCTAGACGCCCTCAGCTTATAAGCTCTTACGTCAAAGGAATCATATCGCTCTCTGACGTCAGCGCAATTTCCCTCCAGAGGGGGGAAATTACCAACCACTGCAGCAGCTCAAGCAACTGACTTACAGGGACATGGTGACTACCAAACTCTACAACAGCTGAATAAAATGGTGAAAGAGAAACATCTGGAAGTGCGTTTGTGAGAAATGGTGTTTAATGCTGTTAGGCTGGAGAAAATTAAGAAGTCAATAATTACAAAATGATCTTTTAAAAGCAACTGTGCATTTCCAAGCTGCATACAGAGCAAATTAAAACATTTTAACCATATAACACATGTAAAAAATCTTTTTTTGCAGCATCCTTTTGTCAGCAACCACAGCTATACCCACTGTTCCCACCACCACAACATCACAACCACAACACTTCACAATAAACAAAATGTAAGAAGAAAATAGTCGTTTTCCATTATTTATAGTTAAACCCTGTCAGCGGCAGAAGAAAGCATTTGTTCCTCTGCTATAATGAGAGGCTTTTATGACAGAGGAAACTCATTAAGCTTTAGTAAAACTAATATTTACTACAGTTGACAAATTTATTTTGTAATTAATCGGCAGAGTTTGATGCTCAGGATGATAAATAACCAGGTGGACTTGTAACTTCTTTCACTTTATACTGTCTGTTACCAATACTTGGAGACATACGACCCACGCTGGTCTTTCTCCCTGTTGTACTGGTGAAGCCCAGGTACAGACATGTGTCATCGCATTTCATTGGATTTTTATAAATCAACACAGAATGAAATCAGTGATTTAGCCAAAGCGATCAGGGAACAAAAGAATAAATCATGAGGAAAACTGTCCTGTCTTAAGTTGCTGTTGCTAAATTGTTAACAAACTATTCATCATTTGTTCATGATTTGTTATTTGTTCATCCAGTACTTACTGAGCAACATCATCATTCATGGTGAACATGTATCTACTCTCCCCAGTGGATTCAAGTCTAGAATGAACTCTGAAAATATCAATGAAAAATATCTGTTTCTAATAACACTAAAAGTTCTGCTGAGTTCAACTGCAGAACAAAGCTAAGCTACACAGTCGCAGGCGGGCAAATTAATGAACTTGAAAAATACTCGTAGAGCGCAGACCTTTGCCGACCATGTTGTGATTTCAAGCTACGTTACCCCTGTGTTCATTTTACACAGGTACTATTAGATACATTTATAATAGATACACAGTATTGTAGCTATATTGATGGGTTTGGGCAAGACGGCCGACTGAGCGGACACTTTTGTTTACACCCTCCAAAAGTTCATTCAAAGCATATTTATCATTTCTCACAGAAAGCTACAGGAACACAGTGTGGAATATGAAATTATACCAAAAAGAAATGGATGACGTCTTCAATGAGAAGAATGTTAACAACTATTCTACAGCATGACTACTCGCTGGATGACATGGGGTACGGTTACATGATGTTTTTTAATTCGGAATTAACATATTCTCCTACGGGTTTACATGAAAATAATAATTCCAAATGAAACACGTCCTCACCTAATTCCTCTTTAGAGCGGCGGGTTGGGAAGGGTTCTGATTGGACAGAGGGTGCACGTGACGTATTCCGAAAATAAACAAAGTCGGCTCCCTGCTTCTCGTCTTTTCAGTCCTAATTTGTAAAAACTACATAATAAGTACCAGTTTCGCCGCTATTTTTATTATAAATGTGAAGTAGCAGCTCAACACGAGCATACTACTTCACTTTTTGCAGCAACTGAGAAGGAGAAGAAAGATAGACCACCGAACACGGGAGGCAAAACAACGCGCGTCATCGGGACAGGACAAGGTAACGAGCATGCTCAGAACGACCAGAATTAACTTAGAGAGGAATGAAGGAATTGACATGACATGACATGACAGAGGAATTAAATAGTTCGGAATTAAAATGTGAATAAACCACACACTTACATCGGAATTAAGTTTAATTGCTAATAGAAATTTGCAATAGGAATTAAGTGTTTACATGGTTGTTTTTCGTCAGTTTAAAGCGCAATTAACTTTTATTCTGAATTAAACAGAAACTAAAACTCCCATGTAAACGTACGGATGAAGGTGGCTAACACTGGTTTCGAGAAAAGAAGCATAGACGAACTATACTCCCTGCTGAACACACCAGTTAAGGGTCCCACATTAGAAAGTGAAGTAGACAAAGTGAGAAACTTTGTTTGATCCGATACTAGCAGCAGAAACTCGCTAGGTTCCAGGTTCAACAATAAAGAGAAAAAGTTGGAAGAAATTTAACACCAGATCAGTAGGACTATGATCTGTTTGCCTGGTATGAATTCAATAAAGCGACTCAGTCTAGAGTCCCTCCCCTTCGCGGAGATCGGCATCGGTCTTAAAGAAACCGGCCACTCTGATTGGTTGTTCTGAGGAGACTCTTGCCTTGCGTCACCACGTATTCTTCAAAACAGTCAAGATGGCGTACAGACGTGGCGGGAGTTTGTTTCTTTTTGCCGTAAATGCTGTTTTAAATGATTAGGAACATATGAAATCCTTACAACCTCAACATCTCAACATTTATGTCTTCTGTACTGCACGGCATGTTTATTTTCTTCTGTTGCGTTCGCTCTACTGAACACTTCCGGACATTGAAGGCTGCCGCTTTACTGACGTCACGTCCGCCATTTTTCTGATTGGTTTACTCCACGCTTGTTTGTCCCGCCCTAGAAATCCATTGATGCGAGAGAGTTCCCAGACTCAGAGAGACTGGGTAGCCAGGTTGATCTGTAGCCTTGCCAAGGCTCTGGAGTTCAACCATGCTGAACTGAAAGGGGGACATTTCCTGATACACTGAGCTTCTTTTTCTCTCTCTTTATCTCTCTCTCTTATCCCCCCCAAGAACAGTGTTGCATCATTAACATAAATGTTAAAAGGGAGTTTTTCCTTCCCACTGTTGCCAGTATGCTTGCTCAGGATGGGAGATTGAGTTGGAGCCTCCAACTCAATCTGTTGGTTTCCTTATATAGGCTGTTATGAATTGGCTTTCATTATGTTTTCCCCTCTGTCTGTAAAGCATCTTGAGATGTCATTGCTGTGATTTGACGCTATATAAATAAAGTTGAATTGAATTGATTTGAACTTATCGATCTTTGGCCGAATTCTAATTACCAAAATAAAAGCCATATCTAGAATATGATACCCTGCCTTTTCTGTTGCCTTTTCTGGCAGCTGAATTATTAAAACACACAATCGGAACACAATTATTAAGGAAAGGTGATGCTGTTAAATCAGATGCAGAAGGAGGGTTAAACATTTTGAAGCATCAACTGGCATGTTAAAGTTAAAATGGTTATTCAATCCAACTTTATTTATAAAGCATCAAATCACAGCAATACCATCTCAAGACGCTTTACAGACAGGAAAAAGAACAAAAAAAACAAAATGAAAGCCAATTCATAATAGCCTATATAAGGAACCAACAGGACAATTTCTGTTAAACAAAGAGATTTTGGTTTCACCTTTCCTTCCATATAAAAGCAAAGGCATCGACTTATTACAGCTGAAGCGCACATCCTTATGGAACTATGACAACATGGTTTAGCACAGAGATGCTGATTCTGCTGTTAGTAGCAGCTCACTTTGGAGGACTTATTTAGCTCAATCTACCATTTACTTTATATCTAAGTGGAAATGCAAAGAAGAACCAGGGATAATGTAATCTTCTGGCTCCTTGGAAGAAAAATAAAAAACGCACAAGAACACTTAAGTTCTGGCTGCTTATGGTCAAACTGTACCTTACATAATTTCTGATTTGCATGAGCAGACCCAGTGGTTGCATGTTTACTATTCTTCCCACTTAGTATTAAAAATGCAAAAGTAAAAAGAAAAAAAAACAGAGTTTTGCCTTCCAAAGTTTTCTGATACATAAAAACGGAGAGTTGCTATGTCTAGGTTTGTGTTTGCAAAGAGATGTTGATGAGGACGGTGATGTAGCATGGCTCAAGTGACTGGAAAATGGCAAAAGTCTTAACATCAGAAGTATCCATTCATCTGCACACACACACACACACACACACACACACACACACACACACACACACACACACACACACACACACACACACACACACACACACACACACACACACACACACACACACACACACACACACACACACACACACACACCTTTTTCGGGGATGTTTAAATAAAATAACTGGAAAAAAAAAAAATAAGTTTAATATGGTAAACTCAGACTCTATTAATGTCTAGAAAATGCATTTAATTTTAAAACAGGAAAAATAAAATTACCAAAACTGAGCAGCAGCAAAGTGGAAGTTCAACTTTTCATCCACACTCTTTCATCTGACAGCAAACCAGAGCAAAGTTAATCAGGGGCAACTTCAGACTGGTCCTGCAGCAGAGGGGATCATCTCCTGCTCTGAATGCAACTTGAAGCTAAATGCTGCATGAGGACCGAGCTTCTAGGTTGTTTTAGGTCTGGGCGATTTATCGGATTTTAATCTCAGTTACAATCTGGGTTTTCAACGATGATAAAAATAAAAGGGTGTGATTATTTTTCTCTCTGCAGTTTCCTCTCCTGCTGTCTTCAGCTGCTAATCGAGCGTCTCTGGCGTTGCAGCGCTGTGCTGTAAACTCCTCCCACAGCCGCTTTGCTTTCATTCAGACACTGTTGCCAACTTGGAGACTTTCTCGCTAAATCTGCTGACTTTTTTTGTTAAAAGCGACAAATCTAGCAGCTTTTACTGGAGTTATTAGAGACTTTTCTGGTGTTTTGGCGACTGACTTGAAGGCACATATTGTTCTGCAGTTACTGTAAGCACTTCTTCACAGTCCAAACTGGGAAGGGGTTTGTGCATTTCACAGCAATAACACTTTTTTTTTTTTTTTTTTTTTTTGCTGAGAACAGCAGTTCATAAAACACAGCAAAGGAAATTTTACTTTTCATCCCACTACTCAACCGATCAGGCAGAGAGGCGGAAAGAGAACGAAGGAAAAGCAGAGTTTATGAACAGAATCTTTCCTTGTGATACCTAGCCTGTTTTCAGGAGGAACACATGACTTCCCGTGTCCTGTGGCACAGGGACCATGTGAGTAATGGACACTGAGATTAACGATGGCATTGCTCCATGATCCCCCCTCCCCCCCCCCCCCCCCCCTCACCCCCACCCACATCCACCTTCCAATCAGTATCTGTCTCCTTCTCTGTGCAACAGCCTCCAGGAGATTTGGGTGGACTCAGCATTTCTATCAGAGGCTGCTTTGCTGCCAGCGCTCAGCCCCACCAGCAGAATCTGTTGCAGTAGAAATATTACAAAGAAATAATGACAAAGTGTTGAATTTGTGTGTCAGACAATACATTTATATTCTCAACTGTATGCCAAAAGAACAAAAAACTATATTAAAACTATATTTTCTATAAGTGTTGAATTGTTTTTTGTTTGTTTTTGTTTTTGAAATAGCTTTTGCTCTTCATTATAAAAATAGCCTTCAGTCACAGCAGCTTTTTATTTTAGTGTTTAATATTACTTATTGTACTGTATTGATAATTTTGAGTCAGATCATAAATTATCTGTTATCTCTCCTCACCAGTCTGATCCAGCAATATAGACTTTGTAATTCAAACAATAATGCAAAATAAATAGAAAAATAAAATAAGAATCCAGAACATCAAGGGAAGAATTATACGTATAAAGTTCCCCTGGGCAAAAGTAAATTTGCTCAGCAGAATCCAGAATCCAGATAATCATTCTGCCTGCATAAATGCTGAAAAAGACACAAATAATTAAATAAAAACATTAAAAAAATAAATTATCTGTGATGGAGAAATCTTTGACATATATACATATATATATATATATATACATATATATATATATATATATATATATATATATATATATACACATATATATATATATACACATATATATATATACACATATATATATACACACATATATATATACACATATATATATATACATATATATATATATATACATATATATATATACATATACAAATATATATATACATATATATATACATATACAAATATATATACATATATATATATATATATATATATATATATAAAAAATATATATATATATATATAAATTGCATAATTCATATTGTCGATGCCTAGTAGCATGAACCAAGAACCAAAACTAACCAAGAAAATTGACGAGCAAAAGAAATTTTCTGCATTTTTTTTGGTTTGTTTTTAGCGACAAAAATCAGCAATATCAAGAATATCAATATCGAGAATCAAAGAAGAGAATCGCAATACATATATGTAGTTGCAAATCCTGAAGAGGATCTTTTCATTGCAATTTACGGAGGATTTTCCAGAGTGTGGCGCCCTCAGTGAGACCAGCCTGGGTCATGCAGCCAGACCTGCTACAGCAAACTGCTGTGCACACAGTGCAGACGTTTAAAAAGAAGAGTTGTTGGTTAAATTTACTGTTTTCTAGTATTTACAAAGCATTTTGAAGTATCCTTCTTTGTTAAATGATGCTGATTATGTTTTAGTTCAAATGGAGAAATTTTACGATGAGTCTACATAAGTTTATGCGCCTGTAGTCTACCATACTAATATTTTCACCTGGAGAAAAATAATGATTTATCTGTTGTGTTTATTATTTTTTATTATCTATTTACTGCATTTTTGTGATTGTTCATATTGCTGTATTGAAAAAGAACATTGCTGAGCATCTCGGCTGCCAGATTACCATCCCTCTTCCAGGACGTGTTCGCAGATGTTAATGCTATTTCAGATGGCACTCTGCATGCGGAGCGGGCAAATCTTTGTGTCCCATCTCTTCCTTTACTGTCAACCAACTTGACTTTGCCCTCCAACTCCTCCTCACCACTCATCATCTGCTGCTCTCTCTCTCACAAGCTGTTGTCTGTGAGTCATTCGGGACATGAGCGGGAGGTGGGACCCAACGCGCTTTGGTCTGACCACCCACTCCCACCTGAGGCTGTACGGTCCCGTTGCAGGTCTCTCACTTCCACTTTTAGATGTAGAAACAGCTACTTTCACTCACAATAGTTTTCTGACCCAGTGTCCTGCCTGGAGGGGGGGGGGGGGGGGGGGGGGGGGGGGGGGGGGGTGGTTCAAAGGTCACTGGCATCCAATGTTGCTTTCCTGTTTCTGTTCACACGCCGAGATTTCCCCAGTTTCTCTGAATCTTTTGATAATATTATGAATTATAGATGATGAAATCCCCAAATTCCTTGCAATTGTACATTGAAAATGTTCTTAAACTACTGGACCACTAGTTTAAGAACAGCGTGTGAACAAACACAGTTGTCCACACAGAGGTGAACCTCATCCCATCTTTGTGGATGACTCGGCCTTTTGGAAAGGCTCCTTTTAAACTTATAACTTATAACATTCCTTAACTTTCTGAGTCTTTCGTTGACCTGTCCCGGCTTTCTTTGGAACCTGTTGCAGGCATCAGATACAAAAATATTTGGGGACTGTTGGGGAAAATTGTTATGAGTTTGGTTTGAATTAAGTATTAGACATATATGCATTGATTTTCTGTGATCCTGCTGTGTTTTGTGTCTATGCACAAAGCTTTCTTTAAGTCATATGATCCTTGTCTGGAATGTGCAGACAAAGTCTGAGACAGGAAGAGTTTCCTGCAGGGCATCGGTTTTTGTCAACTGCTTGGTTGACCAGTTGTCTAAAGGTTAGAGGTTAAAGGTAATAAAGTAATATAGTGAGTGATTGATGCTTAGTGAGTTCAGTTTAGTCTTAAATAAGAGATAATGATTGTTTCATATGGTGTGCTCAGCAACTAGGAGGAGTTAAGCATGGTTTATAATTGGGTGTTACTTCAGCATCTGCAGAGAGGGTTCTCTCTCCAAGCTCCAGCGTGTGCTTGTATTAGTTTATAATAAAATGTTCATTGTAAGAAGACAGTTGACTCTTAGATGTATTACAACTTCTCAAGACCAGAGTATTTTCCACCACAGTTTTTGGGGGCTCGTCCGGGATCCTGCGTCAGTCCGCCCAGGTTGGGGATAGACGGGTTGGCCACCTGAATCCACAGATTCATCCTAAGAACCTCAATTAGAGAATTTCAGAGGACAGGACGTCTTTCTCCCACCCGTGGTCGACTACGCCAGGACTCCTTCTGAACCAGTGTGAAAAGACAATGGTGAGAAGTGTTATTCTAAATTTACATAAATTTTCAGACTCAAACTGGAGTCAAACATTACTAGAAATTTATCACAAATTAATAATCAATATTTTAATTAATAATCACAATATTTTTCTGTTTTGTGGTCAATTGTCTTCATTATTCTCATTGTGACAGGGATTCTCCTCCTCACCTCCTCATCGAAAGAATAACTCAAGGGATAAGAGAATAACTTAAGACGAGATCAGGTTGACGTCATAAATAAAATCCTGTGAGTTTAAGTTAAGTTTAGGTTAAAGTTTAAGTTAAAAATCGTGAGTAACAAGACCAAGTCGTAAGTGCTGTGAGCTAGACGTAGCAAGACCAGACCAGTAAATCTTGTGAGTTACAAGACCGAGACCAGTAGATTAGTCAGTAAGTCCTGTGAGCTCGAGAAGCAAGACCAGGCCAACCTTGAGTTAGAAGACGGAGAGGAAAGCCATCTTGAGTGAGGAGGAACAGAGAAGAAACTGTGTGGGCTGGTTTCTGGAGACATTGAGAATTTTGCCTGATAATTCTACAAAGGTGTGGGATTGACCCTCTGTGTACATCCGCTGCAAACAGAACTAGTTCCTTTGCAGTAGGAGGTTGATGTACAGCACCATTAAGAAGTTGAAATCTCTGTCTTCATGTGAGGGGAAACTGGGGTGGTTGTGTAAAATTTCCTGTGTTAAACTTGATTGGACTGATTGTGTGGAGAATTAAAACCACGTCTTGTGAAGCCACACCGGACTCTCGCAGGAGAGCCTAGAAGCTTGTGTGGGGGTAGACAAACGTGGGGGCACGACCCATTCACATGCATTCATCCAACTGTTGAAGTGAATTGTTTGTGTAAAATCTAATTTACTGCAGTAAGAAAAAAAAGAAAAAAAAAAACAAACAACAAAAAAATGTATGAGAGAGGGAAATGAGGAAAAGAGTGTGTTCATTAAAGGCCTTCTGCTCACTGAAGGAGATGATGTCATAGCATGTTAGGCAGAAACAAACATATAAATCCTGTGTAAAATGGCTGCTTGTGCTTTTCTTCCTAAAGCTTTTATAAGAGCATAAAAGCCACTCCCTGTATGAATGTGGAAACCTTTTCCTAAGGAAAAGCAATTCTTTATTATCACCTGAGAACATTTTAAAGAGCAACAACATATTAAGAATGAAAAATCAGAAATGTGAGAGATGTGATTTATAGTATTAGGAACTTACTATGTTAAATTACTATACATTGTGTGGGCAATAAGCTTAGGTTTCTGTCTGTTCCCTTTCAGACATTCATAAGGTGATTTTTATTCCTTTACTACTGCAATTATTAATTTATGCCTAGCATGTCTAAATAAATCTAGATAAACTGGAAATAAATAATGCAGCTGAAGGATGCTGAAACTAAGCATAATGTTAGGAAAAAAAGAAAATTCTTGACCTAAAAATAGGAATGGTGAACCAACGTAACTTTGCTAGAGTAAATTTCCCTTGCAATAAGTTCACTTTAGCTAAATGTGAGCTAACGGCGAGAAGAGAAGTTCTCAGAACAAGTGTATCTTCTTAGCAAGATCATGTTCAGCTTTCCCAGGAGAGAACTGAGTTATGAATCCACTGATAATATAGTCTCACACACACAATTACAATGTAATGTTCAAGTTACATGATGTTCACAGCACAGAACATGGTCCACATAATATGTTTGCCACAGGATTCAGAAGAAAACTATTATAATTATGAGGCTATGATCTTTATTTTCCCCTTACTGGAGAAGAAAATACACCACATGACCAAATGGTTCAGTCTCAAAAGCTCGTCTGCTGTATGGTGTTGGACGCATTGCAGCTTTCCTTTCTAAACCCTTGTCAGCATGCAGCTTGGTCCACAGGGACCTCAAATGTCTATCCTGCCTGAGGGGATTCAGAGGAGGGGCTGGGGGAGAGTGAGTTCTTGATCCGGTCACTGCAGAGTTCTGGGTGTCACGCGTGGTCAGTCAGGAGACTGGAGCAGAAATGGTCCCTACAACCTACAACATCATTCCACCTCCCTTCTGTGACCGATCTAAGTCCTGGAGCAGACAGATGTGGCTGCATGGACCCGGCCGCTGCTGAGGGCCCGGAGATCCCAGAACCAGAGGGTCTGGCAGAGCCCTGTTGGTTGTGACTGTGAACAGTGTGGATATGGCTCCTATGGTGGACATGTGAGCTGGATTTTCACCTTTGACCTCTGGAGGTGATGGATCCTCCTTGTCCTCAGACTGTGTTTCAGTTGTGGGATTTTCTGGAAGTAAAAGACTAACGGATGTGGCCGGCAGGCAGCACAAATCCCACCACAACTACAGAATCAGATGATGTTTTCTGGAATAAGCTGCACCCTGATTCTGTCAGAAAGACTGTTCGGTTCACTCAGTTCTCTGTGGAAAACCTGGATCTCCTTCCTTGAACTTTTGCCTACTTTCTGATCCTTTACATGTTACTCTTAATTAATTACACATATGAATCTGATTTATCTACCAGGAAGCTTTGATGAACATGTGTCGGGCACTTCCTGGCATGAATTTCTGATTGTATGCTGATTGGAGGAGAGCATGGTGGCTGTGGCGCGTCTGACTCCTGAGCAGATCGAGTGATACGAGCTGAATGATTATCCACAAGACCAGGCCAAGGAATGAGGCCTTACAACCAAACATTTACTCACTGTTTCTGCTTAGCTTTATACCACATTTATGAGCATGCATAAAATTTCACACTCCTGCAGACTTCTGCAAGTGAACAATGACACAGACATCTCTGCTTTGCTGCAGGGAAGCTGAACAGTTCATACAGACTAGTCAACTTCTGGCACGCTGTGCCTTTTAAAAAAATTTAAAAAAAAAAGTGATGAATACTAAGTTTTTAATGTTTGAGACAGAATAGATGTCAAGAGAAAACAAAAACACGAGAAAAAAATAAGCCGCTATATGACATTGAATAAGAAGGTAGTTTTGTAATTTCCTGACTTCAGTGAATGCAATACAAGTACAACAATCTCCGTGTTTTATTTGCTGACAGCTGGTGTTTTATCCCTAATCAGAATTCATTATTTTGAATTAAAGCAGACATGCTCAGTGGTTAAAATACACATCAGATGATTTTTGTTTAAAGAGTAGAACCAACTCTTGCGATGGCTGCCAGTAAACAGACCAGTCTCTTAGTTAACACGCTTTATAAGTAAACAAACAAGTCATTTAAGCCCTGTATGTCCTCAAAATAACATGAATATGAGGCAGATTATTTGAACAGTATTGATACTTCCAAAGTTAAGCTAACTATGCTAAACAGTTAGCCTTGGCCTTTTCTTTGCATTAAAATCATTAAGGAAGAAATGCTGCTGTGAGTGTGTGCACGTACATGTGTGCGTCGTGTTGTTGTAGATGAAAACAGCTTTACCATCAGTATTAGAAGTTTGTTTCTAAATGCTGCTTAAGTTCAAATGTAGATAGAAAACAAACAGCTTTATTATGACCTGAAGGTCTCTGGCTGTTCAGTACCTGAAGTACAGCTGTTAAAGATGGGTTTACATCTTGTTGCTTTATGCTTATGCTTATGTTCACAATATATTTGGAATAGAAAGCCAGTCTTATTATGATCTCAGTTTTGTGTGTGTTGCTCCTGAATGGGTCTGTTGGAGTCTAAGAGAGACAAATCAGAGTAAACCATGAGATTAACTAGACTACATTACTGATTAAATCAACAGTTCTGAATGAGCTTTATTTAATATATGCAGAGATTCTTCAGTGTGGTTCTGCTTCTGTCATTTAGCAGACATGACATAAACAACACGAGCAGTAAATCAGAAAGGAGATTCCAGCATGGATAAGTGTTGGTCAGACTGCTGGGAGTACAGTTTGACACATGTCCTGCTATGCAGTACTAGAGGATTTTTCTGGTTGTTGATTAAGATGAGACGACCTGATAGGAACTTTGCAATAATTAATTAAATGAATTTGGTTACTTTGAATGATTACCTACCAGATAACTGAGTGGCCCTAACTGTTGCTTTGTATTGTTCATGTTTTACTCCATGACTGTTTAGCTGAAACTGACTATCCTCTGCACCCCCCAGGCCTGGCCCCTGACCGACCTCTAGTTGACCCTGACTTGATTTTCCTTTTGATGCTGTTTGCTCTGACTGCGACACGGTGGAGGCTGCAGCTCTCCCGTCTCAGTTCTCGTTACTTGAGCTTACTCTTTAGCTGAAAACAAGTCCATGTTTTGGCGCTCTCTTATGAATGACTTTCTGGATGCCATTTTCCTGAATGTTTTCCTCCCACAGGTTGCAGACGGGGAAATTTCCTTCTGGCTCTCTTTTCAGGTCTTCCTTGGACCAAAAGTACTTTTTCTGGTTCTGATGTATATGCGCATGCGTAACATGGAAACATGGGCTTTTTTGTGATTCTTTTTGCAGGACCCTCACCCAAGTGGGCATGGTTCCTTCCAAGACTGCCTGTTCAGACACAGCTCTGTGTGAAAGTAATGTTTTAACATATTGTCCTAACCTCATAAGAACCCTTTTCAGGCATTTGCACACAGGTGAAAGCTGCCCTTCATGAATCAGCATCTTTGCAGCTCTATTCACTTCATTTTGTCCTGATAAGAAGCTTTAAACATCAGCGCTGGAACCAACATCAATGGTTTAGGCCATTTCAGGTTTTCCTGACGACCCAGACAGCGGTAAAGGTCGCAGAGTGAGCTGCTTGGCACTACAGATTGCTTGAACCTCCTGAAGCTCTTCAGTCTGAAATTACAGAAGAATAACGCACCACCCAACAAAGGGCAGAATAATCCCTGTGGTTGCGTGGGTAAGTGAGATAGTCTACTCTCACACCTGAAGACCAGCCTTCGCTCTCAAGCAAGATCAGTTAGAGGAAAGAAGCGCTCCACTGCCACTGTGATATGCCAAGTCCCACCAGAACGCCGACAGTGTCTTCACTGCACTTCTGTCACCCCCTAAGAGGAATGATTTGTTTCCACTTTTCTTACGTTTATTGTTAGACTCAGATTTTGAAGCTGAAGCAAATGGCTCCTCACTATTGTAATTTCTGAAAGATTCTTTTAAAACCTTATAGGCATGAGGCTCCTGATGTTTTGAGAATGTTGTCTTCTGTATGTATTTTTGCGTTCTGATAACAATTTCTCTTCTTATTGTTGGTCCTGTAGGACCAAGAGGAGGGAGAATGTTGGGGGAAATTGTTATGAGTTTGGTTTGAATTAAGTATTAGACATATATGCATTGATTTTCTGTGATCCTGCTGTGTTTTGTGTCTATGCACAAAGCTTTCTTTAAGTCATATGATCCTTGTCTGGAATGTGCAGACAAAGTCTGAGACAGGAAGAGTTTCCTGCAGGGCATCGGTTTTTGTCAACTGCTTGGTTGACCAGTTGTCTAAAGGTTAGAGGTTAAAGGTAATAAAGTAATATAGTGAGTGATTGATGCTTAGTGAGTTCAGTTTAGTCTTAAATAAGAGATAATGATTGTTTCATATGGTGTGCTCAGCAACTAGGAGGAGTTAAGCATGGTTTATAATTGGGTGTTACTTCAGCATCTGCAGAGAGGGTTCTCTCTCCAAGCTCCAGCGTGTGCTTGTATTAGTTTATAATAAAATGTTCATTGTAAGAAGACAGTTGACTCTTAGATGTATTACAACTTCTCAAGACCAGAGTATTTTCCACCACAGGACTAAAGTTGATCAGTTTGAACATTATATAGCTTGTTTTTGTCATGTATTTAATTGAATACAGTTTTAAAAGGACACACTGTGTCGTAACAATTAGTATGGCATATATTCTAATCTCTGTATTAATTAGAATTACTTAACTTTATGCTTTAATATTGTTCATAAGCTTTAAATTTGATAAGCCTCATAAGATCCAACATTGTCCAATCTTAATTCAGGACAAACAACATCGTAAAGGTTTTTGTATAAATATCATCACACTTTACAATAAGTTTCAGATCATAGTGTTGGATTTTTTCTGTCATATAATGATCATTAATATAGTAGTAGACTGAAGGATTAGATCTAATGAAATTACTTAAAAGAATAAAATAAGATGTTGCTTCAAATGCAAAGCAGATTGCATAAATAAAATAGATTAAAATTCATAAAATGGTTTAACTTTTTATTAAAGAATCAATTCCAGAGGAGTTTCTGTATAGAAAATTATTCATTTTAAAACAGCAGTTTTTATTTAATGGACCCCCCACCTTGGATTAAAAAGACAAAAAATAAAAACCTTGGATATAACGATCCCAAGATTTTAATGAAACAAGACAAAGTTAACGTTGTTAGCTCAGTTTTGAACAAACTGCACAAGCAGGGAAGAATAGCATGGAAGTAACAACAACAACACAATGAGACAGAAAGGGGAAAAAGCTCATCCTGAATATATCTGCTTCTTTTATTTCACACCGTTTCTCTGATCCAGCTGCACATGCTGACTGCAGTGCAAGGTCCTGTCTTCAACCACATTAATGAAGGCAGCAGCGCTGTCATTAGCTACGACACTCACACCATTTAACACAATAAAGCGTGCTGTAAGTCGAGGCCCATTAGTCCTGACTGATGACATGGTTCCCATCTAATCCTGAGTTATGATGCCGTGGTCTTCAGCTGGACTTGGAATGAGAGATAAACCCTGCCTTGAAATGAATCAATGAGGGTCGGCCTGTTATTGTCCGATTTGCCCCTCCGCCTCGGCTAAAGAGAACATTGTGTTCCTGCCAGCATTAAAACAAAAGGTTGACGGGATTACGCCTAAGTAGAACATGGACTTCAGTACAAACAGACCATTAAACGGACCAATGAAAACAAACCAACCTCCAGTTTAAAGGTAAAAATATTAATAGTGCAAAAATACACTTAAAATACATAAGATGGTTTTATGCATGCCCAGTGTTTGGCACTGTGTATAATCACCTTTAGTAATTATTTCCTATATGACGTAATATTTCACACATATTTCAATATTTAACATTGTTGTGGAGGAATAACTACTTTTACTCTAACCATTACGCTACCGCATCGGAGTATTATGTTTGCTCTTTTTTATGTTTCAAAGGTGGGAAATGTGTGGGGTTGACAAATGTGTTTTGTTTATGGAGTGTTGTGTATCTATTACGGTGCAGATTTAGGAGAAACTAGTTATTTGTGTTGGATTGGCCGGGAAACGAATAAATCACCTCAAACGAAGTCACGACTGCACCATATCATTGGGGAACAATCGAAAACCCCGTGACATTTTCATGTAGCTTTAAAAATCTAAGCTGTGCTGTCAAACCCCCCCCCCAATCAAGCCATAGCTGTTCAGTTTTTTCGAGCCTCTTCTTCATAAAGCCTACCTTCTTTCCAGCTTCCAGTCTGAAATGACATCGCCAAACCATCGAGGGCTGCTTTGTTTGGTCTCAACAGAAAACAGACATTGTAGAGGTGTCTGTTCCAAGTTACGTGTTGAAAATATAAATGGTTATCTCCAAAAACAGGATGCACAAGTCCAGTCCTCAAGATTTACTGTCCTGCGACACACCTGAGTCAAACAAATGGCTTGTTACCAGGCGTCTGCAGAGCTGGATGACGTGGGAATTCAGCCATCTTATGTTGACAATCAACAGCTCTATCAACAGAATGAGGAAAATCTATGGATGGCCCCAAAATTCACCTTAGAAACACTGTTAGGATCCATAAAGATGTGAACCCATGATAGCAAATGATGAGAAGAATGAATACTATCTATAAAACCATTCCATCTTTAGGGAAACTACCAGGATGAAACTCGTGAAAAACAACAAATTGTACCATAATGATCTTTTTTAAACTTGACTGAGGACCATAAAGTCTGACATGTAGCTTGTAAAAATGTTTCTCTTTGGAGAATAATTGACTCCAAATAGTTTATAAATGTATAAATGTATATAGATGTGCAACAATTCCCATACTGACTGGCAGCAACAGATCATTGCTGATGTCCGTCCATCTTGGTGTTTTATCATCACACACCTAAATGCTCCCCACAAGCAAACTGAGGAAACACCTGCTGTTTTAAGGTGTATATATTTGCTGATTATCAGTTAATCAAATATATATGTAATATAAACTACTACTTACTCTCTATATTCCTATGGAAGCAGTGTGGTTACTTAGAACACTCCATCTTAGTTTTTAAGGAATAATGGTGTGTAATTTGTTTCTCTTAGGTTGTATTTAGCAGGCTGAATGACTTGTAGCGATCTGACTATTTACCTCCCCCTGGGAGGTTGTGATTTTACCGGCGTTTATCTGGTTTTTTTTTTGTCTGTTTCTGTCCAAGATGACTCAAAAAGTTATGAATGGATTTTTATGATATTTTAATGAGTTGTTGGAAATGTGAAAAGGAAGAACTGATTACATTTTGGTGGTGATCTGGATCACTGTTTGGATCAAGGAATTTTTTTAATGATTCTTTTACAATTTGTTCCGAGTGCTTTTCTAGTTATTTTCTATTATATCCAGATATACAAATAGTTAGAAATGCAAGAGAGTGTAAACTCCCAGTACAGCTTGCAAGTTAATTTAAGGACACTGAAAGCTGCAGGGATACAACGCCAACCACCAGTTTTATTAAATATAGAGAAGTGCTGATGTTAACAAGATGCTAGCATGCACTTCAGAGAAGCCGAGAGACACTGCACATGCTTTGAACCCTGATTTTTCCTCGGGCTGTGGAGCTAGAGACAGAGAAGGTCCACATGCAGATAAAGAGCGAAGACCTTTCCACCTGAGAAACGGTGGAGGAATCCATTCATATGCATCAGCATTCATATTCAAGCTCACAGTCATCCTCACATTTTGTTATTGCAGCTTCTCTCATTTCTCTATTTTCATTCATGACTGCACTGCAGTGACCTAGCTGGCGCCAGCAAGGATAATGAATATTTATAATGTTTAAAAGAAAAAGAAATTCAATTAAATGCCTTTGTAACAACATACAAAACGATAAAAGACAGCTTTTTTTTTTTTTTCATATGTCATAATCTTGTTAATTTTGGATCTGTACTAACTGGAGGAACAAATGCTGTGAAACAGATGGTCAACAATGCTTTATTTCAGGTATTTAAAGCTTAAAAGCAGAGTTTAATTTGATTTTAGTGAAGAAATATGCTTACTTTTGTACACAAAGCAAGAGTAGAGCGAGTACTCTGGCTGAGTTTAGCTAATCTGAAAACAGTGGGAATAATGCTACCTCTGACCAAAGCATTAAATATCCATCTATTAACTCATAAATCCTTTGATAAGAGCTTAAACAACTATTTTTCCTGAATTGCAGAAGTGTTCCTGATGGAACGTGTCGAGTCTTGTGTGTTATTGTGACGTAGAAATTACTGCTCTTATTTTTTTAGACTTTAAAATGAGCCTTTTATGTCTACTGGCATCACAGTGGTCAGTGGTTTAGACAATGTTTTGAAGATTGAGGGGAAAAATAAAAAGGATAGACAATCTCATTTCCAGAACAGGCAACGCTGTGCGAATCAACTTTGTCTAAGAATCAAACCTGTTATAATGCTTAAACAATCTCAGGACAGGTGAAGGCCAAAATAAAAAACAAAGGTGTAACTTTTCACCAGATTAGAACTTAGTGATGAAGCTTTAAAAAGTGACTGGCTGAAAACAGAAATGAATCTGTTCATTAACAGACAGATATCAGCAACTGCTGTACAATGCTCCTTCATTACGAGAGTGAAGTAATTTAAACATCCATTGTATTTGTCATGATGGAAAATCCAAAAATGTTTCAATAAAAGGAACCTTCTGACCCCAGATGTAACATAAAACTGAGCTGCAATAGGCTGGTTTGTTGTGCTATGTTCATAAGGTGGGACACCGTTTAAGTATTAGGCTAAATCCCAAAGTCTCCCATGGACTCTACTTTAAAATGTAGGTCAAATGGTAGTGGTCAAGCAATCCACCTGGTTCACAACACCCCTGCTGAGTGACTACATAATAAGTATGAATTCATTCCTACCAGAAAAGGAAGGGGGGTTCTTTTACCCTTAAAATTGAGTGGTAGGACCAAGGTGGGGGACAGCTGGGACTGGACCTAGAGGCCTCTACATATTCCACAGGAACAACATAATGACTTCTTTGGTCAAAATATTAAGAACAAAGTTTGTTCTGGTCAGAAGACTCCAAACTTCACACAAGTGGGGTTTGGGAGAGGCGTTACAAACCTTACTTCTTACTTTAGCCAGCTGTTCCCAAAGCTATCTATGCAACCTTGTGGAATATTTCACATAAGCAGAAAATATGAAATGACAACTTTTCACTTCCTGCTTTTTTATCTATTGTAAAATAGTTGGACAGCACACAAGAAAGTGACATTTTCTGTTGAATTTGCAGAAACAACTTATGTTGTTAGTCGTGTTGAGCTATTTAAATGGTTTTTGTTTGGTTTGTTTATTGCAAACAGTGACTAGTTTGTACATTTGGTCAGTAGACCTAACTTATAGTGGGGGACTGAATCATTTTGACTGAAACTGTAGTTCCTTTCCTTCCCTATACCCATCAGATTTGCAGGGAAAACTTCTTATCTTGAGTGGATCAAAGACTGGTAGACATATTGTCATTTAATCTATTTAGTTTTTTATTTATCAAGGGACAATACAAAGAAGCACGGGAAAGAAAAACAAATTACTTTAAGTGAAAGGCAATAATAGCACTAAAGTACAGTACATGTTGATCTGTCTTTCCTGTCCTCTCCACCCCAACCAGTCGAGGCAGATGGCTGCCCTCCCTGAGCCGGGTTCTGCCGGAAGTTTTCTTCCTGTTAAAGGGGAGTTTTTTTCCTTCCCACTGTCGCCTCGTGCAGCTCAGGATGGGGGACTGGATCGAAATCATGACTCGATGCAATCAGTTGGTTTCTATTATAGAATATGTATGAATTGGCTTGAAATGATGTGCATGTTGATTCGTGTATGTAAAGTGCCCTGTGACAACATTGTTGTGAAGTGGCGCTATACAAATAAAGTTGGATTGAATTGAAAGTATGCAGAGCACTAAACCAAGTCACACCTCTCGTTCCTGGTCAGGGCTTTTCGGCATCTTCATCAGGATATTAAATGCCTCAATCAAAGGCTTTATGACTACAACCTGTTCCCCAGAAGAAAAGGGACACCTCATCCATGCAGAACTAAGAGGGGCCAGGGGTGTACATTTTGATTGTGTAATGTAAAAAAAAAAGCTGTTTTTTAAGGCTTTACGTTGAACAGTGTCGGCGAATGAGATGTTCAACATTCTCAGCTATCCAGCTTTTCAGCTACGGCTCGTTTTTTTTACAGGCAGAGTTGTCTCGTACAAAGATTCAAAAGTGTTGTTTTCCAAATGGCAAAACTAGGCGTGTAAATTATTCCATATATGAATGGCATTTAAACCACCGTTTAATAGATGAACCTTGGAAAGAAAGTCAAACCTGAAGCAAATCAATACTCCCAGCAGGAATGTGCTCTCATTAAAACTTCTCATATAATAAAACTTTCTCTAAAAATGACGGTTTAAAGGAGCTGAATTAAAAACAAACTTTTAAAAAACATTATTTTGTGAAAATTAATTACTTGGCAATAATAGCTCCGCTTTATGAAGTAATGACCTTGTAAGACCAAGCTGAGTGAGGAAGCTAATCAGCATATTTTCTGAAATGTCAAACAATACCTTAAAAGAGACAGTGTTATAGGGCAGTTGGTGCATGCATCGAAAATGGACAGTTTCATAAAAATGTCTCTACAGCTGGGCTACCGAGGGCAATACTTATTATCCAGCTGACTTTAACAAGATAATTATTTACTGACATTACAGCATTAAAATTTACATGTGCTCTTTTTTTGAATAGTTGCTGAAAGCACACAAGATAATCACGATTTTTTTCAGTTAAATGAACAAAAAACAGCAGAACTCTGTAATCTTCTTGCACAGAGCGAGAACAAAGCCCAACAACAGTTTTATGCAACATATTTTAATCAGTAAATTAAAACAACATGGCTACATTAACGTATTAGCGTGCTAGATAGCATCAAATCGTTTGGGAGGAAAATAAATAGTTAAATAAAAATGCATCCCATAATGCTGCTGTAATAACCGCATTCAGAGCTGCTGTTCAGGAGGAAACGCGCCTTATCTCATTAATTCAGAGCTTCAATTATTGCTCAGCTAATTAAAACAGTGAAACAGGATCGCTTAAACGACCTCATGTGGAGAGCGGCGCTGAGTCTCGGATAAACACGCTGCATCGTGCATGTTTACTTTCCCTGGTGTCTGAATCGACATGCAAATGCACCAAAACACACACAAAGTAAAGCCTCTGTGAGGCAGAAGCTGGTCTGTATTGATCTGCCATTAATATTTATCAGCCCATAAAGTCTGTAGTTCAACTGTCTGATGAGAGAGGAGGAGAGGTCAAGAGCAATGCAGGGAAGAAAGAAGGAAGAGAATGAACTATGACAGAAGGTGAAGACACAACACTGTGAATGAGCTCTGAGGTGCTTTTATTGTTTAAAGCAAGAAAAAAGAAGTAAAAGTGCAAAAAACCAGCGAGTTGGCTCAAAGATGGAAGGGAAGCGAAGCTGTAGAGACCTTCAGACCTCCCTCGTAGACAAAAATATAAGAAAAATTAAGCTTTTTTTTTTACTGGTATACTTTCCAAAAAAGAAGCTAAATTTTATGGAGAGAGGAGAAAATGTAAAAAAAAAAAAAAAAGGCCCAGTGTTGAGTATGTTAGAGGGATGTACCGACAGAAAAACTACTTGTAGCAACACAGGAGAAGAGCACTCTGCACTTATCACTAGACGGTCACTTTTCTGTCCAACGCCCAAGACGTTTGTCGGGAGCAAGCGGCAAAAGCGGTGGAAAAGAAAGGGGGGAAAGGCAGAGCTTTCCTTTCCGGTCCATTTTAGACTTCCTCTAGCTGAAAAATAAGCCGTGACTTATATCGCTTGTCAAGCGGCAAATGTTTGGATTTTCCATCTCTGGCGTTTGCTGCGCATCACGCCGCCACGGCAAACGCTGAAAATGCTCCGCAAAAAAGCTTGACGCCTCCTTGACGCGCCTCCACATAGACTTTACATGTAAACCTGACGCTATTGACACTCAAAACGCGTTTGGTGTGAACACACCGTAAGACTTTTTGCAAGCGACACATTCAAGATATCAATGTCAAGACACTTTCACCATATAAATAAAGACCTCGAAGGAAAACAAAAAAAACATTTTCACTAAAATGAATGTGCACAATTCCATTTGAGATGAAGAGATGGTAGACAATCGGCCTGTGACGATATGACTGTCTCGATTCGATTACGATTTTTTGAGTGCCGATTTGATTTAAACTGCAATTCTCACAATTCTTTGATTATGCTGATTTTTGTAGATTAAAAAAACAAAAAAAAAAAAAGTATAAAACTTATTTTTGTTCGTCATTTTTCTTGATTTCTATTAGGAAAAAACAACACAGTAGCCAGACTATCATTCTGCTGCTATAATGCACAAGAAGACATGTAAAAAGATCAATAAAAACAATAAAAAATTAGAAAAATGTTATAGCAGATTCATTTTACTTTAAAAAAAAAAAAAAAAAAAAAAAAATTTTTTAACAAAAAATCGATTTTAAAATTGTGAAGCAAAAAAATCCAGATTTTCGATTTTTCGATTCTATTTTCCCACCCCTAGTGGACAATGCTGGTGAAATCGCTGTTGAAATGCGAGCGAGCCTTGTCCTTTTCACTGAGAACTTTCTCCTCCTTTCAAAATGGCTGTGAGGAAAAGCAGCTTTGATTTGGGAAATATTTTTCATTTGTTCTTGACACATCATTTGGACAGAATTATTTTTTGTGTGGCGTCCAACAATTGTTCTGCAAGTAGTTGGAAATTTAAGGTGACTGTAGCTAATGTCCTTTTTTCCACTGATTACTACTAATACTAAAGATTCAACACAAGTGAACTCATAGTTGTGAGAACCAGCTGGTCATTATAGTGGAAAAATCAATACAACACATTATGGAAGGTATATAAAAGACATGGACACTGCAACACACAAACCACCACTTGGTAGGGCAGCGCGATTGATCGCATTTTAATCAAAATTACAATCTGGGTTTTCAACGATGATAAAACTAAAAGGGTGTGATTATTTTTCTCTCTGCAGTTTCCTCTCCTGCTGTCTTCAGCTGCTAATCGAGCGTCTCTGGCGTTGCAGCGCTGTGCTGTAAACTCCTCCCACAGCCGCTTTGCTTTCATTCAGACACTGTTGCCAACTTGGAGACTTTCTCGCTAAATCTGGAGACTTTTTTTGTTAAAAGCGAAAAATCTAGCAGCTTTTACTGGAGTTATTAGAGACTTTTCTGGTGTTTTGGCGACTGACTTGAAGGCACATATTGTTCTGCAGTTACTGTAAGGAAGGAGCAGCGGGAGCCTCTCCCGTCCTAAAGCACTCCCAGGCGGCCAGTCTCAGTCGGCTCCGGCTGCAGGTCAATGTAGAATAACTGCAGTAGGTTGTGGAAATTCACCTAAACATAGTTTATACCGTTGTCAGTGACAACTGGCTGCATTATTTTCCTATACATAGTTCGGCGAGTTAGATCACTATAATATCCCTCCGTTACAGGGCGTTACCATAGCAAGGCGTTAACCAGCTGGTTCAGATCAGCTGTCTTTTAACAGGTGAATGAGAGAAACGCGCTGCAGCCTGACAGCGGTGGTTTGGCATAAAACGTACATCCAGGCCAACGTAAAATAGTTCCCATATAAGCGGTAAAAGTAGATTAAACAACTCAGAACCGTGCATTAAATGGTTATAATGCACGACACGGAGTCTAGAACACCACGACGCACAGCGTTGTTTATAAATACTGGATAATCGTGTTAAATAATCGAGATCTTAATTTAAGCCTAAATAATCATGATTATAATTTTTCTTAGCCCTACCGCATGGCAGCAGATCAGGTTTTATGTGAAACAACAACACACCAAAATTAACTTTGGTCTTTGTTCTTGTCACCTCAGGAAAACAAATTTCTGTGATTTAACTTTGTCGTCGTCTCTTTCCTAAGTATGTAACAGTCTCAAGCTTGTCACCCCAATTTCTCTCCCAGTGAGAAGAGATGTTATTTCAGCCCCGACTAGCAACAAATGAGGCATCAAAGCATGCTACCAAGCTAAGGTTGTAACTGTTTATGACTGCATGGTCAACAAGTTTGGTGAGCGGTGTAACACCGTTACCGCTTGTTTCTGTCACTGCTGTTGCAACCACGATGCTAGCTCTTCAGAGCAGCCACACTACTTCTCCACTAAGCTTTCCAAAGCACCTCAGTTCATCAAAGTACATGTATATTAGCTGTAAAACCCCAACCAGCCGACTTTGTTTTTTTTGTATGTAAAAATACATCTTTTCATTGACAGTCAGTGTGTGTGTGTGTGTCACTGCCGGAGATTAGTCAGTTGATCTTTCATAAACATGCATCAATGTTGTTAACTGGCTGTGGAGCCTTACAGACCACTGCACGCTCAGTTTGACTGGGCCTATTAATAAATCAGCCTCTTGTAACTTGTCATAAATACTCAATACATCTAAATCCTTCTGCACTTTTGTGTATGTTTCACTGATTTCCTGTGGCTTTCAATTACCAAAATCATTGTGGGTTTGTCCAACCGTAGACTTTGACCCCAGAAAGAGTGAAATATCTCTGAGTGGTCACAGAAGAAAAATCATGTTGGCCAGCTAAAGTAATTAAAAAACAAAAAAAAAAAAAAAAAGCCAGACATTTTAAATGTTGTGAAACGTCAGTGCTCACAAGACTACACTGAACCATTCCTTACCAAAGGTAAGGCATAGGGCTGGGCAACATGATGATATATATTGTTTAGACAATAAAAAATGTCTGTCGTTTCATATGAGGCTCTATCATTTACGCCACAATAAGGTGCTTTACTGCGGTATTTTACGTCAAGATGCGCTTTGTGGCATACACGCTGCAATATAAACAAACATGGAGGAAGACGGTAGCAGACGTGTTTCAGAGCAGGATAATTCACTAAAAAATGACCAGCCAACCCAAACTGATGAGCTTGTTCATATAAGAGGGGAAATTTCTGTCGCATGGATGCGGTTTGGATACAGACTAGCTCACAGTCCCAACAACGGACTCAAACACAACTAACTCATTTTATCACCTACGCAAGAATCAGGATAAAGAATACAGAATAAAGAATAGAGTCAACGAGCAAAAAAATGATAATAAACTCCAGAAGCAAACACTGCAACAGGTATTTACCCATGAAACGCCATGCGGCCATAGTTCCCCCAGATGGAAGGAGATCCCCAGCTGCTGTTGCCAAGCACATCTGACACATTACTGATGACTGACACAACATTACACAAACAACTTTATATCAGTAATTATATTGTTAAGGGTATATATAAGTAGCTAAATCAGGAAAAGAGATTTTGGTCATATCGCCAGCCCTAGTAAGGCATAAAAAGGCTGAGCCATGATTTCCTGAAAGAGACTTTTTTCCACAGCAAACATTTTGACTTATCACAGCGTGAAAAGCTCAGGTGTACAAAGAATGATATTGTTGGTTTTTTTTAAAGAAACACAGGACAACAAACTCAGTTCTACAGTTCACCTGATGATTTCAATTTTCTGTCACATAATCAAAAAAGATTTGGAGGAAAAAATGTTTATGAATCTCTCTGAGAAGAAAGATGCTCGATATTTTCTTTTTTTTAACTTATTAAAGCTCCATCATGAATAAAAATATGTATAGTTTTGACTCACATTAGAATAAACCCCACTTAGCAGCATTTTTAGCATCTGGCATGTCATTGAATCTGTTTCAGTTTGACAAATTGAGCACAGAGATGATGCAACAGTAAAAATCTCACAATCAGCAGAAACAGATTAAATACTGTGCCCTGAGTCTCAATCACCTTTAATCCCATGAGGCTGCGTTTAACACAACACTGTCTCCTGGCCTGAAGGGCATTTTTTTAATTAACTCCAGCTCTATAGAGACACGAGTCTGGAAGGCTTTTCAAGCATTTATAGGACATGAGCCAACACGTACAGGATGAGTGACTTTGCAACCAAAAGGAAGAATTAGGGAATCATTACCTCAACAAGTGATCACTTTGAAATTGAATTTAAATTAGATTAATAATAAAAAGAGTCGAGATGCTTTGTTGCTATCAGGATGACACAACCAGGATTCATTGGGTTCAAACTGTGAAAGAGTGGCTCAAGGCTCAGCAGGAGGCATCACTTGCACAGATGAAATGGGCACCACAGAGTCCAGATCTGAACCACTCTGAGAATCATTGGGATGGGTCCGACCATGGACTGTATATAAAAAAATGGACAGAGCCTGAATGACATCACCATTAGGTTTCTGAAGAGTGGGCGGTTCCTACCATCAACATCTTGGCAGGGACATGAATGTCATCTCACCAGGAAAATACAAATATGGGCAAAGAGGTGGAGCTGAGAGGAGGACTGTAAGCGTCATGGTGAATGATTGACATCGAGCGAACTCCGAGCTGCCTGTAGCTAAAAGCTAACCGAGCTAACCCGAAGATAACAGGAGCTAACCAGCTAACGGAGGTAAGCAGGCTAAAGCTAAGTAAAGTTGTTAACCGGCTAAAAACCACGGTTGTTCGGCGTTCTTCTGACTTGAAGCGGGAGATCGGGTATCTGTCAATCAAAAGGACACGCCCCTAAATATGCAGAATTTTGTGATTATATTACTTTTAAACGGGCGAGTTAGAAAAAAGTTCATTCCCCCCACAGTTGTCATGAAGGTAAACCTGACCTATTAAACCTAAAATGGATTTTTGAAATAGTCTGTAAACATGTTTATTTCTTCTGTGAAGTTGATCTTCTTAACATGGGAGTCTATAGGGATTCACTTTGTTTTGCAGCCCCTAGTGGATGAGGAGGGAACTGCAGTTTTTGGCACTTGGGCTTTACTTTTGACCACCGGAGGTTGCAGCTTGGTTCTGATACTCATTATTATAAATACAAAATCTTGGTGGAAAAGTAATTTACCAATTGTGTGACATAGCAGAAGCTTAATGTAACAATCCCATGGCCAATGTTGCCGTAAAAGACGTTAAAGACGTCCAACAAAATGTTAGTGTGTGTGATTGGATTGTTGTTTTTTGTTTTTTTTTTATGGTGAACTTTTTTATTTTGTTGGCCAGGAAGTGTGTTTGTACTACAATAATTTTGAAAGTGCCTTGACATTACTTGTGCCATGAATCAGTGTTACACAATTAAAGCTGAATTGAACTGGTAGCTATCCGTACAGGATGCCCTAAAAAGTCCATCAGATAGCTGCAGGTAGTCCAGAACACTGCTGCTCGTCTCCTCACTAACGCCTCTTTTCCACAAGTACCAGCTTGCCTCACTAATGTCTCAACTCGCCTCAACTAGTCTCAGCTTGCTTCTGTTTCTTTTCTATAAACAATTTAGTACCAAGTCTGAAATGGGCGGGGTTTGGGTGAAATTACTGTGACATCAGTGTTGTACACGACAAGTTCTATAACACAGGACCTAGAGGCAGTCTGCTACTTGGTCTGATGCTCGCCGGTTGCTGACCAGAAATTGTATCCTTCTGTTGGAACCACTTCCAGTCTCGACTGTTTGATCCACTCCGACCATTGTGGTCCTTGACCTGCTGATTGTCACTTTAGAGCTTTTTCAGCTTCTCTTGACACTGCTGGAAACTCCATTGCTACCCGTAGACATTGAGTCAGAAAGCTCTTGATCATTTTTTTCATTTTGTGTCGCTCCATCTAGTTCTCTCTGTACCCTTTCCTCACCAACCAAGCAAAGAAATGTCTCCACCTCAATGTTGGACCACTGAACAGACTTCTGTTGCACCATTGCTTGTCACATTTTGTAAACAACTTGCAAGCTGAAGTCGCTGCTGCTGTTAGTTTATAAAGCATCGAATGGTTTTGGACCAAAATACGTTCAGGATCTTGTGGTTTGTTATGAACCAACCAGATCCCTCAGGTCATCAGGATCAGGCCTACTTTCTGTTCCCGGTCAGAACTAAACATTGAGAAGCCGCATTTGGTTTTTATTCTCCTCACAAACTCCCAGAAACCTGCAGGTCTGCTAAAACTCCCAGCTCTTTGAAATCTGTTTTTTATTCACCGACTTTTATCAATATAACTTAATTCCTCATACTGTAACTTTTATTTAAAGCATTTCTCCTTCAATTTAATTTCTTTATTTTTTGTTTTAAAAGCCTGTTTTTAATGCTTTTCTGCACCTTGTCTTTCTGTCCTCTTCCCCCCACACAGCAGAGGCAGATGGCTGCCTGTCCTTGAGCCGGGTTCTGCCGGAGGTTTCTTTCCTGTTAAAAGGGAGTTTTTCCTTCCTACTGTCGCCGTGTGCTTGTTCAGGATGGGAGATTGAGTTGGACCTCCAACTCAATCTGTTGGTTTCCTTATGTAGGCTGTTGTGAATTGGCTTTCATTATCTGATTTGGTTTTTTTCTCTGTCTGTAAAGCGTCTTGAGATGGCATTGCCGTGATTTGACGCCATATAAATAAAGTTGAATTGAATTGAATTGCTGTAATGCTTTAATATTTTAATGTAAAGCACTTTGAATTGTCTTGTACATAAAATTTGCCATACAAATAAACTTGCCTTGCAGCTTTTTCTCCATTGAACCAAAATTTACCTGCATTTCTGTAAATAAACTTCTAACTCACTTTATATTAGATGAATCCATTTAAAATCAATGTACAAGAAGTTATTATTAATAAAGCATCAACTTACAGACATGCATCAGAATTCTTCATTTTTTTCTTCAGCCTCATAAAACTGCATTTGGACTACATCCTGGAGTGGTTTTCCAACAGCTTCACCAGTAAACCCAGCAGGTTTATGTCAGATTCTAAAGGTGTTCAGCTTTTCTTAACTTGCCGCAGCCACTCACCATCGTTGAGGTCCTGCAGGAGGTTTTCTTGACCAGAGAAGTCCAGTTGGACTGTAATGTTGATAGTCAGTGTCACAGCCTGGCCAGACTTGAGGGGCAGGTGGTGTAAAGCTTCCTCCAGCTCCCAGCTCAGAAAATCCCCAAACACTTTCTCTGTATACAACAAAAGAATAAAGGTAAAAACACATTTAAATTATCGGTGACTTCAGTGAGGATATATTCAACAAAAAAACTTGTCTGGTTCATTATCAAATTTGCACTTGTGACAACCGAAGCAACATTAGATGAGGAAAACAGAAGGTAGGGTGCAAGTTGAACAACACAAAGAAATCCTGAGATTTTGTCATGTTTCTTGGACTTGATGTTTTAATTTATGGCTCCCAGCCTTTCTTCCTCAGACAAATGACTCAGCTGCAGCCACTTCAGCCTGAAGCGCCAAATGAACGATGCATCCCCTGAATAGAGCATGCACTCTGTCTGTGCAGGTGAGCCACTCCTGATCTCAGAGGCAGCAGAAACAGCAAGCAGATCGGCTTTAACCCGAGCACAGCAGAGACACCAAGCTTTCTGTGAGAACAACGGTTTGCACGTCCTTGCTTGATTCATTCGCAAAGCCCCTGAAATCCTCTAAGAGGATGTGAATGTAGGCAGCATTAAAGAAAGATTCAGCGAATAACACTCTGCTTTAAATATTCATTTTCACTGAACACAGAGAATAAAAAGAGAGTCAGATCAGTCAGTCGGGCAGCAAAGTGATGAGCTAAGACTTATAAAAGAAAGACTAAGTCTTTCACTTGGTGGAGAACCATTCGGCTTTGAATTCAGCAAATAGAAATCAAGGATTGTGGTTGATATTAATATTACTGCTGTACAGAAGTAGATTTGATCAGATATGGCAACTAGAACAGCAATGATAATCTGTCATGTTTTATAAACAGGGATGAATTATGATTTTTCCAATATACATTTAATTGGAAAATAAACTTCATAGCCAGAACCTGCTAGAGATGCGTTACGGCCAACACAAGATGATGTCTGTTTATCGAGCCATTTAATGAAACAAGAGAAGAACGATACACTGCTGACAGACTATGGTACAAAGTGGGTTCAAGAGACAAAGATAAAAACCAGGAAAAAGTTGTGTGGGTTCTCTTCAAGAAAATAAACAAAAATCAGGTCCAGCTCTACCTCTCTGTAGGGAAGCTACGGGGCCTTTTCAAAGCAAAGCTCCAACAGAAGGTCCATCCATGAATCAGCAATGGCAGCTTTGTTGACCAAGCTGTAACCTCCAGTGGTTAAAAGTAAAGCCTAAGTGCCAAAAACTGCAGTTCCCCCTTCATCCACTAGGGGCTCCAACACAGAGCAAATCCCCATAGACTCCCATGTTAAAAAGACCAACTTCACAGCAGAAATAAACATGTTTACAGCCTGGTACAAAAATCCATTTTCGGTTTATATGTCAGGTTTACTTTCATGACATTTCACTGTGGGGGGAGTGAATTTCTTTCTAACTCGGCCGTTTAAAAGTAATTTAATCTTGAAATTCTGCATATTTAGGGGCGTGTCATTTTGATTGACAGGTACCCGATCTCTTGCTTCAAGTAAGAAGAACGTAGAAGAACCGCGTTTTTTAGCCGGTTAACAGCGTGACTTAGCTTTAGCCCACTTCCCTTTGTTAGCTGGTTAGCTCCTGTTATCTCCGGGTTAGCGCTTAACTTCAGGTAGCTTTGAGTTCGCTCAATGTCAATCATCCACCATGACGCTCACCTCCCCCCTTTCAGCTCCACCTCTTTGCCCATATATGTATTTTCCTGGTGAGACGACATGCATCACCCCGCCAAGATGGCGATGGTAGGAACCGCCCACCGAGCTTCAATTCAGCTCTTCAGAAGCCTATGGGTGATGTCACGGAGGCTCCGTCCATCTTTTTATATCCAGTCTGTGTCATTGACAGATGAAATAAGCTTGATGTTAGACATGAAGAACAAATATGATAGCCGAAAACCATGCTTTACAAATGATTTGCTTAAGTTTTTTACGGGTTAAATGACTTAGTTAAATCTGAGTTTGCAAGCCTGTCCAGGTTATAGCGTAGGTGAGCTGAATGTTCAAAGTGCACCTCTCACCACAGACCCAGTAACTGTATGTAGCCATCGCTACTATGGTCAACAGGAAAATACACAGAGTTGTTGTGGAGGAGAAAGCCATGACAGAGTTAAATACTGTTAAAAACATAGAAAATCAACTTTCCACAGCTGTTGGAGACTGGAGAAGTACCAGCATGTCTATTATCAAGAATCAAGTTTATTCCGTTACAAAATAAACAACAAATGTGTTAAGTACAAACAATATAATATAGCGACTGAAAAGGCACAGGCTGAAGCATAATGCTATATTTTAACCTGTCCTGTTAAACAATTTAAGCTACCCATTAATTTTTTTTTTTTTTTTTTTTTTTTTTTAAGGAACATGCATAAAAGCAACAAACATATTAAAAGTCAAAATGGAAGAAGAATAAAGCAGAATCAAGATAAATAACACAAATTATGAACTCTTGTAGCCTTAGAAAGCATCCATCTAAAAACCAAAAGTAACAAATTCTTAAATTTATATCAGCATCTTTCAATCATGAAAGTCTAATAACAAAATATACTTCTCCTTCATTTCTTCATTTCTCTGTAGCAAATTTACAGACGTCTCTGAAATCTGGCTGGAAGTGACTTTCATTTGGCTCCATGTTGTATTATTTTGTCATATATCAACATGATTTCATTAACAGCAGGTGAATATGTGCATAATATCCACCCCACTTGTTTTGCAGAACTATTGCATTAGCAGCTGTTTTATTCCTCAATCCCCCCAACGTCCACACAATATATGAAAAGAAGTATGAACGAGCAGTAAAACGTGTGTATAGCCTTATAGTTTAATATATTTCTTGATTTGTACGAGATTGCTTTTCATTTTTTCTTTGATGTAATGAACATGTGGTTTCCATGTTCATTCATTAATCATTGTATATTTTAAGGTAATCTCTGTTCAATTTCCAAAAAAACATATTTTTGGGGGGTTGGTGTTTATATTTAGTGATAATCTGGTAACATCAAACCAGTATTTATGGACTTCAAGTGTTTCAATAAAAGACAAATGTTACTGTAAATTATTAGCAGAACTGTACATGTTTGTATCGTCGGCAAAAAACAATAGAGTTTAACAGATCTGTAACATTAAAAATATCATTCATATCAAGCAAAAACTGTTTCGGAGCAATTCCAGATCCCCGGGGTACACCAGAGGTGACCTTTCTAAACTGTGAAGCAGTGTTGGTGGTTTCTACACATCTCTCTCTGTTTTCTACGTAACTCTTCAGCAAAGAGGAAGCTTGACCTCTCAATCCATGCTTCCCCATTTTTTTCTATGATATGAATGTAGTTGTTTCATTTCAACTAAATTAGTACTCACTGAGTAATTATTATTTTTCAATTAAAGGAAATAATTGTTTGGCAAAAAACCTTTCTAAAATTTCTAAACATTACGGAAAAAAGGGATGCTGGTCTGTAGCTCTCGATGCAAAGTTTGTCTCTATTTTTGAAAGGAAACGTTCCAAATATAGATCAGATGTGTGTTTTTAAAAAGTTCAATGATTTCTTTGATTGTAAACATATCAATTAAACTTATATCAGTTTCAGCTGATGTTTTGTTTTTAAGCTTTTTAACAATTTCTGGTATATCTGTCATTAATCCCCCAAAGCTCTTATTATACCTGATATTATCAGACAAGTTAGATTTTTTAATCACACATTCTGTAATATCACACTTTTTTTTTTTTAAATCACCAGACCAATTTAGAAAATAACTGGGATTTTTTTTTTTTTTTTTTTTTGCTACGTTGAAAAATATTGGAGCATTATTTTTGCTACTTCTTTTATAATCCCATAATAGATCATTCTATGTGAAAGGCATCAAGTTCAGCGAAGGAAAGTGTTGATTCGGCTAATTCCATTAAATATGTGGTGTTGTTGAACTGAATTGCATTATAACACGAGTAATTTCTCATATATTCACCAACACATCAGTGTTAGTACAAATAATACCACAACCTCCTGATATAATCTGCTAAAAACCAGACAAAATGCTGAGATGGCTGAAATCCTTGTGATCACACATCCAACATGCAGCCAGTATGAAATATTATTCGTATTGTTCTTTACTTTGGTTGCTATGTTGAAATGCTGGATTAAACAAGGGAAGGAGTGTGAGAAATAAGAGATGAGAGAGTGGAGAAGACATAGAAGGCAAAAAAAAAAAAAAAAACGTAAAGCAAAGAAACCAGACAGCCAGCTGCTACATCTATAATGAAACTTAAGAGAAAACATCATATCTGTAAGATATTAAAGGAAGACAATCATCAGGGGCACCTGTAAAAGGAAATCAAAAACAATACTGTAGCTATTGGCTATCTTTTACAGCTTTCTTATATCCTACAAGGTCGTGAATAAATGTTTTCGTTTAAATGGACAGGCTCTCCATCCGTCCATCTACGGGTCGTAGATGGACGGATGGACAAATGAGAATGTTGACTTCATTGGCTTTCTACATTACCAGCCCTACGATGGTAATGTAGACCATTCCACACACGTACGGCTTGTGTAGTTCTACTCTATCATCATTTTCAGGTCAAAGTAGAGGTTACAGCAACAGCATCGTGGTCGGGATCTTTTTTTTATGATGAAAATGGGATAAATAATGTTATTAGGGATGACTCATAGTTAGTTTATCATACGTCCGAGAACAAAGTCTAGAATTGCTGGAGGGGATTATAAATACTTTGTAGATCATCTAAAGAGTAAAGTATTGATGTACACCACAGAGGTAGACACTACTATTCCTCTGAAACTGTTGACAACATCAGCGGATAGTGTTGGTGATTTAGAAGTGTAACAAGGGTTAATGCTACATCTGAGAAGAGACATTCAACAGGCGGGCACTTTAATCCGATGTCTGAAAGGTGAACAGACTGCTCATTCAGCATATGCCAACAAGGTTAAAGGACACAAGCAGAAATCCGACCGTGTAGGATCTGCAGCAAGATTTTATTCAGAAGATTTTAATGGCAGAACCAAGACATGAACCTCTTAATGACACATCTCATTTCATCCAGGTGCCACTTGTCATTGTAATATCATTTTTAATGTTAAAATTGAGTCTTCTTGATCTTTATGCAGGAATTTGCTGCAAATCAAGCAACAAAGTTGCCTGAAATAAAATATCAAACTGGTGCTGACAAAGTCAGAAGAGAAAGTGCCACCTCCCCAGCTCTGCGTGTGACAGCAAAAAAATCACTGGAGCCGGATTAATCCATTATTTGTGTTTTCATTGTGCTGCTCCGTGGAAGGGCTTCTATCCTCATGAGACATTTGATATCATTACACCACACAGTGTTGCAAAACACAGCTAAACTGAGCTGACGTTTATATCCACAGCACAGAAATAAAGCAGCATTGAAGGGTAACAATCCAGTGGATGTTTACAATTATAACTAAAATATTAGATATTAAGTGAATGATTATGTTGTACGTCAAGTCTTGAATAAACATGTTTTTTTCTGAGAAATGGAGTCCTTGTTTCACATTAAAAGATGGCTGCGTCTGCACACTGGCAGAAAGAATAATGTTTTGTTTATTTTGCCACAGATTTCCTCCCGTTGAGGCTCCTCTCATCTTTTATTCATCCGGCTCCCATAGAGATTGCAGCAGTCTCTCTCTCTCTCTCCGCTGTGGAAGTCTGTCTGAAGCTCAGACTAAGTTATGTTGACTGAGGAAGCAGGATGTCCAGGGGAGGCCAGTTCTGTCACCACAGTGTTGCAACCAATAACACATGTGCAAAGTCATCAGACATGCCGACAACGCACATCGGCACAGCATACAACAACTAAAGGGAAAACAGCATAAAAGTTATGTGTTGGATAAAAGGAAACGTATTTGAAGCACATTAGTTGTAGAATAAAGGCAGCTGCTTGCTCATCAGTGGATGCAGCGATATAAAAACCTCCTCTAACGGCATGAAAAGCTGTTTCCTGATACTGAGAGGGATGAGTTAGTTACTGATTCAAGACAAGCTGCTAGAGCTTAAAACAGATTCGAAAGCATCACGATTCTCCTGACATCTCCAGTGTTCAGAGGGGGAGAACTTCAGTATTTCATTTAAAGTTGTGAAAATGATTGGATTAAAGTGGGGAGGGGAGTTTCGTCATCAAGACCTTCACAGAGATTAGTGAGGTAGGTTTTCTGCAGTAACTGTAGCAAAGTGGACGGTTTACTGTCTATTCATGCGACATGGACATTTTTAATGTCTTAAAGTTTTGTGATGAACCTCAGGAGTCTCTCAGAGTGCATTTATATAAGGAGAGTCCGGGACACTTGGTCTGATTAGATGGAGAGTTCTGAAAATATTTTGCACCTTGGTTTGGTTTGAATAGGACTGGCAGGACAGATTAGGACAGGACAGGATAGGACAGGACAGGACAGGATAGGACAGGATAGGACAGGATAGGATAGGATAGGACAGGATAGGACAGGATAGGATAGGATAGGATAGGATAGGACAGGACAGGACAGGACAGGACAGGACAGGACAGGACAGGACAGGTTAGGATAGGATAGGATAGGATAGGACAGGACAGGACAGGACAGGACAGGACAGGACAGGACAGGACAGGACAGGACAGGATAGGATAGGATAGGATAGGATAGGATAGGATAGGATAGGACAGGACAGGACAGGTTAGGATAGGATAGGATAGGATAGGATAGGATAGGATAGGATAGGACAGGACAGGACAGGACAGGACAGGACAGGACAGGATAGGATAGGACAGGACAGGACAGGACAGGACAGGACAGGACAGGACAGGACAGGACAGGTTAGGATAGGATAGGATAGGATAGGATAGGATAGGATAGGATAGGACAGGACAGGACAGGACAGGACAGGACAGGACAGGACAGGTTAGGATAGGATAGGACAGGACAGGACAGGACAGGACAGGACAGGACAGGATAGGATAGGATAGGATAGGATAGGATAGGATAGGACAGGACAGGACAGGACAGGACAGGATAGGATAGGATAGGATAGGTTAGGATAGGATAGGATAGGATAGGATAGGATAGGATAGGACAGGACAGGACAGGATAGGATAGGATAGGATAGGTTAGGATAGGATAGGATAGGACAGTACAGGACAGTACAGGACAGGACAGGACAGGACAGGACAGGACAGGATAGGATAGGTTAGGATAGGATAGGATAGGATAGGATAGGATAGGATAGGATAGGACAGTACAGGACAGTACAGGACAGTACAGGACAGGACAGGACAGGACAGGACAGGACAGGACAGGACAGGACAGGATAGGATAGGATAGGATAGGATAGGACAGGACAGGACAGGACAGGACAGGACAGGACAGGACAGGACAGGATAGGATAGGATAGGATAGGATAGGATAGGATAGGACAGGACAGGACAGGACAGGACAGGACAGGACAGGACAGGACAGGACAGGATAGGATAGGATAGGTTAGGATAGGATAGGATAGGATAGGATAGGATAGGACAGGACAGGACAGGACAGGACAGGATAGGATAGGATAGGTTAGGATAGGATAGGATAGGACAGTACAGGACAGTACAGGACAGTACAGGACAGGACAGGACAGGACAGGACAGGACAGGACAGGATAGGACAGGACAGGACAGGACAGGACAGGATAGGATAGGTTAGGATAGGATAGGATAGGATAGGATAGGACAGTACAGGACAGGACAGGACAGGACAGTACAGGACAGGACAGGACAGGATAGGATAGGATAGGATAGGACAGGACAGGACAGGATAGGATAGGATAGGATAGGACAGGATAGGATAGGACAGGACAGGATAGGATAGGATAGGATAGGACAGGACAGGACAGGACAGGACAGGACAGGACAGGATAGGATAGGACAGGACAGGACAGGATAGGACAGGACAGGACAGGACAGATTAGGACAGGACAGGATAGGACAGGGCAGGATAGGACAGGACAGGACAGGACAGGATAGGATAGGACAGGACAGATTAGGACAGGACAGGACAGGACAGATTAGGACAGGACAGGACAGGACAGATTAGGACAGGACAGATTAGGACAGGACAGGATAGGACAGGACAGGATAGGATAGGACAGGACAGATTAGGACAGGATAGGACAGGACAGGATAGGATAGGACAGGACAGATTAGGACAAGACAGGACAGATTAGGACAGGACAGGACAGGACAGGATAGGACAGGATAGGATAGAACAGGATAGGACAGGACAGGACAGATTAGGACAGGACAGGACAGATTAGGACAGGATAGGATAGGATAGGACAGGACAGGCAGGACAGATTAGGACAGGATAGGATAGGACAGGATAGGACAGGACAGATTAGGACAGGACAGATTAGGACAGGACAGGATAGGACAGGACAGGACAGGACAGGATAGGACAGGACAGATTAGGACAGGATAGGACAGGACAGGACAGGACAGGACAGGATGGGATAGGACAGGACAGGACAGGACAGATTAGGACAGGATAGGACAGGATAGGACAAGACAGGACAGATTAGGACAGGATAGGATAGGACAGGACAGGACAGGACAGATTAGGACAGGATAGGATAGGATAGGACAGGACAGATTAGGACAGGACAGGACAGGATAGGACAGGACAGGATAGGATAGGATAGGACAGGACAGATTAGGACAGGACAGATTAGGACAGGACAGGATAGGACAGGACAGGACAGGACAGGATAGGACAGGACAGATTAGGACAGGATAGGACAGGACAGGACAGGACAGGACAGATTAGGACAGGATAGGACAGGATAGGACAAGACAGGACAGATTAGGACAGGATAGGATAGGACAGGACAGGACAGGACAGATTAGGACAGGATAGGATAGGATAGGACAGGACAGATTAGGACAGGACAGGACAGGATAGGATAGGATAGGATAGGATAGGATAGGATAGGACAGGATAGGACAGGACAGATTAGGACAGGATAGGATAGGACAGGACAGGATAGGATAGGATAGGACAGGATAGGATAGGACAGGACAGATTAGGACAGGATAGGACAGGACAGGACAGATTAGGACAGGATAGGACAAGACAGGACAGGACAGGATAGGACAGGACAGGATAGGATAGGACAGGACAGATTAGGACAGGACAGGGCAGATTAGGACAGGATAGGACAAGACAGGACAGGACAGGATAGGACAGGACAGGACAGATTAGGACAGGAAAGGATAGGATAGGACAGGACAGGATAGGATAGGACAGGACAGATTAGGACAGGACAGGACAGGACAGGGCAGGACATCTTAGGACAGGACAGGACAGGATAGGACAGATTAGGACAGGACAGGACAGGATAGGATAGGACAGGACAGGACAGGACAGGATAGAACAGGACAGGATAGGACAGGATAGGACAGGACAGATTAGGACAAGACAGGACAGATTAGGACAGGACAGGATAGGACAGGACAGGATAGGATAGGATAGGATAGGACAGGACAGGATAGGATAGGATAGGATAGGATAGGATAGGATAGGATAGGATAGGATAGGACAGGACACAGGACAGATTAGGACAGGACAGGACAGATTAGGACAGCACAGGACAGATTAGGACAGATTAGGACAGGATAGGATAGGATAGGATAGGACAGGACAGGACAGGACAGGACAGGATAGGACAGGATAGGACAGGATAGGACAGGATAGGACAGGATAGGATAGGACAGGATAGGACAGGACAGGATAGGATAGGATAGGATAGGATAGGATAGGATAGGACAGGACAGATTAGGACAGCACAGGACAGATTAGGACTGTTCTGTCCTATCCTATCCTATCCTGTCCTGTCCTGTCCTGTCCTATCCTATCCTATCCTATCCTATCCTGAACTGGGATTCGGATCAAAGAAGCTGACCCAGTCCACCTACAAACACAGGTCTCGGCCCGTTTCATGGAGACTAAATACAGGAAGCGGACTACAAAAAAGTCCCTTCCTGCATTTGGCGAAGTATTGCATTGTGGGTAAATACACAAGGATTGAGTTAAGAGTCCTCTTCCTAATCTGTTGTTCAAACTGCACACATTTTTGCAGTGTATTTCTGCAGTATACTTGCATAAGAAAACATTAAAAACCCCAAAACAGCAGGTCTTGTCCTCTCTTTTGCTAAATATTAGTGCAAACTTTGGTGGGAATGGGGACATATCATGGTTTGGTTTGTTTGACCAAAGTGCAATGTGATATGGGTCCAACGAAAGTTTTTAATCGCTGAACACAGTAAGAAGGTGAAAACGGTCATGCCAGAAAGAAAAAGCAGGTAGGGTGAAGACTCCAGACAAAAGACACAAATCGACCTTGGCAAACAATTTGCTGGTTGGAGTCTGATGAAAGAACCGGGTGGATGCTCCCCATTAGCCTCAGTATTATCAGACTGTTAAGTTAGCTTCAGCCTGTTGTGCAAACGTACCAAAATGTGATTAATTCTTTCACAGTTTAGTTTTATGGTTTTAATGCTGTTCAACAGGAAACAGTACTGTCCCTTAAGCGAGTAATGCTGACATTTTCACCATAATAAACCAAAGTTACTGCTCCTTTGATACTATAAACTATAATTCACTGTAATTTGGGGGGGGCAGTTTTTTATTTGTGCGCATTTTACTGTTAAATTTTGTGACAGTCATGTGGGAAGATACAGGTTTAGAGCCCCTTGTGGTCAAATGTTACAAGGTATCCCTTTAATTGTGCAAGAAGAAAAAAGGTTTTTATCCTCCATTTTTGAAATACTATTTTATGAACCCTAATCAGACCATAATCAGATCATTTTAATGTCCAAATTTACTCAACAAGAGCTGAGAAAAAAAAGCAGCCCTGCAGTGAGACAGAACCTTCAGTTCTTCTTGCTTGTTCAACCAACTCTGAAAATAACATGTCCCTGAAGGGGAAAGTATATTTGCAACAAAAACCACTTCCAGCAACAGTTTCAAACAGAAATCTCTAACTAGAGAGACTATTTCTTTGGAGGCTGGCCAGCAGGGAGCTGTGTATGTAAGAAGCAGAGATTTGAAGAGGCAAACATTCGTCAGATGAATGTCTTTAAACTAGAATGTCTAACAGTCCAGTAGTATTTACAACCGAATTACTGGTCAGTAGAACCTATTCAACTTCACTGGACTCATGTACAGAGTTCCCAAAGCAACAAAAGACGTAAATGTTTTTCTAACAGCAATGCCCACAGACCATGGACTTTACATCAGTGTGGGAAGGTAAAGGATTATTCTTCTTAGTCTTTTGTCAGTTTGAAATTGTAGGACAAATACAAAACTGACCAATGAAAGGACGATAAGAGCTACCTATGAAGACTAGGTCTACGAGTGTTGACCTGTCATCACAGAGGCCTGAGGTGGTTTTAAAAATGTCAGATCAATTCCATTCTCACACTGACTAAGCTCCTGCTGAGACCAAAGAGATAAGAAATACAGAAAATAACAGAACTAGACTTAATTCTGACTTCTACAAGGCAGTCTCCACTTCCACTAAGACTACATGTCCAGGACTTTTAGTTGAATTTGGAAAAGGTTTCTCAAGCATTCTCCAATCAGTTATTTCATTTTTCTAAAATAAAATGTCATGTTTACACTGCAAAAACTAAGTTGTTGAATCAACCTAAATAGTTTAAATTAATAACAGTTTATGTTTATATAACTAGGGGTGGGAAATCAAATAAAAAAATTTGAATATTGGGATTTTTTTGTTTCACAATTTTAAAATCTTTTTTTTTTTTGTTGTTAAATAAATTAGTTTTTTTTCCTAACCAATACAAATAATCTATTATAAAATTTGTCATTTTAATGGTTTTCATTGATCTTTTTACTTGTTTTCTTGGGCATTAAAGCACCAGAATGATGGTCTCATTACTATGTTGTTTTTTTCCTAAATAAAATCAGGAAAAATGACGAGCAAAAAAAGTTTTGTAATTTTTTTTTTTTTTTTTTTTTTTGGTTTTTAGTTTAAGAAGCACAAGATTAGAGAGAAAAGGACAAAACAAAAGTCATCGTAAGACCGTCTTCTGCTGGCTGGAGAGAGCTAACAGGTCAGGTAGGATGCAAGATGTTTGCCCATTTAGCCGTCGATAGGAGGCACGTTACAGGAAAATGGCAAAAGTTCTACAGTTTGAGTTGCAGAAAATAATAGACACTCGGCCATGTTGATCCAAAGTTTGAATTAAACAGCAGCGAAGGTTACACCTGCGTAACTCGTACCCAGTGATCTATTAGTCAACATGGCTTCTCTGATTGGTCAATATTATATCTGTCGGAATAGAAATATTAAGAAAATCAACCTAATTTTGAAAAACCGCTGGATAGAATCCCACTGATGTGAACGTTTACACTGATTTGACATCAATTGTACAAAAGATATTCAGAGTAGGTGTGTAAGGCCTTTTTCATTGAAATGTAGTAGTTACATTGTAATATCTTGCATTTTTAAAACTACTCCATAGCATAGAAATATGCAGCTTAACTCTTGTACTTTAAACAATATCGACTACAACCAGTTGGAATTTATTGTTGATATTATTGTTGTTGTTGCATATGAACTGTTGAATGATTGTAACACTACAATGAATAACCGAGTAAATTAGCAGTAATGCTAACTCTGCACACATTTAGGTTCCCGATTCTGTTATTATGCAAATTAAAAGTAGGTGATGTTTTTCAGGAGCATTTTTTAAACTCTATTGCTTAAAATTCCCTTCAAACCATGATTGCAGCCAACTAAATAAATGCTCATAACACAAAAAAAGTCTCACCTTTGGAACAAATAGGACAGTTAAAATACAGTCATTTTCAGTCATTTTAACCAGCCTGTTCTGAATGACAGGATGGTGACATGTCATCCAAATTCAACCGCCATTTGCCACACACACACACACACACACACACACACACGCACATTAGCACATCACATAAGGCCACATAAATTTCTATAACTCAAACAGTATCACAAAAGTATTGTATAATAAATCCCATCATATATCACACGGCTGCAGACAAAGTTGCCAATATCAAATTTTCCATATAATGGTTAAATGTCTCAGTTTCAAAATCTGATGTGTTTTTATACATATTTTGTCAGCATAAAGCATTCAAACCATTTTTGACACTGGGGTTGTACTACAATTCTTGCGCCATTTTAATCTTGCATATCATATATATATATATATATATATATATATATATATATATATATATATATATATATATATATATACATATATCATATTAAGTTAGTTTGTTCCCTTATCCATCATTTGTAAATAGATTTAAAGCAGAAGAAAACTTGATCACACCTACAATAAACCAGCACTGACAAAGTGAAGAAGCAGTACATTAAAGGTGGAGTATGTAAGATTTTCAATATTTTCAAAATAAATTAACTAAAAAAATAACTACAATCATAATTAGATAGTTTTTTTTTAAACATGTAGGTTCCAGTCAGTCCATATTTGATGTGTTATTAAATTACGAGTTTAATTAATGACAAAGATCCTTCTTAAATGTTTCTACCAGTAAAAAAAAAAAAATGTTTTTTGTCATTTGTCATTAATTAAACTTGTAATTTAATAACGCATCAAATATGGACAGACTGGAAACTAAATGTACAAAAAAACTTTCTAATTATGATTGTAGTTATTTCATTAGTTAATTTATTTAGAAAATATTGAAAATCTTACATACTCCACCTTTAACACTGCAATTTAAAATCAAACTAAAAACCAACTAAAACATTCTTAAGAACCAAAAAATCTTAATGCTAATTAGCGCAGCTTTCTTTTTCAGGCCAGCTGCAAAGGTGCTCACCGTGTGCTAGTACAGGCACAGACACCAAGAGTTTCCCATATACTAACATTTCTGTCCTGTGAGCGGTTCTTTCATTTTCTAATATGAAGTGAAACAAAAAGAAAAGAAACAACTAAGAAGAGACAGAAACCTTCGAGAGGAGCAGATACTGCAGAGATCTGAGGTGTGAGCAGGTGCAGAACAAAAAGATCGAGCACAAGCAGAAAAGCCACAGAGGCCTGACAAATGCACAGAAAAAGACAATGAAGTCATGGCCTGTGGAGCCCCACAGTCTGCAGGAGGAGCTGCTTCATCAGAGGCAGTCCAAACTAAATGAGCAGCAATAATGAACATGGCTGCTTTGAATAAGTGTGCATCAGTGTTGTCAATAATATTTTATGTGCCTTAATGTAAAGAAATAACTTCTTGTTTATTGGATTATTAATGTTTCAGATCTAAATTAGGAACCAAAGCAAGAAGGGCAACCTTCTACAATCCTGATATGGGAGCTCACCTTTGGTGTTGACTATCTTTGAGGTGAGCTCCAGAGTCTCAATATCTTCAGATCCAATGTTCTCCAGAGTGATGGTGAGCTGCTGTTTCTCCCCATTAAAAAGCTGGACGGACACGGAGCTGGACAATTCTTCTTTGGACGTGGACTGTGGTGTGTGGGCTGACCTGTGTGACAAGACAAGAGATAACAACGCTGTTACCCAAAAATACACCATTTAACCATGCCGGCTGGTTCCGGCTGTCATTGTGTCGGTCGTGGTGGAAACGGACACCCGAGCAGTCGTGACAAGGCCAAAGTGTGACCGCCAAACAACTGAGCCGTAACATCACTAAAACTGCTCGCAGTCAGCTTCAAGTTCTTACCAACGGCCGTCTGCAGAGAGACGAACCATGAACTGACAACTGGGAGCTGGGGGGGAAGGGGGGGGGGTGTTAACTGCAGCATGTCTGACCTGTGGCAGCTCCAGATTACTTTTTACAGAAATCTGCTGGTGCCAAACGCCACAGCAATGTCTGGGCTTCAGGAATGTCATTAACTCAAATATTATTTCTTATCGTGGGGAGGGTGCTGACCCAAATGCAGAGTAGAGGTGGGGGTGCAGAGTCAAGCAGGTTTTTTTTTTTTTTTTTTTTTTTTATTTCGATGTGCAGGAACACAAGAAACAAGAATCACAGGAAAAACTAAACACAGGCTCAAACATAACCTGGACAGGTGCAGTGGACCAGCAAAACACAGCCGAACTGAGGGCTAGGAATACTGACCGAACTACACAAGACACAGGTGTAAAGAATGAACTAACAAGACCAGGTAATCTAACAGTGTTTTTCAACTTTTTTTGAGCCAAGGTACACTTTTTCCCACTGGGAAAATCTCAAGGCACACCACAAACAATTTTCTAAAGCCTATATTAGTAATATAAAGTCCATTTTGTCAAAGTGTCTTGAAAAGAAACCCGATAAACACAAGGAATTTTATGATCTTTCACCTGGGCCGAGGCCTGTTAAATGAACACAAAGCTGCTTTTCAGACCAATTAGGTGAAACTGGATCATTTCTCATGGTACACCTGATCTCCCACGGCACACCCGTGTGCCACGGAGCAGTGGTTGAAAAACACTGATCTAACAAACAAGAACAAAGGCTACACAGGAAACAGGGAAAAACTACAAAATAAAACAGGAACCTGGAACACGGAAAATATCACATCATAACATTTCTAGAGCAGGGGGGGGTATGTATGTGTATATACGTGTATGCATTTATCTCTTTCTCTTGTTTTCTTCTCTGTTCTCTTTCTGTCTCTCTTCTGTCCTCTCCAGTCTGGTCCAGCAGCAAAACTCGGTAATATGAACAATTATCCAAAACAAATAGAAAAATTAAATAAGAATCCAGAAATACAAGGGGATCCTTATATCTATAAAAGCTCCCCTTGGCAAAATAAATGAGCTCAGCAGAACACAGCATCCAGAACATCAGTCTGCTAGCTAAAATGCTGGACAATTTAAAAAAAAAAAAAAAAAAAAAGAGGTGACGTCATCCAAAATTAGTGTGCTTTGTTCAAAAGCAGAAAACAATTTGAAAATAATTGTTGGAACTTATTTTATGTTTCACTCAAGCACATCTACACAGACAAAGACGAAAACAGATAAATAATTAAATTTGATGCCATTTATCTGTTGACACCGCAACCAGTTGGCAGAAAACGGTTTTCTGAATAAAGCGGTGATACAGAGAACAACTGTAACGCTAAAAATGTTACATAAATCATGGCGGAAGACAGTCTGATATTAGGTATGTAGAAAAAGTGAGGCCGGGCTTCTGCAGCTTTGAAACACCCCAGAGACCATGTATTACATTTGTATTCTATTTACTTCATCTGTCTGCTACAATACTCTTCCAGCACCAGAGAATAAAAAGGTTTTCCACATCAAAAGCTGCTGAAGTGCTGTACTTATAGCCGTGACCTAAATAGTGGATTTTGCAGCAGCTCTGCTGTCAGAATGATTTACAAGACTGCATCTGGGTGGTTTACCTGCTATTTTCTGGCAGGAAATTAACTCTCTCATGTTGTTTCTTCCTTTTGCTGCGCTGAAAATTTCATCTCAGAGGAAACAAATTCACCTGTTCCACGGATGTTTAACCTGGCTGAGGCTACAGTGGGAAAAAAATGCTTTAAAAATGATCATTTCACTACCTCTTCAAGGTTTTCTTTATGTTTTGATTTCCAGGCATTTTGAAGCCAGTATCCTTGGAGGTAAAAGTTGAATTGGTCTGTTTGTATGTTGGCATGTTGACTGGTGAAAATTTATCAGAGAGGCCATCACACAATGAATTTATTCACTTTTACTTATTGGGAGACAGAAAAAAGTCCATCTTAATGAAGTTTGATTGGTGAGTATTTTAACAGCAACACGCTGTTCTTCTTCTGGCTCATGTTGCATCACAATGGTTAACTAAATTAAACGATAACTGTGCAGCTAATGTGCTCTTTTTTCAACTTTAACGGTTCAACCGTTGGTGAATAGTTTTTCCCTTTTATATTTGAAGGCCAAATAGCAGAACATTCCCATCTGTAGAGTCAGTCACTTGACCAGAATTTCACTTACCAGGTAAACAATCCTAAAACATCTTCAAGCAGAAAGAAAAACTGTAAAACAGGTTTATCAATCACCAAATAATGTGGTTTGCTTGTCCACAGCATCACATGACAAAAGAAACCCTGCTCGATGTTTGTTTATGCAAATTCAATTTGAATTTCTAGAGCAATCACAGTGGAGCTGCTGACACTTCCTGTCTTCCTCAGAATGCTAAGCTGAATGTGAATTTCTAGATGTCCATCTGAGCCCTGATCAGAAGTTAAAGACGAATGTTAAGAGTAAAATTTCACCCTATTCAGACTAAATATGAATTGAATATGTAGTGTCAGTTTACTGCAACATGCGGGGGCTTCAGGTGTCCTACTGTGCTGCACACATCTGTGAGACATCTGTGTTTTTGGTGCGATAAATGCAGACATCGAGGCGAGTGGGAATAATAGTAACATCTGATTTTCTCTGAAAAGCTGAAGGCAGCTGGTGGTAATGCTGCAATCCAGAGACTTCCAGCAGAAAACGTGTAATTATGTTGGCTCAGGCTCTGAATGGGGTTTTTGCTGCAGAATCACAAACATGTGGAACAATCCAAGGTGTTGTCTGCTGATGGTTGTGTTGTTTTGCTGATGGTGTGTTTTGAAAACCCACTACAGAACTTTTTGCATATTCTGTCATTGATGTGCCTCAAATGCACGGCTAATTTGACCTCCATCTTAGGGTGCATTCACATCAGGATGGTCGGCTGGACTCGGTCCGATTGGGGATTCGGCTCAGTTGTATGGGGGTGTGTCCATTCAGACCGAGATCTAGTTAGTTAGTTAGTTGGTTAGTTAGTTATGACCTGTTTTGTATCAGTCACAATCACATTGTCCATTTCCAAAAAAACAATCAAGCAACAAAACAAAATTGTTCGTTCGTTCGTTCGTTCGTTCGTCAATCAAGCAACAAAAACAAAATAGGCATAAGGAAAGCTTGTATGTCTAATGATGTACACTTACAAGTAGAATATGAGATACATACAATACCAGATGCACTACATAAAATAACAAAATAATTTATAAAGTTGCATATCTCTCAAAAATGAAAAAAAAACAACCCCTAAATATGCCAATTTTTGAGATTAAATGTCTTTTAAACGGTTAGAAAGTTAGAAAAAAAGTTCCCTCCCCCCACAGTTGTCATGAAGGTAAACCTGACCCATTAAACCGAAACTGGATTTTTGAACCAGGCTGTAAACATGTTTATTTCTGCTGTGAAGTTGGTCTTTTTAACATGGGAGTCTATGGGGATTCGCTCTGTGTTGGAACTGCCGTTTTTTGCACTTCTGCATTGGCTTCACTGTTAACCGCCAAAGGTCTCCACTTGGTTTAAACAGACTGGCAGAAATATATATCAGACCTTTTAGAATCACACACAAACACCATCAAGGAAACTGAGGTCTGCAGATTAGCTCCTTCTGGTTCTAAGATCCAGATACAAAACCAGAACCGACCAAACTTCTTCAGTGCTATTATCTGTGGAATGACCTTCCCCATAGATTTCAAGCTGGCGCCCACTCTTGACACCTTTAAATCACACCTTAAACACATTCTCACTCCCTGGCTTTTAGCATAGCGTGAGAACTGCGTGAACTCTGCCTTCTAGCCTTATAGTTTCTCTTGGTGTATTTACAGTCTTAACTCTTTTAGTAGTATTTGGTCTTAGCATATTTTTAGCTTATTTCTTTTTACTGTTTCTTTGTTTTTCCAAGTATTTTAATGTATTTTAAAGAGAAACCTCTGGCTATGTGTGGAACATCTTTAAATTAAATGCAAAATGGGAAACTGCATGGATTGCTTTCTAACCAGCAAACACATGTTTTTCTTTTAATATGCAAATTCAGTAAAGCGCATTGGATTAGAAAAAGTACCATAAACTCCTGTCATCATATTGGAAGAAAAATTGTTGGCATCATCCATTATTACGTCCACACAAAGATAAATGGTGTATGGTTTTGTAATTAATGCAAGGTGTGGTGACACTGCATGTTTTTCTAACCGTGGTAGTGATGTGCTGAGCTGGAGACGAGGAAGAGAAGGAATGACTTCCACTAAACAGCCACTTGTCTTCAAGCCAGGCAGGTTCTCCAGCAAGCAATCACTGGTCACACCAAATACCGATGTGTGGTAACCTGAAACCAAATAGAAATCTGAGCAGAAGGGTACGTCTTGAAAACACATCATGTAACTAAAAAACGAAAAAAGTAACATTTTAGAAATTAACATGACGGCTTGTCTAACCGTTCACGGTGATATTGCCAGCTGTGCGTGGAACTCCAACCAAAGTGACGGGATACAGGCCTGACTCAGCGGGCAGGGACAGCGCAGCGGGCAGAGACTCAAACTCCACTCCAGAAGTCATCAGACCCTGAATGCAACACAGTGGAAACAACAGTCAAAATATAAAATAGACGTAAAACCAAATCGAACTTCCATCAAATCGAAAGTGACACCACCACTGTGCAGAAACCAATCATTCCTCAAAGCAAAACTTCAACTGAAACAATCAGAGCCATCGCCTTTTGGCAGTCTGAGCATTTCATGCCAACATGGCTCCCCTTTGTTTTTCCTTTGAAAAAGCAGAGTGAAGTGCAGCTGTGAGAAGCCCAGACACCGATTCGCTGTGAAGTATCTCTCAAACTGTTTCATGCAATCCGTCATCTTCATCTCCATGTGATGTCCTGAAGATAAAATCTCTGCCAGGGGGGGCATGGCCAATTCTCCGCTGCAGAAAATCACTGCATGCCTGAGAGGCGGCTGAAAACAAGTTCTGCAGATCACAACGCAGAAGGATAGGATAGGCTTCAAATTCAGCAGGCCAAGCACCAACTGGTTATTTCAGACGGCAAAACATCCTGGACCACTCTGTGTTTTATTTGGGTTTTTTTTGTTTGTTTGTTTTTGTTATTTTTATATGCTTTACAAAGTTGCTTCCTGTCTAAAAGGTTCATTTGACACTAGCACCTTTGAAACTTGCCAAAAAACATTTACAAAAAAGGCAAAATTTCTACTTTTAGTTTCACATTTATTTCCTTCTTTAGTTATTTCAGGTTTTGTCACATTATATTCATATGATTTTCTATACATGTATGTGATTTTTCCAGCACAATTTAAAATGTTAGGACTGTAAAGCTTTTACCACTTTGGAATGTTAGTCATTTACACAACACTTAAGACATTTTAACACTGAGGATATAAACTGTTTAAGTTGGTTTGGGAGTTATGCTATCATATTTTTCTGCACAAACATATTAATAACTGCAGGCAGACTGGTAAGTAAATAAGTAAGTAAATGTTTATTATATAGCGTCTTTCAAGATAAAAATCATAAAGCACTTCACAACAAAACACAAAAACATTAAAACAATATAAAAAAAAAACATCAACAAAGAACATAAAAACAAAGAAAACTAAGTAAAAGCAATATTAAAAAGATATGTCTTAAGCTGTTTTTTAAAAGCGATCACCGACTCACCCGATCTCAGGCTGAGAGAAAGGGAGTTCCATAAAGCAGGGGCCACTGCTGCAAAGGCTCTGTCACCTTTTGTTTTATTTAAAACAGCCAGCAGACCCTGGTCAGCAGATCTCAGAGACCGGCTGAGAACGTAAGGCTTTGAAAGGTCTCTAATATAGCCAGGCGATTGATTATGTAAGGCTCTATAGGTTAAAACCAGGATTTTGAATTGTAAAGTTCAAGTCCAGTGCAACTGGATCAGCAGCAGAGTGACATGGGTGAACTTTGATGATCTAGTCAGTAGCCTTGGAGCGGCCTTCTGTACAAGCTGAAGGCAGCCCGACAATTTTTTGTTTAGGCAGGTAAAGGTAGAATTGCAGTAGTCGAGCCGGGTGGAGATTAAGGAATAAACAATCATTTCCAACTCAAATTGAGAAACAATTGGTCTCAGCTTGGCAATGTTCCTTAAATGATAAAAACAGGAAAAGACAAGTGACTTTACGTGGGCATCTAAGGAAAGTGCAGGGTCCATGATAACACCGAGGTTCTTTACAGTCGGCTTAATAAAACAGGCAAGCGGGCAGTAGCCCTACACCTTTTCTTAGAAAACCTAATGGCATAGATGTGGTCTTGTGGTCTTCTGTTGTTACATCTCTCAATTAAATTAGCATAATTGTGGGACTTGTACCTTATGAAAGGTGTAAAAGTTCCTTTTCATTGCTGGTGTGGTCCATTTTGCTGTACATTTCGAAAGCCTAGGTGATATACAGATATGGACTAAATTGCTGACACCCCTTTGTTGACAAAAGAAAACCTACAAAAGTCACTAAAATAACTTGAAACTGCAAGAATTATTATCAACTAAAACTTTGTAGTAGGGATTTTCTTCCACATATTTAGCAATTTTTCCAGGGGTTGCCCTATAAAGGAAATCCTACTCTAATGGCCATGATCTGGTTACAATCATATTACGCTGACACCCAACTATCACAGACAAGACAAGATGGACTTTCATCTTCATGTTAATTATGTTCAATCTTCCTATTGTGGATTATTTGTTTGGTTTTGTGGGTCTTTGTTGGCTTTCCCTTCTTCAGAATAGTGCATGCATTGTATCCACCTCAAAGGGAGGAAAGTAGGCCATATGGTGGTGTCGGCCTTTTTTCCCTTCAATTGCTTTTAATGACCATGAATAAAATAAAGTAATATCTTTAAATGTAAAATGAATTTCATTGCAAATGTTTTTTAAAAAAATTTTTTTTATTTAAGATCTCTTGATTGAGACATAACATTGCTATAAGAGACACAACTTGCCAAAGAAAGATAGGCCAATGGCCGGTTGGACAAATCTTAAGGCACAAGTGCCTCAAAATGGGTTTGCCTTCTTATTGCCAAGAAACTATTTCTCGTTTTGGATGGCAACATATAAAATAAGGATGATGGGTGATAGTTTTAAGAGAACTAGAGATTAATAAAAATTATTTTGATGAACTTAAATGCCCCAAATGTGGGGAAGGTCAGTTTATAACATAAATCCATGTCTTATTGTCTGAGTTTAAAAAATATACTACTGTTATTGAAAGGTGATTTAAATTTGTTCAGCAATGCATTAGTGAACTGCTAAAGTTCTCCTCTACCTGCTGACAAATCTTTCCCAAACCTTTAAGGTGCAACTAGAAACATAGTCAATAACAGATATATGGTGTTTATTTATTACTAAATCATGAGACTATACCTTTTACTCGGCCATCATTAATATACTCGAAAGACTATATTCTTTTAGCAGACGCTTGACATGAATGAATATAACTTTGCTCAAAATTAACTCATGAAACAAACTAACGAAACAGGCCTGGACAAAAATGATGGCATCCCTAAATGTTGGGGAGCTAGCAAGATGTGAAAGTGCCACCATGTCTTGGCTGCTTCCCTTCTGGCTCTGCTCCTTGCGTGATCCAAGCCTTTTTTTATTCGCAGCTTTTTCCACCAATGATTTTCTCTTTCTCGGCTGTTTAGCAGGAGGAGGCAAATAAACCGAGCCGGGTCGGGAAACCCTTCCTGCATTTTCTCAGCCATGTTTGCTTTCCGAGTTTCTTCTTCACTATTTTTTTTTTTTATTCTTCACTTCACTATTTTGTATTTTCATCCTAACACGCTATTTATATGCAGGATGTGGCTATCAGGTATGCGCTGCTGGAGGGGGAGGAGGGGAGCCGGCAGAAGAAGCTACGAAAGCAAAGCAGCCTCAGAAAATAACCTAGCCTCCTCCTCCAAGGATGGAGAGAGCTGACTAGCCAGAAAGCTCCAGTGTTGTATCATCTGTCCGGATGGCATTCTGCCAGAAGCTTTGTGGCTTTGTCGATATACACTGTGGCGAATTCCAATCTGGCTTTTTTTTTTTATTTGCTTTGAACAGTAGTTTTCTCCTTGGTCGTCTCCCATGAAGTCAACTTTGGCAGTGAGGGATGGAGTAATCTGACCCTGTTATGTGCTCGCAGATGGTCCTTTAGCCTTTGTCTTTATCATGTTTGTCTATGATTTTCTTTCTAATCCTCTGAGACTACTTTTTCCTTTGCTTATGTGGACCATGTTCAGCACGGTCAGCAAACAGCACAGTGACAACTTGTCACCCTTTAAAAAGGCACAATGACCGATGACAAGTTTGAAAAGACCAGTGATGCTAATTATAGGACACATATAGTTCATATCTTGTTACGGTCAAATTATTTGCAATCTTTTTAGGGGAACCGTCATTTCTGTCCAAGCCTTTTTCATTAGTTTAGTGTGTGTGATTTTTACCAATTCTGTTGAACAGCTATTCAATAGCTAAGTCTTATATTCACTGGTTGATTATTTCACTTTTTTTTTTCATTACTACTTTTGTCAACTTCAAGTTACTTCGGCAACTTTTGTTTTTCTTTTGCCATCAGTTTTTCTCCATGTCTGTACATCATGAATGTCAGTGAGCCATCAAAAAGAGTCAGAAGCTCAGAGTTTTAAGGGCAAAAGTTGTGAAGTCCTACTTTAATAAAATGCAATAAATTGATCAGAAATCTTAACTCAGCCTCTTATATTTTTTTCTAATCAGAACATTTTTAGTCCACCAGTTTCACACAGTCACATGTGAAAACTGCTACAAGCTGTCATATCAACCACCAGATGTGTTGTGATTTTAAAAAAAAAAAAAAAACCTTCCTGGACAGATGAAACAAATACACAGCCTAATAACAGATAGACACTAATGTGTAATCATGCCTTCTCAGGATTTCTGTATTTACATTCCCTGTACACACCGTTGTGTGCAACAAGGCAGACTGAGGTGATGTAATGATTGCATCAATTCCTAACAGCAGACACTACCTCACTGGTGAGAAAGGAGCCGGCGAACGGATCCTCTGAGGTGCCGTGGTTGTGATTTAAACGCTCTTTGCCTTCACATCAGGACATTATATGCCTTTATTGATTAGTGTCAGTATTAACCTATTGGTAACAGTTAATTTGCATTCTGCCTTCAAAAGGTTAATGAGCTTGTTTTACCAACAGTAACGATCGCAGATCTGATGTGCACCGACTTCATTCAACCGTTTGCAGTTAACCTTTTGTTTTGCTGTGACTGACGCTTTGATAATAGCATCTCCTTAAGATTATGATTTCTTTGTCCCAGTACATCTGATACCAACAGAAATACACAAATAAACAGCTTCCCAACATCTTATTTATTAACACTACACATTCAAAATCATCTTTAAAGCCGTAGTCATTTTAAAAATAACTAATATATATTCTGCAGCAGAGATTCTGTGAATCAATACTGATTTTTTTTTTTTACAAGATGAAGCTATAAACATTCATGACTTTGTTTTGTTTGTGGATAGAATGGTACAAGCCTCTTATAGTTTGGTCTGTAGTTAACAGCACCGCTTAAACATAAGAACTGCAAAGCAAAAAGCAAAGCTGGGTATTAGGACTGAATACATGGTGACTGAGAAAGGTCTGTCTGGCCAAATTATATGGTCACCTTGGTGAAAGAAGAGAGAAAAGTCACCTTCAGTGTGTGTGTGTGTTTCACAGGGTTGGTTTATGTGCTCAGGATAGATGGTTTCTTCAGTCTACCGCCAGTCACTTTGTCTGGCGTACAGATTAGCTCTTGGCAGCCTGACTTCCTCGCCCGCATGACTGTAGGACACCATGTGAGGTTCCCAGCTGCCATCGAGCTGTACAGAGCTTCAGTCTCCATCTGTGACCTGATCAATTCACCTCTAGATATGGAGCAATTGATGGCAGCATCACGACAGTTTCACCTTGTCCTTTTCATTGCTTTGGCTACAAAAGGAAAACTTAAGAAAATCTTCAATCTGTGGTTAGGACTTCATGGTTCCTTCAGCAAAGTGCGTTTACTGACATGCATTCATAATCTGACACAGTATTAAAACAGACAAAAGAAAGACAGATTAGAGCTATAGAGTATGACTTCCTTCTCCAATCAGGAGAATAAGATTTCTGCCAGATATTTCCTTCGTACAGCTCTACACTGTGTCAACTGCTGGTCGTCATGAGACATCACATCCACTTCATGAGTTGTAACCATCGACTGTATATAAAAACATGGACATAGCCTCCGTGACATCACCCATAGGTTTCTGAAGAGCTGAATTGAAGCTCGGTGGGCGGTTCCTACCGTCGCCATCTTGGCAGAGGCATGCATGTTGTCTCGCCTCAAAAATACAAATATGGGCAAAGAGGTGGAGCTGCGTGTCAGTGACCGTCATGGTGGATGATTGTTGCATGAAGTCAGAATTTCTATCACTTAATTAATGTTTTATTTGTTTTATTAACCTGCGTTCGGTTAGAGAGACAGTATTCAGGGAATGATGTATTTCGGGGAATGTGGGGGGGGCGTTGTTTGCTCTATGTCCTTGTGTGTGTATGACTGTGTGGAAAGAGCTTGCGTCTTTATTGTTTTTAAATGCCATGTTATCGACTGTTTTTTTTGTTGTTTCTTTTTATTCTTATGACTTGATTTTATCTTGTAAAGCACTTTGTGTTGCCCATGGCATGAAAAGTGCTGAAGAAATAAAGTTTGATTTGATATGATTCCATTTGAATTCGAGCGAACTCTGAGGTGCCTGTGGCGAAGAACTGACCGAGCTAACCAGTTAATGGAGGTAAGCGGGCTAAAGCTAAGTAAAGTTGCTAACCGGCTAAAAACCGCAGTTGTTCTTTTTACTTGAAACAGGAGATCGGGTAGCTGTCAATTAAAAGGACACACCCCCTAAATATTAAAAATTTTAGGATTAAATTACTTCTAAATGGGCGAGTTAGAAAAAAAATCACTCCCTCCACAGTTGTCATGAAGGTAAACCTGACCTATTAAACCTAAAATGTTTTTTTGAACCAGGCTGTAAACATGTTTATTTCTGCAGTGAAGTTGGCCTTTTTAACATGGGAGTCTATGGGGATTCGCTCTGTTTTGGAGCCCCTAGTGGATGAAGGGGGAACTGCAGTTCTTGGCACTTTTGCGTAGGCTTAACTTTTTACCGCCGGAGGTTAGCGCTTGGTTGTAACATGAAGTCATTTCAGATGTGTAGAGAACATGTTTCTGATTGATGTAAAGGTTTCACGCCTTTGTGTTGTCACTGGTTTTTCCAGCCGTTTAGAAATTTATCAAGATATCTTCAGGTTTACTCATCAAGTCATAAAAAAGGGAGACATGCTGAGGATGTAGGATAAGACGATAAGGAAAATGGTTTGTAAATATTTCATTTAGCTTCAGAACTCAACTCAATAGCTTGACCTCTTTTGGTCAAGTTGAGGCTATAAATGCTGATGTTTTATGATTTTAAGTGTTTCACACCTGTTTTTTCATTTAAATGGTTTATTGTGTGCTGTCTTATCTCCTGACAGTTGCAGTGTTTGCTAGGTCTCACTCAAAAAGAGACAAGTCTCATAGGACTTCATAGTAAAAAATAAATAAATAAAAAATGCCAAAATAAATTCCTTCCATCATGCAAGCACACACACAAACACACACACACTGAGCTGTATAATCTTTTAACACCCCATTCCCTCTCCACACCTTACAAAACAGGACTGTCAGACACAACAAAGACATCATGTTTCTGTATAATGGCGATGGAGAGATTCACAGATTCGAATGGTGGTGGGAGAAAGACGTTTGAGATGCGACTGTAGCGGTGGCTTTAGTGCTCATGGGATACAGCTGCCGGCTAAATACACAATGTATCTGTCTTGTGTCTGCATCTGCATGTAAACCAATGGTTACATTGAGTATTCCATACCTTATATCCTCTGCACTCGTGTTTTCAAGGTGCCTTGAACACAACATCACTATCTTTCTATTAAAGCATATCAAATCAGCTGCAGTTGGTAAACAGCAAACACAGAGGGAAGCAAGACAACAGGTAGAAAGGAGATATTCAGTATTTTACAAACAATGAATTTAAAAAGGGTTTTGTTAAATACCACAAAAACATTACATACAGAGAACAGTTTCAGTCAAAAAACCTCAAAAAAGGACTGTTTATGAATTGTCCAGGTATTTATTTTAATTAAGAGACCAACAGGAAATAGCCTGAATAAATTTTTTAGTAGAGAATGAAAAAAGAAAATGTAATTAGAAAGAAAACCTTTTCTGTTTATGATTCATTTATTATTAGGACTACAACAACTCTTGGGTTTTCTTTCTAAGTTGGATTCATTGGTTTGGGTTTGGTAGAAAACAATCAAGCATCAAATACATTCTTCACAAGGAAAGACAGAAGACATAATAATTGAGTTATTTAGAAACTGGATGTAGGCTTGTTAATTTTTTGTATAGTGTTGAATTGTTTTGAATAACATCATGAATCATATCAAACTGAATTGCATTGTAAGTCTCATCATAAAGGAACAGGTGTGAACTGTATGGGATTGTATTGGCGGGGCGACGTCACAGATTGGGAATCACATGGTGGAGCCAAGTGGAAAATATGAGTGACACAGTGGCGCAAAAATTCCTGATGAACAAAGAAAATCTGATTATTTTGACTGATAAACAACAAGATTATTGGTTGATGAATGCATTTATTAAGTTCAGTTTTCGACATTTACAAGTTTTCATTTTAAATCAACATGGAGAGGAAGAGAAGACTGTTTATATTTTATAGAGTTGTCCGATTTATATCCTAATTTAATTTAAAGGACAAGGTAATATAATCTGATGCAACTCAAGTGTGGACAGCTTTCCTACTTTGCGACTGTTTGTGTGTGTTACGGCCCTGGCCTTCTGCTCTGTGGGCTGATATGCAAATGGGAAGAGTCCAGCACAGTTGGATGATTGGCCACCAATCTTGGTCCTCCTGTACCATCGTACTTCCGGATTGGTGGACTACCTACCTGGAGTTTCATTCCATTGGCCACAACCTCCAACCCTCCTATTTAAGGACAATCGGCGCCATCATTTGGGGCAGCTGTGTCTGACGGTGACAGTTTGCCACCTTACTCTGTTTTTGAAAGGTCTGGCTGGCTGTGGACTTACAGAGCCTTTTGCTTTGTGGTTTGACTGTACATTGTGTCTTTGTGGTGTTGTTTTTTTGTTTTTTTTTTCTGTAGATTTACAGACTTTAGTTTTGGTTTTCTTTGTGTTTTGTCCCTTAGCGGGATTTGTATCCAGTGCAAACTGCGTTTTTGGTTTAAAATTCCTTGTTTATCTCAGTAGATATTGTTTTATCTCATTTCACAGAAATAGTTGCGTTAAACCTGGATTTTTCCGCTTTTTTTTTTATTTTCCTGTAAATAAATTCATTGTGGAACTTTTGCTTTAATTCCCCTTTTCTTTTTGTGTTCCCACCCCCTTTTACCCCTAGACCCCACGGGGGTGGTAGCAGTGTGGAGCCTTTAAGATTGCTTGCTTTTTTTAAAAGCCGTGGTATTTGTGAACTGATTTTGGAGACTGGACCAGTTAGATTTCGTAACACTTGGTTGTTCTGCGTGGTGAATTAGTTAGTGGTGCTACTTTAATTGTGGGTTTGTTTTGAGGTCGGTGCAGTCAGTTTAGTTTCATCTCTATATTTGAATGTTAGTTAATTAGGCTGTTAAAATTTTTTGGGTTTTTTTGTTTCTTTGATTTAAATGCCACCCCCCTCTTGTCTTTCCTGTCCTTTCTCCAGATGGGAAAATAAATTCCCTGTATAACTTCACCTTCTCATCTTGGCATCTTAATTTTATGTTGCGGCTGCTAACCCAAGGAAGCCGGGTTGTAGCACTCCTCTATTACTGCACTTCCATCAACGACTTGTGCTTATCAAGATCACTTAGTCACACCTAGCCGTCTGCAACTAATTAAAAAAAAAAAACCACAATAATATCTTTGTCAGTCATATAAATGGGATACTGCATCATTTTACTTCATAAATAAATGAAGTGCAGTCTTAGTAAATATCTGGCTCATAGAGTTTTGATGGAGACAAATATGAATCTAGGGACCTCTAGCTGGTGATTACAGGTTTGCAATGACTCAGATTCCCAGATGTTGTGAACTAAGGACCAGCTGCATTCCCAGTCTGTGACAGCGGGATTTCATCAGATGATGTAGGGAAGCTAAATCAGCCAGGGAGACCTGTCCAAGTTTATTTGGCATCAGCTCTGAGACAGCTGCTATAATTAAAAGGCCATTGTCTCTGGTCACCAAACTTTCATGTTAATTTGTTCCTGACTTTCCAAATAAATAAGGCAACATCAGCGCTGACAGGTAGCATATTATTCTCCATTCTGTTTGCTCAAAGAAGCCTTTTCTCAGTTGGCTTTTTTACAGCTTTGGATTTAAAGCTTTTCTCACATTGCCTGTGTGTGTACAAAATATTTAGTAAGTGTGAAACATAATGAATATATTATGAAGAGAGGATACAGAAGTGCGGCTCTACGCTTCATATCAGCTGAAGGTCTTGTATGAGAAAATGCTCTAAACTTAAACAAATCTGGACCCCTGATGTGTGATGCCTCTTTAAAACCTTCATTTTGCAGACCGACTGAGAAAGAACAGTTTTTTTTTAAGAAACAGAGACATAAACAGAGAGCATTCCTGCTCTGACAGGATGTGAGGGAAATAATTAAAGTGATACCACAACAAAATGGTATGGTTGTAAGCTGGAGATGATTTTCATACTATGTGGACTACGTCATTAAAAAATATATAACACAAACAAGAACAAAGAAAATCTGTTTTTGTTCTTGTTTGATTTGCATCTCAGAAAAAGTCCAAAATGATTCTGATTTCTGATATAACTATGTTTTGTTTTTAGGTGAGTGCAGAAGAGCAGCCTGTTCTGTTTATGATCAAATTGATAAATAAAAATAAAATGAATGAATCAAATTCAAAATAAAAAGTTTAAATTCAAAATGAAATATTAAAATCTTCAAACAAAAATTTTAAAAGTGAGTTTTACTTTTTTAAATAAATGAAAACAATTTTAAAAGATGTAAAACTACAAAAACCAAAAATTTAAAAGCTAGAACAAAAATTTTAAATGAAAAAAAAAAAAAAATACAAATAAAACATGGAAGACTTATATGATTCATTTCGATTGTACTTTGACATTTTATTTGAATGATTTTCACCAACCATGTTCTCTACACGAAGCTCGTAGGGCATTGGGTTGTAGACCATCAGTTGAACTTCACAAACATCTCCTTGAACCCACTGGAAGTCTTCAAAACAAACAAAAAGACAAACATTATTTACATTTGATGGAGATTGTTATGGATGCTGATTAAAACATGAATAAAAGCAGGTATTATTCAGACAATCTCTGAAATCATTCAGAAATTAAGCTTTGACACTTGTAGTAATCATTATAACTACCTTACTCATTGGTCCAAAGAAAAACCACAAAAGATTGGCATGAGTTCAGAAAAATAAATATTTTATGTGACTGATGAACTGAAATTAAGTCCAAAAGCTGAAATATAAAAACAAGCATCAAAGATGCAGCAATATTTTGGATTCTGTCAACAAGACAAAGCGTTTCTGCAGTCCAAAAGTACCACAATGCAAAATAACCAACGAAAGAAAGTGACATTTTTTTGTGTTATTCATTCCACTGACAAGGTCAAATTTCCTTTTGCAATGTCCCACATTAGTCTTCAACCCCGTAACAATTGTCTATGCATTTATAATTTGTACAATTTGAGCACAAAATTCATTAAATAGGAGTCCCAAAGGCCCCAGAAGGACCGAACTGGACATGTTGATGTGGAAAGACCCTTAAACTTGTTCCATCCTCCACGAGAACCGAGAACTTTGCTCTTGTTCTGGAGGCCTGAGAAGAAAATGACGTCATTTTGTCCTCGTGGACGCGTTTGAAGACAATTCTCGACACATCAGGCTTGCAGAAGACTTTTCTGTGGGACTCTGAAAAGTATCGTGTGATTGGTTGAACATGTGAGGTGGGCGTGGTTAACACGTGAAAGAATGAAGCGGAAAGTTGCCATTTCCGTATTTTTTTCTGTTGCATGTAAAACTGATTGTTTTAATGAAACAGCAGATCGAGGTGGTGAGAAAGTACGAACATTTTTACAACAGGTGGCATTAAAACACACAAAATGTACAAACCACCCTGCTGTGGATGAAGTTGCTCGCTAAATATGAAACAACCGGGTTCATTGCACATAAAAGCAGACATCGCCCCCCGCAGTGATCCCTCCCCGCTGCAGACCAAGCTTCTCGTGGAGAATGGACCAGACAAAGATTTTTTTCTTATTCTTGCAGCCTCAAGAGCGAAAACACAGTTCTTGCTTCTCATGGAGTATTTAAGAAGGTTTGGTTTTGAGGAACAGCTCTTAACCCTGTTAACAGAGTAAAAGCACCAGAAAGGATAAATATCAAAGAACAGCTCAGATAGATGCAGTGAACACTTCTCTTTAAATAGCAGTTTCACCTAAAACATCACACCAAAAGTAAAGCACCAATGAGATCAAGGCAAATAAAAGCTGCTCAGATCTTAGGTTGTTCACAAACTACAAACACTACAAGAAATTATGAGAGGTGGGATGTAGAGGTATGTATTCACCTTTAAACAGGTAAAAACCTGCAACTAATCAATTAACACACCTTCTCAGCAATCATCAGTGCCCTGCCACACAAAGAAGCTGCTTTTATAGACATACTGACCCCTGGATCACAAAGACAAATCAAATTTTACAATCAGTTTGGTCATTTTATGGTATTGATATATTCTTCAGTACTTTTCACCATAATGACAGATCAGGATGGATAGTCAAACCAAATTACATTAGCACCAATTACCCTCCAATGCATGCGATATAAAAACCAATGCCACATTTTTTTTTTACATGCAATATTTTCTAAAGACATGTACAGAGACACTTTTGTTTGTTTCTTATATTAATTTGATTTTTTTTTTTAATGTAGTTTATTTACTGCATCTATGCAATAGAAATATTCAAATAATATATTGTAATATTTATATAAAAGAAATATTCTATAAACGCTGACTTGTATCATTTTCTTGTCGTGTATATCACTGAGGTAAGTTGGTAATTACATGTACGTTGGGGCTGTGACGATACGCTTTTGTCCCAATTTGATGTGATTCAAATTTTTTGGGTGCCGATTAAATTTAAATTTAATTCGACTCTCACAATTCTTTGATATTGCTGATTTTTGTAGATTAAAAACAAAAAAGGTGTAAAATAGTGATTTTTCTTGATTTCATTTAGGAAAAAAAACAACACAGCATCCAGACCATCATTCTGCTGCTATAGCGCACAAGAAGACAAGTAAAAAGTTCAATAAAAATAATTTTAAAAAATGACAAAAATTTTACAATGGATTATTTTGATTTTTTTTCTTAAAAGAAAACACGTTTTTAACAAATGAAATTCTATTTTAAAATTGTCAAGCAAAAAATTCAGATTTTCGATTATTGGATTGGATTTTCCCACCGCTGTTTGTGTATTTATGAAATTTGATATTGTATTTGTTTATTGATTAGTTAGTGGTAGTGTATTGGGGGACTCTTCTAATGTCCAATGAAGTGGAAAAACTGTAAAGATACCATCCTCACTTAAAAGTAAACTAAAAACCAGCCTTTAAACAGGTGTCCACTGTAGTGGACACGATGCATCAAAGAGTTAAATGGTATCCAGAGAAATTTCTTTGTTTTTTTTAAAGAATACAATAAATAAGGTTTCCAGAAAACCTATTCATCATTGTTCTGATGAAAAAGAAGAGACTTATAGAGGCTCTATCAGTAGGAAAAAATAATTAAAAGTAAAAAATAAAAAAAACAACTGTAGACCATATTGTCTACTGTTGTCAGACCACTTATAGGCATGCTCCTGTTTTGAAATGCACTACATTCTCGTTTATCTGGAGAGTTCACTGCTGTAAACAGACCTGTAAAAAAGCCCTAAAAATCATACCTCAGACTCTAGCAGGAACAAGGATTTATGGAAGGGAAACTGCAGCCATGCACAATGGGAAATTAAGCCAGTCAAACTAAAGATATCTATAATATGACTGTCTGGAAACCCCAATACTGCCCGAGGTCTGGCTCAGAGGCATGCTCTAATAGCCAGCCAATTCGGTGGGAAATATTCCTCAGAAAATAGAAAAACAAAGTGAAATGCTTCTATATTATTTGTGATTCCTCAGTCTTTATTCTTCAAGTGTCCATTAACATTCTGCACTGATCTCCTGAAGGTTTAGCTCCTTGAAACCTTGCAGTACAGAGCAATCATAAATCTCCTTCATCTGTGGATAGTTTCATATTTCCAGTGTTCGAATGTGTGCACCTTGCCTCTTTTGAGAGGAAATTTTTTGGTCGAACCATCCTTGCATACTGTGAAAATCATAGTTTATTGACAAAAGACAAAGTTGAAGATTAACTCGTGTTACTGCACCCAGCAGAGAAATAGTCCATAAAGCTATCAGCAACATTACTGAATAATGCATGTAAACTAGGCGAAGGCGCTGAAGTACAATCCATGCATGTCAAATAAAAAAAACTTCAGCAGTAGATAATTTATATATAGATATATAGATAGATAGATAGATAGATAGATAGATAGATAGACATACATATATGTATGTATGTATATATATTATATATAGATATATGGATGGAATATATATATATATATATATATATATATATATATATATATATATATATATATGATACACACACACACATATGTATATGTACATATACTAAAGGTGGGACTTTGTGTTAATTACGATTATTTAATTACAAATAAATTACACAAAAAATGCATTTTAATCTTGGAACCTTTGTCAGGGCATAATTTCCTGGTACATTGATTACACTGATGCACAAGGTGCCTCCGCTACTATCTTAGGGTTTGGCGCTATATTTAGCATGTTTCAGACCCTTCAGTTAGTCTATTTAAACACAAACCAAGCATCAAGTCCACCGTCTTTTTCTGGTGGTTTGGAGCACTTTTGTTGAGTATCAATTTTTTTTAAAAAAACATGAAGTTGTCTGTTCTCCGTTAGCAACACCAACTTCTTACTCCCTCCCACCGTTCTAAAGAACACGTAGGTAGTTCAGTCCTCATGAAGCTCCATGCTGCTGTCAGAGCAGGAGGTGATCACCTCTGCTGCAACATCAGATTGAAGTTTCCCCTGTCCTTGTTCACTGTCAGATATTAATGTCTATTAATGAATAGGAAAGTCATATGTAGTAAATAGGCTTTGGGCTTCCTTCTGCTTCCTCTTAAACAAGGTTTACTGTTACACAAATGTGAATCTTTGGTCTTGTATTATAATTACTGTAGATGGGTGTAGGATAAATAAATTTAAAAAAAAAAAAAAAGAGTGAATGAAACATTTAAAAAGTTAAAATTACTCTAACATGATGTGGACCATTGATTGGAGAATAACTGGAGTTGTTAGTTAAAGCATTTGAAATAACACTAACTTTGGGTCTGTTCAGTTTTTGGCCAGGATGTTTTCTATTTCTTTTTTACTGTTTTAATAGTTAAATGCATTTCTCCGGTCATTAATAGAGTTTAAGTGTACAATATTAATCTCTTTTTCTTTTGTTTCATTTCATCATCCCTTAAAATAATTTAAAAAGAAAAAAGTTGCTTTGTGGGCAAATTTTATCATGTAATTAAAATGCAATTATTTGACATTAATTACAAAGCCTGTAATTAATTAGATACATTTTTTAATTGAATCCCACCCCGAATATATACATGTATGTGTGTGTATGTGTGCATATGTATATTATGTACGAAGTGTCCATTATCACAAATTTCCATCTGACGGTTTCCTCCGCGAAGTCCATTAACTTCTGATGATGGACACCTCGGAGGGCATTATCCCGCTTATACCATGGTCACTCACAAAGAAATAATAGAAGATCAATTACTAATGTTGTTTGATCAGATACATTCATTAGTAACCATGGGCCATTGTTTGACATAGTTTTTCCAAATATTCTTTCTGCTTTCTATTTTGTTCGTTTGTCGCTAACATTTCTGTTGCCACAGTTACCAATTGGCGTTTGACCTAGCGCAATGATTTATAATTATTCAGCTTTTGATGGAACTTTTTCTAACTGGTGCCCATTATCACTTTTTAACGGACACCCTGCAACCAATCAGAATCGAGTACTCACCCAGACCATGGTATAAATATTAAAAAAAATAAATCTGCAGATGAAGATTTGTGTCTTCCTTCCACAGCACAGCCAAACATTACAGTAAGAAAGATAACATGAGATGTTTGGAGGTTGAGTTAACAACATGGACGCTATCTTTTTTGTTTTTCAGTTTTCTATTTCTAAACCATATTTGAGATGTGGTAAAGGACCGTAATGTCCTTCTGGGGGAGGCCACTGCTGTCTGAGACAGACATTTCCATGGAGGGGTGTGTTTGGTCTGTGGCCACATTTTAGTCAGTGGTACTCATTTAAGGTTTCCCAGAAGGAAATTGTGTTGTGCCAAATCTTGATCTGCCATTGGTTTTAATCCACTTCTGCACACATAATCCTTCAGATCATAAAGCTGATGTTTAAAACAGAACTCATCCAGACCTATGAAGTCTTTCTCAAACATAAGATGTACTCTGAAATGTACTGAGTGACATGTACCTTTCATCCAGAGCAAAATACTTGTTTACTGCAACTACAGTACCCTTCAAACACAAGAACATGTCTTACTTCCAGTTCTGAGTTTTTCCAAAGTTTAAGGACAAGTCGTACACTGGAAAGTTACTGCGGATGTGAACATTACTAAGCCTTCCTAAGTCAGCAATTTAATCTTGTAGTTATTGTTTTACTTCAAATCCAGTACAGTTGAGACAAGAGTCAAAACAATAGAAAATATGTCACGCCATGCCAGAAGGAGTAAAAGTCCCCTCCCTGCAGGCCATTTAGCACTGAAATAGATAGCCTTTCACCCACATCAGTGTGTGGATAGACAATCCTTAAAACTGAGTCTCAGAGCAATTATAAAGAAACAATCTCTTGTTTTATGAGCAAACATCAAACTGATTCACAGCATACGATTTAAATTGAAAGAAATGGACGAAGAGAAATCATTTCTGTATTCACACACATCAATATGTAGACCCTATCAAGCAATTACAGGTACTGGGACTCTCTTTAAATAGAATTAATGAGAAGGAAGAGACTATTTAAATGATGGCTGTCAAGGTCTGCTGCTATAGAACGTTGTGAAGTATAATCCAGTTCTGAACAACAGCCATATATTTCAGTCCACGAACATTTTCTATGTGAAGAAAATATGAATATGCCAATATCAAGCTATTGTTTTATGTGTAATGAATTGGTCATAATCGTGCAGCCCTCGTTTGCAATTAATCAATCATTCAAAGATTGGTTTTCCACCTCCCACTGTGCTGGGAGATGTTTTGAACAAGTTAAGTGAAAGTCATGACCTTATTAGCTAGCAGCCAGCTGACCAGAGACTAAGAGAGACTAAGGGACTGAGAGGAAAGAGATTGCTGGAAGTAACCTCCAAAATCCAACTGTCCTCCAAGGTAAAATGTCAGATTACCTTAAACCAAACAGATAGAACTGTACATGAAATGTACAATATAAAATGACAGTTTTTTATTGTTATTATAAATAACAGGCCATCCATTTTTCTGTAAACCTTTCATGTTTTACTGTTTTTCTATTGTTACATTTAGATATTTTTTCCAATTTTATTGTCTGCTACTCTTTTTTTAATTGTACAATCATTCATTTTATTATTGAACATGAGAAGTCACATATAATTCTGTGGTTTTAATCATTTGTCCTGATAAGACCTTCACCTGCTATGACTTTTTTCCAATTCTTTTTCCAATTCTAAATTATTGTTCTTGGTGTAGAATTACTCTTCTCAGACTCCTGAGCAACAATAATCGTCTAAACTCCTCGCTGATGCCTTCCCTTCCTAGCGCTGTGCTAGGAAGGGAAGGCATCAAATGGGGTGAGTGATTTCTGTTGATGCCACTCACCCCATTTGAGTGGGATTTTCACATTTTAGTTGGTTTTTTGTTCTCATTTTTTGCTCACTGTTTGCTCACTTATTGTTACAGAGGAGTTTGTGCAAGTCTGCTTCCAGCAGTATCCTCTGTCTCACCCAGTATGGTAAATTCATTTACACACAGATTGTATCTCAGTTATGGTTCGCTTTGTTTTAAAAAAAAAGCATTTTTAGATGGACAAATCTCAATTTTACTGAATTATAAACTTGGTTTAGTTTGATTCTGGTTTTGCTATTTGATACCATTTTTGTGAAGATTTCTCTATAATTTAAAAAAAAAACAAAAAACAGTTATATGGTGTGAATAAGGTAAATTTGTGGGTGGTTTGTGGGCTAATTGGATGCTTTAGGTAGATAAAAAATTTGTCTTGGGCTTGAAATGGCTTATTTAAATTTCTACATGCTTCATTATAATCCTCTATCAAACAACTTGGCAACTATTTTATCCTAATTAAATTGAAACATAAAACAAAAAAAAATCCTACAAGAGGATCAAAAGCACTATTAATTGTTGAAACAAGACAGATTTAATAAAAGATACTAAATATATTTTATTTACAATGTTTATCAATGTCTTCAAAACAGCTTTAAGTAGCAGATAATTGAACAAGATGCTACAATATCAGGAATTAACTTTTTTTTTCCTCTGAAGCTTCTAAGAAGATATTTTTCAAAAGAAAAACTCCAATGAAATCCAACATTTCAGACATTTTGTGAACTATGTACTGTTATGCCACCTTATTAGGTACATCTTTTCACTAGCTTGATAACAAATAAATTATCAGTCAATCAGCTCAGTGCCTGAAGACATGTTTAAGACAACTTGTTAAAGTCCAAACTGAGAATAAGGAATAAGAAAAAGGAAGAACTGGGATTTACAGATGCTGAATGCGACGTGGTTGTTGATGCAAGACGGGCTGAACTGGGTACGTCAAAAACTGCTGATCAACTGTTCCCATAAAACCATCTCAGGGGTTTACAGAGAATGGTCTGAAAAAAAGAAAATATCCACTGAGCTGCAGTGTTCTTGACCAAAATGCCTTGTTGATGTCAGAGGAGAATGGGCAGACTGGTTGGAATTTATAGAAAAGCAACAGGAACTCACAAAACCACTGGTTCCAACCAAGGCCTACAGAAAAACATCTCTGAAATCACAATTCATCAAAACTTGAATCAGCTGGTCTACAGCATCAGAAGACCACACCAGGTGCTACCCCTGTCTGCTAAAAACAGGCAACAATTACAAGGACTCACACAAACTGGACATAATGGAAAAATGTTGCCTGGTTTGACGAGACAGCTCCACATTCAGATGATACACTCAGAATTTGGTAGAAAACATATGAAGCATAAAGAAATGGATTCCTCCTGCCTTGGATCAACAGTTCAGGCTGTTATAGGTGGCGCTATTGTGTAGGGGAAATTTTCTTGGCACACGTTGGCCCCCTTCGTACCAGCTGACCATGGTTGATCCACCACAGTCTACCTGATTGTTGTCCTTCCATTTAGACCACAGTTTAACATCTTGTGATGGAAACTTCCAGCAAGATAGTGCACCATATTACAAAGATCAGATAATCTCAAACTGGTTTTTAGAAGATATTCTCTGTACCACAACGGCCTCCCCAGTCACCAAATCCCAATCCAATGGAGCAGCTTCGGGATGTGGTGAACGGGAGCATTGTTTGAGATTTCAAAAGAATGTAAAATCATTATGGAGAGAGAGGCTGAAATCGCTGTTTTGTTTCATTTTGTTGCTGTTTTTTTTTTTTTTTTACATTACAGCAACTTTCCTTCTTCCTCTATTCCAACATGTGATGTACATAAATTTTGCAAATCCAAACACGGCTATTGTAAAGTTTGTCTGCAGATCAGATTAAAGCAGAGGTCTCCAACTCCAGTCTTTGTGAGCTACCATCATGCAGGTTTTCATGTTTCCCTGCTACAACACATTTGATTCAAATTAAAAGGTTAATGAGTCATTGATTTCAAAACCTGCAGGATGGTAACTCATGATGACCGGAGTTGGAGACCCCTGGGTTAAAGACTACAGTACACCATCACTGGATCTGCTCAAATCTTAGTAGACCTCCTACAACACCTATAACAACTGATACTGATACTACAACATATTTTTCATGTCCAGACAATGAAGATAGCTCACTCAGTCATACTCAAATGGTGACACTTCTAAATGTGTCAGCTCTGGGTGATGGTGTTCTAGACCAGTTTCCATTGGAATATGGCTTCGTCATCACCGACAGCCATATTCTTACCAAAGTGGACTTACCGATCTTTTTGCAGCGCTCATCTCCTCTGGTGTGCATGATAATGGGCGAGTAGATGAATGGACTGGCGGTGGACATATTCTGCCCCAGCAAGCCTTTCACTTTGTGGGGGCGCAGACTGACAGGCAGATTGAGGAGTTTCACTGACCTGGTGCAAGTGTCACAGTAACAACAGTGTTAATCTCATTTTCCTGAGGAATTTTGTGGTTAACAGTTTATACCGGGTTTTATCATCTCAAGCTTTAGTCAAGGAAAAATTCTACTATCCTTAGAAGTGCTTATTTATAGTATAATCCTACTGTAGCTGATGAATATTCATGATTATTAGAGAACAGAGCTGCAGGATTTAGAGTAGCACTCTTTGTTAAAGGTTACAAACTCTGCAAACAATAAAACACACAAGCGCAAGCATTTGAGGAAAGTGTTTACTCGAAACTTTCAGGGACAATGAACCTATTAATAAAGATACTAAGTCAGTGTAATCTTGTGTATAATTACTGCTACACATCAGGGCCGCTGCTGCCTGGTATAGCTAAAGTCACTTTCTAATACAAAGTTTTATGGTTTGGCACAACACAATTTAATTACCAGGAAGCTGAAAACACAATTATTTATTTTACAACCACTTCATCAGGAGGGTTTGATTTCTCTTGGTTTGATTCCAGTTGTGATGTACCACCCCTCCCTTAGTGACTTGCTAATGCTGCATGGACAACAAAAATTCATATTTACCTTGTTGTCATGTCCAAAATAATGCAAACCTCTGAAAATATATTATTTTTAACTTACTCAGTCAACACTTCTAAGCTTCTAAGACCATAATGAACACAGTTATTGGAAGACAACATGTAAAAACAATCTGTGTGTGTTGCCATGAAGCCAATGTGTTTTGTTTTGATGTCAGATTAATTGTTCAAGCTCTGACGACATGAAAGAGATAACCACTAAGCGTGTTATAATTGTGCTTTTTTTTTTTTAAAAAAATTCTTCACTGTATCAAGAAGCAAATGAGTATACTGTTTGTTTGCATTTGTTTGCTTTCAGGGTGCCCGATGGATCAGTTGTTTGAGCATCAGCTTTAGCATGATCCAAGGCTGGCGGTTCGAATCCTGCCCCCCCCCCCCAATTTAATGCTTCCATCAGAGTGCTCCAGGGCAGCTGCGGCTACACGTACTTTATCATCACCAATGGCTCAGAGCTCTTTGGGAAACTGTGTTGTTTTTTATTTATTTTTTATAGTTGCATCCACATTAAACAAAGCACAAATGTGTCACTGGAAGCAAAATATTAAGAAACGAATGTACATCATGGCTTTATTGTAGTGAAAACTATCATAGCAAATTATAAATAACTCCAACTGCAGACTTACCTAACGATGGGAAGCTTTGTAAAGGGCACAGGGGGTAGCCTGAGTCCATCAGGAAGTGTGATGATCTCCATCCCTCCTGGGCACTTAGAAGTATAGCTCTCCAGACTCTGTGTCACCTCTTTCTTCTCTAAAATATTAAGAGTGAGTAGAAGAGTGAGTAAATGGTTAGATAATGCAAATGTAGACAACCAAACACAACTGCAATGATTACAGCACATACATCTTTAATAAGGCACCTCACACCCAGATGATATAAGCAGACTTATCTCTGTGTGGGATACAAATCAGCCAGAGATTAATGATGTGCGAAGTGTCCCTCTTAGCACAGAGAGTCTCGGCCTTCAAGAGAAATTCTGTTTTATTGTATCATCAATACCTTTTCAGAGAACATTACTGTTCACTCAGCCATATAATTTGCTTTGGCTCTGCAGGTTTCAACAGTGTCCATCAAAGGAAAAAAGGTCATTAACTGGCAAAAATTTTATAAAGATCTATAACACGCTGTAGAAACACGCGGCACTCACAGGATAGGAGGCTGCCTTGGCTTTTCTTGTAGTATTCTACATATATGAAATCCTATATGAAATTCTATGTTCTCACGTGTTTATAAAAGTCAAGTATTTTCATGTCTTCCACCCCCATAGGAAAATACTCAAAGTAAACAAATAAATATGTTTCACACATACAAACTATAACCTTGTAGATAAATAACTAAGATAAGTCTGAAAACCAAGCCACTTGATCAAAGTGAAGACAGCAAAGGAAGCAGAGGGTAATGGAGACAGGAAAAAGATTAAATAATACAGTAAGAAGTGAGTGACAATCAGAGAGGTGAAGTGAATGAAAGAACTGGAGATGAATGGAGGGATAGCTCTTTCTGATCCTCTTCCTGTCATCGTCGTTGTCGTCGTCGTCTGCCAGGTCTGATGGTCTGCAGCAACTGTTTGCAGGTCATTCATGAGTCCGAAATATGTGCTTTCTGCCAGGAACAACTTTAAAACCTATTTAGTCGTCGTTTTACAACTAAAACAGCTGGTTTACTACTACAGTGTTAATATTTATTTGCTTTCTGGTTCGGACAAATGAAGTGAAAGCTGCTTGCTTGAAAATTTCAAAACCAAATGCAAAAACAAAAACTAGTGGCCCAGAGTAGGGCTTTGCCAATTTCAGTTAATTTTAGCAAGCATCACCTCTGCAGGCTCATTGCACGATTTGTTGGTTTTGTCTATATTGTTGGTTTGTTATACAAGACTTCCAAATTACACATCTGTTCTATTAAGAAAGCATCCACTTATCATATTAAATGTTCTTTGAAACGGTTTCATAAAATTTCAGCCAAGATGGTTACTGTTGTTGTTACAACGGATTGAGGATTACATCAGGGAAACTGTCAAGACATTAATCAAATCTCAAAGAAAGAGAGAATCAGCAGAATAAGAACCATCAGTAAACAATCGGTTCCCTATAAGAGCCTGTCAGGATGATTTGACAATCACAACATCATCGGTACCAGGGAGCAGGTGGATCTTGCAGGGACTGGAGAGACTCATCATATGGGCAAGGATGAGTTTCAAGCCATCCAAGTCGAGGTCCTTAGTACTGAAGAAGGTGAAGGTCATGGACAAGTTCCGGTTCTCTATCGCAGGGGCTACAATTCCATCCATTTCGGAGACACCAGTCAAGAGCCTGGGAAAGTTCTTTGACTCCATCCTGAAAGACTCTACCTCTATTCAGAAGGCAACAGAAGAGCTTGGCAATTGGCTCACCAAAGTGGATAAGTCAGGCCTGCCTGGTAGATTCAAAGCATGGATCTACCAGCATTCCATTATACCTAGAGTTCTTTGGCCTCTTCTGGTGTATGAAATCCCCTTGACAACTGTAGAATCCTTTGAAAGAAAGATCACCAGCTATCTTAGGAAGTGGCTGGGTTTTCCCCGCAGTCTGAACAGTGCTGCACTGTATGGGACAAGCAACAGCCTGCGTCTACCCTTAAGCGGACTCACCGAAAAGTTTAAGGTAGCCCACACAAGAGAAGCCCTCCAGTACAGAGATTCCAGGGACTACAAGGTGGCTTCGGCTGGTATCGAAGTGAGAAGGGAAGAAAATGGAAGGCAGAGAAGGAAGTGGGGGTGGCAGAGTCACGCCTCAGGCAAAAGGTGCTTGTGGGGGGCGTGGCAGTAGGAAGAGCAGGCTTAGGGTTTTTTCTAAAAACCCATATCACGGCCCAAGGCAAGGAGAGACACCATCTTCTCCAGGAAGAAGTTCAAGCCAGAGTGGAGGAAGAGCGTGTGGGCAGGGCAGTAGGACTTTGGCAGCAGAGAGCATAGACTAAGTGGGAGGGTACACTACAGCGCAAGGTCACATGGTCTAACATCATGTAGGCAGACTTCCAACATGTCCAGTTCCTTGTGCAGGCAGTCTATGATGTCCTGCCAAGCTCAGCAAACCTTCATGTGTAGGGAAAGAGCAAGATACCTTTATGCCCCCTTGCTCAGGAAGAGGCTCACTAGAAAAATCTCCTCAGTGGCTGTCCAAAGGCCTTGACGGATGGTGGCTAACATCCGCGCCATGACAAGGTACTCAAAGTAGTCGCTGAGAGCATAGCATCAGCCATTCATACGAGCAAATACCAACACATCACAAGGAAGGCAATCTCCTTTATTAAAGCTGGAGAAAGACTCAAGGCAGGTCCACATAAGACAACCGGCCTCTTCTACAAAGCTTCAGACTGGCAACTGCGGGTGGACTTGCGGAGGCAGCTAACCTTCCCTCAACACATTGTGGAAACATCCCGTCGGCCGGACATGATCATCTTCTCAGATGAGTCAAAACATCTGATTGTGTTAGAACTGACAGTACCCTGGGAAGAGAGGATGGAGGAAACCAAAAAGAGGAAATGCTTGAAGTACCAGTGCAGGGGGGGAGTGCAGGGGCAGGGGCTGGAGGACATTCTGCGAGCCCACAGAAGTAGGCTTTACAAGTCCCCCACAAACTGGGAGTGACAGGCGCAGCCAAGAATTGAGCCATTAGATCTGCTAGCGAGCCGGCAGAGAAAGCCTCAAGGTGGCTTTGGCTGAAAAGGGCAGATCCGTAGGTAGCTCCCGGGACGCAAGCCGGGAATTGATCACCTTTGCTGGGTCGCCTGGTGTCTGATGTTGCGAGACCCTATACACCGGATGAAGCCAGAATACATCACATGATGTGTCCCAGTACATCCATGAGATGTTTCTTTGACATGCCAAATAATGAACAGGAATATAAATGACCACTTGAGAATGACCAAGTCCTCATCCTGAAATTAATCCAACAGGTATTTTTGAAAATTTTATTCAGTAAGATTCTTTTCATCTGCTTTAATAAAATATGTCACTGTATGTCGTATTCAAAGGATTCGCAAACTGTCAGGCACCACTGTACATCTATATGTGCAAGTAAGTAAATACATGGGGTGGCTTCTACTCCATTTTTGTCTTTACTTGAGACAAGAACAGTTATTACAATAAATGTGACACTGTAAATTTATTGTACCTTTGGAAAGCCATCTGAAATAATAGATGACCTTCCAAACTGAAGCAGTCTATTATTTTGCCCATTGGCAAATGTTTTTTATTTCATACAACAAATTTTTTTTTTTTTTGTTTTGTTTTGTTTTTTGTTTGTTTTTTTTTCATGTAAGAAAAATGACTTTTTGGCAACCTCCAATGGTTAAAAGTGAAGCCTATGCAGAATTGCATAAAACTCCAGTTCCCCCTTCATCCACTAGGGGCTACACAACAGAGCAAATCCCCACAGGCTCCCATGTTAAAAAGGCCAGCTTCACAGCAGAAGGGGGGGGGGGGGGGTGTTTCTAATTTGCCCGTTTAAAAATAACGTAATCTCAAAAATCTGCATATTTAGGGGCGTGTCCTTTAGATTTACGGGTAACCGATATTTACGATCAAGTAAGAAGAACATAGAATAACCACAGTTTTTAGTCAGTTAACAATGTGAATTAGCTTTAGCCCACTTAACTCCACTAGCTGGTTAGCTCCTGTTATCTGCGGGTTAGCTCGGTTAGCTCTTAACTACAGGCAAGTCGGAGTTTGCTCTATGTCAATCATCCACCATGACGCTCAGAGCCCCCTTCTCAGCTGTACCACTTTTCCATAATTTTTGTATCTTTCGGGAGAGACGACACGCATGCCCTTGCCAAAATGGCGATGGTAGGAACCGCCCACCGAGCTTCAATTCAGCTCTTCAGAAACCTGAGGCTCCATCCATCTTTTAATATACAATCTATGAAAATGACTCAAAACTATAAGTTTTCAGAGAAAAATAAACAACTGTTCTACAAAGACTCAAAACTATAAGTTTTCAGAGAAAAATAAACAACTGTTCTACAAAGACTACAAAACTATAAGTTTTCAGAGAAAAATAAACAACTGTTCTACAAATTCTGTTTCTCTATTAGTCACAACACACCAGGTCATGGCGTTGGCATTTGTGACACGTTAATTGCAGTTTTCGCCAACAGCAAAACATTTATTGGGTTTTCCCTAAATGCAATTATTTATTGGACTTTGATATGTGTGTAAGGCTTTTCATATCTATTTGGGTTAGACAAAAGACAAGTATATTTTCTCTGTGTGTGTCCTGCTTTTCACCAAGCTTCTGTCCAGACAAACAGCACAGCTCATTATTAGTCTGACAGCTGGAACACACTGTCCAAAGAAGGAACTGCTTTATACTTGGCAGGTATGTGAGAGAGAAAAGGTGCAGCTTCTAACACTTCTCATATATCCTCAAGTGAAAGGATCTCATCTCTTGGTGTCAACTATCAAGAGGATGAGCAACAACTGAAGGCTGGGTAGAAGTTTAGGCTGAATATTAACCACACTCATGTACAACAGGTCTATTCTCACAAAGCTAATCAGCCAATCACATGGCTGCAGCTCAGTGCATTTAGTGATGGTCAGGACAACTTGCTGAAGTTCAAATTGAGCATCAGAATGAGGAAAAACATGACTTAAGTCACTTTTAACGTGGCATGATCATGTTACCAGACGGAATGGACTGAGTAGTTCGGAAACTGTGGATCCACTGGCATTTTCACACACAATCATCTCCAGAGTTTACAGAGAATGGTCTATAAAGGAATTGAGTAGGTTGATTGGCACTGAAGTTGAGCCTCAAAAGTAAATGGTTACTGTGTTGCACATGATTTCATGGATCAAAAAAAAAACCCGTGACAACTGGGGAGGGGAAAAAGTCATATTGTACAGGTGTAATTCAGTGTATGGTTAATTGGTAAAACTGGACTTCCTCTATCTGACATCAGCTTGCATCTGCTGCTGGCTAGACTGTACTGAGGTATCCCAGTAAAGAACCCTGTACAACCCACAGTCCAAAGACATCCACGTGAGGCTGGTCTTATTCTCTAAATCACAGGTGTCAAACTCCAGTCCTCAGGGGACTGGAGTTTTTGTTGTCTCCATGCTCTAACACACCTGATTGAAATAAATGTTGACAAAAAGCTGTTGGATCCATTTGATTTGAATAAGTTGTGTTGGTACAAGGCAACACCTGGAGTTTGACACTCCTGCTTGAAATGCTCAGTAAGAGTGAGTGTGAATCTGACTGAATATAGCAACAATTCACACAGACTCACCAAAATTAGACAACAGATGGAAAAATGTTGCCTGGTCTGATGAGTCTCCACTTCAGCTGCAACATTTAGATGGAAGGGTCAGAACTGGGAAGAAACAACATTAAAGTATGGATCCATCCTGCCTTGAATCAACAGTTCAGGTTGCTGACGGTGTAATAGTGTAGGGGATATTTTCTTTGGGCTCCTTAGTATCAACATTGAATAGTTCGACCACCACAGCCTACCTGAGTATATTTGCTTACCATTTCCACCCCCGATGACCACAGTTTACCATCTTCTGATGGATACTTCCAGCAGGATAATGCACCATGTTACAGAGCTCAAAACATCTCCAACTGCTTTCCTCCACATGACAAATAGTTCACTGTACTCCAATGATTCCATGGTCACCAGATCTCAAGCCACAAAGTGGCATTGGGATGTGGTGGAACGGGAGATTGTCATCATGGATGTGCAGCTGAGAGATCTGCAAACATTGTGTGATGCTGTCATGTTAATATGGAGCAAAATTGTAGAGGAACGTCTCCAACACTTGTTGAATGCACAACACCAGGACTTATGGCAGTATAGAATCCAATTTATTACAGTGGCTGCCGAATGTAAACTAATGACATTTTTCTTTCTTTTGTGTGTGTGTGTGTGTGTGTTTGTGAGGTGGTGGGGGGGGGGGGGGGGGGGGGGGGGGTAAAGATTGCAACTTCTGTCATCTGGTAATGGCTAATTTTCTATAGAACTGCAATCACTACCTCATCATTTTGCCCAGACAGTGATGAGCCAATCAGAGGGATGTAAAGAAGAGATTAGATATAAATAATATGTCAGTGAATGCTTCTGTTTAATCCTGCTGATAAGCAGGTGAAATAAACTATTTTTTATGCCAGTAATGGAATTTCAGCTAAAAATTACATCCAATATCGCAGAGCAAGCTGTGGATTAAAACCACACAATACCCAGCGCAATTGTTGATTTGTGTCAGTCCTAAGCTCTGTGCCTCTGACTTGCAGAAATACATGAGGGTTGGAGATGAGCTGCTCACACACTGCTAATGAACTTTAGGTTATAGTCAATAGTAAAGTAATCTGTTACCTTTAAATGCCACAAAATCCATCTCTATAAGGCAATTTTATCAATGACTAATTTGCTGAAGTTTGGAGAGAAAATTGTTTTATATCAGTGAAAAATGAGGATTACATGATAAAACAAATGTGTAAACCATTTTGAGATTAACTTTGTACATTCAAATCCACACAGAAACATCGAAGAATTTAAACCCATGTAAAACGACTTGACACTACAAACTGCACAAACATTAAGCTCTTGTAAAAAGAGTTTTAAGATGTGATTTTCATGTTCCTTAACATGCAACTTGTTAGGGCACATTTACATCAGCCTTTCTGATTAGAATCCGAATTTGTTTGCTCAGAAAGTCCGCTTTGTTTGGGGACTCGGTCTGCCTACAAACGCAGTTCTCGCGTGTTTCCAGCGGATTAAACACAGGAAGCGGACTACATAAAAAAGTTACTTCCTGCATTTGACGAAGCATTGCATTGTGGGTAAACACATAGCGATAGTGTTAAGGGTCCTCTGCCTCGTCTGTTGTTCATACTGCGTCCATTGTATACTTGCATAAGACAAAATAAAAAACCAAAACAGTGTGGAGAACTCATATGAAATGTTTGCAGCCAATATAGAAATGTTCTAACTTTTAGTTCTAGAAATGGATCAAGCTGCATGGTTTTTGAGACGCGGACACTAAAATGTGGGGTTTCAGCTTGGAAAGACCATAAAATGTCGACACAAGTGACTTGATGGTGAAAGACGGTGAAAGGGATTAAGAAAGGGATTAAGAAACACTGGGATAAAGGGCACTGTGTAAACTCCTCATCACGGGGCCTAATTTTCTTCCTCCTGACTGAAATTATATACCTAAAAAAAGTATAAATATCTTCTCAACTACAAAGGTTTTATGTACAGTCTTGCTTTCCAAAGAAAGGTGACACATGAAATGACTACAAGTGTCAGAATCAAGATGTGTTACTGTGTCAGAGTAAATCAAATTTATCAAGGAATTAGTCATGTGATGTCAAATGAGGAACCTTGCAAAAGCAGATGGGTTGTAAACATGGAAACATCCTGATGGCAATTTCTGCTTTACATTTTTTTTTTTTTTTTTTTTTTAAATGGCAATTTTAGATTTCATTTATTTGTGACTGTATCGATAGTGTGCGTTTCGGGGCTCCCAAAGCAACAGTTTGATGTAGATGATAAAAATTTAAGCAGGTAATCAACCATTATGACTTTTCACAAAGTAAAGATATAAAACTGGCTATTTGTCTACAATGGATCCTGGCAGGGAGGTGGATTATTGTCATGGTATCGCCACAGCTGCAGCTCTCACAGAACTGGACACATAACAATGAACAATGAAAGTGGCGTAGGCTGATGACTCACTATGTTTTTGATATCATGAGGATTACTGAATCCGTGAAAGCATGGCACCAAGATGCATAGTGTGAGAAAAGCAAGCCAGCAAGAAAAATGAGATGATTTGGAAAAATGTTCTGCAGGTGAGAGTTTGGGTCCTGTCGTTGATTTAGATAGTTTTACCTCAATACTGTCAAAACAAGATCAACCCTTTGTGAAAGCAGTATTTCATGACATCAGTGACCTATTTTAGCATGATGAAAACATCATGCTTTATTGCAAAAATGGACTGAGAGGGGAAAAAAATGTACTTGTTTTGCTGACTTCACCTCAAGTACAGGCACAAATAAATTTGGGATGAAGTTAATTTTGCAAGTCTGAAAATACTAGTAGGGCTTTAACAATTTATAGTCTAGCCAAGGTCAACAAAGCTTCTTAAAGTAAGTCAGTGTACGGACACTCATAGGCTTCTTTCTGTCAGTGTAAAAGACGTCTCTACTATCTGTTAATGTCATGAAGGGTTCTCAAAATTTTTGCACTGACTTTGGTCAGATTTTTCTATGATTGGTAAGGGTATAGAAAAATCTGATTTGGTTCTTCAAAGATGTCTATTAAGTGGGACTGAGGTTTTGTACTTGTAAAACTGACCGGTATTTTCAGACTTTTAGATTCTATTTGTGCCTGTACTTGTTGTTACACTTACAAATATGGAGATGGACCATAAAGTGCGGAATCCACGCTGCCACCAGCATGCTGTTGTGGCAGACTACAGAATACTGTCCTTCGATACGTTTTGCATAATGGACAATATACACTTTTATCTATTCTTTTTTCCCGTACACACAAAAAGACAGTGAACACATCATTTCCAGGCAAGTGGCAATGCTCCTTTACACCTGTTTGCATTTTGGACAGTACTTCTGTCGCAAAGTGATACTGGCCAAAAGTTGTTAGCAGTCTTTTACAGTGGTCCTGTTCCACAGTCAGAAGAGTGATAATGTGCTCACCAAAAAGGTAGAGAAGTAATACAACATCATTTCTCATTCTTTACACATGTTAATGTGAGTTTTGTACAGTAGTTTTTCTTTCAGAACGGGAGGCCAACTCTTAATGCCGTACTTTATGTGAAAAGTGGAAGAGATCAATTATGCTCAAACCTTTAGTTTTATTTTCATAATTTTCTACACAAAACTTTACTCTGATGCTAATCTGCAACTCTAAATTCAAACTATCTCCTAATTACCAAGTCACCATCTTACTCCCATTTATGTCAAACTCCATAGGACTGATACTGGGGTGAGCAGTGGCAAACAGGTAGGGTGCAGTGAGATAGAGATACAGAACTATAAAGTTGTGTTGAGCCAATTTCAGCCAGGTTTATTGTTGGACACGGTCTGGCTGCACATCAACCCTTAAAAGCTGAAGGTACTACAATCATATGCTTTATACCAAGCATGCAGCAGTGCATGTCAGATGCGTTCCAGAGGCACCGTGTCGTGGGTTTCTACTAAATACAGATGCCAAGACTCTTGTTGACTGAGCACGCTGCAAAACACTTCAATCTCAGAAGTTCTGATTGAGCCAGACAGGAAACCGGACATGGTAGCAGCATAAAACATCTGGTTGATTTCAAAATAAAGTCCCCTGTGTAGGTTTGCATCGCTGAACTCTGTCAACATAACGTCATGACAGGTGACAAGGTAGAATGCTGTTGGTCAGGTTGGCACCAAGAGTGTTTCTTTCCATCATGGACGACAAGACATCTATCATGGAAGTGGAGAGTCACAAAACTTTACAATACGTCACAAATTATTATAACAAAGACAGCAAAGAGCAGTAAGGAGGAGGGGTGCTGAGGGGTTACTGAGATCTTAGCAACTTCGGGAGTAGATGGTGACTTTAACATACTTACTAACAAATAAATGTGTTCTTTTTTATGCATACTACCCATTCAGTTTGTTAACTGTCTGGAAAGTGATGCACACATTAAAAGGGTGTGTGATTTTGTGATCTTGCTGATGCATTGAAGCAGACTGCACCTACGGGCCCTCTGCGTTTGACACGTTTCCAATGTGAATTGGGGCATAATGGCGGTTGGAACAAAACCACGCTGGAATGCTGGGCACATGCCTCCAGTAGAAAATGGGAGTTATAGTAAAGTAAGGGATAAATGGGCAACCTGACGCCCTTTTAGGATCATTTTAATGGAACATTAACGAGATTATATTATATTTCACAGGTGGTCCTTGAGTTAAGCAGTTCTCGACTTACATCGCTTAGACTTTAAGACGCTCATTAAATAAATGTCAATTTTTTAAAAAAAAGCAAGTTTCAAAGTTACGAGGGTCCACATAAGTTCTTACGACGTGTGACACAGAGGCTGAGACGAAGCATATATATAAATATGTGTATATATATATATAGATATGTGTATATATATATATAGATATGTATGTATACATACACACATATATATATATATATATATATATATATATATATATATATATATATATATATATATATATATATATATATATATGTATGTATACATACATGATATTGTCTAAACATATGCCTCATGTCAAATTACATGAATACAATTTAAAAATTCCCCCAAAATATGTGTAAAAGATATAAACAGTGATTTCTTTTCATCCAGTAAAACTGTTTCCAAGGAAACTTGTCTGGGATGAACAGCACCCTGAGTCATTTTGCTGATATTAAATATTTTATTTTGTAAGTTTCCTTCGTCTTGTTCCCAGATCGACAACTTTTCTCCCTCTATTCTCACGCTCAGTAGCTAAATGAGGATTACGCTGGTCTTTATTGTGCAGCCAGTGGACTCTCTGGCTAACTACTCTGGTACAAAACCTTCCTCCTCTGTGCACAGAATTTTGCTTTAGAGCACAACGTTGCTCTCCAGCCAAGACAAAAGCTGACTTTGATGCGGCACACATGACATTAAATGCAAGATATACCACAGCAATCACCAGGAGCAGGTTGGATATCTTTTTTGAGGTTGGAAATTTTTAAATGAAGTGTTTACAATGAGCTGACCTTGATCTGACAAGAAATCCAGCATGGTCTGCAACAGGAAGGACAGGTGGCGTACAGACAGGCCTGGATTGCCCATCCGGCGGGAGGCGTACACCAACTCGTGCAGCAGACGCATCTGTACAGCAGCCCAGCCTCTGTGAGTGCCTGAAAAAGAAATGAGAAAAAGAGATGCACACTCAGAAGGCTGCCAAAGCTCTATACTGACATCTTCCTGCAACACAACTCAATTATCATGTCAGCTAGTTCACAAGCATCAGGAGGAAAATATCCTAATATCTGCAAAAGATCCTTTAATCATTGGTTGCCTCATAATCACACATTCCCATGGTGCGGGGAAACAAACATCATGGTATATCATGGTAAGGACACACTGGAGATTAAATTACAGGGGGATAAAAATGTTTGGTTTATTAGCATAGAATGAAACAGAAACATGCAACTAATCACTTTGCACCTCTGGTCCATTATCCATTATTTGTGTCCAGATTATTGTTAAAGTTCTTGATAGTAAATGGGCTGTACTTATATAGCGCTTTTCTAGCCATCTTAACTACTCAAAGCGCTTTAACACTACATGTCACATCCACACACACACACACACACACACACACACACACACACACACACACACACACACACACACACACTCATACAGCACTATATTTTATATACTAAGTGCTTTTTGCTCCATCACACACGTCCGTACCCCGACAGACACATCAGAAGCAAATGTCTGGTTCCGTGTCTTGCCCAAAACACTTCGGCATGCAGTCAGGGGAAGCCTGGACTTTATTACATGGAAACTGTTCCATTATTATTATTATTATTTTTATTATTTTTATAATTATTAATAATAATTATAATAAATTATTATTATTACCATTTTTTATTGTTTTTATTATTATTATTAATATTATGAGCTCATTTTGACATTTCTGCTACAATAAAAAAATTTAAAATACATACACAAAGCAAAAAGTTTTATTTCACTGTGAACTTCTTCCCTCTCTTTGCTGTAGATTCCAGCTCTTTCATTACTCCTATGAGAAGCCCAGCTTTGTTCAGGAACCGACTGCTGACTCACGGAGTAGGAAAAAGAAATGAAAAATGTGTCGTGGTGAAACAGAGGATTTGATAAACACTCTTGGGTTTAAATACCACTTCCAATAACATCAAATCATGTCCCTGATGCTTTTCAATTATCAGCACTTTCTACCATGGCTGTTATTCCTGCTGACGACTTCTGCTATTTGAACAAACTGTAAATGTAATTCCTGAATAAGTTGGATTTTTTTTTCCCTGCTGCGAGCTGCGCCCACGAGGCTGGCTAAAAATAGCTGACTTGCACCTGTCTGCCAAAAACCAGCACGTATCTGCAGGACAGTAATCCAAAGGACACTTTGGATTACTGGATGTTGCTTTCTCTCAAACATGAAAAATGGCTTCATTTGTGGCGTTTTCAGGCTGAACTGGAGATGCCTGGCAATCCAATTAGCACACCACTAAGATAACGACTGAGCTGTCATGGCCAAGTGGATGCACTGTCATGAAAACCTTCAGTAAAAAGGCTCTGCATCCTCAGATGGCCTCTGATCTGCTGAATATGGCGATGAGGTGACATGCTGCTGTTGTACATCTCAATACTAAAACCAGCTAAATTGACACCTTAAAAAGCAAAAAGCCTCTGAAAATGTAGCCCAGGTGGGATCAGAGGTGTTTATGAAAAGCAAAGTGATGGAAAATGATGGTGATAAAAACTTTTCGTGAAGCAAGCAGTTCGTTTCATTCTGTCTCAGGACAAAGCAGCCTTACTGGTGCTGATCTCAGTTTTTCCCTTCTACTTGTGTCATAAACTTACTGCATGATCATTTCTGGGAAAAGGCTCACACCATCATTTCTTACTTTCCTTATTAGCAATGTGGGAATTCGTCTTTCGAGTCCTTGACTTTTTTTGTTTGTTTTTTTTTTAAAAAGATTAACATAGCACCTGAATAAACTGCTTTTTATAGCAACATTACTTGTTAGGACACGTTCACATCAGCCTTTTTCATTAAAATCCGACTCCGTTTGCTCGGAAAGTCCCTTTGGGGAAATGTGAACGCACAAAACGAATTCTAATTTGGACCAAACAAGCCGACTCGGACCGTCTACAAACATAGGTCTTGGCTCATTTCAAAGTGGACTACAAAGAAAAAGTCCCTTCCTGCATTTGGCGTAAATGTGGGTAAATCCATAGCGATGGCGTTAAGGGTCCTCTGTCTCGTCTGGTGTTCATACTACGTCCATTGTTGCAGTGTATTTCTGCAGTATATTTGCATAAGACAACATAAAAAACCCAAAACAGTGATAGTTCCGTCTCCATGTTTTCTTCTTCACACGAGTCTTGTTCTCTCTTTTGCTAAATACAAGTGCAGCGCCTCCTTTGGTGAGAATGGGAATATATTACTGGAAAGGTTTGGCTCATTTGACCAAAGTACCGCGTGAACACGATCTCGGTTTGCATGGATCACACACCTCCTCTACAACTGAGCCGAGTCCCCAATCGGATGGAGTCTAGTGGACTATCCTGGTGTAAATGTACCTTAAGTTTCCGATCTTAAAACCTAAAACTCTCTTTTTACAATAAATAACATTTTCATGTGGAACTAACCTTCCCCTGTCTGAAGTGTGCCTGATGGAAATAAATATGTCTCTTCTGGTCTACTTCTGTATATGTCATGTTTGGAGAGTGAAAGGTTTTCTGAGGTGATACTCGACACAAAAAGCTTGAGAACCACAACTCTAAAGACTCAGTTTATCCAGGAATCATAAAAAACTCAGCAATTGGAAACAAAATGATGGAGTTTGTGATGCAACAGAGTGAAAGCAGTCGTTTCTATCTGTACTTCAAAGTAGTTAAACTTAAAAGTAGCCACATTGTCAGCTTATGGTCAAACTCTTCATTAATCATAGTGTCGAATGTCAACAATGAGATTTTATAAATACTACTTGATTTGAACCATTTAACTAGTGGTACATGTGCAAAGCTCCAAACAACAGCTAAAGAAAGTAAAACTTCTCATTTTTGTGTCAGAAATACTACAAATACACTACAGCTGAAGGATATAAGAAGTGATTAGATCATTTGCTTTCTTACTTTATTTGGTTCAAGCACGTGTGTACTGAAAACTGGCCTGTTATTTTGTATTTTCCCTTTTTACACAGTATTAAATATCAGGGCTGTGACGATATGCTTTTGTCCTGATTCGATTCCAATTTTTTTGGTGTTGATTCGATTTAAATTGCGATTCTCACAATTCTTCAATATTGCTTACTTATGTGGATTAACAGCAAAAAATATGTATAAAACTTTTGTTTTTACACGTCATTTTTCTTGATTTCAATTCGGGAAAAAACAACACAGTAGCTAGACCATCATTCTGCTGCTGTAACGCCCAAGATGACAAGTTAAAAGATCAATAAAAACAATAAAAATGACAAAAATTTTGTAATGGATTATATTTCTTTACTTGAAAAAGAACAAAAAAGATTTTTTAACAAAAAATCGATTTTAAAATTGTAAACCAAAGAAATCCCGATTTTTGATTTTTCAATTCGATTTTCCCACCCCTATTAAATATTTATAAAAAGTAAAGGTAAGTGAAACATAAAGGTCTAACACATGCATCTTTCTAACAGGGAAATAAAACAAAAAGCAAACCCACTTGTCGTTTTGTACGGTTAAAAGCCATTCACTCTATTCTATGTGCAGAAACATGATTTCACAATTAATCCATGGTTAATGAGTGAATTTCAGGTATGGCACCAAAAAAATAAACAATAAAAGGATAGAAATCTTTAGGAGATTTCATTCTAGTGATGAAATTTGATTTTTATTATTCTCACCTAAGACATCACCAACCAATGTTTTTTTTATGTTTATAACCATTGGAGCATAATGTGACAATGTTTAATACCTCAGCTGAGGTATGATAGTTTACCTCACAAGCTTCACCAGGAATTTCCAGCTAGCTGTACTGGTGCATTTCCCTGTTTCAACCTCAGTGTAATTATTCTGTACTTCCCTTTTGCTAAGAGGCTGCATGGTCTTCCTGTCAGAAGAGCCAAAGTAATTCAAAGTAATCTTTGACATGGCTTTTGGATTGTACCACATTTACCTATTTCCTGGTTCATCTGGTTATTTACTGAAGCCCTTCCACTGGAGACATGTCCCATCTCCAGTGGAAGGGAATCCATTACACTATCATGAGGATGGAAAGTAAATCTAACAATATGTCTCCCCTTTCCAACAACACCAATGTCATAGTGTTTACTTACTTAATATTATGTACTTTTCATACATTATGGTGTGTTCAGGAAAAAGACAACAACAATTCCTTTACAAGAAAAAGAGATCAGAAGATTTGCCCCTAATTCAGACCAGGACACGAGGAAGTGGAGAAAATGGTTCTTTTTGCAACATGGACTAACCTTGGTTGAAAAGATTCATCAATAAGAGTTTTGTCAGCATAGTCAAATACCTTTTACATCCAGAATACATATTTCCAATACACTACGTGCAATATCAAACAAGTTTTCAGTTTCATGAATTTACAGCTACAGTCTATTCACTGTTTATTAAAGAAACAAGGGCAAAGATTAACAGCATATCAGAGGAAAAGATCTTGGCACAAAGTCCCTCAGACGCTATCGGAAGATAAAAATGCGGATGTCTCTGAGCGGTTCTATTCAAGCAGAGCTCTGTCTTTTATTACCAATGCTTGCCATGGAGTGACTGCAGTGAGCAAAAGTCAAGAGCCTGTAGAGCCTGGAGGCTTATCACAAGGGCTTCACTGAGGAGCCAACAAAAGCTCAGGTCGAGTCTCATCTCTGCCTCCTTTTGACTTGAATAGTGGCCTGAATACAAAATACCTTGAAGAAAAGCTTTTGGAAATATTCATACTATAACAAAATGTTAGGATGTGAATATATAGACAGTAATGTAAGGATTTATTCATTTTCACACCCTCTAAGTGTGCAAACCCACCTTTACTGAAGTCCTTGGGATCGAGTGAGAGGCTGTATCCGGGTAGCGTCTCCAGGAGCAGTTTGTAGCAGGCCCTCCAGCCGGGCTCTGGGATGGTGGGAGCCACACACTGCATGGCTGCCACACGCTTGAAGAAAGCCGACTTGCGATGGAAGCCAATCAGTTCGTAGAGCTCAGACAGGATGCTGTAGCGTTGGATCTTCTCCTCCTCTGAAAGCTGCAGATATGGAGACATTAATTCCAGTCCGCCATCAGGAGTTTGCAGTTTAAATCAAAACTTCGGTGTGAATGTCTTCTTGCTGGATTTCACCCAGTGGCAGCTGGCCAATAGATGGCGTTAGCCGCCCCACCACTCAGCGCAGCATCAAGAAGATAAATAATTAGATAAAAATAATTTAAAATATATGTATATGTGTTTATAGATTAGCAAAATAAACATTACATTGCGAGTCTTGCAATGGACTGGCAAGCTGTCCAGGGTGTACCCTGCCTTTCACCCAAAGACTGCTGGGATAGGCTCCAGATTCCCAGCAACCCTTCATTGGACTAAGTGGTTAGGATGATGATGAATGAATGAATGAATGAATGAATATTACATAGTGAGTTAAGCTATTATGTTAATCTATTGTCCAAAGTTACTAATTGGTCACGTGTTTCCTCCCCGGGGTGCAGGAGTCTTTGCCCAGACTCTCGCTGTAAGTTGTACATGCGCTGTCAGTTCTCTACAATACAAGAGATAGGGGCTGGCTGGGGCACTGCTCTGTTGCACCCAAAGTTGAACACCCTTGATTATTTTAGAATGAAAATAAATAAATAAATAAATAAAAAGGAATACCATTGGATTTTTTAAAAATAAAAATAAATAAATTAAATAAATAAACAAAAAAGAATACATTGGATTTTTAAAAAAAATAAAGTAAATTAATAAATAAAAAAGAATACCATTGGATTTTTAAAAATAAATAAATAAATAAAATAAATGATAAAAATAAAAAACGATACCATTGGATTTTTTAAAAAATAAATAAATAAAATAAATAAATAAATGATAAAAATAAAAAACGATACCATTGGATTTTTAAAAATAAAAATAAATAAAGTAAAAAAATAACAAAAGAATACCATTGGATCTAAATACCACCACTACTGACGGATGACACTTTCATCTCCTTCTTGAACCTTTTCCATTGCATCATCCCTCATATGGACTTTCTGTTCAGCCAGGTCTCACCTTCACTGACCATTGAGTATACAGATGTTAACACAACATACAAAATATCAGGTAAATTAATATTTATGCTGTGTTGGTCAATATTTCTAATATTGTACTAATGTCTGTGAAGCCTGAACTTAACATTTCATGTTTTACCTGTAAGCTAACTCTTAACTTTTCTCTTTTGGCCGTGTTCAAAGACTCCCTCCCTACTTTCAGTGGAGAAAACAGTGGCAGTGTTTCTCATCCAGCCAAGAAACGCCGCTCACTGGGCCCAGGTGATGTTCAGAGTGCAGCTACAGAGGTGAGATAGAAGCTAAATGTGTGGTGTTGCTCTTTCATAATGTTTTAATCTTAGTGGTGTATGATACAAAAAAGTGGGCAATAAACACCTTAAAACAGGCCATGTATGACATGATGTAGTTTTATAGAGGTTCATTTGCATTGTCCCTTAAATTAAATGAAAACATAATTGATAAATAATCAGTTTTCATACATTCTTATTTTTAGATGATAAATATACTTGTGTCCAAGTACTTTATAAGAAAGACTTTTATAAAACTGTAAGACTTTAGGTGACGTAATTTCAGACACAGCTTTGATTTGATTGCTCTGCGTGACAGCAACACCAGCGTAATGTTTCTGTCTGACAGACCCTCAGGAACAGACTTGTTTACAGGTGATTTTATCTTAAACTGCACAGAGACGCCTTCAGAGCGGGCTCTGAGTCCAGCATCAGTTACCATGGTGATCAGCAGGGTCAAATGTTGGGGAGTAGCGACTGAGAATGTTCTGGATGTGCAGTAAAAACTGCTGGAGAAGCCCTAAATAACCGCACTGATCTGCACAACGTGAGGTGAGTGAAAACAGCCAGACCAAAACCTGGCAGATCCAGACCACCCACTACAGGAGGCGTTCAGGTTGCACATTTCTGCTGTAAAGATGCAGGACTAACAGGCTGAATGATTTATTTCTCCCTGACTTGTTGTGATTTTATGTGTTTTTGTATCGTCACACATCTTCTTCTTCCACTGGCTTTAGTAACAGTTATTAAACCAGTCTATTAGTGAACTGAAGGTCACAAACACAAGTTACACACATAAGTCAAGCAATAGCTGGAGTTCAACCCAGTCATTCAGCTAGACAATCATCATTATTCCGGTTTATATGCAAAAGAAAGAAGTCCTGTTATGGGCTAAAGTATGTTCCACATTTTTAGGCTGATGTCTGAGAGGAAATGTTATGACTTTCTAACCTTTCTAACCTTCACATCAAACCTGTAAGCACTGCGGAGGGAATTCATCTGCAAGAGTTTTAAAGGTGCTTGAATGGTGATTTTCTTTCATATGATGACAACTGTAAAAGTCAGGATTTTATAAGGGCAGAATGACGATGGATACCTTTAAATGAAAGCAAAAGGACAGAATCTTAAGTCTTATTTGTGCTTAAATATGCATCCAGACAGAGCCTTTGATCCATATTCTGCATCCTTTATGTCTGTATTTTGGTCTGCTTTCAGAGAACTCATGGACACAAAATAAGAATGAAAAAGATGACGTCACAACATATTTAATGGCCACACAGATCACTACAGTCTTCTCTATCTGAGAATGTACAATATCACGATCTTGTCCAGCATCATCCTATTGTGTGAAACTGATCTCAGAACTCAGAGGTAAAAGTGACGTTTGAAATGAACATAACTTCTGATGTGTTTCTATACCTGATTAAACAAATAAAAATAAATGTGAATGACAGCAGCACTATTGGAAATACAAATATATAATATACAATTACATTTTAGGATAATTACAAAGAAAGCAGAAAAGGGTGGAAATTTGCAAGCACATGCAATAACTAGGGTGGAACATGCTGGTTTATTTCAACATTTACCTGTTTAATTAGGTGTGTTAGTCTGGTTGTAAGAGACTTGAAATCATTTTTCATTTGTCTTCCTGTGCAAAAAGTCGGGACCTACCAAATGAGATTCTGAAGGGATAGCATGACAACCAAGCGGCAACAAAAAGTGAAGTCTATGTGGAAGTGCATAAAACTGCAGTTCCTCCTTCATCCACTAGGGGTTCGACAACTTTTTTTTTTTACAAAAGAAGTCTAATTTTTTCAAATAAATAAAAATAATCCATTATAAATTTTTTGTCTTTTTTTTTTTGTTTTTATTGATCTTTTTACTCATCTTCTTAGGCATTACAGCAGCAGAGTGATGGTTTGCCTTGTTGTGTTGTTTTTCCTAATCGAAATTAAGAAAAATCCTCATCTTCATCTTCATGCCGCTTATCCGGGGTCGGGTCGCGGGGGCAGCAGCTTAAGCAGGGAAGCCCAGACTTCCCTCTCCCCAGCCACATTTGCCAACTCTGCGGGGGGATCCCGAGGCGTTCCCAGGCCAGCCGAGAGATATAATCCCTCCAGCGTGTCCTGGGTCTTCCCCGGGGTCTCCTCCCAGAGGGACGTGCCTGGAACACCTCACCAGGGAGGTCCAGGAGGCATCCTGACCAGATGCCCGAGCCACCTCAACTGGTTCCTCTCGATGCGGAGGAGCAGCGGCTCTACTCTGTTCTCCTCCCGGATGACCGAGCTCCTCACCCTATCTCTAAGGGTGAGCCCAGCCACCCTGCGGAGGAAACTCATTTCAGCCGCCTCTAGACGAGATCTCCTTCTTTCGGTCACGACCCACAGCTCATGACCATAGGTGAGGGTAGGAACGTAGATCGACTGGTAAATCGAGAGCTTCGCCTTCTGGCTCAGCTCCTTCTTCACCACGACAGACCGGCGCAGAGTCCGCATTACTGCAGACGCCGCACCGATCCGTCTGTCGATCTCGTGCTCCATCCTTCCCTCACTCGTGAACAAGACCCCAAGATATTTAAACTCCTCCACTTGAGGCAGGACCTGACTCCCGACCCGGAGAGGGCAATCCACCCTATTCCGGCTGAGGACCATGGTCTCAGATTTGGAGGTGCTGATTCTCATCCCAGCCGTTTCACACTCGGCCGCGAATCGCTCAATGAGAGCTGGAGATCACGACCAGATGAAGCCAACAGGACCACGTCATCCGCAAAAAGCAGGGACCCAATCCTGAGGCCACCAAGTCGGATCCCCTCAACACCTCGGCTGTGCCTAGAAATTCTGTCCATATAAGTTATGAATAGAATCGGTGATAAAGGGCAGCCTTGGCGGAGTCCAACCCTCACCGGAAACGAATCCGACTTACTACCAGCAATGCGGACCAAGTCGGCTTCAAGTCAGAAGAACAACCGCAGTTTTTAGCCGTTTAACAACGTGACTTAGCTTTAGCCCGCTTACCTCCGTTAGCTGGTTAGCTCCTGCTATCTGCGGGTTAGCTCGGTTAGCTCTTAGCTACAGGCAGCTCGGAGTTCGCTTGATGTCAATCATCCACCATGATGCTCACAGCCCTCCTCTCAGCTCCACCTTTTTACCCATATTTGTTTTTTATGGGCAAGATGACCCTGCCAAGGTGGCGATGGTAGTAACCGCCCACCAAATTTCAATTCAGCTCTTCAGAAACATTTACAAGTGACGTTACGGAGGCTCTGCCCATCTTATGAAACAGACCGACAGCCAAGCAGCTTCATCCACCCTGACAAATCCAGGCAGGCCACCCTTCTTCAGCCTTCTGAACTGAAACTACTGAACAGTTTATTTCTGTTCTGCAGGAACATTTTTGTCATTGAAAGACAATAAAAGACAAAGTTCTTTTTTCTCATTTAAAAAAAAAGTAAATATCTGGCAAGAAAATTACTTTAAAATCCCTCGAGGGCAGAACGGTCTATTCACCTTTATCTTCTTACAGATAAGTAGAAAGAAAATAAGAGTTTAGTCTCATTCGGACAGAGACGTTCTAAGAACTGCGTTCTGAGAACTAATAGCGTTCTAAGAACTGTCCTTCGCCAGAGAACCGTGTCACTTTGCATTCGGACATGAGTCGGAGACCCGATCGCTACCGATCTGACGCAACCATCTGCGACAGTGACGTGTTATTTTAGCGCCACTCAGCAACAAAACAAACCGCGAAGAGGAAAACACCACAAAGGAGCAAAAATGGAGCGCGACAAGGCCATCGTGTTCTTTGTGTGCTTTCGAACCCCCTCTGGATTTCCTCGGCTGAAAAAACGGCCAGCAGGGCTCTGACTTCGTCGTCCGTCCACTTATCAGCTGCGTTCTCCATGCTTCCGTAAACAGTGGTTTTTAAAAATGGCGGGGTCTGACGATGCGGAAATTAAGTAGCGGCGCTCAGCGCGAGGGCGTAGCTATCACCTACGTCAGCCTGCTTCGTCAGATGCGTTCCTACAGAACTAAGGAAAGACCCGGAAGTTGAGTAGGCGCTGAAATGGTTATAGGAACTCAGGGGCATGGTCCCTAAGTTCCGATCTGTCCGAATGCGCCAAAGAACTGAAAAGGTTACAGGAACGTCAAATGGTTCCTACAGTGGGAAAGAGGCTTATGACTTCAGAAGACTCTTGAGCACCAGAGATTAGTGTAGGACCCTTCAGTATTCTGTCAATACAATGGATTTATATCAGAGCTGTGCTGTAACATTTGGAAGTTTTTAGGCGCGTTTTTAAGGCTTTGCTCTATGAATGCAGTTAGTTAGTTAGAAAATATTCACGTTTATAAAGATTAAAAATCAGATAAATATATGCTCAAAGAAAGCTCACAAAAAGAAGCCTTATGAAGAGCATGTAACCAGTAAGTAACCAGTCAGCTTACCTGTCCCAGGTTGATGTAAACGGCATTCTGCAGGAACTCGGAGGCCTCCCTGGCCCGCTTCTGGATCGCCAGCACTCTGACCGCTTTCACGCAGGCCTCCAGCTCGATCACACCTGCGTTCTTATACTGCAAGAAATAAGAAGAGAAGAAGTTAGTGTTAATGAACTGCCAAGGAGAGTCATTTTTAATCATAACCTCCATGTTTTCTCATTAAGACCTGACCACACTCATCACACATATAAAAGACAAGGAAAAAAGGAAAATCAGGTTCCATGTCTTTTTACCCTTCAGTCCCTCAGCTTGTTGTCTCTCTTATTAAAATTCAATTATTATTTAAAAGACTTTGTGTTAAGATGTAATTTAATTCTGAAATAATTACAAGTAAAACGGGCAAAGGGAGGTCTATACAAAAGGCAATTATCATAATAAAGAGGATAACAGAGAGGTTTGCTACTGAAAAAGTTTGGTACTTTATACTTTAATACTATTATGCAACTTTAGTCACAGCAGTCTTCAAATGTAGTTATGTATGAACATAACACTGTTTTCTCTGCAGAATAATAGCTTTAAAACGTTATCCGTGATTAAAATGTTTCATTTCAAGCTATTATACAAGCTCTAATGTCTAACGGTAAGTCACATTCAGTAACCAACAGATCCTACTATCCTCTACTGGTCTAACAATGTTAAGCAAAAGTAATCTAATACTGCCCCCTGCTGGGAGGGATGAATGCTACGTGGAGCTACATGTTCTCTTTCTAGAGTTGGTTTTGTGAAAAGAAGACTAAAAATAGAAGTCATGATTGTAGATTATAAATTTATAACCTATAATAAATGCTTCCACCTCCTCATCTCTTATACACATATTAAACACCTGATTTAATGTTATGAAACAATGAAATTTATACCTTAATTAAAAAAAAAAAAAAAACTTAGGATGAGATGGAGAATTTAAACCAAGTACGATGAACTCTAAAAATAAGTTCTTGCAGAATAAAAGCATCACTTCTCACTGTAATATAATGGGGAAAAACTAAATAAAATGCTTTTAGACAAAGAGAGAAATACAGTTGTTTTTCAGCTACAGGCAGCTTGGAGTTCGCTCGTTGTCAATCATCCACCATGACGCTCACAGCCCCCTCTCAGCTCCACCTCTTTGCTCTTATTGCACCCTTATTGTCCGGTACGACGATACGCGTGTCCCTGCCAAGATGGTGATGGTAGGAACCGCCCACCGAGCATCAATTCAGCTCTTCAGAAACCTCCGGGTGACATAATGGAGGCCCCGTCCATCTTTTTAAATGCAGTCTATGGTTCTGGCTGATTTTTTTTACATTCTGCCAGTGACTATCGCCACGAGAGACAACATGAGGCGTGTCTGATACCCACAGAGGCTGCTCAGGTAGTTCAGCTCATCCAGGATGCACACTGTGTCAGTAAGGTTTGCTGCGTCTTCCAGCACAGTGTTGAAAGCATGGAGGAGAAACCAGGAGGTCAGCATACGAGGAGATGAGGAGGGGGAGCTTTAAGAGCACAAAAACCCACAAGAAGGATCACTATCTGCTGCTTTGTGCAAGGAGGAACATAAAGAGCACTCCCACAGCCCTGCAAAGTGACCTCCAGCAGGTACCTGATGAGCATGTACCTGGTCAAACTGCCAGAAACAGTCTACATGAGGGTGGTATGAGGGCCCCACATCCAGCAGTGAGGCCCATTATAGCAGACTTTGTCTGGGTCAGCCTGTGATCTGAGGCGGAAACCTGAATCCAGACCTCCCATGGGTTGCTTTATATTTCCACTGAACATTCTTATGTTTTATTTTCAACCCATTCCACAATGTAATGAAGATTTTAAACTGTAATATTTAATTCAGCAAGATCAAAGATGTGTTGTTTGAGTGTTCTCTTCATATTTTAGCGCCGTGTTTGAATAACAGCAGCAATAACCTGTAAATGATTACAAACTGTCCCACTTACCGTGAATAACTGGCTGCTTTTCATGAAAGAGACAGAAAGACGGACCTTTTTGTTCAGACTGACAAGAGACTTGTGGAAAGAAGATGATAAAGGATTTGTTGGAATAAAGAATAAAATGTGTTCAGGGTCAGTTTTGGTTCATTTTTTTTCTTGTTTTTTTGAGGGTTGGTTGTTGTGTGTTGATTTTGTCGATGGTCCTCATCGTCATTACTTATATTACTTATGGTGTCATCTAGGATGCTGTTTGAAAGGTAATTTGTTTTCCTTCTAAAATATGCTCAATTTATCAGGGAATGTTGACAGGAATGATCTCTGTCATGTGGGGTCCCACAGGGGTCCATTCTGGGGTCTCTCTTTTTTTAATTGTACCTCCTTCCCCTTGGCTCGGTAATTTGGAAGCACAATTGTGCTTTCCATCTCTATGCTGATGACAGTCAGGTTTATGTTCCCCTTAAACGCAAGGACTCTTTTTCTGGTTCCTGGTTCCTGGTTATCATGTTTATATGGTGCTACTAAAAGAAAACATCATTAAAATGGAAAGTAGACAGAAAACTAACATAATGGCGGAGTGATGTAAACAATGAAAAGCTGCATCTTGGTAATTGATTATCCTTCCACTGTCATCTATATGTAATTATTGTTATTGTTAGAACTCCTGGGTGCAGAATCCTGATCAAGAATGGTCGAAGTCCCTTTGAAATGGTAATTCTGCAGCAATACCTTGTTGCGTAATACTGAATAATGGAGGAGAACAAACTTTCTCAACACTATGTAACTCCATAAATAACCAATGCAGCTGTTTTTATCACCATATTGGATAACAACACAAAGATGAAACTGTAAGTAAAGCTAAAATCCTGATTTTACAACCGCACTAACAAATTCCTGGCAACTATTTACACCCAATTGTACAGAAACAAGAAGATATGTTGACTAGAGAGCAGCATTCAGCACATTTATGTCTTGAGAAAATGTACTGGATATGTAAAAGTAGCTGCAGATACCATCAAAACGTTGTTTTGGTTTGTGCTGAGAGCACTGGTACAATCCCACTCCATCACAGAGCCTGATGATAAATCAACAAGACAGATTTCAAGTAATAAAAAAGAGAACAAACTATGATGGAAGCCCTGCGATAGACTGGCGACCTGTCCAGGGTGTACCCTGCCTCTCGCCCGAAGGTTGCAGGGATCGGCTCCAGCCTCCCAGCGACCCTTACTTGGATTAAGCGGGTTCATAAAATTAATGAATGACTGAATGAAAATATTTATTTATTTATTTACTCAATTTAATAAAGCCATTAACAAAAACTTTGTATAAATTCAATACAGTGTGTAAATATGCCAGATTTAGCGAGAAGGACAAGATGGAGCATATCTGCTCCCATCTGCAGCAGACTCACAATAACCTTGTCATCTGCAAATTTCAGGATGTGCCGGTTCACACGCTGACTTCTCCATGTGTTGGTGTGGAGAATAAACAGCAGGGGTGACAGGACACATCCCTGAGGAGAACCAGTGGAGGAGAACTGTGTCTGTGTGACGGCTGTGTCTACAGCCACACAGGTGATATCAAAATGCATCACACACACACTTAGATTTATTTTCTTCAACCAGGATTTAATTTACAGACCAATATTTTGTTAGACATTAGTTTCATGTAGCATCACATTTATTCTGAAAAAGCGCGCATTTTAGTTTATGTTGGGAAGGTATGATTGTTTTCATTTGTTTTCTTTTTCAGCAGCTCCAGTCCAGGCTGTGAACCAGCAGGTGGCCACAGGTGGAGCCAGCTTGTTGGACCAGACCAGTGGCAGAAATGGGAGGATGAACTTAGGGTTTTCTTTTGTTCATTTAGTTAGGTTTTAGTGTGTCATCCCTTTTGTCTGTTTTTATTTGGGCTGATCAGCCATTTGTGTGTCATTTGTTAGGTCAGCTGGTTTCATTTGGTTGCTTGATTTACTTCTGTTACAAGTTCTTTGATGATAATTTTGTTAAGTTGACCTCTTTTTTAGGCCTGATTTATTCATTAAGGTTAAAACAAATTTTTCTTTTTTTTTGGTTATTATTAAAAAAAAAACAAAAAGAAAACTATTTTTGAACTTTAAAGCTGAGCCTGACTGTTCCTCACTGCTCGGTCCATCACAGCCTGCAAAGCAATGTGAACATGCTAATTTGCTTAGTCCAATTCATGGAAGCTGGCGCTTATCCCAGCAATCACTGGGTGTACATATCACTGGGCCAACATACAAAGACAAACAAACATTCACACTGACTCTAAGGGTCATTTCAGAGAAACCAATAACCCTAACATACATGTCTTTGGACGGTGGGAGGAAGCCGGAGCCTTGCATACGCAGGGAGAACATGCAAACTCCACACATAAAGTTCGATCCTACCCCCAGTCTGCCTCCTGCATTTCTTTATTTAATAAATCTAACACCTAAAATATTCAAAGGTTCAATAAATACCCTCATTGTTTATTATTTACACAGTACAAGCCCACTTGTTCCTCATGTACACACCTCCATACATCTTTTTATGAGGTCATTACCTTTCCGTAGTAGGAGATGGCCTCTTTGTACTTTTCAATAATGTCCTCAGGGCTCAGGCAGTTCTTTGTGCGTCCAATCTCAGTGCTAGTGTCTGCACTGATGCCGTTGGCTGTGAGGGCACCTACATCCAAAATAAGACAGGATGAGTAAAGCAAAGGAAACATGAAAACAAAACAAAGAGAACATTTAAATGCAGCTCCTGAGCTCCCAACACCACGTGCATGTGCATAGATACAGTATCAGTCAAAAGTCCAACACTCCTATTTGTTCATTTTGTTTTTGAGCCCAAACCTTTCACTGGCTCTGCATATCAAATAATATACGGTACAGTGTCCAAATGCTGGGATCAAAAAACAAAAAAGGTTGAGGAGATTCCTATAAAATAGAGGGTGGATTCCTATAATATTAAATGTAAACCTTATATTGGGAGAAAATGGACTGTAATCGACACAAAGCAACACAAAACTAAATATTTTACAATCCTAAAGACAAAAAGACAAGATGCCTCCAAGATATACAACTTGATATTGAGCCACAGATAGGCATGTGCCTGAAATAGCTTGAAAGGAACAGTGTGGTGTGTCTTTAAGCTAAATCTGATTAGAAAACAAATCTAATTGCACGTTCATTGCCTAGAAACGGGGCAGTGTCCATAGCAACACCAGAAGTGTTGTTTGTGTGAATGATGAAATACTCATCTGCACCATTTATTTGGAAAAGAAGAACAAGCAACATGACAAAATGCCACTGATTTTATTTAACTACAATACAAGAAACAGCTGAGATTAGAAGTTTTTAAAGCTTCTCATCATGTCGTAGTTTCACAATTTGTTTTTTTTTTTTTTAAAGGGTGTGTTTGTTCTTTCAATAAGGATAACATCGGTTTAAGCAACAAAGGACGTTAAAGAACACACCTGCCACCTGCAGGAGCTCTAAGAGAACTACATTAAATTCTTAAATTATTTCTAAATGATTTGGAAAAGCTTTAATGATTTTATATTACAATCAGATGTGGAACGTTGCTAATTAGAATAAAAAAAAGGAAATAAAAGCAACTGATCTTGAACAGTGACAATGAACCAACACAAGATAAAAGGTGGCAAAGGAAGGGAGAATCATCAATGATTCTTAAAATAAACTACATAAATCAAGGTGGAGATGGCATTAAAAGGAAGTAAACAGGGCTCATGTGACCAGACAAAAAAAATATACAAGGAGAGTGGCATCTACTAGAGCTATGTTGGTTAGACATTTCATACCTGGGTCAATGAGAACCTCCTGAGCCCCTACAGACAAAGAGAGAGAATGCAGATTCACAGCATCACACAAGGCGTAAAGTTAGCAGTGTTAGTCCCAACAATCAGCTGTGCTGCTTTACACAACAAGCAAAGAGCTTTATAAACAGCATGTAACCGGCATTTTTTCAATAAAGCAATGGTTTAAGAAAAATAAATAAGAAAGAACAGAAAACACTTTTACAAATTTGAATTTAGTTCACTGAGGCTCTTCTTTTTTTTTTTTTCTTTTAAAGAAAAAGCTTGTTTAGTTTCTCTCCATAACTGCAGCAGCTGTCATTACATCCCACTTCCAATCTCAGTGTTGTACACACATTACCTCTGACTATAAATCCAACTAAACAGACTGATCTGTTTTATTACAGCATATGTTCCTGTTTACTGGCTAAGTTACACAGTAGCTCAGTCCCAATTCAGGGTCCGCACACTCCGACGTGTGCAGACTGCGTAGGCTACAAAGTGTTCTACGTCATTTGCATACTCCGAAGGGCACAGACTGCGTAGGCTATGAAGTGTTCTACGAAGTGTTCTACGAAATGCTCTACGAAGTGTTCTACGAAGTGCTCTACGAAGTGTTCTACGTAGTTTTCACACTCCGAAGTGCGATGATTGCGTAGGCTACGAAGTATTCTACATTGTTTGCACACTCCGAGGTGCGAAGACTGCGTAGCCTACGAAGTGTTCTACGTCGTTTGCACTCTCGGAAATGCGCAGACTGCGTAGGCTACGAAGGCTACGAAGTGTTCTACATCTTTTGCACACTCCGAAGTGCGCATACTGCGTAGGCTACAAAGTGTTGTACGAAGTGTTCTACGTAGTTTGCACACTCCGAAGTGCGCAGACTGCGTAGGCTAGGAAGTATTCTACATTGTTTGCACACTCCGAAGTGTGCAGACTGCATAGGCTACAAAGTGTTCTACCTAGTTTGCACACTTCCCAGTGTTCAGACTGTGTAGGCTACAAAGTGTTCTACGTCGTTTGCACACTCCGAAGTGCGAAGACTGCATAGGCTCCGAAGTGTTCTACGAAGTGTTCTACGCCGTTTGCACACTTGGACGTGCGCAGACTGTGTAGGCTACGAAGTATTCTACATAGTTTGCACACTTCCCAGTGTGCAGATTGCGTAAGCTACAAAGTGTTCTACATCGTTTGCACACTCCAAAGTGCGAAGACTGCATAGGCTCCGAAGTGTTCGACGAAGTGTTCTACCTAGTATGCACAGTCTGAAGTGCTCTTACCATTAGTGAAATGAGACGGCCTACCTAGTGTATGATAATTACCCAGAGTGCTCCAGTCCTTCGTTGCCTAGCAACTGCATTTGCCAAGTTTATTTGATTACTGATTCCATTACTTCACAAGAACAAAAGTTTAAATGACAGAAAATGGTGCCAGTAATTTTAATTTTTTTTATTTTTCCTTTACCTTTGTGACTAAATAACAAACGTGAAGGAGGCGTACCAGACGAAGTCTCCTCTGGCTGACGGCTCATCCTGTCAAGCTCAAGTCAACTTCAGTGAAAATTAATCTTGGTTATTTATCCGGTTATCTGTTTCAACTCTTTTATTCTGTTGTTTTATTTATTTTGGCTGATTGTGTGCAGCACTTTGTTTCAACTCTGGTTGTTTTAAAGGCCTTTATAAACAAACTTGAGTTGAGCTGGTTTGACGCATGTAATTAAATCCATTTTTGGTTAATGGACACAATACCACTGCCGTCCCAGCTTGTCTACTGGGACAAATATCTGTTTTATTTATACATACAATAAAAAATAAATGGTCTTGCTGGTGTGGTACCTACACCGGCACTCGGCTGTTCATTTTTTTCAATCAGGAACGCAATGAATTCTTAGAAAAAGAAGCTGTGAAGGAAGCATCGCTTGTAGTCTTCATTTCAAGCTAGTCTGGAGCCAAACAAAGTACGAACTTGAAGGGTGGATTCGAAGGCGTATGCAGCCAACAAATCTCCACTTGAAAATGTGCAGATCCTGAATTGAGACACAGCCAGCATGTCCTTGCACACCAGCAGCCGGTTTAATGGGTACACCTGTAGACTGCTTGTTAGCACTGATGGTGGTAAAGCCACTACAGTAGTAGCAGCTTGGAGATACTTTCTTGGCATACTTTGGATCCCAGCATCAATGCTTTAGCTTTACTTAGTATTGTTGCTGACTATTTCCATCCCTTTACAAACACAACTACAGCATCTTCTGGTGGAAACTTCCAGCAGGATAATCCACCATGTCATCTCCATGATGAATGAGGTTTCTGGATGTGGTGCCATCTGATGGATCAGATATCACAGGCACCTTGCACCCCTGCCCTGTATACATGGAAATTTCTATATACCTTAAATGGTTTATCAAAATTCTACATTTCAGTTGGAAAAATATGCAGATCATTGGTTTTAAAAACATGAGTGGTTTGACATTGGTGCCTTTAATGACTCAGATATCATTTGAGGTTAAATGTGTTTTAAAACATCCAATTCCAATTGGTCCTTTTTTTTTTTTTAACATTAGCGGAAGGCAAACATAAAGCAACATTAATATCACAGTGTGTTAATTGCAAGTTAAAGAGTAAATAAGCAATTATCTGCATAAACAACAGAAGCTTCAGTAGTTGCAGATGGTACAAGTTGTTAAAATGCACACACAGAGCGGTTTGGCTGAGCAAAGCTGGGCCACGTTTTAGCTTCCAGGCTGCAGACATTCTCTCAGACGTTCACAGCGTTTGTGTCTGGCTGTTACCAGAGAGAAGGACTCACCTGGTCGGTGGCGTTTCCCTGAATCTGCTGGCTGAGATATACTCGGTTTGCGTCCAGCCGCCTTCCCTGCTGTGCCTCCGGGGTAGTGGAATATCACAGATGCTGAACATAATCCCTCCAATGCAGCTGCAAAAGGAAAAATACTAAATAACATAAAGATCTGATCTCCATCTTTTACAGTTTTTTTTTTTTTTTAGTTTTCTTTTGGAAAATCGAAAATCAAACACTGTGTAATCAAATAAATCAAGCAGATAAATAAAATAAGAAACAGCGTATTAGAAGGGTCTGTTTGAGGACTGTGTGACACCCATATCAACAGATTTATACATCCATATCTAAAGTCTACATCTAGAAATATGCAGCATTTATATTGTTATGGGATTTGGACTGAAAATGCTGGAAAAGTTGAGAATTTTGTTAATTACAGGCAATATATTTTTCCACAGCTGCTGTTCCTCTTTTCTACTCATAAAGTAAGGCAAGCCATTCAAGTGAGGAACCAGTTCAGGCTGAGCTATAAATGTTCCCTCTTTTTAAACAGGCGAAATATTTTAAAAAGATTTTTTATCTTTTATATGATTTTATTTCTTTAAAGTCGTACTGCCAAGATCTTT